>NC_143096.1:10002500-12402500 GCF_061535455.1 Colias philodice
GGTAAATGTGGGTCAACAGGCGAAGCATTAAGAATAAATAAGGAAAAAGAGCCGTTTTGTTTATATAAAAAGTATGATAGAAACTGGTATTTATAGATTTATAAATATGAATGTATTTATAAATTAAAAGTTTAAAAACCTTTAATTTGTCGGATTTACTAGAAGTGATAAGTCATAAGATAAGTCTTCAATTACAAAGAATTTATTAACGATGTATTCGCAAAGTAAATATTCAAATAAAAAGCCAACTAAGAATATAGTATTGATGTACAAAGATTAATTGAAATAAAAACTAAAAATTCAAATACAATTAGACAAAAAAAATTTAAAAAGGTTCATTAACAAATCGACTTTTGCTCCATAAAAATGTTAACAAATAATTATCTACAAATGATTATTATTTAACAGTGGTTTTAAACAATACACATAAAACAGACATGCTCATATACTTATAGATTAAACCACAAGTAGCTAGTACGTTAGATTACAGAAATAGATAAGTAATTGCCCCATTATATTTCAAGTACTTAAAGACAAAGCATAACGAGGAACTACGAATTAGAAAAACAACTGTGCAATCATCAATTGATTAATTAATTGTACCTACCTTTTATTTTCGATTTTTTGTCTTGTTTTAATTAGTACTAAAAGCAATACAAAAATATACTTCGATGTCAAAAATAAAACGTTTATAGCAGCTTAGTGTTAGACTGTCTAAAATTGAAAGCTTCTAAGATATTTTCACTAAAATTTTCCCTTTTCGTGTCCTATTTTACGAATTGGTCAAGATAGAATTCATAAAAATATATTATATAACAGCTATCTCTATGAATTTTTTACCTTTTGGTTAACAAAATATTTTTCCACCTTTTGTCTATGAGAATATTTTAATATCAAAGGTATACATTTATTGACGATGTAATGGTAAAAAATACCGGTAAATATACTTGGATCAGGTTGATTCAATCCTTCGTATCAGAATGTTAAATCTCTAAAAACGTTTTTTCAAAGAAAAGACGATACACTCTAATTGGAATATCACTTATCATCCATCTCGCGAAGTATGAATAGATATAGTGCTAAAACTGATTATTAATCTAGTGTTTTCCCAACTTATTCTAAACGTACGTTAAACATTTTAGATACAATTTAAAGAAAATATAAAAGTACAGATTTTTATTATACCAAAAAATCCATACTAATATTATAAATGCGAAAGTAACTCTGTCTGTCTGTTACTCAATCACGCCTTAACTACTGAACAAATTTGCATGAAATTTGGTATTGAGATATTTTGATACTCGAGAAAGGACATAGGATAGGTTTTATCCCGGAAATCCTACGGGAACGGGTTTTTCTTTGAAAACGCGGGCGAAGCCGCGGGCGGAAAGCTAGTTGTCTTATAATTCTAGTATAGTAGTATTTTTTTAAAAATAATTATTTTTATTAATGAAATTAGAATTATTCATCTACAAAGCAGTTTTATGTTATAATAATGGACTTTATACATCCGCTCTTGAGTTTTGAGAAGAAAAACGGTTCAGAAGAAAATCTTTAGGACGCACAATATCAGTTATCAAATCAAACACACGTATTCTAATCCAACACTTGTGAATTCATTCTCATAGATAAAAATGTCCTTTTCTGCTAGATAGATGGTACACGAATTGTTTGAAACCTACTCAAGGACTGCGATATATTAGTAAAATTTACTTGGTAAATTCACAAAATAATGAGTAAACAATTTTATAAGCTTCCATAATTTATTTACCTAATACATTTACATACGATGTCTTTCTTGGTAACAACGAATTTTTTGTTTATAACACATACATAGACATGGTGAAAGTAGAACACTATCTCAAACGCTTTTCCTTTTGAGACTTGTAATATTATATGTAAAGTTTATGGTACATAGAGTCGTAGTCATCAAGTAACATTATTTCTGATAATTGCAATCGCGTTGGGTATTTTTTTATAACGGAAATAAACTTACTTGAATTTTTTAAGATACACCAGCACAATTTCATATATTATAGAATTATTCAAAAAAGTATGTGTATTTTGCACACGTCTTTATTAAATAGATAAAATTTAGTTTATATAGCGGATACCGAGTTCTCTTTTTGGTCAAGGTATCACTGTGACACGAAAAAAAAATTGGAGGTAAAAGCTCATTTTGATAGATGCTTAAAACAAAACAAATTTTGTTTAAAAACAAACAAAATCTTAGAATACCACCATTACCATTTTAAAATAAACAGTATACCAATAAATACAAAAAGTCTCAGGAATTCAACAACAAAAAACTTTAATAAATATATAAATAGCTCTAATTATTATTTACATTACAGTAGGTAATAATGGGTTATGGCTAGAATTTATCTAATTAAATATCATACATTTGATACATATAGAACTCTGGCAAGCGTTCCTCGCATTTTGAAATAGTTATCGTTGAATGTATAAACAATAATTGAATAACTGAAGCCTTCTTGTACACAATAATAGAATAATTTATATCAATCACGTTAGGCAATTAAAATCTTCATTATAATTTTTGTCATTGAATCGCGCTACCGTTCCTTCAATCTGTACGTAGATATTGAATGTCCACAAATCGAGTGCTTATCCATCCAATGGAAACAAAACCTTATTATCTACAGACAACGGTTATCATTATCTGCGCATATTTGTTATCAAACAAATATCGGACAAGTAAATAATAAGGCAATTATTGTTCTATCATATCGACGTCCACTGTATTTAATTAAACATTGCAACCGATTATAACTAACCGTTATAAAATGGACATAGCATTGTGATCGCAAGTGTCACATAGCGTCTCGACACGTGGGACGGAGCCAAGATGGCCGACGAGAAACAAGACCCGGTAAAGGCTGAAGAGAAACCTCTGAATAAACATCTCATTAAGTACAAGGATAGGAATTTCTCAGACAAATTATGGTACATTCGGCAAAATATAACGGTGGAACCGCTCCTGGCGGGGCTCATCATACCCAGTGTGATTTCGAGGTTCGCTATGAGCAATTTCAACTTGGACAAAGCGTGCCGAGTCAATTTTCAATTCGAGGACGAAATATGCGATGCCCTAGTTAAAAAGAGCAGCAACAACTATTCAACGTATGAACGACAAGTGCAAACTTTGATATCGTCTATTGATATTTGGAGAAGCGTGATCAATACTGCACTACCGTGTATAATCATCATGTTTTTGGGTGCCTGGAGCGATCGGACGGGAAAAAGGAAGCTCTGTATATTGCTGCCCATTTCGGGGGAAGTTATGACGTCAGTGAATAATATTGTCAATGTGTTCTTCTTCTATGAAATCCCGCTCGAAGTGACTATATTTTTGGAGACGTTCTTTACAGCAGTAACTGGCGGATGGGTGACAATGTTTCTCGGTGTCTTCAGTTATATTAGTGACATAACTTCGGAACAATCACGGACATTCAGGGTTGGGTTGGTTAGTTTCTGTATGACAGCAGGAGTGCCGATTGGGATTGCAATGGGTGGAATTTTAGTTCAAAAAATGGGGTATTATGGACTGTTTACGTCTACAACTATCCTGTTCAGTTTAGTGCTTATGTACGGGTGCTTCTGTTTGAAGGAACCTGATAGCTTTCTCGAAGCTAAAGGACTCCCTAAAGTAAGTACTTAGATTCATATATTTATTGTATTGTTTAACCGAATTGTTAGTATGAGTTGATGTTCTTTTATCAGATACGAATTAATACTCACCTATAAAATATCCAAGATAAAGTGGTAATTGTTTTTCTTACATTGTTCAATAATGATTACAATTGGGAAATAGATAATCGTATAATAGACTCCTTTTACGGTCACTATTAACAATTTTGATAGGTTTTCACGAATATTTTTCAGGAATGAAATTTCATAGAACCTGAGAGAATAGGCTCAACCATGGCTCAACCTCAACTAGTAAATTCGCCAATGCTTTCTTTTAAACCTTCTTATAGTATAGTACAGTACAGTAGTATAGTACAGTACAGTAGTACAGGATCCTTCGCCCTTTTTTGCAAGTGATTACTATCAAGGTAATTTTCCGTGTGTAGCTTTATTTTGATGAGACGCCCAATAATTTCCTGTACGAAACTCTCGATTGTGGTAGCTAACAGAGGTAACAAGGATAAAATGTTTCGATAAAATAATCGTAAATACTGATCCGGTTTGAAAAATTATTTCGGTGGTAGATTGCCCATTTATCGAGGAAGGCATATAGTTTATATCACGCTAAGACCAACAGGAACGAAGCAATGCTAGTAAAATCGCGGGGCACATATAGTAATAAATAACCTCATTGTTCTAAATAGAAAAAATAGTCATTTCGTATTAAATTAACTAGTAATAAAAGATATCGCCTTAGAATGTCCACGTATAAGATAAGCTAATACTATCCAAAGGTCATATTACGAATATAATTCGCGAAATACTAGCGTAAAATTAATATCCATTGGTGGTAATCGATATATAATAAACTAGCGACCCGCCCCGGCTTCGCACGGGTGCAATGCTGATACTAAATACACTACAGAAAAACTGTGAACGTTGTCTAAAAAACATAGCGGCACGGCCGGCCGGTACCGTAGAGATAGACATATACCATCGCGGACTTTTCTGTAGACCTTTTCAATGTATATAATACTTAGTACATTATTTTGATAAAACTCGTAGGGTTTAGCCTGCGTTTGCAATATAAGCGGAAAAAATGTAATTTTTTACGACATCACATTAGAAACCTCAAAAATAACAGTACTTCTCCACTATTTAATGGATGTTATTATACATATAAACCTTCCTCTTGAATCACTCTATCTATTAAAAAAAACCGCATCAAAATCCGTTGCGTAGTTTCAAAGATTTAAGCGTACAAAGGGACATAGGGACATAGGGACAGGGAAAGCGACTTTGTTTTATACTATGTAGTGATTAAAAATAAATAACGCATGACTTAACAATGCATGACTCGTTTTCTCAAGCAACGTGACAATGTTCTAAGAATTTAACTTGGTTATGTAGAGGTTCAATAATAATTGATGCCTTTCTTTCTTTTTGTATCTATGGAGAGGAACCGGCAAGAAACTCCATATTTGTGATTTTATATGTGAAAAACAATTACAATTTGTATCACGGAATTTAATCCTTAGAAAAACCAATGTAATCTAATTTATCTAACAAGAATAATGAATGGGAATCTTAAAAATATAAAAAAATGTGTTACATAGAAAACAACAGCATTATCTTATCTGTATTACATATTTGTAATGGTTCATTTTTATTTACTAAAAAAATTATAGATATTTTCAAAAATAATATAGAAAACAATAATGATTAGATACAATAATCGTTGATATAAGGTTTTATTAAACTGATTATTTCTTAGAAGGGTACAGACACCTGTTCAATAAAAATCATAGTCATCATCATTATAATTACAACCAAGCTTAACAAAACTAATAAAAATAATAACTAATAAATACATTTAAAATTATATCGAAAACTAGCTGCCCCGGCAGTCCTTGTTCTGCTGAGTTGTTCTTCTCTATTGCCCCTTTTTCGTGTTTTCTCTCCATAAGAACCTTTCTGGTGCCTTACCAAAAACGTTTTCAAAATTTATGCCGAATGGTCAAGCCGTTCACGAATTTCGCGCGTAGCAATTATTTTCATTTGATTCTTCAATCCTTATTACACTTTTTCGGAATAAACAACCACTTTCAAAATGTGTTCTAATTTATTTATTTATTTACGGCATATGCCAAGCCCTACATACAAATTGACCTTCTTGAAATTTACAGGTGACATTTCTAAATTATTATGCAATAATTATTACGAAGAATTTAATACCTACCTTATTGTACCTACGAATAAGTTTTAATCAAGGCTTGAAAAATGAGCTGTAACACTCATTTCTTACTTTATCGAGTAGGTATTTTGGATTCCTGTATAGAATGTGTAAGATATTCGTCTTGTCTCTAGGCTAGTCGAACTCCAATATATTTTGAGGCGTGCGGTAGCGTTAGGCTTACCGCTGCAATCAACCAAGCGCATCGAATGCTTAAATCATGACAGAAACAGATGGGATACCTGATGGAAAATATGTTAAACCTATAAAATTCAAGAAAACACTCTATTTATATCATACTATGGTACATACTATGGTGAACCCCATCTTCGCCGTATTAATTCCTACTATACACATCACATCGTTGCGGTCTCTGATTGCTTCTAAGTTCAGGGTGCGTTCAAAGAAACAAACTCTTCAGCATTTTCTTAGAATATCAATAGCAAGTCAATTGAATATTGTCAAATTTTTAAAAATTAAAATATAAACCAACTAAAAATTAAATAAGATGGAAGAAATGGTATTCATTCCTGCATTTTTTCATTATTATTCACACGTGAGGTTTTCAAATAATAAGCATAATTCTGTAATTTTGGTTCAATACCTACCTATGAATATATTAACAATAACAATTGTGTATGAATTATAACAAATTTTATTTAATAGTGTATGTACGTCAGAATATCAACAAAATAATGCGACTCATTGTATAAAAAAATATTCATATTTAAGG
Organism: Colias philodice; assembly: GCF_061535455.1. Classification (NCBI taxonomy): domain Eukaryota; kingdom Metazoa; phylum Arthropoda; class Insecta; order Lepidoptera; family Pieridae; genus Colias; species Colias philodice. The sequence continues at coordinate 10,009,118 of NC_143096.1, forward strand.
ATCCACATATTTTAATAATAATAAATTCTTAAATGAAAATAATAGAAGTCAATGTAATTATGTCATGGATCTTTAGACAGTTTAATAATTGTAAATAATTTATAATTGACGACCATAGCTGGTAAATCATGGCATTTTATCTGATATTACTCTAATTATTGTCTTTACTACCATTGTAATTGACAATTATTTTACAAGAGAACTCTTCTATTTTACAATTTGAACAGACAATACAGTGAGATACAACAAAAAACATCTTAAAAAAGCTAAATATCGAGAAAACTTCTTAAAAATATTTTACACTTAACATTAGGAAAATTAGCTGCACACAGTGTGCAGTTTTTCGTATAATATTCGGTAACAAATCGTTATAATAGTAATAGAAAGGAATATCCTTACAATTCTCAAATCAATTTAATTATATGAAAAATAAGTGATACAGTTAAGTGTGTGTCAGTGTTATAGCTACAGTTTATGATAATCCAAATATCAGAAATAAATTCTATATCTCTATCCTCTCTGGAATGATGTTACAGGGCATAAAAAGTGACTAACGTTATAATAAATAACCAAGTTTAGTTATTATTTTAAACACTAATTACATTCTGTATAAAAACATAGTGTCGCGGCATAATGACCTAAATATTGAAGCGAATATTTTGCAATATCTAAATGTATTATTTCTAGATATTATACTAAAAGGATTTAGGTCAAATTAGTCTAATGATATATTCAGATTAGATTATTCGATGACGACTTATTACAAAAAAGTGATTATAACATGATTTAGCAACGTGGTAACGAGGTGATTAAAATAAGCATTTATTTTAGGATTTACCGATTACTTGTATTTCAAAAATAAACTTTATAAATATTCCGGGTTAGTCGAAACAAGAATAAATCATTTTACTTTCAATGTAAAAGTTGTTTTAACAATACATTTGGGTAGTGTTATATGTTGTAATAAGTTAGTAATAAGTTTGTAATAAGTTAAACTTGCTCAAATACATAATTCTGAAATTAAAAAAAAATTGGTTGTCTGTAAAGTCGGTATACTGACGTTAGTAGAACGTGACATCGTGCGATTGTGCTTCTTTGTCGCTCGTTCCGCGCTCTCGCTTGCACTTCAAGCCTTACATGGAACGCCTCAGAGCGAGGTAACGCCGCATGAGTCATGTTTTTTCGTGCGTGCAGCCGGCTCTATCGAATTATAAGACGTTGTCACGTTAAAAAAATATGCTTGCTCCACCTTACTGTGTGTAATTAAAAAACTCTTCTCTTTTCTAATCTAAAGATTTGCAATAAATAGTAAACATCTGCTACTACACTACATTACCTACTATATAAATTCGTGTTGGTTAGATTTACCGATTTGTAAAAAAATATTACATATTAAGTTCCAGGCGTATAAAAAAGTAAAAACATCTGCTACAAATAACACAACTCGGTCGACCACGTATTTTAATATGCGATCCATTTAACCTTTCAAATTACTGAAAATCACTAATTTAGTAATCATTATTTAAATGTACCAATTAGCAGGAATTATCTATTAAAACTTTACAAAATTAATGTACATTATTTTCATATTTGAAATCAGATTTCAGACCGTTATTGATTAACTGTATCAATTTTATAATTAACTTCTATGCAATTATGGCTTTTATTCCAATTATATTTATCTCATATTTGTGTTACCTTTATTACATTAGAACTACATTCATGGCCTAAAAGCATCAAAATTTGTAATTACGGTGATTATAAACTAAATATTGAAACTCATACTGCTCCAATGTAAGTATTTATTAAAAAAAATCATTTGAAGATGTCGGAAAATTTGGAAAATGAAAAGAGTTGAAACGTTCGAACAAATTAAACTTTCAAGGATTTTTGAATTCATTGAATTCACTTTATAATAGTTGTGTTATAGTGTTGTTTGGTAAAATAATTTATGCGTTTTAAATTAAAGGCTAAATTACAAATTCCACGCTTGAGATTGTTGAGTATTTCTATTGTCCCTTTGTGCAATCGTTTTGTATAAGTAAAAGGTTATGTTGACACTTTGAGAATAACTTTCTATTCGGGAAGTTGTCTCGTATATTTTCTGATCATCTATAGAAATTATTCAGTATGAAAACCAAATCAATAGTAAAACAGCAATCACTGAACGTCATGAATATATTTTTTTTAATTAATATTCCAATCAATTCGTGTTACACAATATAACGACTTAATCCTATAATAATATAATAAAGCTTTTTTGCTACCTATTATTGTATCGAATTAATAACGTTCTACATTTATTTCTGTTCGTTCTAAAAACTGACCCGAATGGCCAAGTTAACAAGATCCTAACCCTTTACAGATCGAACGCAGGTGCAGCGGTGACGTTGCGTTTTTCGACATAACGCACGTGCTCGACACGATCGGCGTTGCGTTCCGGCGGCGCGTCGGTGGCACACGGATTAAAGTGATCCTTACCCTGGTTGCTGTGTTCATTATATATGGACCGGCTATGTGTAAGTTGAATGTTTGGCATTTTTTTCTGGTTTTAAGAGTAAAAGAAACATAAAGGACTGTGTTTTTAAGTCTTATCTAATTTACTTAGATATGAGGTTCTAAGTGTTGCTTAATAACTAACTAGCTTTCCGTCCGAAGTTTGGTCCATTTAGTTAACGATAAACTCGTATTCTTCCCATTCCCATACGAATTCCGGGATAGCACCTATGTCCTTGCTTAAGTCTTAAACTATCTAAATTTTATCGAAATTAGATTGTGATTTAGGCGTGAAGAAGACACAAACAGACAGAGAGACAGACTGAGTTTATTTGGCCTTTATAATATTAAACCAATTTGCGATGACCCAGTTTAAATTGCACGAGGTATCATGTTGGACGATATAAATTTGATCCTGACCAGGCGTTTAGTTTTTGAGCTATACTTGAAAGCGGTAGTTTTTTTTTAATAAGTTTATTTTATCTATTAATTAGCTCGTTAGTGGTTATGTGAATAACCCCGTTAAATTTGATTTAATATGTGTAATATTAAGACCGTTACAAAAATATTATCTTTTGATAATTTTATTTGTGTGTATGGAGAAACATTCAAAATTTCAACTTTCTAGAACTCATTAGGTGGCATTATTTATTTAAAAGATTAGAGGTCAATGACTTGAACTTATGAACTTCGAGTTAACGTTTTGAATATTTGTCTAATTACTTGCATTATGTAAATATTAAACTTTTTACTAATTTTGTTAATGTATCCAAACAAAATTAAAAAAGCAATCAAGATAATATCTTATTTTTCAAGCCTTAATTGAGCTTACTGTGGGACTAGGTCGATTTGTGTAAGTAATAATGTCCTATAATATTTCCTTATTTATTTTATTATTATTTTTTTTTTTTTTGATAAACTTACAATAATACATTTTTAGCATTTTAATTCATAAGAATCTTTTCAACGACATGTTTTTATTTTCATTAAGCTAACAATTTGAACTGCAATAAACGATGTGAAGTCCTGCGCTCATTTAAGCGAAGCTTTCGGTTCTTTTAATTTCAAGCGAATGTTTGTTGACAGAACACGTCTCCATTCTTTCTCTATTCTGTTTTTCTTTTCAGCGGAACACGGCGTGTTTTATCTATTCGTCCGGAACCAACTCAACTGGGACATGGTGAAGTACAGTGTTTTCGCCAGCTACTCCATAGTTTTGCATTCTATAGGTATGGCATTAAGTTGTGTGAAGTCCCATGTCCCCAAGTGGGGTAAGGGGCAGATGCATTATACATCTGTTTCACTGATCGATTTTCTTTAGGGACAAGTAGGTGATCAGCCTACTATAGATGGCATTAAGTACCTACTATAAAATTTTGGGAATTTAAAAAAAATAAAAAAAACGATACGAGGCGGGATTTGAACCCTCGTCTTTCTGCTATTCCGGGGCGACACCTAGCCTGTCGGTCACTCGCGATCCCGCCAGAACAATCGAATTTCATCTGCTAATACCTTTACTACTTTTATCTAGCCCATAATATCTACTCTTAATTTGTTCAGAAGCTTTTTCTGTGTTTATGAACATTATTTTACTTTCTTGAACCTTCCCAAACTTAAATCTAACTACACCTCTGTTTATACTTATAATGTTAAATGTTTGTTCTTGGATTTTAGTTCTATGACTTATTTATCTTTTCACTCTTTACATCCAATCGAAGGTATAATAGATATAGTCTTTTATAAGTAGAAATAGCTACAAGTAGTTTCCATTATATCATAGATAGGCACTTGACACTGTCTGAGTGTTACGCTATGGATAAGGAATAAGTATTTTACTTGTGAATGTGTTTATGTTTACTTGTTAGCATCGATGTTATTTTGTAATTACTTTTGTCATCACGACAATACATTCTGTTAAAAAGTAATATGAAACAACGCTACAATAAATTGACATAATACAATAATTTGCATTCAAAATGTGGTACCAGCCAAAATCATGTTACAAACGAAAAAAAGTCATATTTTTTATTTGGTTGGGGGCAAATAGTTCTAAGTAATATATTCTTATGAATCGCCACAGTCTATTTTTACCATTTACACCTACAAAAAATGGCCAATATTTGTATTTAAATTGACTCTACACTTACTCTACATCGTCATTTGTCAATAACCTTACATTTTAAATGCTTCAATACAACAAAATTATCATCACAATTAATTACATTTTATAATTGTTTCAGGTGCAATGTTTTCAATAACAATATTAAGTAAAAAACTACAAATCGACGACTCTCTATTATGTCTAATCGCGATGTCCAGCAAATTTGTGGGCGCCATCTGGACAACGTTCGTGAAAACTGATTTAGAAATGATTTTAAGTGAGTAAAAGATAACGTCAAAATACATCTATTATTCAATAAATAAAATATTTAATTAAACATCATAAATTAACTTAATTAATAAAAAAAATTGAACAAGCATACCGTTCATATCACTTACGTACTCATTTGATACCTTGTAATTATTAGACATTTTATTTTACATATATATATATATATATATTCTTTTATATTTACAGTTCCTATTGTTGAGTTCTTCTCATCAGCAATACTGACATCACTGCGATCCATCATATCAAAATTAGTGGAAAAAGATGAAACAGGTAATTATTCTTCTATCGTGAAAATTCATTTCGGCAATAGCTTACTGCAAAACTTTGTGTTTTAACTCAAACATTAATTTATTCCATAAAACTTCAAACCGTAGCACTTTCAAACCGTCATAACATAAACTTACCACCGATTCGGAAAGCTGTCTCTACAGAGATGAGCCGACAAGAAACTCTGTAGTTGCTTTCTTAAATATTATGCTAATTTTAGGTATGTCATCTTACCGTGCGAGCTCAAAATATAACTTACAGGTGAAATTTCATTTTTGTGACAAAAAAAATAGATCATTAACTTTAAAAAGGTAAAGTTTTAATAAACTTTCCTCTATAATTTTCTCCTTCTGTCTAAGACTATATACAACTTTCTACAAACAATTGGTTTAGCAGTTTAGCCGTCGAAGCGTAAAATATGGAAAGATAAACAGACAAACTTATAGATCTATAAAATGAGTACCTCTGGTTGTTTCACCTACTTTTATAAGCTCATTCAATTATATTAAACAATTCATTTTTAAATTGTTATATTAAGTACAAAATAATGAAGATATTATAAAAAATAAATCTTTATTTAAGTACATTGAAGATTTGTATTATTCTATACGCTCCCTGTAATATTTTCTTTGCTTTTATTTTCAACGTTGTTGAGTCAAATAATATAATATTTTTTAAAGAGGCTTAAGTAAGCCTTGGCCATAATTTGTAATAAATGAAAATTTTGTTGAATGTCGCTCTTAATACAATTAAGACATTTTTGTAGCCGTGAAACTACGAGAACATTTTATTAATTTTTCAATAATTATTTACCACTTGTGCAACATTTTCAATACAGTAGCCTATATATCTATCCATTACCGAACATCAAAATAATAATAAATCGAACCAGCAGTTTTTGACTTCTATCTTTCTTTCAAACTCTACAGTCTACAGCATTATAGTATTAACATCACTACATAGTATAAAACAAAGTCGCTTTCTCTGTCCCTATGTCCCTATGTCCCTATGTATGCTTAAATCTTTATAACTACGCAACGGATTTTGATGCGTTTTTTGAAGTGAAACTTCTTTATCGGGGTTGGACAAAAATTTAGTGTAACATTTTTGTACGAGTGACATTTTTGCGTTACGCCGTACTCGTGACATTTTTGCGTTACGCCATACTCGTGACATTTTTAAGGTCGTAAAGAAGTTTCACTTCTTACGTGTGTACTCTAGTACACGCATACATTTTTTTTTTTAATAAATAGATTGATTCAGGAGGAAGGTTTTAGTATAAAATTTATTATGTTTTAGACAACGCGGGCGTAGCCGCGGGTGGAAAGCTTGTATATTAGAAAGAAAAAACATTTATAAGCCATTAATACTTTTCTTACAGCTAAAGTAAATTCCCTATTCTCATTAACGGAGACATTGGCATCCTTGGTCTTCCACCCGCTATACTCCTGGCTATACATGAAGACGCTACAGATTCTGCCTGGAGCTGTGTTCCTGACGAGTGCAGCTTTGATCATACCAGCTACTATGATTCTTATGTAAGTAAACATTTTGAATAGATCTGTGTAGTGTATGAAATTGCTTGCTAATATAACAATAAATTTTCTAATATTATCGACCTTTAAAGCATTTTATAATCGTTTATATAAATCTGAGTACCCATAATAAAACGAGCGTGTGTGTCTAGCACACGTGTCAGAAGTGAAACTTCTTTGGCAAGATTCAAAGATACCAAAATCGTTGCCTTAGTTCATAACGCGACGGTATTGCCATGACACGACCTTGAAGTGTTACTCTTTGCGACCAAAGAAGTTTCACTTTTTCTATGTGATTTTTTTTAATACAGAAATGTAGATTTCTACAGTAAGGATAAAGGATTAAAGTTCAAATTTCAATAACATTATACCTTCGCAGGTTTTTCTTTATCCAGCACCGAAGAGCTTTGGGTAATTCTAGAAAGAACGCGTTAGAGGCACAAGAAAAGAAAGACGCAGAGGCTGAGAAGGTTTCAGAAAAAATACCGAATATTATTATGCCATTAGAATTAGAAAAGACTAAATTATAATTCTAGTTTTATTTATTTGTTAAAATTTTGCATGTGGCACTATTAATTAATTAAAACTCAATTTAGCATAATTTTAATTAACGCCCTAATTATAATTTTAATAGATAACAAACAGTAATATATTTATTGTTATATCACGAACTAAATATGGTCATAGTATTACAATATTCATATTTTACTAGCCGCTCTTATGCTTAGGAGCTACTAAGTGAAGCAAAAGCTGTGTACATTTTTTTAGGAAAATTGAGCGGACGGAGGCGTATGAACATAGACATACTTTAGTTTGTATAAAGATGATGCAAATCTATCTCATCTTATGCTAATGTTATTTGTGTAAAAATACATTCATAAACAAACATAACACACACTACCATGCATTTGTCACACACACACGCTTAGACCAGCTACTCATGTACCTACCTGCCGCAGGGGCGATATTGGTACAATCTCTGTTGGTCGGCGGTCGGAGCAATATCAGTTGTTCTGTAAATTGCCCCTACTTGCCTATACACATCACAATTAAGGGTGCAATTCCAATATTGCCCCTGCTGCAGGTACATGAGCAGCCGGTCTTAAATATCAAGGTCTTATGTATAAGTTTATGGTTGAATTTCGATCACTGACGACCACAAGTTGAGTTAATAATAATTAATTTAAGCGCACATAAAAATATAGACCTCATTTAAGTCCATATTTTTATAACATATTTTAAACTAAATAATACTTTCATAATAGCTGTGTTTTACCTGAAAATAAAACACATATTAAATACTTACCTATATTTGAAGCTTACTTCATTGAGAAGGCACCTAGCTTTTTCCGCCTATTTTTCCCTCTCTTTCCGTTGTATATATGCTATCTCTCTCGCACACCTCTCCACCAGGTGGCGGGGCGCACGATAATGTCGGGCGCTGGATGTTTTTCATTGAGTCGAAATCCACAACAGGTGGACGTTAAGTGTAAGCTTCAAATATAGGTAAGTATTTAATATGTGTTTTATTTTCAGGTAAAACACAGCTATTAAACACTTGACCGTAATTTGAAGCTTACTTCATTGAGACCCGTTTGTTACCCACCTGGTGTACAATATATGGACGCCAATGTGAATTTGAATACATAAGTAATTACTTATTTCTTTATTTGAAAGAGTAAGGTGTGCAGATAGTATACCTACCAATAAATCACACAAATTTTTATATTATATAATATATTAACAATCCCAGATGAAAAGTTAATCAAATAAGAACCAAAAAGTTAATCATAATGATTAAAAGTATTAGAACTTATGAGATTGGTTCAAGCGTACCTTAGTTAACCTTTTGGGCTTGAAAAGTTAAAGTTACTACAATTTTCACTATCTTTAGCGTAAATCTGCGAAAGCGCCAGTAACGACTTTCAATTACGCATTTAGATGTTACTTACAAAATGAAGCAACAGCTGATCCCGACGAGGCAAAAATACCTCAAACTCAAACCTTTATTTATTCAATTAGAACTCTGTAGAAGCACAATTGAATCATCTTAACATAGAATTACCACCTGTCTCAACTCACACAGTTTTAACCCAACCTGCTACAAGCGGACAAGAAGAGAACTTGGTCCTTACTTTTGGGGTCAGAAATAAATTTAAAAGGTCACCCCTTGAATAAGGCAATAAAATATCAAAACAGGTAAACGGTTTTAATTATAATACAGATTTTTAACATCCAACCAAACCGTGCGGTATCTATTAATGTTTAGAGCCAACGCCACCAATCAATCTAAACATGGCTAGTACTTTCAGTACAATGCATGAATTATTTATTTAAAACTAAATAATCATAAACTCTGTACTGGAAACAAATATACTGAACTTAAGAGACTAAAATGATAAGGAGCTTATCTGTGTCCCAAAACTGCAATTACTACAGCCAAGTACGTTACTTTTAATCAATTCGGTTTTAAGATATAATTATGATTTACATCAGAACTTATATACCGAAAGCCTCGGGACTACATAACGTGACTTATCTTCTTATATATAAAAATGAATCGCAAAATGTGTTGGTAAGCGCATAACTCGAGAACGGCTGAACCGATTTCGATAATTCTATTCCTTGAAGTACGAGGATGGTTTTTATGTAGAGAAAACGTAAGTACCACGAGCGAAGCCGGGGCGGGGCGAAACCGCTAGTTTATAATAATAGTGTTTGTGCACAACACTAGGCAGTCAACAGCTATATGAACGTCAGATAGGAAAAGAGCCAAATTTATCCAGTCAGTAACAAAGGATTTTAACTATAGTTACTTTATTCTAATTCAACCAACTACTACTAGCTACTCCGTATGTCTTTTGGATAGACGGAGGCAAATAGGATTTTTATTCCAACTATATCATTTGATATTTTGAAAATGTACTCCACATTTTCATACCGTCAGAGTCATTTTGCAGATTATAGTGGTGCAGCACTGAACACTGTCTATTAGGTGGCTGATGCTGCTGACCGGGCCTTCAGTTCCGCTTTCCAGAATACCTTCACCCTTCTAGGTGTTACTACTACTGAAATAGCGGTACTCTATCGCGTCGTTCAGGTCTCTAACTGACTAGGATTTCTCATATTATCGTAACAACCCTCGCTCGTTCTAACGAGGATAAATTATCGCCAAGGAATTCTGCTGCAGGATAATGGCAAGAGAGATTATAAGCTTAACTATGCATTATTATGTTAAGGAATATGGTGGGTTTTGAATACTATCGTCGTCTGAAAGTATCTCCTTTCGATTAACTGCATTAAGGATGCAGATCTGATCCCATCTTTGTTCCGTAGGAATGCTACGACAGTCTAAACGTTACACTGAACAAAGAAAATTGCCCTGAATATAGTCGGTTGTTCCAACATCCGTAATATGGCTAGCCTAAGGTTAGTTATCCCTTGATTGTAACTGCTACCAATGGAGGCATTGCTCTTGTGTTGTCCACAGTTGTGCGAGTGCAAAAATGAAGAACTGAGCTCGTGGGGAGCTATGTCGAATGAATCTGTGTTAAGATTATGACAGTATAGGACAGTTAGCTGTGGATGCGAAGACAGGACATTACTTTATTCATCCGTAAACACGCGAGGCAGCCACGGACAGCGATATAGCAAGAACTAAACTAGCAAAGTTTAGTTCGCTTACCAGACTTTGTCATGTTTTAAATGCAGTATATCCTCTGAATAGCATTGCATTTATGACTATTAATAAACTTAATTCACCCGTAAACACGAGAAGCAGGCACGGATAGCGATATAGCAAGAACTAAACCAGCAAAGTTTAGTTCGCTTACCAGACTTATATTTTAAAAGCCGTATAGCCTGTACATTTCATTTATTGCCCCCCCCCCCCTCAAAGCAAAGAAATGAGAAGTCATTTGGCAGAGCTTTCTCGTTAAGGGTAGGGGTTCCAAGTAATATCTAATAATAAGAGGCTTTTGTTTGGAAAGATTGACTTTCCGTTATTTATCCTCTATCCTATGTAACTCAACAGTCAGTATTCTCAGCATTCGTTGAGTACTTAAACGTTTTACGTTAATAGTTGTATATAACTTTATTATACAATATAATAATCCTGGTGGGATGACAAAAAACTTGTCTAACAAACGATTATCCTAATCCCTCAGCGATTTATTGTTTGAGCCCCGAAGAAAAATCTCATGGGTGCAATAATGAGGTCAAATGGGTTGAAAAACGAGTCAAATAAATTGCCTACAAGACCGGGCAACTAAAATAGGCCTATGAGAGGTCAACTATACGTAATCAATCGTCATTTGTTACATTCAATCGCTTTGCGATTAAAAAAATCTCTTCCGATGTTTGTATATGAAAATTGGTCGGCTAGTGCCATTTAATTACGATACCAATCATACCGTTGACACAAGGCTTGGTGACAATCCTCGAAACCACCGCCACAAATCATCTGCGAGATGATATTTGATCCGACTCGCCTTCCTTTGTTATGATTAGGCTTTGCATTGGTAAATACAATTTGTTCAATTCCAATTTCCATAATTGGTAAACCAATGGTGGTTTCCTGATTCCTGAAGCGTAAACTTTTAGGATACGAAGTATCAATTTCATGCGCCCATTATTTGACGTATCTAACCTTTATTGTATTTATTAGGTCATTTACTATACTGCCCACTGTGAAGTAGATTTCAAAACCTTTTTCTACCTACCTTAGAAGAGTGAAGATCCGATACGGTCATATCCAAAACTTCTTTCGTGGGTCCTCGTTGACAAAAGCAAATATCTATGATCATTTTAATGATCAATCCTTTGTATATTTGCACCAATCGCCATTAAAGCCCCGCGAGGGCTGATATATATTTGCACCATTTCCCCGTGGGGACGGTTGTTATCAAAGCCCCGCGAAGGCTGATATATATTTGCACCATGTCTCCGTGAGGTACTGTTGTAATCAAAGCCCCGCGAGGGCTGATATATATTTGCACCATTTCTCCATGAGGGACGGTTGTAATCAAAGCCCCGCGAGGGCTGATATATATTCGCACCATCTTTTCCGTGAGGGACGATTGTAATCAAAGCCCCGCGAGGGCCGATATATATTTGCACCATTTCCCTGCGAGCGACAGCTGCGCGAGGGATGTTTGTAACTAGAAATAAGTAGGGCCTGCCAAAAAATGCTTAAGAGACACCCTGCGAGGGTGAATTTGACCTGGCTAACCCCTGCGAGGAGTAGTGGCCACATTTATGTATTCTCCTTCGAGCAAGAATACACCTTAGTGCTAATATAAAAATAGCAGTAAATAATCATTTAAATAATATAGCAATTAACAAGGTCCTTTAACTTATTTTCCAATGTTAGCGACATTTAATAAATGCATAATTCAAATCAATTCACTAAATTTTAAAATGAACTTCGATTCATATTTATTTTTGTTCATGCAATCGATGTAACATTTAGTTGCTTTATATCCGTTAACATTCCTTACGAACGCAACCATACATACCGTCGTAGGACGTTATATTTAATTGCACAAAATAATCTCCACTCACCCGCAATTTTTTACTTTTTGTCAAGGTGTACAAGTTTATAATATTATTCTAAAACGTTAGAAGTGAATTGTAAATCCTTTGAAATAAGTGTATCTAAATCTAATTTATATTAAGATATCTCGATAATTATTATACGATAACCCTTTCAGCACAAGTTCAGTAAACCAAAGAATTTAATTGTAAAATTTTGGTACTTACTCGTTTTAACAAAAAAGTTGCATCATTTGAACATAGGAAACGTAATTTTCAATCAAATTAGCCGTGTGTAATATGTCTATTTTCACATAAAAACGGATCAGAATAATACTCATAAAAGGACACGTATAGACTACGGATAGTTTTGAATGTGTGGAACATTCATGGTACGTATCTACTATACATGAGCGAATTCCATCATTATTCAGTTGAGCGGTAACTCCCGTACGATTTATAAAATAATATCACAACATGTTCTGACATGTCGTGACTTCTTGGAGCTGACTCATCTCGTTCGATAATTTTTAGTAATAAACTATGATAGGAATTCCGAACCGTTCCTAGCGAAAACGACAATGTAATAAAGTCGTAGCAATGGATTGTATGCCTGTAAAGCTTTGAGTTGGCTCATATCCATACTAAGTGTTAATTGTAATTTTTCCACGAAAAATTCACTTGTACCCTTGTAATAAAAACACATTATTAAAAATGAAATAAAATATTAAAAATATCTATATACAAGAGAGGGTATTTGATATATCTAGTAATATCAAATAATCACAAAAGTAATATTAACGATTCGAGTAAAGCCGAACGGTAACACCGTTAAAATAGCTTTACTCACAGTATTAAAAATTCAAATATTAATTAGTACATATTGCATAATGAAATATTTCAAAAGAAAAGTTACTATTTCAAGTAAAATGGTTGTATCGTTAATTTTAAATATCTTTATTCATGCTATTAAGTATTTAAGCATATTGAAAAATAAACTATTGCTGAAGGATTCATTAAAAACCTCAGCATTTTAAATAAAGTCCAACGATTATACCGTTGACTTTAAAGATTTTTACTCATTTTTAAGTAAAATATTATTAGAATAGATGTAAAAATAACTCACTGTACCGATCCGACGGGATACACTTTTTAACACTTTTAGCACTTGCTTTAAGCAATACTTAATACTTAATAGCACCAAGGTTGTAGTCTTGTAGACAACCTTCTCGCGGCGGAAGCTAGACGCCAATGAAAAACATCCAGCGCCCGACATTATCGTGCGCCCCGCCACCTGGTGGAGAGGTGTGCGAGAGAGATAGCATATATACAACGGAAAGAGAGGGAAAAATAGGCGGAAAAAGCTAGGTGCCTTCTCAATGAAGTAAGCTTCAAATTACGGTCAAGTGTTTAATATCGAATAAAATCGTTAGTTTGTGAACAATCAATAATTTTATATTTTTTTACTAGTGTGAGCACGTTTTTTGTACAATAAATAGGTTATTTAAAGTTTTTTAATTAAATATATGTATATCATGTTATTGTTATTATAATAATCTGCTATAATCAGTGAATTTTAGAAGCAATAAATTTTAATTTGTACTATGTATTTGCAAATCATCATTTAATCCTAAAGGTCATTTTTTATTGTTTTGCATCAACATTGTTTGTTATGTTTTATTACCTATCCGATAAGCTTAGTTATACTTTTAGTAAAATTGTATATTATACGCCTCAATATTGATGTTGAAAAATAATCTATTTTATTTCTCTAAGAAAGGTAAAAATTATATGAATTAATGTTTTTAATTTTCTTTCATAATTCTTGCCAATTTGTGTGCGGAACTAAATTTATTATAAAGAAAGACACGGTTATCAAAGTTTACTTTTTGTAGTCTCTATACATTTGACTCAAATATTTATTTTTCTTAGAAATCTCTACAAACTGAAAGAATTTTGTGAAAATTGTACATTACAATGTAGATAATATTATCCTTTTTTTCATCCAATTAGTTACCTATAAGTAATCCATACTATAATAATATAAATGCGAAAGTAACTCTGTCTGTCTGTCTGTTACTCAATCACGCCTTAACTATAACTGAACCAATTTGCATTAAATTTGGTATAGAGATATTTTGATACCCGAGAAAGGACATTTATCCCGGAAATCCTACGGGAACGGGTTTTTCTTTGAAAACGCGGGCGAAGCCGCGGGCGGAAAGCTAGTATAATATAAAGCGATTGTTATCATATTATATTAACGAAATTATATGTACATAATAGTGTTTGTAATAATAATTTAAATAAAAGCTAAAAAGTCGTTTAATTATTGAGATTTAACCCATTTTAACTCTACTGCGACGGCTTACATATGTAATCCACAGACATACCCTATAAAATACCGTTATTATTTTTACAATTATGAACAATTAAGTAATATGGACAACATACTCATAAACTCGATCTGTTTCTGTGCTTTCAATTGAATCATTGACATTTTATCGTAGAGGAAAATTTCAAACAAATAGTTACTGGTAACTACGGGTAGATACGGGTTACGGTTCAATACGGGTTACGGCTCAATTCGAAATCCCTAATCCTTATAAAATTTTATTTCGTCTTATTCCATCAAGAATTAAAAAATTAATAACTAAATTAAGTAATACGAACACCTTATTTCCTTGATCTATATTCTATCATCATTATTCAAGGAATGTCACTATCGTCTAATTTCTAGTGTGGGAAAGTGATGGCACTAGAAGACCTATATAGCGCTTTTATTTTCACTTAGTAATACTGCTTTAAGACATTACGAGGGCAGATATCCACAGAACGAGCAGTCTCGCAAAGCAATTGTTGCTTGAAGCAGCTTGGTCAGTATGGACGTGGCTCGGCCGAGGAAAACGCATGTCCCAAAACCGAGTTGCTTCGCACAGCAATTGTTTCACGAGCCTGCTCGTGGGGACCCGTCTATTAACTTATCTTCAAATAACTCGTATGCACCCTGTATGCGCGGTGCACTATAAATCACTGTGTTAGCGTATCTTCAGTGGATTGGCTAAGAAGAGAACCTCTTCTCTGAATTTTATTTGGATAGGGTATCAAATCATACTTGTCAAGAATTGAGAACATCACCTAAGTGAAAATCTCAATTGGATCGTCGCGGTCGATCGGATTAAATTTATTTTATCAAGTAGAGAATCTTCATCTATATCATTAATGTGATGTTTTTACTAGCTGTGCCCGCGGTTTTACCCGCGTTGCTCCGCTCCTATAGATCTTAGCGTGAATATAGCTTATATAGCCTTCCTCGATAAATGGTCTATTTAACACCGAAATAATTTTTAAAATCGGACCATTAGTTCCTGCGATTAGCGCGTTAAACAAACACACTAATATTAGTATAGATTGACCGACGTTCTTCAAAACAAAATAAATTTTTAACTTCTGCTATCAAAGGAAAAGACCAAAACTGCATCAGAATTTACTTCAAGTATCAAATAGTAATATATCAAGGAAATTATCTGCAAATTCCGAAAACGTTTCTTATTACATCTTAATACAGGGTGTAATCGTTAAGTGTGCACAGGCGATTATTCCGTAACTATTACAGATATCAAAAAACTTTAAACTGATATCGAAAGTACTTAACCTAATGAGTAAAATGGCCATAATAAATTTTTAAAAATAATACGAGAAATATCTAAAAAATTAACTTTAAACCCTCCCATACATTTAGTATGAGATATGAATATCCCATGTACATGGGTTGATCCAAAAGTAATGATAATCAATATTAAACAAGGTCATTACAGTTAAAATAATTATGTATTTCTCTAGATAGTCTTCTAACTAGATAATATACTTCGATATTTTTTTTCCTTAACTTAGAAAAAAAAAACTTTGACTTCATCTACAAAAACCCCTCAAAATCGGCCATCACTTCGCTGTCGTCTTAAAATTTCTTGTATCGACGGTGTTTCTTGTGCCGAGGTAAGAGATAGAATTAACTAGGAGCTAGAGCTTACAAACAGGGTGGGTGTTCAAGCATTTTCAATGCCGATTTTTGATTGGCAGCCATCGCAACTGACGCTTTGTGATCTGGTGCGTTGTCTTGGTGAACCAACATTCAAGACCGAAGTTTGCCATGTCTCTTTTTCTTACTAACCTACCCGCAATCTTTTAATTTGGTCTGTGTAGTAAGAGCCCTGTGTAGTAGTGGCTACCTTCTTAAAATATTCCACATTTCTTCAGCGTCCCAAAAAACTACGGCTTTAATCTATCCCACTAATTTTCACTTTGAAAATCTTCACCGTCAATTTGGAAGCTCGCATCCAGGCCATTGATTGTTTCTTGGTTTCAGCATAAACATGGTGAACCCAGGTAACGCCCATGGTCACAAATCGTGACAAAAAATTATCCTGATCTCATTAAAAATTTAGAAATTCACCCTCTAAATGTCGAATCGTTGTTTCTTCTTTTCGTCGGGAAACATTCTGGCTCGCACTGTTCACATTAAAATTAATGTTAATACTTGGAAACGTGGCCTGTAGATATAATTTTTTTGTGATAACTTAGTGATTACATGAGCAAGCATAAAACATTTATTTTATATTTTTATGTGCACAGGAAATACCCAATTATCATTACTTTTGGATCAACCTATACATTTAATATGAAAGATTTTAGCTTTTTTTTTTTGTTTTTTTGGTTTTCTGCTTTAATTACTTCGCAAATTTGGAGGGAAGTACATTTAGAAACTGTGAATAGACCTCCTCATTGTATTGCACAATAAGGACGTCACTTCGAAAATCTACTATGAATACAAAATGTATGGGAAATAAATTGTATGGGAGCGTTTAATGTAACATTTTTGGTTATTTCTCGTTTTATTTTTAAAAATTTATTATGGCCATTTTACTCATTAGGTTAAGTACTTTCGATATCAGTTTAAAGTTTTTTGATATCTGCAATAGTTACGGAATAATCGCTTGTGCACACTTAACGATTACACCCTGTATATATAAATCTCGTGTCACAATGTTTGTCCTCAATGGACTCCTAAACCACTTGACCGATTATAATAAAATTCACACACCATGTGCAGTTCGATCCAACTTGAGAGATAGGATAGTACATGTAGGTACCACCGGCGAAGCCGGGGCGGACCGCTAGTAGTCCATAAAAATAATCGATTTATTCATGTAAAATATTTTCCGCTACTTGATAACGAAATGTCAATACTTGATTATTTTCATTGTAAATAATTCAACACGTCTGATATCAAATATAATATAATTATACTTAATCGTATCATGTTCAGATAAATAATATTATATCTAGTATAGTATCACTACATAGTATAAAACAAAGTCGCTTTCTCTGTCCCTATGTCCCTATGTATGCTTAAATCTTTAAAACTACGCAACTGATTTTGATGCGGTTTTTTTAATAGATAGAGTGATTCAAGAGGAAGGTTTTAGTATAATATAATTTATTTATTATGTTTTAGACAAAGCGGGAGAAGCCGCGGGCGGAAAGCTAGTTATAGATAAATCAACAGCAAAGCCACTTTAAGACGGAATATCTAACGTAATATCATTGTTTTTCTCCAATATTGAATTTGCGATTATTTGCTCGGTTATTAGCTGTAGTAGATCCGAACCTTAGTAGACCTTCACCGGCGTGATAATAGAATGAGACCAATCTTCTTATATATAAAAATGAATCGCAAAATGTGTTGGTAAGCGCATAACTCGAGAATGGCTGAACCGATTTCGATAATTCTTTTTTTATTATATTCCTTGAAGTACGAGGATGGTTCTTATGTAGAGAAAACGTAAACATGTACCACGGGCGAAGCCGGGGCGGACCGCTAGTTTTATAATAAAATTAATTATTGAAAAATGTATTAAAATGGATTTGCTGGAAAAATCCTGGACAGGATATTTTAATTAGATTTTTTTGATTTTGCAGAATTTCGACTTAGGTTCGGGTCTTAGACTATGTGAACAATTGATTTTCGGAAAGAACATTTTTTACTACAAAGTATTAATCACTTTAAAATGTACAAATTGATTTTATTAATACGTGTATCATTATAATCGCGGAAATTTGGATGAGTTTATTATTTCCTGCTTAACCATGACAAAATCCTATCCTACTAAGTACTAATATAATAAATAGAAAGTTTATGAGTATGTATGTTCGTTACTCTTTCACGCAAATACTACTGAATCGATTACAATGAATTCAGTACACATATTATTGAGGGTAACTTGGATTAACACATTGTATAGGGAATCCCGGAAATCCCACGGAAAAGGGATTTATGCGGGTTTTTCATTGAAAACGCGAGCAAAACTGCGGGTGAAAACCTAATAATATAATACATTTTTTAATTTTTGAAATACATACTTTCTATACCTACACGACAGATTTATTTTTCTATAGATTCGATATAATTCTAAACGAAGTACTTAAATAATGAATTATAATGCTCGTCTTTTTTTTAGTCCTATATTTAACTTTTTAGTGTTCATCTTTCTTCTAGATCACATAATATTATGCAAAATATTAATAGTACAAATAAATAAGGAAATGAACTTTAATTCATTCTATAGATAATTAATTTCTGTGAAGTTATCTAATGGCTGATTTTTCAATCCTTGGTTAAAAGTTATTCGTTGAATAACGTATTAAACTACCATTTCAAAAATGTATTCTAATTACCTGTATTTGACAGTTTACAGGTGACATTTTAATATTATCGTGTAATACTTTATTGGATGGATAAGTTTTAAGCAAGGATTGAAAAATCAATCCTAATACAATAAAAACAACAAGATAAATATTCTATAATTAAACCGACTTTACTATTTCTGTCATTTGAAAGCGCGTAAAAAACCCGTAGCAGCCGATGTACCGCTATTTGTGACAAAATTCCTCTGAATGCATTTGTATATTTATTTATTTAAGACCTCTGTCTCAAAAACTACTGAGCTTATTTTGATAATACCTGCACAACTACTCCTTGGGAGCATAACAAATAAAAGATACTATTTCAGACCAATAAACGGTTTTGAGTTATATGTTAAACAAACATTCATACAATTAATTAGTAAATATACATACACGTGTGATACATAGCATACCTGTGAAGTATCTGTTATAGACTATCATATGCAAAAACTTTTCAACTGTAACAACATACCATACGTACAGAACAAATTGATAACTTCCTTTTTAGTCGTTTAAAATATACATAAATAAACTTCAATTGTTTAAAAACATTCTGAAACATTCTGAGAATTACTTGACAAACATCATATTCGTCGAATGAAATAATTTCCAGCGAATACCTTGCATTGATTCTTGTGAAAGCTTTTGTATTTTTTGTACATCTTTATTTGTGACTGCTGAACAGGAACTATTCGGAGTTACAAAGATATTTTACAATATTTTTGACATGCATAAAAAAACATTGACTTATTAAAAAAAATATACGATATAGGTACTTTGAATTTACCTACAAATATTCATTATTATTATAAAGCATATTTAATATCAAAGTTAATGAAATGTAGTAGGTACATACCTACATAGACTACAAGCCCGCATAGGACAAAAATATGGGTCAAATGAACCACCAGGGGACATATCTAGAACGATAGCAGAGCAAAAAATAATAAGATTCATCACTATGCCGTCACTTGTAAGCTGTCCAACTGAGTGCAGATGAGAATTGAAAAGTACAGGTAGACTCGGTAAATTTTGGTCATATATTTTTGTACGGCATTCTTAACCATCGATAGATCCATTAAAAATAATAAGAAACCGCTCAGTGCCGTACAAAAATGGTGGTCCACCAAGTCGGAATTTTTATTTAATTTCCGAGAGTTACCGGGGGTAAATTTGGTCATTTGACCATGTACGGCATCTGTGTCATACTATTGCTATACTGCTTTTAATCCATTATTCCGCAACGCCGTACAAAAATTATGGGGACAAGGGGAAAAAATCGAGAGTTGTAATCCCCTCTCTTTCCCCACTCCAGGGGGTCATTTGACACAACACGAAATAAATTTATTTTTAAAGTATTTTATGCATAGATAATATTTTTTCATGTGCCGTACATTTTCGTTGGTTCAAAGGGGAAAAATCTGAAAAAGAAAAAAATCCATATAACGAAATGTTTGCTTTATATTTTTATAATAAAATATAAATATACATTAATATTAAGAAGCTCGAGGTGGTTAATTATCACCTTGGAAAGTCGGAGTCAGGTGGAATGGACTCCGTTAAATTGATGAACTAATAAAAAAGCTATGAACGAAAAGATGTGAATTATATGCAATCAGTCCATGAATACAGGTAAAGTCACAAGCAAATGCTAGTAATATATACATATTAAAAATGTACAAGTAAAGCGCTTTCAAATGATACCAAACACTGCATATTTATCTTAACTTTATTTTTTTACTCTGTATGTTTTGTCCGCTAGAGGGCGCCACATTAGATTTTGTGAAACCCCATATAGCCTTTAGCTAGCTGGTCGCTGGTTATCCAGTGAACAATTCAGACGCTTCTAATGATATGTCATTTGTCGAATTCTGATAAGTAGTTTAGAAGTTACGAGGGAATAGATGAACATACATACATGACCTGTAAACAACCATAACCCTCCTTTTGCTTTGCCGTAGTTGGGTAAAAATATGTTAATGCCGTACTGTATCAAATGGCCATAAAGCACCCTTAAAATTGTAGCTTTCGTCGCTTTCATCAGCCTAAAAGATGTGGTCTGCACAAAAATGTACGGCATCGTTTTTTCCTAATTTATCTATGTTAATACTATTTAAAACAACGAATAAAGTGTAGAAAACTATTATATTTCATTAATCTACGATGTTTAAACTTTAACAAAATTTCTGGTTTTGCATTTCTCTATAACTTTTTTTAGAACGGTTTCTTTTGAACGGCAATACTATACAACAATTGAATTTTACAATATCATGTTAAAAAAAAAGTTCCCGTACAGGGTCAAATGACCTTACAGCTCTTTATATCAATGAATTCGATGAAATTAAGATGATTATTGGTATACATTTAAAAGAACAATTATTTTTTGACGGCATTGCTTTTAATAGTACTTTTGAGTGCTAGATAATGTTTTGGAACCGAAGCCGTACTTAGTCAAATGACCCCCTGGAGTGGGGAAAGAGAGGGGATTGCAACTCTCAATTTTTTCCCCTTGTCCCCAGGATTTTTGTACGGCGTTGCGGAATAATGGATTAAAAGCAGTATAGCAATAGTATGACACAGATGCCGTACATGGTCAAATGACCAAATTTACCCCCGGCAACTCTCGGAAATTAAATAAAAATTCCGACTTGGTGGACCACCATTTTTGTACGGCACTGAGCGGTTTCTTATTATTTTTAATAGATCTATCGATGGTTAAGAATGCCGTACAAAAATATATGACCAAAATTTACCGAGTCTACCTGTACTTTTCAATTCTCATCTGCACTCAGTTGGACAGCTTACAAGTGACGGCATAGTGATGAATCTTATTATTTTTTGCTCTGCTATCGTTCTAGATATGTCCCCTGGTGGTTCATTTGACCCATATTTTTGTCCTATGCGGGCTTGTAGTCTAACAATGATTAACCATTATTCTCTTAAATTTTAATTAGAAAGGCAAATCTAATTATTTTAAGTTTACTTAAATCTTCTAATTCTATTTAAATATAAAAATGGCGCCGTCACTAATTTGGCCTCTATAGAGGGATTATTAAACTAAAATTGTTATAAGTAATTAAAACTTACGTTATAATATTACAACGTGCTTAAATTATGCTAATTCAGAAATATAAAATCAAGCAATAGCTAGAAAAGATGTGACTCAATTTTCCAATTAGATAGTCATAGAAAAATACTATATTATACTAATATTTTATATTATATCGTTAATTTCATACTAAATACAATTCATGGTTGCAGGTGATAGTTGATAAAAATTGATAAAAACATTCAATAATAATATAAAAGCAATCTGTAGACAAAACTTCGTGACCTCTTAATTGTTAACACCTTAGGAAATTGTATATATATAATTGATTAAAGTATCGCTTATCACAGATAACAGTGTATGGCAATAATTCGCTTCATTTATTAAAGAAATCTTGCAGTGTAACAACAAATAATAATCAATTATCAACTGCTTAAATAAAATATATTTTTGAATCTCAGTGTTGGTATCGAGTGAATTACAACTAAGGAACAATGACTGATTCGAATGAATTTCGAGATGGAGCAGAAGAAAACACAGAAACAGATCCGCTAAGAAGTGATGCAGAAAATCCTGTTAGTCAAAAAAAGAAGACTATTAAGGAAAACTGTGTAAATGCTCTAAGAAATATAACCGTGGAACCGTCCATGTTCCTTTTTGTTATTGCTTGTATCCTGACCATTTTGACATCACAAAATCTTAGTTTAGAAAAAGCGTGCCGTGTAAATCTAAATTACACAACTGAAATATGCGATTCCCTAAAATCTCAGACGATCGGAGCACAGAATAATTATGAAAAGGAAGTGCAGAAACTGGTGACTGTGGCAATAGCCTGGAAGACGTATATAACAGCGAGCTTACCTTGCGTCCTGGCAATGTTTATTGGATCGTGGTCAGACAAAACTGGTTATAGGAAAATGTTTATAACAATTCCTGTGTTTGGCCAATTTCTGCTTTGCATCAATGGCATTATTCAAACGTTTTATTTGAAGCAAACAAATCTGGAAACGTTGACGGCTGCTGAGGCGGTATTAGAAGGGCTCACTGGTTCGTGGTGTGTTAGTGTGTTAACTATGTTTTCATTCATAAGTTCAATTACTAACAAGGATAATAGAACATATCGTTTGGGCATCGTAAGTTTTAGTATGACAGTAGGATTTCCCATTGGAATGGGAGTTAGTGGAATCTTGCTAAAGACTCTTGGCTACTATGGATGCTATGGTTTGGCGGGGAGTATCAATTTTATAAACTTCTTATACAATGCGTTCATATTGAAAGATCCTGAAAGAAGACCAGAACAAAAATTGGTGAGTTGTGCAGTTAAAGCTTTTTTAATGTTGTACTTGCAAATTCTTTGAAACAGTAACTTTTCAGGAAGTTCAACTGAACACAATAAAACCCTTATGCTAATCCAAATTTCATACAAATCTGATAAGCTCATTTGCATTAAAAGCGTTATTCATCAATCCTTACAAATTTTCACGATTACAATATACCTAAGTAGAGTAGGATATAATTTGTTAATACTAATCTAATATATTAAAAATTAACGATAGGCTTCGAAAACTATCTTATCTTTTTATACTATGTATTTTATCTTAAAATTGGATAACTTATATAAAACCTTAATCCCTTCCTAGTCATTATTACTGGCATAAAAAGTTAGTAATCTTTAATCTCAATGATACTCTGCAACGCATTAAAAGTAACGCATATTTGATAACCCAGCATATCAATCAACAATATGACTTAATTTATACAACTTAAAGCTCATAATTTCACCCATTATTTTAATTTTATAACATTTGGGGTTCAGGGGCCGTATTTCCAGACAGATTACGCCGTGAATTAAACTGCCTAACAAATTCATATTATGATCGCAATAACCAGCCATGGTAAATTATATGAATTTGTCAGTCAGTTCACGGCGTAAACTGACTAGGAATAAGAGATCATAATACGGCCCCTGTCTTTCTATGGCCCAAAAATAGAAATACTCTAAAATCAGCGGCATTTTATAACATTAACAACATAATAATTATAATCTGATTCAACACTCATCAATAGATCGACCGATTAGATTATAGTCACCTAATTCTTCCATTGTTTTCAGCACGATAAACAAGGATTTTGCCACTTATTCAGGCTATTTTTTGACCTGTCAAATATAAAGAAGACCTTCCAAGTGGTGTTTAGGAAAGGCTCAAATAATCGTCGAGTACGGCTAGGTTTCCTCATGCTTGTAGTCAGCATTTTATTTGGACCAATGTATGGTTAGTAACGGAATCTATTAATACGCCACCTCGTTTCATAAGAGATAAGCCAATAAAAAGTTCCATTGATAGCAGAAGAAAATAGATATCTAATAATACTGCTGATTAGTTTGTTTTAACGCTCTAATCTCAGGAACTACACATTATAAAATAAAAATAAATTATTATTAACTCAGGCCCCGGAATCACAGACACAATATAAAATCTATTGTGTCGTGGACCGATCGGGCCGTTCGGGGCTCAATGGGTTATACTGTTAGATATGCATGATCCCTGAGTGCTGTAGAATATATGATTGTGTACTATGAGCGAAGCCGGGTCGGACTGCTAGATCATTAGCTTTTTTTATCCAATATTTACTTCTATATAAAAAGTATATATAACAAAACAATAATAAGAGTTTAATGAAATCTGATAGCCTGTCTGTTTCCTCAACGATCGAACGATTTTGGCTGATTAAATAAGGACATATATCAGCCCCCCTATGCAAGTGGCTTTCTGTTAGCGTAGCGTTCAATAGAATAGACTACGAATGTATGAGATTGACGTAAGCTGTAGATAAACGTATCAACAGCTTACGTCAATCTCATACATTCGTAGTCTATTCTATTGAACGCTACGCTAACAGAAAGCCACTTGCATAGGGGGGCTGTTATATGCAGATAATAATTTAATCTGCTTTTATTGACAACATAATGACATATTACCGTTAAAAGTAATAATTGAACTATAAGATCTATGCAGTCTGTGTCATTTTAGTTTAAATCTCTTTGACACTGGAAAATATCTTCTTGCCATCAAGAAAGAGAAAAAGAATCTCTTTATTTGATGGAGCCACTAACAAAGAGAAGCAGTCTATTCCTATAAAAAAGCATTACTCCTAATGCAAATAGATGACAATATAATACTCTCTTAAGTCTATTAGAAACCACTGCTTATGACCACCTTGTTAGCAGTGTAGAAATTGTGGTAGAAACGCATAACAACGCCAATAAAATACCATTCTCTCATTCCCGTACATATTGTGTGTTGTCTCTCCTCCTCTTATAATTGGCTTAATCCTGGCCATTTAGAATTACACGTGCTCACATAATAACAAGAAACATTTTACATTACGTAATAAGCGACTAATTCCATAATAAATAACTTATTTGTCTTTGCCACTTTGATGTGAATTAAATGGAGACATGTCTAATTAGAGAATTGTTTAATTAACACCGTAATAAGATTTGTTATTAAGTCGCTTTATATGGAGTACTTCATTTTATCTTTTTACCTTGATGAAGGGAAATAATTATTTTCATAAGACAATAACAAGCTTGAAACCTTTACCTTCTTATTATTAAAAGGAATTACTGTCCAATTTTTACTATAATTTCACGAGATTTCGCAACTACATTACTGATTTGAAATCGGCTTTTTATCTCATATCAACACAAAGCCGGCCTATTTAACCATGTTTGAGAGATTGTTAATTAATTAATTGTTTGATTAAATATAATTTCAGGTGAAATATCAATTTTGTACATATCAACAAGATACAGATTCAATTGGAATGAAGTCATGTTTAGCATTTTCCAAGCTTACAACTTTATCGCTCATACGATTGGTACGTTTAAAATAATAGTAATTTATTTTTACACCATTATTTCATGTGTAATTGATATTAATTTTATACATCTAAATGTGGGTACTACGCCTACTTGTTTCATTCAATTTTTCTCCCGAAAAAACTACTTACTAATCTTGTAATCCAAAAAGGAAAATTAGTAGCATTATTCTATACATTGTTTTTAAATTACCTACATAATAACTCTCTTGTGAGCGTGGTGATAATATAATATGATAACTGTGTTCGTATAATTCTTCATTGTTATAAAAGCCATACAAAAACAATATAGTCAAATGTAATAATAAGTAAAAATTAAATTAAAAAATATTGAAGCTTACCGTTTATTCCTTGAAATATTGAAATATTTTTGTTTTCGCATTCTCAAAATAATCTTCTTATTTTCAGGGACACTGTTCTCAATCGTTGTGTTCAGTAAATATTTACAATGGCACGACTCGGTATTGGGAATAATATCTACCCTTAGTAAAATTGCTGCTTCATTTATTTATTGCTTTGCGCCAAATGAAAGGATATTTTTTATCGGTGAGTTGCTAGCTAGAAAAAATTAAATTATCTGTCAATTGTTTGTCAATGTGCCAATTTGGCGGGAAACAATCACCAATGGGGAGAGCGTCCGTCAATATTTTTTTTCAAGATGGCGTCCATTGGCGTCATTAAAATTAAGGATTTTTATCTTGTATGGTATTATTTTATATTATTTTATAGGGTACATAATCAAAATTATTTATCACATAATTAATAATTATTTTTTATTCTTACTTTTTCGTAACAAAAATTATTCGCAGCGCATTGAAATTGTTGATATCATAGTATATAATCTAAGTAGTTATAGAAACTTATTTCTCATCTCATCTCAAACGGTTAACATTAAAAATGAACAGGTATAGTACACTTACGATTCATACATTACCAAATTACTACTCGTACCACTCTCTTGATAAAACTGCTATAAAATTCTACATTAACATTTCTAACTCCTTACCATTCGAATATGAAAGACTGCAGTAACATAAAGCAAACAGCGTTTTATTTGACAAGAGAATTTTCTCAGAACCGAGATCACTACAATTTAACTATCTTATTTAAATAAAGTGAACTAGTGGAAAACTTGGAAAGTCCCTCGTGTTGCAAACATTATTGTATACCTACAATAAAACTGCTTTATTTTTAGCATAGTTGAAACATTTAATGACCCTCTTAGTGGTAATGCCTCCTTAGGTCCTGGGTTCGATTCCCGGTGGAGACGAAGAAAAAAAATGTCTCGGTCTGGTTGGACACAGAAGGCTGATTACCTACTTGTCCCTAAAGAAAATAGATCAGTGAAACAGATGTATAATGCATCTGCCCCTTACCCCACTAGGGGACATGGGACCTCATGGGACCTCTTTTTTAGAGTAAAATATATTATATGGTAACGAATCCCACCACTGAAAAACTAATGTTTATATAAGTTAATAGTTAGTTGCTAATTTTAGTTTATAGTTACCCAATTTTACCTATGGATTTTTATTTAATTTCTCCGTGAAATAAATGAAAATTGGAGTAATATCTACAATCATTTATTTTATATTTGTATGTCGGCTTCAAAGAAATCAAAATATAAATAAGCCACTACATTACAGAAATAAATGTTATGTAATATGCGTTTATTACGATAAAGATAGATTAAGTCGGTATGCTATAATCGTAATCTGCATGATATTAGTTTTATGTACAAAGCTGTATCATATAAGGAATCGACTTAATTCGTTGAGATTAGGAAATGACAAGGAAATGACAATATTTTGATAAAAGATGATTGTCATACTTAATTGTAAATTTAAAACACACCTTCCGCTTTATAGGTACCATCATATTTTGTTACCATCACTTTTATATTTATCTTAATCAAGTTAATATTTTTTTTAAGTAAAACAATTATCTAAACTTGTATAAAAGATGCAAATATTTTAAATTTTTACGCGCCTAAAGAAGTTTCACTTCAAACAACAGAAAGTATGGACTTTAGTTTTCATTATGTTATTAATCACAAAATAAGAACATTACTTGTACCGATTATTATTACATCTAGAGAAGAGGTTAATTTTTAATTAGTTTATGTTTATGATTTCAGCTCCCATAGCAGACATTCTCAATGGAACAGCTTTATTAGCGTTGCGGTCTATTGTCTCTAAATTAGTGGAACAAGATGAATTTGGTAAGTGAACAGGAAAACAAACATTGCAGGTACATACTTAGGTTCATAACCTTAAATGTATTTTCAATAAATATATTTTAAACAAATTGAATTAAAACATAATTGCTTTACTAAAAGCAATATACAATTTTAAATCCAAACAAATCAATATTGCCTAAATAATAATTATAACTGTTAATTAAATGACGAATAATCAAAGAAAATTCTGATTTGCGATACAAATCGGCCAGCTTGATTGAAATCCTGAATAATCAAATTTCCATCGAAATATTGTTTTCGCAAAGTTCTTAGAGGGATTGATTTTAATAATTGACTTTGAATTAAACATTATATTCAAGCATTTCCTGGATGGCGAAATGGGGATTTAATTTCAGTTAGTGAATATTTTATGACATTTATCTTATGGTCATTTCGAAATTGGTGTTAATACCTATAAATTAATGTTAATACCGACCTGTTAAGCTGATTTTGTGTGGAATGGTAACAAACATCATCAATCCATACCATTGAGATAATATTACTACGTATGGAGGAGACACCACGAACAAAATCTGTGCGCCATTTTTTTGCTCTAACTAAGTTTTAAAAATTATTATCTAGTTAGGTACTTACCGATGAAAGTTATTCCTTTGCACTTTTCCGTATTATTTGTGCAATATCGTAACACACACCAAGGCATATTTCATGCGTTGCACTTTAAAACCATTTAAAAAAACCGCTCAACATGTTGAGCGGAACATAAGTGATGTAGGCGGTGTCGTCTCCATATTAATATTATCTCAATGATCCATACCTACATATCTTTTATATAAAAATCAATTCTAAACCAAATAGATTAACAACAAAATATGACTATACGAACCACACATTTCTTTAAAAGATTATCCGTCCTATAAATTCAACAAATAATAAAATAAATACATTGCAAATCTTACTTCCAGATTTTTGTGTCAGTATTCATACGAAAACTTGCCTATAATACATATTATAATAGTCTTTGCAATATTCTGTTCTTATTTAAGCCAGCGTGAAATTAATAAGAAA
Organism: Colias philodice; assembly: GCF_061535455.1. NCBI lineage: Eukaryota > Metazoa > Arthropoda > Insecta > Lepidoptera > Pieridae > Colias > Colias philodice. The sequence goes on from NC_143096.1 coordinate 10,038,280, forward strand.
TAAACTGGAGTGTAGCTTGTGGAATATAACGTTTAACTTGGTTTAACCTAAACTGCTAAAACTTGCGTCACAATTTTCAATTTTCTTCTAAATTTGTTTCGGTGTTTTGGCAGATAAATTGAAAATAAATATTGGATTTTGTAATACGGTGGTGGTGTTCCATGGTGACGCCAGGTGGCGATTACAAAAAAATCATCTTCGTTTTCATATCAAACCTGAAAAATTGTATTTTAGTACATTTAAATCGACATTGAAATAATTATGTTTTTTAACTCAATTATAATAGCGTCACATAATATATATTTCAATTCAACAGGCTTCTTGAGAGTCAAATTTGACCCACGGTAAATGGACAGATTAAATTCTAACTTTATACGTTTATGAAATATCGTAGACAACTCAATAATTTCATGTATTTATCTAACTAAAACGTGTTTCTTATTTTGATTTTTTTATGTACTTATTACTAACTATCCGCCCCAGGCTTCGCCGACAAAGAAAAAATGCTAAAAATTTTGTCCTTTCTCGGTTGTGAATAAAAACACGGTTCTTTGTTTGAAGCGTGAATAAGATGACAGAGTCAATAACTTACAATAATATTAGTAACTAGCGGTCCGCCCCGGCTTCGCCCGTGGTACATATTTACGTTTTCTCTACGTAAAAACCATCCTCGTACTTCAAGGAATATAATAAAAAAAGAATTATCGAAATCGGTTCAGCCGTTCTCGAGTTATGCGCTTACCAACACATTTTGCGATTCATTTTTATATATAAGATATAATTATAATAGTAGGGGAGCCCAGGATGCTAAATGTGGATTTACTCGAGCGTCACGGGAACCTATTAGAATTGGTAGATTAGACCATAGCGAGAAAAAAAGGTCCTATAATGTTTTCACTTTTAGCGGTGGGGAAGTGTTTTTTGATTTTTTTAAATTTAAAAAAGAAAAAAATTGGCTTGGAAATACTCAAGCGCGTTAGATATTGATATTTTGCATGCTCCAGGACGTCACTGAAAAAAAGTATACGTTAATCTGACGATTTAAGTGGCGATTTAATCGCTATGAAGAAAGGGTAAAAAATTAAAGTAATATTATTCGAGCGCGTCAGATTAATATATGGGGGGGTTAATTACAATATAAGAAGTCCCCATTTCGCTAATCTGACGATTCGAGCTCAACCTTAGGGAATTATGGATTATTCAAATTTTCCAGCGGGGCCCCTGAGCGCACCCACCAACCATAACTGCTCATATTGACTAGAGGTACTAATGAATAGCTAAGGTACCGTCCCTTATAGTAATCTGACGCGCTCGAGTAAATCCCAAAATCCCCTCTTGGGCTCCCCTACTATAATATTAGTAAGAATTTAATTATTTTTGCAGGTAGAGTGAACTCAATATTTGCGTTAACTGAGAACCTTATGCCATTGATATACGTGCCATTATACACGAAGGTATACACAGCCACCATGGAGGTCCTTCCCGGTGCGGTTTTCTTGTTGGGATCGGCCATGACACTGCCAGCTGTTATGGTGTTTATGTGAGTATTTATTAAATAACGATGTGAATTATTGTCGGTTGTGATTATTAGAATGTTCTTGCAAAATTCTATTCCAAATGACGGGCGTGATCTTTTACTACGCCTACGTCCTAACATCTACCTGCATGCCAAATTTCAGCCCGATACGTCCAGTGGTTTGGGATGTGCGTTGATAGATAACTATATCAGTCACCTTTGAGTTTTATATATATATATATATATATATATAGATTATTCAAATAGATACCGATGCCTTATGCCCATATTATATAGTATAGGTATTTTTATTAGAAAATAAATTATTTGTAAGGTCTGGCGGCACTGGGCTCTTAAACCATTATACTTATAAGGATTTATTTTAGTCTCAACCTACCTAGCTCTATCTCACTACACCTAAACGATAATTATTATTCTTCTTTACTTTTCAGATGGCTATTCATCGAACACAGACGAAATTTAAAGAAAGGAAAAAATCTAGATGCTGATTCTTCTGTTAAAACTAATTAAAAACTCCAAGTAATTTCGTTGCCCACCGACAGTGAAAGTAAAAAAATATATGATACAATTTTGTATCTATATAATAACTCCATAATATTTTATGTAATACTTTGCTTAGTACTAAATTAATGTTATCTTATAATCTTAATAATAGACTAATTATCTTTGTTGTTTATATTATTCTATCGGACTGGTATTCCCCAATTATTTAGGAGTTTATCATTGTTTGATGTAATTAATTATTTTACTCGGGTATACCTTTTTATTACGGCTTTGTATTATTTAGGTGAAAATCATTACGAAGTTTTGCAATATAATAACAATGAGGGATATGATTTGCCTTCATTTAATATCAATAAGTATACAAACTTTAGTTGTAACCAAATGTAATTAATTAGACGAGGTAATACTTAATGTACATAATATAAGTCTGAAGTAAATGCCCTTTTTTAATTAAATAATTATTACTCAATATTTATTAAAATGTTGGAAAAGATAACTATTTTTATTTAAGTTTCCTAAATTTATATCTATTTACAGTTATAACAATAAACTTTTATAAACTTAACACACATGAGAGTGAAGTGTATTTATCACAGAGGGTTCCAGGCGTAATCAAAGTTGCGATCTTTAAGTTGGTTTAACATCAACCTTGACGTTAGTTATGATGCTTTTTTATCACGTGCTGAAAATCTCTTCGTCAATATAGAGAACGCAATAATTGTAATCGAAAAGTAAACAAAGATTTTTAAATAACTTAATTATTTAGCTTCATTGTTGTCATTCGTCGTGTAACTCATACACCACGCGGTATAAGATTTGAACTTGTGAAAATATTACGAATTCTTAAAATACGTTAATTTTAATCACTTCAAAATGGAAAAATCTGAAGTTGTTATTCCGAAAGATAACAAAGGCGAAGATGATGAAAATAAGGAAAGTATAAATGAAAGTGATCCATTAAAGCCAGATAATAAAAACGTTAAAGAAAAAGTTAAAGGAAAAGATGAGACGTTACTATCGAGACTCAAACGTATAAAACAAAACATAACTGTGGAACCAATCATGATGTGCTACCTAATGCCCAGCGTGTTGGCCTCTCTGGCTTCGCAAAATTTAAATCTTGAAAAAGCTTGTCTTGTCAACTTAAATTACTCTTCTGAAGTCTGTGAAGCTCTTAAAGTGAGGGATATAGGAAACTATACTGAACAAGAGAATAATGTGCAATTGCTAACAGCGTATATACAATCTTGGAGTACAATAATAACGACCGCGTTCCCCGTTCTTATAATCATGTTTGTTGGCGCTTGGAGTGATAAAACTGGAAGACGAAAAGCTTGCATCCTTTTACCTATCGTAGGTGACTTGCTATCTTGTATTAGTTTAATGATAAATACTTATTTCTTCTATGAATTACCAGCAGAAGTGACGGCGTTTACAGAATCTGTGTTTTCTTCTTTCACGGGGGGTTGGTATACAAACTATATAGGCATATTCAGTTATATCAGTGATATTACGACAGTTGAAGATCGGACTTATAGACTAGGTATTGTGAATTTATGCATGTAGCCAAGAGGCTATCCCATTGGAAGTGCTTTTAGTGGAATCTTGCTCAAATGGGTTGGATATTATGGAGCATTTTCCATATCAATTTCCCTTTATACGTTCAGCCTTATATATGGATTCCTCTCTCTTAAGGATACTAAACTGAAAACTGTTGAAAATGTAAGTGTTGTCTTTAATAATCGTTATAACTTTATAAGTATACAGGGTGAAAGGTAAGACGTTTGACGAATTTAGACAGGAGCTTCTACTCATGAAACTGAACAACTTTTGTTCTACAACTTTGCTGAATTCGTAAAAAAAAATTGGACTTTGTAAGGAAACTTCGCTAATCAGCTGACCGATTTCCATACAAAGTCCAAATTTATTTCTACGAATTCAGCAAAGTTGTAGAACAAAAGTAGTTCAGTTTCATGAGTAGAAGCTCCTGTCTAAATTCGTCAAACGTCTTACCTTTCACCTGGTATAAGAGTGTAGATTTTTATAATCAAAATAAATTCATTTACAGAAGCGTAGCGGATGTTTGCATTCTTTCGTGAATTCTTTGATTTTACATTAGTAAAAGAAACATTTAAAGTTGCGTTCCGAAAGGGTCCAGGAAATAGAAGGGTGCGTGTGTGTCTTATTCTTTTGGCAGTTTTCGTTATATTTGGACCAACGCAAGGTAATTCATGTGATTGTTTTTGTTTATTTTTATTTGTTTTAAAACAAAATATTATTATTCTTTCGTTTTTTTAAACTACATACGTTGATTATTAAAAAAAGGCAATTAAAAACATCATTATCAGATGTATATTTATTTTCTCCGATTTCTTCGAAAATATTTACTGCTAATCCTATGTACTCACTTCTTAATGAATCTCGTGCCAATAAAAATGTTTTTGTTTCTCAAGAATTGTTAATTTCAGGGGAATCCGCTGTTATGTACCTTTTTTCTCGATACCAACTTAATTGGGACGAAGTGAAGTTTAGCATGTGGTCCACTTATTGTATTGTAACCAATTTAATTGGTAAGTCATTGTTTATATTGATATTATGGTTCATTACAACAAGGTATACAGTAAGATAGTAAGAAACAAGTTATTGATTTTGTTCAGTCGTGTTATTATTTATTATTAGTTTAGGTAGTTATTTGGTCTATTTCAATGAAAATCAAATCATAAATATCGACTTATTCCTCAATATGCTTTAAAACATCTCATACACGAATAGCTATTTTCCTCATTATTATCAAACAAATGAAACAATTTAACAATAACTCCCATATTGATAATATTGTTCAGGTGTTTAAGCTCTACATACAAAAATAAAATCCACAAGATGTCACATTTTAAGAAAATAACGTATAAAATCCTAGCCTAGCATTTCCTTAAGCCAAAAACTTGATTTGTTATCATAACAACAGGCCTAGTGGAATTTCATTAATTACTGCGTAAACCCGAAAATTAATAAATAAAGTAAACAAAGCCTTCTCCAGGAATCGTGAAAATATGTTTAAAATTATTAAAAGCGATCAAAATAATCTATTAATATCTGGAAGTTTACTGAAATTATTGAGGCGAAATAAATCTCATGTAATCTTGTAACTACTACCAAAAAAACCTTCATACTACCTAATAGTTACATATTTGTGTTAGAGGCGTGTAACTTAAGCTTATATAATTCACTTTTACATTTATCCTTCGAAGACTTAAAAAACTGTTTAAACAATGCCTCATAAAATATAATCGTAACCAGGATAATATTATACAATTTCAATTTCAGGTACAACATTTTCCATTTCCCTATTTAGCAGCTATTTAAAATTAGACGACACGATATTGGGAATAATATCATGCACCAGTAAGATCGTCGCATCTTTCGCGTACGGCTTCGCGAGGAACGATCTAGAAATTTATTTAGGTGAGTAACTTGATCAGAATATCTAGTTTAAAACGTTATTTGGTCAGTGATCCTAGGATCACAGACTAAATATAACTAAGAATAAATCTAAACAACCAGTTGTGTTTATTCTCTGTTAGAATTAATATCACTGGACTATCCAAGATATCCACATTAAATTTCTCTTAGAGTTTTTCTTAAAATTTTTAAAACTGTGAAGAGTTCTATTGAAGTTGGAAGTTGTTACATAAATATCCTGTAGGTATTAATTTTTAGCCGTCTGTTATATATATTTATACTAGAAACATACCGTATGATAAAAATCCCTATGACGAACGAGACTAATATAACAATTTCAGTTTTATATTTTTAAACAATGTCACGTCCTAATTAGTTAGAGAATCGAATGAAGATATTGGTAAGAGATTTGGATACCCAAATAACAATCTGAAACTAAATATATATAATATTGTCATTAATGAATGTAATCATTAAATCAAATTTAGCATCCGTATCAAATCCATCGTGGTGTATTTCTAAATTGAATTACTGTGTATTTATTTGATTAAGATTATCGATAGTATCTAATTCGCGTATCGAATTATCGATTAGGTATTGAAAACATCTATATTAGTATTCAAACTCATAATATGGTACTAGTCTTGAAGTATTGAGGTCACCTTATATTCGAAACAGATTTGTTTCAATTGTGCTTATATTTTTTCATCAAAATTATAATATTGAAACGCCAAATGTATTGCTAAGCATAAGACTAGAGAACAGTTCCAACAATTCCGCAATTTTACGATTTTGCTAAGGCATAAGGAAGCTTCTAATGGAAATAATACACAAAAAAGGGGCAATATGGCAGAACAACGTCTGCTGCGGCAGCTAATATCTATATTTAATATTAATAATATAAAGCTGAAGAGTTTGTTTGTTTGAACGGGCTAATCCCAGGAACTACTGGTCCGATTTGAAAAATTATTTCTGTGTTAGAAAGCCTATTTATCGACGAAGGCTATAGGCTATATACCATCACGCTTAGACCAATAGAAGTGAAAGAAAATTAATGGGTTAAACAACTTCACTCAGCTCAACTTATCATAACAGAAGTACAATAACGTCTATTCAATATAGTTACGAAATGTTTGCATCAAGTTTAGATTTAAGCAAGCATTACATTTAACTTAGAATTATAGTACACTTGTGCATTGCTTTAAGCTAAGTCAGAGGAGGTCATTAAGACACTCCAATTAGTGCTTAGTAATTAGCCCCATAAGACATTGCGCTAAAGTCTCTTGGATTGGTTTATTCAAGTCATCATATAATTAAAATCTTTCTAGATTAACCATATTATATAATATTTTTTTATGAACGCTTTCTAAAGCAACTGTATGATAAAAATGATTCATCAAATGTGTTGCTAAGCGTTAAACTCGTGAACGGCTCGACCAATTCGGTTATTTTATGTTTTTGCTGGGGCACAAGAAAGGTTGTTATGGAGGGAAAATACGAAAAAGAGGTAATAAGGCGGAACAGTTTCTACCGGGAGAGATAGTGTCCTAGAGATAGTGTAAAAAACATATACATCATAATGATATCACGAGACTTACCAAACAAAATAAAGAAAATCTTTTTCTAAATATAACACGATGACGACGATCTTTATCCATTCTCAAATATTTTTAAATTTATAAACATTCAAGTCAGAACAGCGTGATACTTACTTTTGCAATCCGCGGCTTACATTCAATGTTTACAAATCATTTATGTTGTTTTATATATATTATTACTATTATTATACACTAGGCTTCCGCCCGCGGCTTCGCCCGCGCAGTCAAAGAAAAACCCGCATAGTTCCCGTTCCCGTGGGATTTCCGGGATTGCGTCATTTTCCCGGGATAAAAAGTAGCCTATGTCCTTTCTCGGGTATCAAAATATCTCCATACCAAATTTCATGAAAATTGGTTCAGAAGTTTAGGCGTGATTGAGTAACAGACAGACAGACAGAGTTACTTTCGCATTTATAATATTAGTATGGATTTATTTATTGCAAATTGTTTTGTATGTTTTAGCTTATTTTATAATCCGTAGAACATAATATGATTTACCTGATAAAAGTCAAGTAGCAAATCCAATAGACATTTTTTATTAAAACGCAATAATATGATTCCTATTGAACCATTTTATTACTTATAACATTCTTTTATTATATGTGTGACTCCTATTAATTATTTACTGGTAGCTACTCAGGTAATTGAACTGTTTATAAAAAGGTTTGTTTCTTTGTATTTGATTAGATTGCCTATCAGCTAATGGCCTAAGCTGCACTAAGACACTATTTACGTTGAACAAACACTTACTTTGTTCTCGTTTTAAAAGACGAACTAGATTGGTTCATTAGACATATTAGTAATTGCTTATGAGAATTAAAAAATAGGTAGTATTAAAAACTTGCTATTGTGAAGATAGTTATCATATTATCCTGAGAAAATGGTATCTGCTACGAGAAAATGCTGCGAATACTGGCATAACCAAAACTTATGATTCCTGAAAATTTACCAAGATTCTGTCACTGATTAAAGATATCGACAAAGAGTAATTAAATATATATAGACATAAAACATAATCGCATCTAATTGGTAAAAGTTTAGGGATATTACATAGAGTATAATTGATTAAATTATTGTTTTTTACAGCGCCGCTATTAGAATTGTTGAATGGCACTTCATTTATAGCGTTGCGCTCGATTGCATCAAAACTGGTCAGTGAAGAAGAGGTTGGTGAGTAATTGATAATATCTATAACTTTTGTCTGATCACATAATATCTATTGGTTCTGGATTAGATATACAGATAAATAGATTTAAATTCCATAAAGTATTCTAATTTGAATCTTACCGTTAAGATAAGCTTTGTAAACTATAATAAATACTACAGAACTTATCATTTTCTCATCCCCATATAAAAACGGAATATATAAAATTCACATTTCATTCAATACTTTGGCAAACACAAACACTTGTCCACAGAAACTTTTCGTTCTTTCTGAACCGAAACTCAAACACTTCGCCGCTTTCATTTTCACCACTGTATGTAACTAATAATTCTATTATTACAGGCAAAATAAACTCCCTATTCGGTCTAGCGGAGGCTATTACGCCTCTTATCTACGGGCCCCTATACACCTGGTTTTACATATCCACCCTTAACGTAACCTGGTGCTGTGTTCATACTTGGAGGGCTATTCACAATTCCAGCTATTATCCAATTCGGGTATTCATATCAGACTATTTTCTTATACTTTCCTTTACCTGTAGGTTTGAAAATGGCGTCGCTCAGCTGTCAAACTTTTTTTTGACCATACGTATGCGGTATGAGTATAGAAGGAAATATTGCGTGAGTGAGAGACAAATAGGAAAGCTGCTATTTTCAACTAAGGTTGATACTATTTTTAAACTTCAAATTGAGCCGGCGCGTGACTGAGGGAAGCCTGACAGGATATCGAGGTAAAAAGTGCAGTCAGTGAAAAAGATAAAACTAAAGGTTTATACTCTAAAGACTGATCTTTTAATCCTTGCCTAAAACTTATCCATCCAATAAATGTCACCTGCCAAAGGTTGTTTTAAACAAGAATTGGAGTTGGAAGATCATCCCCTAGTTGAAATTCGTCAGATTTAAATCTCAAATTATTGAAGTGAAAACTTCTTTAGCGGCGTTGAGCACTTTTTCTGTAATGGGTATAAAATCTTAAACTCGCGTCAGGACACGTGACCTGATCGAAAAAGCGTAAGACGGATACCATTCCAAAATATCAAACATGCTCAACGTTAATAATCAAGTTTTCACTTCTGCCGGCACTCCCGGAGTGCAACTCGTCTTTTTTTTTATTAAACTAGATATATTACCTTAGCTTATGGTGAGAAAATATTATATATCAATTTATTAAATACCTATGTTATATACAGCTGGCTCTACTTTGAACACAAGAAAGATAGAAGAAGAAACATCGAAAAACCTATAGAATGATTAAATACTCCAGGACTGCTGACAGGACTGCTAACTGCTACTGTTTGACATAATCATTATCATCATCATCAATAAATACATATAATAAAATTGTAGAAAAGTGATGTCTGTACAATAAAAATATGTTAAAAAAATTAGCAGGTGTTATTATTAAATACATCCCGAACCCAAAACTGTAGTTAAAATTTTTTTGTCTGTTTGTCTGTATGTTTGTGCACGCTAATCTCAGAAACGGCTTATCCGATTTAGATGCGGTTTTCATTAATATATTGTGGTAATTCATTTAACATTTAGTGTTTATTTCATGACAATCGGTTCATAAATAAAAAAGTTATGACCATTAATGTAATCACGGCGAACATTTGGTAAGGCATTCTTTGTACACTGTACAGTTTACGATAAAAGTTAAAACGTAAGTTATCTATTATACGTACATGTCAAGGAATAATTACTGTAGATTCCTTCCCTTGACATGTCCAGATGATCATATCTAAAGTCCCCAAGGGTGGGGGTTAAGCTGAATATGTAGTGGGGGAGGGGTCCAATTAGCATTATGGTTACTTCTAGGTAAATTTTCTGCATAAAATGTCCTTTAAATTATATCGTATTATATTTTTAATCCCTCACGCAAAAAGAGGGGTGTTATGTGTTTGACCCCTATGTGTATCTGTGTGTGTATGTGCGTCTGTCTGAGGCACCGTAGCTCGCTAAGGTAATCCGAATTAGATGCGTTTTTTTTTTTTGTTAGGCAGCAAATTTTCTGACGCTGGTTCTTATGCTCCTGCCACACAATGCTCCTTGCGCTACTCATTGCTTTGCTCATCGCGCTGCCGTTATTTGCCTTGCCGTTATTGAATATAATTAATTAGACGAGGTAATACCTAATACTTAATGTACATATATAAGTCTGAAGTAGGTAAATGCCCTTTTTAATTAAATAATTGTTACTCAATATTTATTAAAACGTTGGAAAAGATTTTTATTTTTATTTAAGTTTCCTAAATTTATATCTATTTACAGTCTGTTATAACAATAAATTTTTATAAACTTTACACACATGAGAATAAAGTGTATTTATAACAACTCGTAGTGGATGCGTAAAGTTGGTTAAACATCAACCTTGACGATAGTTATGATGCTCTTTTATCAAGTACTGAAAATCTCTTCGTCAATATTGAGAACACAATAATTGTAATCGAAAAGTAAACAAGGGTTTTTAACTAACTTAATTATTTATCTTCATTATTTCCATTCATCGCGTAGCTCATACACCACTCGGTAAGAGATGTGAACTTGTGAAAATATTACGAATCCTTAAAATACGTTGATTTTAATCGCTTTAAAATGGAAAAGTCTGAAGTTGTTATTCCGAAAGGTAGCAAAGGCGAAGATGATGAAAATAAGGAAAGTATAAATGAAAGTGATCCATTAAAGCCGGATAATAAAAACGTTAAAGAAAAAGTTAAAGGAAAAGACGTGTCGTTACTATCGAAACTTAAAATTATAAAGCAAAACATAACAGTGGAACCAATTATGGTGTGCTACGTAATGCCCAGCGTGTTGGCGTCTCTGGCTACGCAAAATTTGAATCTTGAAAAAGCTTGTCTTGTCAACTTAAATTACTCTTCTGAAGTCTGTGAAGCTCTTAAAGCGAGGGATATAGGAAACTATACTGAATATGAGGATAATGTGCAATTACTAACAGCGTATATACAATCTTGGAAGAACATAATACAGACCGCATTCCCCGTTCTTATAATTCTGTTTGTTGGCGCTTGGAGTGATAAAACTGGAAGACGAAAACCTTGCATCCTTCTACCTATCGTAGGCGAAATGCTATCGTGTATTGGTTTCATGATAAATACTTATTTCTTCTATGAATTACCGGCTGAAGTGACGGCGTTGACAGAATCTGTGTTTCCTGCTTTAACGGGGGGTTGGTTTACAAACTTTATAGGCATATTCAGTTATATCAGTGATATTACAACAGTCGAAGATCGGACTTATAGAGTAGGTATTGCGAATTTATGCATGTCTCTTGGCTATCCTATTGGAAGTGCATTTAGTGGTATCTTACTGAAATGGGTTGGATATTATGGAGTATTTTCCATATCAGTCTGCCTTTACATGTTCAGCCTTATATATGGATTCTTCTATCTTGAGGATACTAAACTAAAAACTGTTGAAAGTGTAAGTATTATCTTTTAATATATTTTTTTTATACTTTACAATCACTTTCAATAGTACCTTATATTAATTACAATCTAGCTTACAAGAATAATAAGTAATTTAATGTTAACCTAAATTTTTTCCTATTTTTATTGTAAACCTAAATCTTTTTTAAATGTCATTTATTATCTTTTTAAGTTTAAGATTCTAGGTTTTTATAATCAAAATAAATTTATTTACAGAAGCGTAGCGGATGTTTTGGATTCTTTCGCGAATTCTTTGATTTTAGATTAGTAAAAGAAACATTTAAAGTTGCGTTCAGAAAGGGTCCAGGAAATAGAAGGATGCGTGTGTGTCTTCTACTTTTCGCAGTTTTCGTAATTTTTGGACCAATGCAAGGTAATTTATGTAGATAATTGTTTAAACAAAAAAGTGTTTATTTTTCTTTGTTTAAACGCATTTTTTTTCGTCTTTTTTAGCCTAATTTGGTTGAGTTTAAAAAACGTGCTAGATATAAATAACTTACTTCTAGCTAACACAATTAAAAAACATCATTATCAGATGTTTATTTATCATCTCCATTTTCCTCGAAAGCATTTTCTGCTTTCTATGTACCCACTTCTTAATGAATCTCGTACTAATAAAAATATTTTTATTTCTAAAGAATTGTTTATTTTAGGAGAGTACGCTGTTATGTACCTTTTCGCTCGATACAGATTTAATTGGGACGAAGTGAAGTTTAGCATATGGTCTACTTATTGTATTGTAACCAATTTAATTGGTAAGTCATTGTTTATATTGATAGTATGATTCTTTACAACTAGGAGTATAGTAACATATTATTTTATTTATTTATTACACTTTACTATGCTAGTTATACAAATTACTTAAAACTAAAACTTATAGCTAAACTAGCACAGAGGGCGGCCTTATCACTAAAGAGTGATCTCTTCCAGGCAACCCACTGTGTGAAGTGATAAAGGAGGAGGTAGGTCAGAAGTACACAACTACATAAATAATAAATACATACACTTATATATGCATACATATTACTAATCCATATAAATACATACTCATATGCACAAAATACATACAATATTTATAATACATATATAAAATAAAATAAAAAACTAGATAACACTATAAAAAACATATATTATTATGATAATTGCAAAAAACAAGTTATTGTTCAGTTTATCGTGCCATATTGTTTATTTTTTGTTTAGGAAGAAATTTTAAACGTCTGTTTTAATGAAAATCAAATCATAAATATCGACTTGTTTCTCAATATTATGCTTTAAAATATCTTATACACGTAATAACAATTTTTTGCAATTTTCCTCATTATTATCAATCAAATAAAACAATTTAAGAAATAATACTGAATAAAAGAATGTCCTTAAGCCAAAAAAATAATTTGTTTATAGCAACAGACCTAATGGAATTCATTATTTACCGAAAATTAATTGATAAAGTAAACAGAGCCTTCTTCATGAAAATATGTTTTTTAATCTTTAAAAACGATCAAAATAATCTATTATTATCAGGAAGTTTACCAATATTATTGAGATTACTCAATAAATCTCATATATTCTTGTATCTACTACCAAATAAAAACCTACATACTACCAGTACCTAATAGTTATATACAGGGTTACTTGTAAAACACCAGCAACCTCGCAGGACAAGATATCTAATATCATAAGTAACAACATTTGTTCGACTATTGGCATAACACAATAAATTATTTTTAAATGATTTTTAAGCTTTTATTGTACTCTCCTAACATTTGTAAGTCTATGTTCTATTCATTATCGAAAGGACGACGCGACGCCCCCTTCCCGCTCTCGTTCGCTTCTTGTTTACGTTATTTTTGGGATGCGCGTAAAGTTTATAATATTCAAACGGAAAATTAAATAAATATTAATTTTTGTATGAAAATAAAATCTAACAAATTATCAAAAGTCGTAGAATAAAATATTTTGTTGCTTATGATGTTAGCTATCTTGTCCTGCGAGGTTGCTGGTGTTTTACAAGTAACCCTGTATAAAATAATACTAAAAATTATTTATTGTACACTAAAAGACGAAAACACAAAACTATATTTATGTTAAAGACGTGTTAAAACTTAAAAGATTACATAATCCACCTTTACATATCTCCATTGAAAAAAATACTGTAAAAATAATGCCTCATAAATAATCGTTACTAGGAAAATATAATATAATTTCAATTTCAGGTACAGCATTTTCCATGTCCCTATTTAGCGGCTATTTAAAATTAGACGACACGATATTGGGAATAATATCATGCACCAGTAAGATCGTCGCATCTTTCGCGTACGGCTTCGCGAGGAACGATCTAGAAATTTATTTAGGTGAGTGAACTTGATCAGAACATCTAGTTTAAAACGTTATTTGGTCAGTGATCCTAGGATCACAGACTAAATCTAACAGAGAATAAATCTAAATACAATCAGTTGTGTAATTGTGTTTATTCTTTGTTAGAAATATCACTGGACTATACAAGATTTTGACATTAAAAGCATGTCCCTATTTAGCGGCTATTTATAGTTTTTCTTAATTTTCAAACTGTGAAAAAAAGCTTACCACTATAAACTATTACGTTATAAATTTGGAGGTTTTTGCTTATATTTATTTGTTTTAGTGATATGTAAATTGATGCTATAAACACCTTAAATTTAAATAATAATCCTGCGACTCCAAAACCGAATAAGACCAATGTAAAAAAGAAATAATTTTATATTTTCAAACATTGTCACGTCCTAATTAATTCTAAAATCGACTGAAGGGATTGTTGAGAGATGGGTTCGCAAATAACAAGCATTGAAACTAAATCTATATAATATTATCATTAATGAATGTAATCATTAAATTGAATTGAGCATCCGTATCAAATCCATCGTGGTGAATTTCTAAATTGAATTACTGTGTATTTATTCGATTAAGATTATCGATAATATCTAATTCGTGATAAGATTTCAGGACTTGAACCGTTAGGGTGTCGAGTTATCGATTAGGTATTGAAAATATCTATATTAGTATTATTAGTCTGTGATATTAGTTTTCAAACACTAATGGTATTACGCCTAGGTTATTTTCGAAAAAGAGTTTGTTTCAATTGTGCTTATATATTTTTTCATCTAAATAATAATATTGAATCGACAAATGTGTAGTTATCATATTACCTTGAGGAAATGGTATCTGCTACGAGAAAATGCTATGTAAGCTGGCATAAGCAAAACTTATAATTCCTCAAAATTTACCAAGATTCTGCCACTGATTAAAGATATCGACAAACATTCATTCAATGTATATAGATATAAAACAAATTAATGCTTTTTTTACAGCGCCGCTATTAGAATTGTTGAATGGCACTTCATTTATAGCGATGCGCTCGATTGCAACAAAACTGGTCAGTGGAGAAGAGTTTGGTGAGTAATTGATAATATCTATAGCTTTTGTCTGATCACATAATATAGCTATTGGTCCTGGAATCGATATACAGATAAATAGATTTAAATTCCATCAAGTATTCTAATTTGAATCTCACCGGTAAGATAAGCTTTGTAAACTTTAATAAATTATACTACTTACAGAACTTATCATTTTCTCGTCCCCTATAAAAATGGAATAAATAAATTTCACATTTCATTCAATCTCTATATTTTGGCAAACACAAACACTTGTCCACAGAAACTTATCGTTCTTTCGGAACCGAAACTCTAACACTTCGCCGCTTTTAACCACTGCATGTTACCAATAATTATATTATTACAGGCAAAGTAAACTCCCTATTTGGTCTAGCGGAGGCCATGACGCCTCTCCTCTACGGGCCACTATACTCCAGGGTTTACATGTCCACACTTAACGTGCTGCCCGGTGCTGTGTTCATACTTGGAGGGCTACTTACCGTGCCAGCTATTGTCCAATTCAGGTATTTATATCAAGACTATTTTCGTATACTTTCCTATACCTATAAAATGAAAAAATATATTAATATATACCTATAAGATTGAAAATGGCGCCGCTCCGCTGTCAAAATTTTTTGACCATACGTTTGAGTATAAAAGGGAATATTGCGTGATTGAGAGACAATTAATAAGAAACGCCATTTTCAACCTTGATTAAGTCGACTGTATCGTACTTAGATCATTGTGATATCATATTATGTTCAAACGTATAGTTGATACTATTTTTAAACTTCTAATTGAGGTAAAAAGTGCAGTCAGTGAAAAAGATAAAACTAAAGTTTTTCACTCCCTCTAAAGACCGATCTTTTATTAATCCTTTGCTGAAACTTAACTTATCCATCTAATTAATGTCACCTGTCAAAGGATTCGCATTTGACACATTTGTTTTGACCCAAGTTTTGGCCAAGATTTGGAATTGGAAAATCAACCCCTAGTTAAGAATTCGACAGATTTCAATCTTAAACATTTTTTTTATTAAGATGTGTGTGAATAATCTTATCTTATAGTAAGAAAATGTTTATTAAATACCTATGTTATTTACAGCTGGCTCTACTTTGAACACAAGAAAGATAGAAGAAGAAACATCGAAAAACCTATAGAATAATTAAATACTCTACGACTGCTACAGTTAGTTATAATTTTAAAAATTAAGTAGATTTTAATTATATTTTTCTACAATATGGCTTGGTTTAAATACTATGTAAGTTTAAAAAATGTGTGATAAAAGTGTAACAAAATATAATTTCGACACAGAGAATGTGATCTAAAGTGTGTACGTCAGTCAGTAAGTTTGTAGACATAATAAATTTTATTTTTTAGAATTTCAAATTGTTTTATTTTATAAATGTAAATATAAAAAACGACATTTCCCGTTTTGTGAGAAACGTCGCGGGAAATACATAAAATTATTTGTAAATAATACCTATCAAAATAATACACAAATCAGACGCCTTCGTGTTATATTAAAGTAAATCGTTTACACATATTATTAATAATTATCATGGCTTTAGCTATTTATTCAGTTGTGTGACGTCACCATATTTATAACATATAATGATGATATTAATAAATTATATGATAGTTGATATATAACTTAAATAAAACGGTAATTGCGCAGTTAATTCTATTGTCTGCCGCTGAATATATTTGCTACTATACTGTCATGCTTATAATATGGCATAGCATAATTCTCTAGAGTAAGATAACATAATATATTTAAACAATATTTGTATTGTAATTAACAGCTCTAGGATGTATAATTAGAATATTACGTAATAAGTATAAAATTAAAATACAAAAACCAAGTGTATACCTTACAAAAAGCTTACAACACGTCCACTAGTTTTATTTAAAACTAACTTCTGCCCAAGAGTTTGTACGAGCATCCCCGTTTATCCCCGTTCCCGCAAGAATTTCGGGAAATCCTTTCTTAGCGGATGCCTACGTCCTAACATCTACCTGCATGCCAAATTTCAGCCCGATACGTCCAGTGGTTTGGGCTGTACGTTGATAGATCACTATATCAGTCACCTTTGAGTTTTATATATACGTATATAGATTGCATTTGAACTAAATCTTCTATCAACAACGCCACGTATTTAAATCTTGCATAAAATATATAAAATAACGAGATGTACTATTAAGAATTACACTGTTGTTATCACATGAGTACAATAATTTATTACAATAAAGTTTGGATAATGATTAAAGTATTACATTTAAAAACAGAGCGTCGTAGCTCGTAGCGGCATAATAGGTATAATAGGTAGGTAATTGTGTTTATAACCAGCCAAAAATAATGATGTTATTTCTGTTATCTTATTTACGTAATATAAAAAAAATAAACTAAACTAGGTTCGGTTAATGAGTGTGGCCTCATTAAGAAAACCTATGTGATACACAGTGTCCGCACGAAAGTACCTACTGTAATAAAAACCAACCAAGTGCGAATCAGACTCACACTTTGGGTTCCGTACAAACAGAAAACCCTGAAAAATAAGACTTTTCCAACTTTTAGAGTCGATATTTAACTAAAGAATAGTTAAATTTTTATTTATTTACGTAAATAATTGATATACTAGAGATAGAACTACAAAGGCATATATTATGCTTGTTACAGCTGTGCTCCGCGGTTTTACCCGCAGTTCATCCGCTCCTGATGATCTTAGCGAGTATAGCTTTCCTCGATAAATGCAAGGCTATCTAACACCTAAAGATTTTTTTTAAATCGGACCAGTAATTCCCGAGATTAGCGCGTTCAAACAAACGAACAAAAAAAATGTTCAGCTTTATAATATTATAAGTAAATAAGTATAAGTATAGATTTTAATCAGTAAAAACTCCATATGAAAACTATACATAATTAATTGTTGTTTAACGAATGTGTTGTAGTTGTGTTGATGACTTAAGAGGTGTTTGCTCATTAAAACGTACAAGAATAACGTTAACTTACAATGAGTATGTTGGACTATGGAATAATTAAAGACGTAGTAGTGAGAATTTACCTTATGATTGTAATAAGTTAAGACAAAATTTAATCCTTACTAATCTATACTAATATAATAAAGCTGAAGAGTTTGTTTGTTTGTTTGAACGCGCTAATCTCAGAAACTACTGGTCCGAATTGAAATTTTCTTTCAGTGTTAGATATCCCATTTATCGTGGAAGGCTATATATAGCCTATATAATATCATCACGCTAAGACCAACAGGAGCGGAGCAATACGGGCGAAACCACGGAGCACAGCTAGTATTGAAATACGAAAGGTTTGTTTGTTTTTCTTTAACGTCGCAATATTATGACATTATTTTTTATAGTTAGGAAGCTAAAGAGTGGGTAAGCTACACAGGCTAATTTTTACAAATTACTAGTCTAAAGAGAGACTAAAACAGAAATAATATGAAGTTTGTTCTTGCTGTGTTGGATGATAAAAGTAACTGTACTTTTGGTATTTGATTTTAAATGAATACAGTTAATCTCTCATTACAATATTCATTAACACTCAGTCGACTTTACCTCGCAACTTCAATAGCAATATTATTCAAAGATGAAATACTTGCGGAATGTTTGCGTATTAAAACGTTATTTATATACTACGATAGAGGATACAGACATGTTTATTGATTACACTGTAAAAATTAATAAGAAATATCATTAACTACCTATTTCGTTATTTTTTTTTTTATAATATTCCTTGTAAATACGAGAATAGTTCTTATGGAGAGAAAACGTAAATATGTTACACGGGCGAAGCCCGGGCAGACCCCTTGTACTATATAAAATTCTTATGTCGCGGTGTTTGAAGTTAAACTCCTCCGAAACGTTTTGGCCGATTTACATGAAATTTTGTGTGCAGGTAGGTCTGCGAATCGAACAACATCTATTTTTCGTCCCCCTTAGTGATAAGAGAAAGGCAGAATAATGTTTACCGGGACAGCTAGTTGTTTAAATAAAAAATTAATCCTGAAAAATAGTTGTACCTACACTGAAACCTGATGACGAACTGTCAGAAGTAAAACAGCTAAAATCGTTTAACACAAGCTTCTAAAGAGGCACTTAACGAGTGCTCGCGGTAGGTACCTCTAACCTGGCATTATTTCGTTATTAATACCACCGCTCATCATTATCCTACCCCTTTTTAATTACATTTAATGAATAAGCGAAAATTGCCTTTTGTTCCCAACAACGCGACCTTTATGTGAGGCGATTCGTGCGTATCTTAATGAGGTTTTGAAATTTTAAAGGCTGTTTTCGAAATTATTAACGATCTTTGTGAGTGATGCGAGGTTTATGGGCTGATTATTCAAGGTTGAGAGGAATTTTTGATGTTCAAGTTTTTAGCTGCGCGTAATAAATTAGATTCTGTTTTCAGTTCGCGAGAGCGGAGTAGGTAAAAATAATCTTTAAATTTTAAACAAGAATTTGCACAGATTTTTCCGTGTACTAATACTTAAGTTGGTACCTAAAATTTAAGCTCTCTGATCAAAAGAATCTAATTTGATTGTTGATTAGCTTTTAAAAGTGCATTTTATTGAATTCAGATTAAAGATATCGTGTAACTTACTGGTTACGAATCTATCATAATATATGGATAAAACTGACGAATTAGTGTATACTATTTTATTATTATTGGTGTCTGCTTTACTTGCATTCATCATAATTATAATATTCAACAACATGCAAATAACTATAACTTACGTTCATATTTAAAAAAATACTAGTGGTCCGCCCCGGCTTCGCCCGTGGTACCTACATGTTTAAACTATCCTATCTCTCAAGTTGGATCGAACTGCACATGGTGTGCGAATTTTATTATAATCGGTTAAGTGGTTTAGGAGTCCATTGAGGACAAACATTGTGACACGAGATTTATATATATTAAGATTATACGCGTGGTGGAAATATTCCCAAGTTGCTTAATATCATAACCGCAATAAACTTATAAAACAAATTATTTTTCTTCTGAATATCTATCGAAATTTCCAATCAACATCAAGAAAAGTTACATTATTTTTCATTTGATTCGTCAACACTTTATTGCAAGCTAATTAAAAGTGTCTATTATAGGTTCTCAACTTATTTACCTCCGCTAGAGAACTCTCATTAGAGTTGTATAAAAGTTTTTATGTCGGTCGTTCGCAGTTTCACTAGAAACTAAAAGAAACCATTTCTACGAATGGAGGGCACTAAATAAAGAAAATGTATTGGCGCTTTACCTGCTTACTTTTATTTTTAGCGAATAGGAACGTCGCAAGTTTCGCACCACAAAAGAAAAGCACAGAGTATACAATGTGTACAGGTAACATATTATGTAATTGTTTTACAATATCGACCTTTTAAAATACTTTAAAAACTGAATACATTGCTCTAATATTCCAAAAAAAGTAAACATCCACAATTTATACTTTAACAATAATTAGATGAAGCAATTTTAACTTTAAATTAAATAACAATTTAATCAAAATAATAACATAAGAATTTTTGAAAAAAATATTCACACAAATTACACATGACAATAGTCATAACACGTCCAAAATTTAACAAGCCTGTCTTGAACAAACGCATACAACAAAGGTCTATTAAAAGTCCGCCAAAACGATCATACTGCAAAACTTTGAGTTGAGCGCAGAGCCGCAAAACAAGCTGAATTTATAATTCACCACAACGAAGCCATTATTTAGATTTAGGCAAATCAGTGCGGGCAAAACATCGCTTTTCACTTACACTCGTCCTCATTTGTCTTCAAGTTTTTGAGCTTACGAATTTTGATATGAGAAGTTATTTGAAGAGACGTGCTCGGAGTTCACTGGGAGCTAAGATATCAAAAGTTAATTATTTATGTAACGCAGGGGAGGTTTTTTAAAAATCAATCAAGTAGTTTTTGAGTTACATCGTTACAAAAAACGAACATAATATAATATATTGGCCCACTTTTATTATGTAGTCTTACAATTTACATGCACTCGTTCTGATAGATATTATGTAGTTTGTTCATGCTTTAAAAATGAGCATAGGCATACTCTACATTATAAATTTCGATGCTTGAATGATAACGATACGTAAAAGATGACTTAAATAAAAATAAAAGAGAAAATAAGACCGCGTCCACGCTTATTTTAGCTAATCTTATTTATGAAATTATATTTTCATGATTTACATTATATGTAGTACTAATTGTATCTTGTTATTCATTTAAATAAAACTCATACAGATAAGAAGATTAAAAATATCTTGGAACATTGTTCTAAGTAAAGATGTAAAAATAATGTTGCGTTTGCCTGTAAATTGAGTTAAAATAGAACATCTGCATCGCCAGCGCCTTTTCATTAAAAATAGTTAACAATCTCTATCGTGTTTTGGACATGCTTTTTCTATTCTACTTACCTTATATGTTCCAAGTGCAGACACACAGGCCTCCTATGTTGATTCAGGCCATAATCCACCACGCTGGCCAAGTGCGGATTGGTAGATGTCACATGTTGTCGAATTTTTGATTATTCGACATGTTGGTTTCCTCACGATGTTTTCCTTCACCGTTCCGAGGAATGCTTATTGCTTATGTTGATGAAGCGCAGATAAATGTCTTGGCGTCTACTTACATTCGTTACTTAGGTTTTATTTAATAATATATAAATATATAGCTTTTCTCTCAATAGAACACGTACCTTATTTCTCAGGCAATTATTTACACACGCGGTATGAGTTTTAATTAACTCGCATTCCATATTAAGGCTTTGTTAGGCAATTTTCCTTGAATGTATTGAGAATTTTAGTATTAAAAACCAATACTGAAAAGCTGGCAAAAATGAATAAATATTTTATATTTAAATGATTAATTATATAAATATTTTATTCGTTTTATATGCAATTCAGTAGGATTAAATGTTCGTTTTCTATGAGAGAAGCAGATGCATCACTACAATATTTCTTCTTCATAGAGTGTAGTTGAAAGTATTTCATATATACCTATTTGAAATTTTAGGTCACCGTTTGGAAACCAAAGAGGTTAGGAAATAATATTATAGTGAAAGGTTAGTTTAAAAATATTGTTACTGGCGGTATTTTCTTTTTTACTTTACTTACGTACCAACTGATTAAATTATTGTTACTAACAAACGACTGGAACGAAGCTAGAATACCAAATCCCATTACGAAAAATCAGATTTTTAAACAAAAAAGATTTTATTTCCATAGGGAAATAGAAAACGCATTCACATTTTGATCAATGTTTGATTTAGGGCTTTCATGATACACGAAAAATGGCATCCATTTAAAATAGTATCACTGTATTTTGACGACTTTTCAAATAGGTTTTGATGGTTTAACTATTGGTTCGGTAGAAAAAGTTTTCATATCTATCGAAATATCAACAAAATTATGCTTATTTGGTAATGCACTTAGTATAAATAATGGAATTTGTCTAATCGAGCAAAAAGAGATTTATAGCGTTTTAAATAAAAACACTGAGATAACTATATCATTCAGGCTGGCATTCCAAAAACGTAAGAGAGTATTTTTATGATGAAAATAAGAGTATGGAGTATTCACACAATTTTTTTCTTCTATATTAATTAACTAGATTTCCGCCCGCGGCTTCGCCCGCGTTTGCAAAGGAAAACCCGCATAGTTCCCGTTCCCGTGGGATTTCCGGGATAAAAACTATCCTATGTGTTAATCCAAGTTACCCTCTATATGTGTGCTAAATTTCATTGTAATCGGTTCAGTAGTTTTTACGTGAAAGAGTAACAAACATCCATACATCCATAAATCCTTACAAACTTTCGCCTTTATAATATAGATTAGATCTTTAAAACGATAAGATAAGCAGTTCATAATCTTCTTATATATAAAATTCTCGTGTCACAATGTTAGTCTGCATACTTACTCCTCCGAAACGGGTGGACCGATTCTCATGAAATTTTCTGTGCATATCGGGTAAGTCTGAGAATCGGCCAACATCTATTTTTCATATGTACCACGGGCGAAGCCGGGGCGGACCGCTAGTATATTGTATAAAAATTAAAAAAATTAAATATATAAAATTTCATAATTCGTGAAAAACATCGTCATAAAATAAAATCATGTATTGCGTTTTTCATATCATACAAAATACTTGATCAAATATTAGAAAGGAATGTCCTCCATATAAATAAAGTTTTATTAGTCATAAGCAAATATCGATCCCTGAGTTTAAAGGGCACGCACCAAATGAATCCCTTACCCCAAACAAAACTTTGAGTCTAAAGTCAAATAAACAAGCTTAAGGAGAACTGAAAGGCCTTTATAAATAAATAATTATCGCAACGTATAATATATCCTAATCCTAAGTATATCTACATATAGTATAAAATAAAGTCGCTTTCTCTGTCCTTATGTCCCTTTTTATGCTTAAATCTTTAAAACTATGCAACGGATTTAGATGTGTTTTTTTAATAGATAGGTAGCGATTCAAGAGGAAGGTTTTAGTATATTATAATTAATTATGTTTTAGACAAAGTGGGCGAAGCCGCGGGCGGTAAGCTGGTTAATATATAAATTGCGAAAGTTTCCTTGTCTTTTTTATGATATGATTTTGGTGTCTGGAGATATTTGGAGGCTAAAGAGTTGTAAAGGCTACTAAACATCTCACTCTCATAAAGCAAAACTGCGAACAGAAAGTTAGTTATAGTAGTATATAGCCACAGCTATTATGGTAGAGTAGAGCGGTAGACTACTAACTATCCTACTTACTTTACTAATGTAGACACCATTGCTAGAGTAGAGTACTAACATTTCTACTAAATCTGGAAGAGTACTGTGAACTGGTAAAGTAGTATGCTAGTTCACTCTACCGTTTACTCTACCCGTGTACAGCGGCCATAAAGGATCTAAGATCTTCATAGCTTAGCAGTTTTAGAATAGTCATAATTTCTATTCTTTATAAATTTATATTTATGGGGCATTTGAATGCCATAAAACCAAAAATATCAATTTATAGTCATAATTAGTTCATCTGTGGAAATGTATGCTTTAACAGGGTCGCTACAACTAAGTAAATTCTTAAAATGACTGACAGAGACTCTACGAAACAAGTAATTCTGGAAACTTAACGTTCTCAACAGTTAGTTAGGAAAGGAATTTTTAAATATTCTAGCTAAGCAAGTCATTTTACAAATGAATAAAGTAATACTATTTCACATAGACTTAGAAAGAATACGTGAAAAGAATAAGGATCAGACTAGATTTATTAGGATTTACTTGCTAAGTTTAATTGCAAGATGATAAACAGCAGACGACAGTAAACATAATAAATGTATCCCAAAAATAAATAATAATAGCGTAATTGTATGAAAATAACGTTCATAAAAAGAACACTAATAACGCTATCTATTTATAGTAACCATAGGTCACTAATAGCATTCATACTAAGTATAAAATAACGCGTATAATAGAAACGTTCAATTAAATCACTATAGAGTCACCATCGGTCACTCACAACATAGAAACCTCCCATTACTTACCTCTTAAATTACAGTTTTGCGTCAACCGCTTACAAACAGTAAATCGCCAGTCACTACATCCGATCCATATAATTAAGGATGATCGTTCATATTTTGGTTAAGAACTTATCTTAATAATTATAGACGAACGTGGTTTCAGTCACGTTTCAGTAGTAAGGAGGAAATGTTTTCATGGTTGCTCTTTTGTTCATTACACAAATTTAAAGCTATTGCATAGCTTCTATCGCGGGCCTTGAGCGCGGGGACCGAATCGAGAAATTCCGTAACGAAAAAACCTCACGCTCCCCACTCCGACCGACACGGAGGTGTGGCTTGAAGGCATGCTATGCAATATACCGCGGCAGTCCCCGAGTGCCACACGTCTTTTTTTAATTATAGAAGGAACAGATATATTATGATAATGATCTACCACTTTAGATCACCAATTTTATTACATGCACGCTGCACGTTAATTAAATGCTGACCTGCACGTCAAAAAATAACCGATGACGTTAAAAAGTGTACCTATGACTATATACATAACTTAAAAGGAACTATCAAAATTGGACCTGTTCCAAACAGTACTACGGCAACCCTTTCTCAGCCTTGCCACCCTGGGCTTGATGATAATATTATGATTAGATCACTTCAGCAACGCTTTATTTAAACTCTCTTTTGCCCTAGAGATAGTGGCCCACTAAAAATAAATTATTAGGTACATTAACAGTTTTGACCATCACACTACCTTAACTTCTGTTCCCTATGCTCCTAACCCACAATCCTACAAATCGTGGATATGACAAACATCTACATAGATGTACATGTATATAAATAGTCTAAATAAATGATCATTATCCATCAGCCGTACACAAGTCAGACATAGCTCGAATCGTTCATCTGCAAACCCGTGTCCATAAACAAGGCACCACTCTGCTCTGTCAAACGGGACCCGATGACGTCATATAACTCACTTGTGACGTTGAAATATCGGTGTTTACATTCGCAGGTAACACCGGTTGTGATTTAGAACCAATTGCGAACGTTTGGCTATTAGATGTAAGACTGTGTTTATTGAAACTTGACTTACGGCCTTTTTCCCGAAGGCTGAAGGTATGCAAGAGCATTCTCCACTTTGAAAAATTGTGTTTATAATATAAAAATGTGTGTGTATGTTTCTATGATAAAGTAGGCTAGTGTAGCCAATAGACAGATGTACATGCAATGGTAAAGATTTTGTCGATCAAAATCGTGTAAATAGGCTATACTTCCTACCAGCGCTTCCGTTGGTAAAGATTATGTCATTAAGGTCATTGGATCTACGATTAGAAGAAGTAAAATTAGTGGGATACTCAAACACATGTGTTTTTATAACTTTTAATCAATACCAGGATCTTATTATTTTGTTAGTAAAAATATAGAGTTTCTTCATAGAGATAAACAAACAATTCAAAATATCGTCGCCATTTTGCAAATCAAACAATGTGTCTTTATTTTACATGCCAAAGATCTGTTGACAGGTATATAATACAATTTACCTTCACCTTTGACCTTTTTTCTATAAATAGTCACAATTCAGTGTGAAACAGCGTTTGTATTTTTTGTTTCCATTACGTTGTTATGCCTCGCGAGTTTTTAGCCCGCAAATCAACAAAGCAGTGAGTATATAAAAACCGAATATACATAAAAGAGCTAAATGTTATACAATATACATACATATATAATTACATAGATGCTGGATTTAGGACTATGAAACAGTGTTGGATACAATGCGGCTTAACGTTTGTATTGAGACTACTGATTAGAATTAAAAAAATATATTTATCGAGCTATATTAATAGCCAATTTGAACACTATTTTTATGTATAGAGTATACTACGACCACTTCTACGGTAAATAAAATTGTAATAAGACCTCTTTATTGGAAAAATTGGTACCGTGAAACCTGCTTACTTTGCCACTTTTTCATGTGTTAAAAAGTTTGATTCGCTTTAAAAAAATATAATTGTATGAAAACGTAATGAGTAACCTGCACCTAGACGTAGTAAATTTCATGAAAATTTACATTATTACTAAATATCTATTTCATTTTTGTAAATTATAATATTTTAAGCATAAAAACAATTATGGCAAAGTTAGCTGTCACTTCTGGTAAATTTGCCATATGAAAGAAAAAATGAAATTTTTGGAGTTTATGAGGTTAAAAAGTAATATATTTGCACTCTTCCTATATCCCGTAAAATAAAGTAAAAACTTTATATTATTTAGCACTGGTAATTTAACTCTCTAAGAAGGTGGCAAATTCACCAACCTTTCCAAAATATTTCCTATATAAGAAGAAGTTAGGGTTAGGGTTGTCAAATAAAAATGTTTTCGTAGTAGGAACAATTTAGTAAAAGTAAAAAAAAAACATAATCAATTACTTCTAGTTAGTTTCTTAACTTTGAATTGTTTTACATAATAAAACAAAACAAAAAAATAGTATTCATTAAACTAACTAACTTTTTTTTTAATATCACACATTACACGACATTCCTAAAAGATTTAAACAATGACAAATTCTTATTTATATGATCTTGATTGAATATAAAAATTGTTGTTATTTTAAACTTGATAAAATATTCATCAGAAATTTTGTGGCAGCCCTAACCTCCAACAAAACATGGCAAAGTCACCATCACAGACGTTGTGATTGGGGTTGTTGAATTTACCAATACCAATTGCGAAGTAAAGGTAGCTTGTAGCACAGTAAATCAGCTTTTATTTAGCTAAAGAACATTATGTTAACATAATATCAAAACAATACTTACGTAGGCAATGCTTTTCCCGTTTGTTTTTGTAAAAGTTCCGGAGCACTAAGTTTCATACCGCCAAAATTCGAAAAAAGTAACCGCCGAAAATTACATCTCAAAAACAAGCTGGGCTGCCACATCTCATTCGGTTTTGCCATTTAACTCATAAATTTTACTATAAAGGCATGCATACATGACAAAAAACTGATATTAAGATGTGACTACACTTTTTCCCTCAGAAGTTGGCTATGGCAAAGTCTGCAACCGTTGGCAAAGCTAGCAGGTTTTACCGGTACAATATGCAAAGCACACCAACAAACCAATCAAATATCACTAATAATCACGCATCACAATATTTTACAATTTTCCCATAGCCATTCTTAAACGTAGAAATAAAAACCACAAAAGTATTCCACAATCATTATATTGAATCCACATTCCACAAAACAGTACATAATATAACTGTCAACAATAATACAATCATGTAACAATATCACTCTGGAACCTCTGATAGAATATCACAAACAAGATATCAATAAAGAATATGAGATTACAATAAATCAATTTCCTGTATATATCGGAGTTTTCATACATCACTCTAACAATATCTGTTTTATTTTAAACTAGCTTACCGCCCGCGGCTTCGCCCGCTTTGTCTAAAACCCAATAAATTATATACAAATATTAAAACCTTCCTCTTGAATCACTCTATCTATTTAAAAAAACCGCATCCAAATCCGTTGCGTAGTTTTAAAGATTTAAGCATACAAAGGGACATAGGGACAGAGAAAGCGACTTTGTTTTATACTATGTAGTGATTTAAATATACACGTGACAAATACCATCTTATGTTATCAATACTTTTCAACATTTATTTACATTTTAACTATGAAAAATGTGCACCTACGTGAAAGAATGCATATTTTAACGTAAATAAGACGAGTTTTAATAATGAAAATGTTAACCATTACAATCACTACTTTGTGCATTAGTCATAGTGTTTAATAATTAAACTACATTTACGTATAATAATGAGATTTATTTAGAAAAATTAGCAATATGTCTATACTTGTTCAGTTTTTAAAGTGAAACTTTTATTACATCGTCTCAAACTTTTTGGTCTGTGTAGCGCATGTCGCGTGACGGTCGGCTGCCGAGTAGGTATAAAGCAGTGTTCGGAAAGTTTCACTTTTACCGTGGTTTCATAAAACCACACAACATTTTTTTTTGTCATGGCGTAAGATACGCAACTATGAGTATGTATTTTAAACAAATTTAAATCCGTTATTTTCCACAATTCAGTCATGTCTAAAGCCATGCGTCTCTAAGATGCCATAATTGAATGGAGACAATTTTAAAGCAGTGATAATATTAAAATTTATTATCACTGAGAAGTTTTTCCCACTTACAGATAATAATTTGTATGAATCTGTCGATGTATTTTTTGAAGCTTTATGAGACAGATTATTCATTATGAACCAGGTTACTTTACATAAAAATTCGATCTATTTAAATAGCTATTTGATAGCATAGACAACTTAAAAACCAATAGTTTCTTTTCCTTATTCCCTTGAAATAAAATTAAATCTACGTAGTAACAACTTCAGGTGCAGTGGGCGGTGGCGCTGACGGTACGTTGGGAACTTCGAGTCGTTTTTGCTTTGCGTCCTCTTTGTGTTGGTGGTAGAACCATCTGGAAAATATAAACCATTAAAATGATTGTTCTTAACTGTTTGTAAATTTAAAAATATTACGTACTTACTACCTACTTGCTTAGATCGATTGGTTACTGATATTTGACTTTTTCATTCGATATTATACATCACAAAGGGTAAATAAACTATAAAATATATACAAGAATATGAGCAATCTCGACTTAAAGACAAATATTTCCTTTAAAACCCCGTAAGATTAAAATAATTAATTTAATAGTTAAATAAAATAATATTCATCCCATTGTTGAAAGATTCATCCATTTCAGGAAGCCCCTTTGGCTGCATCTTTTTAATTTCTCAGGCTTTTCAATTTAACCTATACCATATACGCAACTAATATTAAGATAGATGCTCCCAAATATCCTACAGTACTGTTAACTTAGTCAATAATAAGGAAAAAGGCGGAAGAAAACAGGAAAACATTAACGTCTTACCCTTGTGTTTTAGACATGTTTAATCATGTCTCCAAATGGACATAAGAGCAGACTTAGGTAAGGGAATTACGCCTTTATGGCCTTTATATATAGGTTATAATTAAGTAGGTATGCATTTTCTACGAGAAGCAGATGGTTAATGACAAACACAGATTAACGACGATTCTGGAAGTGTTATCACTTCCTGAATTTCAGTAATAGTTCTAAAATGCTGACTAGATTATATTAACATTGTATATGCATAATTTGCTACCTATTTGTTCTATAGACGTCTGGGAAGACTGGGTTACACGGTTGAAAAATGACAAAAAATATAGTAAAAAAACTAATAAACGCACTAAAATATATGAAATTATTGTATTATCAGCGATCCTTAATATGTTCGTTTAAAGTGGGTCAAAATCAAGTCTAAAAGAGTCAGTTGCATACAAACATACAGGCGAAGCAAATAAAAACGTGTTAATAAAGACAACGTCTGAACCAGATTCTACATCGTGTCAAAATATGAATACAAATAAGGCAGAAAATTCAGATTTTCTATACATAAAAATATACAGGGTGTTTTGCACATGGACCGACATGATTTTTTGGGAGGTGGGGGGGGTCATGTGCTAGATAATATTAAGCTGAAAAGAACAGATACTACACTTTGATCTTAGCCAAAAGGCCGAGAAGCGATCAAATTTTAGCCTTATGAGAAGCGATCAAATTTTAGCCAATTTATGCCTTCATGGCTAAAATTTGCTATTTAATAAAAACAACTTAACATAAAAAAACGTATTTTTATTATCTTGACCCTAGCAAAAAAATATATCTTAGGTCGACCCCTGATGTATTATTTCTGTCATGTAGCATATCGTTAGAAAGGGTAATAAGTAAAGAACTTTAAAAAAAAAAACTAAATTCAAAATGAACTTTAGTTTTTTTTTAAATGAATTGATAAGTTATCACTTTTCATAACATTTACACCGATTTACCACTTTGAAAGCTCAGAATTTTTTTTGTGGATATCAATTGTAACATGTAATGATTTATTTAGAATAAGAAAACATTGTAGAATACAAGCATACTTTGTTTTGTGGTATTATAACCACAAACAAAAAAGTTAGGACGATTTAAAGGCAAGATTTCGCGTAGATTTCAAAAAAATTAAAAAAAAACATATCTAGACTACCGTGAGACTTAGGATATTGGGTCTCACGGGGGAGAATAGCACATGACCCCCCCACCCCCCAAAAAATCATGTCGGTCCATGTGCAAAACACCCTGTATACAATTTTAAGTAAATTACGCCATTGAAACTTACCCAAATATACATAATGCGGGTATAGTAGCCAGCACGCTTAAAAGAAACACGGCTCCGGGCAGAACATGCAACGTCATGATGTAGACCCGGGAGTATAAAGGAGCAAATATAAGTGGCATCATTGTTTCTGCTACACCGAAGAGCGAAAAAACTTTGCCTGTAAAGGAAAACATGATTAATTTACCTACATGTAAGACATAATGATTCAACTTTCGAATTTAATTAAACATGAAGACAGGTTAAATATTGTAGAAGCATATATGTATGCCAATCTCTATCAATATTACATTTTTGTTGAATGAATTTTCTTGGCTTTTTACTGATACCCTAAATCTTGAAACTTTTAAAGAGTAGATTAAAACTTGCGTCTCGGTTATCCTGCTTCTTCAGTGCTACATTTTTTGCGCAGAATTCATAATTAGTGCTCTAAAAAGGCTGAATTTGTGTGAATATTTACCCAATTCTTGGTGAGAGACCAGCTTCGACGCTATCGACCTCAGAGCGATGGTTGTCGTCCCATTTAATATCTCAACGAGCGGAGCTAGAGACAAACAAAATAATAAGAATTTATGTTCGACAACTTCACAGATAATTTTAATTACAAACTAACTTGGAAACTACTTTGGCAAAGATCAAACGATCGTTACGTTTCTTTGATAAATTTTCTAGCATTTCTTTTAATTGACGCGAAGTTTGTTAAGATAATAAATTGGAGGCAAACTTGTTTTCTATTTATGGGTGCTCTTTTTATTCAATATTTTGATGTGTCATGGCTGGATTAGCTGAAATTAACTTTTTATTATTTTTGGATGGAGGTTCAAAATAGAGTGTTGTGAAGGAAAACGCAAAAATATATAACATCCATTTATGATCCTCCTACGCAGTTAAGCCGCTGTCGTTTTAAATTATATCTACTCACCTCTGATGTAATTTCAAGAAAAATTCAACATAATATATAAAATGTTTGTCTCTTAACATAATCGTATCGTAACCGTAAATATCATAGGTGGGTATGATACAACAAATCTTTGAAATCAAAATATTATAATATTAAATTTCAAGTTACAAACAAAAGGACATAAGAGCATAGATTGATAACATAATATTTTCTCACCAACAATCAATACTATTTTCATTAAAATCCGTTCAGTCGTTTCAGCGTGATTGAGTAACGAAATTCCAAAGTTTTGCATGTATAATATTACCACATTAAACCTCAAACTTAATGGCCTGGCGGCTGGCTGATGTCACTGCTGTAATCTTACTCATGTAGATAGTTCTTATTACTGCATACGGACATAGTTGATATATTACGTTCCACGCATGAACTTGCGCTTAACTTCAGCCCATCCAAAAATATTTAAGAGTACAAATAAAGTCCATACATACCTACATACACCTCGTAATCATTTCTAGCAAAAGCCAACACCAGCGCTCCAGCTATTTTGCTAGAAGTCGATATCATCCCCAATACTGAATCATCAGCTCGCAATTTCTTGCTGAATATCGTTATGGAGAACATTGTACCTGATAAAAAGAAACTACATTAAAAATAAAATATAATAATTTGAATACTGAGAATTTTTCAGTTGGAATTCTACATAACCCAGGGCCCTAGGGCAAGGAATGGCTTGGTATGTGTAAACTCATTTAAAATTCGTGAAAACATAACTATCACAGTGCATTTACATCAAACGAGCAAATGCTCATTCTAACCCTACCATGACAAATTATTTTAGTGTAAAGAGGCGTAGAGCATTCTTTCGTTATTCTTAGTGCGTTCAAAAAGATTCTATACAATATTCTAAAACTGAACAACACTGAATACGAGTTTTCGTTTACACTAATAGATCACAAAAGAATGCTCTTGCTCTAGCTCTATATTGGTTTGATGTAATGCACCGTTAAACAAATGTTCAATATTTTATTCAATATAGTGTGACTCACAATCACAAACACAATTATTTGAATTGTTCTCGAACATTCTCAACTGTCACTTTATTACAAGTTAATTTTGAAAATTTTCATAAACAGGCAAACCAAGGCGCAGAATTAAACCTGAATAGGTATTATATAAGTCATAAACAATCACATTTTAATTAACTTTATGATAGTTCAGAAGCGCGCTTTTATAAATTTATCTTTAGCTACTAGCATAGTGGTATGTTATCTATTCTCTAGCTATGTTTGAGTCAAATGTAATAGCTACCTAACTTCTAACCTCATAGGTATCTCTAGTAACAATCTGACCAAATGCAATCTTCCGAATAACCCAATGAAACAATGACCGAGCTGAGTACCACAACAAAGACATACAGTTGCATTTTGGCACACCACATAGAAGAGGTTTTCAAAACGGTATGTAGACATGAATATTCCGAATAGGAAGTTGCTATTTACTAATTGAGATCGATTGACTTCATCTACACGTAATTTACTAAAAATACAATTTAAAATGATGGTATATTTAGCAAACAGCAAAGGTACTTCTATTTAAAGATCCAACAAAACTGGTTTACTTTTTAAAAACAGATAATTTGAATACTAATATTATTCCATTCCCCACTTTTTTATTGCTTATTTATTACTATTTACAACGAAAACAAAAAAAATTTGGCTGCATAATATTATGCAATGTTCTACATTATAGATTTTGCCAGAAAAAAACACTAGTGAAAGCAACAGTGTTTTATAAACAAATTCGATGTAAAACCATCCACACTTCAAGTGTTTACTAACTCACAAATAGTGTTTTAAAATTGATCCGAACACAATGGACATTAAAGACTTTATAACGGATTTTAAACGCGATTTATTCTTTATAATATTTTCCAGACGTTTCTGTAATAAAGTCTTAAATTCCTAAATGGATAATACTCGCGTAAAATCAAACACTAGAAAATACTACGAACACAATGATCATGAGAGTAAAATATATTTTCATACTTGTCCAGGTTTTGAGGTGTCATCATTATCACGTGTTATTTAAATTTTTCATTAAAAACTACAATGTGATTTTAAATCATTGCCTTTTTTGTGTGACGGTTCTAAATATGGTCTTTATTCCTAATATCCTTGTATTTATTAGATTTATTTTTAGTTGGTTATCTGTGGTTGACGATAAACTACACATTACGCTATAACATTATTGTTCGTTTTATTTAATGAAGGCATTTGAAACTATTTAAGGAAGTATCATAATATGAAATTCACATATCTATGAAAAGTTCTCTCTGTTTGGAACCGATAATTTATTACAAAAAGAAGGTTTAAAATCACACACAATATAGGTTAAAAAGAATTCACCAAATTACCATATTTATCTTTTATTATGAGTCCATCTCAGAAAAGGTCAAAGAGCTAGATTTAAAATGCAAATGCACTTTGTTTATCTTGATAATATTATGCTAGAAAAATCTGAAATACCCAAGGATTAAGTATTTTATAACAACAATAATTTAAGATTTCTTGAGAAAAAAGGCCGTCAAAATATACATAGCTTTATCTCTAGAAATTTCCCTATCGAACTTAAAAATAATCCTGGAAATGGATTAAAAACCATGGAGCAATGTAAAACTTTTAATAATATTTACGAGTTGAGTAACTTCCGCTAAAGAACATTCTCATTTAAAAAGTTCCATATATTTTGTTGAATTTTAGCAATCTTTAATTTATATAGTTAAATAATTAATACATACCAATAGAATGTGTGACAAGACTGTAAGTGGAGTAAATACTATATTTCACTTCGTCCCAGTTGAAGCGGTATCTGGCGAATATGTACATTATACTCAGCTCCCCTGAAATAAAATACATGTTAAAAATTTGTGTAATATATAATCTAAATTTGTAATAGTACTGAAAATTGAGTTCTCGTCTCGAAGGCCAATGCGCACTTCGGGGTTTCAGCGCCACAGGAGTAAGTAAGTAAGTATAAACAGAAAATCGGTTTTGCCGCTTGTTTAATTTATTCTATACTTATAATACGATAAAAAGGTAGAGTTTCTAGCTTTGTATGTTTGTAAGTGGTTTTTCAGTAGTACGTACAAAGTCGATCATGAAAATGATAATTCTGTTAGTGAAAATTATTTCACTAAGGGCCGATTTTTCAATGCTTGGATAAAACTTATCCGTCCAATAAAGTATTACACGATAATATCAAAATGTCACGTAAACTGTCAAATACTTAGAATACGTTTTTTAAATGGTAGCTTTATACATTATTCGACGAATAAGTTTTATCCAAGCATTGAAAAATCGGCCCTAAAAGAAAGTGACACTATACAGGAGTAACATAGGCTATTTATGAGCTAGTTATATAGGTATGTATAATATGAACTACTTCTGAAAATACTTCTGAATGCTTTTGAATACCGTTCGGCATTCACAAGAATAGTATCCCAAAACTTTCTCTTAATAACATCAATCTTTTACAGATTAGGAAAAAATATACGGAAAAACATTATTGCTAATTAGGTATTGATATGCCTGTACATACGTATGTAATAAAATACTGTTTTGTTGATATAACAGGCATTGAAACCGGATGCGTCGTTCAACTTCAGTGCTTGTATTCATGATCAGAAGCTATATAATATCACATAGACTATACATGTGACTTCAACCAGATCCTTATCCGCCATAAACTAACCAAAACCTATTTTACATAATATATATGGAAGAGAGTTTAGGAAAGACTCTATCTTCGTCTTATTTATATCTGTCATGGATAATTGGCTAAATATAACTTCTTTTGTATACGCTAGGGCCTTATTGATAAACTTTATGAAAAATCTTCGTAACAAATTAACCTCTTTAATTTTCAATTTAATTCCAACTATAGTATCGTAGTGCCTGCAAGAGATCACTAAAGAGTGACTCCGCCCTCTGTTCTAGTCTAGGTATAAGTTTTAGTTTTGAGTAATTTGTATTATTAACTAGCATAGTAAAGTGTTAAAAATAAAAATAAATAAAATAAAATGTACATGATATGTTATTGTACTTGTATCATCTTCTAACATAATAATATGAACACAAATATATTTTATATGCAGGAGGTAAGTTAATATAAAATGTTACAGCCATGTCAACGGATACACGGTCACAGCACTCTAAAATGCATTATTACCCTTCAATGATATAACTTATCTGTTTATCTATTTCGCAATACAAACAATTCAAATTACATAACCGTGGTTATGTCCGCTGCCACTTGTCAAGTTTACTTGACAAGCAATAATGGACTTAATGCACTCGCATTTTGGACTAATTTATAGTGACACAAATTCAATAGCCAGTTTGTTACATAACTGTATTTAAGGGGAAAGTTATTTGCATTTTACTGGCGTTTTCTCAAACACAATGCGTAATATTTCACAGTGCATTTAAATGTATACTGTATAGTGACACCGTATAAAAACTATTTAGGGTAATCGCTTTTGTAATCATAATCACTTCAAACATTCACTTAATCAGTCTTCTATTAGAAGCTCTCCCGCCTACAAAACTATTTATCATGTAATTATGATCTACCTATTCGAACTCTTGTACGAAATATGAATAAAATCATTAATGATTGATATACGCCCGTCCGATTAGGGCCCTTCTGGCCTCCTCCACTCAAGCGACAGCTCAAGCCGAGGTTCGTGGTCCCCGTCAAGGGGGGACGCCCTTGTGCATGTCGCTACCAGGGTGAACCTTCAGTTCACCCCCGCGTCCGCGTTAAAATGTAGAAGCCCTTCTGGCTAACATTGAGAGACACCACACAAAAAAAAAAAAAAAAAAAAAAAAAGATTGATATACTATTTTTGACCAATATCTTTGCATGCATACTTACAAAATTACATGTCTTGACTGTTTTACAAACAAATTAATAGAGCTACATTATTTATGTACTTGTATCGGTTATCTTGAAGCCTTGATCGGTAGTCAGGCAAAGTATAGATTTCTAGGAACGTCTCGAATAGCAGGCTTTATTGTATATCCTCACTAAAGCATAAATATTGAGAAAATATATTACCAAAGAATAATGATATTTGAAGTATGCTCTTATATTAAAAATCTACTCTTTTAAACCACTACGCTACCGAATTATGAAAATTTGTGAGAAACTATCTTTCCGCCCGCCATTTCACCTGCGTTGTCTAAAACCTCATTAATTATATGCTAAAATCTTCCTCAATAATTACTTTATGTATTTAAATAGAACATAGAGACAGACAGACAGCGACAGCGACTTTGTTTTATAGGTACTATGGGTGTGATTAATTGTTTACACGTGCCTACATCTTAATAACGATTTTTGATATTAGATATATCAATGGAATGAGTAGACGTACTTTAAAATGTTACCAAACTACTCTTATGATGAGAGTCTGTCTCGACAAATATTAGGCTTAACAAATGGTGAATGATACAGCTGGTAGATCGATCAAATTATTATCAAATTTACAAGCTAAATAAACTAATAATTTATTATTATTTAACATAAGTTTTCCTAATAAACGGGTAGACTTCTTTATATCTTATTCTTTTTTCTTTATCTTCTTACGAGAGCTTTGGCAATGATAAATTCTCACGCAAGCGGAACGCATTGTTGCTACTTAGTGACTTTTTAACAACTCTTTATTTTGTATTTTTTATGTACCTATTGAATTATAGCATGCAATAGCAATAATTATAGCATATATATAAGCACGATTGAACATATTATATAAATTTTGTAAGTTTGGTCTCGATTTTCAAGCTTTCGTGGAAATAAGGTAGTCCAAACATTATAGCAACCAATGTTCATTAATATCTTAAAATATTAAAAATATCATGTAAGATAGACTTAAAAAAATAAGCCCAAAATTCAATCTACAATTATTTTTAATCCATACTAATATTATAAATGCGAAAGTAACTCTGTCTGTCTGTCTGTTACTCAATCACGCCTTAACTACTGAACCAATTTGCATGAAATTTGGTATAGAGATATTTTGATACCCGAGAAAGAACATAGGCTACTTTTTATCCCGGGAAAAGGATAGGTTTTATTCCGGAAATCCCACGGGAACGGGAACTATGCGGGTTTTTCTTTGACTGCGCGGGCGAAGCCGCGGGCGGAAACCTAGTGAATAGTAAAT
Organism: Colias philodice; assembly: GCF_061535455.1. Classification (NCBI taxonomy): domain Eukaryota; kingdom Metazoa; phylum Arthropoda; class Insecta; order Lepidoptera; family Pieridae; genus Colias; species Colias philodice. Next base: position 10,076,305 of record NC_143096.1, read on the forward strand.
GTATTCAGAAGTTATGTTTTATTTTACTCCATTCTACAAAAAAATACAAAAAACAAAAATAGCCTTCAACGTGTAGATCAAAATCTGCTTCATAGTCGTGACAAAGCGAAACATAATGATTGTTGATAATATTTATTATTTCATTTAAATAGCCTAGTTTTAAAACTCGATGTGTCTACGCGGCATTAAGCATTTTTAACTAATAGACTACAAGCCCGCATAGGACAAAAATATGGGTCAAATGAACCACCAGGGGACATATCTAGAACGATAGCAGAGCAAAAAATAATAAGATTCATCACTATGCCGTCACTTGTAAGCTGTCCAACTGAGTGCAGATGAGAATTGAAAAGTACAGGTAGACTCGGTAAATTTTGGTCATATATTTTTGTACGGCATTCTTAACCATCGATAGATCCATTAAAAATAATAAGAAACCGCTCAGTGCCGTACAAAAATGGTGGTCCACCAAGTCGGAATTTTTATTTAATTTCCGAGAGTTACCGGGGGTAAATTTGGTCATTTGACCATGTACGGCATCTGTGTCATACTATTGCTATACTGCTTTTAATCCATTATTCCGCAACGCCGTACAAAAATCATGGGGACAAGGGGAAAAAATCGAGAGATGCAATCCCCTCTCTTTCCCCACTCCAGGGGGTCATTTGACTAAGTACGGCTTCGGTTCCAAAACATTATCTAGCACTCAAAAGTACTATTAAAAGCAATGCCGTCAAAAAATAATTGTTCTTTTAAATGTATACCAATAATCATCTTAATTTCATCGAATTCTTGATATAAAGAGCTGTAAGGTCATTTGACCCTGTACGGGAACTTTCTTTTTAACATGATATTGTAAAATTCAATTGTTGTATAGTATTGCCGTTCAAAGGAAACCGTTCTAAAAAAAGTTATAGAGAAATGCAAAACCAGAAATTTTGTTAAAGTTTAAACATCGTAGATTAAGGAAATATAATAGTTTTCTACACTTTATCCGTTGTTTTAAATAGTATTAACATAGATAAATTAGGAAAAAACGATGCCGTACATTTTTGTGCAGACCACATCTTTTAGGCTGATGAAAGCGACGAAAGCTACAATTTTAAGAGTGCTTTATGGTCATTTGATACAGTACGGCATTAACATATTTTTACCCAACTACGGCAAAGCAAAAGGAGGGTTATGGTTGTTTACAGGTCATGTATGTATGTTCATCTATTCCCTCGTAACTTCTAAACTACTTATCAGAATTCGACAAATGACATATCATTAGAGGCGTCTGAATTGTTCACTGGATAACCAACGACCAGCTAGCTAAAGGCTATATGGGGTTTCACAAAATCTAATATGGCGCCCTCTAGCGGACAAAACATACAGAGTAAAAAAATAAAGTTAAGATAAATATGCAGTGTTTGGTATCATTTGAAAGCGCTTTACTTGTACATTTTGAATATGTATATATTACTAGCATTTGCTTGTGACTTTACCTGTATTCATGGACTGATTGCATATAATTCACATCTTTTCGTTCATAGCTTTTTTATTAGTTCATCAATTTAACGGAGTCCATTCCACCTGACTCCGACTTTCCAAGGTGATAATTAACCACCTCGAGCTTCTTAATATTAATGTATATTTATATTTTATTATAAAAATATAAAGCAAACATTTCGTTATATGGATTTTTTTCTTTTTCAGATTTTTCCCCTTTGAACCAACGAAAATGTACGGCACATGAAAAAATATTATCTATGCATAAAATACTTTAAAAATTAATTTATTTCGTGTTGTGTCAAATGACCCCCTGGAGTGGGGAAAGAGAGGGGATTACAACTCTCGATTTTTTCCCCTTGTCCCCATGATTTTTGTACGGCGTTGCGGAATAATGGATTGAAAGCAGTATAGCAATAGTATGACACAGATGCCGTACATGGTCAAATGACCAAATTTACCCCCGGTAACTCTCGGAAATTAAATAAAAATTCCGACTTGGTGGACCACCATTTTTGTACGGCACTGAGCGGTTTCTTATTATTTTTAATGGATCTATCGATGGTTAAGAATGCCGTACAAAAATATATGACCAAAATTTACCGAGTCTACCTGTACTTTTCAATTCTCATCTGCACTCAGTTGGACAGCTTACAAGTGACGGCATAGTGATGAATCTTATTATTTTTTGCTCTGCTATCGTTCTAGATATGTCTCCTGGTGGTTCATTTGACCCATATTTTTGTCCTATGCGGGCTTGTAGTCTATAATTTATTTTAATATATTTTATATAATTTAAATCCATACTTTAGCATGTCAATGTCTACAACCCGTAAATTTTACACCTACATAAATAACTCAACATTTATATGAATAAATTGAGAAGTTTTCGTTTAAGAAAATCTATGATATCTGTATCAAATGTACATTCAAAAGTAACAGAATAAATCACATACCAAGTAATGTAAAGATGCATATTATTTTTTTCTAAATGTATACCTTGAACAAAAATGTTAGAATTTTCGATGAAAACACTAGAATCATAATTCTATTTATAATTAATTATTGTCCTAACATTAATTAAAGGTCAACGAACTCCATTTTGAATACGTCACACTTTTATTTATTTCTATAATCCTTACTTTATCCTTCCTGATACAAATAATAAATGAGAATATGTTTATTAGTCCTTCTTTCACGTCGCAACGGATCGATTTTATTATATGATTGCTTAGTCTGAAGATACTTAGGTGGCTAGAGAGCAATATGGGCCACTTTTTTACTTCACTAACACATCTTATTCCCATATTAATATCACGAGCAAAGCCGTGGGTGGAAAGCTAGTTAATTATAATAGATGGGTTCTAAATAAATTTACGGTTGTTAAAAACCGCGTAGCAGGACTAACAATGGCCCTAATACATTGGCTTAACCTCAATTGTGGTTGGGCATTCAAAACCGTATTGTTAAAAAATTCAATTCAAACATTTATAATATTTTTGCACGTCACTGCGTAGGAGGGAAGATTAGGCTGAATTATTGCAATCTGTTGTTGTAAAAACATTGTTCATACTGTTTACTTAATATACTTCCGTAAATTGATAGTCTACAATTGATATCTAATATCGTGTTCTGATATGTATACTAATATTATAAAGCTGAAGAGTTTGTTTGTTTGTTTGAACGCACTTATCTCGGGAACGACTGGTCCGATTTGAAAAATTCTTTCGGTGTTAGATAGCCCATTTATCGAGGAAGGCTATAGTCTTTATATCATCTCGCTGAGTCCAACAGGAGCGGAGCACTGCGGGTAAAACCGCGGAGCACAGCTAGTGTATTACATATAAAGTTTTCGTTGCTAACGGGCGACATGAAGCAGCAGCAGATGACGCGACGTGTCGCAGCGACACTACTAGTTTCTAAGTATTTCTTTGAAATATTCTTTTGTCCTAATCTTGATATCTGTCTTTAAAACTTCCTTCCGAACCGATGGTACCTACTTGTATTATGGGAATACAAAAGTTCTTTCAAATAAGCTGAGTTACACATATAATAAAGAGTTACTCAATATTACATAACAATAAAGACTGGTTTGGAAAGCAGTTTCGACACAGATAAATCTCCAATTTTTATTATTCAAGGTAGTTATATTAAAAAGGAATAAAAAAAAGGCAATAAAACCCTTAAGTACACAACATCGTTCCAACGGGCAAGGACAATGTAAAAAATACTGTATGCAAATATTTTTAACTAGATTTCCGCCCGCGGCTTCGCCCGCGTTTTCAAAGGAAAACCCGCATAGTTCCTGTTCCCGTGGGATTTCCGGGATAAAACCTATCCTATGTGTTAATCCAAGTTACCCTCTATATGTGTGCTAAATTTCATTGTAATCGATTTAGAAGTTTTTACGTGAAAGAGTAACAAACATCCATACATCCATAATACATCCATACAAACTTTCGCCTTTATAATAGTAAGTAAGACTACTGTATGCAAATATTGTAAACAATATTTTAACTAACTTTACAAAACATATTTTGTTCAGAATCTAATATTTTGTACAGAACAAATATCTCAGTCATTAATCTTATTTGAGGCATAAGTAGACGGGTAGCTTTAACAACGTAAATTGAAAAATTGCCCATTAAATTGACGATAAGACAGTTTTAGTTCATTCCAAGTGGGAGGTAGTTCAGGTAGTAACTATAAGTATTTATAGTAATCCCTAAGATAATGTTCTTGTGGTATTTATAGTCTACTAGCGGTCCGCCCCGGCTTCGCCCGTGGTACATATCTCACAATAAAAAGTAGCCTATGTCCTTTCTCGGGTATCAAAATATCTGCATACCAAATTTCATGCAAATTGGTTCAGTAGTTTAGGCGTGATTGAGTAACAGACAGACAGACAGAGTTACTTTCGCATTAATAATATTAGTATGGATATACTATCTATCTATATATACTAATATTATAAAGCTGAAGAGTTTGTTTGTTTGAACACGCTAATCTCCTGAGATTAGCGTGTTCAAACAGACAAGTAGTTCCTGAACTACTGGTCCGATGTGAAAAATTCTTTCGGTGTTAGATAGCCTATTTATCGGCTATATAGCCGCAGCTATATAGATTATATATAGATTATATAATCACGCTAAGACCAACAGGAGCGGAGCTATGCGGGTAAAACCGCGGAGCACAGCTAGTTAATTAATAAAATCTTTCGACGGTATTGCATCCTCAAAAAAACCAACGTGTGACAACAGCCTATATACAGTATAAAACTTCCTAAATGTGTTATAAAATACTTTTTCATTCAAAAATAAGTAAATAAGGATAAATATTGCAATAACATAACGTTTTAGAAAGAATTGAGAAATAAAATATAACTTCTATGCTATGTTTTTTTTATTTATCACCCGAATTTGAAGCCCTCTTACAGTTAAAACTATTTAAAAAAACCAACACAACTTTCTCCAATAGACCTTTTTAATTCGATAGATAGATTTTCCTATTTTATTGATTTTTTTTATGGTATTACGGAGACTCGTAGAAAAATAGCAATAAAAAATGCATAAAATCAATTCAAGAAGCAGTATCAAGTTCGAAATAGTACAAGATAGTACGTTTGAATGTATTTTGCATGTAACAGTTTATTCTGGCAACTTCTATCGGATATTGGGCGAATTTCTGCACGCAACTGAATAATGCAACTAACACTTAGAATCGGCCAGATGTCCGAATATTTGCTCTTTCTCTATACAAATATAGTACTTATAGTGAAATATAAGTACTATATAATATAAGTATATGTTAAGTTGCTAGTGACTTTTGATTTATTATAATAAATTTATTTTATTATTAACAATCTCTCAAGCATTGTGATTTTGCAGTTGATTATTTTTGAAATAGATTGTTCGTATTGTTTCTTACATATAGTTCTCACATGAAGAAGCCTATACTTTGGATTAAGCCGGGATGAGAGCAAAAATAAAGAAAGAAAATTATTTCTTATGTTGGAAACAGAGTAAAGTTTTTAAAATAAAATAAATTGATGCATTTTACGAAATGTATTCAAAATATATATATTTTGCTATAATATTATGTATTCTAGAAAAAGCAAAGTTCCTCGCATCTATTAAAAGTGGGGATAACCTACTGACTGACGGGGTCACTAACCTCTTCAATCTCCGTCATCCAATTCTATGACTCGAAACTTTATTCATTGCAACTGCATAAATTAGCTTTTTATTCAACAACCAAATTCAACGTATCTCCCACCGACATAAATAAAAAAAGAAACTCGATCCTATCTTCCTTCATGATAAGAATAATTTGCTTCTCTATCTAAAGGAGATATATTTATCTACCAGAAATTAATTTTCCTATGTAAGAAAATGCTGCCTATGCAAAATCAAGTCAAATCACATATATTACAAAATCCTTCACTCTACTTTGAGGAAGAACAATGTTTTGTGTGAGTTGAATGTTATAAATTATGTAGATATTGATGGTTTTTAAATATTTAAAAATCTAATAGAACAAAAGATTGACTTCTAAATCGTATCATACATCAACTAAAAATGATTTGTTGTGCGTAGCCGACTCAAATAAGTAATGGCTGTGGTAATTACCAAATCTATCTCCTGAATCTTTATCAATTCACATTGTATTGTTTAAAATATGAAGTTACAAAGCATTTACTTACCCCATAGTGGTCCAAAACTCAAGCATACAACGGTAAGAATGAGGCAGATTCTCAGTCTCCTCTTATTTGGTCCAGCCTTGAACGCGATCTGAATAGTTTCCTTTAAACTGTGGAAATCGAAGAACTCCAAGAAGAATCCACTACAGCCAGTCCGTAGTGTCTAAAATATAATAAATATTAATTTTTCTTCTATATCTTATGTTACTTTCTTTCTTAATATCTCTTTTAACATCTTACAATATATTTTTTAACAAAATTTAAACCGCCTTAAAATTGTTAGATCTATTAAATCATGAGACTCAATAAATCTAAACATCTTCAAGCTATTATTATAATTTATTCATAACGTGATAAAATGCAAAATAGTTGTCTATGAATGAGTTCAAACACGTATTTATTTTATGGACATTTGTGTTAGATTTTTATTTATTTATTTTTTAATTATTAGATACGCTTTCACAGACAATTATTAAATTATCTATTTTACCATAATATGGGGTCGTATGCCATATTATATAAATACCTAATTGATATTTTAATTTAGTATAAATAAACAATTTTAAATTGCATTCGCAAATCAAATTAAATTTAATATGTATTAATAGGTAAGTAATTATCTGTAAAATTATTTTATAGTTAACTGACTCTTTAAAATAATATAAGTTGTAAACAGATCAAATCAGTGACTTTACAGTTATGGTTTGTTTGATCTCGTTTTAAAAATATTAAAGTTGGTATTACCGGACCGGTATATCTAGAGGTTTTTTAAGAATGATCTGGAAATCCGAGGAAGCATGTTCTGTACCTATGGAGTATGCATTGATCTTAATTTTACTTTATAATTCACAATTTAGAAACATTTTTGACTATTGTTAGAATGCAACTCCTAAATGTAGTGTAAGTACACAATTAAATTATAATAATAATAAATTAGGTAATTAAAATAATACGATTATTACTTAAATTCTCTAAAATGGAAATCAAAACACCTTCGCTTCTGAAATTAAACCCAATCCATAATAATATGAGATACAAAAAGCATCAAAATATCATTTGTAACTCACGGAGTTATCGACTATCGTTGTTTGTAAACATTAGAAAAAGCGTTGCCATTTGGAAACCACGTCTTTGAAACGTCGCTAAAAAGTGAATTAATTTTACTTTAAACTTGAAACCCTTGTAACTACGTTAATTTTAATTTTTTATTAATTCTTTACTTTTTCGAATTAAAAATTTTGTCAGTTGTGCCAACCATTATGCGACCCTATTATAAAAGTGAACAAATCTTATACTTTTATCGTATGATAATTAATTTGATTATCTAGAAAAACTCTACATAAAACAAAAATATGTATATTTACTTATGAATTTCTCTTTCATCCACCAAACAAACTTTAATTAAAACTATCAGAATACGTTTATTGTTAATCATTGCGTAATTACCAAAGTTGTTAGAAAGATATCATAACATAAACAAATGCATTGATATCGATTTAAATTAATAAACGCAGTCGTCTTAGGTAGCTAGGTTAGGTAAATTTATTTATTAGTGGTTAAATTAGATAAGTCGTGGCTATTTGATAATAATAATTTACTAAATAATATGTTGAAATATTGAACTAATAATTACACGATACTAACATAAACAGACAAATAAGAATGAAACAAACATGAATAAAATGTGAACTTACCTTTTCTTTATTTTCGAGCCATCTGTGGTCGTCAATAGCGATCCAAACGTATGAGAAATTTATAAACTGGAACAACGCGGACGCACTGAAAACACCATAGTAACCCGCGTAACGCAATAGTACACCGCTCAGTCCCATTCCCACAGGGAAACCCACAGTCATGCACAAACTAAGTATCCCCATGCGGAAAGTCCTCGTTTCTTTAGACGTTATGTCCCCTAAGTAGCTAAACGCACCGAGAAACATCGTGTACCATCCGCCTGTCAGCGCTGGGAATATGACCTCCATAAAAACAGTCAACTCCACGGGGACTTGATAGAAAAAGTATGTATTGATCATGTTAAGAATACAAGTCATGAATTCCCCGAAGATCGGCATCAACATGCAGATTTTCCGTCTCCCGGTTTTGTCGCTCCATGCGCCGATAAATAACATTAGGAGCGTCGGAACGGCCGTGTGAATTACACTTTTCCATCCCTGTACGGATGCGATAAGTTTCTGCACTTCATCCTCTTCAAATGTGTGGTTTGCTCGGTTTCTCAACCTCAGATCTGAGCACACTGTATCACTGAACTCCAGGTTGACTCTACAGGCCTTATCTAAGTTCAAATTCTGAGTCGCCAGCATCGCCAAAACACTAGGCATCACGAACAACGCTAGCACTGGTTCCACTGTTATATTTGATTTGATATATTTCAATTTCTCGAAAAAACCCATGTCCGAAAAGTCAGTTATCACTTCCGACTTCAGCGGCAACTCCTCTATCTTCTCCGTAACTTTCGGCACTGCTTTTTCGACCGTCATTTTGATGTTGAATTGAATAAAAAGACACAATGCACCATAGAGGCCGGAAAACACGCACGAAGTATGTGTAATGTCCAATTACATCGTTATTGACTACGCTGGGAGATGAATAGGGCCTGTAATACGTTGAGCGTCAACGCTGCTACGCTGCTCGCGGACAATTGTTCGGGTATATGTAAGCAAACTCTTTATGTTGCCATACCAGTCTTTAATCCGTGCACAAATATTGGCCGCGGACAGAGATCGCATCGACTGTAGAATCAAACATTGACATTTCCTTTTGAGTCAATGGCAGATAATTAACCACCTGATGATTGTGCATCGTTTGCACAGACGGTGCATTGTGAAAGCATCTTCATTAATAACTGGTACGTTAACTGTATTATTTACTTGTAAGTACTTAGACACTAATGAACATTGTTTCGTATATTATATGACTATTTCTTGGTAATTTTTTTATAAAGAAAACCGTATATAAACAAATGCAAGTGTGAAATTAACCTGCGGATGGCTCAGAAAGGTCTAGTACGTTCTACTTATTTGCCATTAAAATGGCAACGGTATGCATACTGGCTAAAAAGGTTTATTTTTAGAAAGGTAGTTTATTCGTAAAATTTGCGTTATCTCAGCGTCACTTAGAATATTAAGTAATGTGGGAACCATTTACATTTCTTATTTTAATCTATTACAAGGGCCCTACTTGGCAAAGAATAACTGAACGATAGTAAAAGAATCCTTTAAAAAAATACTTTAAATCTTAATACTATAAAGGCGAAAGTTTGTATGGATGTATGGATGTTTGTTACTCTTTCACGTAAAAACTACTGAACCGATTACAATGAAATTTAGCACACATATAGAGGGTAACTTGGATCAACACATAGGATAGGTTTTATCCCGGAAATCCCACGGGAACGGGAACTATGCGGGTTTTCCTTTGAAAATGCGGGCGAAGCCGCGGGCGGAAATCTAGTTATTCAATAAATGTGCAAAAACTTAAAGGTAATGGAAAGTATCGGATGTTTTATATTATATAGGAACGGAACAGGTTTTAAGAGTATGCAACATTTACTTATTTTACATATGTTTTATTTAATTCACTATCCATACTAATATTATAAATGCGAAAGTAACTCTGTCTGTCAGTCTGTTACTCAATCACGCCTAAACTACTCAACCAATTTTCATGAAATTTGGTATGGAGATATTTTGGTACCCGAGAAAGGACATAGGCTACTTTTTATCGCGGGAAAATGACGCAATCCCGAAAATCCCACGGGAACGGGAACTATGCGGGTTTTTCATTGACTGCACGGGCGAAGCCGCGGGCGGAAAGCTAGTTAATACAATATACACGACAACATATAAGCTTGTATCCTGTATTTCCCCGGGTTGGTTATGTTATTAGTTACTTCCATGGAATTCTAACCCTCTTGCAGCCTGGCTTCTGCCCGGATTACGAGCCTATATCACATGGGATTTAAACATAATCATTAAATTAGTAGATATATTTCACATAAAGTACAATTATAAACAGTGATAGTTTTTCGAATTTGATTGCTAAAATTCGAAGAAAAAAATAATCTATACACAAAAATGAAACCCGTATCGCGTTGTCACGGCATCACGTGTGAACGGCTGAACCGATTTGGATAATTCTTTTTTTATTATATTCCTTGAAGTACAAGGATGGTTCTTATGGAGAAAAAACGTAAATACGTACCACGGGCGAGGCCGGGGTGGATCGCTAGTAATTTATAATTTCAACATACATAACAATTTTAGGGTATATTGTAATACTACGTAAAACCAAACACAAAAAATACAAATTTTAGGTATCAAAGTCAGACCTCTTATTATGAGGCTGGAAGGTGTAGAAGCCATTCTGGGACTACAGCGATCCTACAAAAAAAATGAGATTTAGTCTGTGGTAGTTGCTGTATCTAGTAGGTAGTATGTACATTGCACATAAGAATTTCGTTAATACACGAAAAAACAAATAAATACGATAAAAATCAAGTAGGATAAACATGAGACTTGCAATGAATTGGTTACGAAATTTTACTAATTTATAGACTTACACGTTTGCGATGCTCCAATTAAAATGTCTCCAGTTTATATTGAACTAATGGAGCAACCAATGTTATTTGCTTTGAGTTTATATTTCAAGTTTCAACTCTCTCATTCCCAATACACTTTGAAAGATAAACATTTCCGCGAAAAAACTAAAATCAAAGCTTAAATTCTTTATTGGGTTTTTGACGTATATTTTATATGTTGTAATTGTTAGCTATGTCTATTAAAAATAGCCATATTTTAAATAATATTTAATACGTATGTTAATAATTAAATTCCCTACAAATCTTCATCTTAATTTAATTTTCTCTACAAATCTAGATGTAATTTAACATGATATTTCGATAACCATTCTTGATCCAGGCATTTAAAGGGTTTCACTCTTGTATAATAACTATTGAGTTACATTGAATATTATATTCATCAAGATACCAATCCTAGAGACAATAACATCTTATTAAATAAACCATTCTTAATTGTCTGTACTATTAACAATCATAACTAATTACCCAGAAGATAATTACTCAGACATTACATCGAGAATTACCTTAAAGATTAACTGTTAATGGACACATTCTATAGATAAGCAGTTAAAACAAGTAATATTCCATTTATTTCATAGATTTAATGAAATAGTCCTTTATGTGAAACTAGCTGTGTCCCGCGGTTATACCCGCATTGCTCCGCTCCTGTTGGTCTTAAGCGTGATAAAGGCTATATATTATCACGTCAATAAATAGCCTTCCTCGATAAATGAGCTATCTAACACCGAAAAATTTTTTCAAATCGGACCAGTAGTTCCTGAAATTAGCGCGTTCAAACGAACAAACTCTTCAGCTTTATAATATTAGAATAGATTAAACAAAATCACCAATTAAGAGATAATTAAGGATGAAAAGAAAACAACAACACGAGATAATTAAATGTATTTATAAAGCTTTACATTTTAGAATAAAAAGGAAACATTAAGTCAACTAAACTTCTTTATTTACACTTTCTTGTTCTTCGGCTTGTTTATTGTCTTCGCGTTGCTCGAAATACATCCACCTGCAAATAAACAAGAATTAAAGATAAAATAAATAAAAGAAAAGATAAATAACTTTTTTTATCTCAAAGTTAAATATAATTTATCCTAAGAATTAATTTATCATTTCCGTTTATGACTTTGGCTATTTAAATTGTAGCTAATAAAAATAATATGGACGATTTGAAAGTTATGTCTTGTCGTCATATGTTTTGACAATAGGCTCTACTTGCGTTAAAATTTCTTCTATCTACTACAATGTTAGTTTTAGAGGTTTGAAATAACTTAAGATTTAAGTAGCATACGTAATTTAGGCCTTTCATAACTCCTTCATGAAACTGTATTGTATAATTTATTTCCCATCAACTACAAAATATAAACGCTTCACAACTTCATTAATCGTGTAAAACCTGAATAAAAATAAATAAATTAATTATAATCGCGATTCTAAAAAAATCTACAGTTCAAATATAAAACTAATTGAATACGTCACATCTTTTTTAAACGTGCAAAAAATGGCTTCAAATATTTTAACTTCTTTTGCACGTAGGTCATCGTTCAAGATCAAGTGAGCGGATAATTTGAGACAGGAATTATATTGCAATGTACAATTATTGAATATGTTATTTACATACAAAATATTCGAAACGAATAAAGGACAACATCGTGAAACAGGCAAGGCCATATGTTTGACGATTTATTAAAAATATAGGTAATGAATAATGATATTATAACAAAAAAATAAATCGAGTTAAAAAAATATAATTATAAATCGATTAGATCTCGAACTAAGAAATACCAAAATACACAGAAAAACAATTTAGGCTGAGATTTGTGTATAATTTTATAGGAGTATTAGGTATAATACATTATAATTTAACCTTCATCGTATAGAAATTAAAGATTTTTTAATGGATTTTAAATGCGATTTATTCAATTATTTTCCCGGCGTTTTGAACACTTTACAGCGAGTGACCACTCACGGGGAGACTGAGATGATAAACTCTGGCATCGTATATTTCACAATAATTGTAGTTAGTAAGGCCATGTAAAGAAACATAAATTCTGAGACTATCGCATGGATGCACTTAGTAATTGGAAAAAAATCTAGAACATACATCGGTACATCCCTGAAGTTAATACTTCTTATTAGTTATTAGGCAATAGTAAGTTTAATACGGAAACACCTGTGCAGATGAAAACGTTGCAACTAAGCAAAGTTGACAAATTGTTTTACACTTTACACCTTAGATTACAAAATAAAAGGCTTTACACATAACCTATAAATAAGGTTCTTAGCTAAGGTTCTTAGGTTCTTAGTATTCACACATTTGGCGCAAACAAATTGTGCAAATGCTTTGTCATATGTTGAAGTGCTAAATTTTTCTCCGCTTTGTTTTTTTAATTTTTTAACATTATTCCAGGATCTTATTTAAGTGATAACAGAAATATCAATGATGATTATTAAGAAATATTGACACAGTATTTTACCAAAGTTTTATAAATACCTTTAGGTATGTAAAATTTTTGACTATATTTACCATATTAGTTTCTAAAGAAGAAATAATATACTACGTTAAAAGCAATGGACTATCTAGCTGTTAAATAGATTCGAACTAATTCATTGTACAAGTACAAGATAAATACGTGCACTTATTAAACTTTTAGGAAATATTTACTGATTATTGCAATTCCATAAATTGAAAATACATCGATAAGCAAGAAAATTAAATTCAAATTCAAATTTAAAAACTTTGCTTGTGTATTGTGAAATTCTAAAATGGTGATGATGAATGACGTATTTAAGACGTTAGTAAATAGTTGCTTGCCATTGTACACTATTTAGAACTAAGTATTTATTTAAACATACATAATACATAATATTAAATAACATCCAAGAACGAGCAATATCATATCTACTAAGTATGTGACATCAAATAGGTCAATATCATAGCGCAAAGCTAACAAAAATATATTGATTATTTACTTTACTCTATAACGTATTATAATTACATTGGTACTAGTACAAAATAGTAAAACAGAAATTAAATAAAACAACATTTGTAATGGTAATACTATCTACTTCATTCTATTCAATCATTAAAACGGCTATGCATCGACACATGCAATCTCCCGACAGGCTTGGCACAAAACACACGAGTTACAACATAATATTAGTAGCTTGATTCCTAGTAATTACCAAATGACATAAAATCCTGCAATTATGTGGAGCAATCAATGTCACTTTGGACCACTTATATACGAATATTCAATCTGTATTTTGTGTAATATAATAATTAATTCTTAATTTTACACTAAAGAAAATATCAGAGAAGAAAACAGTTCTAAGAAAAAAAAGGCGGGTTGCACTCCGGGAGTGCCGGCAGAAGTGAAAACGCGCGTAGTAGAGAGGGGATAGCTGTCTACTCTCCATCCGTCTTACGCTTTTTCGATCAGGTCACATGTCCTGACGCGAGTTTAAGATTTTATACCCATTACAGAAAAAGTGCTCAACGCCGCTAAAGCAGTTTTCACTTCAATATTCTAAAAAAGGTCATCACTAACAAAGTCATCTCTACCAGACAAGAACATAAGTTGGAAAAGTCCCATTCCCTTTGTAAGGCAGGTGTGACTAACGTTTGTTTTCCTGACCGATTTTTCTTTAAAAACAAGTAGATGATTAGACAGTCATCCTTGCTCTATCAGACCGAGACTTTTTCCAATTACTAAACATCACTGGGAATTGAACCCTAAACAAATACCTCTAGATTCAAAGCCCTCACTTTACCAATTTACTAGAAAGACTTATCAATATTCAATAGATGATGATATTGATACAGAACACATACACACGTTTGCAACTTTCTCCACACCACCACAAACGAAAGGTATGTCACCATTTTTTGTTTGAATTTTACTCTATAAAGTACAATGGAATCGTCCAAACAAAACATTGTTATCGAAACCAAACTTCCGCAGGTCATTGTCCTGCTGAACTAATTGTTTTAGGGACAATAGATTTTAGTGTGATAATATTTCTATCGATAACATTGAATATTGATGTCGGTATGATGTCGGTACTTAACAACTAAGATCGCCTTATGATCAGTTTTTTTACATACATAGTACGCGCTTAAAACTGGTGCATTACAAGATAATAATTACGTAATAATATTCTAATTATTCTTAATACGATAGATAAGATATTGTTGTAACAAACAATGAATATTATGCATAATTTTGTCCAAGTTTCTCATCGGTGGCAATTGGCAAATAATAAAATCATTAAAATGTATACTCTTTTCCTTAGTCGTCATGAATATGAACCTATTCAAAAAGCAGTCAATATAAATTAAGTTTGGAATCCAAAAAAGATAGAATGGCCTTATTAGCATGTACATTGCACATACATGCTATTTTAAAGATACAATTAAACGTAGTCTCTGTAAATGTAGTTTTTACATTATTACAGAAGCTTCGATGTAAAATCAGCATAGATTTTATTCGTGTTTAAGCCCTTTACAGGTTTATTTTGAATAAAATACTAAAACTAGGTATGTGTTTTTTTGCGATAATAACAAATGTATTTCTTTTACACTAAAACAAGTCCGGAAATAATTTGAAAGATCATTGAACCCACACCAGCTTCAAAAAGCCAACCAATGTAATTCTGTACCAAGATCCGTTTTTTGTTTTACCCCATGTCAATCAAAAATGTACGCAAACATTTTCTTTTTTCGCTTTTCTTGTATGGTAATAAATATTAATACTTGTACACATTTATTCAATAAAAATTGATTTAAAATTAATTAACACGGGCAAAGATACACAATTAGGTATAACATCACTACATAGTACATATAAAACAAAGTCGCTTTCTCTGTCCCTATGTCCCTATGTATGCTTAAATCTTTAAAACTACGCAACGGATTTTGATGCAGTTTTTTTTAATAGATAGAGTGATTCAAGGGGAAGGTTTTAGTATATAATTTATTATCATGTTTTAGACTAAGCGGGCGAAGCCTTGGGCGGAAAGCTAGTAATATTTTTTACATGTGAATTTAAATGTACGTCATAAACCCCATTATACATCCATTTACATTCATTTAAAATGTATATCTCAAGCAGTTATTTCTCATAAAATACATTAAATAGTTACTGACCTATTACAAGAAATTCATTAGTACATATTTTGAAATCGAGATGAAAAATTAATACAATCATGAAGTTAATAATTAGTCTTCTAAGTAATAGTATGGGAGATGATTAAAATTGTCTACATAATGTTGGTATAGAAATATGTTTGCGCACACGACTTTATAAAACACACGTCATATGAACACGTGATTATATTTGAAGAATTTACAATATGTTATGTGATATTATGTTGAGAGCTTTGCCAAGTTTATGTTATTGTAAAAAAAATGTGTGCGTGTACTAGTGTACACACGTAAGAAGTGAAACTTCTTTATGACCTTATTTTTCAAAAAATAATTTACTATATGCAACTTTACAGAAATACGTCGAATCACGCGTGGTAGGGATAAGAAAAAGATGGCGCGTAACGGAAAAATGTCACGCGTAACAAAAAAATGTTACACTAATTTTTTTTCCAACCCCGATAAAGAAGTTTCACTTCAAAAATGTACTCCTTTTGATGTTCTTTAAAAGCAAGAAATAGTTATGATAATATATAGGTTTAATGTAGATAGAGCGTTTTTAGTACTATAATGCGTAATGAAATATATAGGAGGTATGTTTAATTTCAACATCACATGACTCCATAACTCCACTAATCTTTGCAAAAGAAGTGGTAAATATTTGCATTACTTAACACTCATAGTATTACTGATAAATGTTTTTATAAGCTTATATTGACTAAGATATTATAATATAAAGATTGACGGATTTTTAAATGTATCGGGGAAGAAGTTTTGGAATTTATTTTATGGAAAAGGATTGGTGTAGAAAAAGATTTATGTATCTATTCATAGTATAAAACAAAGTCCCCGTTGCTGTCTGTATTGTCCTTAAAACTACGCAATGGATTTTGATGTTATTCTTTTTCATAGATAGAGTGATATTTTATAAAGATATATAAGTAAACAAAAAAACAATATAATTTTTAAAGATTTCTACAAAGCGGGCGAAGCCGCGAAAGAAGCTAGTTGACTACATTACCCAAATATAGCGACAGCAGGCACAGTCATGGCAGCTCCTAGCAGGAACACAGCGCCAGGCAGCACGTTCAGGGTCGCCATGTACACCCTGGAGTACAGAGGTCCGTACACCAGCGGCATCATAGCTTCAGCCAGCCCGAAGAGAGAGTTCACTTTACCTGGTAACAATTAAATGTATGAAAAAGTGTGGTGAGAATTAGATGTGAAATGTTTGTATAGCTATTGGATATCATGATTTGATAATATCATTGTAGTGTACACAAAAAAGTACACACATCGTGTGTACTTTTTTGCAACACGTTTATAAAATAAAATTATGAGAAAATATTGTATCGTTTTAAGAAGAAAGAACAGTACCTATAGGAAATTAAGAATCTGATTATTCACTAGTCACTACCTTTATCATGCTTTGTCAAATTAACAACGATTATAACACTTCAAAATCTTTCTTTCATATACGTCTGAATGTTTGTGCGAATTTATCGCCATTTGAGAAAGTTCGACACCTACAGAGCACATTTTTTTTTGGTTCACTTTCATTGCAAATATTGCCATACATCATAAATTTTATGGAAAGAATTTGGCGTCATCAATTTGGAAACACGTTAAGATAAAAGATAAAGAATGTAAGTGAACCCCTTACGGGTTCACTGGCATTGAGTACGACGACAGAATCTTCCAGAAACTTAAAAAAGTACGGTAGTACATACACAGCTTATGATATGCCTTTTGTTATACATATAAATAAAATTCAACACAGTCGTGAATTACCTTAATTAAAAATTATATAGTTTATAAAATATGACTATCTCAAACAGGGTTCAATGTATTTTGATTGATATAATATTAACTGCGGAACATGATATGAAAAGAGTGCAAGTCTTCGCTTTTTGCTCTTATTATTACAATTATTATTTGATCTTGATTATCTCCTTTGTGCGATCGCGGTACAGTATATGTATTGATATTTAAGTTTTTTGCTTTCTTGTTTTTGTAATGTTATCATTGAAAACTGACATGTGCCGTTAATTTAACCAGTTTTAAAATCCTTTCTACATTATACGATGAATCATAAATTATGCTAAGTTAATATATTAATTTATTCTATGATATGATTCTATGGTAGAAATCTTTAAAAATACCATGTGATTTATCGGTCATTCAAAAAAATTACAAAAATATTTGGTATCAAATAATAATACAATGGCCCAATCTGAAGTCAACATAAACGCAAAATAAAATTAAATGCTATATAAAAATCAAAGCAATTACTAAAAATGGTCGAGTAATATGCCTAAAAAATTACTGTTTGTTTCACGCAAATAATGTAAAAAATTATATAAATAAAACAAGATTATACAAAAATTGATATAAAATATATATATAATTGATATAATATATAATGATAAAATTCAATGTATAGGAATACAATGTTTACGATGCTCTAGTTATCTGAAAGATTATCAAGCTCAGTAAATACATAATAATTTACTGAGCTTGATAATCTTTCAGATAACTATTACAAGTTCTATTGAGAAAATCTATTGAAGACGATAAAAATAGAATAATATTAAGATTATGGTTGAAAATAACAATAAAAACAAATGACTTGTAATCAAATCATTCATTGATATTTGTTCTTAGAATTCATTCGTTCAATTAACTTTTTATTGAGTTCTCGCTCTCGAATAAAAATATTTGTTAAAGGACAATAACAATGTACCAATGTAATCTAAAGTAGGTAAACATTTTGGAGCTGAGATAAGATTTCATAATTGCAAACTTAGTAAAATATGACCAGAACTTGCTGTATTCACTAGATTAGATTAGTTTTCAAATATTTATAATTTTTGTGTAGTAATAAATGATTTTTTGCTCACCCACCTCAATCAAAATCTCTCCTTACGCATATACATACGGTAGCCTGGAAGAGATCGCTACCTAGCGATAAGGCCGCCATTTGTACTGTATATCTTTCTCTATTTTATGTTCTTTCTGTATTTGTACTTTCTTATGTGTGTGAAATAAAGTATTTAATAAATAAATAATAAATTATTACGATTTGAAAAATCAAGCGAACCGAATTGATCAATTTACCTTAAAACTTTATTTTAGTGGGGTTAAATAAAAAAAAATCAGCTTGTGTTCCCGAGTCTTGGTGCAACATTTTGCGGGAGTTTACAAACAAAAATAATTGCTCCTGTATTCACTATTTTATGTGCCTGTAATATACCGTTAAGACTGTCCTTTATTAATATTAGAAGGATATTATGAAGAAATAATAAAGCCTACAATTATTTCATTATTTCATTACACGTGTACAAATCGTCTGTTAGTCACATGATTAAAGATTCAAGTTGAAGGTATTACTTTATTGTCTAAGTGGCACCGATAATGAAAAATTAAAATAGATTCGATAGGAACTCATTGACTGATAGTATGTAAGTGCTATGTTTGAGCTTCTTATCTATACTAATATTATAAAGCTGAAGAGTTTATTTGTTTGAACGCGCTAATCTCGGGAACTACTGGTCCGATTTGTAAAATTCTTTTCGGTGTAAGATAGCTCATTTATCGAGGAAGGCTATTATATATAATATCATCTCGCTGAGAATGCACTGCGGGTAAAACTGCGGAGCTCAGCTAGTCTTGTAAATATAACCATTACTACACGGTAGCTTATTACTTATCATATATATATATATTCTTATTATTTATCATATTTAATCGTCTTGTTAGTAAGTACGAAAAAAATGTCAGTACATAACAAGTCTCGGCCGGCCGAGAGCAATCCTTTTTCTCTTTTTCATGACCTTGGTATTGTAGTAGTGTCATTACCTTCTTACCTTACTTCTTACGTATTTATTTTTCTTTTATATCCATCGATCCTTGTGAGTGTAAATAGTGTGTGTTTGTGTGTGAATGTATGTGCATATACTAGCTGTGCCGATGAGAAAATACTATTCTTATATCCTTCGAAAATACTACTTAATATGGCTATGTAAACGTCTACGTCTCATTTACTATTTACTTTGGCCATTAAATATTTACTTATAATTCGTCTTCATAAAACCCACGAACTATGGGAATCCCCTGAAATCCGCGTGTTGTGATTATATTAAGGTTATGATATAAAAAACGTCCTTGTATTACAGGATTTAATATTAAAAAAAGATGGCAAACAAAAGATGTGTTTTTTGTGGTTGAAATATCAGGTATGTGCGAATGATGATAATCTTTAATAATTATTAATTACATTTTTATCAAATTATACTAATGAGGGAAGTCATATTACAGGATCTTAAACTGGTCGATATTTAAAACTAAAGTTGCGTTTTATTTTAGTTTAAGACTAGATATGTAATTGGTAAACGTGTGAATAGTCTTGATCCATTGCAATCCTTTATTTACAAAAATTGTATAAGTAAAAACAAGCAACTCATTAAAAAATAACAAATTGTATTAACCATAGTAATTACAGTAGTGATTATAGTTTAAATTATGCTAATCCATACATACACACATCGACACTAAAAATATCATTAAAGTGCGAGTAAATCTCGCGACACTGAGTGTTCCGTACAAATAAGCTAATGGGCCCATCATGCCCATGCCCATCAGCAAAAAACATCGTCACCCATTTAATTTATGAACGTGCCAAACTTTACCCCATTTAATCAGCATAATATGTTGTTATAGCAGCAACATCAATACATCATCATAATTTTTTTACAGACAAAATGAATTTATCCTTTGCTTACGGAACCCCAAAGAGTCTACACAATCAACAAGAGCATCTATTAAGAAAACCTCATACTTGTAACACTGCACTTATCTGAACAGTTTGAGCACTCAGCTGCTAACCGTGTTAACTCCCTTAATACCCGATCCACACGTACCACCTTACCTGCACGTTCACTCGTACAAAGTTTACACAGAAGTACCGTTTGTACTACAAAGCCTGCGATTGAGATTTCTTAGATTAATGAAGAATGAAGATCGCTTAATATTTCTTATATTAGTGACTAGCTGTGCCCTGCGGTTTTACCCGCAGTACTCCGCTCCTGTTGGTCTAAGCGTGATGATATTATAGCCTAGCCTTTCTCGATAAATGGGCTATCGAACACTGAAATAATTTTTCAAATCAGACCAGTAGTTCCTGAGATTAGCGCGTTCAAACAAACAAACTCTTCAACTTTATAATATTAGTATATAGATTTTGATTTATTTTAGACAGACATGTACCCCTTTGTATCGCATATAGATTTCTTGGTGTCAATCTAATATAGATATTTTTTTAACAATTAATTTAGGTGTTTCGTTTTAAAATAATTAGGTGCTCTATGTGATCAGCCAATACAGTTATTTAGAACTATAATACTCCAACCGTACAATTTTCAGAAAAAGAAATCTTGAAACAAATAATGAGACTTAAACTGGAGAAAAGCCCAGGACCAGATGGGATCACTAATGAATGTATCAAGGTTGCGCAAACTCTACTACTGGCACCAATCACTATCCTATGGAATAAAATACTCGATGATGAAGCTGTACCGCACCAATGGTTAGAATCTGAAATTACACTACTGTACAAAAAAGTCGATCCAGCAGATTTAGGAAACTATCGTCCTATAAGCCTTATGTCTAGCTTTTACAAACTTTTTGCTTCCTGCTTGCTCGAAAGAATAGGCCCTGTTATCGACTCACATCAACCGATCGAACAAGCTGGGTTCAGAAGTGGTTTCAGCACATTAGACCATATCCAAGTAGTGGACCAGGTGATTGAGAAATTCTCAGAATTTAATAAGCCCTTGTACCTAGCCTTCGTAGACTACAAAAAAGCTTTTGACACAATTTCACACGAAAGCATCTGGGAATCACTGAAAGCACTAAAAATAAATGAAAAATATATTAACATACTAAAACAAATTTACAATAACAGTACAAGTAGAGTCAAGCTAGATAGAGTAGGCGAATCATTCAAGGTAAAGAGAGGAGTGCGTCAAGGGGACCCAATTTCGCCTAAATTATTCATAGCCGTCTTACAACACGTATTAGAAAAACTACCGTGGTCCAATCGAGGCATTAATATGAATGGAAACATGCTTAGTCATCTCAGATTTGCCGATGATATAATATTGTTTGCGGAAAACCCTCACCACCTAAGTAAGATGATGAATGAACTTAATCAGGCTAGCAAAAATATTGGATTGGAAATTAATCTCGATAAAACTAAAATAATGACGAACCACACTGTTACGCCCATCTTACTAGATTCCCCTCTCGAGTACGTAAATAAATATATCTACCTAGGCAAACAGATTTCTTTTAATAAGGAAAGAAACTTTGAAGAAGTAAACCGAAGAGTGGCGATTACGTGGAGCAAGTTCTGGAGCTTTAAAGAGATTCTGAAATCACAACTTCCGCTAGCAACTAAAAAAATAGTCATGGACACAGCACTACTGCCTTGCCTCACTTATGGGTGCCCAACATGGACCTTCGACCACAAAACTAGATATAAAATCCAGACTTCCCAAAGAAGAATGGAAAGAAGCTGCCTAGGCATCAAACTTAAAGATAAAATAAGGAACACCGACATTCGGAAAAAAACAAAAGTTTGTGATGCCTTAGGTTTTGCACTGAAGGGAAAATGGAAGTGGGCGGGTCACTTGGCTCGTTACAAAGACGGAAGATGGACCCTCAGGTCAGTGAAATGGTCGGGGCCAAGAGGCACCAGGACAAGGGGTCGACCAAGGGCCAGATGGGCTGACGAAATAGTAGCAGTTGCTGGCGGAAATTGGCTGAACACAGCCCAAGACAGGAACAAGTGGCATTCTTTGGGGGAGGCTTTTACCCGTATGGGGTCCATATAGAAACCTACCTAGTACTTAAATTAACTTTATTAAATTATATTATCTTGATTGTATCTAAACTGTTCTAATATTGTTCTTAAACTGTAATTGTAACAACTACTGTTTCTTATGGATCAAATAAAGCTTTATTTATTTATTTATTTATTTTATTTAATACTTGTTATATATGATGCTTTTTACACAATCCTGTCGATGATAATATATACCTACATAAAATGATTTACAAGCATGGCTTCATCATGAACATTTTCATAGTATTAAACTGTTAGTAATATTAGTTATACAAATGTTTTAAAACTTACCCAATTCCTCGCTAGTCACAAGTTTCGAAGCAATCGATCGCATTGCTATGAAGGAGGTCCCGTTGAATATTTCCACTAAAGGAGCTGTAAGTAAAATATTTAATTATTTATGTTTTCCACGAGTTAAATTTCAGAAGTTGTAATTTCTAGTAAACAGTCTGACTTGGAATAAATGTCTAGGTAATTTGATTAGTGACTAAAATCCTAATTCTTATAGTATTTTTTCCGTGCTTAATTATTCTGTATCTATATTCTATAACATGTAATCTTAGAATCATAATTACGAAAGAAGCGGAAGCATCTTGCTTTGCTTCGCAATAAGTGGCAATAATCAATAAACCGTAGTTAGTTCTATAGATAGAATTGTTATAACAATGAATGCATCACGTAACCAAGAAGTCGTGAGATGTTACAAAAGTTATGCAATACATAACGACTTATAGTTTGATACAATAGGAACCTATGAGAACACTTCTAAAGCGATGAAATGAAGCTTAGTGTTTCCAAATTTCAGTAAATAATGAACATTTGATAAAAATGGATAACGGTAAAATAAAAAGTAATAATAAAGACATTTTCCCAATCTATTCGGATTGTCTTATTTGCAATAGAATTGCAAATGCAAATGTCTTACTAAGTCGATTGAAAATAATAATAACAAACAACAGATTACGTAAAATGTTACATAATAAATAACCACTGAAACCACAAAGGTAATAAAGTGATTATGTTGTATGTATACATAACATAAAGTTTGTTTTATGTTTCAAAACACCTTTTTCAATGTTTCTGAAACTGGGAAGCGCAGTTAAAACCGGCTACTCGCGTACCTGCCGCAGGGGCAATATTAGAACAATCTCGGTTGCACAGTGGTCGGAGCTATTTCAGTTGTTCTCTAAATTGCCCCCGCTGCAGGTAGGTGAGTAAACGGATTTATTCTACAAATGTATAAATTAACTTTAGAAGGGAATGAATAACGAAGAGCATTTAAATTTTAATGTCAATACCTTTGATTACAAGACAAGATGACTTGCAATTCCATACTAAATGAAACACATTCCTTTAATTGCTAAACGGATATACATTCTTTGTTATTGCTATTTACATATATACATTATAGATAACTATATGACTGATCTAAAATTGAAAAGTTGTAGAGTTTGATTGTTTGCTTAAGCGAACTAAGCTCAGAAACTGTTGCGTCGAATGGAAAAATTCGTAATAATATGTTGATTATTGGATAGTCCACTTAGGAAGCCGATAGGGTGATATAAATATAATATTACATCAAGCTACGAAAAATGTACGAGAAATTATTTGTAATATAATAATATTAATTAATTGTAATATACGAAAATTGTGTAGGTGAACTAGTAACATAGCTGCTAAGACCGTATAAAATAGGGATATTTTATAACTATGAAAAAACATACCCAGGTAAATTTCTGTGGTAGTGGTGGCGAAGGCAAAAATAAACGAGGCAAGTATCTTGCTGGTGCAAGAGATGATGCCAACTACTGAATCATCCAGCTTCATGAAGTCGCTGAAGATGCTTATTGAGAAGAGGGTACCTGGTAAAAATGTATATTGTTAGAATTTTTTATTGGATTAACATTTTGGTAGAAGAAAATCGCGTGAAATTTAAATTTAACTAAAAAAGCAGTCATAGGAATTATTAAATTGAGTGACTCTATCAATAGTTCTTATAACTGCTTGCTTTTTCATATAATTATTATTGTGGTTTCCTCTTTAACTGCGTTTAGCGACTTTTGCGTCGTATATTACCAAAATATGCAGTTATTGAGAAACTGTGGTTAAGAGCCAGTAAAAAGCATAACCCAATGCATAAAATACCGTGCATTGAAGATAAATATGAACAATGAACATATATGCATAATTATTAAATAGGTAATTAATAATAATGTATAATGAACAAATGTTGAAATGTAACAAATAATATTATAATAAATTATGTCTAAAGCTGAATAAATTCGTGTACATACGCCATTGTAACAGTGTAATATAAATTAGTGTGAACACAGGCTCCTGAAAAACAGTTTACAACTATATTAGGAGCCTGGGTCATTAAATTTTTGTAAGATATATCTAATGGTGCAAATAAATGATTTATTTATTTATTTATTTATATATATTTAACACGTATTTCTTAACAGTAATTACCGACTGTTCATAAATCACTAAAACACGAAAAAGCTAATCATACTTTCTAGTTGCAAAGTTTCGGCCCATCAGTTTTTAAGCAATTTTAAAACACTAATTGCATTAATTTCCAAGTTAAATTTTCAGTTCGGTAGTCGCAATAAAGTTTAAAGTGTCATTTTTTACTCTATTTTATAACTACCTGCGTTTTGTATATGCAAAATAAGCTTTGATAAAGCTGTTCCATTTTTGAAATTTTATAAACGTATGTGAAATTTTTAACTGCCAAAATTGAAAATATTTTCTTCATTACTGGTTAAGTTGATTTAAAAAATAAAGTTTTCCACAACGGCGACATTTGGCGACATTACAGTAGAGCAGTGATTGCATTTTGTTTCGTTTAACGTAATGAAAAAGTCAGTAAATACAATGGAAATAAAACTTAGTAATGCGTATTGCGAAGTTCTTTTATTTTTACCAACCAACAGTCGGGATTCGGGAATCATATTATTTTGACTTGTCTAACCTTGTATAATAAAAAAATAATAATTTGAAAAATTAACTTTTTATTTGAATTTGAATATATTCTTTCAACAATCAAAACCACTTCACTTAACTATATTTTGTAATATGGTTATGCTCATTGTTATACTTAATCTTTATTTAATTTATTTATTTTGCAAGATAATCGGTTTTGCATTATCATGAGATAATCAAACGCCACAAGAATAGATTGTATTTTATTAAGGCTTAAATTATTAGGTATACCAAAGCTTACTCAAGATGATTACAGAAGTAGCCTTATTGTTTATTACTTACCGACTAAATTAGTGATAATGCTATAGGTGCAAAACATACTAAATTGTACTTCATCCCAGTTGAATCTGTACCTCATAAACAGATACAGTACATTCATCTCACCTGTAAACAAACATAACAAATTGGACAAACAACTCTTGCTAAAAACCTTTTATAAACATTGCCCCTTTTCCATAAAAAATAACGTATGGGCTGTAAAATGAACCATTTAAAAGAGGGTTCATTATAAAAATAATCATTAGTCAAATTGCAACCTATAATAATTACAAGAAAAGTTATAACGGTATATTTTTAAAAGGCAGTTTGACGTTACAGCTTGAAATCCTCCTCTTCCTTTCCTCCTCATCAAACCTTTAAATTCTGCATCAATAACTTTAACTTACAGTATTCTTAAAACTGTTTTAATATATCAACATAATATATAATAATAATATTTTTTTATATTAAAGAAGAAGAAGAAAGAATTATTAGACTGGGACCAGTTTTATCGTTTTAGAATGGCTGCCAATCTTCTAAATACTGTATTAATAAAACAGCCTAATATTTATCAAATTTGCCACTTAGAAATGACTACCAGAGCTAGGTAAAGGACGGGAAGAGAAATCTTCTCATTTATTAGGTTAAGGACATAACAAGTGGTATGTTCCGCACTCCACACTCCAGCTAGACTTCCAGTGGCCTAATAAGATTAAATCGTCCTCATTTTTCAATTTTACGACTTTACCACCATAAGTCTTCTTGTTAACTGTTTAACAATTCAACCCTGTTGTGGGCTGTGAATTACGATGTTCGTGATGATGTGTGCTAGGTATATTTCTCCTGAGATTGCAGTATGAAAATAATTTAAAATGAATTTTACATTTAAATTAAAGATTTTTTTTATATCAGTTAAAAAATCTTTTATTTCTATGATTATACATAGAAATTAAAGATTTTTTAACTGATTTTAACACGATTTCTGCTTTATATTATTAACCCGATGTTACTTTAAAACGCTTAAAAATAACAAAACTTTTAACGGAATATAAACTGAAAAACAACTTCGGGAACGAAAATGAAGTTAATTTTTCGAATCAACCTTGAGTCATGTTTAAGACAACTCTGAACAGTTTACAAAACGTCCGATTACCCAATTTACTGGATAAGTCATGTTTTAAGTATTTAATTCCTAACTGCGTCTTATTTTTTGAACAAGTCATCTTGCAAGGACCTTTATTTGTCATTCCACCACCGTTGAGTGTTATTTTATTTATTTACGTATTCATAAATTCTTTTCATCTAACCATTGTCAGGCAGATCATTTGTTGCATAACTATCAACACACAACACCTACCTATTGTTGTGAAGCGTTTGTCGAATTATAATCTGTGTCACGTGTAAAAGTATATACTTAATTATGACTTAAATAGATCACATAGCAATTACGTGTTGTTAATGTGTTTGTCGATAACTAAGTGCTTGAAACTTAATGTGTTTGATATTTTCTTGATTTCTAGGAACAAAGGGCTTCATTTCTAGTGAAATAATGCTCCCAAAGCTTCACTTCCCTTGAGTTTTAATAAAGATTTATACAAAATTGAATTCATTATATTTTTCACATCAACACTACACATGAAATGGGGAACAGGCCAATAACGCTCTTATTAATAACCAAATGTAAGGCAAAAGTCATAATTTCTCGATCTTACGTAATTTTAAAGTAGATTCATTTAATTAACTTGGTCGACATAGACATCGTACACTGGAGAAGTAAAAACTAAAAATAATTAATATGTAACATAGCTCTCGTCAACGCATAACGAGAGCATTTCTCTGCTTCTAAGCTCTAAAAGAGTAACCATACTAACCATGCAAAGGTCCGAATATAACGCAAACAACAACAATAAGCAAGGACACCCGGAGCCTCCGCCGCCGTGGCCCGCTTCTGAAGGCCACTGTGAGGGTCTCTCGCACGTGACCCGTATCGAAGAACGAGCAGATCCATCCCTTGCAGCCTACCGGTTGATGCTGAAAGCATTTATTGATTAATTTTATAATAAAAAGCCTTTTAGAAAGCCTTCTGAAGAGCCAATAAAAAGGTTCGTACAGTGCCCGACAATGTGTACGCTCATGGGCGACAAACTTTCAGAAAGTGAGGCGCCTACTGTTGTTGGTAACATAAAAAAAATAATACTTAGTGCAACAGTCTTTAAATATACATGTACATTAGAAAGTGTATGTGTTTGTTTATTTATCTTTCTGTCATGTCGCAATCGAGCGATTTTATGGTATGATATATGCATATGGGTACGGTATAGGCTACTTTTTATCGCAGTGAATCATCTCATTCCCATGGGAATGTCCTTTGACTACGCAAAGCCGCGGAAAACATAACATAATATGAGTTATATTATGAAACTGCCCCTCGCCAACTTCAGCTTCGTTGCAGCGTCTATATGACTGTTTTTCTCTTGAATATATGGCTAATTTAACATCAAATTAGTATGAAGACTCTTTTTAATATTTAAAATATTTTTTCTATTGTAGTCGACAAAAAATACTCCTGCGTAGTTCCATTACACACCATAAGCTGCGTATTTCCATCCCTTCTTCAAAGTAATAATAACAAAATTCTACTTCTTATTCTTCTTTCACAAAATATTGACTTATAAAATGTTAATACCTATTGATAAAACAACTAAACGGTGAGCTTACATAACAAATTGTTGGGGGAAATGCGCATAATCCGCATTCAACCTCCACTTTTCTATTTCGGCTGTCCTATAGCATTTCAATCGAATATAAATATAAGAAAACTTATCTTGGGTAATTATTATTATTATTAGAATTATTTGAGAAATATTAATATTTCCGGATGTTTTGTCAAGCTACAACTCTTAAAACATAGTTTGAATATTTTTATCTTAACTGATTATAATCTATTTTTAATTTAGTTATAAGTAGGTACTAAACCTAAACATATTGTATAATAACTAATATTAATACTTCCTGAAATCATTATTCACATTCAAGTAATAATGTATATAAAAAAACTTAGTAAAAATTGTCTCTTATTAAAAATCATTCCAAATATTATTATTCATAATTAACGTGAACACCATTCAGAAAATTTATCGCTAAATATTTGAACAAACGATAATTTGGCTTTAATCGCAGGTGATATTCAATTAAGGATCAATTTATTATCAACTCTTACATTCCGCCAATATTTATATCATTCATGTTATTTACATTTAATTAATGTGAAAATTTTCACTTCATATAATTTATTAATATCTCTTGTAATAACTTACTCAGGCCCCGGAATCACAGACACAATAGAAAATCTATTGTGTCGTGGACCGATCGGGCCGTTCGGGGCTCAATGGGATATACGTTAAAAATAGAAAGAATGAAAAATTTATCTTTATCATAATATCAACAAAACAACTATCAACAGTATATTGTTATTGATATCAGAAGTATAAGAATGTTACGTAAGCATAACACAGTACACTCCACCCTACATAAGATCATTTTAAATCAGTTCTTCCCACAGCAGAATCAAGTTAGCAAGGATGTTCGCATAATGATATGCCAATCAAATCGGATAAGACATTACAAATGCAGACACCTATCTGAGCCTCGTGTCAAACCGATGCTACTCTCCCCTTCAATTTTGCGTAGTGTGCGAGCAATTTATCACTTAGACGTAGGACCGGGAGTGTAAGCGAATGATGAACGACCTCAAATGCTGTACCTAAGTCTACCGGTAACCCTAAGCTTCCTATTAACATTGTCTCACGATTGATTCCGTGTCAGTTTACTGACATACCTTGTTTAATGTTCAACAGTTATGGCGGCGGCGTCCTTGTTGTAGATTTGACCTTAACACTTTAAATTGTAACTGGCTTTCCGCCCGCAGCTTCGCCCGCGAAGTCAAAGGTAATTCCTATGAGAACGAGATATTTCAGCGCGGTAATAAGAAGTCCCTATTTAGCCTTCTAACATTGCAAACTCTCATAATCATAGCATAAAATCGCTCCGTTGAGACGTCAAATGAGAACACACAAGCACAAAAACAAACAAACACAATTTCGGAAAACAACGGAAATTCGTACATACAGTTTACAATTCAATGTTTACATGTAGGTTTCTTCGGTTGACTTTGAGAATAAATTTACAGAAATTATCGTACTTTTAAATTAATGAACAGAAAATTTCTTAATTGTGGTAAATGGGGTTTGCGGTTAATTAAACAAAGAATACATTTAAAAATTACAAAAGGCGACCTAGCCGCTATTTAGCGATTTATTCCAGACAATAAATGGTAAGAAAACTAATCGGATAGAAAACTTTGTAGCTTTTTTGGAATGGGATTTTCATGGGACTAATTTAAAATATTACAAAAATCAGAATAGATAAATTTTCCTATATTTAATATATTCCTATATCTAATAATATTATTGTAACGCATGCTTAGAAGGTGTAATTATCATAAGAATATAAGAAGGAAAATATTCTTCATGATTTTAAGTATAAACATAGGTAACTAAACATAGCACTTTGGATCAAAGCACTATCGTATTCTTTTATTGATAAATAAACTTACACGTTGTCGCTCTGCAGATATTTCCGGATCTTTCAGTCGAATGTATCCATATATGAGACTTATTAGATACAAAAGATTAGATATCATGAAGATGCCATAGTATCCTATTCGCTGTAACAATATACCACTGAGTGACATTCCAATAGGAATTCCAAGCGACATGCATAAATTCGCTACTCCTACTCTAAATGTTCTCATCTCTTTAGTCGTCACATCGCCAATATAACTGAACACTCCGACGAAAACTGTTATCCAACCTCCGGTTAGTGACGGAAACAAATCAGATAGAGCTGTGACTTCCAGAGGCAATTCGTAGAAGAAATAGGTGTTTAGCATGAAACATGTACAACATAAAACCTCTCCAAATATCGGGAGAAGTATGCAAGCTTTGCGTTTGCCAGTTTTGTCGCTCCATGATCCCACAAACAACACTAAGATACAAGGGAATGCCGTCTGAACTATGTTTTTCCAAGCTTGTACTGATGCAGTCAACTTCTGCACCTCTGACTCTTCTGTGGTATAGTTTTCTGTCTGCCGCCTGTTCAACGCTGAACACACTTCATCACTGTAACCTAAATTTACTCGACATGCCTTTTCCAAATTTAAATTTTGAACAGCTAACCCCGAAAAGACACTGGACATAATATAACATGCAATGATCGGTTCTACTGTTATATTTGATCTTATTTGCAGGAGTTTTTCTTTGATACTCGACGCATTAAACTTTCTCTCCTTAACTTCTACTTCTATTGCAGGTTTATCAGCGTTAACACAATTTCCATTCATGATGGCAGTTTTAGGCGGCCGACAGTTTTAATCGGGGGTGCCTTCGATGTGTTTTGTTATTTTAGTATTATCCATGTTTAGTATGTCACTGCCTTAAATTATCCACAACATTTAAGCACTGTTTCTAGTTGAATCAAGTTTATATATGCAAACAAGCTGCGAACTTCCCTAAGCCAGAACACCGAGTAAATCTTCTTTTCTTAAGTTGATTGAACGGATACGCGTTCGAGTGGTGCCATTTACCAATTTGTTGATATAGTGT
This sequence comes from Colias philodice, assembly GCF_061535455.1. Taxonomy (NCBI): domain Eukaryota; kingdom Metazoa; phylum Arthropoda; class Insecta; order Lepidoptera; family Pieridae; genus Colias; species Colias philodice. Next base: position 10,108,066 of record NC_143096.1, read on the forward strand.
CAGCAGATCGAGAGAGCCCGCGGGACTGGGTGGACGATATCGTCGCAACCTTGTTCCGAGCTACCGTTTATCCCATTAGCCGATGCCTGTCATTATTGTACAACAGTACGTAGGTAGTACATTATTATGCACGGTCAAGGTACGCTCGATGTGGGCAGAACCGCGCTGTTTGTTAGATGTAATCAACCTTATGTTGTGAGAATAAGCGTTACATATCTAGATCGACTATCTCATATTGTCCCAATTTAACGAGCCATACTTCAGACGATTGTTCGATTATAAGAATAGTATCGATACACAACAATCATCAGCTACATATCAATTTCATCTTATTTAAGTAACCCGAGGGGATTGCTTCCATTATATAACAATAACACTTTACATAAATAATACAGAGCAATAGCAAGTAATCCCGAAACTTTGCTAATGTTTATACTCAAATACATCCCTTGATATAGATTCAAAATGCATTTTGCAAGCAAGGTATAACTTCTTCTATCTTATAAACGCAAAGCGAAACATAGCACAGTAAAGCCGTCCTTCACAAACTATTAGTTAACTGTTTTCGCCTGACGAACTTTGGAATAAAGTTTGCCAATATTCCGAATATTACTGCACCTTCCCGCACATGCGGTATGTACCTTATATAACAAATATGTAAATGTACATATTATAATTGTGTAATGTACATAGTCCACTGGATACTGATCATCTGATGCAACTAATGTTGAAGCAAATCATCACGATATTACTTTTCAGTTTATTTTCAAATAATATTTTACAATTATGTCCGCACTACGGAGTTTTTTTCTGAACTCGATTAGTTTGGTAAACCAGTTAATTAGTTAAATAATTATTTTTAATTTTTAGTGTAGTCATATGGATAGTGTCTTATTCAATCTACAAAAAATTTACTCCTGCTATGCTTATGTCTGCAATAACGTAGGTGAGTGGTTTTTCGCATATTTTTTACAAACAATGAAATCTTATATATAAAATTCTCGTGTCACAATGTTAGTCTGCATACTCCTCCGAAACGGGTGGACCGATTCTCATGAAATTTTCTGTGCATATCGGGTAAGTCTGAGAATCGGCCAACATCTATTGTTCATATGTACCACGGGCGAAGCCTTGGCGGACCGCTAGTAGACTATAAAAATCTGAGTAAGAATCAGATTCTAAACCATGTACAGTACTCCAAAATTAATAATGCGCATGCAGATCTTCTCTAATAATCGTATTTCCAGAAACACCCGAATCATTGAATCGTAAGTGCCCTAAACAATGCACTTGCATCTTGCACCTTGTTCGAAAGAAATAGGAGTCAATTCAGAGTCAAACACAAACGAAAACAATTCGGGCGATAGGTGACGGTAGCCTGTCAGTCAAAAAATTCAAAAATCCGTCAGTCGTATTTATATTATATTGGTGGTGACCGCACGTATTATCTCTGTATGGAATTATATAGAGCTGCTATTACATACCCTTCTTAGTTTTGTTTCAAAGTTGAATTTTCCGGTAAAATGATTATCCCACCAAAAACATTTTCATGTAAAATGTTGCCAAGACGAGCCCATATGACTCGCACTGTCAAAAAGTTATCAGATCTCATCTAGAGCCAAGCTTCTAACACTACACGCCCTAACTCTACAAGGCCTAACTTCACAAACTCTACACCTTAGTCAAAATATGTGGCTTGGCCATTTCGCTACATTCACATCGGCGTAAGGTGAAAAATTAATTCACTGTTCATTACTTTTGTGTTATACAATAGTTCTTGTAGTAACGAACGGCCAAGCCACATATTGTTGATTGTTGATTTCATTTCTTTTTGTAAGTTGTTTGTAACAATTTTTTTTTTATTTTTTTCTTAACAATCGGAATCATGATAGGTTTCCCCATTATCGGCACAAGTATACAATTGTAGTTCATCCCAGTGGTTTACAACATATCGCACAATAGCAGTCCTGACTTGCAACGCCACTTCAAAGTCTATTTCTTCACACATTAAATATGTCAAGGAATGAAAGAGGCAGGAACCATCTCCCGGCATATGAACCCCATGATGATGGCAAGGTCCAAGATTTACTTCAAGTGAAACTATTTCACAATCCATGTTCAGTTTTAAATCAGTAGCAAAATTGACAACGTTCAAAATAACGAAAATTCTCAACGAATACTGGATTAAATGCAATGCAACAACTTTTTGTCAACTATATCTAAGCGATGTATATCTAGACAATCGACAATCAAAAAAACAAGACAATCGACAATCGACGCGCTGGCTGGCAAGGACAACTTTTATTTTATTTTTAGCTACTGTGTGGACGTAAGAGGCAGGAGACGTTCGCAACACTTCTATTCATTCATATTTATATGATCTGATCTGTGATGATACTAGCTTACATACAAAATTTCAGCTTTCTAGGACATTAGGAAATACCTTAAGAATTTTGATGATCATCAGTGAGTCAGTGACGAAATTAGCGTTTTTTACGAACACGAACACGAACACGAACACGAACACGAACACGAACACGAACACGAACACGAACACGAACACGAACACGAACACGAACACGAACACGAACACGAACACGAACACAAACACAAACACAAACAAACACAAACACAAACACAAACACAAACAGCGAACAGCGAACAGCGAACAGCGAACAGCGAACAGCGAACAGCGAACAGCGAACAGCGAACAGCGAACAGCGAACAGCGAACAGCGAACAGCGAACAGCGAACAGCGAACAGCGAACAGCGAACAGCGAACAGCGAACAGCGAACAGCGAACAGCGAACAGCGAACAGCGAACAGCGAACAGCGAACAGCGAACAGCGAACAGCGAACAGCGAACAGCGAACAGCGAACAGCGAACAGCGAACAGCGAACAGCGAACAGCGAACAGCGAACAGCGAACAGCGAACAGCGAACAGCGAACAGCGAAAAGCGAACAGCGAACAGCGAACAGCGAACAGCGAACAACAAACAACGAACAGCAAACAGCGAACAGCAAACAACGGACAACGAACAACTGTGAATGTGATTGTGAATGTGAATGTGAATGTGAATGTTGAATGTGAATGTGAATGTTGGAATGTGAATGTGAATGTGAATGTGAATGTGAATGTGAATGTGAATGTGAATGTGAATGTGAATGTGAATGTGAATGTGAATGTGAATGTGAATGTGAATGTGAATGTGAATGTGAATGTGAATGTGAATGTGAATGTGAATGTGAATGTGAATGTGAATGTGAATGTGAATGTGAATGTGAATGTGAATGTGAATGTGAATGTGAATGTGAATGTGAATGTGAATGTGAATGTGAATGTGAATGTGAATGTGAATGTGAATGTGAATGTGAATGTGAATGTGAATGTGAATGTGAATGTGAATGTGAATGTGAATGTGAATGTGAATGTGAATGTGAATGTGAATGTGAATGTGAATGTGAATGTGAATGTGAATGTGAATGTGAATGTGAATGTGAATGTGAATGTGAATGTGAATGTGAATGTGAATGTGAATGTGAATGTGAATGTGAATGTGAATGTGAATGTGAATGTGAATGTGAATGTGAATGTGAATGTGAATGTGAATGTGAATGTGAATGTGAATGTGAATGTGAATATACACAAACAAAAACACGAACACGAAAACGAACAGCGAACAGCGAACAGCGAACAGCGAACATCGAACAGCGAACAGCGAACAGCGAACAGCGAACAGCGAACAGCGAACAGCGAACAGCGAATAGCGAACAGCGAACAGCGAACTCGAATTTTAATTCGAACACAAACACAAACACAAACACGAACAACGAACAACGAACAACGAACAACGAACAACGAACAACGAACAACGAACAACGAACAACGAACAACGAACAACGAACAACGAACAACGAACAACGAACAACGAACAACGAACAACGAACAACGAACAGCGAACAGCGAACAGCGAACAGCGAACAGCGAACAGCGAACAGCGAACAGCGAACAGCGAACAGCGAACAGTGAACAGCGAACAGCGACAGCGACAGCAAACAGCGAACAGCGAACAGCGAACAGCGAACAGCGAACAGCGAACTCGAATTTTAATTCGAACACAAACACAAACACAAACACGAACAACGAACATCGAACAACGAACAACGAACAACGAACAACGAACAACGAACAACGAACAACGAACAACGAACAGCGAACAGCGAACAGCGAACAGCGAACAGCGAACAGCGAACAGCGAACAGCGAACAGCGAACAGCGAACAGCGAACAGCGAACAGCGAACAGCGACAGCGACTGCAAACAGCGAACAGCGAACAGCGAACAGCGAACAGCGAACAGCGAACAGCGAACAGCGACAGCGACGAAGAACAGCGAACAGCGAACAGCGAACAGCAAACAGCGAACAGCGAACAGCGAACAGCGAACAGCGACAGCGACAAAGAACAGCGAACAGCGAACAGCGAACAGCGAACAGCGAACAGCGAACAGCGAACAGTGAACAGCGAACAGCGAACAGCGAACAGCGAACAGCGAACAGCGAACAGCGACAGCGACAAAGAACAGCGAACAGCGAACAGTGAACAGCGAACAGCGAAAAGCGAACAGCGAACAGCGAACAGCGAACAGCGAACAGCGAACAACGAACAGCGAACAGCGAACAGCGAACAGCGAACAGCGAACAGCGAACAGCAAACAGACAAACACAAACACAAACACAAACACAAACACAAACACAAAGTCAAACACAAACACAAACACAAACTCGAATTTTAATTCGAACACAAACACAAACACAAACACGAACAACGAACATTGAACAACGAACAACGAACAACGAACAACGAACAACGAACAACGAACAGCGAACAGCGAACAGCGAACAGCGAACAGCGAACAGCGAACAGCGAACAGCGAACAGCGAACAGCGAACAGCGAACAGCGAACAGCGAACAGCGAACAGCGAACAGCGAACAGCGAACTCGAATTTTAATTCGAACACAAACACAAACACAAACACGAACAACGAACATCGAACAACGAACAACGAACAACGAACAACGAACAACGAACAGCGAACAGCGAACAGCGAACAGCGAACAGCGAACAGCGAACAGCGAACAGCGAACAGCGAACAGCGAACAGCGAACAGCGTACAGCGAACAGCGAACAGCGAACAGCGAACTCGAATTTTAATTCGAACACAAACACAAACACAAACACGAACAACGAACATCGAACAACGAACAACGAACAACGAACAACGAACAACGAACAACGAACAACGAACAACGAACAACGAAAAACGAATAAAGAACAACGTACATCGAACAGCGAACAGCGAACAGCTTACAGCGAACAGCGAACAGCGAACAGCGAACAGCGAACAGACAAACACAAACACAAACACAAACACAAACACAAACACAAACACAAACACAAACACAAACACAAACACAAACACAAAGTCAAACACAAACACAAACACAAACTCGAATTTTAATTCGAACACAAACACAAACACAAACACAAACACGAACAACGAACATCGAACAATGAACAAGAACAACGAACAACGAACAACGAACAACGAACAGCGAACAGCGAACAGCGAACAGCGAACAGCGAACAGCGAACAGCGAACAGCGAACAGCGAACAGCGAACAGCGAAGAGCGAAGAGCGAACAGCGAACAGCGAACAGCGAACAGCGAACAGCGAACAGCGAACAGCGAACAGCGAACAGCGAACAGCGAACAGCGAACAGCGAACAGCGAACAGCGACAGCGACAGCGAACAGCGAACAGCGAACAGCGAACAGCGAACAGCGAACAGCGAACAGCGAACTCGAATTTTAATTCGAACACGAACACGAACACGAACACGAACACGAACACGAACACGAACACGAACACGAACACGAACACGAACACGAACACGAACACGAACACGAACACGAACACGAACACGAACACGAACACGAACACGAACACGAACACGAACACGAACACAAACACAAACACAAACAAACACAAACACAAACACAAACACAAACACAAACAGCAAACAGCGAAGAGCGAAGAGCGAAGAGCGAAGAGCGAAGAGCGAAGAGCGAACAGCGAACAGCGAACAGCGAACAGCGAACAGCGAACAGCGAACAGCGAACAGCGAACAGCGAACAGCGAACAGCGAACAGCGAACAGCGAACAGCGACAGCGACAGCGAACAGCGAACAGCGAACAGCGAACAGCGAACAGCGAACAGCGAACTCGAATTTTAATTCAAACACGAACACGAACACGAACACGAACACGAACACGAACACGAACACGAACACGAACACGAACACGAACACAAACACAAACAAACACAAACACAAACACAAACACAAACAGCGAACAGCGAACAGCGAACAGCGAACAGCGAACAGCGAACAGCGAACAGCGAACAGCGAACAGCGAACAGCGAACAGCGAACAGCGAACAGCGAACAGCGAACAGCGAACAGCGAACAGCGAACAGCGAACAGCGAACAGCGAACAGCGAACAGCGAACAGCGAACAGCGAACAGCGAACAGCGAACAGCGAACAGCGAACAGCGAACAGCGAACAGCGAACAGCGAACAGCGAACAGCGAACAGCGAACAGCGAACAGCGAACAGCGAACAGCGAACAGCGAACAGCGAACAGCGAACAGCGAACAGCGAACAGCGAACAGCGAACAGCGACAGCGACAGCGAACAGCGAACAGCGAACAGCGAACAGCGAACAGCGAACAGCGAACAGCGAACAGCGAACAGCGAACTCGAATTTTAATTCGAACACGAACACGAACACGAACACGAACACGAACACGAACACGAACACGAACACGAACACGAACACGAACACGAACACGAACACGAACACGAACACGAACACGAACACGAACACGAACACGAACACGAACACAAACACAAACACAAACAAACACAAACACAAACACAAACACAAACACAAACAGCGAACAGCGAACAGCGAAGAGCGAAGAGCGAAGAGCGAACAGCGAACAGCGAACAGCGAACAGCGAACAGCGAACAGCGAACAGCGAACAGCGAACAGCGAACAGCGACAGCGAACAGCGAACAGCGAACAGCGAACAGCGAACAGCGAACTCGAATTTTAATTCGAACACGAACACGAACACGAACACGAACACGAACACGAACACGAACACGAACACGAACACGAACACGAACACGAACACAAACACAAACAAACACAAACACAAACACAAACAGCGAACAGCGAACAGCGAACAGCGAACAGCGAACAGCGAACAGCGAACAGCGAACAGCGAACAGCGAACAGCGAACAGCGAACAGCGAACAGCGAACAGCGAACAGCGAACAGCGAACAGCGAACAGCGAACAGCGAACAGCGAACAGCGAACAGCGAACAGCGAACAGCGAACAGCGAACAGCGAACAGCGAACAGCGAACAGCGAACAGCGAACAGCGAACAGCGAACAGCGAACAGCGAACAGCGAACAGCGAACAGCGAACAGCGAACAGCGAACAGCGAACAGCGAACAGCGAACAGCGAACAGCGAACAGCGAACAGCGAACAGCGAACAGCGAACAGCGAACAGCGAACAGCGAACAGCGAACAGCGAACAGCGAACAGCGAACAGCGAACAGCGAACAGCGAACAGCGAACAGCGAACAGCGAACAGCGAACAGCGAACAGCGAACAGCGAACAGCGAACAGCGAACAGCGAACAGCGAAAAGCGAAAAGCGAACAGCGAACAGCGAACAGCGAACAACAAACAACGAACAGCAAACAGCGAACAGCGAACAACGGACAACGAACAACTGTGAATGTGATTGTGAATGTGAATGTGAATGTGAATGTGAATGTTGAATGTGAATGTGAATGTTGGAATGGGGCCGTTCAAGTATTACGTGAGCAGATTTCTTACCATTTTTTACCCCCCCGCCCCCCTTGTCATCAAAAGTAAGCAAAGCACTTACCCCCTCCCCCTATGCTTACGTAAACATTTTTAGTAATAAATGTTTATTTATATTGTTATTTTTAAAATATGTAGGAAAATTCATGAAAATATTAGGTTTAACTGATAAACATAGAGTAAATGACAAAAAAATATAATCAGAAATAAAGAACATAACTAACATAAAGAATATTTTCGGAACACATTAACAGTCTTCAGTCCAAACCTGAATCCATGATTCTAAGTTATCGATGACATTGACAGCGAGTGTCTACGCATATGTATTATTTGCGGGAATCCCCTAAAAAACTTAAATAAGTAACGATGACGTAATAATCATCTAGACCCCCCCACCCCCCATGTCATCCAAAATAAGCAAAACAGAGACCCCCCCACCCCCCCTTGGTGCTTACGTAATACTTGAACGGCCCCAATGTGAATGTGAATGTGAATGTGAATGTGAATGTGAATGTGAATGTGAATGTGAATGTGAATGTGAATGTGAATGTGAATGTGAATGTGAATGTGAATGTGAATGTGAATGTGAATGTGAATGTGAATGTGAATGTGAATGTGAATGTGAATGTGAATGTGAATGTGAATGTGAATGTGAATGTGAATGTGAATGTGAATGTGAATGTGAATGTGAATGTGAATGCGAATGTGAATGTGAATGTGAATGTGAATATACACAAACAAAAACACGAACACGAAAACGAAGAGCGAACAGCGAACAGCGAACAGCGAACAGCGAACATCGAACAGCGAACAGCGAACAGCGAACAGCGAACAGCGAACAGCGAACAGCGAACAGCGAATAGCGAACAGCGAACAGCGAACTCGAATTTTAATACAAACACAAACACAAACACGAACAACGAACAACGAACAACGAACAACGAACAACGAACAACGAACAACGAACAACGAACAACGAACAACGAACAACGAACAACGAACAACGAACAACGAACAACGAACAACGAACAACGAACAACGAACAACGAACAGCGAACAGCGAACAGCGAACAGCGAACAGCGAACAGCGAACAGCGAACAGTGAACAGCGAACAGCGACAGCGACTGCAAACAGCGAACAGCGAACAGCGAACAGCGAACAGCGAACTCGAATTTTAATTCGAACACAAACACAAACACAATCACGAACAACGAACATCGAACAACGAACAACGAACAACGAACAACGAACAACGAACAACGAACACCGAACAACGAACAACGAACAACGAACAGCGAACAGCGAACAGCGAACAGCGAACAGCGATTAGCGAACAGCGAACAGCGAACAGCGAACAGCGAACAGCGAACAGCGAACAGCGAACAGCGAACAGCGAACAGCGACAGCGACTGCAAACAGCGAACAGCGAACAGCGAACAGCGAACAGCGAACAGCGAACAGCGAACAGCGAACAGCGAACAGCGAACAGCGACAGCGACAAAGAACAGCGAACAGCGAACAGCGAACAGCAAACAGCGAACAGCGAACAGCGAACAGCGAACAGCGACAGCGACAAAGAACAGCGAACAGCGAACAGCGAACAGCGAACAGCGAACAGCGAACAGCGAACAGCGAACAGCGAACAGCGAACAGCAAACAGCGAACAGCGACAGCGACAAAGAACAGCGAACAGCGAACAGTGAACAGCGAACAGCGAAAAGCGAACAGCGAACAGCGAACAGCGAACAGCGAACAGCGAACAGCAAACATCGAACAACGAACAACGAACAACGAACAACGAACAACGAACAACGAACAAAGAACAACGTACATCGAACAACGAACAGCGAACAGCGAACAGCGAACAGCGAACAGCGAACAGCGAACAGCGAACAGCGAACAGCGAACAGCGAACAGCGAACAGCGAACAGCGACAGCGACAAAGAACAGCGAACAGCGAACAGTGAACAGCGAACAGCGAAAAGCGAACAGCGAACAGCGAACAGCGAACAGCGAACAGCGAACAGCGAACAGCAAACATCGAACAACGAACAACGAACAACGAACAACGAACAACGAACAACGAACAAAGAACAACGTACATCGAACAACGAACAGCGAACAGCGAACAGCGAACAGCGAACAGCGAACAGCGAACAGCAAACAGACAAACACAAACACAAACACAAACACAAACACAAACACAAAGTCAAACACAAACACAAACACAAACTCGAATTTTAATTCGAACACAAACACAAACACAAACACGAACAACGAACAACGAACAACGAACAACGAACAACGAACAGCGAACAGCGAACAGCGAACAGCGAACAGCGAACAGCGAACAGCGAACAGCGAACAGCGAACAGCGAACAGCGAACAGCGAACAGCGAACAGCGACAGCGACAGCGAACAGCGAACAGCGAACAGCGAACAGCGAACAGCGAACAGCGAACAGCGAACAGCGAACAGCGAACTCGAATTTTAATTCGAACACGAACACGAACACGAACACGAACACGAACACGAACACGAACACGAACACGAACACGAACACGAACACGAACACGAACACGAACACGAACACGAACACGAACACGAACACGAACACAAACACAAACACAAACAAACACAAACACAAACACAAACACAAACACAAACACAAACAGCGAACAGCGAACAGCGAAGAGCGAAGAGCGAACAGCGAACAGCGAACAGCGAACAGCGAACAGCGAACAGCGAACAGCGAACAGCGAACAGCGAACAGCGAACAGCGAACAGCGAACAGCGACAGCGACAGCGAACAGCGAACAGCGAACAGCGAACTCGAATTTTAATTCGAACACGAACACGAACACGAACACGAACACGAACACGAACACGAACACGAACACGAACACGAACACAAACACAAACAAACACAAACACAAACACAAACACAAACAGCGAACAGCGAACAGCGAACAGCGAACAGCGAACAGCGAACAGCGAACAGCGAACAGCGAACAGCGAACAGCGAACAGCGAACAGCGAACAGCGAACAGCGAACAGCGAACAGCGAACAGCGAACAGCGAACAGCGAACAGCGAACAGCGAACAGCGAACAGCGAACAGCGAACAGCGAACAGCGAACAGCGAACAGCGAACAGCGAACAGCGAACAGCGAACAGCGAACAGCGAACAGCGAACAGCGAACAGCGAACAGCGAACAGCGAACAGCGAACAGCGAACAGCGAACAGCGAACAGCGAACAGCGAACAGCGAACAGCGAACAGCGAACAGCGAACAGCGAACAGCGAACAGCGAACAGCGAAAAGCGAAAAGCGAACAGCGAACAGCGAACAGCGAACAACAAACAACGAACAGCAAACAGCGAACAGCGAACAACGGACAACGAACAACTGTGAATGTGATTGTGAATGTGAATGTGAATGTGAATGTTGAATGTGAATGTGAATGTTGGAATGGGGCCGTTCAAGTATTACGTGAGCAGATTTCTTACCATTTTTTACCCCCCCGCCCCCCTTGTCATCAAAAGTAAGCAAAGCACTTACCCCCTCCCCCTATGCTTACGTAAACATTTTTAGTAATAAATGTTTATTTATATTGTTATTTTTAAAATATGTAGGAAAATTCATGAAAATATTAGGTTTAACTGATAAACATAGAGTAAATGACAAAAAAATATAATCAGAAATAAAGAACATAACTAACATAAAGAATATTTTCGGAACACATTAACAGTCTTCAGTCCAAACCTGAATCCATGATTCTAAGTTATCGATGACATTGACAGCGAGTGTCTACGCATATGTATTATTTGCGGGAATCCCCTAAAAAACTTAAATAAGTAACGATGACGTAATAATCATCTAGACCCCCCCACCCCCCATGTCATCCAAAATAAGCAAAACAGAGACCCCCCCACCCCCCCTTGGTGCTTACGTAATACTTGAACGGCCCCAATGTGAATGTGAATGTGAATGTGAATGTGAATGTGAATGTGAATGTGAATGTGAATGTGAATGTGAATGTGAATGTGAATGTGAATGTGAATGTGAATGTGAATGTGAATGTGAATGTGAATGTGAATGTGAATGTGAATGTGAATGTGAATGTGAATGTGAATGTGAATGTGAATGTGAATGTGAATGTGAATGTGAATGTGAATGTGAATGTGAATGTGAATGTGAATGTGAATGCGAATGCGAATGTGAATGTGAATGTGAATATACACAAACAAAAACACGAACACGAAAACGAAGAGCGAACAGCGAACAGCGAACAGCGAACAGCGAACATCGAACAGCGAACAGCGAACAGCGAACAGCGAACAGCGAACAGCGAACAGCGAACAGCGAATAGCGAACAGCGAACAGCGAACAGCGAACTCGAATTTTAATACAAACACAAACACAAACACGAACAACGAACAACGAACAACGAACAACGAACAACGAACAACGAACAACGAACAACGAACAACGAACAACGAACAACGAACAACGAACAACGAACAACGAACAACGAACAACGAACAACGAACAACGAACAACGAACAACGAACAGCGAACAGCGAACTGCGAACAGCGAACAGCGAACAGCGAACAGCGAACAGTGAACAGCGAACAGCGACAGCGACTGCAAACAGCGAACAGCGAACAGCGAACAGCGAACAGCGAACTCGAATTTTAATTCGAACACAAACACAAACACAATCACGAACAACGAACATCGAACAACGAACAACGAACAACGAACAACGAACAACGAACAACGAACAACGAACAACGAACAGCGAACAGCGAACAGCGAACAGCGATTAGCGAACAGCGAACAGCGAACAGCGAACAGCGAACAGCGAACAGCGAACAGCGAACAGCGAACAGCGAACAGCGAACAGCGACAGCGACTGCAAACAGCGAACAGCGAACAGCGAACAGCGAACAGCGAACAGCGAACAGCGAACAGCGAACAGCGAACAGCGACAGCGACAAAGAACAGCGAACAGCGAACAGCGAACAGCAAACAGCGAACAGCGAACAGCGAACAGCGAACAGCGAACAGCGAACAGCGAACAGCGAACAGCGAACAGCGAACAGCGAACAGCGAACAGCGAACAGCGAACAGCGAACAGCGAACAGCGAACAGCGAACAGCGAACAGCGAACAGCGAACAGCGAACAGCGACAGCGACAAAGAACAGCGAACAGCGAACAGTGAACAGCGAACAGCGAAAAGCGAACAGCGAACAGCGAACAGCGAACAGCGAACAGCGAACAGCAAACATCGAACAACGAACAACGAACAACGAACAACGAACAACGAACAACGAACAAAGAACAACGTACATCGAACAACGAACAGCGAACAGCGAACAGCGAACAGCGAACAGCGAACAGCGAACAGCAAAGAGACAAACACAAACACAAACACAAACACAAACACAAACACAAAGTCAAACACAAACACAAACACAAACTCGAATTTTAATTCGAACACAAACACAAACACAAACACGAACAACGAACATCGAACAACGAACAACGAACAACGAACAACGAACAACGAACAACGAACAGCGAACAGCGAACAGCGAACAGCGAACAGCGAACAGCGAACAGCGAACAGCGAACAGCGAACAGCGAACAGCGAACAGCGAACAGCGAACAGCGAACAGCGAACAGCGAACAGCGAACAGCGAACAGCGAACAGCGAACAGCGAACAGCGAACAGCGAACAGCGAACAGCGAACAGCGTACAGCGAACAGCGAACAGCGAACAGCGAACTCGAATTTTAATTCGAAAACAAACACAAACACAAACACAAACACGAACAACGAACATCGAACAACGAACAACGAACAACGAACAACGAACAACGAACAACGAACAACGAACAACGAACAACGAAAAACGAATAAAGAACAACGTACATCGAACAGCGAACAGCGAACAGCGAACAGCTTACAGCGAACAGCGAACAGCGAACAGCGAACAGCGAACAGACAAACACAAACACAAACACAAACACAAACACAAACACAAACACAAACACAAACACAAAGTCAAACACAAACACAAACACAAAGTCAAACACAAACACAAACACAAACTCGAATTTTAATTCGAACAAAAACACAAACACAAACACAAACACGAACAACGAACATCGAACAATGAACAAGAACAACGAACAACGAACAACGAACAGCGAACAGCGAACAGCGAACAGCGAACAGCGAACAGCGAACAGCGAACAGCGAACAGCGAACAGCGAACAGCGAACAGCGAACAGCGAACAGCGAACAGCGAACAGCGAACAGCGAACAGCGAACAGCGAACAGCGAACAGCGAACAGCGAACAGCGAACAGCGAACAGCGAACAGCGAACAGCGAACAGCGAACAGCGAACAGCGAACAGCGAACAGCGAAAAGCGAAAAGCGAACAGCGAACAGCGAACAGCGAACAACAAACAACGAACAGCAAACAGCGAACAGCGAACAACGGACAACGAACAACTGTGAATGTGATTGTGAATGTGAATGTGAATGTGAATGTTGAATGTGAATGTGAATGTTGGAATGGGGCCGTTCAAGTATTACGTGAGCAGATTTCTTACCATTTTTTACCCCCCCGCCCCCCTTGTCATCAAAAGTAAGCAAAGCACTTACCCCCTCCCCCTATGCTTACGTAAACATTTTTAGTAATAAATGTTTATTTATATTGTTATTTTTAAAATATGTAGGAAAATTCATGAAAATATTAGGTTTAACTGATAAACATAGAGTAAATGACAAAAAAATATAATCAGAAATAAAGAACATAACTAACATAAAGAATATTTTCGGAACACATTAACAGTCTTCAGTCCAAACCTGAATCCATGATTCTAAGTTATCGATGACATTGACAGCGAGTGTCTACGCATATGTATTATTTGCGGGAATCCCCTAAAAAACTTAAATAAGTAACGATGACGTAATAATCATCTAGACCCCCCCACCCCCCATGTCATCCAAAATAAGCAAAACAGAGACCCCCCCACCCCCCCTTGGTGCTTACGTAATACTTGAACGGCCCCAATGTGAATGTGAATGTGAATGTGAATGTGAATGTGAATGTGAATGTGAATGTGAATGTGAATGTGAATGTGAATGTGAATGTGAATGTGAATGTGAATGTGAATGTGAATGTGAATGTGAATGTGAATGTGAATGTGAATGTGAATGTGAATGTGAATGTGAATGTGAATGTGAATGTGAATGTGAATGTGAATGTGAATGTGAATGTGAATGTGAATGTGAATGTGAATGTGAATGTGAATGTGAATGCGAATGTGAATGTGAATGTGAATGTGAATATACACAAACAAAAACACGAACACGAAAACGAAGAGCGAACAGCGAACAGCGAACAGCGAACAGCGAACATCGAACAGCGAACAGCGAACAGCGAACAGCGAACAGCGAACAGCGAACAGCGAACAGCGAATAGCGAACAGCGAACAGCGAACTCGAATTTTAATACAAACACAAACACAAACACGAACAACGAACAACGAACAACGAACAACGAACAACGAACAACGAACAACGAACAACGAACAACGAACAACGAACAACGAACAACGAACAACGAACAACGAACAACGAACAACGAACAACGAACAGCGAACAGCGAACAGCGAACAGCGAACAGCGAACAGCGAACAGCGAACAGTGAACAGCGAACAGCGACAGCGACTGCAAACAGCGAACAGCGAACAGCGAACAGCGAACAGCGAACTCGAATTTTAATTCGAACACAAACACAAACACAATCACGAACAACGAACATCGAACAACGAACAACGAACAACGAACAACGAACAACGAACAACGAACACCGAACAACGAACAACGAACAACGAACAGCGAACAGCGAACAGCGAACAGCGAACAGCGAACAGCGAACAGCGAACAGCGAACAGCGAACAGCGAACAGCGAACAGCGAACAGCGAACAGCGAACAGCAAACAGCGAACAGCGACAGCGACTGCAAACAGCGAACAGCGAACAGCGAACAGCGAACAGCGAACAGCGAACAGCGAACAGCGAACAGCGAACAGCGACAGCGACAAAGAACAGCGAACAGCGAACAGCGAACAGCAAACAGCGAACAGCGAACAGCGAACAGCGAACAGCGACAGCGACAAAGAACAGCGAACAGCGAACAGCGAACAGCGAACAGCGAACAGCGAACAGCGAACAGCGAACAGCGAACAGCGAACAGCGAACAGCGAACAGCGAACAGCGACAGCGACAAAGAACAGCGAACAGCGAACAGTGAACAGCGAACAGCGAAAAGCGAACAGCGAACAGCGAACAGCGAACAGCGAACAGCGAACAGCAAACATCGAACAACGAACAACGAACAACGAACAACGAACAACGAACAACGAACAAAGAACAACGTACATCGAACAACGAACAGCGAACAGCGAACAGCGAACAGCGAACAGCGAACAGCGAACAGCAAACAGACAAACACAAACACAAACACAAACACAAACACAAACACAAAGTCAAACACAAACACAAACACAAACTCGAATTTTAATTCGAACACAAACACAAACACAAACACGAACAACGAACATCGAACAACGAACAACGAACAACGAACAACGAACAACGAACAACGAACAACGAACAGCGAACAGCGAACAGCGAACAGCGAACAGCGAACAGCGAACAGCGAACAGCGAACAGCGAACAGCGAACAGCGAACAGCGAACAGCGAACAGCGAACAGCGAACAGCGAACAGCGAACAGCGAACAGCGAACAGCGAACAGCGAACAGCGAACAGCGAACAGCGAACAGCGTACAGCGAACAGCGAACAGCGAACAGCGAACTCGAATTTTAATTCGAAAACAAACACAAACACAAACACAAACACGAACAACGAACATCGAACAACGAACAACGAACAACGAACAACGAACAACGAACAACGAACAACGAACAACGAACAACGAAAAACGAATAAAGAACAACGTACATCGAACAGCGAACAGCGAACAGCGAACAGCTTACAGCGAACAGCGAACAGCGAACAGCGAACAGCGAACAGACAAACACAAACACAAACACAAACACAAACACAAACACAAACACAAACACAAACACAAAGTCAAACACAAACACAAACACAAACACAAACACAAACACAAACACAAACACAAACACAAACACAAACACAAACACAAACACAAACACAAACACAAACACAAACACAAAGTCAAACACAAACACAAACACAAACACAAACTCGAATTTTAATTCGAACACAAACACAAACACAAACACAAACACGAACAACGAACATCGAACAAAGAACAAGAACAACGAACAACGAACAACGAACAGCGAACAGCGAACAGCGAACAGCGAACAGCGAACAGCGAACAGCGAACAGCGAACAGCGAACAGCGAACAGCGAACAGCGAACAGCGAACAGCGAACAGCGAACAGCGAACAGCCAACAGCGAACAGCGAACAGCGAACAGCGAACAGCGAACAGCGAACAGCGAACAGCGAACAGCGAACAGCGAACAGCGAACAGCGAAAAGCGAACAGTGAACAGCGAACAGCGAACAGCGAACAACGAACAACGAACAGCAAACAGCGAACAGCGAACAACGGACAACGAACAACTGTGAATGTGATTGTGAATGTGAATGTGAATGTGAATGTTGGAATGTGAATGTGAATGTTGAATGTGAATGTGAATGTGAATGTGAATGTGAATGTGAATGTGAATGTGAATGTGAATGTGAATGTGAATGTGAATGTGAATGTGAATGTGAATGTGAATGTGAATGTGAATGTGAATGTGAATGTGAATGTGAATGTGAATGTGAATGTGAATGTGAATGTGAATGTGAATGTGAATGTGAATGTGAATGTGAATGTGAATGTGAATGTGAATGTGAATGTGAATGTGAATGTGAATGTGAATGTGAATGTGAATGTGAATGTGAATGTGAATGTGAATGTGAATGTGAATGTGAATGTGAATGTGAATGTGAATGTGAATGTGAATGTGAATGTGAATGTGAATGTGAATGTGAATGTGAATGTGAATGTGAATGTGAATGTGAATGTGAATGTGAATGTGAATGTGAATGTGAATGTGAATGTGAATGTGAATGTGAATGTGAATGTGAATGTGAATGTGAATGTGAATGTGAATGTGAATGTGAATGTGAATGTGAATGTGAATGTGAATGTGAATGTGAATGTGAATGTGAATGTGAATGTGAATGTGAATGTGAATGTGAATGTGAATGTGAATGTGAATGTGAATGTGAATGTGAATGTGAATGTGAATGTGAATGTGAATGTGAATGTGAATGTGAATGTGAATGTGAATGTGAATGTGAATGTGAATGTGAATGTGAATGTGAATGTGAATGTGAATGTGAATGTGAATGTGAATGTGAATGTGAATGTGAATGTGAATGTGAATATACACAAACAAAAACACGAACACGAAAACGAAGAGCGAACAGCGAACAGCGAACAGCGAACAGCGAACAGCGAACAGCGAACATCGAACAGCGAACAGCGAACAGCGAACAGCGAACAGCGAACAGCGAACAGCGAACAGCGAATAGCGAACAGCGAACAGCGAACTCGAATTTTAATACAAACACAAACACAAACACGAACAAGGAACAACGAACAACGAACAACGAACAACGACCAACGAACAACGAACAACGAACAACGAACAACGAACAACGAACAACGAACAACGAACAACGAACAACGAACAACGAACAGCGAACAGCGAACAGCGAACAGCGAACAGCGAACAGCGAACAGCGAACAGCGAACAGCGAACAGTGAACAGCGAACAGCGACAGCGACTGCAAACAGCGAACAGCGAACAGCGAACAGCGAACTCGAATTTTAATTCGAACACAAACACAAACACA
This sequence comes from Colias philodice, assembly GCF_061535455.1. Lineage (NCBI taxonomy): Eukaryota > Metazoa > Arthropoda > Insecta > Lepidoptera > Pieridae > Colias > Colias philodice. Next base: position 10,127,024 of record NC_143096.1, read on the forward strand.
ATCACGAACAACGACCATCGAACAACGAACAACGAACAACGAACAACGAACAACGAACAACGAACAACGAACAACGAACAACGAACAACGAACAGCGAACAGCGAACAGCGAACAGCGAACAGCGAACAGCGATTAGCGAACAGCGAACAGCGAACAGCGAACAGCGAACAGCGAACAGCGAACAGCGAACAGCGAACAGCGAACAGCGAACAGCGACAGCGACTGCAAACAGCGAACAGCGAACAGCGAACAGCGAACAGCGAACAGCGAACAGCGAACAGCGAACAGCGAACAGCGAACAGCGACAGCGACAAAGAACAGCGAACAGCGAACAGCGAACAGCAAACAGCGAACAGCGAACAGCGAACAGCGAACAGCGACAGCGACAAAGAACAGCGAACAGCGAACAGCGAACAGCGAACAGCGAACAGCGAACAGCGAACAGCGAACAGCGAACAGCGAACAGCGAACAGCGAACAGCGAACAGCGAACAGCGACAGCGACAAAGAACAGCGAACAGCGAACAGTGAACAGCGAACAGCGAAAAGCGAACAGCGAACAGCGAACAGCGAACAGCGAACAGCGAACAGCAAACATCGAACAACGAACAACGAACAACGAACAACGAACAACGAACAACGAACAAAGAACAACGTACATCGAACAACGAACAGCGAACAGCGAACAGCGAACAGCGAACAGCGAACAGCGAACAGCAAACAGACAAACACAAACACAAACACAAACACAAACACAAACACAAAGTCAAACACAAACACAAACACAAACTCGAATTTTAATTCGAACACAAACACAAACACAAACACGAACAACGAACATCGAACAACGAACAACGAACAACGAACAACGAACAACGAACAACGAACAACGAACAGCGAACAGCGAACAGCGAACAGCGAACAGCGAACAGCGAACAGCGAACAGCGAACAGCGAACAGCGAACAGCGAACAGCGAACAGCGAACAGCGAACAGCGAACTCGAATTTTAATTCGAACACAAACACAAACACAAACACGAACAACGAACATCGAACAACGAACAACGAACAACGAACAACGAACAACGAACAGCGAACAGCGAACAGCGAACAGCGAACAGCGAACAGCGAACAGCGAACAGCGAACAGCGAACAGCGAACAGCGAACAGCGAACAGCGAACAGCGAACAGCGAACAGCGTACAGCGAACAGCGAACAGCGAACAGCGAACTCGAATTTTAATTCGAACACAAACACAAACACAAACACAAACACGAACAACGAACATCGAACAACGAACAACGAACAACGAACAACGAACAACGAACAACGAACAACGAACAACGAACAACGAAAAACGAATAAAGAACAACGTACATCGAACAGCGAACAGCGAACAGCGAACAGCTTACAGCGAACAGCGAACAGCGAACAGCGAACAGCGAACAGACAAACACAAACACAAACACAAACACAAACACAAACACAAACACAAACACAAACACAAACACAAAGTCAAACACAAACACAAACACAAACACAAACTCGAATTTTAATTCGAACAAAAACACAAACACAAACACAAACACGAACAACGAACATCGAACAATGAACAAGAACAACGAACAACGAACAACGAACAGCGAACAGCGAACAGCGAACAGCGAACAGCGAACAGCGAACAGCGAACAGCGAACAGCGAACAGCGAACAGCGAACAGCGAACAGCGAACAGCGAACAGCGAACAGCGAAGAGCGAACAGCGAACAGCGAACAGCGAACAGCGAACAGCGAACAGCGAACAGCGAACAGCGAACAGCGAACAGCGAACAGCGAACAGCGAACAGCGAACAGCGAACAGCGACAGCGACAGCGAACAGCGAACAGCGAACAGCGAACAGCGAACAGCGAACAGCGAACTCGAATTTTAATTCGAACACAAACACAAACACAAACACGAACAACGAACATCGAACAACGAACAACGAACAACGAACAACGAACAACGAACAACGAACAACGAACAGCGAACAGCGAACAGCGAACAGCGAACAGCGAACAGCGAACAGCGAACAGCGAACAGCGAACAGCGACTGCAAACAGCGAACAGCGAACAGCGAACAGCGAACAGCGAACAGCGAACAGCGAACAGCGAACAGCGAACAGCGAACAGCGAACAACGACAGCGACAAAGAACAGCGAACAGCGAACAGCGAACAGCAAACAGCGAACAGCAAACAGCGAACAGCGAACAGCGAACAGCGTACAGCGAACAGCGAACAGCGAACATCGAACAACGAACAACGAACAACGAACAACGAACAACGAACAACGAACAACGAACAACGAACAACGAACAAAGAACAACGTACATCGAACAACGAACAGCGAACAGCGAACAGCGAACTCGAATTTTAATTCGAACACAAACACAAACACAAACACGAACAACGAACATCGAACAACGAACAACGAACAACGAACAACGAACAACGAACAGCGAACAGCGAACAGCGAACAGCGAACAGCGAACAGCGAACAGCGAACAGCGAACAGCGAACAGCGTACAGCGAACAGCGAACAGCGAACAGCGAACTTGAATTTTAATTCGAACACAAACACAAACACAAACACGAACAACGAACATCGAACAACGAACAACGAACAACGAACAACGAACAACGAACAACGAACAACGAAAAACGAATAAAGAACAACGTACATCGAACAGCGAACAGCGAACAGCGAACAGCTTACAGCGAACAGCGAACAGCGAACAGCGAACAGACAAACACAAACACAAACACAAACACAAACACAAACACAAACACAAACACAAACACAAACACAAACACAAACACAAACACAAACACAAACACAAACACAAACACAAAGTCAAACACAAACACAAACACAAACACAAACTCGAATTTTAATTCGAACACAAACACAAACACAAACACAAACACGAACAACGAACATCGAACAAAGAACAAGAACAACGAACAACGAACAACGAACAGCGAACAGCGAACAGCGAACAGCGAACAGCGAACAGCGAACAGCGAACAGCGAACAGCGAACAGCGAACAGCGAACAGCGAACAGCGAACAGCGAACAGCGAACAGCGAACAGCGAACAGCGAACAGCCAACAGCGAACAGCGAACAGCGAACAGCGAACAGCGAACAGCGAACAGCGAACAGCGAACAGCGAACAGCGAACAGCGAAAAGCGAACAGCGAACAGCGAACAGCGAACAGCGAACAACGAACAGCAAACAGCGAACAGCGAACAACGGACAACGAACAACTGTGAATGTGATTGTGAATGTGAATGTGAATGTTGAATGTGAATGTGAATGTTGGAATGTGAATGTGAATGTTGAATGTGAATGTGAATGTGAATGTGAATGTGAATGTGAATGTGAATGTGAATGTGAATGTGAATGTGAATGTGAATGTGAATGTGAATGTGAATGTGAATGTGAATGTGAATGTGAATGTGAATGTGAATGTGAATGTGAATGTGAATGTGAATGTGAATGTGAATGTGAATGTGAATGTGAATGTGAATGTGAATGTGAATGTGAATGTGAATGTGAATGTGAATGTGAATGTGAATGTGAATGTGAATGTGAATGTGAATGTGAATGTGAATGTGAATGTGAATGTGAATGTGAATGTGAATGTGAATGTGAATGTGAATGTGAATGTGAATGTGAATGTGAATGTGAATGTGAATGTGAATGTGAATGTGAATGTGAATGTGAATGTGAATGTGAATGTGAATGTGAATGTGAATGTGAATGTGAATGTGAATGTGAATGTGAATGTGAATGTGAATGTGAATGTGAATGTGAATGTGAATGTGAATGTGAATGTGAATGTGAATGTGAATGTGAATGTGAATGTGAATGTGAATGTGAATGTGAATGTGAATGTGAATGTGAATGTGAATGTGAATGTGAATGTGAATGTGAATGTGAATGTGAATGTGAATGTGAATGTGAATGTGAATGTGAATGTGAATGTGAATGTGAATGTGAATGTGAATGTGAATGTGAATGTGAATGTGAATGTTGAATGTGAATGTTGAATGTGAATGTGAATGTGAATGTGAACATACACAAACACAAACACAAACACAAACACGAACACGAAAACGAACAACGAACAGCGAACAGCGAACAGCGACCAGCGAACAGCGAACAGCGAACAGCTAACAGCGAACAGCGAACAGCGAACAGCGAACAGCGAACAGCGAACAGCGAAAAGCGAACAGCGAACAGCGAACAGCGAACAGCGAACAACGGACAACGAACAACGGTGAACTTTTAACACTTCCACATTCTCTTCATGCTTTTACTGCAATTATTAATACATCTCTCTCTTCTTCACTTTTCCCATCGCTGTGGAAGACAGCCCTGGTGCGGCCCATACCAAAAAACAACAATCCCACTGCCCTCAAGGACCTTAGGCCAATCAGTATTCTTCCTTACCTCTCCAAGATCTTAGAGCGAGTTGTCTACAACCAAGTCACAAAGTACTGGGAATCAAATAATATCTTACCGGAGTACCAGTCAGGTTTTAGAAAACTTCGTAGTACCTGCACTGCATTGATTGATGTTGTGGATAATTTGCTCTCTGCACGCGACAATTCAATTACTCAAACTCAAACTCAAACTCAAACTCAAACTCAAACTCAAACTCAAACTCAAACTCAAACTCAAACTCAAACTCAAACTCAAACTCAAACTCAACCTCAATCTCAAACTCGAACTCGAACACGAACACGATCACGATGTAAGGGATCCTCGGGAGAGGATTGAAACTAGGACTGCTGAATGAATACTGTATATTTGAAATAAAACATGCCTTTTTTAATAGCTACAAAACTAGGTTACACGTGTATTATAGTTAATAATATTAAGATGTTTGTTAAAAAAAGTTAAGTTTTGCTTCTGATTTTTATAGCATTTGCATTCAATAAAACTAAAAATGAAAAATAAATATTAATTCGTATTAATCTATATATTTGACTATTTTACTCCTGACAACACTGACATCTCTGCTTGATAAAGACCGGTACTCGGTAGTGAACGATTTATCTTTTTTTTCAAAGATTTGTTTTCCCATAGAATCAGAAGTCAATATTTTACAAATAATTATTAAAATTAACATAATGAATCCATACTAATATTATAAATGCGAAAGTAACTCTGTCTGTCTGTCTGTTACTCAATCACGCCTTAAATATTGCACCAATATACTTAAATTATCCCGGGAAATAGGATAGACAGGAGCGACTGCAAACAGCGAACAGCGAACAGCGAACAGCGAACAGCGAACAGCGAACAGCGAACAGCGTACAACGACAGCGACAAAGAACAGCGAACAGCGAACAGCGAACAGCAAACAGCGAACAGCAAACAGCGAACAGCGAACAGCGTACAGCGAACAGCGAACAGCGAACAGCGAACATCGAACAACGAACAACGAACAACGAACAACGAACAACGAACAACGAACAACGAACAACGAACAAAGAACAACGTACATCGAACAACGAACAGCGAACAGCGAACTCGAATTTTAATTCGAACACAAACACAAACACGAACAACGAACATCGAACAACGAACAACGAACAACGAACAACGAACAACGAACAACGAACAACGAACAGCGAACAGCGAACAGCGAACAGCGAACAGCGAACAGCGAACAGCGAACAGCGAACAGCGAACAGCGTACAGCGAACAGCGAACAGCGAACAGCGAACTTGAATTTTAATTCGAACACAAACACAAACACAAACACGAACAACGAACATCGAACAACGAACAACGAACAACGAACAACGAACAACGAACAACGAACAACGAACAACGAACAACGAACAACGAACAACGAACAACGAACAACGAACAACGAACAACGAAAAACGAATAAAGAACAACGTACATCGAACAGCGAACAGCGAACAGCGAACAGCTTACAGCGAACAGCGAACAGCGAACAGCGAACAGACAAACACAAACACAAACACAAACACAAACACAAACACAAACACAAACACAAACACAAACACAAACACAAACACAAACACAAACACAAACACAAACACAAACACAAACACAAACACAAACACAAAGTCAAACACAAACACAAACACAAACACAAACTCGAATTTTAATTCGAACACAAACACAAACACAAACACAAACACGAACAACGAACATCGAACAACGAACAAGAACAACGAACAACGAACAACGAACAGCGAACAGCGAACAGCGAACAGCGAACAGCGAACAGCGAACAGCGAACAGCGAACAGCGAACAGCGAACAGCGAACAGCGAACAGCGAACAGCGAACAGCGAACAGCGAACAGCGAACAGCCAACAGCGAACAGCGAACAGCGAACAGCGAACAGCGAACAGCGAACAGCGAACAGCGAACAGCGAAAAGCGAACAGCGAACAGCGAACAGCGAACAGCGAACAACGAACAACGAACAGCAAACAGCGAACAGCGAACAACGGACAACGAACAACTGTGAATGTGATTGTGAATGTGAATGTGAATGTTGAATGTGAATGTGAATGTTGGAATGTGAATGTGAATGTTGAATGTGAATGTGAATGTGAATGTGAATGTGAATGTGAATGTGAATGTGAATGTGAATGTGAATGTGAATGTGAATGTGAATGTGAATGTGAATGTGAATGTGAATGTGAATGTGAATGTGAATGTGAATGTGAATGTGAATGTGAATGTGAATGTGAATGTGAATGTGAATGTGAATGTGAATGTGAATGTGAATGTGAATGTGAATGTGAATGTGAATGTGAATGTGAATGTGAATGTGAATGTGAATGTGAATGTGAATGTGAATGTGAATGTGAATGTGAATGTGAATGTGAATGTGAATGTGAATGTGAATGTGAATGTGAATGTGAATGTGAATGTGAATGTGAATGTGAATGTGAATGTGAATGTGAATGTGAATGTGAATGTGAATGTGAATGTGAATGTGAATGTGAATGTGAATGTGAATGTGAATGTGAATGTGAATGTGAATGTGAATGTGAATGTGAATGTGAATGTGAATGTGAATGTGAATGTGAATGTGAATGTGAATGTGAATGTGAATGTGAATGTGAATGTGAATGTGAATGTGAATGTGAATGTGAATGTGAATGTGAATGTGAATGTGAATGTGAATGTGAATGTGAATGTGAATGTGAATGTGAATGTGAATGTGAATGTGAATGTGAATGTGAATGTGAATGTGAATGTGAATGTGAATGTGAATGTGAATGTGAATGTGAATGTGAATGTGAATGTGAATGTGAATGTGAATGTGAATGTGAATGTGAATGTGAATGTGAATGTGAATGTGAATGTGAATGTGAATGTGAATGTGAATGTTGAATGTGAATGTTGAATGTGAATGTGAATGTGAATGTGAACATACACATACACAAACACAAACACGAACACGAAAACGAACAACGAACAGCGAACAGCGAACAGCGACCAGCGAACAGCGAACAGCGAACAGCTAACAGCGAACAGCGAACAGCGAACAGCGAACAGCGAACAGCGAACAGCGAAAAGCGAACAGCGAACAGCGAACAGCGAACAACGGACAACGAACAACGGTGAACTTTTAACACTTCCACATTCTCTTCATGCTTTTACTGCAATTATTAATACATCTCTCTCTTCTTCACTTTTCCCATCGCTGTGGAAGACAGCCCTGGTGCGGCCCATACCAAAAAACAACAATCCCACTGCCCTCAAGGACCTTAGGCCAATCAGTATTCTTCCTTACCTCTCCAAGATCTCAGAGCGAGTTGTCTACAACCAAGTCACAAAGTACTGGGAATCAAATAATATCTTACCGGAGTACCAGTCAGGTTTTAGAAAACTTCGTAGTACCTGCACTGCATTGATTGATGTTGTGGATAATTTGCTCTCTGCACGCGACAATTCAATTACTCAAACTCAAACTCAAACTCAAACTCAAACTCAAACTCAAACTCAAACTCAAACTCAAACTCAAACTCAAACTCAAACTCAAACTCAAACTCAACCTCAATCTCAAACTCGAACTCGAACACGAACACGATCACGATGTAAGGGATCCTCGGGAGAGGATTGAAACTAGGACTGCTGAATGAATACTGTATATTTGAAATAAAACATGCCTTTTTTAATAGCTACAAAACTAGGTTACACGTGTATTATAGTTAATAATATTAAGATGTTTGTTAGAAAAAGTTAAGTTTTGCTTCTGATTTTTATAGCATTTGCATTCAATAAAACTAAAAATGAAAAATAAACATTAATTCGTATTAATCTATATATTTGACTATTTTACTCCTGACAACACTGACATCTCTGCTTGATAAAGACCGGTACTCGGTAGTGAACGACTTATCTTTTTTTTCAAAGATTTGTTTTCCCATAGAATCAGAAGTCAATATTTTACAAATAATTATTAAAATTAACATAATGAATCCATACTAATATTATAAATGCGAAAGTAACTCTGTCTGTCTGTCTGTTACTCAATCACGCCTTAAATATTGAACCAATATACTTAAATTATCCCGGGAAATAGGATAGGTTTTATCCCGGAAATCCCACGGGAACGGGAACTATGCGGGTTTTTCTTTGACTGCGCGGGCGAAGCTGCGGGTGGAAAGCTAGTTTTAAATATATTATGATTTCTGTAACAGTAAGGCCCAGTTTCGCCATTCTCCTTTCAGTCTTTAGCTTTTTCTTATAATTGAGAAGAATCTTTTTTTTACATATTTTGTGCATTACAAAATTGATTTAGTATTTGGACAAAACTCTTTAGAAAGTTTAAGACTACTGGCCGATATTTCTTTCAATAATGAAAATCACATGTCACTTGACAGTACTGTTGTGGTACTGTTTTAGCCAAGGTTTTAGCTTGCTTTTAAGCACAAATTACGTATAATAGATATTTTATCCTTAAAATCTTAAAATATAAAAAAAACAATGCCGCACTCAAGTTCGTCTATAGAACCAGAAGAACTTTCCATCCATGAGATGCTGGTACAGCCAGTATTTTCATCTTCTTCAGAGGAACCACCGAGAGAGGAATGGTCGTCCCTTATAGCCATTACTATTGAAGATCCTCCAAAAATGGCGCTATACAAAGATGGCCTTTATAACCCTGGTAGTGGAGAAATTTGCACCAAATATATACCGATGTCTGCGAGTTCAATTTTGATTCATCCTTACTACAATTACCCGGGAATTAAAGATCCTGGAGTTTTGCGGGCTTTACTCGATCCAGGTCAGTATTGTCCATTAAATGACTTGCTTTTTATTAAACTTTAGATGATAATACTCGTTTATACTTTAAATTTTTGGCCGTCGCCTCCAACGCGTGAACGTAGAACCGAAGGATCCTGTCTAAGTCTGGTCAGGAAACAGAAGGCTGATCATTAATATGTCCATAAAGAAAAGCGATTAGTGTAACAGTTGCATCATACATCTGCCCCGTACACGGGAATTCACATTTTTGAATGTTATATTATTTTGAATGTTATATTATATATTGCAGAAGAACAAAAGTATTATCCAGACGATGGTCAAGAAGTATATTTAGACGAATGTGAGAAAATGAAGGTTATCCCCGTGAGACCATTTTGGCGTGGATTGCTGGAACGTTCTATTGATTTAAAAGTTATTGAATTCCATATTATATTCATAGTGCTAAAAAGTTTAATTTAGTATGATATATTATTATGACTACCAAACCTTAATATTTTGCTTTGGAGTAACTTTATTTTTTGTTTTTGGAATTTTTCAGTTTTTATCTGATGATCGATTTCTTTTGCTACAGATATTATACATACTTTACCTTTAATGACTAATATTAATTATATCTATAGTATCTTCAAAAATAATCTCGTATTTGCATTTCTGAAAAACAATGAATTTCAGAAAGTATTTTTTCAATTGTAGTATCTATTATGTTACTAAGAACTAATAATTAATACCATAGATTTTTAATCTTTGTTAACTATTTATCTTAATCTTCATCTCTGTATGTTTATAGTATTATGGAGTGAATCCAATCGGTATGCGGGCGATGTGCAAGGCGCTATACTACAATAACAACGTGGTACGCCTGGATCTAACTTCCAATTTTCTGGACAATGATGCCTGCTACCACCTGGGTCAATTAATAGCTGAGAATACGGTTCTCCAGGAACTTGTGTTGTGTGGATGCAGGTAATTTTATTGGAATTCGAAGAACTTGAATATTGTATTTGGCTAGCAAACACCCACGATTTCGTCCACGTTATATCGGAGATGCGGTAACCTATTAAAAACTCGAATTTCTATTACCCGAATCTTAAAACCCCGAAAACGGTTGTTAGAACTTTTAAAAGACAGATGTAATGAATGACAAATTTTTAAAATTCCTTTTTTAATTTCCCAGATGAATCAATTTCCAGATGCACCAAAACCAGGTTTTTTAAAAAGTATTTTTTTGTTTCCCGTATTCTCATAATACAGATCTCATTATACCAGATTCTCAGAATACTTTTTTTTGTTTCCCATCATACCATTTTCCAAATAAACTATTGCCAAATTTTCATAATCTTTTTATTTGGTTCCCATATAATCGTATAACAGATAAACTATTGCCAGATTTTCATAATCTTTTTATTTGATTTCCATACAATCGTGATTATACCTTTACTATCGACTGAAAATAAACATTGTCAGTAAGTAAATTTATTGTTTTACTTGTCCATTACAGACCGGTTTTAGTGTCAAAGTCGACTCAGTAGGTTAGGTTAGGTTTGAACTGTGACCCCCCATGCACGAGCCGAGCGAGCGAAGCGAGCGTGCCGCGGCAGCGGCCGGTGAGTGCCAGAACCGACTCGCTATTGTTTTACTTGCCCATTACAGAAAGGTTTAAGTGTCAAATTCAACTCAGTAGGTTAGGTTAGGTTTGAACTGTGACCCCCACGCACGAGCCGAGCGAGCGAAGCGAGCGTGCCGCGGCAGCGGCCGGCGAGTGCCAGAACCGACTCGCTATTGTTTTACTTGCCCATTACAGAAAGGTTGAAGTGTTAAAATCTATTCAGAAGGTTAGGTTAGGTTCGTGCTGCGTCCCCCTGGAAGGATTACGTTTTGCTGGATATCGTTTATTTGAATTTCAAAAATCTGGACATTGTTTGTCTGGAAATCAATTAACTGTATTTCAAAAATTTGTGTTTTAAAAATCTGGCTTTCGTGCATATGGATTACGGTCATCTGGATTTTGTGCATTTAGATTTCGTATGTCTGGAATTCATTCGTCTGGATTGTAAAACGTCGTACAAATAAAGAAATGGGCAAATCAAATTCGGAGTTGCGATTATATGGCAAACAAAACTTCGAAATTTTTAAATTCGGGGTTATGAAAAAATGTCCAAACGTTTTCTGGATTATGATATTCGGAATATTAAAATTCGAGATTAAGATAGGTAACCCGGAGATGCAAATAATAATATAATAATATATTGAAATCGCAGACGCAAAATCTATACTTTAGGTCAATTATATTATAATTTATAAATGAAGATCAAATCCTGTGTTGGTAACCTAAGATAGGCACATGAAACAGCACAATTTGCCAAATATTTAATGGTTATATTCTTTTAATTTTTTGTTTTGTATTTTGCTGTGTGTACAAAACAAATCTTAGAATGAATTCCCTAATTTTTAACGCATATAAAAGAGATAGATAATAAATGTATAGATTTATGTGTAGTGCTGTTTTACTACTCTCAATATTTTGTTTATATCATAGGATACAATGTAGCGGAGTAAGAAGAATTGTTGCCAAGCTTTACGGTCGCAGTTTAGATTTGCTGGATTTATCTCGAAATCAACTTGGGGACAAAGGATTTGAATACGTTGCTGAGCAATTGTTTAAAGGAGCTGTGATTAAAAGGTTATTGATGTGTGATTAAAAGTGAGAGAACATAGCATACGCAATGTATATTATAATAAAGACAAAATTAGCTAACTTTGTTAAATAGTAATTTTAACAAAGTTAGTAAATTAGAATATTGAACGATTAAAGACTGCGATACAAGATTTCGATCAAATATTATTAATAGTATTGTAGTATATTAATGTGTATTAAAAGTATTGTAAGCTATTATTTACTTTTACTGTTATCTTTATTTTCAATTTCTGATTAATGAGATCTTTTTCAGATTAAATTTGAGCTTTAATGAATTAGGAATGGAATCCGCTTTGTCATTCGCAAGAGCTATTGAAGGAAACAATACAATTAGCCATCTCGATTTATCCTGGAATCAATTATCCACTTTGAAAGGTTTTTGTTGAAATACTTATAAAAACTACATAGTTTTTTTGGTACTAACGTTATATTTATTTTTAATTGAATAAGACTAACATTTGTATCATCTGCTAAGACCATTACGCAAAAAAGTCAATGAAATCCTTCAATACGCATTCGAAAAAAACTAAAATCAACCTCTCCACGTTTTAAAAAGCAAAACATAAAAATCCTGACATAAATAGACAATAAACCACGAACACTCGCCAACTAAAAAAGCTCTTCAACTAGAATACGTCAGTTGGACTAACATTTAATAACTTGTATAGTGTATACGGAGCTCTTCAGCTCTTGTGTGGAAAATAAAGTCGGGAACGTTCCCGTAAATATTTATGTGGTATAGAATGAAATGGATGGTGCCACATCGCCTGGCTGTATTTAGGAAGCTCAAATAAAGAGGCTGAACGTACTGACATTAGCATTGTATTTTAGCTTGACCTAACAATGTGGTTCTTTTAAAATCAGGTTCAATGTATTTCAAGTATATCTCTGGACGTACTTCAGTGCCATCTTGTTCTCTACTTACGCTTGGTTTATACTATGAAATATACTTCTTCAAGTATACCTTAAACATTTTCCGAATATATCGATATTTAAAACACTACATGATGTATTGAATACCCATAACTAGCAAAACTATATTAGCATTACTAGCATTTAGTAACCTCTACAGAATAATGTTCTTGGAAGACGGTCATCTTTTGTTTACGATTACCCTAAGCAATTCGACTTCTCAGACTATTACTTTACCCAATAACGTTTACCATTATATCATTATTATGAAACGATACATTGAAGAACGTTTTCAAGTCAATGGATATACTATGCACGTTGCTCAACGCGTACACAAAGGGGACTAAACAATGTAATTATACTGGCATATGAAGCTTAGTATCAAAATACAGACGAGACAAGGGCCCGATATATTGTTAGATTAACGTCCCATGTTTGCAAAGACAAACGCGTAGGACACTTTGTTGTTAATATTATCTATACACAATAATAAAGATGTTCTAAATGGAATATATTATAACAGTGATAATGTGAATAATGTGCAGATAAAATGAAAAATTATGTAATTTTTTTTAACACTCGCTTAGAATCAAACCCCTCACTTGTGCTTGTACGTGGCTTAGTAGCCAACATTATTAAAAGATTCTGTAAGTAAACCATCTTAACTTGTTAATAAAATTTCGTTTATTTTTTCAGGTCCCACTGAGCTTATGGAAAAACTGGGGGAAAATAAATTTCTCGTTGAACTAAATGTCTCATGGAATGCCCTCAAAATCGCTAAACCCTTACGGAAACTCCTTTCCGCACCTTCTCTTAGGATACTTGATTTAAGTAATAACAAGTAAGGAAATCTTCACCAACTCATACCACTTGTTGTTATCAGCCTTTCGACTTTTAGATTCAAATCATTTATAAATTATATGTGCGCTTAAAAATATTTTCCTGTGAAAAATTGCAAACAATATTATTTTAATCATCGGGTCAAACCTCATATGCACCATTCAATATTTCCAATTACTTACCATTGCGCCGTTAGTACAATAATTGTAAAAAATAATTTTATAAAAATTAAATCGCTTTTCTTATTATGTGAAAATTCAATTCAATGATGGCCTCATACTTAAGAAAATGGAGCAAACGATCACGAAAATTCAAACTCATATTATAAATGCGAAAGTAACTCTGTCTGTTACTCAATCACGCCTAAACTACTGAACCAATTTGCATGAAATTTGGTATGGAGATATTTTGATACCCGAGAAAGGACATAGGCTACCTTTTATTGCGAAATATGTACCACGGGCGAAGCCGGGGCGGACCACTAGTAAAATATATATTTTTTTATTTAAACTTATATAATTTTTAGACTGCCACGAACTGCTCCCAAGTTATTAGGAGTATCTCTCGTTAAAGCAAGAAGGCTTGATACTCTCGATGTATCAAATAATCCCTTTACACCAGACGATGCGTTGACTCTTTTAAGAGCTTTGGAGAAGAAAAAAGTTCGACTAAACAATCTCGTTATGGATAATATTGCTGTGGCCAAAGAGTTTGTAGAGGTGATGTTTATCTTGAAAATTTGTGTTCCTGAACTGAATTTATTCATTAGAATACTAAATAGACGCAGAGTTTTTTTTAAAGTTGTCCAATATAGCGGGGTTATTGAAAAATTGTTTGTGGCATTGTTTTTGTTTTTGTTTTTTTTACGTTATAAAATAAATAACTTTGGATTAGCATTGTTTCATTTTCGCAATTGAACTCTACCACGTTTTTAATTTTCATCATATTTTTTTTAGGAATGTAAGAGAATTTTAAAACATGATTACCGGAAGAATACCAATGTTACATACGGGAATATTTTATATAACTATGCCTTATCAACTGCAGATATGAGACTTATCATTATGAAAAGACTGGACTTTCTCACGAAAAGACCGGGAAAGAAAGCAAAATTGGATATTGCGTTAGTTGTGTTAAAGTTTTTAACGTTCGTAACGCAGTATAATATAAATTTATCGAGACTTATTTATTTTCGAACTTTAAAATATTAATTAATAATATAAATTCATGAGTCTTAGGGCCGATTTTTCAATGCTTGGATAAAACTTATCCGTCCAATAAAGTATTACACGATAATATTAAAATGTCACGTAAACTGTCAAATACGGGCAATTAGAATACGTTTTTAAAATGGTAGTTTTATACATTATTCGACGAATAAGTTTTATCCAAGCATTGAAAAATTGGCCCTTAGACTCATTCCACATAATATAATAATTAATCACATTAAATTTTCATTTTCATTAGATTGTACTTTCTTGAAAAACGAAAAACATTAGAAACAATGCAACCACGTGAAATACTTCGTGATTTGAAAGCAGCTGGAGCTAATGTTGATGAAGACCTGATTAATCATTTGGCGGAGAGCTTTCCTGGGCCCATGACTGATAAAGGAGCTAATACTGTTAAACTGGATCGTAAGATTAATATTAATAATAATAACAATATTGGACACACACACACATCCCTTCCCATCCCCTACCCATCCTCTCCTTCCCTATCCTCATTCCCTCCCATCCTCGCCCCTTCTACCTAACTCCTTCCTTGTGGACAGCAACACATCCACTTCCCAGTGAAGTGGATACTTATGGGCGGCGTGTATCGCTTAACACCAGGCGACGTGTCTGCTCGTTTGCTATCCAATAGCATAAATAAAAATAAAAAAAAAACAAGCACATTTTAAATGTGTAAAAATAGATAGTGAAAAAAGTAAGTTGCTAATTTCCTGCAACAGTGTCCTGTCAAGTTAAAGAACCTTTAAAAAAGGTATTGTATTTTTTTTTCTTTTGTACAAAAATCAATACTATTCCTAAGCGGCTAGTTATTTATTATCCATGTTTAATAGATTCTACTTTAAGTAACAAGCCAGCAAATATTAATTTTAATATCTATAAAAGGCAACAATGTAACTTCTAAAAACGGGTCACTTCATTATATTATGAGATAACTCATTAAATTCGAGGGGCAATTTTGACATAATTCACATCGAAACAAATTTAAAACAATTAGGCGCAATAAAAACAACGAAACGAGGTCATTATTTTAGTAATTTTCACTTTATCGCAAATTCATTTCCATGAATAATAACGTGGACTTTTTATTAAATTACGTTTTTTGTTAGAGGCGTAATGCATGGGGTTTTTAATTTGTTATAACTTATGATACATGGTTTTATTTTACCGGCTAGACTATGTACATACAACTAATACAATAAATAACACGAGGAACGTTTAAGTTTTAGAATGTGGATACGATTCCATTATTAGAAAACCTTTCGTGGTGATAACATTTTGTTTTTTTTTTTTTTAATGGGATCGTATTATTGTGTATTTATTTTAACTCTATTAATATAAATTATCAATCAGAATTTAAACGCAACAATAATTAAAATTCTCAACTTTCAGGTGTAGTTGACATGATTCAAAGACTTTGGCCGGAAAGAAAATTACCCCCTACTCCACCCTCTGAACCAGAACAGCCTGAGGTACTTAAGAAAAAGGGGAATAAAGGGAAAAAGAAGAAATAATATGAGATTTCTTCCATATGTTCCGCCTAGCTTGGTTAAGACTAACAAAAAACTAGCCCAAAGTTGGCAAATATCATAGAGAAGAAAACGATTAATGACGTTAGAACTTTAAAAAAAACTAGTTGTATGGGAACTAGGCTTCTGTCTGTTATTTTTTTCCTACTTATATTGAAGATAAATATATTTTAAGTTTCACGTTTTAACATATATTTAAGTTAAAAGAATTATACTTATTTTAATATTATCTGTGTATTTCTGCTTTCACCCGTCTAATATATGTACCTATATGTCTTGATTTTTACAATTGCTCTAAATCAATACTATGAATATGAATTTGAATACATAAGAAAAAATATAAAATACCTTTTAAAAAGATATTAATACAGACCAGACAGACTAATTTTCTGTGCACCACTTTACGGCGTTAACAAAAGTAAAACAAGAAATATAAGTGTATAAATTTTTAACGATTCACTATAAATGCTGGCAAGGAGTCGGGTACTGTAGGTAATTATACTGCAAAAAGTCGGACTAATCTGCAGCAGGCTTCAATTAGCAGAACGATGTTCTTGTTCTTAGAAGAGGGACATTTATACAGTTTTTGTGTCTGTAAATATGTAATTATTTATCTTTGTAATGCTGACCTGGTAAACGATGTTTTGCCTGGACAGTAAGGTGCATAAAAAATGTTTAATGAACATTTCATAGACCTACCGATATTAAAATCATTGAGAAATCAGAACTCTATCATATGGACAGTTCATGAACTGTAATCAATGAATTTTTAGATTCTTTAGAATGTCTGGTTCCATAAGATTTAAATTCGTTTAATTCTAGATTGTAAAATATGTTCGTTAATGATTTGCTATAATAAAATTAACAATACGTCAAATTAGGGCGAATAATATTGTCTCTATATTAGTGTAATTCCCAAGTGTGTAATAATTTAGATGATCACATCACCACCTTCAATGTCTGCCTCACAAATATTAGGCATTTTGCAAGAAAAATAATTAAGTGGGTGATTCATTTAGATGTAGGGCAGAGGTAAATGGTTACATTCAAGCTACCACGTATCTACTTAATGAAAATGTAAAAAAACAAATCCGAATGCTATTATGAACGCAATCGTCAGTCTTTATTATTTTTAATGAGCACGCTTTTGAACAAAAGCGAGTCCATTTCACCCTTATGGCTGCCTATAATGAGTTAAAAATGCGATTTCGGCTATATTTTATTATATGCGACAGTAATTACGAAATATCGCGATGCAGACATTAAAGAGTTATGGTTACTTAATGCATTTTAATGGTACGTGCGCATCTGAGAAAATTAAAAAATAATATAGAGCTATTTTTAATATCAAATGAATATAGTTAAAAAAATAAAGCATACCTACTTAAAAAATATTCAATTACGGATTTGCTTCATGACGTTGCAATAATTTTTCCCCCCGTTGCGTTCCCGTATCCATAGATAGTACCTTTACAATTAACAAAATAATTAATAGTCTTCTTTTTTAATATTAGGTCATGGCGTATCATTTTCCATATCTTTCAAAGTGCACACACATTTTGATTAATAATTTTATAAAACAATATATAAGATACAGTTGAGAAATTTTTAAAGTAAGTATAGACGTCTCTCGCTAGTTCGAATCCAGCTTCGTGATCGAAAATTTTCTATTCTTTAAAAATTTCTCATTTATCCTTATAAATGAGAAATTTTTACTAGGTTTCCGCCCGCGGCTTCGCCCGCGCAGTCAAAGAAAAACCCGCATAGTTCCCGTTCCTGTGGGATTTCCGGGATTGCGTTATTTTCCCGGGATAAAAAGTAGCCTATGTCCTTTCTCGGGTATCAAAATATCTCCATACCAAATTTCATGAAAATTGGTTCAGTAGTTTAGGCGTGATTGAGTAACAGACAGACAGACAGAGTTACTTTCGCATTTATAATATTAGTATGGATTTGAATGCATTAAGTATCAAAAATAAAATAGTTATTTAGCCATGCAGGTTAAAGAGTAAGCAAACAGACCTAAAAGTCCCTTTGGTCCACTACAAAGTTGGTGTGTCAACCCTATTCAATGCAGTTCTGCCACAGTTCTGCGGGCTCCAGTGGAACCCGAGGCCATTGAACAACTTTTATTCACACATAAACAGTTTTCACTATATTTCTTATATGACACACCGTTACCGTGCTTTATTTCAAGTTCTTCGTACAAACTTTACGTTTTGTTGGTAATAAAAGTCTGTTACGTGATACCTAGAGGTGCTTATAATACACGACAAAATTATTGATCGTTTTCAATAATAATGAAATTATTATTCGTTCTAGAATATCTTATACTACGCCATATCCTGTATCTTTCTTTAATGGATCATTTTTGAGAGATCCTATATAGATAGATACTCTAATAAAAATACTTGAGTACCTGTATACTATGAGTATAGATGTTTATATCCACTTTGATGGAGCAATATCTAAGTGACATGTAATCGCTATGCTTCATACCTCGTACAATATCTTCTTCTTCTTCTTCTTATATATAAAAATGAATCGCAAAATGTGTTGGTAAGCGCATAACTCGAGAACGGCTGAACCGATTTCGATAATTCTTTTTTTATTATATTCCTTGAAGTACGAGGATGGTTTTTATGTAGAGAAAACGTAAATATGTACCACGGGCGAAGCCGGGGCGGACCGCTAGTATTTTCATAATTATAGATTATGGAAACGGATACAGAATTAATTAAATTTTTATTGAATTTTTTACGAATTCAAAACCTCCTCCTTTTTAATTTTAATTTGGTTAAAAATGAATAAGTTAAAAACGAATTTCAACACTCTTCTGACAAAATACAGAATACCTATTTAAAAAATACGATCCCCTGATTAAATATTGAAAACCGTTACAAAGAGCAGGTGACTTAGGATCATAACTTTGAAGACTCCATCGCCATAATTCGAGGATCAAATTGAATGAGGTATATTATGGGATATGGTGTAAATTGTAACGCGGTGCGAACGGCGGTCATTGCTAGCACTTGGGTCACTTGACGATGGCCATAATGTAGATATTCCGAGATTTTAATATTCTACAAACTTATGGAAAACTTGCAGAATGATAAATCACTTGTTATTAGTACTTTATTCAAATTGAAATTTGTTTAGTATCAAAATAAATTAATGCTTTTCAACATGAAGCATATAATGTAGTAAATTGTAATAAAAGTAATGGTTAAGATTATTTATAAATTTAAGATTTCACTATTTATAATTAATAATTTCTTTGGTACGTGAGTAGCTATTAGAATTTAGACAACAACCTATGCAAAAGCTCTTTGATAGAAGTTTCCTTCAAACTGTCCACGCTTGTTGCAAATTTTACAATGATACATTTTTAAAGTTCCATACTAATCTTTCGCGAGCACCCGGGGTGAGATCGCCCAGTTTCATCCTGCCCCCGGCGGCCAACTGACATTATTTATGCCCCTGAGGCACCCTAACGTGACATATTTTAAAGCAACCGTTTTAATAAGTCGCCGTGAACCTGCGACTTTCGGACATAGATTACGTGAAGAGATAATGGAAATAATGCTAAGTTTTGTGATTTATGTAATTTAATTCTCTATGGATGAACCTTTTTATTTTGAAAAAAGATTTGTATTGTGTTGGGATGTTTTATCCATTATAAAGATTTTCGAACCACGGAGAAAAAAGACACAGTCTCAGGTAATATAATCACCCAAGCGGCACCTGCAAACAAAATACATATTTTATTTTGCAATTCATTCACGAAATAAATATAACAAGGCAATTTATCGATGTCATAATACTGAAAAAGTAACTGATACATTTGTTGAGAATATAATATAAACATTAAAAGCAAATTTAATAAACCACACCGACTGGGCAAAATATTTAAAAAATCTTAAATAATTAATAATTACACATATTCCAGTGCACTAATTCTTCGTCGATCCGTAACGTGGTTGCCATATAACTTGCGTGGATTAGCCGCACCTCCTAACACCTAGAGGCATCTGCTGCTAATTGATGTTACCTGCGGGGAATAAAAACTGCCCCATTATGTCTAACCTTTATTATCTTTAACATTATTACCGGAATTTTGGGATAAAACATACTTAGGTAATTTATTTGAGTAATTATGTACTTCCGGACTTGGAAGGATACGATACTTGAATAATATTTGGGTAAAGTGTATAAGAAAGTCATTTTCTAAATAAAGGGTATTTTAACGTAAAAACTGATAGTAAGCTTTTGTACAGCTTTTGTAACCAAATATGATTCATAAATTATAAATAAGTATTGTTGTACAAATAACACAAATATTTAAAATAATTGTTTCTGATTTGAGCTGTTATTCTTTTTGGTAAGAGATTTCATAGGAAAAAGAAAAAGTATTATTTACTTTCATTATTTATATGAATCAATCACTCATGAACTTAAAATTATTTCCAGTGATGATTTTTCTTTTATTAAACCATATTACAAAGCAGATTTATCCGCGTCCGATGTTTTCACGTCTTAAATCTCACGTAGATGTTCGCTCCATCAAAATTTAAATCTGGCCACAACTTTCGGAATTTTCAATTGAAGTAAAATGGAATTCCCATCTAAGTTTCTTGTAATAGTTCACGATGCTATACAAACTATTTGTAAGAGTTACTCCCTTTGAGAGCTACTACATGTTATAAGATTAAAATGTATAGGATTAAAAAGAAAACATGTTCCTCCTTTTTTCCTTTATCTCTTACGTTTTTTTCCATATTATTCAGTAATGCATTTTCATGTTAAACATTTGACAAAACAAAGACATGTAAATATTACCTATATTGGGCTTTTTTGTGTAATCAAGTTCGACCGTGAATAAAGAATAGTGTCGGTCTTGCGTATACAATTCTAAAATCACTTTCTTAAATCTTAATTTCTACCTCAGGATATAGACTGTGTTAGCCTGTTAAATGATGATGCTTTCCATGTCTGCGTCTGCGATGCGTTCAATAAACGATTATATTTTTTTTTTTTGTATTATTTTTTACCTACAATAAGCAATCTTTATTGGTGCTTAAAAAAATTACACAAAATAGGAAAATCCTTTATCGTATTCAAAACACATACCTATTACTCACATAAAATTTATCTGCCGTCTAAATCTGATAGGATAATAATTAAAATTATACCATCACCAATTTTCATTAACAACGGCTCGTGTTGCTTACTGCATAATTTCCTATTTAAATCAAAGCCCTTCGGCATTTATGGTATTTTATTTTCCCGTCCTTGAAGACCTTTAGGTCAAGTTTGTTCAGGACCACCGCAAATGGTAAATTGTTCCAAAGATAAGCCATACGCTTAAAATCATACAAAAACCCTACTCAAGTATATTCAGGAAGTGATTTACTTTCTCTTTTCCATAATCCTCTAAACGGTATGTTTAAAAATATAATTTATTTAGTGATTTTATTTTGTAAATTTTTGCACTTACAAAATATTCCATATTAAGTGCGTTCTTACTTTCCAAGCGCCGCTCTTGAACAATGCATTCGTTCATATTCTCTAAATATAACGAAACATTTAATGAATTTGTTATAAACTGTTTGTATAACTTCTCTCCACAAATTCATAATCGTCTTAGCTTGCTGTATATTATAAAAATTAAATAAGTAAAGTCGCTAAGGATATTCATATCAGGAAAACATAAAACTCTATATTTTATACAATATGCAAATCTTATGCTACGGCCTCAAACACAAATAACGTTTATCGATGCTTTCGATACAAATTGATTCCATATTAAACCTTAAATCAAACTTAAATTATTAAAAAAATAATACCTTCCTATACCGACGTTCCCGAAAATTGGCAATATGGAGGTCTTCAAGAGTGAACAGGTACCTACATTTTAGGGCAGCGCGCTCCATCTTAGGCCACATCTCAGCTTACCATCAGGCGAGATCGTGGCCAAGCACTCCCCTATTGTACTGTAAAAAAAAATATCTTATTCCACTTTAAGCATTAGGATTGACCAACAATAATCGTATTCCACAGTAGAATAAAGAATTCCTTAAAAATGTAATTTGTAGAAATCTACGGGACTGGTACGAACTCCAGTTAACAAGTTACTATGACCAGGTGGTTACAAGTAATATTTTAAAGTATTTAATCCGAAGACAAAAGGTAGAATAGAACTTTTAAACTGATCTGTAACAAGTTCAAATGTTACAAAACCCTTAAGAAAAAGAAAGTTTGAAAAGCGCGGACAAATTTATTAAAGTATTTTACACTATATTTTGCACTAAATCTAAGTAATGGCTGATAACGTTCGAGCGTGCTGGTGAAAAGTTATTAATTTCAACTTGGAAGAAATATTATGGTTCTATTGTTGTTTTAAGTGCTGTTGTAATTTAAAAGTTGATCCTTTTATATCTAGGAAACTGTTGAATCTTGTCTTGTTTATCTTTTTCTTGATTACATTGAAAATGGGATCTGTAATCGACTTATAGGATTTATTTATTTTCTTTTTGCTCCTTTCAATGGATTACAGATTGCATGTAGCTAACGTACAATATTTCTACTGTTTTTCACCAACAACTACTAAACTTCTACAGCCGTACAAATAAAAACTTGCTTATTCAAACCTTATGCAATGCATAGATATGATATGGATATGATAAGAATAAATAAAGAATAAGGATGTCATAATTTCTTACAAATAAATTTGGAATAACGTCGATGTAACCATGGTCACGCTATGCAATAGGCGCGAAGCGGCAACGTCACAATTCATTCACAAAATTATGAAAAACATTGAAATTGTCTACGGTTAAGCCTTGGTGCTGTCATTTTGCTGACGCTCGTTTGACTTCGTCGAAGAGACTTTGACATTTGGCGTGATTTCTGTCACACGTGTTTGGGTTATTAATTTAGTGTTTTGGCTATTTTAACAATAATATATTCACTTTGAGCTGTTTTGTGTTCGTCTTTAAGTGTTTAGTCTGTGGTTATAGTGGTAAGTGTACTAACAATTCACTAATATGGGCCCTGATCCACCCGATCCTAAACCCCCGGACGTCCAGGAAAGAAGCATGGAATTGGACATCTCTCAGAATAAGAGGCAAAGGTGTCCGTCACCTGAGTCTACAGATGAATCTCCAACCAAACGCTTTGTTCCATCTGATCCCATTTCACTTGTTAATCCGTCTATATTTGTTGATCCTATTTTAAATAATCCTATAAGATATAGTGGTGATGAAGTTGGACCATACATTGTCCACGTATCTCGCATAGAAAACGATCCTTCTGCCGGCCTGTCCATCCGTCCGATCAAATTTGGATCTTTCTTATATAGCCAAAAAGTACCTAATATTTTAAGAGACGGAGTAAAATCTGTTGGCCGCAACAGGATATCGGTTGAGTTTGCATCAGCTGAGGATGCTAATAATTTTTTATCTTTACCTGCTTTGGCTGAAGCTAAATTTAAGGCATTCATTCCTACCTATCATATCACCCGCATGGGTATTGTAAAAGGAATACCGATAGAATGGACCATGGATGATTTGGTGGAGTGTGCAGAATTCCCTAACAGGCACGGTCGCATACTTAAAGCACGTAGACTTAACAAAAAAGCTAGCCTTGATGGAATTACAACTTGGGTTCCATCCCAAACGGTGGTTCTAACTTTCTTAGGTCAAGCAATGCCATCAAAAATCTATTGTAGATACACTTCACTTCCTGTAGAAATTTACCATTACCCTACCATCCAGTGCCACAAGTGCTGTCGCTTTGGGCATATCCGCGACCAGTGCCGCTCAAAAGAGAGGTGCTACAAATGTACACAAAACCACTCGGGTGACTCCTGTCCCATTCTTGAATCTCAAGCACTATGTGTCCATTGCAATGGCACTCACTTTGCCATTGACAAAAATTGCCCGGAACACAGCCGGCAAAAGTCAATTAAACTTTTGATGGCCACAGAAGGTATCTCATTCGAGGAAGCCTCTAAGCTTACCCCTTCAGTGTACAGACCCTTTTCGGAAACAGCCAGTTTCGTTTTTGCGCCTAGATCACAACAATCACCTGTTTTCCCCACCCCTTCTATGAAACAATCCAATAGTGTTCGTCAAACTCGTCCTCTTAATAAAACTTCATACAAAAAGACCTATTCGATACCCCCTCGCACTCATGCACCACTAGGTAAAACATATGATGTAGCTGCACACCGCCAAATAACTCAGGAATTACCCTCTACTCAACCGAATGGTTGCGCTTTATCCCAAAACCCAGACCCCCCGGTGGTACTTAGCTCTAATGTTGAGCTTTATGTTTCAGCCTTAGAAACTTTTCTTAAAAAAACAGATTCAATACCGACCAACGTTGCCCATAGACTTATAAATCTCATCTCCCTATTTAACAGTAATGGCCCTCACAATCCTCCAGTGGAACGCTCAAAGCATTCGTCCGAAATGTCATGAAGTACTTGACCTTATTTCAACCCACAACCCTATAGCTTTTGCCATCTCGGAGACATGGCTAGTTCCCGGAAGTCACTTTCGGATTCCTGGCTTTTTCTGTCTGCGAGATGACAGAGCCGATGGGTATGCTGGAACAGCACTTTTACTTAAACATTGTTTAAATTTCTCTCGTATTCTATTGCCTATGCATGATCAGCGTATTAACGCTGTGGCTGCAAGATGCAATAATGTCTCTATTATTTCTGTCTACATTTCTCATCCTCATCCTTCTATTATACCTGATCTTTCACTTATATTTTCCTCCGTACCGTCTCCTCTTTTAGTATTGGGCGATTTTAATGCTCAGCACACTTCTTGGGGATCTTCTGTTTGCAATACATTTGGGCACCTGCTAATGGATCTGCTTGATGACCTTGACCTCTGTGTAATTAACGATGGATCTCCCACTAGGAGAGTCCTTCCTAATCAGAGTCTCTCCTCTGTAGTTGATCTATGTATTTGTTCTTCCTCCTTGGCTCCATCCCTCACCAATTTAACTCTTTCTAGTACTCATGGTAGCGACCACTTTCCTCTTCTCTCTTCCCTTTCCCAGTCTGTTATCCCATTGACTTCCCCTTTCCCACCCCTACTCATGTATAGACTGTGTAAAGCAAACTGGCAGGATTATGCTACTGGTCTTGACAATCTGGTTGAGTCCCTTCCTTCCGTTTCTCTTCATAACAATTTATGTACTTATTCTGACTTTGTGGATTGTATTAAAAACGCAGCAGCGAATAACATCCCTCTTAAATCCGTTTCCAACTCTGGTTCTCGCAAAGTCTCTCCGCCATGGTGGGACGATGAATGCTCAACTTCTGTCAACTCAAGGAGAGAGGCCGAAATTCAGTACAATGCTTCCATGTCCGTTGAAAATTTTATACATTATAAAAGAATAGCCGCGCGTACCAAGCTTTTTCTTAAAAATAAAAAGAAAGCAGGCTGGCTATCATTTTGCGAGAGTCTGTCGCCTAGAACACCTGCATCAGTTATTTGGAAGAACATACGTAAATTTCGTGGCTCTCTTTCTTGTAACGACATAGATTCCAATGACTCCTCAGTGTGGCTTGAAGAGTTTGCTGATAAGTTCTCCCCTCCCTTTGTTCCTTCTTTAGATTCTTTTCCTATGGCCACTGGTCCGCTCGTCTCATCTCATGACAACAATATGGAAGCCATATTCTCCCTGGAAGAGCTAAATGTATCCCTTAGCGGCCTTTTAGACTCTTCTCCCGGATTAGATGGCATTCCTTATTCTTTCATACGCCAATCCGGTCCCATAGCCAAGCAGTACTTTTTAAACTTAGTAAACTCCTTTTATGAATTCGGTTACATCCCTGACTCTTGGAAATCACATCTCATAATTCCTTTACTAAAACCAGGTAAACAAGCCTGTTGTGCCGACTCATATCGACCAATCGCTCTTTCTTCGTGTCTGTCTAAGATAGCTGAACATATGGTTAAAAATAGACTCGAGTGGCTTGTAGAAAATAGGAGACTGTTATCCGGGTCTCAATTTGGATTTAGAAAGGGTATGAGCGTACTGGATTGTTTAGGCATTTTATCCACTGACATTCGATCGGCCTTTGAAAGAAAGCAGTATTTGGTAGGCGTTTTTTTAGATATAGCGTCAGCCTACGACAGTGTACTTCTTCCGGTACTCAGAAACAAACTGTTACAGCTGAGTATCCCAGTGAGGATGATACGATTTATCTGCAATCTTTTAATGTCAAGATCCATTCAAGTGCGTCATAACTCTCATATTTCTTCCACTAGGCTTACCTGGAAGGGGCTCCCTCAAGGATCGGTATTAAGTCCTCTCCTATATGCTATCTACACTTTCAACTTGGACACGACGGTCACATCATTCTGTGACATACTTCAATATGCAGACGACATAACCTTATTTGCTCAGTCCCATGACATGGATGAAATCACCTCGCGCCTTAATTCAGCTTTGTCGTATCTTCGTGATTGGCTGTCGGATCATGGTATGACTGTATCTGTACCAAAATGTTGTGTTGTAGTTTTCACTAAAAAGCGCCACATTCCCGCACCAACCTTAATACTGGGCGATGAACCAATTCCAGTCACTAATAAAGTTAAGTATCTAGGCGTTATATTGGATTCAAGGTTATCTGGTTCCCCACATGTTAACTACATTAGTCAGAAATGCGAAAAAGGGATTAATATATTACGATCTCTGGCAGGAGTATGGTGGGGGGCCCACCCATACTGTCAGAAACTTATTTATAATGCTGTGGTGCGTAGTCACTTAGACTATGCTTCTTTCATACTCGATCCATGCAATAAGACGGCACTGAATAAACTAGACAAAGTGCAATCTCGTTGTCTACGCTTGATTACCGGTGCAATGAAATCTACCCCGGTTAACGCCCTGCAGGTTGAGTGTGTTGACCCTCCCCTAGCTCTCCGCAGACAGTATCTGTGTGATAAATATTTTTTTAAATCCATCTATAACTCTTCCCATATCCTTTGGCCCAAACTCCATAATCTCCTTCAAATCTCCACTAATCAAAATCTCCGACCCTCTGCTAATTTTTCTTGTTTACTAAAAAGCTTCATAAGATTCACCCGTCTGCCTGATCCTACTGTTCAGTTTGAACTTTATCCTCTCTTCTCCGTTAACTTCCAGTCACTTACGTACAATCCACCCATACTTTTAAATTGTGGCATAACTAAAGATACAATTAACGCTAATGCTACATTTAATGAAATTGTAGCCAATAAATGGCCCAATTGGCACCTCTTTTTTACCGATGCCTCAAAAATGTCCGATATGTCATGTGTGGGAGTCGCTGTTTGGTACCCTCAATCCAGCATTATTCTCCAGTTTAAGTGCCCCCCTTTATCCACTGTTTACACTGGTGAAGCTACAGGCATTCTCGAAGCCCTCAATTTCATTAACTCTCACAACCTTGATAAAGCGGTTATATTTTCCGACTCATTAAGCTGCCTCCAAGCCCTTCTATCTAACCCTTTTCGATCTAAATCCTGTCACCCCTTGATTTTAAGAATACGTGTGGTGCTTCTAAATTGCCTCAATAAGGGTCTCCACATTCAAATCACTTACATACCAGGTCATACTGGTATAGGCGGTAATGAGATGGCTGACTCTTTGGCTAAGTCTGCTACGCAAGTGGGTTGCAATACTCACTTCAGTAATTATAGTCAAGACCTTGTTCCACTATCAAAACTGCGTTTGGATGGGAAGTGGTTGAATCTTTGGCAAGAGTCCAGCCGCACTAAAGGTAAATTCTATTGGGATATTCAGCCTACTATTCCACACAAACCGTGGTTTTTCCGTTTTCGCAAATTTGACAAACTAGTAACATCCACTATCTGTCGACTCCGCTTCGGCCATGCGTGTACTCCTGTCCACCTGGCGAAAATTAGAGTACGTGATCACTCTATTTGTGAGTGTGGTTTGGATGAAGGTACTACTGACCACCTATTCTTTGAATGTACCAAGCTTCGTTCTTCATTACTGGATGTCCTCCCTCCTGAAATCCCTCGTCCCACAAATTTTAAATGTTTGTTGACATTAGTGCCTTCCAAATTTGTTGAAATTCTATCTAAATTTATTTCCTTTAACAAACTAAAGTATTAACCCCTTATTATATTTATAAACTATATTAGTGTATCCTGTAGTCTGTAATATATATAACCTGTATTGTCTTATGTGTTTGTTCTAGCCGCTCCAAGTTGATCAAAATTTCTGCATTTTCCCACTCAGTTCCAAATGTTAAATGTCACAACCGAACAAGTCTAACTGGCTGAAATTTGAGTCCTGTCTCTCCCATATATACTGGACATTGGCGAAGTCCCTTTTTATTGGGTGGAGCCATTAATTAAGAGAAGAAGAAGACTTCGTCGAATTTGTTGTGAATTTCATCATACGATGTTCTGTTTATTTATTTTTTAAATATTTATTTGAAATAATTTAAATATATCATTAAATATGCAAGCAAATGAAAGAGAACCCTATCTAATATCCGGAGAACAGAAGATAAACCCACCTTGAGATAGAGAGTTGCCAAATAACTGGTACTCAAAACATACAACTCCAGGCTTAGAAGATTCATATTTTCAACGAAAGTGTATATTATTGTGATAAGTTTAGAAATAAGTTTTATGTATGTATGGTTTGGCGCATGTTGTAAATAAATAAATCATTATAAATATCAAAAGGGTTTTTCATAATTTCGTATATTTTGACATTTCATACAAAATTTTCCATTTCAATAGGTACGTAATGAAATTATTAATTTGCTCAACTTTTTCTACTTCTCGTATTACTCTCATTGCTATTATCTCAAATTAAGATTGAAAATTGATCTAAAACTTGTAAAACACAGCACAATGTACTAAAAGATATGTTATAACTCGGTTATGTCAGACTTATACTAGGGTGGTAGCCGTAATAAGGACGGAATAGCATTAGTATGAATACTTATTACGAAGTTATACTAGGTTACATTTATTTCGTATTTATTTGTATGATTTTTCCTTATTCTTAGTTTATTCTTTGCATAAAATGTTATAACTCGTTTATTTGTACGGCTGCTAGTATATTTGGTATATTTAAGTAAATTTCAATCCTTGTAAGTACGCCTGCTGTTTGATCTTGAATTAGATCCGTATAATTTAACCGAAACTATATTACATATATGACAAAGCTTCATATTTGCTTATTGCAATATCGTTGAATATTATGCTTAAGGTATCAGATGATTGTTCATTACTGATATGCCGTGTGCAAAGTACACCTTCATTATCTAAAGCAAAGACAAATACGTTAAGGCTGTGTACGCGGTCCGTGCGCTGTTTGGCTCAAATATGTGATTTTTCAAACCAGATTGTCCATCAACCACTTATCTTACAAACATATGAATTACTAATAATTTTAGGAAATTTTATTGTCTATGTAGTTAGTTAAGAGTTTTTTTCAATTAATACAGTATTTCTGAATACCATCAAGATAACTGATCCGATGATTACTTGATTTCACTTTTAGTGTCAATTTCGAAGCTAAAAATATCTGAAATTGCTGACAGATCTAACACACAATTATTTTTAACTAACTGCAAAAATCCTTATTAAAATAGTTAGTTAAAAGATTTTTTTATTTTGGACTCCTAACTTACGAAATTAAAATCCGAACAATGTGAATTTTTTTAGAAATTATAGTCGACAAAATTATTATTTTCACCAAGATATTTGACTTTATTGAATATAATTTATACATATTGCTATAAAAGAATGTCTTACTTATAAGATAAAATTTAAAAAATCAACTAAGGTACCTCTATTATTTTTCTACAATTTTTTTTAAAGTACAGTAGAACCTCGATAACATAAAAACCTCTGTAACTTCAAAAAATAATATGTTCCCTTCCCATCAGAGCCCAAAACCTCTTTAACTTAAAATACGCAACCTCTATAACTTAAATAAATAATCTCTGTATTGGCCCTCAGTAACTTAAAGAAATGGGTCCACAACCTTTATAACATAAAATTATTTGTCAATGAGTCATTTTGAAAGAGTGTCAAAACAAAAGGTTTCTGTATTTATTGCTTGCACGTGTTTACTATGTATTGTTAACGTAAACAATACATTACCTATTGTTTGATTTATCGAAATTCTTCAAAGCTTTGCGGCGGATAGCTTTATCACAACGACTTTCTTGCATCATAAGTTTTTGATAGTTGTCCTGGAAACATCTCTTTACTTACTGTGTGATAAAACTGGCTTAAAATGAGTCCAAAAAGAAAACTAACAACCCTCATCTACGCTGATAAATTAAAAGCTATAGAAGCAGTGAAAAATGGATAGACCCTTGATAACTTAAAACCTCTATAACTTAAAATATTTTGTGTTTCCCTTGGACTTTAACTTATCGAGGTTCTACTGTACTATAAAACACTGCGCGCGACCCGATTAAAATCAGTCGGCAGCGAGCCTTTCCAGAGAGAGGATATGTTGCTCGGCGCTCTCCTGTGGACCTATGCTGTTCATAGTAAAATGATAGCGCAAGCCGCGATCTATCGTAATAGATCGCGGAGTTTTTGACTTGCGTTAAATAGAATATGCGCTCTTAATTCACAATGCATCTAGGTATATTCTATGGAACCAAAATATATTGTTAACGTTACACGAAGTTGCCGTGAAATTGAAAAAGTTTTGTAACATTTTAATTGGTTTCGTGCGAGTAATAACAACTCATGTGGTCTGTGACTATATGCTAGTCTAGACTGTGTATAGTTTAGTGTTACAAGTTTTATTATTTCATTGCTCACGTATTTGTTTAGGTGTCTATCATTATCTCAGATCATCATCATTATTGAAGAGGATTAGGTAATAATTATACTCTAAATAACTTGTATGAAAAATTTAACTCGTATTAAATTTATTTAAAATATGGATAATATTCTCGTGATTATTGCTAGCAATTCAGTTCAAAAAGTAAAAACTTGAGCACAGTCGTGTTGAAATAACTTCAAGAAATTCAATTTTCCAAGTCGATTTCGAGATATTTTAAAGTAAACGAACTAGTATGAAAGTATATGGTGTATCCCAAGTCCGGGATTGTATGGGATTTCTAGGGATTTGTCCCCTTATGACGAGAGCGGACGGGATTTACTCAAATAGGGATCCGACCATCCTTCAGGAGTAATCTTGATGTATGGATACGCGTTATGTAATTGTATAAATTGTATAAATTGTTTACCCGATCTGTCTTATGCGACATTATTGAGATACGAATATGTTAGAGAAGCTTTGGGCAAGATGTTTGATATTGTTATTTATTTAATATTTATTTTTTGTAAGTAGCGAGCTACGCGTAATAGGCTAAATCCATGTTTACTACCATACGATATTCAAATTATTAATATTAAAAATATGCTTTAGTTTACGATTGCGTATAATTATATTAATAAATTGCGATACATAATAGTTAAGTAGGTATCATTTAACCTCAGGAAAAGGTGGGTTCACACTTGATCATTTTCGCGTATCAGATCTCCGTCGCGTAGCTGGTAGCATCGACGCGTATCATGTTACCTTTAGAAATTTTCAATAAGGTTTTAACTTTAAAGACATCTAAGAAATTTAAAGCCAAGCAGAGTTCCTTTTTCCCTAATATACAATACCTACGTAAAATAAACATTTTTACGTACCTCAAGAAAAATCTGAATCTACATCTTATTCAATAATTATTTGTTGTACATTTTCTGATTAACAATACAGTAACGAACTACAACAATACTATTCTGTAATCTCATAATCTCCTCGTATTCAATATCTTTCTTTACTCAGCTTATAATAAATTCAATACAAATTATACAATCGCGTTGTTAAAACAACGTGGCTTACACGTGGGCCACGTGACACGAAATGGCTCTGAACACATGTTTCCCAATTTTGTCTACTCTGTGCTGACCCATGTACGTATAGTATTATATTATCTGTGGCATTATTATGTTTTGTACCACAATTCTAGTTATTGTATATCAAGCTGTTGTACAGAGCAGAGTACGCTCTTAATTGAATTCGTGATGGTTGAATGTAATTTTTGATAAGGCTATTT
This sequence comes from Colias philodice, assembly GCF_061535455.1. Taxonomy (NCBI): domain Eukaryota; kingdom Metazoa; phylum Arthropoda; class Insecta; order Lepidoptera; family Pieridae; genus Colias; species Colias philodice. The sequence goes on from NC_143096.1 coordinate 10,159,678, forward strand.
TTTTATATCATAACTGCTTTTTCTTGAAATATATATACGTATATAGCTTTCTTATTATGAAAGAATTTTTCATATTGGTCCAGTAGATTCGGAACCTATTCAATGCAAAGTGCAAACTACTCTTTATAAAAATAATAATATTACACACAACTGTATTTTCGTGGCTCGCTCTTGGAAAGTGAATACATATAACTAATACATCCAAATAATTCGTATTAATGAAGGTAATTATAGATGGTTTACGTTCCATAATGAACGTTTCTGGGAAATTTATCAGTTGATGTAGCAGTATTTTGCGAACCATTATTACATTATTAATATTTAAATAATAACCGGAAATCTCGGGTATGTTTCCACAAATAAAGGGAATTGACTTTTAGGTTCTATAATATTTTGTACAATACTTACTTGTACTTCGTACGGGTAGTGTTTAGTACGTCATAATAAATTTCTTTTTTTGGTTACGCCACTCCAGGAAAAGCGTATAAGCTTTTGGATGTTCTATCCCGGTTGCCGATAACAACATGTTTAAAGGTTTACGCCAAATTAGTATATCAGTATGTCACATAATATTTAGCGACATATATCATCAGTTGCCGTCCATTATTTACCAATAATAATAGCAAAATGGAGGGTTACTAGAACTAGACCACTTAAACTAGGCAAAAATACAAATGATCATTGCTTTTTGGTAACGCTACATCAAAACACTTTAAAAAATGCTATATATTGAACATCGTCATCACATCAAATTCTTTTAAAATCAAATCAGGGCGCTGCGCGCCCATCGCAAAAACTATTCCAAAGCACGGCCAGAATAAATATTCGTTTCAAAATATTAATGGATATTGGAAAAGTTGCTCTAGTAATCAATATGTGCATGTTGGTAAAAATATTTGAAAACCAGTGACTCGTTTAGCTATCCATTTCGATATTAAAGTGTTTTCGTAAATTCAGTTTAAACGTCAATACTTGAAACTAAAATACGGTAGGGGAACAGGGCTACCACATGCAGGGATTTGGTGCGATCGGTCAAAATTTATGAACTACACGTGAGGTTTCGAAATGTTAGGGCTTCCAATACGTTATATATAACTCTAATAATATTTTATTATAAGAGCTTTTTTTAAGACAGCATAATAATTTATAATCATAATCGTTATAAAACAAAACGCATATCATTAAAATCATAGAGTTGTACACTTTTCTGTAAAAATAAGTCACATTTTTATTATCAATGAATTCAAATCTGGTAACCCTAGACGGAACTCACCTGCGGTTACAGTATATCTAGGTTTATTGGTCCAAACTTGGCTTATTTGGCTGAACATAGTGAGTAGTGACTCAGAGGAGATTTCAGAGTTTAGCGAATGTGAAAATTTAATTTATTCCAAATACGTAAATACTAGCCAATATAGAAAATAGTAAATGTGTTGAATTGATAAGAAGTCTAGTAAGGCATAAGTCAAGGCATGTTTTATTTAAGGACATAAACTAAGGACATAAAGTTCTTTTGATGCATTTACTTAAATAAAATGAAAGAAAATATGTATGTAATGAAATTTGTGTAGCATTTGCGTGTGAAGTGTGTGGTTATAGTAAATGCCTTATGCCAAAAATCTGGAAAATACCTATCGTTGAAGTAAAGGTCCATTTGTATATTACTAATTTGAATAATTTTTAACGTGAACCAGATTTTACCCAAAGTACGTTTCTAGATATTAAATATCTGAAATGATATATAAACATTTTAATACTAATATTTCATGCCTTTGTGGTTCTCGTTGCTCACAAACCTTTTGAAATCAGAGAATCCCTTTAGGTTTATGAAACTTTGCGCAACGCTAATCATATTGTAAGGAATAACCCTGAATAGCAAATCATATTCTTAGTACACAAGGTAAAATTGTATTAGGTAATATAAACTGTATAAGAACACAAATAAACTGCTCTAATCATGGCGTAGGTTAGTAGGTAGTTCAATTAAATAAAGGTAAACAATAATTAATAAAATTAAATAAATAATTTGGAAAATCCAAAAGTGCACGCCTCATAATTTTTTTTAATAAATATTTTTAATTATTATTTTTGTTTATTTAATAACAATTAAACCACATCGAATCAGACCCTGAAAAATGAAAGGGTTCTATTCCTGAGCATACTCAAGCGTAAGAGAAAAAAAAGACTCGATTAGTAAAGTATTTCGGTCGCTATCGTGTTAACAAGAAAAAGGATCCGCACATACAGACACACGGACGTCCAAGACAGAACTTTTTTAAACTGTTTTTTAACTAGTTTAAATAACAAAAATGACATCAAAAATATCATGAACGTTAAAAATAGTGTTTTTTCTTAATATGTGTGTGTATGTATTATCTTACAAGTGCAATGTATGATACATAAAGACATTTTAAGTTTGAAAAATCAGATGTTTTGCGCGAAGCGACAGTAGTACCCACCTCAACGCTTCGCTTATGAGGCGTGCAATAATAATACGATAAAATAAGAAACTAACAGAAAAAAGGATGCTAAATTAGGAGGAATTTTAGCGCAGGTATTTGTTTAATCTAATACAAATATGAATGTTACTGCGTCAAATTATCTCTAGTAATAAAATCGGATGAAAACAATGTCGTGTTAACTACACAACTAACGGAAATAAACAACACTGATACTCAAATAAATATCCAGAGAGACCTACGAGTGTTGCGTATAGATAATCATTTTGTCAGTCATCATATGGAAGTAACTACAGCATAACTGGATGGTCTACGATGTAAGTAGACCCGGCCGTCAATTTACTAGGCCATAAACATGCTTTACGAGGACCCTGACAAACGGACAGTATTTCATATACGGAAGCTGTTAACAACGTGTAACATTCCGTTCCCTAATTCGCGTTTGCGTAAATGTGCTTACGCGGGCTAAGACCATTTTCATAGCCAGCCTTTGCCATTTGAATAAATTGTGTAAGTGCCACTTGTTTACAATAAACGATCATTTCTGTATGAATATTTTTCTTATTTCTTAAGTCTACTCTACGAGAGTCATTCCTCATGCATTCAATTGATAAATACAAAGTTGTATAATAATGCAAATTTTATATCTAAATCCGTCCAATGGTTCAAGCTCAGTATCTATTATATACCTAACACAGACAGAATTACTGTGCATATAAACATTTTGACGGACAAGAAGATAGAAGAACCTAACAAAAATAAGCTGGAAATATGGGCTCCAGTAATGTATCAGAGAAAATCATACAAATTCTTTATCATTATATTATTATGAACTCTTTACGCATACGAAAATGACTAAATTCGTGCTGATGCTATAGCATTCATAGCTGAAGTCGAAGTAATTAGTATTACTTTTTAACATAATACTTGTCTTACCTATCATCACATCAGAAAGACCTTTAATAGCAATTCCTTCACCATTTGTATAAACAGCTATTGCAACCCAATCATTACAATAATTCAAGCGTTAGTCGAGCCCCGAACATAAATCTCAACTGGGAAATGGTAATAGAGATTTATTTTTATTTATTAGTTCCATTCGGCAACATTCGCTTACAATAATATTTACACAATATCCACAAAGGGCTGTTAAATTATAGCTTAACCCTCAGCCCACAAGTTGTCGATGGAGAACACTTCGAGGGCCCAATTCCCCAATTAATTACAGCCCGCAATGAAATTATTACGTACGGCTTGTTAGGGGACGTGGGAGCGTCCCGGCTGAAAGAATTAATAGAATCTTTATAAGGGTTATTAGTACTGCCTTGTTTTGTTCAATGTATTTAATAGCGGGAAACGTTAACACGCCGTTTTATCGCGTCATGTTCACACTGGTATTGTTTGGGCCGGGATAAGTCTAACCGTTTTTCTTAATTATTGAGTGCCAAGATTCCTTTGTTTTTCCATTTGTATTTATGTAGAGTGCTTAATAGAGAGCAATACTGAATCAGCCTACATAATATGTATTTATGTATTATATATATCGTACTGAAAAGCAGATCATGCTCCAGAAGTAGATCATAACATAACAGAAAATGTATGTAGGTATCTTTCGCACAAATTGTATCTGATGGGCCAATCAAACACGTGTCTTAAAATGTATTTATACATAAGAGAATACAAACAAGTAATGCTAACAATTTAATTATAATAATATAAACGTGACATGATTTCTATCATCACGAGTCGTGATCAACAAAGAGAAAGAGCGTTACATCAGAAAAAGTTCTGTTAATTAAGGTGACACAGCGCGTGCAAACTTTGTTGTATCGCTAATAGATAATGGTGATATGGCAGTTGGATCACGTGCGGACAATTTAGAAGGGAAAACGTAAGTTCCAGACGGGATGATATAGGAAGGAACTGCGGATAAACGCTTCTACGTGTTGGGTGAAGTACAGGTGGGGATAATTAACACGCTGACTTCTATCTAGCGTGAGACGTGATCGGGCAGGCTAGGCGCGGGCGGTGGAATTGAAAAGGCCTATTCAATTGGGTTTTTATTAAGTTTAGATAGTATACTTTGATTGGAATGTAAAGTTCAGGATGGTGATACCTACGCTACATGATATCTCGACATAGACTTCCTTCATAATTGTATTATCTTCAACGAATAATATTGATTGTTTATTAGTCACTTAGTAATATACCTATGTAAGAGATGGCTCAGCAAGACTATGGTATTCACCATTCTCATCTGCATATATTGTGCATGTTCAATGCATTTATTATAGCCAGAGTAATAAAAGTGACGGAAAAAAACAAAAGAAATTCATATTGCACTTAAATTTCTGATTTCTGAATCTACGCCGCGTAGCAGCCAGTTGCGCGTAAATTTTCTTACTGTCAAAAATAATGTTAAATGTGAAAAGCATATGAAAATATTTATTCGAGCGCGATGTATCGCAATAAAAACGGGCCATTTACATTAAAACAAAAGCGACTATGATTTTTATTCGAAGTTAATGGTAGTATAAATCACGACGATAAAATTTTGTATCAGATGTTTCTATACGGTAACATTGGATGATGTATGATTCGAGGTTTTTTGCACGAACATTACACAATTTAGGAGTTTTTATATTAGTTTTTTGTTTCGTTTAATACAACTTTATTGTTGTGCCTTTAAAAGCTTGTGAACCAGCTGTTGGAATATGTATTTGGAAATTCGAATCCTTGATTGATGCGTGTTAAGATTTTATCTGAGTACTTACCTACATAATATGCTTTTATTTATCCTGGCATGATGGCGCCCAATTTTGGTACCTAAAATTACTATTTTTAATACTCATTGTTTGCGAACCGGCTAACCATTCATACAAATGAACTCATTGAATTTAGCAAAGTATTTTAATCTGATACTACAGACACAATTGCATCCATTTCTCATATGTTTAGACATCGTCTAATTACAAAGCACCACAAATACAAGAAACACCGCTTAATCAATAATGAAGATACCGCATAATCACAATTTTGCTGCCCCATTGCACGCCGCGCAACCACCGACCGCAATCTTACAACTAATGAACCCTTTGCTGGGTAATGAAACCTGTAATTGTGCGTAATTTTACGTGGTCGACCTGTTTATATGGTACCTTTTGATATTCTTGCTCTTTAGTTCCTTCTAGTGTTTTTATTTCAAATTCTTCTAAACAGATTTTCTTAAAATTTAACATACCTAAATGAAATTATTAGTTGTTAGATTGTAACATGTTTTTATCCATTACTGGCTGCCCGGGTAAATGCTTATCCACCAGGACACATATTATAGGTATTACTTATGGGTATAAGGATTAGTCGACTACCCGAACCTTGACCTATAGAATATACGAAACAAATATTTATTTCGTACTTAATCATCTTTCATAAAAAGCCACGAAAAACTTAAAATTATATTATATTTCGTAGCATTTGCTACGAATTATAATATGAGAAACAATTAGCATTTCAAAGCAATGCCTGAAAGACTTACCTATATTATTATTGATGGCAATCAATACAAAATCCAATTAATTGTTATAAATAATAATATAGAATTATACCAGTTAATATTGTATTAATTTCAGCGTTTATCATCAACTAGTGGTCCACCCCGGCTTCGCCCGTGGTACATATTTCGCAATAAAAGGTAGCCTATGTCCTTTCTCGGGTATCAAAATATCTCCATACCAAATTTCATGCAAATTGGTCCAGTAGTTTAGGCGTGATTGAGTAACAGACAGACAGACAGACAGAGTTACTTTCGCATTTATAATATTAGTATGGATTAATCGAGACTATCATTCTAATAAAAAAATAATTAACGTTCCATATTAATCACAGACAATTACATATTTAAGGAGCGAAGTCACGTAATTCATTACATTGCCATAAAGACACGAATAGCTTTCCACAGCCACATATCGTTTATTTAGAGGAAACTCATACCATTGCAGCGGGCTTCGCAAATGTTGACATGGGGCAATATTGCCAGTCTCTTTTTGCACTGTTTGCCGCCGTTTATTGAAATGAATCAACGTTTTTACTACACGCTCTATGGCGTGTGAAAGTAATCGAAAAATTTTCAATTCTGAAGTCTGTGCATTTGCGGAAAATGTATTCTGTATCAGTTTGTTATTTCAAGATGATTCCATTTTATTTTTACTTGTAAAGAAGGTAGAGACGTTAGTCCACTTAGTACTTGGAGCAACGTGATCTGTGGTATAGAGTTTGAATCATAGACAAAAAAATACATAGATTTTTTTTACTCCCTTTTTTTTAAGTGAACTGTGGTATAGAGCTTGAATCATAGACAAAAAATACATAGATTATTTTTTTTACTCTACTACTTTAATTAAGTAAGATATACACAATACGTCTAACAATTAAGTATGTTGTATTTTATTTGAAAGCGCAAAGAATACAAAATTAAAATGTAGAACCGTATAATACCATTTTAATGTCATCCGTCTGTCTGTCAAAGTCCTGCCCCTTGAGATATGAGATTTCTCTTTGAAATAACAACTTGAAATTAATTTCATATACGTACCTAGCTGTAAGCTCTTGAACTTTGTTATAGCTATAACTGAAACTCTAAAATGATTTATTTCGTACGTGGAAAAAGTGTTTCATTCGTGTATATGTAGTTTTCATGATATTTTTTTTAATCTTCATCGCCGAATTAATGATATAAAGTAAACTGTAAACTAAAAGTTCGTTCAGTTAAAGTTCATGCTCTTGATGACGGATATGTAACTACTGTGACGATAGTTTTCGTTCTCGCGCTACTGGCTTTTAAAACCAGCCCCCCTAGTCAAGTGGCTTTCTGTTAGCGTAGCGTTCAATAGAATAGACTACGAATGTATGAGATTGACGTAAGCTGTAGATACGTTTATCTACAGCCTACGAATGTATGAGATTGACGTAAGCTGTAGATACGTTTATCTACAGCCTACGTCAATCTAATACATTCGTAGTCTATTCTATTGAACGCTACGCTAACAGAAAGCCACTTGACTAGGGGGGCAGATACAGGAAGTTTATGAAATTATTATACAGTATACTTAATCTCCTCTTCAAGCCAATACACGAACGCTGATGAAAAATCATTCTTACCTTACGTGAATTCTTTACAACATAGGTACCAATGGGAAAATGAAATCATTTAAGGAATCTCATTTTTACCTGCATTAGAAAAAGTATCAGTTTATAACCCACAATAATGGTTTTATAAACTTTTTTACGTTCTATCCCGTCTTTACTTCGTTTTATTAAGAGTTCCTCCGGTTTACTGATGTAGTAAACATTTTTATAAGGAAATTGGATACTTACGTGGCGTTCTGTTAGCATAGTGCTCACAGACCTTCCAACCTACTTAATAATAATGTGTAATAATAGTAATCTGGTGAATAATTTATAATTTTGGCTCTTATGCGCTCGATATTTTCTCCATGCAAAAGCTCTCGCCTGTTTCCTCCCTGAATATCGCGTCGATCATAAAGCAATGATTAACATAGAGAAAAAAAAATTTTGTGTGGTTTTATGAAACCACGGTAAAAGTGAAACTTAGGCACAAAATTATCGTATTTGTACGATAATTATCGTACGGTTCCGAACACTGCTTTATACCTACTCGGCAGCCGACCGTCACGCGACATGCGCTACACAGACCAAAAAGTTTGAGACGATGTAATAAAAGTTTCACTTTAATAATTATTATCTAATCTCTTCTACATTTTTTGGCGGTACTTTATTTTTAAGCACTAGAACCCTCGAAATTGCCGGCAAAGTCCGCTGTCAACAACGACTAAGTGTGCACTTTTCTATTATGAGTAGAATTAAAATTAGAAAATGAAACCTTTATAAGGACATAAATATTAAATACCACATAATATGATAATACCACACAGGATAATATTAGGTATAAAGTTAATTGTATAGCATTTTTATTCTGACTCAAATTAAGACTGATGTGTGTGTAGCTTGGTGTGTAGTAATTATTCATTTCACAAACTCTTTTATTAAATTCACAGTCACTACAATTACGAATTCCGCCGAAAACAACAAAAAAACACCACACAATTTCATAATTTACACATTGCTTACATTATATGTTGTCTATATAGCATTCGTTAACCGATGGAAGAGCGAAAATTTTAAAAATAAATAATCCGCGTACGTAAACAAACAGTGACTTTTCGATGCAGAATAAATTACATAAATTCGCGCCAAATTGTTGCGTAAATTTGGCACAGACGGAATAAATAAGTAATAAACGTGAATGCGAATAAAATCTGATTACTTTGTGCTCGGTACATTTTATAAAATTACACAACTCAATCATTTATTTAAAATTAACGATACATACTTATTATTATAAATACCTCTACGCATTTGCACGTAAACAAACTCCTAGATTCAAATTATCAAATGAGTTGTGAATCGAAATAATTTGGATGTTATCTATCATATAAATATATGCCTACAGTCCTATTTTATTATATTATATTATATCGTAATTGATATTATGTACACGATACGTACCTATATTTCAAGTTGAATAAAACAAAACTGCTATCTATAAATCTATTAAATATAAAACATTACTATTCAATGGAATGTTATCATTATGAGCGTTTCTGAGTAAATATTCTTCTGTAATTGTTCAATTTTATAATATTATGATGTTAAAACTTAAATTATTAGCACTAGTACCTACAGATGCGAATGGCTAAAACTTCATGTCTTCTTAGAAAGCACCAAGAAAAGCACCAATACAACCTTACCAACAAAATATATATTATAAACCGTACATAGGCGTTAACATAAATTGTAATAGGCTTAGGTAATAGGTAATTCATTCAACGCATTAAAAATAACAAATCAGAATGAAGTTTGTATTTAGAAACACTGTAACCGGTTACCGGAAACCACCCGGAAACGATACAGGGAAAAAAAATCTCATGCCATATTATCACAATAATTATTATTCACACCGCTAATCATACCTTAAGTATTTACATATTTAAATTACAACTCAAAGGGTACATATAGGTCTACCAGAATCTGATAGCATATTTATATTTATGAAATAAAAGATTTTCATGTGGCAACTTATTTGACAACTATCAAATTAGTTGTCAAATTATTTGTCTTTTTTGCAGTTGTTATATAATTTTTAGGATTTTGTCTAAAAAATCTTCGAAAATGTCGAAAAAGCCGCTGTGATCACAAGCAAGAGGTGTTGTTTATAATGTGTATAGAAAAATATTTGCTGAAGAAGGGTCAAACACATCACAATTTTCAATTTAGAAGATTTTATTGGTAAATTGGACTTACCCGCTTTGATACTTTCAATTAAAAATATTATATGTAGGTACTTAACTATAATATTGTTTGTTGATTGGAATATAATTTTATGAAAACTTATTACAGGAGTTTCCAATACGGCTATTCGTCAAGTCCAAGCTGTCCAAGTCAATTTTATAATGTGTGTATCTGTTAATACTTACGAAAATAAACATAGTTTTATTTTATTTTTATTTTATTTTATAAAAAATTATAAGCAGTCTAGTTTTCTATCGATATAACATCGATATTTTCACATGGCATAATGATAATGAACATACAAATATAGGTATGTGTAAATAATAATATGTATTACCTGTTTAAAAGTAATATGTATATTATACATGTAAGTATGTACCTACATAATATTAAGTGGATATCTCATTATTAAGTACAGTATTGTCCACTTATGTAATGTGACTAATGATATTGAGAACAAACTAAAAAATAAGCAGTATCAAGATCGTTCAGTCCATTTTCCCTAGGGTTGCACACTCAAAATTTTGATTTCCCTAATTGCCATCAGATTCTGGTTTACCTATAGTACATTTGTAAAAAAATATTTGTTACAATCATACACACAATCATACAATTGTCTACTATTTCATAATTATTTTCTTAGCAAGGTGGCAATAATAAAGTTAACTGTCACATTCTGTACAATCTGTCATTACTCATTTGTCAAATTTATACTCAAATCAAATTGACAAGTCGAAGTTTCACGCAAGTTCTAGGTTTGCTTGGTGTTTATTTTAAAATTACTCAAATAAACTTTATTTCGATCTTCTGAAATATTATAAATACAGTGTGTTTACTGTTTGACAAATCTTCAATGAGAGGCTGATATTAATCAAGTGTGTTGACCTTGGACTAGGTTAGTATGCTATAGTCTGTCCACTATAAGAATTGCTTTTTGACAGCTCGACGGGTGATACCAGAAGTGATGTTCAAAAGATTATCGATTGTGATACCATTTCAATTATAAATTCAAAATATTATCATAAATCGAATCAGGTACGTAAATAATAATTACAACGTAAACGTACTAATAAGATATGTAATAATAAGACCACATATCTATGCATTGTATGTTAAAAGTAAACTAAACTAATATTTTATTATTTATTGGTTTCTATCTTACAATTTGGTTGTCTTTACGTTTAAATTATATAACATAATAGAAGAGTTTTTCTGTATCGGATATATTTTACAGAGTATTTCTATCGATTATTTTAATCTATCGACCCATCATTGAATAATTCTGTGTAGGCATCACTAAGTGGGCGGGACCTGTCCATGAAGTACGATAATTATTTGTATGACATTTTAACATAGACAATACAATCCTACATAGGCGTGAAGCTGTCAAAAAGAAAATAATATAATGGACAGAGTATAACTGTTATATTCATTTGAGTTATGACCATAACCCACATTCGAAACTTTTTACGTTTTTTTACCAGCAAAATGTGCGAATCGAAGGTTTCATTGATGCCGGTTGGTGTTCGTGGTATGCGTGTTTTGGATCGTGAAAAGTTCATACAAAAAGTGCGTGTGCCAGTGATTGTGGTGACTGAAGACAAGATTGCCAAAACAAGTAAAATAATGAAGAATTATTTTTTCAAAATGGAAAATTTTAAGCCCGTACAAGACTACGTAATGAACGATTCGATTAAAAAAAAGAAAATTTTTTGCCATCCAGAAAAAATTGCACAATGGACAGACATATCTGAGACAGACAGGACTGTTCTCAAATTAAACGAAGTAAGTGAAGATAATTTATTATTTGAAGATGTTCAGCTCACTTATGACAATTTGAAGATTGATACAGTGTTTAAAGCAGTACTGCCAGAGAATGAAGAAATAGTCAGTAGTTTTTCTCAAATCGGGCACATCATTCATTTGAATTTAAGAGATCATCTGCTTGAATACAGGCAACTCATTGGTCAAGTTCTTCTCGACAAAATCAAGCTGTGCAGGACAGTTGTAAACAAAAGCAACATAATAGACAATACATATCGCAATTTCAAAATGGAGGTAATTGCTGGAGACGAGGACTTTCTGGTGACTGTAAAAGAGAATAGGTGTAGCTTTCAGTTTGACTTTTCCAAGGTGTATTGGAACCCTAGATTGGGAAAGGAGCATGAAAGGATATTGTCATTCTTAAAGCCAGGAGATGTTCTATTCGACGTGTTCTGCGGTGTAGGCCCATTTGCCATACCAGCGGCAAAGCGACATAGTATTGTATTTGCAAATGATTTGAATCCCGACTCTTACAAGTGGCTGGAACATAATGCAAAACAGAATAAAATTGACAAATCCCTCATTAAAATGTACAATTTGGATGGCAAAGATTTTATTTCTGATATCTTCAAACAATACATTATAGATTTATGTAATGGTACACATATATTAGAGAGCCAAGCAAAGATTCATGTCACAATGAATTTACCAGCCTTAGCTGTTGAATTTCTGAAGTATTTCAATGGTTTGGTTGATAAACAATTGTGTGAGAACATACCCAATGATATAATAGTGTATGTGTATTGTTTTGCAACTGGGGACAATCCAGTGAGCACCGCTAAGGAAATGGTATTAACAAACATTGGTGTGGACATATCGGAGAATATAATTGATGTGTTCAATGTCAGAAATGTTTCACCTAAAAAGGAAATGATGAGAGTAACGTTTAAACTCACTAAAGAGGTGCTGAGTAAAAAGGTTTTAGTGGATAGTGATGAGCCACCAGTAAAAAAACTATGTGTTTAATAGATATTGCTTTTTTTGAATTTGTGAAATATTAAGCATTTAATAGTGTTATAGTTTTAAGTAAGAATAATTAATTGTGCAATTAACTAAAAAAAAAGTGAAGAAAGATGTTTGGTAAATTTAAAGTTCATTAAAAATGAAGTAAATCGGGAATCTAAATTGGCTATAATTAAAAAAAATTGTTACTTTAAGTGTAAGAAATATTAAAATATGTTTCCTCTAACCATTTTCTTTAATTTAATCTCACACATAATATAATACCATGAGTATCTTGCATATCATATATGTTTTTGTGACTACCAGTGACTACCTGTTAGGAAATCTATTTTAAATGTAATAAAAATCCAATCAATTTAATTTTAAAATAAGACGATTATGAACTAAGATGACTTATACAGATTATTATATACAATGTAAAATTATATTCTGGTTTTATATACATAATTGTTATAAATTTTGTCTTAATCTGTGTGAAGGTTTTTAAATAAAAAATTATAAGTACATAAATTGAAAATGACCAAAAACCATGACAATATAAGTTAGATTATTAGATCTCCGAGTTCCACTTTTCCCACCTCTGCCTGTGTGTTGTATCCAGCTCATATCAGCACTCTACTGTTGACAAAATTTCATACGTCCAAAAATAAAATAAGATGTCATGCAATAGAATACTTAAATCACGTATTAAATAAATTATTTAATTTCAATTTTTTTTTTTCGTCAAATGATTTACTCGTGTCCATGGCCATGAAACTAAACTTATCAATTTCTATTACGACAATCAGCGCGTGATTTAATCAAATCCACGAAATTACAGACTGACATCACATACATAAAATCTTCAATCTGCTATCAATGAGTAATTTGACGTTGTACCTAATCTTGTATTGATAAATTTCAGGGAGGTATGAGATTTCTAATTTATTTGTAACCAACCGCGTGTTTGGCTTGCCGGTTGACCTGTAATGAAATGAGTAGGCCACGTACATATGGTAAAAGAATTATTTAAAGAGTAATTTTTTACTTAAATACATACATATATGCATATTATGTTATAAAATTATTTAAAAGAACAACTCCAGAGATTCTTGCCTGCTTCTTCTCTGGATATTTGTAAAAACTGCTTTCCGAACCGGTGGTAATCGATAAGACATGTTCAAAAGTGCAAATTATACACTTTTTTGTTGAAATTGATAAAATCTTATATATAAAAATGAATCGCAAAATGTGTTGGTAAGCGCATAACTCGAGAACGGCTGAACCGATTTCGATAATTCTTTTTTTATTATATTCCTTGAAGTACGAGGATGGTTTTTATGTAGAGAAAACGTAAATATGTACCACGGGCGAAGCCGGGGCGGACCGCTAGTATATTATATAGATAGTTTTTAGGAAATACCTAAATCGATTATTAAATTAATTAGGAAAATTATTTAATATATGTATACTTATTTATTTGCTCTATATCTCTTATTTATTTTTGAATCGAATTAATGTGTAGAACAAATGCACCAGAACTTATGCGATTTTTCACAGATGAAAATCCAATTTTACTAAAATTAATGGCATTTTCGATGTGATATGGTATTTTAACTATTTTTCTCGTGATTCCTTATTTCTGATAATGCAGGTAAATTTAGAACTCACGGATAGACGCACCTATATAGCTTCTTTTAGTTGTTTCAATAATAATGCGCTAAAATGTAATGCGTTCATGAAGATAATAGCATTAATTTACATTCTTATTAAGATTTCAATGCATGATGAACAAAAGTGATGAGTATTGAAGGACGTCCATTAATAGATTGCTTGCTTATTTTATAGTTACAGATATATCGACTGACGACTGGATCTGTGGAAAAGAAAATGATTAATCTTATCAGATTCCAAGAGCCTATATTTGAAGAACAGATAATGTGTTATAAAATTGCTTGACCTTCGTAGTTCTGCACTGAAAATCAACAGTAGCGGTTAAATAATAATTTGAAAAATACATGTCCTATAAATCGATGTCCAGGAGTAAACGTTAACTTTCGTATAAACGGCTGATTAAATCTTTTTTCTATAACGTTCTGGGATTGTTTTAAAAAAATAATCTAATCTAGATGCATTAGTCATTGATTTTTGGCGCAATGTTCATTTTAGTCATATATTTTACAGTTGACTGACGCAATGATCACAGTTTGTGATTCTTTTTGTAATAACAGTCTGGTATTTGTTCCAGTACGCAAAATGCCGAAGCGAGACGATGTGATTACAAATTATGAGGACACAGCAACTGTGATAGCAGAATCTGAACAGGTGCGTAAATTTTTAATTTTTATCGAAACTTAATTTAGAAATATCGAGCTTTAAGAGATAGCAAAGCTTTACGCTGCAGGAGCGGTTTTGTAGAGTCATGTGTTTTATTTTTTTTTGTATGAATACTTATAGATATGTAAAGATGATAGAGAATAGAGAAATTTTATCTCCATTGTTAATTACCTACTTATTGTTAAAAGAAGTTTTATTCTTATTGAATAATATTGTACTTGTCTAGTCTATGATACTTAGTTTTTTGCAGATACTAAGGCAATGCTTCTCGCAATTCAGGTTAGACGAAGTTTTCCTATCGTTCAACGGCGGGAAAGACTGCACAGTTCTACTAGATCTCACAATAAACATATTAAAGGATATATTTAACAAAGAAGAAGTAGCAAAAGATCTGAAAGTCATATACATGCGTTCAAATGGCCCCTTTAGAGAAATGGAAACGTTTATAGAAGAAATTGAAGCGCATTATAAAATTAAATTATTAGTGGTTGAGGGAGAAATGAAAAGCGTCTTAGAAAATATTCTAGAAAACGATAGAAGACTCAAGGCCTGTTTAATGGGAACGAGGAGGACGGATCCGTATAGTCAAAATATGAACTTTCTACAGGTATTGTTATTAGAATTTAGAAATATCCTTTCTATTGATGTCACGAATTACTTTGTAAAGATAAGGCAAATGTTTTGAATAAAAATAACTGCGTTAAAAACAACCGACTTCATAAACAGAAAAGTAAAAAATAAAAAAGATTTGATATTATTAATTACTACATATTATTTATTAAATAGGTTTGAAGTCGGTGCCAAACACTAGTATTAAGCCCGTGCAATAATAATTAATAATATCAAATCTTTTTTATTTTTTACTTTTCTGTTTATGAAGTCGGTTGTTTTTAACGCAGTTATTTTTATTTAATACTTTTTAGTGTTTTTATCAACACGAATCAAACGAGCCCAATCTCGATATAATTGAGTCAATATATTACTGAGTTCCTAAGGCCACCTTCTGATTCCATCATCAAATCAGCTCTATGTCTATGATAATGTTTCATCGCTATCCAATTTACATAAGTATACAAAATTTCAGCTCAATCGGTTACCGGGAAGTGAATCAAAGTTACTTGCTACATTTCAATGAAGTCATCGAGTACAGACAAAAATGCTCATAAAATAAAAACTACTGGGTTTATCCGAATAAAATTTTTATGGGACCAATTCGACACCATCCCGCATCGAACAAAAAAAGAATCACGTAAATCGGTTAAGAAACCTAGGAGTAATCGGTGTACATACATCCAAAAAAAAAAAATTATACCGGCCGAATTGATAACCTCCTCGTTTTTTTGGAAGTCGGTTAAAAACAATGAGATCATTGTCATTAATAATAATAATATCTAATTAATAATTATAGATATTGTAGGGGCTAATATTTAGTACACGATTTATCATTTATCGCAATTATACATCTAGTAGGTATGCAAACATAAGGTATTTTTTTTTCAATCGTATTATACCGACATTTTAAACCTCCTTAATTTTTCAGAAAACAGATCCATCCTGGCCTCAAGTAATTCGAGTATCACCACTGTTAAATTGGAGTTATCATCAAATTTGGACGTATATTCACGAGCGACATGTGCCTTATTGCAGTCTTTACGATATAGGGTAAGATATTTTTACTCAACGCTCCCTCAAAAATATAGATCTGATAAAAATATATATAGTTTCAAACATTCATTGGTTTGAAAAATTTTCACTGCCAAAATACTACGTATTAATGTGAATTTGCCAGAAATTGGAATAAAATCACCATCTATATTATTATTGCAGCAATTATAACTTAAATTAGCGTAGTTAAGATCACCAACAAACCCAGAATAATTTATATACTTACTGATATTTTTTTCAGATACACATCAATAGGTAATACATATAACACGTTGCCAAACCCGTCTCTAGCATACCACGTGAACGGTCACATAGCATATCGACCAGCTTGGTTGTTAACCGACCCCACACTAGAAAGAGCGGGAAGGAAGTCCACACAACCCAGTGTACAAAATGGTCACAATATACCTATTAGTAATGGTCAAACAGCACAGACATTATAGTTAAACCTTTGGACTGCCTTGTTTTTTGGCTTTATGCTGTATAAAATATTTTTTTTTTCTTGTTACACAATGTCACAACTTATGTATGATTCGGTAAATATGGTACCTTTTGAATAACTCTTTGTCGTGTTATAAATCCGTGCTTTTAAAATCTAGTGTAAAATATGTTTTGTCTAATACTTTGGTAACAAAACATATTGCCAAAGTTTGGTAGTTGTAAAAAAGGTAATAAGTCAAATCTACCTATGTCTAATGACTTATATATTTTTGCGAATTTGAAAATGAATAAACAACTTTTGAATTTGCCCATTCGCTTTACTTATAAATTGAAGAGGTAGCTTTAAATATATACTTCAAAAGTGACTTAATATACGTATTTTACGGAATATACCTGTATAATTAACCTGTGATACTCTCGCAATGTGTTGTGTTCTCAGACAAAGGCTCATATTATGTGGTACAAATTAATTTTTTGTGGTTACTGAGCCGAGATATTTTTGTAGGTCAATGATTAGTTCAATTTAACAAAATATACGCAGATTCGTTAAATTATACTGCACGTTTGATACGTGTTTAGTTATTTAATCGTACTTATTAAAATTTAACTGACTTATTTTAAGTTCTGAAATTGAGCGCGTAGGATCTGTTACAGTTCAAATTACAAATAAGCGATAGACATTTTCACCTTTGCCTATGCTTTTTGGAACCTGAAAATAACTGTTCTGTGTTGTGTACAATTATTATTATGATATTATGTTGCTATTCAACATTATTTTGTAACATTCAACTAAGTATCTACTTAAAATTGTTTTGCGAGTTTTTAAAAAAAAAATAGTTTTATAATATTACAGCAGTTTTCTTATCCATTCTGCCTTTGTTGTTTATTTGGTTACTAGTTTAACCGTTAAACTTATTTTTATTATTTAATCACACATTTAGTATCACATTTTTGTAACTACTCGGCCAACTAGCGTACTTATACTTTACGTTGAACAGGGATTTATTTTAATTACACATTAGTAATTATTTATTTATGATCACTTATTTTTTACTGATTGCATCCAATGTACCTTTATAATTTAGATTTAAATCACGCTTTGAATATTTAGCAATTGTTTGAATCAAATCCTAGTGATAGTAGATTGTTATTAACAATGCATTTTATTTTGTGTATATTTTAGTTCCAATCTCGAATTTAGGTTAGTTATAATTAGATAATTGTTATATTTATTGACAGCAAATACCATCAGAGATTTAAGGCTTCACCGTACGAATATCACAAATAGTTTTGTTTACTAATTCTTTATACTTAGTTACATATAAGACTCATAACATCCTGTCTCAATATATTGAGCTCAGAATAATTATAATTTTTTTGCATCACGATTTTTGTATTTTATTTACATTTAAGTATATAAGTTTTATAGAAATACCTATAAGATATTAGGTATCATTTTTTTCTTAACTAAATAAAATACACCTCTTACATTTCTGATGGTATTATCATGTATTATGCAAACTTAATAATTTTCAAAATCCAATTAATTAATAATGGTATATGCAATTTCCTATTATGCCTACCTCTCTGTGAGTTTTAATAAATATAATTTGACCGAAATTGTTGACTACTTATTTAAATCTTTTACAATTTACAAATCATATTTAACATTTTTTTACTATTTATTAACTAATACGCCTTCCAAAGTATTTATCTGAATTATTACATAATAATAAACATGTAACATTAGATATGAGATTCTTATCATGCCTTTATTTACTTTAATAAAACTTATACTAAATCTTCATATATTTTAAAGAACTAACGCTTCTAATGTCTATGCAGATGAAATAAATTGTGTTGAAAAATCATTGCAATGATAAAGTGAAAAGAAACTAAATTATAAAAAGACATTATACATATTTATTAACCGCTTATATACAATGGTTTTAAGTATTATTTTCACTCTGATTAGGTTTTACATGTTTCTTGATAAATTCTTGAAAAGCTAACACATCTTCTGGCTTGTCATCTGAAATTCGACAACAATTAATTACTTTAATTAAATACATTTTTAAATATTAAAAACAGATAATAGATATTTTGACATTTATATTTATTTACTAGCTGCTTGCCCCGGCTCCGACGTGATACGCCATTTTGGACCTTTGGTCAAACAGATTTACTAATTATATTTAGAAATGCCTGTATAAGAATTAAAATAACCAGCTTCAAATAGGGTGGTTTCTAATTTCAAATGTTTATTTTTTTGTATGTTCACCAAATTCATCATTTATAAGCCAGTCCTAACAATAACTATCAAACTATTACGTCTATACATCATAGAATAACATTTATCTATATAAAAACATACCCATCTCAGGTTTTTGGTCTTCCGTACCCTCTTCGTCACTAGAGCTCTCATTGGCGGGATGCTTTAGGTACATATCGCTTCTCTCCCTCCCAACCATCACTTCCTCTATGAGTTTCTTCTTGTCTATCACTGTGTCTTTGTCATCAACTAAAAAATAATGATGAAAAATAATAAAATATCGAAATTAAATTTATTCTTTAAAATATTATTCGTTGATGAAGCTTTTTAATACTACGAAACTAAAAATCTACGAATCAAGATAAAAAAAAAGACGGGTTGCACTCCGGGAGTGCCGGCAGAAGTGAAAACTTGATTATTAACGTTGAGCATGTTTGATATCCATCCGTCTTACGCTTTTTCGATCAGGCCACGTGTCCTGACGCGAGTTTAAGATTTTATACCCAACGCCGCTAAAGAAGTTTTCACTTCAAAAATCATAAAATTTTAAATCATACCTTGTTTATCCTCTTTCAATTCCTCCTCTTTCCTCTTTTGTTCTGCCAATTTTTCCTCTCGCATTTTCAGCCAGTCCGCTTTGTATTCCCTGCAATTCAAAGGAGAAATTAATAAATAAACTAAGTATAATGTATTTATCATGAAATATTCTCTATACCACTATAATAATATGTACATAATTGTCGTAATATTTAAATTAATAACCACTTTAGTTAATAATGTAAATTGTTGGAAAACTTTTTATATCATACCACTTATTATTATTAAGTATTTACCTCTCATACTCTTCAGCGGCCTCATCAACCAGTTTAAAGAACTCATCAATTCCCTTAAAATAGAATCAAAATATAACATTAATTGCATAATTCATATAATTTCATGATGATAAAAGTGTGGTTTAGAAGGAAACTCAAAATCGATTTTAACTTTCTTGTTATAATAACTGTATTTATATGTTAACGGTACAAATAAATATATTTTCTTTCTTTCAAAAATAAATTGTGTATGATGAGCTAATTAATATTTTTCTATAGCTTAAATAACAATAAATCTCACATCGCCAGTATGAGCACTAATGCCGCAACACCTAAGGTCCGTATAAAAGTGGTCAAGCGCGAGTGCCAAGGAGCGAGTCAAGTTGCCCACATACGAACTGCCTTCCCCTGACCCCTCTGCGTCTAGTGCTTCTTGGAACGCTTCGAAATCGCGCATCCATTCTACTGCGAAGGCATTGTCTACTACATCTGTCTGGAATTGTGGATGAGATATTATTTTAGCAATGAAATTTAAGAAAAATATACAATTTATTGTGTTATGTTAGTAAACAATATGGTAGTCATTTCTAAAATTCATTAAAATATGTTTTATAGTGATTGTGTGGTTAATTTACAGTGTTTTGAAGACTTGAAATTGTAACATGTTCAAATGAACATCAAGTAGAATGTTATAATTGGTAAGAAAATCATACTTCTTTGTATGGAGAGGCAAAAAAGTTCTACCACTTATTCCTATAGAAGTATATACAACAAAATAGTTGTGAAATACTTCCTATAAGCTTTTTATGCAAGCCAAATAAATAAATAAATGTTAGTTAATAATGAGTTATTTGTAACTTAAACAATCAGGAATAGTGTATGCTATTACATAAACAGTCAAGACTTACCTTATTCATAACAACAATAAACGGCAACTTCGTCTTATACAATATAGAGCAAGCATACAACATATTAGACATAAATGTGACTGGCGAGACACTCCTCACTGTGTCCATGACATACACAACCACAGTAGGACATGAAGACGCTAAGGTTTCTGTCAATATGGTGCCTGACGCTGACCATGTGAATACTTCTATTTGACCTGAATATTATGGAACAATAACAATAAATAATGTTTAAAATATATGAATAATATTATGAATGAATAAATGCTTAGCATTTAATATTATAGCTCCAAAATATTTGTTTAATGTCATTTGTTCCAAGCAATTTGCAATTCCTTTAAAATGAGTACAAACTTGAATAAAAAGAAATAAGCAAACACTTACCTGGTGTATCAATAACACAATACTTATGTTTCTTGCCAGCTTTCTCAATTAGTTCCACAACTTGATCAAACTTTGTAGTGAACAAGTTAAGAGCAGTCACAATACCACCATTAGGTCCAAGGCCATACTGTTTCATTACCTCTTTATAATCAACTGTGTCTCGAATATCTGAAATATTTTTTTGTTGAAACGTGCACCGATACGAAAGTTCATTAAAATTTGCAATCATTTATTAGATTATGGAAGAATAAATTCAAAAACAAACTTTACGAATCCTGAATGTGAATGTTTTTCACAGTAGCAATATTTGTATTCCTTTATACATCAAAAGGCCTTTATAAGTAGATGTAACAATATGTACTTAATATATTTTTGTAACGTAGTTACTTTTACATGTTTAACTTACCAATATTAGCGGGATATGGGACTTCACGACAAGCCGGATCCAAATTAATTAAATACGGTCGTGAGCCATTTATCACTTTACCAGCTAGTCGTCTGGTAAATGAAGTTTTCCCAGCACCAGCCATACCTATATAAAAATTGATTAAAACCAAAATACAATGTAACAAACACAAACATTCAAAATAATAACAAAACTAACCTAAAATTATTAGGCATACTGGTTTCTTCGCTTCTTCTTCCATAGCTTAATCAAATGAAATCCTCAATGGTATAAAAGATATCTTAAATTTTAATTTTGCATGGATTTCAAATTAAATGTAATAATTAATAAATGTTTACTAGAATATACATTTGCGAATCAACATCACATCAACATCGCAAATCGCAAACTTGAAACTTTGTTATTTTGAGTTTTGACATATGACAAGTGGAATGTCAGACCACAGATGATCAAAATATGTAATGTGTTACCAGTTACCACGCTAAATCAGGTGAAATTTTTGATGAAAAAGTAGTATAGGTCTACCACTTAGATCATTAAGTAATGGATAACACTCGCAGGCGTTTCCCCTTTTGCTGAGGTATAAGATTATTCGAATCGAAAAATCTTATGCTTTCATAAAAACTACTTGCGTAATCGATTACAAACACTCTGCGTATTCGTAAAACATCGAAAGGACGTCTGCGAGTGCTCCGCTAAAAATGCCGTTTTGCACTGTCAAGTCTTGCAGAAGCAATTCAAACATGTCGAATATTAAAAAAGATGGAATAACCTTTAATTTGTGTATATTTTTTTATTTTTTAACGTACATTTCTAATTAAATGCAATTTCTAATAATCGTCGATGTATCATTTAGCGATATGATCAAGACAAATAATCGAGTCATGTTTCGAGAGAGAAAGAGACGAGACTATCATGGAAAGAAAATATACAAATTTAATCTTTATCTACTAAGAGAGAAAGTTGAATTTAAAACGCGATAATGAACCGCATTCCTTACGAGACTATCTTTTAAAGAAATACAAATTTAATCTTTATGATCTAAGTTATAAAGTTGAATTTAGAACGCGATATTGAACCACACTCCCCACGAGACAACTTGGAATGAAATACAAATTTAATCTTTATGAACTTAGGGATAGAGTTGAATTTAAAAACTCGTCGCTTAAAAGGTCGTAAATTTTTACGACTTTCGTGACACAAATTATTTTTGTGAATGTGTGATTGTGTTTCAATAGTGTGAGTTGCCCTCCCCGCACCAAAATCAGCAGAAAGTTTAGTTAGAACATTTGCCAGCGTACTCCATCCATTACTTAATGATCTAAGGTCTACCAGAATCTGATGGCATATTTATATTTTAAAAATAAAAGATTTTCATGTGGCAACTTTATTTGACAACTATCAAATTGGTTGTCAAATTATTGTGTTGATGATTAATTTTTAGGATTTTGTCTTCAAAATCTTCGAAATGTCGATAAAACCGCTGCGATCACAAGCAAGAGGTGTTGTTTACAATGTGTATAGAAAAACATTCGATGAAGAAGGGTCAAACACATCACTATTTTCAATTTTAAAGCGCGTGAAAGATTTTATTGCTAAGTTGGACTTACCCGTTTTGATACTTTAAATTAATAATGTTGTTTGTTGAAAAATATAATTTTATGAAAACTTATTACAGGAGTTTCCATTCTTGGCTATTTGTCAAGTCCAAGGTGTACAAGTCAATTTTATAATGTGTTAATACTTACGAAAATAAACATGATTTTATTTTATTATTGTTTTATTTTATAAAAAATTATAAACAATCGTTAATTAATATAGTAAATAAGTTTTGATCTGCATTATCATTACATCCATATTTTCACATGCCATAATGATTTTTTTTTTTTTTTTTTTTTTTTTTTTATGTCAGAGCAAGCAAAGGAGCAGATGGGCCACCTGATGTTAAGTGGTCACCACCGCCCATAAACACTTGTAACACTAGGAGTGTTACAGGTGCTTTGCCGGCCTTTTATGGACAAATAAGCTCTTTTCTTGAAGGCCCCAATGTCGTAGTTGTTCGGGAACACCGCAGGTGGCAAATCGTTCCACAGTTTCACCGTACGCGGAAGGAAGTTGCGGGTGAAGCGGACAGTGGTGGAGCGCCAACCATCCAGATGGTGCGGATGGAACTGGTTTTTACGGCGTGTGGTCCGGTGGTGGAACTGTGCGGCTGGTAGTAGGTGGAACAATTCCTCAGAGCACTCCCCATAGTAGATTCTGTACAGTATACAGAGACACGCAACGTCTCTTCGCACTGACAGAGGATCGAGCCTATCGGAAAGCCTACGGTCATCGACAATTCGAGCTGCTCGACGTTGGATGCGGTCAAGAGGAAGGAGTTGATACTGTGGGGCTCCGGCCCAGAGATGAGAACAGTACTCCATATGCGGTCGCACCTGAGCCTTGTACAGCTGAAGTCGGTGGGCCGGCTTGAAGTACTGTCTCGATCTACTGAGCACACCAAGTTTTTTCGAGGCTAATTTAGCCTTCGCTTCCAAATGACTGCGGAATTGAACGTCACTCGAGATTTCGACTCCGAGGATTCCGATTTTCGGCGATATACTAAGGGGAGTACTCTTAAACCGAGGTTCTACGACAAATGGGGTCTTTTTAGCGGTGAACGCGCAAACCTGTGTCTTTAGGGGATTGAACTCGACAAGATTAAGTTCGCCCCAATCCGAGACTTCTTGGAGAGAAGACTCGACTTCAGACACAAGTTTGTTTCGACTCTCATTGAGGCTTTCCTTTGAGGTGTTTGCACGGCCGGGATAAAGAGCATCCCCCGTACTGTCGTCCGCATAGCAATGAATATTACTGATTTGTAACAAATCATTGATATGCAGAAGAAACAGTGTAGGAGATAGCACGCAGCCTTGTGGGACACCAGCATTCACATGAAGAGGCTTAGAGCAAGAACCGTCGATAACGACCTTAATGCTCCTCTCTTCCAGGAAGCTGGCAACCCAATCGCATAACCTCGCAGGAAGTCCGAAAGATGGTAATTTCGCTAGAAGTGCCTTGTGCCAGACCCGATCGAAGGCTTTCGCTACATCCAAACTTACAGCCAATGCCTCCCCTTTACTCTCAACCGCCTCCGCCCATCTGTGAGTGAGGTACACCAAAAGATCACCAGTCGAGCGACCACTACGGAAACCGTATTGCCGGTCGCTTAACAGCTGGTTCTCCTCCAGGTACCTCATGAGCTGGCAGTTAATAATGGATTCCATTATTTTGGAGAGTAAAGAAGTGATGGCGATCGGTCTGTAGTTAGACGGATTTGAGCGATCGCCTTTTTTAGGGATTGGGTGGACAAGAGCAGTCTTCCACGAATTCGGAACAATGCCTTTGGCGTAAGAAAGCCGAAAAAGACGCGTTACAACCGGTGCCAACTCAGGAGCACATGTCCTAAGCACAATAGGGGAGACTCCATCCGGCCCTGACGACTTATGGATGTCAAGGGAAAAGAGAGCATTTCGAACGGCACGTTGTGTGAAACGTATATCCGCCATTGAATGGTTACACCGCGGGATGGTCGGCGGTGTCTTTCCCCTGTCATCAAGAGTCGAGTTCCTAGCAAAGAGAGCGCCCAAGAGTTCGGCTTTCTCTTTAGCGGAATGGGCCAGAGAGTCTTCGTCCTTGTGCAAAGGTGGAAAGGATGAACGACAGAAGTTACCTTGGATGGCCTTGGCGAGGGACCAAAACGCCCGTGTTCCCGAAGGAAGTCGCGTCAGTCTATCGCCAAGTGCACCAATGTAACTAGATTTAGCCCTAGCGATTTCTCTCTTGTAGGATCTGGAGGCAGAGTTGTACTTCTTCCTGATGAGACCAGCGCTTGGATCGCGACACGCCGTTGCTGCAACCCAGGCTTGAAAAAGTTCCTGTTTCTGGCGAGACGCCATGTTACAGGAACGTCCAAACCAAGGCTTGGATCTGCCACCGACGGGCACAACAGAGTATGGCACAAATAGTTCCATACCCTGCAGCACCACGTCAGTGACAGACTCAGCACAAGCGTTGGGATCTTCCGAGGAGAAGCAAACAGGCCCCCATGGGTAGGAAGCGAAAAAACCACGCATTCCGTCCCAGTCTGCCGACCTGTAGTGCCACACACGGCGTCGAGCTGCAGGTGTCTGCTGTTTCGAACCCATAAGTGGCACCACACTCCGTATCAGGCAATGGTCTGATGACCCCAGTGGGGCCACGACGGAGACCTGATAGTTTTCGGGGTGTGTGGTCAGCAGAAGATCCAGAAGAGAGGGAGTATGGCCCTCCACATCCGGTATTCGCGTAGGCGATGAAACCAGCTGTGTTAGGCCATAGGCTAGAGCAAAATCGTGCACAGTTCGTCCCGCGTGGTCAGTTGTACGCGACCCGAGCCATTCAACGTGGTGGGCATTGAAATCGCCTAAAACCACAAGCTCTGCAGAAGGGAACTGTACAAGCAAAGTGTCGATCATCTCTTGGATGTGCTCAAATAAACGGTCGGTACCAGTATTCCCGCTGTGGGATCTGTACAGGCAAACATAGACGCGAGGGTGGTCGCCGCAGTCAATATGCAGCCAGATAATGGACAGATCCTCACCTTCAAGGGTGCCAAGACGTCGACAACAGATATCCTCCCTAACGTATGCGCATACCCCGGCACGCGGTGCAAAAGTATGCTCCAGCTTAAAACCAGGGTATGTGAGATAAGATACGTCGGCCGGAGTTGATATCTGAGTCTCAGTCAGGAAGAGCAAGGCCGGCTTAGCCGTCTCAAGATGGTAGTGGACGGCGTTTAAATTAGTGTGCAGCCCCCGGATGTTACAAAAGTCCACCGTGAGAGTGGAGGGGGGTGATTTTCTTCGCTTGCTCTGCGAACCCCTTGGCACATGACCGAGCGGAATTATGCCCGCCCCAGAATACGACGGGCTGCCGCAGCGCAGGCGCTGCGGGAGGGATTCTCCGGCACCGCAGGTGCCGGTACCCTCCTGGGGTATTCTGCCTGATAATACCGCGTTCATATTTGGGGGTTGTTTTTGGGTCTCCGGACCCCTCACTCACCGTACGAAACACGGTAGCATACTGTTAATATGCCACCATTTCACGCCGGTTTTCTGTGAGGGTGTGGTAACTTCCCCGGTGCGAGCTTGACCCATTTCGTGCCGAAGCAATGCTCGACTCCCACTATAAAAACCTATAATTACATATTATACATTACATTTATACCCATTAATACCTATATTTGAATATATGTATGATATACATATATTCAAATATAGGTATGTGTAAATACATAATATTATGTATTACCTTTAGAAAAGTAATATGTATATTATACATGTAATAAGTACCTACATAATATTACGTGGATATCTCATTATTAAATACAGTATTATCCACTTGTTTAATGTGACTAATGATATTGAGGACAAAATAAAAAATATGCAGTATCAAAATCGTTCAGTCCATTTTCCCTAGGGTTGCACACTCAAAATTTTGATTTCCCTAATTGCCATCAGATTCTGGTTTACCTATAGGTGGTACAATTTATAGTAGTTAAGCCCGTGGCTTCGCTCGCTTTCGAATTGTAAATCCAAAACCGATCTCGAAGTCACAATCAATACAAAAAATAAAATTGTGGAAGACCGTTGTCCGATTTCATGCAAATATTACTATTTAATTAATTAATTATTCTCATTTTGGAGAATTTGATTTGAATTTTAAGCAACGCACATGCGATCAAAGTCGCGGGCAATGCTAGTATGAAATACAACTCAAAAGTCAAAGTAGCTTAGTAGGCTGTTATGAAAAAATTAATATTTCCATATTTTAAGATTCAACTTTAAAATTAATTGTAAATCAAGAAGAGTAAATAAAACAAAATAGAAGTACTAATTACAGGCACTTTATTACTTAAACTACTAATTACAATATTTACAAAAGTGATGACTTAATTAGGCATCTTTTTCGAGATTTAAGAACATTATTGGATACATATGACCTAATTTTGATATTCTTTTTTGTATAATAATACGAAACGTATCCGTGTATGAGGTAGGAGGCTTGCATGTTGAGGGATCCCGCCAATGAAGACCTGTGAATAACAATTTAGTAAATTATAAAAATTAGTTAAATATAAAAATTTAGTTTTCTATCCAATAACACTAATTCTAGAGTTGTAGACTGTAAGAATTCTAAAACTATTTAAACAAATAGAGTAATCATTTTAATCTGTTATGATTATTTTATTAAATAGGCACTTATCATAAAAAAATGATTTAGGGATTTCTTTATGCATACCTGTAGCATCACAAGTAAATAATGCAGGCGACGGCACGTGATCCCTCGTGTAGTTCCATAAACAATCTCGCAATACTTGAACAAGCTAGAAAAAAAACAATCATTTTACTCGAGGCTTCTTAACAATTTTATCCTTTAATATAAAAAAAAGACGGGTTGCACTTGGGGATTGCCGCGGTAAAGCTATTGCATAGCATGCCTTCACTTCAGCCACACCTCCGTGCCCGTCGGAGTGGGGAGTGTGAGGTTTTTTTTCGTTACGGAATTTCTGGATTCGGTCCCCTACGCTCAAGGCCCACGATAGTAGCTATGCAATAGCTTAAAACAAAATTTTCTTAGGCCAACAATTATATAAAATTCTGTAATAAAATATCCTAACTAACCTCACTAGCTGTCAATTCTGGCGCCAATTCTAACATGTGACTCAGTGGGTGTGGCAACAATTGTCCAAGTGTCATTATTGACAGCAGTTCTGTCAACGCGGACAATTCGCGCGCCAACTCTGGTGATTGTGTATGCCGATCTGAAAACAAATGGGATTATAAATTATGAAAACGAGCAATGAATTCACTTTTCTCATAGTTTGAAGTGTATTTATTTTAAAAGTAGGTAAATGAAATTTGAAAATTACAAGCTTTGAATTCATTTCTCGTTTGAAGTGTAATTTTTAAAAATAGGTAAGGTGTATATTTATCTAGACACTAGCGGTCCGCCCCGGCTTCGCCCGTGGTACATATTTTCGTTTTCTCTACATAAAAACCATCCTCGTACTTCAAGGAATATAATAAAAAAAGAATTATCGAAATCGGTTCAGCCGTTCTCGAGTTATGCGCTTACCAACACATTTTGCGATTCATTTTTATATATAAGAAGATGTGTGTAGGAAATAAATTTTATTTCCTTCAACGAAAAAGGGAGGATAATCGACCAGTCCCTTTCTTGGTCGGCCAGTAAGACCCCGATTGTACATGTCGGGAACTTGAATTTGATATTTCTGGTTTTATAGAATTCAAATGCTTTATAAATATAGATTTAAGATTTAAAAAAGAATAGAAAAATCTCGCCCGCCTCTCGATCGAATTTTTCTATTCTTTATAAATTATATGTCGGGAACTTTTGATATAGGTAGAGTTGAGATGGGGGTCTTCAAGCGAAGAGTGAACGGGTACCTTCTAGGGAAGCGCGCTCCATCATAGGCCACATCTCAGCTTACCATCAGGCGAGATCGTGGTCAAGCGCTTCCCTATCACACAATTAAAAAAAAATCATTTTTAAAGTTCCCAAAAATGCAACTTGCAACACACAACACTGACCCAAGTGCGCCCGCAGCCTGTGCAGCAGCGTGGCGGCCGAGGCCCGCAGCAGCGCGGACGCCAGGCACAGCGCGGGGCGGGCCAGCGCCACGCGCCGCAACACACAACACACAACACTGACCCAAGTGCGCCCGCAGCCTGTGCAGCAGCGTGGCGGCCGAGGCCCGCAGCAGCGCGGACGCCAGGCACAGCGCGGGGCGGGCCAGCGCCACGCGCCGCAACACACAACACACAACACTGACCCAAGTGCGCCCGCAGCCTGTGCAGCAGCGTGGCGGCCGAGGCCCGCAGCAGCGCGGACGCCAGGCACAGCGCGGGGCGGGCCAGCGCCACGCGCCGCAACACACAACACACAACACTGACCCAAGTGCGCCCGCAGCCTGTGCAGCAGCGTGGCGGCCGAGGCCCGCAGCAGCGCGGACGCCAGGCACAGCGCGGGGCGGGCCAGCGCCACGCGCCGCAACACACAACACACAACACTGACCCAAGTGCGCCCGCAGCCTGTGCAGCAGCGTGGCGGCCGAGGCCCGCAGCAGCGCGGACGCCAGGCACAGCGCGGGGCGGGCCAGCGCCACGCGCCGCAACACACAACACACAACACTGACCCAAGTGCGCCCGCAGCCTGTGCAGCAGCGTGGCGGCCGAGGCCCGCAGCAGCGCGGACGCCAGGCACAGCGCGGGGCGGGCCAGCGCCACGCGCCGCAACACACAACACACAACACTGACCCAAGTGCGCCCGCAGCCTGTGCAGCAGCGTGGCCGCCGAGGCCCGCAGCAGCGCGGACGCCAGGCACAGCGCGGGGCGGGCCAGCGCCACGCGCCGCAGCGCAGCCCGCGCCACCGCGCACCGCTCCACTGCGCCGCGCATGTACAGCTCGCGCTCTATGCTCACTTGCTGTTCGTACCGAATTAATTCACTTTACTATACACGATTAACATGCACACCCAAAAAAAGGGATTAAGGGTGCGTATAAAGCAAAATTACCAATCTTCTATTAGATGATACGTGTAATATTCAAGACCAAATCTAAAAAATAAAATATATATCAAACTAGATGATATGTTCAACGATTCTGTTCAATCAAAAACATAAAATATTAAAATTGACTCGATAAAAAAAAATCACCAAGTTAGCTCTAATTTTCACACTTTTACGTTTTCTACTTGACATGGTAATACTTATTATGATTTTTTTTTCATAAACAATTATATTAAAACATTTGCAAGATATTTGTCAGAGCATTTTGTGTAATTACTTTAAGTTTTGATTTTATCTGCGATAAACCACTTTTGGCGCTCTTTTTTTCTCGAGATAAACGTTTGGTTTTGTCACGATAAAAGTGGTTTATCGCAGATAAAACCAAAACTAAAAGTAATTACACAAAATGCTCTGACAAATATCTTGCAAATGTTTTAATATAATTGTTTATGAAAAAAAAATCATAATAAGTATTACCATGTCAAGTAGAAAACGTAAAAGTGTGAAAATTAGAGCTAACTTGGTGATTTTTTTTTATCGAGTCAATTTTAATATTTTATGTTTTTGATTGAACAGAATCGTTGAACATATCATCTAGTTTGATATATATTTTATTTTTTAGATTTGGTCTTGAATATTACACGTATCATCTAATAGAAGATTGGTAATTTTGCTTTATACGCACCCTTAAGGGCTGATTTTTCAATACTTGGTAAAACTTATTCATCGAATAACGTATTAAAGTACCATTTCAAAAATGTTATCTAATTGTCCGTATATGACAGTTTACAGGCGACATTTTAAAATGTTCGTGTGTACTTTATTGGACGGATAAATTTTAACCAAGGATTGAAAAATCGGCCCTTAGATTTATAAAATAAAATATAAAAACAAAACTATTTTATCGGAAAGCTAGGACGTTACTACTACTACCAGACAGGGACAAAGTGACGTGTTAGAAGCGAGTCAATGTTTAGGTGAAAATCACATTAGACACGGAGCGCTTACGAGCTGAATTGAACTTTATTGCTTAGTTGTAAGAGTTCTTATTTTTATATTAATTGTTGCGCGTATTGGTGCTTCTGTCTCATTTTTCCTGTTGTTTATTGCAAAACGGTACAGTTCGTTTTATTTGCAGTAATTTTAATAAAATTATTTTGTTTTATTGCAAGTTTTTTTTTGTGTATAAAATCGAAATAATATCATGAAAATAATAGTTTATGATAAGCTAAAAAAATATAACTTTATTCTGGGGAAAATTCGCATTCTAATAACTCTCTTCCTCCTGTGTTGTTCTACTTCTGTTTCAAAAATCAAGTTTTTTCGAAGATTTTTTATTTTGCCTATACTTACATATTTATCTATCCATACATACCTTAGTAAAATCTTCATCAGGCCACGGTAAGCCATTATACATCACATCTGGCGACACTAACTCCACTAATAGTAAGGAAACTGACGTTGCTCCTTCAACAATGCCGCTGTTGCCATCCTAATGATAAAAAATGTCTAAATAATAAGTATTGTTACAGTTTTTGTATATACTTTGTGTTGTAGTAAATAATAAATATGCTTTACACGATGATATTTCATCACAGTTAAATTTCGTCGTTACTGAGTTTGGAATAACACGTTTTCGAGGGTCCTGTAAAACACTCGGGGTGTGTGTGTGACATAGTTATTCATCATTATTATCAATCAACTGTTTAAAAAAAAATAGACGGGTTGCACTCCGGGAGTGCCGGCAGAAGTGAAAACTTGATTATTAACGTTGAGCATGTTTGATATCCATCCGTCTTAGGCTTTTTCGATCAGGTCACGTGTCCTGACGCGAGTTTAAGATTTTATACCCATTACAGAAAAAGTGCTCAACGCCGCTAAAGAAGTTTTCAATTCAAAAACATTTCTGTTTGGTCCTTCGAGCCTGGACCCTTTACGGGTCATATGTTTTATGACGTTAATCTTTTATCAACAAGCCACAGCTTGTAAGTCATATTAAAATAAGCCAGTTCTAACCCAGACTACATTATATCTTAGCACCTAAATTCAATAGTAACGTAACTTACCATACAAGACATCAAAGCTCCCATCAAGAGTTCATTATTAGTAGTCAATATAGGTGGTATTTCGTTGTCATCTTGACTGCCTTGCTTCCTCACTCCCTTGCCTATTATACCAGCGTGGAATACTGAGGTGTGGCTTTGAGTTAATTGCGTTATTGGACCCTGGATAAAATAAATAATAAATATGCGCGTTGAGAGTAAAATTTCAAGGTCACGTCATGGCAATACCGTCACGTGATGGAGTTAAGGCGACGATATTGGTATCTTTGAATCTTTCCAGAGAAATTTCACTTCAGACTCAATAAAAAACTCAAAGGAATGATATAAGTACGAAACTGCATTAGTTTCAAAGCTAAATGGAGGAAATAATTTATGGCTTGTATAAAAAGGACTTTCTGACTTTGTTTTAGTAGCCTTTTTCTATCTTTTACATGAATATAAATTGTATATTGTAATAAATTGTGAAAAAAAAATTGTGACTGTAATAAAAATAAGGTTCAGTATAAAGTAAACAATACTCACATGTTTCTGATTCATATAAATCAATAAATCATCATTAGTCCACTCCTTCGAAGCGGCCAATAAATTCGGTATAACAGGTTTACTGCCGAAAATCCTGTCTTCCCTGAACATGGCAGTTTCTAAGAGATCCCGTAACGCGATCGCACGAGCTAGCTTGCTGTGAATACAGAGTTTCCGGAGTAACCGACTGGCGGACTGAACGCCGCGGAGTTTAGCCATTAGGTCTGAAATTTTATTTTTCTGTGAGAAATATTGTGTTAAATAGTGCAGGTAAGTGATATATTTATTTTATTGTAATTAAGATAATGGGTATATTCGGACATGTATTGTACACACATACATGTTAAATTGAATTTTTTAAGAAAAAGAGCAAGTAAATAATGTTGACTTTTCTTTATCTTCTTTATAAATAAAAATGAATCGCAAAATGTGTTGGTAAGCGCATAACACAAGAACGGCTGAACCGATTTCGATAATTCTTTTTTTATTATATTCCTTGAAGTACGAGGATGGTTCTTATGTAGAGAAAACGTAAATATTATGTACCACGGGCGAAGCCGGGGCGGACCGCTAGTTGAGTATGAAAATAGATAAACAAACTAGAATAAAACATTTTCATTTTCATATTGCTGTTGTAGCTGTTAGTATAGGTCAAAAGTAACAGAAATTGTCGCCTTAAATAACGCTCTGACTAAGAATTTGAAAATAATAACAACATTGTAGCTGTACATTTAACACAATAAGAGAAATCAGCGTCTTATTTTAGAAAATCATTCTTAGTTCTTAGCGTTTTAATAAATCTCATTACACATTCGAAGTTTGAGTAACATTCTTAAAACTTACCTTTTTCATGTAAACATCTGAAGAAGTATTTAACTACCGCTTGAACAACTTTCAAAATGACTTCAACACTAGGAGGAGGAGATTTCGTTCCAGATAGATCGACTTTATCCAATACCTGAAATTTACCACTTAAATAAGGACCGACTGACTTTGTTACATTAAAAGCATGCTTTCCTGTACATTATTAATGAGAAAACAACCTTTGTGATTTGATTATTTTAATAAAACGTAATATAAATCAAATGAGTATTTTGAAGTGAAACTTTTTAGACGCGTTGAGAATAAAATTTCAAGGTCGCGTCATGGCAATACCATCACGTCATGGAGTGAGGCGACAATTTTGGTATCTTTGAATCTTGCCAAAGAAGTTTCACTTCTGACACGTGTGCTCGGCATACACGCTCTTTTTTTTTTACCTGCGCAATAGCATGACAAGTGGGCATTTCATACAATGTTGCCATAGTGCAGGGCGTGCGCGCGCGCAGCAACGACGCGTAGTGTTGCAATGCGTCACCAATACGATATAAATTCGCTTCAACCGCGCGGCATATACTGCGTGTGCGCAACGCTGACACGCGGTTTGAGTTCTCCCACCTGTGTGAAAGTATAGGAAAAATTTTAATAGTGTAAATTTGGTGTAAAAAAAAAGGTTTTTGGTTACATATGAATAAAGTTCGTTCACTTTACGAGACGAAAATTGCCAAATTTAGCATCTTAAATCATTGTTTCACCTTTTTTTTCCGTCATTTACACTTTAGTAAAGGTGAAATAAAATTATGGTCAATGTCAAAATTAAGGAGTTTCAATTTTTTTCTAAAGTTAAAACAAATACAGTGTGAACATAAAAATAAACATTATTAATATACTCGATACATATACGAACCTCAACAATTTAGTGATATTCAAACAAATATGATGCATATACGTCTTCTGGTCGATCGACATTTCGTGTTCGTTCACAACGAAACACTTCTTAATCTGTTCGTCAGAGAGCATAGAATCCCGTAACGCATATTCGACTCCTGTTTTGATGAAATTCTGGTATCTTTCCGTATCCATATTTAAATCCGTGGAATCGTTTGGTGTATGCATTGTTATTGTACCAGATATTATACGAACAAGGAGCGATAATGTTGTGTCGTTTCGGGAATATTGGAGGAGGTAACTGATTGTAGTGACGAATTCGGATGGTTGAATGTAACCTAAAAGAATTAACTTGTTTTGTATTGATAGCAAATTAAAAAAAATCTAGTATAAAAAATTATCTTTATTCTGTTTATGAGGACCTAGTACAGTACCCTGTAGAACACCAAGATTATAAACATTGCACTATAAAGTAATCACTTAATAAATACTTGAAATAACATTTTTAATTTATTAACAAATACAATGATATGATGTGTTATTATTGAATACAGTGTCATATACAATTAAAATTATAATACAATCCATTTTTCAGCCATAGTTAATTAATAAAAGGCTTATATAAAATCATTCTTCAATACTTACAGACTAAAATGAGTATTCTAGCTATAGAATACTGTTCCAACTGATTTCCCACTAATAGCTTTTCTCTTACAATATTTATTTCTTCTGCAGTACTTGTTAATAACGGAATTGGCCGTTCAGGAGACATTACTTCAAATTCTAGTTTTTGTAAAAGGTATTCTAAAAACATAATATGTACATAGTTGGCATATTATAATAAGGAAATTAAAACTGGATTTAAAAATTCAAGAGGAATATGTTCGTTTTAGAAACTCCAGGTAGACTATTTTAAAATTTCTATATTATTTGAGGGTAAAATAATAAAATTTTTAAGTATTCATTGATTTAGACAATTTTACGATTGCATTGCTTTGATACGCGTTTTCGTTTAAACTTTATCACAATTTAATCAATCAATTCAATTAACAACAATTTCGAAACATTTTTATCTCAATAAAACAATATTACTTATTGAAATTGATATTTTTTGGTTTTATGGCATTCAAATGCTTTTTAAATATAAATTTATAAAGAATAGAAAAAATTCGATTGCTCTGGCGGGTCACGAGTGGCTGAATTGGTCAGGCATCCGCCCCGGAATGGCGCGAAAGAATGCGGGTTCGAGTCCCGCCTCGTGATCGAATTTTTTCTATTCTTTATAAATTTATAATATTACTTATTTTAAATAAAAGAAACTAAAATCTCACCCAACAAATGCCTACAAAACAAATTAGTCTGCGCATATTTCAGCAGCATCATAAAACAGTGAACATCGGTACGTAACAACAAAGTCACCAATGACGCTGGCCCGACCCCCTCCCATGAACCACTGTGACGGTATATCGAGCATATTGTATATAGTCTATCCATTACTGCGTCTGTCACTATAAAATAAAATTTAGTTAGTTAAGTTTTTGTCTGTCATTTATTTTTTTTTTATTCTACTAAGGGCCGATTTTTCAATGCTTGGATAAAACTTATCCGTCCAATAAAGTATTACACGATGATATTAAAATGTCACGTAAACTGTCAAATACGGACAATTAGAATACGTTTTTAAAATGGTAGTTTTATACATTATTCGACGAATAAGTTTTATCCAAGCATTGAAAAATCGGCCCTAAGAGTTACTTTATTTGTCAAAGTTTATGTAATTTATATTATGTAGGTATAGATATAAAACAAATATTTAAAATTATCCCCCCATCTAATTGTAAGATATTTGCAGTAAACATGGAAATATCAAAAATCCAGACTGCATTTAAATCTTAATTTGTTCACTATTTTTCCAAAATTACAAGGAAATAAACATTACTCTTCAATTCTTCTGTTATAGTTAGGTAAAAAAATAGTAAATGTCTATTACTTACAAGTTGTTTCTATGTCCTGAATGAGAGCTTTTAGTACGATATCAGACTTTGAAGCCAGATTTAATAAGTATGGGATCACATCTCTCTTTTTATCTGATTTTGGATCTTCTTTTATTGCTTCCTGAAAATAAATAAGGAAGCTATTATTTTAAATATTTATAAATAATTAGTGTTTGTTGTATGTGTATACATTTATGCAAGATAGGTGTTTTATACTGTATGTAATATCTTGCATGATGATAATTTGCCAAGTTTTGATTGAAAGTGATAACAAATTGTGTTTATTATTTTTACTTAAATTCCTAACTTAAACACACTTACTTGAAACAAATCAACGAGCGCAGCTCGAACATGCAACAACGCCGGCGGGTGGTTCGCCAAATGAGCGAGCACAGCTCTAGCTGCTTCTGCGCCTAGCGCTAGTGCTCTTGGTGCTACGAGACCGGGCTCCGCGCGACCCACCCACCCCACTGCCCAGGAACACGCGCGGCAACCTGTGAAAATGTAATGTCATTGAGTTACTATGTACTACGTACTAGAGAGGCCATCGCTACTACACTTTTTCTAACACGAGTTAGAGTCAATCGTCTCAAACCATTTTTTATTGTTACATTGATTGGTTTTAATTGATAAGTTTATTCATATTTTTTTAATATGATAAACAATATTTATTTGTTACATTGATTGGTTTTTATTTATAAGTAATAATAAGCAGAATATTTGCATATTGTATGACTCACTAGCCGCCCCGCGCCGCCGCGCTTGTCGCACAGATTTTGTTTGTGGTGTCCTCTCTATCATAATACCTCAATGTGTAATGTTAGTTTTTTAGCAACTCGTCAGGTTGTTGGCTACCTCCTTGGTACAGTGGTTGACGCGTGAGCGTAGCACCGAGTGGCCCTGGGTTCGATTCCCGGTGGAGACGAAGAAAAAAAAATGTCTTGGTCTGGCAAAACACTGCAGGCTGATCACCTACTTGTCCCAAAAGAAAATCGATCAGTGAAACAGATGTATAATGCATCTGCCCCTTAACCCACTAGGGGACATGGGACTTCACTTTTTACACAGGTTGTTGGGGTGTTATATACTTAGTATTTTATAGTATGTACTTGTTTTGTTGTGGTATGTGTCATTCTTGTATGGTAGAATATATAAAATTATTGATTTTGTTATTTGAGGAGCTTCGGAACAAAAACCGCTAAATCCACTTTCTAAGATTTTTGACAAATCGGAAAAAACGTTTTATTTCTTTGTTTTTTTAGGTAAAAGAGAGTAGAAAATCTTAATATATCAACATTAGCAACATTGTTTGGTGGCCAAAACAACAGATTCGTGTGTGAAGTAATAAACGAAAAAAAAAATAAAAAAAAATGGATATAGCGGTTTTTGCTTAGACTATCCGGATTTATCGTTTTTTGAAAAAATCAACTAAGGATTTATCGCTATGTGAAAAAACCATTAACATTTTTGGTTAAAACTAAGTATATGAGGAATTAAATAATTAAAAATAAAAAATTGATATATCGGTTTTTGTCTCAACCTTATAAAAATCTATCAAATTTATGTAGGATTTATCGGTTTCTGTTAAGATATCAATTTTCTTTTACCTCATCAGTGGATTTATCGGTATCTGTATAGATCATTTAACTTGAAGCGCATTTTTCTACTAGATTCATCGGCTTTAGAACAGATTCAATAAGCTTATCATGTAAAATTATGCAAAAGCATCGAAATTACAAAAAAGAAAAAAAAATACAGCATGTCGTTTATCGGTTTTTGTTCCGACCCTCCTCATTTATATACTATTATTCCTGCATAAATTTTATGCTCCTCATGATGCTCCTGATGTCAATATTCCCGATGCAAAAAACCTTTTTTATTCCCCAAGGCTTTTAATTTAAAGTTTTCTCTTATTCAACTAGCTAGAATTCATATCATTAAACAGAATTCTTACCTAACATCATATCAATGCACTTTGCTCTTTCTTCTGAGTTGAGAAGCATCAGATTCTGTGTTGTTATATCAAGTAATATCCTTACTGGCTCTGTGTTTTGTAGAGTTGAGTCTGAAAGAGGTCATCAAAAATATAACACTACACCATAATATACAGACAAATTTAATACAAAAGCATAACCACATCAGGAAAAACTTACAAATTTATTTGAAACTAGTGGTCCACCCCGGCTTCGCCCGTGGTACATATTTCGCAATAAAAGGTAGCCTATGTCCTTTCTCGGGTATCAAAATATCTCCATACAAAATTTCATGCAAATTGGTTCAGTAGTTTAGGCGTGATTGAGTAACAGACAGACAGACAGAGTTACTTTCGCATTTATAATATTAGTATGGATGAAGACTGTAGACATGGATAAACATTTCTATTTTGTATATTGGAATTCTTCTAGAATAGTACTGGAATTAGAACTGACATAACTTACTTGGTAAATTAGCTTTGTCTGTAGCAATATCCATAATCAAGGTAATGCACCAGGGAGCTACAAAAGGGGCCCAAGATTCACCAAGACTACATAGTTCTGGGCCAATCATACTAACAGCTTCTAAGGATCCATTGGTGTTTGAATCAACCTGAAACAAATAAAGTAAATAGCTTCAGATTCTCCAAATTAATATAATGAGTTTAAAAACAAAACTTAGTATAATAATGTGCCTCAAGATACTAAAGAATTCCCAATTGTATATTCAAAAAATATAACACTTAATGCTTATACATTTGAATAATCATTGAGTATTCAGTGTAAAACTAGCTAATTTCAAGTGAAGGTAAATAAGTAATGATTTCATCTATGATGTCAAATACTTAGGTACAAATTATGTGTATGGCAAAATACTTACTTCAAAATCAACTTGGTTCACTGAAATATTAACAGCATCATGAAAAACCATCGCAAAATATTCTAAAACGGCATCTCTAGCTGCTGGGAAGGATTTCAGCAAAGATATGCCAGTTTTTGTCAGTTCTGGAGCATTTTGAAAGTTTTTTCTTGAAACTCCATATATGAAGCTATTTAAATCACTGGACAGTGAAGTAGATTTTGTTGGGTTATTCATTTTTGTTGATTATTCAGTTAAAAATAAATAAATCCTCACGCCGACAGGCGACAACAAGTGATCGAGGCGATGTGTTAATATGTCAATGTCAATTTGTAGATGTAGCTTCAAGCTTGTCAACATACTGTCAAAAAAATAACGTTCATTAACAAAAATGTTTCTTAGTTAAATATTATCATATTTTCATAACTAGTTATGAAAGTCTATAAAGAAATTATTATAATATTGTCTGAACATATTTTATTATATATCTTTTTAATTTTACGGGTTTTGTTTAATTTCTAAATTCGTTCAACAAAAGCATACATATTTTGAATGTAAGGCGGGATTAATATCAGATCTTTAATTACTATACAAGCTTTTCGTATGCATATTGACATCAATTATGTATCATATTTATAATTAATTATTTTATACCAGAACAGTGAAACGGCAATAGTATTTTCGTAAGTGGAATGATAGCAAAAGCCAAAAATACCACCCTCACCACTTCACCTCACACTCCGCCTCGACGACAATAGGTGAAGTGGTGAAACCTGAAAGGTTACTCATTGCCACACAAGAACTATGAAAGTTTTGCAATCCACTCTAGACGTTTTATTTGACCGTTTGTGATGGAAAAGCACCTACCTACTCTATGTTGTAGGAACTTGAGCTTTAGCAATAAGTTGGATATTTTTATGTTTCGATTATTGATTAACAGGAAAATGATCTGTGAAAGATATAAATGATTTTCTTTTAATAAATCAAAACGCTTTTAGGTTCTGCTTTAACATTCTTATCGTGTTTTACTTTATGAGCCGTCACGGTAAAGTTGAATTACTTAAGTGTTTCTACACTTCGAACTTTCACACGATCGAAGGATCCTGGGTTTGATTCTTGGCCTTATCTAAGAGGAAAGTGACATTACTATCTGGCTAAAAACAAAAAGAGGATATGTGTCTGCCCTAAACGGTATACCATGGGGACTGTTTTTAGGGTTCCTTTTTGCATTAAAAACCTAACTTATGTAAGTTCCTATTTTACGGAACCCTCATGCCGTAAAGAGAAATACTCGAACATGCCTCTAATGACTAATCTGTAGACCCTGTAGTTACACACCATTATTATTTACTAGCGACCCGCCCCGGCTTCGCACGGGTGCAATGCTGATACTAAATACACTACAGAAAAACTGTGAACGTTGTACCTATATAAAAACATAGCGGCCTGCTGCCGGCCAGCCGCGCCGCGGCCGGTACCGCCGCGGCCGCAAACGCTACGTCCCGCAATTTTTAAATCTGTAATATCTTCGAAAATATTCACTTAAATCATACGGTGTAAAGGGCCATATAGATCTATATTAAATGAACAATGTATTCAAGGTATTTAATTGGTTAAGAATTAATGCTGTATTGGTTAAAATCGCATCGAAAATTAGCCATTATTTGTCGTAAAAAGTAAATGACAAAAAAAAGTTATTGTGGGTTATCCATAAGAGATAGACATATACCATCGCGGACTTTTCTGTAGACCTTTTCAATGTGTATAATACTTAGTACATTATTTTGATAAAACTCGTAGGGTTCAGCCTGCGTTTGCAATATAAGCGGAAAACATGTAATTTTTTACGACATCACATTAGAAACCTCAAAAATAACAGTACTTCTCCACTATTTAATGGATGTTATTATACATATAAACCTTCCTCTTGAATCACTCTATCTATTAAAAAAAACCGCATCAAAATCCGTTGCGTAGTTTCAAAGATTTAAGCGTACAAAGGGACATAGGGACATAGGGACATAGGGACATAGGGACAGGGAAAGCGACTTTGTTTTATACTATGTAGTGATTATAATACTCGCTGTGACTCGCTCGGCTGTTTCGAGAAAATTTGGGATAAATTAAAATTCTCTAGATGCTATACATAGAATATAAATTACTTATAAATTACTTCCAATTTAACACATTAGTAATCTAATGTCTAATTATTATAGAAAAACAAAAAAATATGTTTAATCCATATCAAATTAATATGATAAATACATATCTATAAATAAATTACCTTCAATCACTGCTTTTCCGGTACCTTCGCAAGACGACAATATCACAGTATTACAATATTTCCTATATTGTAATACTGTGACAATATCGTCAAATTGAATTTGTTTGCGCTAATTTCTGAATCGACTAAACCTGTAAAAATTTGTGCTAAGTATTTCAAGTAATGTAACGCGTTGTTCTTTGTACAATGCTAAAACACATCGAATATTTAATTTAAAACAGTAGATATAGGTACTTACTAACATACAAAAATAAATTACGTACTTATAGTAGAACTGCAGCAAGTTGATAAGTGATAACTTACAGCAAAAATTATTCGCCGAATTTAAACACGATTGCATAATATGTATGTGGATTTATGAAGATATCTATTAATAGTTATTCCACCCTATGGCCTGGGGGTGACGTTGATCGCGTGCGCAGAATTTATTGATTTCCCGCCCCCGCTCCCTGCACCCACGCATACCCCTGTAGTGACTGGCTTGCACTAACGCATACACCAATAGAATGAAAAATATTTTCACGATAGACTATTACGGATAATACACGACGAAAGCTCTATATGATTATTTTGATAAATTGCACATTGTAAA
The DNA here is from genome assembly GCF_061535455.1 of Colias philodice. Classification (NCBI taxonomy): domain Eukaryota; kingdom Metazoa; phylum Arthropoda; class Insecta; order Lepidoptera; family Pieridae; genus Colias; species Colias philodice. Next base: position 10,202,106 of record NC_143096.1, read on the forward strand.
ATAAGAAATGATAAAATGACCTTTTCAACTCAATCGATAAAAAGTAACCAGCTATTCATAGAATTTTCATAAATTATATTATGTCGAGTATTAATCAGAAGGTACGTGTGACTACATTTTAATTTAAATTAAGTACTTGAGTTCTCTTGAGTTTATTTTATATAAATCTTCTTCCGATATATTCATTACGTTTGTTACCTACAAAGCTTTTGAAGCACACTTTATTCTTGTTCTTATTTTCTACGTAATTTAAACGAATTCTCGGAAATAAAAAATAAGACACACGAAAATATAGGTATACACGCGCGTTCTTGCACCAAAAGACATCCTACAGCATGCTAAATAGTACCTACTACCTAGCTATGTTAAAGCTTTTTTTAACCATAGACCTACAGGCTACAATATATGTATTTACATTACATTCACATGTCGATATCTACATTTTATGATTTTGTTTTACTAGCTAACTACTATTAAGTATTCCGTGATTTTACCTTAGTAAATCACAATCCTTATTCCTTACGACTCTAATTTTGATGAAGAGTGAAAATAATAATTACCTACACGTATCTTATTTAAACCGGTATGAACACACTGAGCCGGGAAAAAAAGAGCTAGCTTGATCGATTTTCTTTGGAAATAACATCAGACTAAGATCAGACTTGAGAGCTTTTTGAAATTTAGATATCCTATAACTAATCATAGATCGTCAGTGCTTTAATGAAAACAACATTTACTATAATGATAACTTCAAAATAAAAATGTATCGCTATAAACAAAGCATTGCATTCGAAAATGTATCTATTAGCTTTCAGTGCTTATGCGTCTTTACCGCCTCTTGAAGTAAGCTTTCAGGGTTTAAAAGCTATCTAGATGTACAGCTGTTTAGTATTTACTAAAAGCCTTTTGTGCAGTAAGTACCTAGTTATTATGTCACTCGCAGTTTTTGGAGGTACCTATTTTGGAAATAAGTTAAGCATTGCATTAGTATCCTTTCGAACAATTTAAATTTATATTTACGCTCGCGAGTCAAAAAGAATGTAATTTTATTTTATAAAATTAGCTGGTCAAGTACATGATAAAACATTCAGAGCGCTATATTTTTTTCTTCAGGTTCAATGACCTTGACGCGTTGCGTCAATTTGAAAATCAATAAAATCTATCATAGGTAGGTAGGTAAAATGCATTGTGCATACATGAATGCAAAAGCGAAATTCCAGGAAGTGAATGTTATTCCTATTTGTTGAAATGTAGACTTTATGTCCAGAATTTTATGAATTCTCGATGATTCTATCAGTGACCCTATTTTCCGAGCTTTTGGTAAGAGAGTTTGCGCGTGAACAGGGTGGCTTCGGGTAGGAGCGCGGCGCGGCGGAAAGGTGGGTGCCGCGGCCGCGTCGCCGCTCCAAACCTATGCGCGGCCGCGGCGCTCCCCTAGTCTCTGCCGCATACGCGCACGCGCGCGCAACCGACGCTACGCGTAGCCCCTGCCGAGCGTGCCCGAATCGCGACGTCAACCGTGGATCGATGAGATAAACGCGCAACCCCGCTTTGCGTTAAATCAATACCATATCCATCGATTTTCACAGCCGCAGCCGCCGCACACCGAACTTGAGGGTCGCAAGCGGTGGTTGCGCGTGTTTTATCATTTAAAATGTGTGAAGCTGAAAATTGTGCTATAATTATGTTCATCTAGATCGCTGGTATTGCTATCGAAATGTTCGTAATATTCTAGATTCGAAGTGTTTTGAGGTAATTTATTTAATATTATGTTCATTGAATTAAACACATACGTATACCGTATATAAAGCATATAAGATCAGAAATGCTTTATATTGACATGTTATAATTTCCAACTTATTTTCACGATTGTTAAGTTTATGTTTAAATTCGTGCACTTTTTTTAAAAAATAATCGGGATTTATTGTTGATGTTTGCGACTTTGCGTTTAGAAACGTTACATAGATAAACCAATAATTATATGTTACAACTTATTCAGTAATTATTAATTTATTAAAACGTAGGTACATACATTTAAATGATTCATAAAAACATATATTGTAATTCATGCATTATATGAAATGAATTTAAATATTTTGAAAGTTAACGCTTTTGTTAGCAGAAGTTGAACATGTTTGCCGAATTGATAAACGAAATGAGAATTTTTTTTCGTTTGTCATTGCCTATTGGCGGGCTTTTCGATGTTTGCAGTGAGAATTGTTTTATTTTCTAATTAACTTATAATTTATTGAATGTTGTTCGTATACAGTTGGAGTGGAGAAAGATAATGTTTTTTGGTACAGATGGTGTGAATCTGAAGCGGCAAAATGACGTCAACTGATACGTATCAGTTAAAATGGCATTCGCACAGTTCACATTTGAACGGTTCTGTGGCGGCATTGCTTCGCTCGGAGAGATTTACGGATGTTGTTTTGTGCACGATGGATGGATCGCAAATACCGGCGCACAAGTTCATCCTAAGTTCTTGCAGCGTGTACTTAAGCACGTTGTTCGAAGGTCAGCGGTCGGTAACGAGAATGGGTGGCATGCTGTATGTCGTGCTGCCTTCGGAAATATCTACGAAGGCGCTGAAAATTCTTGTGGAGTATATGTATAAGGGTAAGTTGATCCGCCCTTTCATACTGATTTAACAAAATTATTTGTACTCCTGAGTCTTTTATAAAAATATCCATACATTAATATTTTTATATTCTACTAGCGGTCCGCCCCGGCTTCGCCCGTGGTACATGTTTACGTTTTCTCTACATAAAAACCATCCTCGTACTTCAAGGAATATAATAAAAAAAGAATTATCGAAATCGGTTCAGCCGTTCTCGAGTTATGCGCTTACCAACACATTTTGCGATTCATTTTTATATATAAGAAGAAGATACCTAATGGTAAACAAACTACATGTTAAATTTAAGTTAGTTTAGTTCAGTCTTAACTACATGCTTATAGCGATTTATTACTTATATCATCTTATATTCAAGGTCAAATATAAAAAAAAAACTACAGATTGTAATTATTATATCCATTTATTTCAGGTGAAACAACAGTATCTAATGAGGTTTTAGATATTGTACTAAAAGCTGGGGAGGTTCTAAAGATCAGGGGTCTCTGGCGACAGACAGATGAAGTTGGAGGAGATTCCACTCCAGCGGAGAAAACCACTACAACTGCAAACACTGCAAATAAACCACCAGAGAAAGCTAAAGAAGTGCCGAAAATAACTTTGAAAAAGGATGACAAGTTACTCAAAACTTTTAATCCTGTTCAAGGGCAGGGGAATAGGTAAGATTAATTAATAAGTAAATAATTAATAATAGCATTTATTTACTGATTATTACAATTTGAATATTTATAGAAACAGATGGGATTAATTTGATTTTTTTTTTACTCTTAAGTTTATTTCTTATACGTATACAGATATATTACAATATTATGCTAACCAAATATTTTTTTTTTCAATTTTTAATATAAATTAATTACTGTTAAATTCTCTTGATGTTGCAAGGTTTTTAGTATTTTTGTATAGAGGAAACACTACAAATCTACATTTAATAAAAATATATAATTTTTTCCAGACCAATGTTCATCGGCCCACCAAAGCTAGTATTCATCAAGACCAGTGACGGCACAACACAAGCAGCCATACGTCCAGGAGTACCCAAGGGTCAAACTATACTGGTTGCCCCTGCACCGTCCACAGAGACCACTTCAACTATCACCATGGCAACGTCCACGGTTACCATGGCAACATCCACGGTTACCATGGCAACGGATGATAATAGTGAAGACAGTATACCAACTAGAGTGTTGAGACGGAATGCTAATGAAAGGAAATATGGGAAGAAACAAAAGACTGACGCTGAAGATGGGAAGGATGATGATGCAGCTTCCACCAGTTCAAGTTAGTATAATTTGTATATGCTAATTTTAAGTTTGCACTTGTGTAAAATGTTTAGTATTAAAATTTTTATAATTATTTTTGATTCTGTGTACTTATTAATTAAGAAAACATATCTTATACATATTTCCGTATAAGATATGTACCCTAGACGTGACCATATATCTCAAATAAAACTTTTCTATATAATATTCAATATCAATATTAGCTTCTATTATTGGTAGATTAATAGTAATTAATTAATAAGTATAAGCTAGTATTTATATTATTTATCTTCCAAACACATCATACAATTTCTAAAAAATAATATTCAATATCCATTCAATAGTTTCTATTATTGGTAGAATAATAGTAATTAATAGTATTATATAAGCTAGTATTTATATTATTTATCTTCCAAACACAATTTCTAAAAAAATACAAACTTTACAGAGAAATCAAACCAAAGCAGTACCGTCGAAGTCCAAGTTAAAGAAGAACCAGATTGGGACGCAAGCAGTATTGAAGAGGAAGAACGGTCAATAGCCGAGATGTTTCAAGCGGAAATGAGTGTTAAATCCGAGCCTTGTGACGAGGTAGACGTCGAGGAGGAAGGACTGGTTAGTTATTGCTTTTAATTTTATTTTTTATTGTTGTATTGTTTGGCGATATCACAAAACAATTAGATATTAGTAACAAAAAAGAAATAGCTGAGATGTTTCAAGCAGAAATGAGTGTTAAGTCAGAGCCATGTGATGAGGTAGACGTGGAGGAGGAAGGACTGGTTAGTTATTGCTTTTAATTTTATTTTTTATTGTTGTATTGTGCGGCGATGTCACGAAAATATCTTTAGAAATAAAAAAGATTTTTGGTGACAACGCCAAACACATAAATTCAACGCCAAAAATCTAAGTATAAGTTTCACTTCTGACACGTTGCAAATTGTGACAAACGCCAAACACAAGCTTCAACGTGTCAGAAGTGAAACTTCTTTGGCAAGATTCAAAGATACCAAAATCGTCGCCCTACTCCATGACGTGACTGTATTGCCATGACGCGACCTTGAATTTTTACTTTTAACACGCCTAGAAGTTTCACTTCAAAACTTACTTTGTTTTGTCAAGTTATGTTTCAAAATAACATGAAAAAAAATAAATATAGAGAGATATCGCTTCTAATTATTCCTATAAAAAAACAATTTGTTTCCAGTCAATTTTTTTTACAAAATACATTGTTATAAAACAATTTTTTTTCAAATACACTGTATCAAAACAATTTTTTTTTATAAAATACATTTTTTTTTAAACAATTTTTTTTACAAAATACATTTTTTTTAAACCATATTTTTTACATAATACATTGTTTTAAAACAATTTTTTTTACAAAATACATTGTTATAAAACCATTTTTTTAATACACTGTTTTAAAACAATTTTTTTTTACAAAATACATTTTTTTAAAACCATTTTTTTTACAAAATACATTGTTTTAAAACATTTTTTTTTTTTACAAAATACATTGTTATAAAACAATTTTTTTTTACAAAATAAATTGTTATAAAACAATTTTTTTTACAAAATACATTGTTATAAAACAATTTTTTTTACAAAATACATTATTAACTAATTTTTTTTCCAGCTATACAGCCCGCTGTCCTGCGAGCTGTGCGCGGAAGTGTTCACAGTGCCGGCGGCGTGGGTGCGCCACGTGCAGGAGCACGCGGACGGCGACGGACAGCACGCGAGGAAACGCAAGCGGCGCTCTGCTGTGAGTATATATACCGTCCGTAGGGCCCTTCCGGCCTCCTCCATTCAAGCGACAGCCCAAGCCGAGGTTCGAGATCCCCGTCACAGAATACATAATAGTAGCTAAACGCTACAGAACGGTTACTCCGCTTCCCGCCAAAATTAAACACTTACCTCACCCCGCACGATCAGTCTAAAAATGGTCCACATTTTTCCACAGGGACGATACGCAACGAAGATTGACAACATTAGTCAAATTGACTTAAAGTAATTTTATTATTTTGGATTTGTGATTATCGTTTTTCGTAGAAAATTGTTAGATATTGTGCTGTTTACGGATGTATTTCAACAGAAAAACGCGAATTTTTTTTTTACGCTAGTTAAAAATGTGCCAACCATAAAGCGTTAACACACACATTTGCAGTCTCTACAGTCCGACTGTCAAAACGATAATTTTGTATGGAGTGTCCGGGGTGTGTCCCCGTGGCGAGGGGACGCCCTTGCACATGTCGCTACCAGGGTGAACATTCAGTTCACCCCCGCGTCCGCGTTAAAATGTAGAAGCCCTTCTGGCTAACATTGAGGAACACCACACAAAAAAAAATATGTTACATAATAATTATTAGCTCTAGGTAGAGCGAGAAGACTTTGGTCCCAGTGCTAGGTAGAGCAAGAACAGTTTACTTAGTCCCGGCTCTAGGTAGAGCCAGTGCATGCTATACATATAGACTGGCACTAGCACTAGGTAGAGCGAGAACAGCTTATTTATTACTGTGATAACATACATATTATGCGGTGCCGGCTCTAGATAGAGCGAGAGTAGCACACTTGGTCCCCACTCTAGGTAGAGCTAATATCAAACATAATATACTCAGTGCCGGCTCTAGGTAGAGAGAGAACAGCATACTTTATGCTGATAACGTGAGTACGGTGTTGCTCTAGGTAGAGGGGGAGCGGCATACTTTGAGCTGCTACAAACACGCAGTGTCGGATCTAGGTAGAGAGATGAGCATCATATCTTTTGCAGCTTACATAACATACATGCAGTGCAAGCTCTAGGAAGAGCGAGAGCAGCTTTCTTAATTGTCACAGACATACCACATGAGTAGAAAGACGGAACAGAGACTAAGCTTCTTAAGAACGTGCAAAATTGTTACCTATTTTGGTAGGGTTGTCACAATAGGTTAAGACAAATTAAACAAAACTACCTACTACAACCCAACCTAGGTATGTACACACTTACAATACATACATACATACTTACAAATGCTAAACTTGTAATAATAATGAAAGGTAAAAACACACCGTGTACAATTCTCATCTTATTAAAAAAGGACCTAATAAAATAAACGCAAGTAGGTACTTACTTGAAAAAGTAATAATCAAAATATTTACTCACCTATTGTACTCCTTGAGATAGTTCAAGTATGATATATTTTTAGTTTTTCTACTATTATTCATACACACAGTACAATAAACAACCATTTTTGACAATGAAATATTACGTTTTATATTAAAATATTCAAACTTGCAAGTTGCAACTAATAAAACAAACAACGTGCGTCGTATCAACCCTGAGACTGTCCTATGCCTGTGCAAGCGCAAACCGGTTTTTTCCAGAATCGCTGCGTACGTGACAAGCGGCCTGCGGTCACACACACATGCCCCGCGTACTTGTAGTAGTGCAATCGATTCTCGCGTTTGTTTGAAGCTTAGTCTCTGTTCCGTCTTTCTACTCATGTGGACATACATTAAGATGTTAATTGTACTGCTAACATACATACACGCAGAGGAAACTGTAAATAGAGCATCTGTAACTAGAGCATTTTGAGCGAGAGGAACATCTACCTTTTCGTTATTTTACAAAGTATTTGTATATTTTCCCGCTTGCTAATAGCAGATTTTTAATTCTTATACATCAAAATACGATTTCCTGCCCTGTGTTTTCAACTTTATTACTTATTTCAGAGCGACGACACAGAAGAAACAACAGCTCTACTACGTTGCGATCTCTGCCAGAAGCATTTCCCGAATCCAGCGGAGTGGGTGCGACATATTCAAAGCACACATACTGAGACTGGTGCGTGTTATTTTAATATTATATTTATTTTTAAAATTATTTCTATAACTAGCTGCTCAACCCGGCTCTGATCGGGTTATTTTTTATTTTTTGAAAATTTTAATTAATATAATAATCCAACCAAATAAACATTAAATCATCTTGAAATGTAAATGGTGTAATTACTACGACTTTCTTGGTCGAAATTAAAATTAGTAAACTTAGAGAAAAAAAATAGTTGATTAACGTTATTGAAGGTTTTTTTTTATATTATATAGCACATGCTATTAATAATAATATGACACTATTCTGATTTGATATTTGAATTAAGAGGAATTTTTTGCCTATTTACTAGTAGATTTTTTTTATGCAACGACCATTAGAAATTAGTAAATAGTATCTTACAATAACCTAGTTATTTTACCTACTTAGTGATTTTATTTTATATAAAAAAAATTGCACTTTCAATTTTTTTAGCAGTATCGTATTATCAATTAATCTTATATTTTATCCTATATTTTTTTAATTTATTATTATTTATTCACATAATATATAATAATCCTTATACAAATATTTTGGTATGTTCATAATATTATTTTCAGATATTATGATGTGCTACTAACTACTATATACCATTGTTATACTAACATAGCTGATTGATTGTTATGTATGTGGCTAATTCTCGACGGACACAACATCAACTCAACCATTTTTTTTTTATATTATAATAATAATAAATATATTAAAAACTCCATGCTATTCTCTATCTCTGGTTCCGTGTTTTATTTTTGCTATAAGTGTTTTTTATTTAGCAGCACAAACGCAGTCATGATAATCACTTCAGTTATGTTGACATTGTAAACTTGGAGTTTTTGTTTTGCAATTCATCGGTGTTGCCAATTTGCGATGTTTTTACCCCCAAATTACCTAGTTTTTTTTTTTAATTTTCTGTTTTTTTTCTCGGTGTAACCTGTTGAATGAATTTACTAAATGTTGTACTGCATGCTAATGCTTAAATGTGAACTCGCGCAAAAACGTCAATATTATTTTTTATTTTATGTGATTTTTTGTGATTTTCTATCGTGTAACGTGATTGGCAACGTTGATTGCAAGGCGGGCCCCATTAGTCCACATGATAGTGTATATCTAAGCGTCGGTTCGGTGTTCGGTTGTCCAGAATTGGCCATATCAAACAACAGTGCAGCACCAAAACGTCACAATCGTTTCACAGACGGCGAGCAAAACAAGACGTGTGGCCACTGCAACAAGAACTTCCCGTCGCATGCGTCCATGCTCATACATATGCGCACGCACACAGGTTTGTGTGGACTTTTTTCTATAAAACGTAAAAAAATAAGTTTAAAGTGAACATTGAAAATCGGTGAATAGATTTTAGCAAAATATTTGGGTGGAAATCAGTTCAATAAAAAACAGATTTTAAAAATTTTGGGTCATCATTGAAAATCATTTCAGATTTTTCATGTTCGAAATACCAAATTTAACTTTTTTAATTTAAAGTTCGCATACAGTAGAAAATTATAATAATGTAGTACCTACTTAAATCTAAGTTGTAAATTCACTTCATCATCTTTTTTTATGACTGCCTACTTTTTATTATAACGCGTACGCGACGTAGTCGCGTCACCTAAACACCACGCGTTATAAAACCGCCCATTTCTCCGGCGACACATTATATTTTCGATTTTTTTTTTATCTGTGGAAATATTTATTATATTAATCCTACAGGCGAGCGTCCCTTCGTCTGTGGGCTCTGCAACAAAGGGTTCAACGTGAAATCGAACCTACTACGTCACTTGCGCACTCTGCACAACCACGTGGTGAGCCTCGACGAGCCCGGCCCGTCGGAGCTCAAGCGGGAGGCCTGAGCCAGGGGAGGGGGGGCAGGTGAGCATATAGATAATAAATAAATATTCAGGACTATTTTCACACACGGCACGATCTGATCCAATACTAAGCTTTCGCTTGTGTTATGGAAACCAGATGGCTAATAAACATACATATATAATTTTAAATACCCGAATGTTCTGTAGCATTCTAGTTAAAGAGGTCTAGAGAAGTGCGAAAACTCTCTTTCTAGATATACATTTATTTAAATTATGGTTAACTAAAAATATAACTTTTTATAAAAGTGCATAAAAATGTATTAGACGTATTGAAATATGGATTTTTTAAGCTATTGCATAGCTTCTATCGCGCGCCTTGAGTGCGGGGACCGAATCCAGACGACGTGTGCCATCCGCCAAAAAAAACTTGGCTAGCGTGGTGGATTATGGCCTGTACCCTCATAGGAGGCCCGTGTCCCAGCAGTGGGAACGTATATGGGCTGATGATGATGATACTTTTGTATGTCTCACAGGTAGAGGGCGCGGTCGGCCCCGCTCCGCGTACACGCTAGCGATGGCGGCCGCCAACCGGCGCGCGAACAACAAAGCCGACGCGAGCGCGCTCCGCAAGCAGAGCTACTCGCTGTTCCTCAAGCAGCGCGCCGTGCTCTTCTCCGCCAAGAAGTGGAAGTAGTGCGCGACACGCTACCCGCGCGGCGCTTGACACGTTCCACGTTTGAATTTTGACGTTTCAGTTTTTTTTTCTTTTTTCTTATGTGCCAGTAATATTGGTTATGAATATCAAACCTGCTTTTGGTTGTATTTGATGTGTATTATATCCAACGATTATAAAGCGCGTCACACACGGTGAAGGTACTATAATAGATTCTCTAAGAGCTAGCGCGCACGAGCAACATTATCTCCGCAACTATTTTGTCTCTCCCATCAATTTGTATGGGGAGTTGCGTCGCTACGTGCGCGCACTTTCATACTAGCCCATAGGTGGCAGAGACAAAATAGTTGCGGAGACAAAGTTGCTCGTGCGCGCACTGTCTTATATATAAAATATTACAGTATCTTAAGGTATCCGGTATCAGCGTTCTGACCATCATTTTTCTTTTTGTCATTGCGTACTAAGACCCCTGTAGACCCAAAACACTGACACAAAATTTCGGGTCGATCATAACATAAAATATTATAGTATCTTCACCGTGTGTGACGCGCTTATGTCATGCGCATCGGCATGGGATGTTCTAAAAACGTACAGCACGTAAAGTTGAATGTCTCATTGAACAATAGATACATAATTAGTAGATACATACCATTTTACATAATAGTAAATTAAACTATTCCATAACTGTTGTTAGAAATTGTTCTAGCAAAATCATGTCAATATCAGAAAATTCATAGTTATAATTCTATTTACCATGGATGGAACACACGGCCATAAGAAAAAAAATCTTTGAAAACGTTTAAATGTGATTGGAATTGTGTCAAAAATAAATTAAAAGCGTCTATGTAGGGGTAGCAAAGTGTTGCGTTACTACATGTCCTGCCCTTCCTCCTTTAATTTTATTATTTTTATAAGAGTGTATTTATTTTTTATAACTAGTCTTAACTAGATCTCATTCTTTTAATTAAAGATTTAATTTTAAGTCAAACATGTAGTCAGTCGGACATACAAGCAAGTTTTAGGATTAATCATAGGTAATATTTCTCAGTATCAATATAATATTATGTAGCTGATATCCAAAGATAATTTGAGATTTTCTATGGGTTCATACTAAATATTCTTAGACCAGTAAACACACTTAAACCGCATTTTAATACATATGATAAGAAATTTCATATTTGGTTTTATTGTTCAATGATAATATCTAGTCAGTATGGACCCTAAATAACTTAAGTAGTAGTGTAAGTTTTACCGTTATACTTGCTTGTGATTGGCTAAATTTAATTGTAATTTTAAATAGGTTTTAGAATAGAAGAATAATTTATGTTATACCTCTTGCATTTATAAATTAATTTATTTGATTTGAACATTCCGTTTGTGTGATACAGTAATGTAGTTGCGAATGTATTTAAATACTCATGTGTAACATGGAGTCGGTATGATTAATGTTTGTACTATTTTATAAAATAGTATGCGAAGAATAAAATACTGAAAGAAAAATATTCGTTTTATTTTCTTAACCACAATTTATTTTGTTAAATGTATATGTACGTATACATTAAAAATTAAAAAAAACCCCCAACACAATATATGACCTTTAAAAAGTAAAAAACACGAATCCACACGAGTATATATTTTGTGAGCATTCAGTTTTTCTTACCCTTTTTCACCCCCCATAACTATTAATTCAACAAAATTGAAAATATATGTCTCAGGACACCCGCACACTTATGTGTACGCATTTAATGTAAAAAAAAACTAAATTGTAATCGTTTCAGTTGATCGTGAGATTTGATGCCACAGATAGACAAACACACATACACATGGCACACATCAAACTTATGACACCCCTCTTTTTGCATCGATGGTTTAAAACATCAAATATGATACATGGTCAGGACCGTCATAATGGCTGGCGTCCACTAGGCGGATCGGGCCGGGCCGCATCGCAACGCAAAAATACGCCGGCCTATGTTTTGTATGAAACATCGTCCATTAGCGACGGATCGGGCCGGGGCGGGCCGCAACGCATTGGTGGATATCGCTTCGCAGGCGGATTTCTGCCGGCGGTGCGGCGTCTTTCCAAACTATACAAGGCCAGTACGCAACGGTGTGAAACTAATCACGTATAGTTTGGAAATAACTTTTTTACAAAGTTCTTCCAATCTATACAACAGCAGTACGCAAATACTTGCAAATACTCGCGTATACTTTGTAGTGAAATAAGTAAGAATAGCGCTCCAAAACATACAGCGCCAGTACGCATGCGGACTAATCGTGTATGTTTCGGAGTAAGCGCGGCGTCTCTCCATTGCTCGCGTTTATATTATTGTATTGCTGTTTTGAAATCTATTATTAAAATGCATGTGTATTGTGTATGTAATGTTGCGTACTGATCGTATATTTTTTGTATCGAGGATGCTTGTGTCTTCGTTCCCGACTATACTGCACGACTTACAATTGACAATAGTGCTAAAATGTAAGAATCTAATAAGTCCAGAAGAAGACGGTTGCGAGGCGACGGAGTCCCGCTTCACGGGGCTCCTATTTTTGTGTAGTTAAAAAAAACACGAACCTAACCTAACCCATAGGTAACCCTTATATCTGTTACCTATTTATTTTTCTAAGCTTACGTAATAATATTTTTATTCCATATTTTACTGAATCAATCAAGAAGAATAAGGGCGCTTGTGCACTACAAGGAATTTTACTGTCCGGCATTCCGATTTTTTACGGTCCGGTTTGGCATGAAAAAACCGATGAATTGGCTTGTGCACCTGTCCGTCTTTACTCGGATCAGTGCGGTACAGTTCAAGGAAATTTGGCGGTATAATGCTATCATAAATGGTTGTTTTTGCATTTTACAAGAAACGAGTAAAAAATATAGAAGATGAAATATTTAGTTTATTACTTCGTTATAATAAAAAGTAAAGTTCCGTAAGAGATTTAAAATGCGTGTTTCACTTATTTATTTTAATCGGTGACGAGGAGCTAAAGCTATTCCCACTTGAACTTTAACTTACCAACACTTACTTAGATAATAATTATAGGTCAATGCTTGGTCAATGTATATAAAATAACAATACCGACTTCTCAAATCTCATTGCCAACTAAAATAAAGTAAAACAAGAGCTTGCTTTTAATTGGCATATGCAGTAAAAACAGTAAAATCCAAGCAAGTGGGCATTCGAAAACAATTATACCTACAGCGACTCGTAGACACAAAAAACCATCCGGAATAGGGAAAAGTAAAATGTCGGACAGTAAAATTACGTATAGTGCACAAGCTAGTATATAGATTAATGGCGTGCCATACCGGACCGTAAAAAATCGGAATGCCGGACCGTAAAATTCCTTGTAGTGGACAAACGCCCTAAAAGTAGATAGATATAGCTGTACAAGTCTTTGATTGTCTTTGATTGAAGTCTTTCTATATATTTATTATTTCGGTCAAGCGTAAGTGGTGTTAGCTATATTTAGTTATACATATTTTGCGTACTGATCGTGTATAGTTTGAAAAGAAGAAGCAAGCATCCGCTTTACAAAGTATACACGATCAGTACGCAAAATTCGTGTATATATTGTAATAACAAACTTAAAAACAGCATTACAAAGTATACACGAGCAGTTTCCTATGGTTGCGTTCTGGCTATGTATAGTTTGGAAATACGCGGCGGTGCGCTGCGGCCCGGCCCGCCCCGACCCGTCTAGTGGACGTAGGCAGGCGGATGTGAGCGGCGAGCGTCTGTTAGATAAAATCCGCCTAGGCGGTCCGCCGCGCCCCGTACAGGTGGACGCAGGAGCAAACAGCGCGTCCATTAGAGACGGCCCGTTGCGATGCGGCCCGGCCCGATCCGCCTCTAATGGACGCCTAGCATAAGACGTACTGGATATGTTAGGCGCTGTGGAGCTCCTTAGACTATTTTATTTCTCTTCAGAGATATAAATAATAATTTAAATTTTGGCCTTATAATATAAGCTTATACAAAAAAATTACATCTATTCATATCATGACCGAGTTAGTTTTGTTTTGCACATGGAGTAGAAACTATAACTAATGGATTTAAATTGAACTTGCAGCAACCACTTGAGTCCTTATATTGTTTGCACATTTTAAAAGAAAGTTAGAGTGCAAGTAATATTTTGGCTGGAAATTCATAAGTACCAAATGGCTGGATTCACTTTTTATCATGTGTGTCAAAATTAAAATTTATAGTAAAGCATGATCCACGCTACAACTAAATGAAACAATATCCATACTTTCAACAGCGTGTCCCGTCCGCGGTTCGAGCCACTTTCAGGTATAAATCAATACTAAAAATTATTTATGTAGCCTATGCGTTAATTCTTGATGTAAGCTAAATAACAAAATCAATTCATTGGTTTGCATCTTAGGTTTGCATATTACTTGGTTTTCGCGTGAAACAATAAAAATTATACGTTCATAATAAACTTTTACATCTGTAACATTAGTAGGATAACAACAATAGATCGTATTTTTATAAAATTTGGCACTGACTGATTTTTCATATTATAATGAATTAGTTTCGAAACGGATCAATAAGATTTTGCTGGAAGTTCATGCAACAAGTGACTTGCATTTGTAAAAATTGCAGTCAGTGGAAAGTTTTCAATTGATTTTATCAAGTTGAAGTTCCTTGCCAGTGGATTGTGTGTAGTAACTGTGATTGGCATTAGCCAATTAAATTTTAAGTTTGAATAAACAGCATTGCATTTATGAATGTATGAGGTATTTTCGATCTAAACATTCCTTTTGAACAAAAAAATTGTACCCTACAGCATACTGTAGTTGCGATTTTAATTGATTTAGTCATATGTAAATATGCAGTCTGTATTCTTTTCATTTGTACTTTGTAAAATAGCATGTGAAAAATAAAATACGGAAATTTGAAAAATAGTTTTATTATCTTAACCACAATTTAATTGTTATACAAAAGTAACATGATAGGCACATCGGTACGGAATATTAGATATTTTAGTTATCGTCTTCTTCGATTTTCGGCGCCAAGTAATAGCGAATATGGCCGATGTCTGGAATGCGGTACTCCACAACGAGGGGCACGTCCGCGGACATTGATAATTGCACCTGAAACAGAAATATTATATTTTTGATACATATTTTTATAATATTGTAATGAAAATGAAAAAGTGTGGTGATAATTAAGTGTAATATAATCCCAATTTATTTAATCACTAAATAAGAAATGCTTAATTTTTCTATTTTTATTATTTATAACTTTGTAGCAAGCAAATATACAGATTATTTTGTAATTCTGTAACTTATTGTTGTGAATGACTTCATAGCATATTATAACATACTAGCTTACCGCCCGCGGCTTCGCCCGCTTTGTCTAAAACCTAATAAATTATATACTAAAACCTTCCTCTTGAATCACTCTATCTATTAAAAAAAACCACATCAAAATCCGTTGCGTAGTTTTAAAGATAAAAAAAGCATACAGCAGGACATAGGGACAGAAAAGTGACTTTGTTTTATACTATGTAGTGATAACTACAGAGCAAGGAAATGTAAGGATTATTGTGTAATTCTGTAACTTATTGTTGGAAATGAATTCATAATATCCATTAGCTGCATTTATCAGTATAATTTAACATTTACAAAATAGTATAATTGCAATGTAATAAAACCAAAAATATTTTAAATATTTTAGTTTTGAATATATTTAAACTACTTCTACTTAAAAATATATCAATCTATAAACTCCACAATTATCTCCTATATTCAATACAAATCAAAATTATTTCTACATTCCAACTTAGTATAAAAAATATACATTACCTGTGGACTCAAAGAAGTAGCCTTAGTGAAATAGTTAAGATACTGGCAGGCGAATGTAAGTGTAACAGGTTCGTCCATTTCAATGATAACAGCTTCTTCCTCTTTATCGATGGACGCAGTTTGTGCTAACTTAACGTTCGCTGAACCGATGTCGCCGCTCGCTGAGAATTTTACTCCTGCAAAATGTGATTTATTAGTTATCTACTATATTTTGGCCGCCTCCTATATTTCGGGTTCGATTCCCGGTGGAGACAAAAAAAAAATGTCTCGGTCTGGTAGGACACAGAAGGCTGATCACCTACTTGTCCCTAAAGAAAATCGATCAGTGAAACAGATGTATAATGCATCTGCAGAACTTCACTTTTACTATATTTTAGTTCTTTTTTTGAAATAGATGATATTAATTATGTACTAGGAACATAATTTTAAAATAAATACTTTACAACTATTATAATAATATCATCTGTGTATTTTTTTTTCAGGTATTGTACAATATTTTTTTTATTTTATTCATAAAAGAATCAATAAAATGAATTGAAGAAAAATGTTATTAGTGAAAATATATTATGGTTTTAGCAAGTGCTGGTAAATTTTATAAAGTAACTAGCGGTCCGCCCCGGCTTCGCCCGTGATACATATGAAAAATAGATGTTGGCCGATTCTCAGACTTACCCGATATGCACAGAAAATTTCATGAGAATCGGTCCACCCGTTTCGGAGGAGTATGCAGACTAACATTGTGACACGAGAATTTTATATATAAGATGTTTATGTGGGATTTGGTAATCAAAAGCTATTTTAGTAAATAGAAAAAATAATACAAAAAATAGTTATAATAAACTTACCCTCCTTTGTGCAAGATATGACCATGGACTCCCCAAATTGTGAGAGATCTCTGCAGATGCGCGCAAACTCTGCACTCGGCATGCGGATTGTGCAACTGTATTCAGTTTCGGGGATTCCTGTAATGTAGAAAATTAATTTTATTACTTACTAGTGGTCCGCCCCGGCTTCGCCCGTGGTACATATTTCGCAATAAAAGGTAGCCTATGTCCTTTCTCGGGTATCGAAATACCAAATTTCGTACAAATTGGTTCAGTAGTTTAGGCGTGATTGAGTAACAGACAGACAGACAGAGTTACTTTCGCATTTATAATATTAGTATGGATTTAGATTATATGACAAAAACTTTGTTAAAAATGTGTTAAGTCCAGTAGATATAAAGATAGTATATATAAAAAGCAAATGCAACATAAATCACTGATTGATTGTGGAAATATACACTTTTAAATAATAGAAATATGAGGAAACATAGTTTTAGGTATTAATTTGGACGGTTTGTGTTATATTATTTAGCCCTGTCATATAAATCATGATATGGCCCCATTTTCACATACATAGAATTTTTAAATATAAATTAAACAAGTCGCTAAAATAAAAATACTACACAAGAAAAATTTTTTATACTTTAAATTTCAAAATATTCCTTACCCAAATGCTCTAAATCTAAATTCATGAGTTTCATTTCATAATCGGAGACTTTCTCCTGGTTGGGGCTCTCGAACACAAATGTGACGGTGTCTGCGTTGTCCTGCGCCTTCATGGTCACTGTGTCTTTGTCGCCCGCACATTTCAGGATTTTTGACATACTGAAATTATTAATGTTAATAATAAAATATGTGAGGTAATTTTTAAGTGGGAGTAAAGAAATGTTTCTTGGTTATAAACACGAAATATACAAATTACTATGAGTTACTAACATAGTTTTGCCAGTAAACAATAGGAACAAAGGAATACAAAAAAAATGTTGTGTGGTTTTATGAAACCACGGTAAAAGTGAAACTTTCCGAACACTGCTTTATACCTACTCGGCAGCTGACCGTCACGTGACATGCGCTACACAGACCAAAAAGTTTGGGACGATGTAATAAAAGTTTCACTTTAAAATTAATTGAGAATGATTGTATAGAATTTCAGTATAAAGTACTTTTATATTTATGAAGGTTATAAAGTATGTGTGTATAAAATCATCTGCACATCAATGTAGCTTGTTTCAAGATTGAGATTTCGCTGGTTCATGTTAAAACATTATCAAGAACCTAAGCTATTTATTTTTTGGTTACAATTTTTCCAATACATTTATTTAAGTTAACAGTCTTAACTATCTAGCTTACCTTCCCAAGTTCATTCCCATGGATATATTTCTGTCACATCTATACTTGTCGAAGCCATCTGCCCTCAGCGAGAGAGACACCAGTGAAACATGGGAGTTGTCCATAGCCTGGAAATTTTAGCATAATAAAATATGTATCAAACACTGCTTTACCAATTGATACTGATACTGTACTATTACAAATTATCATCCAAATTCATGGATACCAAATTTTTTTGTCTTGGGTTGTTTATTTATATTAAACTGCAACTGAAATGTACTATCAAATAAATATTGTAATTGTTCCATAAATAAATGATTCCGGGACTTTTCAAATAGATGTTGGTTGGAATCGTGAATTGATGAAATTGTATTGATATAATTCAGTTAATATGAACTATACCTGTAATTGGATACCATTGTCATCGCAGTCAAATGTAGCTTGTGTGAGCAGATCCTTAATGGCTTCGAGGACTTTCTTCAAAATGGAGCTTCGGAGTAAACGTGCTTCAAACATCTTGATTTATTCTGTTTCAATGAAAGATTCTATTTAAATAGTGCGAACAGTCACGAAATATTATTAAGACCACTGTTTTATTCTTTAAGTGAATAATACAAAGCACATAAACTGAAATCACATAGGAAGTTTAACGGTAACAATGTTGAACATGCAAATCGGTTACAAACAAACAAAAGTTTGAAGGTGGTCTGAAGCATGGGATGTCTTGAAATTGTTAAAACAATATGATTCATGTATATTATTAATGAACTTACATTGTTTATAGTATAAAGTAATATATTGGACGCTGGAAGCACTAAATACCGATAAGATTTTTTGAAATGCAAGCAATTATGTCGCTGACCTCTTCAAAATGTGACAGCAAGGCGCAAGCCGGCGACAGCGGGAAAAAATACCGCGAAACATGGAAAAACAACTGTCAACGTCAACTTCACAATCGGAAAGTCGAACTAACAATTCATTCGTACAGTTGATTGTGTATTCGATGATTACATTGTTTTATTTTATTTTAGTCTAAGATTTTAGTATATAAATTACTAGGTTTCCACCCGCGGCTTCGCCCGCGCAGTCAAAGAAAAACCCGCATAGTTTCCGTTCCCGTGGGATTTCCGGGATTGCGTCATTTTCCCGGGATAAAAAGTAGCCTATGTCCTTTCTCGGGTATCAAAATATCTCCATACCAAATTTCATGAAAATTGGTTCGGTTGTTTATGCGTGAATCGTGATTGAGTAACAGACAGACAGACAGAGTTACTTTCGCATTTATAATATTGGTAAGGATTTTATTTTCAGATTTATGGTAATTAAATAGTGGATTACTGCATGTATTATTAATTTATTCTTTATTTTTTTTTTATTAGTATTGTAAATCTTGTAATAAAGAATATAAGCGTGTAGTTTATCTTTTTTTTATTTTGGGCGCAAGTCAAATAAATCTGGATATTTTATAAACAAACAGATTTTAACAATATCTACGGCCGATGCCGGTTTTGAAATATATTAAATACAGCATCCTCACATAGAAGTTTACCAAATAAATATTCGAGCTTATGTTATATATTGAGCCTTAAGCTTAGATCAATAAGGCCTTATGCATATATATTATGAGACTTCAATTCCGAGTTAAGGAATTTAATGTTAATAAAAATGCATATTATAAACAATTATGAAAATTAATTCTTTTTTATCTTAGTACCTACTAAATCATCACCAATAGTTACATTGCACTTATCCCAATTTCAAACAATATACCAGCAATGTATTAATTAACATTTTTTTTTTTACAATTCTACAATCTGATCTTGACTAGGGTATGGTGGTAGAGTCAAATTGTATTTCTGCAAGATACCAGGAGGAAGAAATCGTCCCCCTAGATAATGTTTAGCATCTTGAATAAATTCTTTTTTTGCACATAGTTTAGGAGCTGACAGAGAAATCAGCAGAGCAGGTTTTAATGCATGGTTTGAGTCTGGGCCTTTTTCTACATCCCAACCACTTGGAATGTCTACACTGAAATAAAATGGCAAAATTAATGTTTTATTAATAAAGTATATGTATGAACTTTACATTTTAAATAATAATATTGTATTCTTTTCTAGTAGACATGAACTAGAAACTAGAAATAGGGACAGAAAATTGTGGGATTTAATATTGCTTACACTCTTATATCTTGAAACATGATTCTAATAATTGAAACAATAATAACTAAAATAAAACAATTAACAGCAGATAATTAATTATAATATTATAATATCCTGTATCTGGTCTTACCTACAAACTGGTAGCCCAGAATCAGTTAATGCATCCAATGCTGGCTTCAATGCTTCCCGCACAGGTGGTTTGAAACTAAATCCAAATAGGGCATCAACAAGAACTTTATATTGGTTCTTTAGTTCATTTGGTGGAGGTAATGAATCTACAATATTAACTCCGAATTTCTCACATTGCCATAGAAGGTTCTCATACAGTGGTTTTGGTGTGCGTTTAGGGTAGTAAACTGATACTGAATAGCCAAATAAAGTCATATGTCGTGCAGCTACTAACCCATCTCCTCCATTGTTGCCTGGGCCACATATTATTAATGCTGAATTATGACTGAAATAGTAAAAATACTCATGATTAATAATAATTAGAAACAGACATTTAGAAAACAGTTGTATTGTATTTTTACATTTGTTATTATGTAGTTAAAGCTACAAAAATTAAACACTTTTGAATTCTTAATCATTGTATTATTTTTTTAGTGGTTATAACTTACGATGTTGTTGGGAAAACTTTAGCAACTGCAGTAGCCACACTTAATCCTGCCAATTCCATTAACTGATCTACACTAAATTTGTATTCATTAAATAGGTCCTGGTCTAAAGCTGCTGCATTTTCCTGGCTTAGATATGTTATATCTCGTTTGACATTGCATTGATTTCCAGCGCAAGACATTTCGCTAAAACTCCAAGTATTTGCTACTCTTAACTAAAACATAACGATATAGCTATAAGGTAAGTCCAAACAAAGATTATGTTTGCTGGTGAGAGTAGTTACGATATTATTAATATGAATATAAACATACCAAAAAAGCAGTTCGTATAAACCGATTGAATAACATTTACTCCTATTGACCTATTCTTTTAACTTAAATATCTAACCGGCTTTTATTTAAACTATTTATTAACTAAACCTCTCAATATTATATTATTTTCATTAAAAAATAGCAACAAGAAATAAGAATCGACAGCTGATATTATAATTATGGCACCGATGACATTGATGATTGATTGATTGAATTGTCAATTATTTTTGCAACCGAGCAAATATTTTTAGAACCGAGACCGTGATTGTGATTATTAATAATAGCAAATTCGTAGCTTACTATTTTATTTTATATAAATAATTATAATATTCTTTTCCTATGTCTGTTTTAACAAAATCCAAATAATATATTATGGGCTGCATTCGCAGTATAATCTGTATGTTTTGACACTGTAGATTATGACATCACTGACATTTGTAGTAAAAATGGCTGCGCTTCGAGTGTTTAGTCGTAATATACCATATTTACGACAGCAATTTTCAGCATTATTAGGAAACACATCGCCATCAGTCAAATTTATTTGTGTTGTTGTAGTCATAGGCTATATATTATCGTTTTCCGAAGATGTTGTCAACGTACTTAGTGTTACTCCAGGCTACTTATTACCACCATCTTTTCAATTGTGGTCCACTTTCACGTTTTGGTTTCTTGAAATACACTTGTGGGAGGTGATTATAGACGTTATAACAGTTGGTCTTTGTGGAAAATTGATAGAACCACTATGGGGTCAAATAGAGATGATGAAGTTCTTTATGCTGACGAATATCGGAGTTGCGTTCTTGACGACGTTTTACTATTTGATTATATTTTCGTGGACCCAAGACTCATCGTATCTCTTCGATATACACGTTCACGGTCTTGCGGGTTATCTGGCTGCAGTGTGTGTTGCTGTAAAGCAAATACTGCCAGACCATTTGTTGATAAAAACACCACTTGGTAAGATTTTTGTGTTGCATACTTTTTGTTAAGTTATTACATTAAACGCTCTGTTTATATACTAAGATCTTCTCTAAGAGTAAAATTACAAAGGTATTTTACTTTGTATGTTTTATGTGAAGAATCAATGTAAAATCGAATGAAGTGCATGCAGCATTTTAATTAACTTTCATTTGATTAGATATTCATATCCTTGTTCCACTGTACACTTACTAGCATACAGATGTACCTTTAAGGCCAAAACAAAATAAGATGCACTTAACATGTATTCAATACTATTTTTGATTATTTTAGGTAAATTAACGAACAGATCTTTGCCATTGCTGATTCTGATATTGGCAATAATCTTCTGGGCGGTAGGAGAATTGGAGGGCACTTACCCATGCATGTGGGGAAGTGGGACTCTACTCTCGTGGATATACTTGAGGTTCTGGCAGAGGCACAGCAATGGATCAAGGGGCGATATGGCTGATAATTTTAGTTTTGATAAGTGAGTATTCTATGTGTCTATGAATATAATTGTATATTCTATATCCATACAAATATTATACATGCGAAAGTAACTCTGTCTGTCTGTCACTCAATCACGCCTTAACTACTGAACCAATTTGCATGAAATTTGATATAGAGATATTTTGATACCCGAGAAAGGACATAGGATAGGTTTTATCCCGGAAATCCTACGGGAACGGGTTTTCTTTGAAAACGCGGGCGAAGCCGAGGGCGGAAAGCTTATTGTAATACATTTAATATATACAGTAGAACTCCAATTATCCGAATTAATGGGGACCGGGACCATTTCGGATAATCAAATATTCGGATAATCGGATTTAAAAAAAAATATTGCCATTGGAGAGAATAAAAGCTACGTTTTGATATTGCACTATTTTTTTATTGAATTAAATGAAAGAAAAATGAAATTTTCACATGTTTTAAATATTTTTGCAATCATTTTTCTTATTTCCTCTAGTGACAACGCATCTTTATCATCATCATCCTCTCCATATTCTTGTTAGGGGAAGAATAATAGCGCACTTGAACTTTTTTTGGACAATTTTTTGTGATTCGGATAATCGGCGATTCGGATAGTCGGAGTTCGGATAATTGGAGTTCTACTGTATATGTATTACAATATGCAGTCGCAAAATTTAGGCTAATCTTGAAGGCTTAAATGATGGGAAATAAGGAGCAATGTTTTGCAAGAAACTGGCCGTAGAAACCTACTGAAGTAAAATGTCTTGCTTTGAGCTGTTATTGATGAGTTTTATTTTGTATGAATATTGTATTCTAAATATTGTTAGCAGTTGTCAGTCACTACTATCTAATTGAGTGTGAATTGAATATACCAATATCACACTTTATGAAATATGTTAATAGCTTGTATCAATTGAGGTTGTAGACCAATTACTAGGCAACCAAAAGTAGTTTCTGTTTTATTGATCATAAATTCGTAAAACTTTAATTTATATTTTACTAGCTTTCCACCCGCGGCTTCGCCTGCTTTGACTAAAACCTAATAAATTATATACTGAAACCTTCATCCAGAATCACTCTATCTAAACTAAAACAAAAACCGCATCAAAATCCGTTGCGTAGTTTTAAAGATTTAAGCATACAAAGGGACATAGGGTCAGAGAAAGCGACTTTGTTTTATACTATGTAGTGATTTAAAATCCCTACTGACTTTTTAAGTTACAAAACTAAAAATAAAAAATGTTGTGTGGTTTTATGAAACCACGGTAAAAGTGAAACTTTCCGAACTCTGCTTTATACCTACTCGGGCAGCCAACCGTCACGCGACATGCGCTACACAGACCAAAAAGTTTGAGACGATGTAAAAAAAGTTTCACTTTAAAACTATCTCGTTCCAGTTTCTTCCCAACAGTCCTGCAGCCAGTCGTGCGGGGTGTGATCGGGCCGGTGCACAGGTGCTGCGTCCGCATCGGCGTGTGCTCGCCGAGCCCCCGGCGCGTGCACCTCGCGCTCAGCCCGCGGGGCGTCACTATATCCATGCCGGGGGTCGAGCCGCAGGATATGGAGAGGCGACGGTAAACTTACTACCCTTATTTAATGTTGACTCTTAATTTTATGTACCAACATACTTTTCAAAATTATATAGCTGTTTAAATGTTTTTACTTAATTGACACATTTGTTGATAGAATTTCACGTATCTCGATGACACAATAACTAAAAAGTCATCTAAATACATGGATAATGAAAGTTAGGTACAATTTTATATACTTTTACTACCTGTTTCCTGCCAAAGTAACCACAACACAGACTTGATAATCGCTGGTCGTTCTTATTTGTATAGGAGACATATACAGACAAACTTTCAACTTTTCTAAAATAAGAAATGTCTGGCTGTCGTGGGCTCTAGATCTAATACTTTTAACCAAAAATATAAACTTACATTTTAGGCAAATAGCACTCAAGGCGCTTAGCGAGAGATTATCCAAGACATCCGAACAAACAAGGCAAAAGAACTTATCTACTAAAGTCAATATGGATGCAGTGAGGAAGATGCAAAGTTCACACGTCATTCCGCAATTCCCAAGTGAACCGGAGACCAACCCACCTCCCGCAGAAGCCACACTCGTTGATATAAATGAGCCACCACCAACCACCAAAACTTCATGATCGTCAATTAATTAGAATATTGAATAGATCGGTTTAAAATGTATCAGTTATTTTCAACTGTAATTATGACCTCTGTAAAACGATTAACAAATTTTAATAGTGGGATAGACTTAATGAATTCACACTTGAGTATTTATTTTGAGTTGTCTCTAAGTAAAATAGATTATATTTCTTTTTTTATAAATAATTATTTACAATTTATTTACGATTTTATAGGGGTCCTTATAGTAATTTCCATTATTAATCTCTGCACATATACAGGGTGTCCAAAAAAGTAGTAATGAACGGAAGCTGGGAGGTAGAGGACCTAGAGGGCTATCCGAATCACCCCCATGTATGTGATGCGATTTTTCGTATTTTCGGAGTTATGACATTTTTTCAATTTTTCATCTATCGCTGAGTACAATGAGATTTTTATTTATGGTAACGTGAATTATTGCGCTAGATGCTTGATTTTTTTGTGTGCTAAGCTGAAAGATAGGCCAATTCAGTATGGTAACATAACCACAAAAAAAATCAAGCATCTTCCGCAATAATTGACGTCACCATGAGTTAAAATATTTACCTATGTATTCACCGATTCGGATAGCCCTCTTGGGTCCCAGACCTCCCAGCTTCCGTTCATCACTACTTTTTGGGACACCCTGTATAAATGATGAATGACGCAAAATAATTGCTGTGATCATAGTCATTTGTTAGATACTTCCACAGATTCCTTATTTATCGAATAAGTTTACATATATCACAGTTTCAGTGTAGGAATGTGAGTGTTGTGAAATCATACAGGAATTTGACTGATAGGTTAAGTGAGCCCTAACGTAAATTTGGGGAGAAAGGAAATGTTTTGGAACTCATTGCTATGTCAATAATGCATTCAATATTTTATATAATAATAATAAATCACAAAATGTGTTGGTAAGTGCAAAACTCGATAACGGCAGAACCGATTTCGTTGTTTTTTTTATAATATTCCTTGTAGTACAAGGATGGGTCTCGAATCAAGATATAAATAAGCGAATGAAAAATGATTTGAACAAGTAGAAATTGTATTAATTATTAACATTGTTTATTAAATTGAAGTTGAATCGTAAAATAATACAGTGTAACATGTGTTGATATTTGATCTTTATGTATTTATTACATGAACTCAAAACTCAAACTCAAACATTTATTCATTCAATTAGACTTCTTATAGAAGCACTTTTGAAACGTCATTACATATTTTAAAATTTACCACCGATTCGGAAAGCAGTATCTACGGAGAAGAACCGGCAAGAAACTCCATAGTTGCTCTTTTAAATCATGTCAGTTTTACAGTTTTACAAAATACATATGTAACATCATAATAATGATACATAATAATTTATTGTTAGGTTCAGCAACGTTATACTTTACATTTATGAATGTCTGTAGAAGATAATGTTTATTAATCACAGATAAAAATTATATAATGTGTTTATAAATGACTTTACCAACAAGATAAGGATGTTTTCTTAATTTTTTATTAAAATGAGAGTAGGAATGAAGCTAACAAATATTTTCATGAAATCACAATTTAGTAGAATGCTTGAGAAATAAGAATAGAATTAAATCTTGAATTTCGTTGTAAGAACGAAAGTCCTACATTGCAACTGTGTTACATTTTGTAAATACTTTTCTAAACTGAAATTATTTATATTTCTGATACAGTTATTTGTGGTATTAATATTTTTGCATTTGTTGTAATGTCTGTTAATGGTATTTGTGAATGGATGTATGTTTGTAAATATTATAATATAGTGTTAAATAAATAACTAATTGATTTTAATGTATGTTTTATTTATACATATTTTAATATATGCATCAATAGTGATGCATTTCTTGATAAACCTTAGTATTTAATATAACATGGAGATATTTCTAAACTTAGAAATGGTTTATTTCATTTTTCTTTACTGCAGAGCAAACAAAAATAATTATAATTGAGTGAATGAGTTTATAAATTTTACGTATAAGTAGTCAACAGTCTGGAAGCAATCACATATCATTTTGAACAGTCAACGAATTTGCTGTCTTTTTCAAGACATTTCAAACAGTATTCTATAGTTTCAAAACTATCAGTGCACAGTACACAATTACAAACTGAAACCAGTCAATCTTCAGACGAACTTCAAGTCCAAAGTCCATCACATATATTCTATATATTGCCAACTGTTTCATACCACAATTATATCTATCCATAGTTCTCATCGAAGTAGTAATCGTCCGTATGCTACCTATAGTAGTGGTTCTGCGGCCACTGTACCGAGGCGGGTTGTTGGTAAGAGTCTGGCCAGCGGGAAGTGTCCATGTTGCTTACTGGCATAGGTACTGTTGGCATCGGTGACACACCAGACACGTTTGTTGTCATTGTTGTACCTGTTAGAAAGAGAAAATTCAAATTTATATGACTGAATAATAAATTGTGTGGCGAAGTTTTACCAAAATGAGCAGGTTAAAAACTGAATGATACAAAAGAAAATAAAATAGATCTGTTTCAGTATGTCACAGTCCGTATAGGACTGTGAGATACTGAAACAGACTACAATATGGACGATAGTATTTATACACCTTGAAAAAAAAAAATAAAAACACCAATGGCATATCAAAATGATAGACAGATTATTCACAAATAATATTGTCCTTTGCCCTTTAGGCAATATCTCCGCTCTCTGACTCTCACGCATAAATCAGATTGCACCTCGTTCGCTTAAAAGTCGGGCAATTACCCGAATTTCGTATTACCACTTCAGAGTGTGTATAACATATCTATGGCTTTAAAAACATTATAGGTAGAGATTGTCTAATCTAAAAATGAACGCCCCTCCACTGTGTTTACGCTCACATTCAAAGTACGTGTATAGACGCAATACACACAAATTGGTCTGCCTCATTGGTCGTTCAGTCCTCCAGTCCAGTCCATGCCCGAACGACAGGACCAGTTGGCCAACTAGTGCATAAATGACGCGATGCACGACAGAACGGACGTGTCATTCCGTACATAGCGCGCTCTCCCCGCCATACAATGCTAGGCACCTGAACTGATCGCCCGATTAGTTGACAAATCAGTGCGCGAGAGAGTCAAAGTTTGCAGTAGAATCGCAGCGCGCACACATATAAAGTGGTTCAATAATTATTTGTCCTCACACATTGAAACAATTAAGTTTAGTGGAGGGGCGTTCATTTTTAGATTGACAATCTCTACCATTAACAGTAACCTCTTTCAAACGTTTATTTATTTATTTATTCAATTAGGCTAGCACTTTTGAAACAAAACATAGTTTTACCAATTACACTTGATTCGGAAAACATTTAAAAATATCACATACCGGGTCCCACATAACTATTGGGCGGTGCGGAGTAGCCCGGCGCCGCGTAGTAGGGCGGCGGCACCGCCATGCTGTGCAGCACCGACACGCTCGACACCGGCACCGCGGGCGGCGGCACCGGCTGCGGGCTCTGCTAGAGATAACAAACATTTAACATAAAAAAATGTGTGCGTTTACTAGTCATACTAGTGTACACACGTAAGAAGTGAAACTTCTTTATGACCTTATTTTTCAAACAATAATTTACTATAATAATTAACATGCAACTTTACAGAAATACGTCAAATCACGCGTGGTAGGGATAAGAAAAAGATGGCGCGTAACGGAAAAATGTCACGCGTAACGAAAAAATGTTACACAAAATTTTTTTCCAACCCCGATAAAGAAGTTTCACTTCAAAAAAATAGAATAAAAAATCACCTAATAAACTGTACTTAAATACAATTTTTTTTTGAGAAAATAAAATTAGCATTTTTTAATATACAGAATCACTACATAGCTATAGTATAAAACAAAGTTGCTTTCTCAGTCCCTATGCCCCATTGTATGCTTAAATCTTTAAAATTACGCAACGGATTTTGATGCGGTTTTTTAATAGATAGAGTGATTCGAGTGGAAGGTTTAAGTATACAATTTATTAGGTTTTAGACAAAGCGGGCGAAGCCGCGGCTAGTACAATTTAAAGAGAAAATAAAATTAGCATTTATTAATATACAGAATAACATATTGATTGTTCATTTTGAGAATGTTGGTGCAAGATTTTAAAAAGGTTAACATTTCTCCACACAGCTTTGTGGAGTGAAATGGAATTGAAATGATCACATTGAAAAACTGAGAAGTCTTGACTCCTGAATTAAATTTTAAAGTGTAGCATAAATAGAAGTCATAGCTGGCAAAGCAAAAATAAAGCAGCGAAACAATGTCCATAATACAAACAATTTGATATTAATTATTAACAATTTGATACAATGTTTAACTAACCTGATAATAATTATAATAATTGTGCGGTTCATGATCATGTATAGGCACCGCAATGAGATTGGCCCTGGAAGCCCTTGGTCTCTCTGAATGAGGGTGTGCGTGTGATCCGATACTTGCGTTGTGAGATCTGGGGTCACCAGCTTTGTTTGGAACCTATAAAAATTATACTTTAATCTTAATACTATTATAAAGGCGAAAGTTTGTAAGTGTGGACGTATGGATGTATGGATGTTTGTTACTCTTTCACGTAAAACCTACTGAACCGATTACAATGAAATTTAGCACACATATAGAGGGTAACTTGGATTAACACATAGGATAGGTTTTATCCCGGAAATCCCACGAGAACGGGAACTATGCGGGTTTTCCTTTGAAAACGCGGGCGAAGCCGCGGGCGAAAATCTAGTCTTAATATATATAAATCTCGTGTCACAATGTTTGTCCTCAATGGACTCCTAAACCACTTAACCGATTATAATAAAATTCGCACACCATGTGCAGTTCGATCCAACTTGAGAGATAGGAGGATGGTTCTTATGTAAAGAAAACATAAACATTTACCACCGGCGATGCCGGGGTGGACCACTAGTATATAATGAGTTTTTTTAAACAAATCACTACATTGCATAGTATAAAATAATGTAACTGTCTGTCTGTCAAGTAACAACACAACTCTTTATAATAACAGAACAGATATTGATGAGATTTTTTAAAATAGATAGAGTGGCTATTTAGGAAGGTTTGAGAATATAATTTATCTCTTCTAAAAAGCGAGTGATGCCACGCGCGGAAATGTACTGTATTATAAAACAAAAGAACATTGACAACGAAAAGTTCTTTTTTTTTGTAGTCACCAACAAAAGAGCAAGCGAGTGACTTTTTTTTTCTTTCGAGTTCATGAAACATATTTTTTTATACTTACAGATAATGGTTTAACTAAGTTGACAGAGGTCTGTTCAGGCTCAGGTTTCGCTTCACCACCAGTAGACACATGCCTGTGATTTATGTGTGCTTGCAAATCCCTCTGGAATAAAACGTAAAATGGATTAATTTACTCTGACTTTTTGTACACAATTATTATAAAGGCTCAACTCATTCACAAATACATATATATATTGAAACTACAATCTTTAATACTTTAATTTCCATGGATTTCTTAAACAAAAAAAGGCAAACTCATTTTATAAAAAATTTATAAGTACACTAGTTTTACACATACCTGAGATAAATATGTCCTTCTGCAGCCAGTATTGCCGTACCTCGATCCTGAGTGTGTGCACATAAACACAGTCCCCAGACCTGTTTGCTCCACTCTCAATACCTTAAACACCATTTCACACATATAAATTACAGATAATGAAAAAAAAACAAAGGAAAATAGTTATAAATTCAACAAACTAATCCAGACATAAATAAGTCTAAAAAAAATGTTGTGTGGTTTTATGAAACCACTGTAAAAGTGAAAAGTGAAACTGTTCGAACGGTTCCGAAAACACTGCTTTATACCTACTCCGACCGACGGCAGCCGACCGTTACGCGACATGCGCTACACAGACCAAAAAGTTTGAGATGATGTAATAAAAGTTTCACTTTAAAAATTATTAAGTAGTATTTTTATAATTGTAGAATACACATCTATGACAAATATAACTTTAGATACATAAAAAATAAAATGCATACCTTTTCTCTACACCTTGGGCAGTGAGTGTGGTCCGCTCTCGCACATGTCAAACAAAACACATGCTTGCATGGAATCTGAAACAATAAAAAGCATTATCAGTATAATCAATGTAAATAAAAAAGAGCGAGCAATATTACATACTTTCCTCATATTTCTTTATTTGCTCATGGACATGGTATAAACGTGGTAACTTTGAGTGAACAGCATTTTTAGATGTTATTGAAAAACACCATCCAAATTTTTAAGTAAGTACTTACAAAAA
Organism: Colias philodice; assembly: GCF_061535455.1. Classification (NCBI taxonomy): domain Eukaryota; kingdom Metazoa; phylum Arthropoda; class Insecta; order Lepidoptera; family Pieridae; genus Colias; species Colias philodice. The sequence continues at coordinate 10,233,244 of NC_143096.1, forward strand.
ATAAGAATGTCACATAGCTCTAGTTTGCCAATAATTAATGGTACTTAGATAAATCAATGAATGTAATAAATAAAACTCTACAAAATATAATTATCTGATATAATTACCATTCTCCCATAAATGAGTATGGGTTTAGAGCAAGTATCGCAGCAGTATATCATGGGGTTGAGCACTTTCTCCCCAATGAGGTTGGCTCGGTGGTCCCACTCTAGCCGCAGCATGGGCTCTGGGGGACCTCGCTGTATTGTTGTGAACACTGGTGCTTCTAACTGCGATATATCGGAGGGAACCTCCACTGGAAAAAGGATATTTATTATAGTAGATTATTTTTGTTAAGTATTAATGAGTGGAAATGTTAGCAGTTTGTAGAAATTATAATTTTAATATTGTACATATACATTATGCGAATTAGATCAAGTCGTAGTCTGTAATTACTTTTATTACATTCTGCAATTAATAGGCAAAGAAAATATTGTGACTTAGCATTGCATGTATAAGCTTTTCAACTTAAAAATAGTTATAATACTTGCTTGTTAGTAAATTTAATAATAATACATAACTGGACTCATACTCATTATATGCAAAAACAAACAACTACAAAAATGTAACAACTACACAATTCTTAAGAGTTTAACTTACATTTTGGCGGTACATTCTGTTCGTTTTCCTCTTTAACTTCCTCCTGAACTGGCTCTTCTTGTTCCTGTGCAGTTTCTTCCATGGAACATTCTTCTTCGTCAGAAGACATCACTTTGGGCACTTTCTTGCCTCGACCGCGGCCACGCCCTCGCCCACGGCCACGGCCACGACCCCGTCCCCTTCCACGGGCATTTCTCTTTTCACTGTTCATTTAGATTGATGAAACAGCAATGTTAACAAAATATAACAATAACCTCACTTGGTGATGCGTCTATGAAATATTGCTGCTATATGCGTAACTGCTGCAAGTTGCTTGATAAGAATTAAAAGAATTAGAAGCTAGAGTTTAACGTTTTAAGCTTCGAAAATCAGAATTTGTACATTAAATGAAGAATAATGTTAGTGAGACTCTTAAAAATGACAGTTTAGGACGCAACCATGGAGAAATTTTAATAATATTGACGTATGTCATATGTGAGACGTCAATAGGTATTCACAGAGTACAAAATGACAACTGTCATGACATTTAAACAGATAACACAGATTTTTAAATATAAATTGATAAAAATCACTGCTTCTCGAAAAGCTGCAATGTCTTCCCATCTTAGGGAGTATTCAGAGAGAAAGCTTGAAACTTATAAGCGCTTATCGGCGCTTGTCATGTTCATATATTTTCCTGCGCGGGTTGACAGCACTGACAGGAAAATATATGAACATGACAAGCGCCGATAAGCGCTTATAAGTTTCAAGCTTTCTTTCTGAATACGCCCTTAGAGTATATATTACAGTAGTATAGAGTGCGTGTATTGCACAATACGAGCGCGCGCGGCGGGAACGTCGTGTTGTTCCCACCTGTGCCTACTGTTCCCACTTGGTTGTTCGCACTCTATAGATACTATAATATATACTCTAAGCTTCCCATTCTCATTCAAATAAAATAAATGTATTACAATAAAACATTTTTAAGAAAGAAGAGAAACTTTAGAATAAAATATGTCGCGGAACGTTGATTGAATAAAATTATAGACAAATTAATAACATCTATTTAAAAGCATACTTACGTGCTTACAACCCAAATAAAATAAAAAAATTACAATCCAGTTCAAAGTAAGCACGATACTGGATACCCAAGTGGATACCTAATAAAAAATATGAACTCTGTATTTTTCCCGACTGCGAAAGAAAGAGTCAAAAGGGTTATATTTTTCGAGTGTATAGTTTGGCATGCCTTACATCCATTTTTGTTGGTTTTTTGTTTGGTCGATTTTGATTGGACGGATTTGTGATTTATGAGGTGTCGTTGTTATAAGTTATCATCAGAATTGTGGTGACTGACCTATGTTACATAAATTAATAGTGGGTTTTTTGTTTTCATAATAATACAAATTGTTTTGTAGAACTGTTCCTAATAAATATAATCTTGCGAATATTCTAATAAAAATGGATCACTGACTTGCTAGCTAGTCTAAGAGCGTATACGCACTATGCGGGTAGCCGCATTGCGGGTAGCCGTCCGGCTGACCGCAAGCACAATTATGTACGTAATATTCATTTCTATGCGCACTGTGCGGTCTGCGGTAGCCGCATCGCAGTGCGCATAGAAATGAATATTACGTACATAATTGTGCTTGCGGTCAGCCGGACGGCTACCCGCAATGCGGCTACCCGCATAGTGCGTATACGCTCTAAACGAATTATATTTTTAAATCAAGGTATTCTTCGATCGTACTACGGCTGAAATCATACCTTTTAAAATTAATATTGACGTTAATTGAGTTATAGAAACGTTAGTAATGGACCAAGGTTGAATTTACAGCTACCGCATAGTATTTTTAGAACTAAGTGAATTTGTCTATCTAAAATGATATAAAAGGATAGAAGGTACCTTACTACGTATTTGTGAAACTATATAGCCTCTCAACGACTCAACCACAGATTAGATACTAGGCTCTAGCTAGGCTCAACCCTGCTCCGCCAGTCGACCAGACCAGACCGAGACCGACCAGAAAATTCGAAACTAGAAAATAGGTAACTAGCATTATGTCATTGAGAAATGATGAAAACATTCCCTTGGTAAAAGAAGAAATTTCAAAATAGGTGAAAATGTTGTTTTTGGGTTTAGCCGTTAGAAATGTACTTACAAATGAAAATGTTTTAGCGTAGAATTTAACTCATTCGTCGTTTCAGAATCATACGTCTACTTATAGTTATGAATATGTATATTGTATTTCCATAATTATACACATGTATATTGCGTTTCATCACAGATCTAGTACAAGATCTGTGCGTTTCATTAAAGAAACGAATCTTCAATGGCGGCCAAAGCTGACACTGACGTAAGGTAGGGTCAGTAAAAAAGAAAATAAAAATAATGTAAATGGATAATTATTTTATTAATTATTTCAAATTGTTTGTTGACAAACTTTTTTGTTATGGTATTTGTGTATTTATATGAATTATCATATTTACGTATACAGAATGTAAAAAAATCCCCATAATATTTGTAATGAGCCCATAAAACTGAACAACTTTTCCCAAAGAACATATTTTGTCAAATTCCAATAAAATATTATTTACTTTCGCAAATGCATAATTGTCATTGTAAAATTATGATAAAAACTATTATAGGGAAAATCAAATATGTACATTTTAGTGATTTCATTTTTCCATTTTTTTTTGCATGCCGTACGGCCGTGTGTAAGCGAGAGGGAATGATAAGCGCCGCCATTGAAGATTCGTTTCTTTAATGAACTGCGTTATAATCATATCACGAAGTATTCTAACCCACACATCAGTGTAAAGACTAAAGAGTAAATAATGAGTAAATATCTGTATTACGTAAGTGACGTGCATCGTAAGAGGTAGATGGCGACCACAAAGCGGTCACGGCCGGTTGACGATCTCTGAAGTCGTTTTGTTAGGATGGTGGTACAATATGATCTTGTTCGATAAAGATTACAGGAAAGAGTTTCATAACAGACAAAAATTAAGTATACATTTTGCTTTGTTCCTTCTAGTCAGACAAAGATATATAATGGCCTAAGCTAATAAGCTAGATCGCCAATATTTTGTAGAACATCGTGAATTGGAGAGCCGAATATGATTAATTTTAAAGATTTTAATATTTTAATATTTTAACAGTTTTTCCAAATAAGGGGACAACTCATTTATAGATGTTGCCTTTATTTTTCTTTAGGCTTCAACGTATAAAATAACGAATCATCTAATGATTTGAAAACAGAGCCATACGATTGGTAAATATTCTATACTTCTATAGTACATAGACAACATTATAAACTAAAATATAATATATTAATGTATAGGTGGTTACCAACTATAGGAAGTAATCTTTATCAGTGGCCAGATGTGTACACAAGAAAAATTAAACTAATAATAGTCAGTAATAAAAATACGTTTTGGCAAACTCTCATTTCCTTGAACTGAAGAACATTCGCGAAGGAATAGTTCCTTGACTGTTTGGAATAATTTTTTATTATGATTGTATTTACAGTTTACACGTACATCCTACCATGAACACTGCCCTGTTTTGATCTGTTTATTATTATTATTTATTGAAATTATTCTTACAAATTATTACAATAACTTAAGTCTAAGTCCCACAAAACTGCACATGCAGTTTGTCTGTGGGATTTGCCTATAACTAAATATATTATACGAGAACTAAATACCTATAAGTAATAGCACAGACTAATAATAATATACTACGTGTAATAGGATGGCCGTCGGCCGATGAGTCATGGGCAGGTCATTTCAGATTTCAAGTGTTAAAAATCTGTACCATTTAGTAGTGGCACCAGTGGCACCTATGGCAGTGCCTACTACCTACAACAGCTAACAACATACATTTCACTATTTTGTATAGTTTTTTTGTCAATTTACTTTTCATTATTTACTAACTCTTTAATTTACCGTTTGCTGTCGACTTAATTATAGTTCGACACGCTATTAATGTAATATCATGTATTTAGACATATTTAGGAGAATTAGGTAATTAAGTGACATAAAAATATAAACATGTTAAATCAGTCATGTTTAAATGATGGTTGGCTAGGTGCGTAGGTACCTACTACCTAGTAGGTACCTACTTAGCTAAATAGCTAGGCACTTAATAACAGTGTTTCTAATGTTTAAAATAGAATACGTACTTTCTATTAATTATATTTTTATGCGATTATGTGTATGTATTCAGGTGTAGTATTTCTCATGCTCTTAGCATTAATATTCCAATGTCCTCATAGAAATAACTGAACCGTCAGGTGAGGTCAGCGCTCAGTAAAATGATCACGCAAGTTTGTTGACTGCTACCTACTAAACATTTGTTTATTTTTTAGCTCCATTTTAATTTCATTGTTAATAAATAACCAATTCACCAAAAATAGTTATAGCACATGACATGTTAGAATTTAAATACTCTGTATTAAGTACAGTGTTTCCTAGTGATGCATTATAAATCACTGATCTAATTTATTTTACGGATATGTAGGCGATTGGAATGCTATGACTATTTTTGAGATTGAAATTACCAGAAGATTCATAGAAAGTAAGTATCAAAATCTATGAAGTACCTATCTATTATAAATTGCGGACAATGCGTAGGACAGATCACAAATGTGAAGAATAAATACGATCCCTACCCAAGTAGGTACTGCAAAGATATCACGATTCACAAATGAATGAGTTGTTGACTATTGTAATGACCTTTAAATGAATAGCAATTAACATGATTTTCCACTCAAACGATTAAATTTCCAAACATATTACATCGGATGTTTTATAAATTTGGCGCCAGTCGGTAAATATTATTACTTATTAGTGCACTAAGTATTTAGCTTTGTTAGTATTTGATTTATTATTAAGTGGGAAATTGTTTGGCATTGGGCGAATAAAGTGCAGTTGAACTGTAAAATACCTTGAACCTAGTTAAACTAGACAAACACAACCTAAAATGCGATTTTGATTGTCTGAATTTTAATAATACCACGAACCACTAATAATATAATACCTACTATACTAGTAGGTACCTATAGGTACGTGATATCAAAATCTTTGAAGTTTATACACAAGTGCAATCATATTCACGATCATTCGTATACAGTATACACTTTCAGAATAATAAATAAGGAGAAATATAATGTACATAATATCCTTATTGTATTTTTATACGGAGAGTTGCATAGAGTAACAGTAAAGACTATACCTAACTACTAGACCGTTACACCGTAGAAAATAGAAATATACTAGGTATAATGGACAGTGGATATTGATATACATTTATGTGCTCCATTCTGAACTTTCTATCTCATAGCTAGTATCTTATCTGTGCTTATAGTTCATTACTACAGGTGCACAGTCACACTAACAACACTAACACTCGTATAATATAATCTATACATATAATAAAATCGTAGGAAAGTCAAAACTGTACATTGAATATTTTTTTAAAAGAATACATAATCCATGATCTATAATCGATATAGAAGCCAAAAACATAGTTTTTAGAATTTTTGTCTGTTTGTCTGTTTGTCTGTTTGTCTGTTTGTCTGTATGTTTGTCCAGGCTAATCTCGAAAAGTACTGCATAGATTGACTTCAAATTTTGCATGAATATTACTAACAGGTCGGGTGAGGCTTTTTTAAACATATTATCATGCTATCACCTCCGGGGGAGGAGCTGTGAACCTTTTTTTTTCTTACGTATTCCGTGTATTACGACAGCGTACAATCTAAAGACTCATGTTTAAATGTTGGTTTCGGGTAAGCCATGCTATTATCTAGCTTTACACAATAAAAACTATGTCATTTACGTAATTTGGGCAGAGAATCAGTTTAATGAATTTATTAGTATACAAATTTGAAACAGCGCCATCTATGAGATTTCGTAAAAATCAAATCAATTTACATGTTAACACTACTGAACACAATGTTAAAAATTAATAATTTAAATATAATTATGTTATTTATTTATTTAACTCTTTAACCCATATCTTCCCTTCCCTATAAGGTGCGCTTATAATTCGTGTGAATATACTACATTTTTAAAAGTGAGGGTAGATGTTTATTATTTTAAGTCAAACTAGACACCATTACAGTTAATCTAATATTGATTGTGTTCATTGGTTACATTTTTAAAAATCTTCGTGTTTTAAAAATTCGATAACGAGGCGGGACTCGAACCAGCATTCTTTAGTGGTCGAATTTTTTCTATTCTTTATAAATTTATTGTTTATGAATTTATATTTATAAACAATAATACAAAAAGGTTAGTTCGTTGATAATTATTATTCCATCATCATTTACATGTTGTAAGTAAAAATATACTTTGACTGTTAATACTTTTGTTCAGTATTTACCTGTATGATTATTGCTTGGTAATTAATATATTTTCATGTCGTATACCTAATTAAAAACATAAGTTTGATGTGAAACTAGCTGGATTTATTTTTACACACTCACAGTCTTATATTTTGTGTTAATGTTAAAATAGTATTAATAGTGTAAATCATAATATTTTTTCACAATTAAAAATATTTCCTTTTTTTGATGGTGTTGGCATCGAATTAAACCGCGCTGTCGTTTCGTTCACAAAAAGTGAAGTTATGAGGACCGAATATGTAGCCGCCTCAACTTACGGAAACGAGAGTAACCTGCGTTGTCTGTTAGTTATTGTATAGTCGAATTTAACGTTACATGGAAATTGGCATCTAATTATATGTATAATACTTATATTAAATCTGTAGAGGTCAATTCTGTACATGAAATATATTTCCTAAATAACTATCACGAGGTGATTAGGGATCGACACTGACGCCAAAAATTTTTGTCCATCTGTCTGTCTGTATTACCGTTATAGAAACAAAAACTACTCGACGGATTTAAACGAAACTTGGTACAATTATTTTTCATATTCGTGAGGAGAGCAGTAACTCCATTTTTAAGCTTTCGTCGCGTGTGCAACCTTAAGGGTTAAAGCTACACAGAAATCAAGTATAAAAGAAATGTTCTCCATATTATATAAAAAATATCTCCCGACATCATAATTAATGTCTATCTTTTATGGTTGAGCTTAGGAGTTCAAAGCTTTCTGATTATATTTGTCTACTAGCTGTGCCCGCGACTTCGTCCGCGTGGAATAGTGACTATGGGACCTATGACCATGGGCTCAGGGTGGGGCAACAATAATTGTTTTTATTTTCATGCTTCCACTCCCACGCCCACTCCCAGGCCCACGCCAACGCCCACGCCCACTCCCCTTCACAATTGGTACCTACCAGATCAAAGCCAGGGTAAGCGCCCCACCCAGCCCCACCGTGGCTACGCCCATGCTGAATTACTACTTAACATACAATTATTGAGTAAATACGTACTACCATAAATAATTAAAAGAATTGTTATTAAAATTTCTTACTAAACTGAGCTAAAAAACTTACGCACCAACTTATTAAAGAAAATCAAGAAATGAAATGCCTAACCTATACCAAATAGTTACTACATAATATTGTAATTAAAAATTATGATTAGTATATAATATCGAAAATCAAAAAAGAAATGCCTAACTAATTCTACGTAAAATTCCTTTTAAATTATGTCATATTATTTTTTAGGAACCAGGGGGGGAGAGGAGCAAATTCTATTTCCTTCCTTTCTTAAATGGATGTTTTTAATAATGTATGGTGTAGCCACTGATCAGCTTAATCGATACTCAATTTTTATCAAATCCAGCAACAAATCCAAATTAGATGTTTCCTGTCTCACGCACGTAACTAAAGGCTGAAGAGAGAGAGACGTAACTTAACCGTTTAGACGAAGAAAAGTGTATAGAAAAAGGAATAAATAATTTCATAAACTTCCCAACGATCTTTAAAAATAAATTATTATATCATTTTTTTCATTCCCACTTTTACCCCTATGTAGGTATAATAAGTGGATGAACCGATTTCGATACAATTTATCTAAGAACCAGCGTCGGAAAATATGCTGCCTAACAAAAAAAAGCCGCATCTAATTCGGTTTACCTGTTAGCCAGCTACGGTGCCATAGACAGACACACACACACACACAGAAATACATAGCAGTCAAACACATAACACCCGTCTTTTTGCGTCGGGGGTTAAAAATATAATACGACATAATTTAAAGGACATTTTGTGTGGAAAATTTACCTATTAGAAGTAACCATAATGTTAATTTGACCCCGCCCCCCCTACTACCTCAGCTTACCCCCAAACCCTTGGGGAATTTTGATATGATCATCTGGACATGTAAAGGAATAACTGTAGCGTATAACAGATAAATTACGTTTTATCGTACACTGTACAGTGTACAATAGAATGCCTTAGCAAATGTTCGCCGTGATTACTTATAAATTGTCATAACTTTTTTATTTATGAACCGATTGACATGAAATAAACACTAACTGTTAAATGAACATTACCACAATACATTAGTGAAATCCGCATCTAAATCGGATAAGCCTTTTCTGAGATTAGCGTGCACAAACATACAGACAAACAGACAAAAAAATTTTTAACTACAGTTTTGGGTTCAAGATCGATTTAATAATAACACCTGCTAATTTTTTTCTACATATTTTCATTGTACAGACATCGCTTTTCCACAATTTTATTATATGTATTGATGATGATGATGATTGATGATTATAACACTCTCAGTCCGTTTTAACTTAATTTTTATTTACTCGCATCAGTGCCACCTAAAAAATCTTTATATCGAAATTCGAGCAAAGCTAAGAAAATGAGAAATAAGAGTTCTCAAGGATCGTTAGAGGTAAGAGGCTTACTATTGACCGAAAACAACATATTGTGTTATGCCGAGAACCTGAAACCGCTTCACAACGAGAATTGCGGCTCACAGCTGCGCCGCGCCGCGAACGGCATGTACTATCCTGTGAGACCGAAACCTTCACTGAGAGGGTATAACGTCTCACAGCTGATCGGCCCGTCTTACTGTAGACAGATTTCGACAGTCTTAATGACTTAAGAGGTAAACATAGAAGATCAATCTACGAATTCGGTGGTGTGGTCCGACAAATATAAAAGTGGGTTTGCTTATAACCTCACAATTGATTACAGATCATCTTCTGTATAGGCGATATTAACGTAGTATGTTCTTTTTGTAATGCTTTAAAGAGGAGTAAGGAGTCGGCTTTCGTTTGAAGATACACCAGAACCTTTGAAATCACTACTTTTAGAGGAACATGTGCAATCTAAACAGTTCTTAGACAATATTCGCTCTTATAGTAGGGCGTTTTAAATGATCCTTTGGTGCTCAACAATTATCAGAGGATCCTTTCATGCTTACTTTTAAGATACAAGGTCAAGTTTATCATTTGATAGGATCCCTTTTGCCTGAAGGCCAACCTAAGTTTCTTCAAATATATTTTGTATTCGACTACAACGAATAGTCGAATACAAGAAATCAATATTTCTCGAATTTAAAATATTACAATTTTTCCTACAGTAGGGCGACGAATGTATTTTCTCATAGCAACGGAGGGGAACTCGCAGGGGGTCAAGTGACGCGGGCCACGTACCACAGTCCACAAACATGCTTAGTTTGTTGTACCGAGCGCGAAAGAAAGTCATCGTGTTTTTAGTCAAATTACTATGTAAACTAACGTAATTTAATACTTAGGTACATATTATATAATGATGCGCTCAAACTGTTAATCTACATTTAATTTAGATTATTATTTGAATTACTAAGTAATGTAGAATTTAAATCAAATTCACTCATGTTTTCCTCAGATTTTCGATGTCCTCCGATTTTAAGATTTTCTTATCAGAGTATTCAATTTTAATGTAGTTTATTTTTATAAGAGACAATTAAGAACATTCAAAAATAAAGTGTCACGTATTTTTTTTAAACGACGAATGACGAAAAACGACGTAATCGCGGACGAAGTCGCGGGCAACAGCTAGTTAAATCATATTAAGACCTGCTAATTGCTAAATACTATTCCCTAATAAGTAAGCTTAATTATGATGGATTAGCACATTGACTTCTCTGTAGGTAGGACCTACGTCCTACGGGTATTAGCCATTGCCTACCATGCGAATAAAATAATTATACAATAGGTATAAGGTAGGTAAAAATAACGCATCGCACGCCGCACGGGTCTACATTTTATGTAGGTATAAAGTTTACGTGCACTTGTCATAAAGGACATTTATTTTTGTGCTATAATAAAAATAATAATTCCATGTTTAAATTCTAGTAGATTTCCGGCACGCGGTAACAAAGTTCCGTCATTATTTCGTGAGAATAGCGCTTCTGAATGGGGCAGTCAAAAAAGAGTGTTTCAAAAAACTCCAGCTCATAACAACCTCGAAACAATACCTTACGAAGAGCACAATTTCGAACAACCGTATCCTACAGTACAAGAGCTGCGACAATTGTATTTTTTTTCTCTTTTATTACAGATTTATTTCAATTGTTTATGATTTAAAAGGCACGGTAACAAAAGAGAGGTAATTTAAAATGTAATCTGAATAATATACAGTTAGTGTTTTTTAGTTATTTTCAAAGTGAATTCTTTACAGTTTACGAGATATGTAAAAATAGTATCTACCTACTATTGATCTTTTTCCAGCGGTTCCAATTTAATTGTAAGGACATATTTTGTAAAAGAAAAGTACTTTTTCTGCGCTGCATTGTAATAATTGCATTATTGACTTGCAATGAGACACATCACGTCACGTTACAGAATAAAGTTATAAGTGCGGGCTTTATGCTGCGAATATTGAAATCTTTATTATTGTCAAAAGCTAGCTATTGAATGGTGAAAATTATAAGATTTGTTAAATAAACAATGCTTAAGGCTGCAGTCTAGCAAAATTGCGTTTTCAACAAGTTATTTGACAATTTTTTCCCGGCTAATGAAATGATAAACTGATTTTTTTTTTCTTGTTTATCAATTAGTGTTATATACGCAATGCGCGTGAATTTTTTCACATTTATAAAGTTACTTTATGTTACCTTAATCAGGCCTTCAAGATAAGTCTCTTTCCCCCAAAGACATTTCGAGCTAAGTTTGTGCACTCACTACGTTGCAACCGATTACAATTTATACAATCTGATCAGCGCATTATTATCCTTATATAGTCGTTATTAAAAAGTGCTGAATACAATTTCCAAAAATCTTATGATTTTCTTAATTAGAACGTTATAAATTCATTAAATTTCCCATTTTTTGCCTTACAAAATCTATTGATAAATACTGCTAAAAGTTATTTTTTCCATTAATTTATTCGAGTTGGTTGAAGACCAATGAGTATTAATCCTTTAAAAAATTTTTTTTTTGAATTTTGATAATTCTTTAAATATTAAAAAAATATTTAAAATAATTAGGAAAAATCCTAGCGAATTTCTTTAGTCGCGCTCCTTGGGCCGGAGCGTTCTGACGTGTGCTCTACGCTCGATTTTCCTTCATACCGAAGTGAAAGTTGCTCTACTTCATTAAATTTAATATTTTTGTTAATTGATTATTTTTATCTTAGTTTTGTGCAAATATTCGTATTTTTAAACACTTGATTTCGATATGGAAAATAACACGAAAAAAATACGCGTGTAACTACTAGAAAAAAAATTATCTTCGAACATAAAGTTAATGAAACCAAATAGATTGCAAAGGTGATTGGCAACAATTTCTTTATTTTACGGGGTGTCAGTAAAGGGATGTATATTTCTTTAAAACTAAAGTAAGCTCATAAATTTTCTTATAATATATTTTTTTTTAAAGTTCCAAAAATGAATAAACATTTTTGGAACTTCATTTTCGTTTCGTTTGAGAAATACGAAATATAATATAAACTTGTATTGAGAACTTGAACTTCCCAAGTTCATCCGGGGAAATCCTCATACGGGGAAAATGATTTGTTTACTCCAAAATTATATGCCGAGGTGTTTTAATTTTTTCTTCTAGTCATTTTCAACGTAGCGGCATGTTGTTTGATTATTAATTTTGTAACTTAAATACAGGATGTTGGTTTTATATTCTGATCTTACAGATGCGCTGACAAATTTAGTCCGCCATTTCTAGTTTAGTCCACCAACTCTAAGTACCAATATTAAAAATGGATTATCATCACATCATCAAAACTCAGATGTAATGGAAGATCACAATAACATAGAAAATTCAGTGGGTGATGAGAACTAAACAAACACAAGTAACAGAGACGCGAAGAATAAAAAAAGAGGACGAAAACGATAATTCGTTGATGCTTTCCCTTTTCGACGTATTGTTACTTGTTAGGGTACATTACATCACCAATCTGCAAAAAACAAAACTGATGATTCCCAATTGCTGATTAAAAATGAAAAACAAATAATCGACAACAGTGGTGAAAATTTGCTGATCACAATGAAACATCCTTCAGTGGTAGCAGATTTACTCATTTAAAATGTATCGGTGAACAGCGTAAAGGAGAGGAGGACAGGAAAACATTATGAATGTGGATGGTGGATTGTATACAGGGTGTAATCGTTAAGTATGTGCAGGCGATTATGACGTTATTATTGCAGGTATCAAAAAACTTAAAACTGATATCGAAATTACTTTACCTAATGAGCAAAATGACAATAATAACTTTTTAAAAGTATAACGAGAAATATCTAAAAAAATTACTTTATACACTCCCATATCAAAAAGGGAAAATGGGACTAGTAGAAGTTAAATGTCTAATTCCGGCAAAAGACATGAATGCGGAAGATGCGGTTAAAAATAAAAAAAAATAATATTTGAAATACAATGCAAAAAATAACACTTTTGAAATACAAATAAGCAGACTTCTGCTTCTGCAACTAGACGTTGCAGAAGCAGAAGTCTTTGCTGTTTGGACTGGAGTGAATCATTCGTTAAAAATAGAATATATAAAAAATTATGTAACGTTTAGGCAAAATAAAATGATGGACCATTATCAAGATTTTACATAAATTGCCTACTGTCAGAATTGATTGATTCGAGACTTCAGCATTCGATGCCCATCAAGGACCCATCCTATATCATTCAAGCGATTGAAAAAAAAAAGAGATAAATCCAGTGCAACCGATAAAGCATCAGAATGCTAGCAAAAGATTTATTAGGTTTATCAATATAAATCTATATAATATTATACATAATATAATAAATCTGTAGAAGACGCGAAGACCGACATCCGCGCGGACGGAGTCGCGGGCGGAAGCTAGTTAGAAATAAATATCTTTTGTTCTCATTTGCGTATTTTTCTATTTTATAATTTTTTAACACAAACATTACATTTTTTTATTATATACAAAATTTGTTTATCCGTTTTATTAGTTAAACTGAACAACTTTCACTAAGAAACTTAGGTCGAAAAAAATGTATAGAGTTATGTATTTTGTATGGAAAGCTTATTTTTTTTTTATATTTCGTCCAAATTTAAAAAAAAAAGTTGAAGATATCAATAGAAAGTATTCGCAAATTTTGTGTACTGATAAAAAAAATCACCCGGTGTAATTTTCACGAAAATTGTTTCAAATTGTCATTTTTGGTACTTATTACGAATATTAAATTATGCATACGAATGATTTAATTTTTAAAAATTAAGTGGAGCAACTTTCCCTTAGTACATTTGTATTATTTACATATAGGATGACAGGATGCATTTGTTTGCACTACTAGACCAAGCCCTTAATGCGTAACTTTTATTTCCTTATTTTCAGCTACATCTAAGTTTATGACGACGACGCGTCGTTGAAGTAAGTATTAACAATATTATAGTAGTCAATGTGATGATTAATTTATTCTTCATCATCGCCAACGTCCATACCACGTTGAATACACCGGTTCTCGTCCGATCACCGAAGTTAAGCAACGTCGGGCGCGGTCAGTACTTGGATGGGTGACCGCCTGGGAACACCGCGTGATGTTGGCTTTTTGCCATTTCATTTTCTTGAAATTATATATTTTTAAAAATCGTTTTATACCATCATTTTGTAACAAGGATTATTTATTTTAACAGTTAATGAGTACTTACAGACTACAGTTAGTATAAAATATCTATGAAGTTCATCGTGCACGACCGGCCCTGAAGTCAATAAACTATAAAGGTCTGTTCCTTCGTGTCTGTAGGTAGCCTTACAATCTGGGCCGCTAACCTATTCCTTCTCTTTAAAATTCATCAGATCGTTTCACGGAGTTTCAAATAAAACACTTTCTTCCTCGCAAATATAACTTCATAACACACATCTGGACATATTTGAGAAAAAATATTGCACGCCTCATAAGCGAAGCGTTGAAGTGGGTACTACTGTCACTTCGCGCAAAACATCTGATTTTTCAAACTTAAAATGTCTTTATGTATCATACATTGCACTTGTAAGATAATACATACACACACATATTAAGAAAAAACACTATTTTTAACGTTCATGATATTTTTGATGTCATTTTTGTTATTTAAACTAGTTAAAAAACAGTTTAAAAAAGTTCTGTCTTGGACGTCCGTGTGTCTGTATGTGCGGATCCTTTTTCTTGTTAACACGATAGCGACCGAAATACTTTACTAATCGAGTCTTTTTTTTTCTCTTACGCTTGAGTATGCTCAGGAATAGACCCCTTTCATTTTTCAGGGTCTGATTCGATGTGGTTTAATTGTTATTAAATAAACAATAATAATCTTATATATAAAAATGAATCGCAAAATGTGTTGGTAAGCGCATAACTCGAGAAAGGCTGAACCGATTTCGATAATTCTTTTTTTATTATATTCCTTGAAGTACGAGGATGGTTCTTATGTAGAGAAAACGTAAACATGTACCACGGGCGAAGCCGGGGCGGACCGCTAGTAATTAATAAATATTTATTAAAAAAAAATATGAGGCGTGCACTTTTGGATTTTCCAAATTATATTTATTTGTTGTCCAACGGTTTTCCCCATATGGTAGTTAGTAGTTACCAAAAAGAAAAAAATACTCGTTTTTTAATTGCATAATATTTATACACCAGCAAAAAATAAGCCTTTTTAAAATAAATAACAATATGCATCAGATGCAGCAAGTAGTTTTTGTCTTATGTTAATACACCAACGGTTGACTCGACGACAATGTTTTTTTGAAGTGAAAACTTCTTTAGCGGCGTTGAGCACTTTTTCTGTAATGGGTATAAAATCTTAAACTCGCGTCAGGACACGTGACCTGATCGAAAAAGCGTAAGACGGATACCATTCCAAAATATCAAACATGCTCAACGTTAATAATCAAGTTTTCACTTCTGCCGGAACTCCCGGAGTGCAACCCGTCTTTTTTTACATAGAGATAGGTATACACCTAGAGGCGCGCAAAGGCTGCTATTTGTCGCAAAAACTTACAGAGGCTGAAAAAGTCAGTAGAAACAGGCATGGGAAATGGTTGCTATGTGAAAATGATGAGATAACGTATAACAAACACACTCTAGCTACCCGAAAGCGTCAATAATACTGCAAGTTGCAATACTTCTTGCCTTCATTGGCCTCAGTATTAATTCAATTTGTAATTGTTCAATATTTATATGTAATCCAGAAAAAATATGTAGATTTTTTCGGTCTTACATCACATCAAAATATCAGAATGATGGAATACAGAGTGCTCTTGACTTTTCGCACATTCTATTATAATTATTGTACTTCATATTTTAACAAATTCTCTTGATACAATTCTAAGGCCTGATGATGTTAAGTCTTTGCCTATGTTGATTTTTGACCTGTGATTTAATTCAATTCAATAATTTATAAACCATAGATGGGTTAATTAAAAATGATCAGCCTATGTTATTTCCCCAAAACTGACTAAGTATAATAATTTATAATATTATGTCTGCAGTTGTTATCGTAGAGATAGTGTATGTTTATATATAAATTCAAAATGTTTAATAAAAGCTTCGGCTTAGTGCAATAATTTGATTCAATTGCAATATAGTTCCATACAGATAATGTTGTATTTTGTAGTTAACCCTAACTTGTCATGACCTTTTCTATATTCTGCCATCTGACGCAATATATTACTTTTAAATGTGTTTGCACCGGCCGCGGCACATTGTATGTTACTATCTAAATATATTATCGACATAATATTATAGCCTGTACATATAAATACGAAGTGGATGTAAATGTATGGATGGGATGTCTGCTTGTTACTTGTATACGTAGTATTATATTTTTTTTTTTATTCTTTATAGTATTATATTATGTAGTATATTAGTCTGTGTTGTTACTCTTTTAAGCGCAAATCACTGAACGGATTTTGATGAGACTTGACAGTGATGTAGCTTATGTATTATTGTATCAGAATAAATCCCGTCTAGGCTAGAATAATACACGCCTGTGAATTTTATCATTTTTACGGTAGTTAATCTGATAAATAGTTTAATAGACAATAGACATTTAAATTCTGATTACAAAATTTGTATAAGTAACTAATTGCCAACGTCCATACCACGTTGAATACACCGGTTCTCGTCCGATCACCGAAGTCAATTAATAGGAATAATAATTTTAACTCTACTCTACTCAAATAGAACTCAACGATAACAAATGAAATAAAACCGGCCAAGTGCGAGTCGGGCTCGCGCACAAAGGGTTCCGTAGCAGCAAATATAATAAATTACAGTTAAATCAACCTATCTCAAAAACTATAAGAGATACTTTGATCAAACCAAAAATCGTTGAAAGAGTTAATTAGCATGCATCACCTCTATTTTTTTTAGAATTTTATACCCCGTAGTTATAAAAATAGAGGGGGGGGGACATACTTTTTACGACTTTGAGAGCTGATATCTCAAAAACCGTTCACTTTAAGAAAAATGTTTTTTAGAAAACTTTATATCATTTTAAAAGACCTTTCCATTGATACCCCACACGGGTATGTACATCGAAAAAAAAAATTTCATCCCTCAGTTACATGTATGGGGGGCCCCACCCCCAATTCTTTTTTTTACTATTTAGTGTCATATTTTTGTAGCGGTTCATACAACACATATTCCCATCAAATTTCATCACTGTAGTACTTATAGTTTCCGAGTAAATCGGCTGTGACAGACGGACAGACGGACAGACGGACAGACGGACATGACGAAACTATAAGGGTTCCGTTTTTGCCATTTTGGCTACGGAACCCTAAAAATCTAAAAGCCTCGTAAAAACAAAACACATTCATAACGCACTTGATAATTTTCAGTTTATTTAATCATTCTTTGTCTGTGTTTACAGAAATGATCGATATTGAATCGATAATCCGACCGACATTGACCCACTTGACTTTCGAATTCCGATTATTTACATAAACACAAGTATTGGGATTAGGTAGGCACGCGCACGTAAGTAGGTAATTGTTAAAATTTCGTATTCGTAATTTACTTACAAAGGTAACTACCTAAATAGATTAGATAATAACTATTTTATTTTCTATCCATATTCCTTAAATAATCTAGATTAAAGACTATTCTGATGTTTATTTACTTATTTTCAAGAATTATTGAATAATGATGAGACATCTACAATGTCTGACTGTCTGACTGTCTGACTGTGACTACTCAAATGAACAATAAATGTATTGAATTTACGCCTTAGATTTACGCATATTCCTTAGCCGAATTCTTCACGATATCTTTCTAATTTGTTTCCTTTATTAAAATTTAAAAATGTGTCATAATACATTTTAGTGTAATTTTTGTAAATTTTATTAGAACACGCATTTACTCATTGCATTTTCCACCTATTTTTAAGAAAAACAAGATATTTTTATAAATATACAGTACCCAGGGTACATAGAGCATGTACTAGCACATTACGATTACGGTCACCTTGAATCTAAACCCGTTTCTTCCTTGACCCGATAACCGATTGTCGGCCATTATTGTTGTCGCGCACTGGTATTTAAGAAGCCATAAAATGGTCAGTCTAGCCAACTGAAGCAACTATATTATCTACGTCATGAATTAGTTTAATATACATTGACACGTTTTGCGAAAATTAAAAAAAAAATTATCTAGTTTTGAATCAATTTTTAAAACGACTTCAAAAAAAGGAGGAGGTTATCAATTCGGCTGGTATATTTTTTTTGTCATTAGATTCTTTTTTTCTTTTGATTCAGCATTAGAGGTAATAGGTATTAAGTCCTCATTACTTCTCCTTTGAATACATTGGATTTTCTAATCTGATAATACTTATGTAATCATTTAAGATTTTCGCGATGAATTATAACACAATATCAATTATTGATTACGAACACAATAACAAAATTTGGCTAGAATAACACAGCAATTTGAGGATAATTGGTACAAATAATAGTTAAAGAAGTCATTAAAAATTATAAAACACGCATTAACTAGGTATGTAAATGTAAAAAAGGCAAAATTACGCGCCACACTTCTTTCAATGGAATCCTGCGACGTAGGAACGTGTTAATAATTTATTAAAATTTATTCATGAATTCGCGTAAACCATTTCCGGCACGCCTTTTAAAAAACTGTTTACCTACTGTTTATATTACAGCAATTTGAAAATAAGCAAATATATTTATTTTTTATTTAATAATATTAAAATCCAACTGGACTCTTTTTATAAATAAAGCACAATATTCAAAAAGTTATAAATTTCAAGTTTGTTTGCAATTTCAAATGATATTTTCTGCCCCTTGCATTGCAGAATCGAGAAGTTATGAAGTATACAGTAGTTAATATATGAATGAATTATTTATTAATTCATTAATTTATGAATGGATGATTGTTTCATTCATAGACTACAAATATATAGGTAGGTACATATAATAGCAGTCTACCAGGATTGTCTGCCAAAAAATCGCACATAACGCGGGCGAAGTCGTTGGCGTCGGCTAGTACTTCATAAAAACGTTTCACAAGCATTTCACAAGAGTGTTTTGTAGGTTTCAATGCGAAAGTTTTAATTCCACGCCGGATCAAACGTGATATAGAGGGAAAACAGTTTACAGCGTAGTGTAAAAATAGGAATGGCACATGCTAATTCACGCGACTCGTTAATGTTTTTCTGTAGAACACGAAAATACATTGCACAATAATTAGTGGCTATATTACTTTGAGCATTTCTCTTATTCATTTTGTTTACAGTATGTTGTCCATCAGGAGTGAAAATGGTTTTGAGATCATTTATTTTTTTAATATTTTCATACTACAGACCTAGTTCAGAAATGGTGTCGAAAAGAGTATGAAAGTATAGGTAAATCGTACAACCAAGAATAATAATATTAAATTTCAGCAATAATATCAGTTTGATAGCCCCGTCTGTACTGTAATAGTTAAGTAGTAAGTACTATTATGACAAATGATGATGAATCAGCACAAATACGAAGAACAACAGAAAATTGCGTGTGATGGTAACATAACACGGCCCTTCGATGACCTCGCATTAATAAAATTTATAAATTATTCTCAAATGAATAATTTATATAAAATAGCAAAATATACGGAAACAATTTAATAATAGATTTCTATTTAACCCACAGAAATTTGGCGACAATTTATTTCACGCGTAGGTAAGCTGCGCAACAAATTTTGATTTGGAGGACATGTGTGCCAAAATAAATAGCTCTAAAAAATATCGCTAGATTAAAAAAAATGGATTTCCGTGTTTATTTTTGCCCCATAATCGCCAAACCGTATATTCGTCGCTGTTATATATTTGTGGTATGGTTACTAAAGTCGTAAATTTTGAAAAGTGACGCAACTTTTTCCCAGTTGAATTAAAGACGTGATTATATGTCGCATCTGTAAGGGTTTTCCAGTTTCTGAAATATTTATTACAGTCCTTCCCTTTGCCACAGTAATTCCTTCAGGCCAGGCAATGTAATCTTATATATAAAAATGAATCGCAAAATGTGTTGGTAAGCGCATAACTCGAGAACGGCTGAACCGATTTCGATAATTCTTTTTTTATTATATTCCTTGAAGTACGAGGATGGTTCTTATGTAGAGAAAACGTAAACATGTACCACGGGCGAAGCCGGGGTGGACCGCTAGTAAGTTATAAAATATAATACGTAAAATAAAACTATCGTGTTTCAACCGAAAAAAAGTGTTTATTAACGGGAATTTTCTTTTTTCCATTTCTACATTTCTTTCCAGTTTTATTTTCTGGAATCAATTTTCACCGGTGACAATATTAATCTCCATTAAATCTATACTTACTTACTAATATTATAAAGCTGAAGAGTTTGTTTGACTGTTTGTTTGTTTGAACGCGATAATCTCAGGACCTACTGGTCCGATTTGTGCTCCGCTCCTGTTGGTCTTAGCGAGGTGATATATAACTACTTCCTCGATAAATGGGCTATCTAACACCGAAATAATTTTTCAATAAATAATTTGAATTTGAATTTGAATTCAAATCGCCAGTCCGTAGTTACCGGGATTAGCGAGTTCAAACAAACAAACTCTTCAGCTTTATCTTAGTATATGTACATATAAATCTTGTGTCACAATGTTTGTCCTCAATGGACTCCTAAACCACTTAACCGATTATAATAAAATTCGCACACCATATGCAGTTCGATCCAACTTGAGAGATAGGATAGTTTAAACATGTAGGTACCACGGGCGAAGCCGGGGCGGACCGCTAGTCTTATATATAAAAATGAATCGCAAAATGTGTTGGTAAGCGCATAACTCGAGAACGGCTGAACCGATTTCGATAATTCTTTTTTTAATATATTCCTTGAAGTTCGAGGATGGTTTTTATGTAGAGAAAACGAAAGTATGTACCACGGGCGAAGCCGGGGCGGACCGCTAGTATGTATATATAATGTACCAACGTCCAACAGGCATTTAACTGAAGATGAATATAAACTAACACATACAACTAAAATAACTATAAAATGGTAGGATAATTTAACTAATTTCCTATCTCACCTTTCTTTTTGTCATGTTCCGCTTTTGGCACGGAATCATTGATCGATATATCTCGGATATTGCATAATAATGTCTAGAATTTAATGACAAAAAAATATACATATATTTCATCAGCTAATCTGCCCACCAGAGACTAAAGAGCAAGCGCGGATCCAGGGGGGGGGGTCACGGGGTCATGACCCCCCCCTAGATATAGGATAGGTCCACGACCTAAGTGGACCACTAATTTAATATTAACTTTTTTAAATTATTAACAAATTAATACTGTTTAATATGATGTTTTTATTGAATTTTGAGACATAAAAGTAATACCTATAGAACAATGAAATCAATTACAAACGGTAACGGAAGAGAATATAACAAATATTATAGAAAAAGTTTTATTAGGGTCGACCTGTGGTCGTAATTTAAGGACAAATAACAGGTTTTTCGATAAAAAAAACTGTAACTGCGGAATAAAGTGTACCTAATGGTAAAGTTGTATGTAATTAATTTTTTTTCTACAACTTTTGCTGTTACACTTTTCCCACAAAACCTCAAATATCGAAATATCCCAGTTCGTGGATAAGACATAAAATAGCAATTTTTTTTAAATGAACAATAGAAAATACAGTCAAATTACAACAAAAAATCGGTGAAGTGCGCGTCGGACTCGCGCACCGAGGACTCCGAGCAAACATATTTTTTCATTATGTTGTATCTTACAATTTTGTTTAAAGGATTTTTTTCTTTATCTGTGCTTGTAAGTGCTTAAGTCGTTGCTTTTAACCAAATTTCAAGACTGTGTTCACGGGAAGTACCTTGTAGGTTTTGATTGATGATTCCCTTGCAAGTAATTGCGAATTACAGAATATGCGGCTCTAATTGCTTTTTCTTCAGATTGCGTTGACATAGAATTTGAATTAAATAACAGATTTAAGTTATTATAGACCCGAGTTCTGATGTGAATATCAATTAAATACATGTAGACGTTCATGAGTAAAGGGATTGTAAGTTTAAAATTATTAAAAAAAATATTTTTATTTAATTTAATTAAATAATTAGGGTTTTCGCAGTTATTACTACATCTGTGCTATAACACGATACTTTTTACTCAATTTCAAGACTGTGTTTACGGGACAGGGTGCTCCCTGCAGGTATTGATTCCCTTGCTAATGTCGAAATCCTACAGTCTACAGTCCCTTGATGCTGAGAAAAATTCAAACGTTTTAGCCAACGCAATCAAAAGATGCAGCTGTAATTGCTGAAATGTTTCGACACTCCCTAAGAAATCAAAACCGGTAGTTCCCGAGTACACAGAGTCATGAAATTTAGTACAATCAAACGTCTTATAACGCAGACTAGCTTACCGCCCGCGGCTTCGCCCGCTTTCTCTTAAACCTTTTAAATTACATATTCCTCTTGAATCACTCTATTTTTAAAA
Source organism: Colias philodice (assembly GCF_061535455.1). Lineage (NCBI taxonomy): Eukaryota > Metazoa > Arthropoda > Insecta > Lepidoptera > Pieridae > Colias > Colias philodice. The sequence continues at coordinate 10,256,222 of NC_143096.1, forward strand.
AAACTGCATCAAAATTCGTTGCGTAGTTTTAAAGATTAAATCATACATAGGCACAGAGACAACGACTTAGTTTACTTATTGCGAAAAGCATGAATTTTTCCTTAGATTATAATATAACAAAAAATTTTAACTTAGAACCCTGTTACTCATGAACGCTGACATGTATTAACTTGATATTCATACCAAAAACTCAAGTCTATAATACCTTTACGCTATAATAAAATGAAACTTCTATGTCATCGAATCAGAAGATACAGCCGTAAATGCCGAAAAATTTCGCAAATTTCGACATTCGCAAGGGAATCAAAACTCAAAACCTACAGGGTACTTTCCGTAAACTCAGAATCTTGAAATTCGGTACAAAGCAACATCTTATAGTACAGATACAGGAATAATTGCAGAAAATATATATTTTTCAAGTTTGTCTGCCTGTCGAGACCTTTTTTCTCAGGAACGCGTGGAGGTATCAATCTGAAATTCATACCGAATACTCAAATCTACGGTTCCTTATAGCTGTGAAAAAATCAAACTTATAAGCCAACGCAATCAAAAGATACAGCCGTTTATGCCGTAAATTATCGCAAATTTCGACATTATAGCAAGGGAATCAAAATCTATAGGTGTTGTACTACTTCCTGTGAACACAGAGTTCTGAAATTTGGTTAAAAGCAATGTCAGCACAGATGGAGGAAAAATTGCTAAAACATACATTACATGCTTATCAACATTAGCAAGTGTTGCCAGGAAACAAAACCTACAGGGTACTTCCCGTGAACACAGAATCTTGATATTTAATCTTTATTTAATAGAAACTTACGTCTTATAGCACCGATAAAGGAAAAATCGCAAAAAGCATAAAATTAATATTAAAACATATAAAATTGTTTGTACGGAACTCTTGGTTCGCCAATCCGACTCGCACTTGACCATTTTTTTTAATCTACGCGTGTCTACGCATCAATTAAATTACCAAAATATAGCTTTTGAAAATTGACCACGTCTATGTGACCCCCCCTGGCACTAAAGCTGGATCCGCCCTTGCTAAAGAGCAGTAACAGCCCTTTTGTGATTTTTCGTTTTATTAGTGATTCTGAAAGCGGGTTTCTTAAGCTTTCTATTGAATTAACTTACTTATTTCTAAGACTATAAGAATGGTTTTTATTTAACAGTTTTCACTTACTGCAAACGAAAAAAATTAACAATTTGGCGTGATTTCCCAACTAAAATACAGTATAAATTATACTGCAGATTAAATTTTAAGGTTTCATAACTAAAATGCAGTAAGCAATATAATTTTACAGTTCTTTAGATAGTTTTATATTTCTGGAAAAAAATTAAAAAAAAAAATTAATACGCAGTAAAATTTACCGCCATACAAGCTATTTTTACTGCAAATTAAGAAAATACAATTTATTGTCACGAACTCCCAACTAAAATGCAGTAAAATCAAAGCTTGTCGCATTTTAGTTGTGAATACTTAACATTCTTTTATCATTATAAACTGACTAACACGCAGTAAAATACAGCATTACTGCAGATTAGTTTGGATAGCATAATGACACAGATATGATTATTCCTAGCTAAAGTGCAGTTAATGTTTTAAATACTGCAACTGTGAACTAGCTATTTTTCTTACTGCACTAGTAAATTGAACACTTTTTTCTTAAAAAACTAACTAAAATGCAGTATTTTTTTGACCTTACTGCATGTTAGTTGGGTTTCTTGACAAAATAACTGATCCAAACGCAGTAATAGGGCTTTTTGCTGCATTTTACCATGGACTAATAGAATCTAAAGAGGACTGATGATTGTCATACTAGAGATCGTACCCCGTAATTTCAGCTTATTGCTAGATGGCGCTCTCATTTGAGCTTATTATTTAATTTGCAGTTTTAAAAGCGCCACCTAGTGACCAATTTTAGAACTAAGGAAACAGCAAACTATCGATTTTCAATTATTACATCTAGAGGGCGTTGTTTTAAAAACTCCGGTGTTTTTGAATTATTATTTTAGTTTTTAGGGAGCATCTAAGGAAGTGAGTACCTCTATTACGATTTCGACACCCACTACAAACATTCGACATAGTGATCAGAGTAGTGTATATAATATAATTATATTATATATATTCTTTATTTTCTGTTAAAAAAATGTCTATATCTTTTTTCTTCTTAAGTATTCCCTTGTAAACAGTATTATTTATATGACCATAAAATACGGGAAAAGAAAAAAAAATGTGGATGTACAGCGATGATGTTAGTACTTTTAGAAACGATTAAAGTTTTTATGTAAATAAGCCGCAGTTCACGACAATAAAATTAAAACAATAGTTTTATTCAACGCTTCAAAAAAATACTTTATCGAGTTTATACTAACGATGAACGTTAAGTTTTACATTTATTACATAGGTAATATTTTAATTTACAAGACAAATGTGAAAAGTAAATCGTAATAAACATTATAATTCAAAATAAATAACGTCGAACAATTCGTCGAACACATTCATTCAACTATGACATATGACGCAGGACGCTTGCAAGAGAGATAGATATATGTGTCAAAACAGAAACTTTTACTTTTATTTCTATTTATTCGGTATAATTACGACTTAATAGTGATAAATATGATCATTATAAATACAAATAGGAATTAACAATATCACGAACACGTGACACAACTAGTATTTTACCGATTCCATACGTGGTCATACATGTTTCAAAAGAATAACTTTTACTATTATTTCAATTTATCCGGTATAATTAAGACTTAATATTGATACATAATATGATCATTATAAATACAAATAGGAATTAACAATATCACGAATACGTGGCACAACTAAAATTTTACCGATACCACCCGTGGTCATTCTCCTTTATGCTCTAATTGTTCGAGTATTTCTTTGATAAATACAGTTCATAGCAACGCGGTGGTGGAGCATCATAGAGTAACTTATATAGGATTGTGGAGCATCTTAAAGAAGAGAGTACCTTTAATAAGATTTCGACACCCACTACAAACATTCGACATAGTGATCAGAGTAGTGTATATCTTTATAATATAAAAATGAATCCCAAAATGTGTTGGTAAGCGCATAACTTGAGAACGGATTAACCGATTTCGTTAATTCTTTTTTTACAATATTCCTTGAAGTTCGAGGATGGTTCTTATGTAGAGAAAACGTGAATATGTACCACGGGCGAAGCCGGGGCGGACTGCTAGTCTTATATATAAAAATGAATCGCAAAATGTGTTGGTAAGCGCATAACTCGAGAACGGCTGAACCGATTTCGATAATTCTTTTTTTATTATATTCCTTGAAGTACGAGGATGGTTTTTATGTAGAGAAAACGTAAATATGTACCACGGGCGAAGCCGGGGCGGACCGCTAGTAATATATATTATTTAAATTCTTTATTTTCTGTTAAAAAAATGTCTATATCTTTTTTCTTCTTAATTATTCCCTTATAAAAAGTATTATTTATATGACCATAAAATACGGGAAAAGAAAAAAAAAAGATGTACGGCAATGATTTGAACCAGCATCTATCGGTTTTTAAGTACGAGACTCATCAATACAGCTACGGGCACCTATACATCTTACGTTGAAATTTATGTTCTAATTGTTCGAGTAATTCTTTGACAAAAACAGTTCATTGCAACGTGGTCCATGGTCTTAGATCATTAAGTAATGGATGGAGTACGCTGGCAAATGTTCTAACTAAACTTTCTGCTGATTTTGGTGCGGGGAAGGTAACTCACACTATTGAAACACAATCACACATTCACAAAAATAATTTGTGTCATGAAAGTCGTAAAAATTTATGACCTTTTAAGCGACGAGTTTTTAAATTCAACTCTATCCCTAAGTTCATAAAGATTAAATTTGTATTTCATTCCAAGTTGTCTCGTGGGGAGTGCGGTTCAATATCGCGTTCTAAATTCAACTTTATAACTTAGATCATAAAGATTAAATTTGTATTTCTTTAATGCCTCAGCCCCCGGAATCACAGACACAATAGAAAATCTATTGTGTCGTGGGCCGTGGTCCGATCGGGCCGCTCGGTGGTCAAGGGGCTAAAAGATAGACTCGTAAGGAATGCGGTTCATTATCGCGTTTTAAATTCAACTTTATCTCTTAGTTCATAAAGATTAAATTTGTATATTTTCTTTCCATGATGACGCATCAAATACATCGACGATTATTAGAAATTGCATTTACATAATTAGAAATGTACGTTAAAAAAATATACACAAATGAAAGGTTATTCCATCTTTTTTAATATTCGACATGTTTGAATTGCTTCTGCAAGGCTTGACAGTGCAAAACGGCATTTTTAGCGGAGCACTCGCAGACGTCCTTTCGATGTTTTAGCCTAGGAAAACGCAGAGTGTTTGTAATCGATTACGCAAGTAGTTTTTATGAAAGCATAAGATTTTTCGATTCGAATAATCTTATACCTCGACAAAAGGGGAAACACCTGCGATGATCTAAGTCCATGGTGGTCACGAAGTCACTCTCGAACAGCGATGAACGAAGTGACAAAAATAGGCGGTCCATCCTAAGGAGCGCTGGTGCAGTGAACTCCCATAAACAACTAAAAAAAATATATTATTATAAACAACTAAAAAAAATTACTAATACAGCTTTATTTAACGAGAAACGTGCATTTTTTAGTAAAAAAGTTAATGACCAGTTTACTAATCCACGTATGCTCTGGAAAAATCTCAAAAAGTCGCTCAACATAAATAAAAAACCAGAAATAGAGATCCCACCACATTTAAATAATCCAAATCTTATAAATGCGTCATTTCTTAAGGCTGCAGTCTAGCAAAATTGCGTTTTCAACAAGTTATTTGACAATTTTTTCCCGGCTAATGAAATGATAAACTGAATTTTTTTTTCTTGTTTATCAATTAGTGTTATATACGCAATGCGCGTGAATTTTTTCACATTTATAAAGTTACTTTATGTTACCTTAATCAGGCCTTAAAGATAAGTCTCTTTCCCCCAAAGACATTTCGAGCTAAGTTTGTGCACTCACTACGTTGCAACCGATTACAATTTACACAATCTGATCAGCGCATTATTATTCTTATATAGTCGTTATTAAAATCTGCTGAATACAATTGCCGAAAAACTTATGATTTTCCTAATTAGAACGTTATAAATTCATTAAATTTCCCATTTTTTCCCTTACAAAATCTATTGATAAATACTGCTAAAAGTTATTTTTTCCATTAATTTATTCGAGTTGGTTGAAGACCAATGAGTATTAATCCTTTAAAAAAATTTTTTTTTGAATTTTGATAATTCTTTAAATATTAAAAAAATATTTAAAATAATTAGGAAAAATCCTAGCGAATTTCTTTAGTCGCGCTCCTTGGGCCGGAGCGTTCTGACGTGTGCTCTACGCTCGATTTTCCTTCATACCGAAGTGAAAGTTGCTCTACTTCATTAAATTTAATATTTTTGTTAATTGATTATTTTTATCTTAGTTTTGTGCAAATATTCGTATTTTTAAACATTTGATTTCGATATGGAAAATAAACGAAAAAAATACGCGTGTAACTACTAGAAAAAAAATTATCTTCGAACATAAAGATAATGAAACCAAATAGATTGCAAAGGTGATTGGCAACAATTTCTTTATTTTACGGGGTGTCAGTAAATATTTTATTAAATAATGTATATTTCTTTAAAACTAAAGTAAGCTCATAAATTTTCTTATAATATATTTTTTTTTGAAGTTCCAAAAATGTTTATTTTTCGTTTGAGAAATACGAAATATAATATAAACTTGTATTGAGAACTTGAACTTCCCAAGTTCATCCGGGGAAATCCCCATAAGGGGAAAATGATTTGTTTACTCCAAAATTATATGCCGAGGTGTTTTAATTATTTCTTCTAGTCATTTTCAACGTAGCGGCATGTTGTTTGATTATTAATTTTGTAACTTAAATACAGGATGTTGGTTTTATATTCTGATCTTACAGACGCGCTGACAAATTTAGTCCGCCATTTCTAGTTTAGTCCACCAACTCTAAGTACCAATATTAAAACGAATGGATTATCATCACATCATCAAAACTCAGATGTAATGGAAGATCACAATAACATAGAAAATTCAGTGGGTGTTGAGAACTAAACAAACACAAGTAACAGAGACGCGAAGAATAAAAAAAGAGGACGAAAACGATAATTCGTTGATGCTTTCCCTTTTCGACGTATTGTTAGGGTACATCACCAATCTGCAAAAAACAAAACTGATGATTCCCAATTGCTGATTAAAAATGAAAAACAAATAATCGACAACAGTGGTGAAAATTTGCTGATCACAATGAAACATCCTTCAGTGGTAGCAGATTTACTCATTTAAAATGTATCGGTGAACAGCGTAAAGGAGAGGAGGACAGGAAAACATTATGAATGTGGATGGTGGATTGTATACAGGGTGTAATCGTTAAGTATGTGCAGGCGATTATGACGTTATTATTGCAGGTATCAAAAAACTTAAAACTGATATCGAAATTACTTTACCTAATGAGCAAAATGACAATAATAACTTTTTAAAAGTATAACGAGAAATATCTAAAAAATTTACTTTATACACTCCCATATCAAAAAGGGAAAATGGGACTAGTAGAAGTTAAATGTCTAATTCCGGCAAAAGACATGAATGCGGAAGATGCGGTTAAAAATAAAAAAAATAATATTTGAAATACAATGCAAAAATAACACTTTTGAAATACAAATAAACAGACTTCTGCTTCTGCAACTAAACGTTGCAGAAGCAGAAGTCTGCTTATTTGCTGTTTGGACTGGAGTGAATCATTCGTTAAAAATAGAATATATAAAAAATTATGTAACGTTTAGGCAAAATAAAATGATGGACCATTATCAAGATTTTACATAAATTGCCTACTGTCAGAATTGATTGATTCGAGACTTCAGCATTCGATGCCCATCAAGGACCCATCCTATATCATTCAAGCGATTGAAAAAAAAAGAGATAAATCCAGTGCAACCGATAAAGCATCAGAATGCTAGCAAAAGATTTATTAGGTTTATCAATATAAATCTATATATTATACATAATATAATAAATCTGTAGAAGACGCGAAGACCGACATCCGCGCGGACGGAGTCGCGGGCGGAAGCTAGTCAGAAATAAATATCTTTTGTTTTCATTTGCGTATTTTTCTATTTTATAATTTTTTAACACAAACATTCATTTTTTTAATTATACATAATATATACAAAATTTGTTTATCCGTTTTATTAGTTAAACTGAACAACTTTCACTAAGAAACTTAGGTCGAAAAAAATGTATAGAGTTATGCATTTTGTATGGAAAGCTTATTTTTTTTATATTTCGTCCAAATTTCTTTGTAAAAGTTGATCAGTTATATAAACATGAAGTTGAAGATATCAATAGAAAGTATTCGCAAATTTTGTGTACTGATAAAAAAAAATCACCCGGTGTAATTTTCACGAAAATTGTTTCAAATTGTCATTTTTGCTACTTATTACGAATATTAAATTATGCATACGAATGATTTAATTTTTAAAAATTAAGTGGAGCAACTTTCCCTTAGTACATTTGTATTATTTACATATAGGATGACAGGATGCATTTGTTTGCACTACTAGACCAAGCCCTTAATGCTCCCGGCAATAATGTTATTGGCATTGACATTATTCAGAAGTTCAGTAATTGTAGATATGGAGACTCTAAATTTGACATCCACACAGTTTCCCAAAATGAAGTAAAAAAGGTTATTGATTCTTTACATTCAAATGCGACAGGTATTGATGGTATTAACTTGCATATGGTAGCTCTAACTATGCCTAATAGCCTCTGTACTATAACTTCTATAATAAATAAATCAATTGAATCACACACCTTTCCAGAATTATGGAAAAGGGCTATAGTAAAACCATTGCCTAAAAACAATGAACCGGTGAATGTGAAAGATCTAAGACCAATCAGCATTTTGCCATGTTTATCTAAGGTTTTGGAACGTTTAGTGTACATGCAGACGATCTCATATTTGGAAGAAAATAATATTTTACCGTCACGTCAGTCAGGCTTTAGAAAGCGTCATGGTACAGCCACTGCACTCTTAGATGTTACTGATAGTTTGCTGACTGCTCAAGATCGCGGGGAAGGGTCCATCTTAGTACTATTAGATTTTTCGCGTGCGTTTGATACAATAAATATTAATCTGCTGCTTGCTAAATTGCATTTTTATGGATTCGAACCTGGGACTATTGAGTGGTTTAGGAGCTACCTGTGCGGTCGAACCCAAGCTGTGGAAGTTCGTGGAAGCGATGGAATGGCCGTTAAATCAGACCTACAGCCGCTTATTAGAGGAGTGCCGCAAGGCTCTATTTTAGGCCCTTTGCTTTTTATTCTTTATACAGCAGAGGTAATAAATGAAATTCAATATTGTCAGTATCATCTCTATGCAGACGATATTCAAATATATTTGTCCTTTAATCCTAATGATACATCCAGTGCCGTGGTAAAAATTAATGAAGACCTGGATAGGATAGCAGCCTGGGCAGATTCGGTATCTTTAGCGTTAAATCCTAGTAAAACAAAGTTCATGGTATTGGGATCTAAAAAACAAATAAAAGATATCGTCAGTAATAATTTGGACATAAAGGTACAAGGTGTTCCAGTGGAAAGAGTTTTAGAGGTTCGTAATCTAGGACTTATTTTTGATCATGAGCTTCGATTCGAAACCTACATACAAAATTTAGTCAGGAACTGTTTTTATCGTTTAAAAATTTTATATCAAATTCGTAATTTTCTCAGCACTGATATTCGAACTAGGTTATGCGAGGCTCTTGTTCTTTCTAAATTTAACTATGCCGACTGTGTATACGGGCCTCGACTTCTTGCAAGAACAGAGCGAATAGTGCAGCGAGTGCAAAATGCTTGTGCAAGATACTGTTTCGACATACCTCCTCGCACTCACGTGACACCTTACCTCAACGAGAGAAACATTTTAAAGATGTCTCTCAGAAGGGAACTCCACATTGCCACTTTGCTCTTCGGTATTGTGACCAGTAAAAAACCAACTTACCTCTACGAAAAACTGGAATGGTGCAGCGGTATTGTTAACACTCGTCTGGTAAGCAACCCGGCACTGCGTTTACAGCGGTATAGCACGGCGGCTTTTCGTGGTAGTTTTAGATACGTTTCGTGTAAGTGTTGGAATAACATTCCACCTCCCATTCGTAATTTAGGATCTGTCTATCCATTTAAAAAACACTTAAAAATTAAATTAAATCATCACCAAAATCAGTTTCCTCCTGGCTCACGCGTTCTTCCCACTTACACGGCGTATAATATTACATAACTGCTGTACCTGCTTGCTTCATCAGTGTCTGCATGTTGTCGGCGTATTTATTTGTTTCTTGTGTAGTTGATAGTAGTGAATGGTGCTAGTTGTATATATAATTATATATGTTTGTATGTATGTATATTATATGTGTATGTGTATATGTATTATGTACTTATAAGCGATTATTTGTTGTACAATATATTATATAAATACTATATTCGTTAAGGTTATATTGACTGGCAGTCGTGCTCTGTTATTTGAGCCGCAAGTTATCCTTATCACCGGTACTCACTGAAAACCAGTGTTACAGAAACACTCTGTAACTTTTGCTGACGTGGGGACCGTTTTGGCATCACACTAATTTTATCTTTTTTTTAATTTTAATTTTATTTTGTATTTCTTCTTTTTGTTTGTTTTTATATAATTACCTTATTTCTGTATAATGTGGTGCCAAATAAATGAGTTTGAGTTTGAGTTTGAGTTTGAGTTAAATAATTATAATAAAGTTGTGCTCATTCATTTAACAATTAATATATCTATAATTTTAAATTAAATTTATCGTATACCTAAACTCCAATACGAATATCAAATGCCTAAATACGGAATCCAATAAGAGGTTAAGAGAAATTTTCAGTCCTTCGCGAAACAAAAGATCACGTAAACATAGCGCAATCCATTTTATAGATCATCTTCATACTTGATAGTATTATTTTTTTACATTTTTATTGAAATTGATTCCAGAAGATAACTTTAAAAATTCATTTTGTTACTTTTATTAGTAGGTACGATCCTTATAAGTATTTTAGTGTATTCAACCAACTTAAAAAAGTGTGACTATTTTACAACAATTTGAATATGAATTGTATACAATATCGAAGCTTTTTAAGAAATGTATAAAATACTTTTTTAAGAATTATTATCATACATAATATTATGATACCGCCCCGGCTTCGCCCGTGGTACATATTTACGTTTTCTCTACATAAAAACCATCCTCGTACTTCAAGGAATATAATAAAAAAAGAATTATCGAAATCGGTTCAGCCGTTCTCGAGTTATGCGCTTACCAACACATTTTGCGATTCATTTTTATATATAACTAGCGGTCCGCCCCGGCTTCGCCCGTGGTACATGTTTACGTTTTCTCTACATAAGAACCATCCTCGTACTTCCAGGAATATAATAAAAAAAGAATTATCGAAATCGGTTCAGCCGTTCTCGAGTTATGCGCTTACCAACACATTTTGCGATTCATTTTTATATATAAGAAGAAAATTTAAGATATTACTTTGTTCTCATGCTTTGAGTTAAAATTGTACCGTAAAATAGCGTTTTTTGTTAAAAATCTGTAATAGCACCCTTATTGTGGTGCTTTTTTTTTGTAATGAATTTACTACGCTACTGTATTTTCTTTGTTTTAGACTTTAGTTCAATACTTAATTAAACACCCATACAATTTTGTCACGAGTCGCCTCTGGTCAAACTAACCGTTATTAGTGTTACGTTTACTCAAAACACAAAAATGAAGAAAGTATTATTTTACGCTTATTAAATCTTTAAAACTAAAACAAAATGATGTGGAGGTAGGGAGGTGGATTTCCTCAATCGAAAAAGGGAGAGAGTCTACTCGACCGGCCGGCCGTAAAGGCCCCGATTATTGATGGCGGAAAGTTGTATATATGCTCTGTAGCGAAAACATTTCGCTTGCGCGATTCAGAGCAAAAAATAACATTTAAATAAAAATATTTTTTTGCGTATTATATTTTACGTATTATATTTTACGTTATAGTTTACGTTTTTTGCGTATTATATTTTACGTCAAGATACTATTTGGCACATTGATTTTTTTTGTAGCGACATCTCTTAGCTTCATTAAACCGACTTAATGCTCTAAGGCGACATCTAGTTCTTAAACGTATAAAAAAGCTTATAAAAATGCCAAATGCTACTGTGAGTGACATCTATCGACAAAATTGGGAACTGAGAAACGAGTTACGTTTTTTACTATGGCGATTGTAAGTCTTCTTGAGTAATTATAGTCCTTTTCACCTATGATGATTCCTGTGACACTTCATCGTGTTCCGAATTACGTATTTTATGTTTAAAACGCCAAAATAATTTTACTGCATAATATTTTTATTTTATGGCGGCATTATTACCAAAAATATAAAAATGAAACATCTTAAGCTTATAAATCAAAAACAGTATTGTTAAGTTTAATATAATGAAAAATAAAATAAAATGACACAAAAATATAATACCTACGCAATTCATGTACATGAAATGGATCGTTGAAAAATCATAGAGTTGGAAAATCATATAATCGGCGCCCATCTTGTGATCGTTTGTCAATCGAGTCAATCGTCTGTACGAGTACGTCAGCCTTGTATACAAGTTGCATTTTTATATTTCTACTTTACGTGGTATTCTGTTATTGTTACTAATTGTTATTGTTGACTTTTTGTTGCTGTTGTTTGCTAAGTTTCCTTAGTTAATTGTTGGCGAAATGCCGAAAAAACTAATTTTGGTACTTTATTCAAATCGATTTCATTTCCATATAAAATATTATCGATTATCGGAAATAATTGATATGATTTCAGTATAGACATCTCTACACGTGTCAAAAATCGATGTGTCACAGGAATCATCTTAGGTGGAAAGGACTATAGTCTATGGTACTACTGTCACTTCGCGCAAAACATCTGATTTTTCAAACTTAAAATGTCTTTATGTATCATACATTGCACTTGTAAGATAATACATACACACACATATTAAGAAAAAACACTATTTTTAACGTTCATGATATTTTTGATGTCATTTTTGTTATTTAAACTAGTTAAAAAACAGTTTAAAAAAGTTCTGTCTTGGACGTCCGTGTGTCTGTATGTGCGGATCCTTTTTCTTGTTAACACGATAGCGACCGAAATACTTTACTAATCGAGTCTTTTTTTTTCTCTTACGCTTGAGTATGCTCAGGAATAGAACCCTTTCATTTTTCAGGGTCTGATTCGATGTGGTTTAATTGTTATTAAATAAACAAAAATAATAATTAATAAATATTTATTAAAAAAAAATTATGAGGCGTGCACTTTTGGATTTTCCAAATTATTTATGTCTACTATAATTGTCACTTCTCCCTCTGTGGTCGTTTATTTTATCGCCGATTCCTTGTAGGAAGTACACGAAGGATACGCGAATTGACAAAAAGCAATGTGTTGTACATATATTTATCGACTGCCGGCTGTGAGGACGCTTAATTTCGTTATTTTAATTGCTTGTACATATGTAAAAATGTGGTTCCTTAAACGGATATGAATAGTGATAATGAAGTGTAAAATCGACATTACCAATAAATAAGGGAATTTATTACTGTTTAAAGAGTGTAGTGTAGTTAAGAGATGAATGATTCCATTGTTCGTAGATAATTGTGCAGTGTAGGATGTGTTTACGTTTAGTGTCGATTGGAGTTAATTGAATGTTAAATGCTGCGCTATAAATGAATAATTGTTACGATTTTCATGGATATAGTCTTTATATCATATACTTGCGCATATATTCATTTAATTGAAAAGGGTTCTTAGCTATTTGGGTACGATGTTACATCATTGTAAACGTAGCTGTCATATTTTCAGAGGCATGCACATCCATATTCCCAGACTCTACAGAAAGATTTATTTTGATGGGCTTTATTTTAAAATGTATAACTTAGGCATACTGGTAATACATGTGCAAGGAACGCATAATAAGATTTATGCCAAAGGACAAGAGGTCATGTAAGGTTTTTCACTTTAAAAAACCAAAACTTGGCACGGTTTATTATTTCAAATTTATCTGTCTGTATGTACAGTTGGTAATAAAAGAGGGTTTGATTTAGATAGTCTGACGGTCTGTAGCCTGAACCTATTGTTTGAAACAATTGCTTTCAGAGGGATTCTAAAATAAATTGGGCGAGATAGCCTTTGTATACTTACTGCAGTACCGCGACTCAGATTTCATTGCGTGATTCTAAACAATGAACGCTTCACAGTGGTTTGTTCGCATTTTTGACACAGTAACACATGGTCGACCCAATTTCTAACATTGTTTAAAATGTGTACGCGGCGCGGCGCCTAGCCAAGTCTATTTTGATTTTTATCTACGTGTTAGCGCTCGCGCAGATCGATCCATAAGTATTTTTTGCAATGTTTATTTTCCCGTATAGTAAGCCAATATTTCGTGGAACGTGCAAGTCATTTTTTGTCATGATAATAAACGAGCTGTTTACACAAGTTCGTACTTCGTAGTGCATAATAATCACTGTGTAAATACTGTCAAGTAATAATGAAGAAACTATTCATAACATTGTCTAAAATTGGTGCAATGTAGGAGGACTGTAGGTGGCAATGAAGGTTGACTATGGAATAAGTGTGCACTTGCAACAGAACGAACCTCAACAATCCTGTTATTCTATGCAATATAGATGATAAGCTCTAGAAAGAGAAACATCAAATTGATTCAGACTCAGACTTGCACAGCACGGTGGATTACAGTCTAAAATTTCCTATGAGTAAATCAAATATGTCTTTTTCTTTCGGTTGACACTAAAATAAAACGAGTTAAATTACTTTGAATTTGAATGATTCAACAGGTGCGTTCATTGAAGAAACTTCTTAATATTTATAAGCCGCGGAGCTTTCTTGAGACCATGAAGTTTTAAGAGTAGACGACAAAGTTTTAAATGTAGATTTTGCCGTATCTACCTATGTAGTTAATAACTACGTTATACGTATATAAAGTCCCTATCCCCTAGTCCCTGCAATATCCGTTTTTTTGAAACATAAATTAAGAGTTAAATTGAAATAAATTTGAAAAATGTTTACTTGCTTTGCGACATTACTCCATTTAGATGTTAATTTAAAACAAAACTAATATTAACGGAATCTTGTTATTCATAAACCAGAGGTGCGCTTGGCATTGTCCCAGAATAATTGCTCTTATTATAATTTATAATACGGAATAATGAATATTATAAAGTAAAAATAATTTGCAAATGAACGAAATAACCAGCTCTAATCTACTTGGTAAAGTTATTTGTTTTGATTGTAAATTGTATTTGATTATAAACGTTTTGTAAAGCAAAATAGGGTTTGGGTGGTAAATACCAAGTAATAATTTCGGTTATAATAATGAGCTCTTTATTTGATTCGGTACTCGGAAAATATAGTATAGAGAAAGCCAGAGTAAATACACATCACATAATCACATAATTGTTGGATATCACTCGACTAGCATGAGTCAATAAATATAATAAATTATAAATGCTTACAATGTAAAACTCTCGCAGATAATTTCATAAAGAAATTAGTCTAGAGCCTTTGTAGCCGAGTTTCTTTACAATGGTAATTCGTGGCCTAGTATTATTCGAAAATATAATAAGAGATATTGTATTATTTATCTGTTTACCAATTCTCAGCCAAATACACATTGTAGACTCTGCCTGAAAGAGCAACCAATTGTAATAATATTAAGGAGTAGGATTAGTAGGACAAGAAACATAGATCGTAAGATCGATAATATGTACATTGTACAAACTTGATGACTATAGTGCGTGCTACCACCTCTTTAACTTTGATGTGATTTCTGGGTGAATATGAATTATTTCACGTGTGAAATACGTGTGAACATATTAATAAACCGGAATGCTAACGAAGTAAGGGAAATATTATACCTATCTGTAAAAATTAACTGGGCGTTTACAGAATACTATTTTAGATTGAACGTCACAAGGACCAGAAATTCAGGTTAAACACGCTTGTTTTACGGTATCTTGTAAATAACGACCGTGTTCTTGCCAAAACCTATCTGATTTATTCGATATAGCCAGGCCTCAAAGATATATTGCATGAAGAGATAGCAAAAACATTTCTTTTTTTTGAAGAAAAATAAAATGTAAAGAAGAATTGCATGTTTTGGTTTATTATTTACGATTTGTTATTAAAATGTTAGGAATTTCGTATCAATCCAGGACAGAACAAATTTCCATAATATTTTAATTTATAAAGATTGGTGAGAAAATGAGAAATAAAAAAAAAATTTGCGCGTGTACTAGTGTTATTGTGTACACACGTAAGAAGTGAAACTTCTTTATGACCTTATTTTTAATATATGCAACTTTATAGAAATATGTCGAATCACGCGTGGTAGGGATAAGAAAAAAATGGCGCGTAACGGAAAAATGTCACGCGTAACGAAAAAATGTTACACTAAATTTTTTTCCAACCCCGATAAAGAAGTTTCACTTCAAAAATAAAGAAAATCCTCCCCTATGAGAAAACGATCGCCTGATTATATCATATCATCATATGCCTATATGACTGAGGGAATTTACTTGACCTGATTATGATTATGTACCTAGTTACCCAGGTCCAAGTACATAAACTTATCCGATGTTTACTGCTACATTTTAAACATAAGATATCTATCACTCACAAGCCCCAAGACTTTACAAGAGGAGCATCCCTATTCCATAACAGACCCTGAGATCCACAGTCCGCGTTATACATTACATACATTACCACATGAATAGTAGAATGAATTATGTAGACTGTCTGAACTGTCACTTTTTTGACTTGCATTGTAACTATTTATATTAGTGTGCTTGTACAATGTAATGTGTTATTAAAAAAGTGATTGACAATAGGTAATGTTTGAGACTCAGTGGTAGTGTTCTAGAATTCGAAGACGTGATCTGTTTAGGAAAATCTTTTTGTTTAATAAATAAATGGTAATTTAGTCTCCGTATACACATCGTTCTCTCTAATGTTCGTTTGAGTGATGAGCTTGGATCTTTGCCCAGCCAATTTCAATTTTGCGTCAAATCCATTTGTGTACGGATGTATTGAGCTTGAGCCTCTCGTGGTATCATAAAAATATTGTTTGAGAAACTTTCCTCCAGGGAATTAGATTGTTTTCATATTATCGTACGCCGTTTCCCGTAAATTTCCACCCCCTTTCACCATCCGCATTTCAATGTTAAAATGAATCCGATTTTTATACTCTGAACATTATAATTTTTCAATTTTTTTCCTGTTCAATGTTTAAGTTACATGTGGTGTATTTACTCTGTAAAGTATATTTTCATTACATTATAAAAGATGCTAAAAACTAAAACCAAAAAGTTTTATTAACTTACTCTGTATACGGTTAGATACCCTCATAGGAGGCCCGTGTCCCAGCAGTGGGAACATGTATGGGCTGATGATGATGATGATGATGATACGGTTAGATAGTAAGTACGTACCTATAGATACTTTTACATTTAAACATATTACAACCTATTCTAATATACAATAAGAATTTGTTATTTGTTGTTCTTATTTGTTACTACCGCCTCTCCATCTGTAATCTGCTATCTGCCATCCATCGTGGTATATGTATGATGATGCTACACCAATATATAATAATTAATAATAAATGGTTTGAAAATCTTCCTACATTGTAAGTGTCAATATCCTACTGAATACTTGCAGACCGTTTGTCTGTAGACTCTCGTGGAATCCATCCAATATTCTCGTGGTAAACATCAGAATTTGGTCTGCCTTAATACGAAGACATGGTCTGAAGGCACGAAGTCTAAAATAGTAGACTGAATAATGCTTTAATGCAAAAAAAATACTCATCAGACCAATGAATTATAATTAGTTATTTTGAATTGGGAGTCAAATAATTGCAAACTGTAATATTTATTTTTGCACTTGGCACATAGCATGTCTTGTAGGTATGGTACGTTAAAAAATTGTATGCAGTGCATTAATATTGATATTGGTTCAATACCAATCTATCGAGTGTCTGTTGCAAATACAAACAGTTCACTTTGTTATGAAAACCCACGGATTCGAAGAAGAAAAATATATTTAGTAAGACTATTGGGTATCTTCCAAATAATCCAAGTGTTTATTGCATTTATCCGGATTTCCCTTACCATGAGGTTTACACTTCACGCTATTTGATAAATATTTGTATGCCTTATACAAAATATACATCGTGTTTCTCGCAAAAAAACATTTCAGAGAGTTGTTTAACATTCGTACAAGATACATTTCAAATAGTTTACTGTTTACTACTCATCGTTCATGATAATTACCATCCGTTTATATTCAAGTTACAAACAATATTTGTTTTGTAAATATTTTGAGCTCTCAAAATCAAGCGCACGAAATCTCGGCATGATAGATGATAGCATGATCTCGATTATTACCAGAATAAAATCTTAATTGTGTTTACAAGAATGTAGTTTTCCAATGAACAATATTGTTCAGTATTGCTACATGTCTTACACACCAGCAGTTAAAGTACCAACTTCCTGCAATTTCCAGAAACGATTGGCAGAAAGCCACTGGATCAACGACTTTGTAATAGACCAGTTAGAAAAATCTATTTTAACGTAAGTTCATTTGAGATGTGTCGATGACTGTGTGTCATGGACCTGATACAATGAACTGTATTGTGTAATCTATGTACGTCCTAGATGCATGCATGTTAAGGATCTCTGGGTTGTTGTAGCTGTGATAATATGCATTGGTTTTAATTTAAAAGTTACAATGAAAACGCATACGTATTCTTAACTATATGAATTGGTAAGAACGAAGAATAAAAATGTATTAAAATAAATACTATCAAATATATCTTACATGCTTTTAATTTAATATATGAATTTAAAATACAAATTACCTTATCTTTCATGAACATGTCCATAAAATGGTTAACACACCTAATGGTTAGGTTTGTTAACCATTTCATAACTTGTAATCAAGGGCCTGATCAATTTAACAAACTCTATAATAACAGTTTTCATGGGCAAGAACAAGATGGTCAAAAATCCTAATAATTACGAAGAAATGACAAAGTTTCATTAGCATTAACAAGAAGCAGATGAGTAAACAGCACCCAGATTGAGTTGCAGGAACCACTATTTTCTTAGAAAAAGAAGTTGCCAACTTTCTGTGCGTAGGTAATACGTGTAAGTATTACGTATCCTATTATAATAGTTCCGAAGTTCATACATCAAGGAGTAATGTACCTATTTACGTCTTAGCAACTGTCCACAAAATAAAAATTTTAATTATTCCTAAAAAGAAACTTTCCATATCTCCTGCAGCGATATTCGGTGCCAAAGTTTTAAGTCTATTTCGGAACATGCTCTGACGCAAATCTTCGGTCAAAGCTCTGTGATGTCTATTGGTTTCTTGGAAAAAATAGGATTAGTACAATATTATGTGTGTCTAATGTATATTTATTTGAAATAACACAAGAGACATAATGTCCACGATTTCTGTCGTGTTATGTGTATTTTAAATTCTAAATCTTCAAGAGAAAAGACAGTATCTACAGAGCGCATTACAACGATGCCCAATGTATAAAGAAATTCACATTTTTTATACATGATATATTTTTTATAGATGAAAGGCGGAATGACAGAAGGCATGGGAAATAGATCGTATATTATAGTAGGGGAGGCCAAGAGGGAATTTTGGGATTTACTCGAGCGCGTCAGATTACTATAAGGGACGGTACCTTAGCTATTCATTAGTACCTCTAGTCAATATGAGCAGTTATGGTTGGTGGGTGCGCTCAGGGGCCCCGCTGGAAAATTTGAATAATCCATAATTCCCTAAGGTTGAGCTCGAATCGTCAGATTAGCGAAATGCGATTAACCCCCCCATATATTAATCTGACGTGCTCGAATAATATTACTTTAATTTTTTACCCTTTCTTCATAGCGATTAAATCGCCACTTAAATCGTCAGATTAACGTATACTTTTTTTCAGTGACGTCCTGGAGCATGCAAAATATCAATATCTAACGCGCTTGAGTATTTCCAAGCCAATTTTTTTCTTTTTTAAATTAAAAAAAATCAAAAAACCCTTCCCCACCGCTAAAAGTGAAAACATTATAGGACCTTTTTTTCTCGCTATGGTCTAATCTACCAATTCTAATAGGTTCCCGTGACGCTCGAGTAAATCCACATTTAGCATCCTGGGCTCCCCTACTATTATCTTATTACTACATAGTATAAAACAAAAGTTGCTTTCTCTGTCCCTATGTCCCTTTGTACGCATAAATCTTTAAAACTATGCAACGGATTATGATGCGGTTTTTTTAATAGATAGAGTGATTCAAGATGAAGGTTTTATATTATCTTAAATTTAATATTCTTCTATTAATAAGAATAGGTACTACACTTTCTGTAACCAAATTGTCGTTCTGCAGAAACTGCTTGAACAGGGAAATATACAGGTAAGTACCAGTAACTGAACTTACGAGTTACGTTTAGCTCGATCATCTGTGCGTAATTTTATTTAAAAATATAATCTTTACCAATTAGTTAAGTTAGTTTAAACTTTAAGGTGATTTTTTTCTCAGGTAATATAAATTAATCATTATAATCATATTTAGCTCTAACGTAAGTAGTTTAGTAGCTGTGGCAGTAGGTACCAATTGATTATAGCCTTGCAGCAAATAAATTGACGTGACTTTGTTTCTAACCAGTTAAATTGTGTCCGAACGACTTAAAACTAGTTAGATTTATACTTACATAGAACACTGAAATTCCAGCATCCTATTAAAACCAATTGTTCCGATATATTAATTGAAATGCATCATCAAAATTTGATGTGATTGAAAGTAAATTGAGTAATGAATTATCACAGATCCGATACCACCTATTATGACATATTATTTTCCATCAACTAAATTAACAAACGCACTTCTTATTCCTCGTAAAATAATAGCTGAATACTCTTTTTTTACAATCGGCGTAAAGATTGGCAAAATAGAAAATTATAGATAACAAATGTTTCCTAATTATAGCTTTCTACGTCGTAGATTTGCTTATAAAAAAAGCAATAACAATTCGAAGTTCGATGGCGCGTGACACTCCCAGGCTCTGAGCCAATACAACGTAGATGAGCTTGCCCTGGTTTTGATTTGGGAAAATGGATAGAACGCACTGTAGGAAGACCAAACTCGAAATAAATAATAAATAAATCTCCTTGGGTCTTCGAGAGTGATCATCCCTGTTTTCCAATGCGATGCAAACAAATTTTAGCAAATAATCCACGACATTTTAATTGTTTTTGTGTGATGATCATAATTTATGTTGAGTCGGCGTAGGCGCGGGCGACACCGAGTCTGACGCAAAACGAAAGTATGTAAACATGACTGTCTGGTAGGATTTTGTCAAAAATCAATGTGTTGACTTGAATTGTTTCATTAATTTAGAAATTAAAAACCTTTACTGGAATTATTGTAATTTTAAACAAATATTTAAGTTCTTTTTTAATTGATATACTTCTTTAGGCGCGTTGAGAGTAAAATTTTAGGTTCAAGGTAGCGTCATGGCAATATCGTCACGTGATGTGCTCGGCACACACGCTCATTTTTTTTATATTATTTCTACCAAAAATTCAAGGTAGGTCTTAGAGGTAGGTACTTTATGTATTTTATCTATGCTACATCATGCAAGATTAACCCAAACTTCAGTTTCAAGGAAATGACTAATTAAGCCTACGTACACGGTACACCTGTGACATCATACGGTCATTGTCTCTACTCATGAGACGAGCTGGGATATAAACAAGTGGGCGGCTAGACGATTCATACGAACTCGAACATGACTATTCAATACCTCGACTGAGTAATTACACGATTCGGTTTAAGTTGACTGAGCATCTAATTTTGCATACCGTTTCATGTGAATGTCTTGTAACTGAAATATGAGATTTGTACATATGACGATGCTTTGAAAATGGGGAAATATAGCTGATATATCGCCGTCCCCGGAGAATAAAATGATAACTGCAAAAACACAACTTTTCAGGAAAAATAAAAAACCGATAATTGACTATAACTTGCCAAGCAATAGACGTAGAGAGTAAAAAACATATTATGTTTTTTTTGATGTCGTATTCCTGTAGCTATGTTTTTTTCCCATTTATAATTAAAAATAATATAATTGTGAGTGAATGAATGTGAAGTGAAAAGTGAATTAAAATCTGATTATTAATTTAATGTAAACTTATTGGACATGCATTAAATTAAATATGTACCCATGAGCATGGAAAGCAATCGATTCAAGATAAATTACAATGGAAATTGCCTCGTTAATTGTTATATATGAAAGCATGGAACGAATCTGTAGAATGATAGATAAGTGAAATTCCAGTTTTATTGCATCACTTATTAAAAATGTTTAAAAATCAATAAAACCAAAACTATGTATGTAATGTGTATCAAAGTGTTAGTCATAGTAACATTTAATATAGCGTGATAATGCTCACATTTTTTAACTTTTGACTCATGCTGTAGCCTGTACAGTGTAGAAAATTAATTTCTTTCCAACGTTGTTGAGTCATTCGAACGGTGACGGGACATTGCAACTAGATAGGTGGTGGTGAAATAATTTATTTTAAAACTAGGGGTATAAATAACCTATTTCATAATAAACCTTGTTTATTAAATAAATTGAATAATAAAGGTTTCATTTTATTCAATTTATATATTAAACAAGTATTGTACGTTCGTTAATGCAATTTTGTTCGTTATTTCGTATTTTTTGTTTGTTCATTTTGCACGCCTCATAAGCGAAGCGTTGAGGTGGGTACTACTGTCACTTCGCGCAAAACATCTGATTTTTCAAACTTAAAATGTCTTTATGTATCATACATTGCACTTGTAAGATAATACATACACACACATATTAAGAAAAAACACTATTTTTAACGTTCATGATATTTTTGATGTCATTTTTGTTATTTAAACTAGTTAAAAAACAGTTTAAAAAAGTTCTGTCTTGGACGTCCGTGTGTCTGTATGTGCGGATCCTTTTTCTTGTTAACACGATAGCGACCGAAATACTTTACTAATCGAGTCTTTTTTTTTCTCTTACGCTTGAGTATGCTCAGGAATAGAACCCTTTCATTTTTCAGGGTCTGATTCGATGTGGTTTAATTGTTATTAAATAAACAAAAATAATAATTAATAAATATTTATTAAAAAAAAATTATGAGGCGTGCACTTTTGGATTTTCCAAATTATTGTTGGTAGGTATATAGGCTATAGCAGAAGTTGATATCACTAAATAAAGAAATACGATAAAAGTGGAAAAATATTGTAAATTTACATATTTTCTGGAAATAATTTTAAAGGCTCTTTCTTACTGCAAACTTAGAACTCTCGGCTCTACATTCATTGCGAGCTACAGGCTACAGCAGGCGCTGTTCTCTTGAATACATTTAAATTTTTTTCATGTGTACATTTTAATATTATGTTTCGCTTATAATCTTTATATCCAGCTATAAAACTTTATTGATTTTATTTGCAGCGAAAAACAGCCATGAACTTGCTAAAATAAGGTCAATGTTTTCGCCTGGTATATAACTGTGTATGCTTGTCATATTATGTATGTATGTATGTACGTCATTACAGTCTACAGATGGACGAATTTGTCCTTATACATTTATAAGCTTTTTGTTTACTCTGGAACTGTAAGCGTTTCAAGATTACAGTGCTAAAATAGAATGTGATTTCTTTGATGTTTTAAATACTTAAATAAATTAAATAAAAACACTTTATTGTACAATGCACAGACACACAATGTTTTATTAATTTAATATTTTATTTTATATATAAAATAATTATTATGTAGTTGTATGTATGTATATATATGTATACAATATGCACATATTGTTAATTGAAAGAATATATCCTCGAACTGTCTATGTGTCATGTGACTGTAATTCCTCTTTTATATGTTCTGTGGTAATTCCTATTTTCGTCTATACAAAGTAGTAGGTATAATATAGAATATTTTTCTTGTAATCTACCATTCTGATTGGAATTACTAAATGCTATAAAACAAATGGATGGATTAACAACGATTAACCCGAATGCCAGTGTTATCAGCCATTCAGCCAATAATTCTACCTAACTGCGCAGTAGACAAACAATTATTTATTATTAAATAATAACCAGATAAATAATATATTCTCTTGACAACGAGACAGCTGATATTATCAGTGCTTTATTGAAAATTTGTCATTTTAATGGTTATCGATAGCGTATTTCAAATTAATGACGATAATGAATTTAAATGCATTTTAGATTCTAAATGTGGAGATTCACAAGTCTGAAGATGTAAATAATACGGAGACGGAGTCGTTCTCATTTAAAGTCGGTATTTAAATTACACTTGCAGTAAAACGTTTAAAAAATTAAAGCTATGAAGCAGTCCTCTGCAGAATATTTAAGTTTGAATAATTAGCTCACTGCTTTTTTATTTAGGATTTTAAGATACGCTGTACGCAAGAAAATAAAATTAAAGTACAATAATTGTACCTACTTAGGTAGTTAAATTATTAATCTCTGATGTATTATGCAACGTCTTATTTCTTTACATTTTTTTACCAAGTAAATTAAAATTAATTTCCCGTCGTTGTCTTTATAAATTAAATAAACATGAAACAATTTTCCAAACAGTAACAGTTTACCGCATTTTGCAAGAACATAAAACACAGAAACTTCTGGATTCTTCAAATGTTTCACCTCAATTTCTTAAGAATCGATATATGTATATCTAACTATATTGTAATAAATTGTAATTGTAATTGTATGTATGTATGTTTAATAATAAATAAATTTGATTTGAAATAAATAACTCCGACCTTCATCGTTCAGCGAGTATTGAAAAAAATGTGCTAGTTATACATGTGTGCCTCGATGGTAAGGCCAACTAACCTCTTGCCAAGCAATACTGCGAAAACATTACGGATTTATTTCTGCAAAACGTGTAAGTGCGCATTATTTAGATGCCTACAATCAAAAGGAACGTGTTTAAAAAAGGTTTAAAATAATCACGCTCTATAAATTTAGGTTTACTTCATCATTTGACTTGAGTCTTGAAAAGCGACGAATGAAAAGTTTTGATGACCGATTAAATTCTAATTGATTGCAAACTAATTAGTTATTACTTAAGATTTGATATTAATTCTCAGTCTTTACAAGTCTTTAAAGATATTAGTCATCGTTCTTGTTTAAAACCTATGAAATATTATTACGTTTGTGATTAAATTTGCTAGACAGTTAACATTTGATTATCGTGTGTAAAAAATATTTAATCACCATTATTTACCAATTGAAAACAGATTGAAATTCAAGTACATATTAAGAGATAAGTGGAAAAGTACGGCGTACGCCAAACAACACACGGACATCTAATTCAATATTTGGAGACTCGATTGTTTCCGCACCGTTCAATATTTATGTCGGTTAATGTGCCTAGAAACAAATATATTATGAACCTCAAGGCTTTATAAAATATGTATATTGAAACTAGTTATCCACTCGGTTTCACCTGTCGACCCTCGGTTCCGTAACGCTCGGCCGCATTGGTAAGTTTTTTCGACTTTCTTTTTTTTTCGACGGGATAGTATGCCTAATTATCAGGTTCTTTTATTACGGACCGCCTAAAAAAATGTTCTAAGGACTCTACAAGTACGATGTATTAGAATCTGGTAGTTACGAAGAATATACAGCAATTAGGTAATATTCAACTTTATATCATCTTCCATAAAGGTAGTTTAGGTAGATTTTGTTCAGTCAATTCTGGTTGGGTTTTAGAAATGTAATGAAGAATCTTAAAGATATGTTATAAATTATTATAGTCATAAATATATTGTGGACGTGGCTATCAACACACAAAAACTGACAGTAAGTAATTACATAATTATTATGTTGTGTAACAAACATTATTTTATGGGTTAGGTTTAGGGCGTGAACACGTAAAATAATGGACAAACAGAGTAGGTATTATTTTTATTTGAAGCTAGTGTGCCACGTGTGGTGCCACGCGATCTATTTATAATAATAATAATATGTAAATGGTTGTTTTTGAAGAATCGACTCTATATGTATAATAAATAACCGGATAAATCAATATGAACGATGACGAGAATAAATAATTTAAATTTAACCACACTAACCGTAACATGGATTTACATATGTATAAATGTATACATAACCGGTCTTGAGTTCATCATTGTAATTATACCAATTTTGATTAAGCATTCGAAGATTCTCGAACATTATTAGCATTAACCAACATGGCCGTCGCCATATTTGCACGTGACCTGCAATAAAAACTAGACTAGCGTGTCCCTTGCCAGAGTAATGACACGATAAGTACTGTTTATTTACCTTATAAAGAAGTATATAGGTATCATATAGTGCAAGTTTTGACAACTATTCTACATAAAAAAGTTGTATCTGTGAAGTGTGAGTAAGAGTTGTATATTTTAGTGATAATAATATTTTGTCTTATCCGCCAGGGTCGCATTTCTAAACCTAATAAATCTGTAACAAACAGTTTTTTCTTAGAAGAAGCATTTTTGTAAATTAATAGCTGACTTAGGACTCAGGTCTCTCCTCTACTCTATCTACCTCATAACAATATTTAGCTTGTGGTTATAGATCACGAAATAGGTAGCTATAAAAACAAACATTTACTTTCAATAAACTCCACTCTAAAAATAACTGTTCCTATTTCTGTGGCCTAATTAATACGATGTGTTTTTGATTGTATTATCCAACTCTATGCTTCATGATGGTGAAGTTTCCTCACAATTAGGTGATGGGCGGTTGTTGAAATATAGGTCATGTCCTCCAATGAAAACAGCAAGGTTTTGCTTTTCGGATTTGTGTATGAGAAATTGTTCCTATAATCAAATTTTTAATATGGAAATACAAATTTAATTTTGTGGTACATATATATTATATACGTTTAATTACAAAGGGTACTTATTTCATAAAATAAAATAAAATAAGTATAAAATTAAGTTGGCTAAAAAGGCTCGTTATATTTTTCATTGAAATTTGTAATGAAGCAGCGGACAAAAGACCATGAAATTTTCGGAGTATTAGAATTCTAAAATGAATGCAAATTCCTATTGTGTTCAAATTGGACAATGACTGTTACTTGATTACAATTTACAATTCCGTGCCGCGACACGAAATGAGTCATGTGGGTGTTATGAACAAACAATGAATGAACATATTTATTAATTTACATTTTATTTGTGTGTATGTACAGGTGTGTAACAGGTGTAAAATTCGTGAAGAGTTGGCCATTTTTGAAACAACGTGTACGAATGTTGGCTCTAGCCTCTAGGGTGCTGGAGATTTTATGGTAGTTTAAAAGCTTTCATTTGTGGCGGTTAAAGTTTAAACTATACATCTCACTATTTTATGTAGTAACACATCAAGTTCAATTTGTTCAGACGGGATACCTATTAGTCCACGGTAGACCACTGTACCAATATAGTTCCGACTTAAAAATTAACTTACAAAATTAACTTTAAAACAAGTCTGAAGCCAGATAAAAGCTTAAATAAAAGTATACGAGATGTGATAAACATCATTACCTAATTAAAAGGAATTTATAGGTGTGTAAACCTGCCATGCCAAAATGTCTGAGAATGTAGGTAATTTGTGTAAAATTATCACTTCGAGATGATTCTTGCTTCTAAGTAATATATCTGATATTCAATGTAATGCCTTAAACGGTTGTGTGAAAAATATTGGTAATATTGGTAAAATTTGCATGCCATTATCATTTACCAATCAATCCAATATGTGACACGCAAAAGTGTGACTAGAAAGAAAATCAATAAATCCGTCTCTGTTGTTATCAGGACTAGTTCAAGTGGCGGACTAAAAAATGAGTAGTTTGAGAAAATAATCAAGGTGTCCAATAATCGCATTGTCAAGGAAAATTACAGCATCACATAACATTTTCTCTTCCAAGCACAGGTCTTGAGTCCAGACTGACTATTGACTAAGGTCCAAGATGCTTCGCGCTTCGGGAGGCTGCTTGCTCTGTGGGGATTCATCTATTGAGAAGAAACGATAAATTGCATATTGACCTAGGATTTCGATGATTCTAGGTTTTATTTAACATTTACTTGCAATTACGTAGAATTTATAAATTTTATTTTTCAATATGTCTTTATTAAAATGTTGTTAAATAATTGAGAACAGTAGTTAGTAGTTACAGGTGTATCCTACTTAATATAAAACAATATTATTATATTCTATTGTAGAAGTAAGCAGAACTACAATCTACAATATTGTAGGTCGATGTCACTATATAAATAATTATATTATACAGTATAAATAATTTGAAAGTACCTATGTATTATCATGGACTTATTTGTCTATTATTTAATTGTATCTATTATTTAATTCAGTGTTATCTGTCTATTATTTAATTCAGTGTTAGACCGAATACTTTATTAAAAACTAGCTGCACACTTTATTAAAAACTAGCTGCGCTCCGCGGTTTCACCGCGATGATATATAGCCTATTATAGCCTCGATGAATAAGCTATCTAACAGTGAAATAATTTTTCAAATCGGACCAGTAGTTCCTGAGATTAGCGCGCTCAAACAAACAAACTCTTCAGCTTAATAATATTATTAGTATTATTACTATAGATTGTGATAACATAAAATTAACTTCACTTTCTTCTCTCCCATTACAATTTTTTTACAACAAAAAGCCAACAGCACGCGGTGTTCCCAGGCGGTCACCCATCCAAGTACTGACCGCGCCCGACGTTGCTTAACTTCGGTGATCGGACGAGAACCGGTGTATTCAACGTGGTATGGACGTTGGCGACAGCCTGTATTAAAAAAATGTTCAGATTTTTCATTTTGATAAAACCACGTGACTAAACTTATCATCTCAAACTTAATTTTTTCATGGTGGATATTCTATGAAAAATATAAATTTAACGATTTATTTTCATTTCTGTCCATCTAAATTAAACAGTATACTCACATACAGTAGTGAACAATGTCTATGATTTGATATTGATTTCATGTTTCTAGCTACTTTAGTTAGATATTATTAAGGTCGAATTTAGACAACTGGAGGACTTCTACTTTACGTAAACAAGTTATGAGTGCTCAAATACTGGTTAAAAAAATTCCATAAAAAATATACTTACGCTAAAGCAATAAGCATAGAGCGACGAAAACATTTCAATTAACACATCATGGTTCGATGCATTTCTATTTGTAAGAGGTCGTATTTTAGTTTTTATTTATTCTTTAGTAGCTGATGCCCACAGCTTCTGCCTGTCCGACTGTCTGTCAGTTTCTTTTTCACCTCTAAACCACTTTTTTAATCCTATCCTATCCTACTAATATTTTAAATGCGAAAGTTTGTGAGGATGGATGTATGTGTATGTATGTAGGTTTTATACTCTTTCAGGCAAATACTACTGAACCGATTGCAATGAAATTTAGCACGCATATAACACATAGGATAGATTTTATCCCGGAAATCCCACGGGAACTGGACGGTGGACCTGTGCGGGTTTTTCGTTAAAAACGCGGGCGAAGCCGCGGGCGGAAAGCTAGTATATTGTAATATCTTTATTTATTTATTTGTTACAGGTTAACACCTAATTTGAGTTCTTTTATAAATATGACAAATTGTATCCAGAAAGATCACTGTTATCGATTGAGTATTTAAACATCGATACTCGAATCAAACATGCTAATATTGACATAAAGAATATGTATTCGTGAAGATACTTTACTACTTTTCATATATGCCAAAGTGGAACTTACAGAGAGTTTTACAGCTTTTCAAACTACTATTTCTAGTTCACCTTTTTATTTTACTGTTGCGCTGCAACTTTTGAAGATTTTCTTTGTATATTTTTGGGATGTTGAAAATAATGCATAATACATATATGCATACTCGTAGAACTTGTTTCTGGAATAAAATAATTAAGCCCGTAAAGGACTTTGATAGTTTTCATAATAAAATACCAATGCATTTGGTACAAAGTACTTACGTCCGCGTCGTACGTATAATGAATTTTGCCCCATTATATTCAACCTAACCTTTAACTTTTATTATTAGGTAAGTTCAATAAAAACGACATTTTAAAAACTCCAATTATAATAAGAAAATTATTTAAATGCTAATACATATCACCTAATATATTACAATTTACAGCCATACAAATTGATCGAAAATTCTTTTCCATTCCACCGCGTACACAAATTCGTTAAATATTACCTAGTAAGAAAACCTTGAAAATTTTCCATTACAAGCGATACTGATATATCATGCTTAACTTACGAATTGCTGGCATTTATCTATTTTACAAATTAACAAAACAACAGGAAAGCCACCTGCCCCTACGAATGTGATGTTAACTTTTACAATGAAAAGCGAAAGGTGCGATCCCAAAACTAATGCCGCATTTTTAAACAAATATCTTGAATTGTTATCTGCTTCAAATAAAGTAAATACACATTATTCAACTATTTTTGAGATATGCTGAATGATGTAACAGAGAAAGAGTTTTGTTTTTAAAAATAATATGTAATATACCTACCTATTTTTGACTAATTTAGATGGTCTAGAAGTGAAATCAGGTAATAATAATATCAATCAGCAATATTATAAGTTATAACATTTTCTGCAAAGCGAGGAAAAATTTTCTCATTCAACCAATATAATTACTTAATTTTACAAATACATGTTATGGTATAATTTTTGTTTTACGCAATAAAGTTGTTTCCGTTCATTCTGTATATTGCAGTCGATTATCATGACAGTTTAAAAAAACTACGCCGTAATACCACGTTATACTTTGTCATATTAATAAGTTTCACCTTTTTAACTACATACTTGTATGTTTGTTTGTACTTTTCTTTTCTGGACCGAATGTAAAAATTCGGCTAAACTATTCCTGATTGATAAACCATGTATGTATAAACCATTGGATAAACCATATTTATTTTATTTTCATCCCGGTTCAACCCTTAGGCAAGGCGACAAGCATATTACATAAAAAATATGTTCTTAACGAAAAATTAAATAATAAACAAAGGTTTACAAGGTGAATAACACAAATAATAACATGTAAACAAGGCCGTGCGTACGTGATCCCGACAACGGCTACTCGCAGTAGGGTGACAGCTTCATTATAAATGGGGTGGTAGCTGAGACCGCGCGAAGAAAAATGTGTTTTACGAGTGTATTATGTATTTAGCCACTCATAAGGACCAGGCACTGCTGGGTATTACACTGGGGATATTATTATAGGGATACGCACACAGCTTGTAGAGAGAAGGGATATGAGAAAGGAAAATACATTGTCATTAGAATGGGAAATGTTGCATGCAACTGACATTTTAAACAAGTATTTCGTTCTACGCATATAATAGATAGAATCTCAACCTCATTAGTATCAAATATATTTACTTAACAATAATAAACAATATAATACCATGGACTAATAATACTTATGTATAATTGAAATTATTTTGTTTTTTTCTGGTAACACGAGTTCTCACCTGGTACTTGTGTTATTTTAGTACATATACAATATTCTTATATGCTTATCTCTACAACTAATTTCGATTATTTCGAATGACAAAAATGAAAAAACATGAAAAATTAAAAATGATTACGTTGTTGTCCCGTGTTTATCTTAAAGTGTTGTTACACTATTTGACCTTATTCAGCTGATGATAGTTCACTTCAACCCACTAATTACTTCTGTAATTTGTGACGGTATTGCAATGATAGATAGGCTTTAAGGAAAATACGATAATATTGCATTTCATTGATAACACATTTTGTAACTGTGTTATTTTTTGTAGTACTTTTAAAGTCGTTAAGAGAAAAGGTCACTCACCTTGTGCTGAAATATAACGAAATGTACATTTATTTTTGGCGTCGATGAACGAAAGCTTTGTTTAAAAGTTTAAATGATGAAATAATATACATGTACGCTTTTTGGGAACAAGATGACATTACAAAAAAGTAAAAACATAACACTTATATATAGTACTTAAGTCTGTATATGAAACCATTTACTATATACAGCGAATTCACTTCCCAAGTAGTTCCTGAAATTGGCTCGTTCAAACAAATTCTTCAGCTAAAATAATCAAAAAGATAAGTAGGGATAAACTTGCAAATTTTACAATTCTTATCATATCATCAACATTATATTATCTATCTATTGTTATACCTATAGGTATTTATACCATAATATTATCAGCATGGTGCACAGATCTTAAGTTTTAAGCAAACATTTCATCATTTTGTAAACAGCATGATGGATATAATGTGTCATACAGTACCTATAAACGAACACAAATCACTACCTACATAGTATAAAACAAAGTCGCTTTCTCTGTCCCTTAGATCATTACTTAATGATCTAAGCTATGTCCCTATGTATGCTTAAATCTTTAAAACTACGCAACGGATTTTGATGCGGTTTTTTTTAATAGATAGAGTGATTCAAGAGGAAAGTTTTAGTATATAATTTATTATGCTTTAGACAAAGAGGGCGAAGCCGCGGGCGGAAAACTAGTATAGTATATTTTAGATATTTCCTTCTCAATTATACAGACATAACTAATATTTCATTATTTACGTCTTGATAATAATACACACTCAAGATATATTTATTTGACCAACTTTTTTATTTAGTTCAAATCGTTTATTTATGCAATCAGTGGCAGAAATAAGGTATGATTTTTTTACCATTTATTGATAGAAATTAGAAACAAATAAACATACATTAAGCATACAGAAGAAACACCACATAAATCGACACGATTTGATCGTGGTACTGTACGCATGCATTCTAGACGTCAAACAAATGAAATTACCATGAAATTTTAACAATACACAATACATTGAAAAATACATATTTTATTAATTTACAGGAGTTATGAAAATGAATGTAATTGAATAGTAAGGTAATGGTAATGTAAAAATTCGCAACTATTACAAAGTTTATAATTTATATTATAATTCGTGTATATATGTAATATGTATATAATATAACCTATGTCATTATGTTACAAAAAATTTAAACACTGGCATATTGTTTTTGTTGATTAATGACCATTGATAGCGACATGCATCGTTAATTTATCGTTAGTGAAAAATAAAAATATATAGTCTAAATTCGATACCTCCGCTAAAGATTTAAAGGAAAACTTGAATATTATAATTATTATTATATAATAAAATATTAAAATATCCAGATAATAAGCAAACCCCGTTCACCTGACGAAGGGTGCGGGTTCGTTGTGCTCGTAGCCTCGAGGTTGTTGACCTCCAACCGTCAGCTGTTGCACACAGCTACATGCGTTTGACCCACTTCGCACACAGACAAACGTTTGTTATGTAACTAGCGTATTCATCAGCTGGAAACGTGTCGAATTAGATTTATCTTGGGCGCTTGGAAAATTTTGTTCATCGAAATAATTGACCTCTTATTTTTGTCATCATGTGAATATAATTGATCGTTTTTGGGCAGAACGAATGATTTTTTAATTATTTTTTTAGTACATATAAGATTACGTTTTCTAAAGAAAAGAGTTTCCAGTGAAGAGATTTTTTAATGCTGGTCCAAATTCGGACACTTAGAAAATCTTTCATAAATCTTTATATCTGTTGTATTCAGTATGTACTGATAAACACTAATAAATTTAATACATCATAGCACTATTGCTAATCATTAGATTATAATTATTTCGATAAACATAACAAAGCAAGAAAATATAGCACACAGGTGACACGTACGTGCCTTAATTATTTTGCTTCCCCAGGCCAGGGCCGGATTAGGGAATGTCCGACGACCGCAGGGCGCAGGCTGTAACCTATATAGAAAACTGATAATACATAATTAAAATAATTAAATATTAAAAGCTAATTAGAATTAAATAAATTTAATTTTTACAAGGGCATTAATCATTGATTATTTATATTCTTTTTGACGTTCATTTATTCACATTTTGCATACTTAGTTGAAAAGAAGTGAGCGATAATTTTTATTCTTTTATTTTGGATTCATACATTCAATTTTTGTGTTCTGTTTATGACTTGATAATATATAGGTAGCAACAGGAAGCAGCTTGCTCAATGATGTCATAAAATTTAAGAGCCATTTCAAAAGACCAACTGCGTTTTCCTCAACGTATTTTAATGAAAATATCTTAGCCCCTCAGAGGCCCCAGTTAAGCAGCGCCTTCAGTTGCAGACTGTCATTAAGATAAGACATAATAAAGCTTATTTTATTGAATAACGGATAATATGGGACACACGTAATACATGTATGAGCAAAAATGAATAAACCATTTTTGCTCTAGTGATCTAATTCCTACATTATTTTAAATCGCTAGTCTTTCACTTAGAAAACCTAGAGGAG
This sequence comes from Colias philodice, assembly GCF_061535455.1. Taxonomy (NCBI): domain Eukaryota; kingdom Metazoa; phylum Arthropoda; class Insecta; order Lepidoptera; family Pieridae; genus Colias; species Colias philodice. Next base: position 10,289,870 of record NC_143096.1, read on the forward strand.
CAAATTAACCTGCATAACTAACGTTCCTTTTTAATACAAGATAAATTGTGTTTTCTTTTGAAACTGCATCGGGTTTATTAATTTCAAAATAAGAATGAGTTATTTTTAACAAATTTTTAATATCTGTTTGTAAACATGTCAATAATGAGTGGCATGTTTTCATAACTTTAAACAGGCGGTTATTTTGCGGATGCCCATAGGCGAGTGCACGTACTGCCATAAAAATATATTAAATGTTCACCCAGGTTCCTCATTATCAACGTCCAAATATAGCAACACTGCGATATAATGATTATATCTTATCACGATACGCCGGTTTATAATATTTTACTTATATTTTGTACGTATGATGAACGTGTTTGTTTCTGTGTGGTTCATAACATAGACCGGGAGATACTGACACAAAATTTCGAGTCATTTGTAACAGGATGGCGGTTCTACAGGGTTCTTAGTACGCAATGACAAAAAGAAAAATGATGGTGTGAACGCTGGTACTGGCGGCTTAGTCGCGTGGGCGTTAGTCGAACTCGTCGGAAAATAGCGAAAGTCAAACGATTTGTAACAGTATGGCACTTATTTTTCCTGTAAGTTTGAGGATCAACGAATATAAATACAAAATTTCAAAGATCTAGGTGTTGGAAATCTTCACTTATATAAATTAATAATAAATTTATTTTTCAAGTATGACAGCACTTTTTCCCCCTACTAGAAGTATGGCAAATATAATAATGGTCACATTTTATCAAATACTCTCCAAAAAGCCAAATGCAATACTGGTACAAAAAGATAGGCGAAATAAAAAAAATTTGCAGATTTTCGGCGGTATGGCGACCATTTGGAATCGTCCGAAAAGTATGGCATGGCGATTTTCGTAAATGGCTGCACGACGATGGTTACCTGTGCAAAAGTTAGCTTGGTACAAATGGTTGAATAATTGTTTTTTTTAAATCAACACATTCGCGTCGGTATGGCGGGCTGTAAGTCATACCGGAAAAGTATGGCATGACACTACCGCCTACTTCTTTTTTATGGGCTATCGGTAAATTCTAAAATTTTTGTGTTACAAATCGTTTGACTTTCGCTATTTTTCCGACGAGTTCGACTAACGCCCACGCGACTAACCCACCGGTACCAGCGTTCACACCATCATTTTTCTTTTTGTCATTGCGTACTAAGACCCCTGTAGAACCGCCATCCTGTTACAAATGACTCGAAATTTTGTGTCAGTATCTCCCGGTCTAACAAGACTTAAGACGCGTTTTATACGGCTTTTGGTAATAATTATACTATTTATATGTACAATATTAATATGTATAATATTTATATGTACCTACTACAGAATTGTAATGATTGTGCTACGTAGTTGGAGTTTATATTATGCATTGGTAGTTTTGAAACTAAAATCACTTGTTATTTAATTCAGCAAGTATGAAGCACTTATAGTAGTAGTACTACAAATGCATGAAACTAAAATGTGGCTCCAGATATTGAATAGACGGGTCCACACAGAGCGAGCAGCCTCGCGAACAAATTATTGCAAGAAGCAGCTCGGTCGGTGTGGACGTGGCTCGGCCGAGGAAACCGACCGCAGCGGCACTAATTATGTTTTTCTCGGCCCAATCACGTCCACAGACCACATAACCTTTTTACTCTTTGTGGACCCGGCTATTACCATTATACCTATCACACGGTGTTTATTTCTTGAAACATATCTTGTCATCCCAAATGACTGATACGAAAAAGTCGCCTTATTATTAGGATGGCTAATTATAACTTGTCGATTATATAACAGTTGTTTTCGTTACATTATAGTTATTGCTTGAAGGTCGAGCATGATAAAGTATTAACGTTTGAATATTATTATTTACGTATATGCACGTTATCAATATTTTGCGTACAGTAGGTAACAGGAATTTATTAGAATCACGTTTTATAAAACAGATAATGTGAAGCGTTGTTACAAACTATTAAATAACAACCTTTTTGGATCAGAAATGTACCTACTGGTAGTGCTCAGTCTGCTCAAATTAAAAAAAAAGGTGCGATTTGATGTTGAAGAGAACGCTTCAGGATGATGAGATGACACTAAGTGATAGGTATAAGTATAAAAAAAATGTTTAGAATTCGAACCATTTGTTAGATATAAGAAATTGATGAAAATTCAGCCTAGATATAGAAAGTGGATAATGATGACTGTCCGAGAAGACGATACTTTATAATTAAATTATATAAGATTAGGTGCCTTAGATACAGACCAACAATATCGAACATTAAATATTACTGTCTGTTAATAGAATGTACGTTATTTGAATTTTGAACTGCTGCTCAATAAAGACCTGCTGATATTAGAAATGATATAAAAAATGTTCGAGTTTATTCCCCATGGTCACTCGAATGGGTGTGAAAATCTAAAAAAATGTAGTCCCATTTCTTCTAATATTTATGTTCCCATGTTCACTCGAATAGTCACAAAGTAATTTAATGTCACATAAAGAAGCATTATAAATCCATGATTCCGCACTGCGAGCATCAAGGACATCCGCACAACACTGAGCTAAATGTAATTCTTGTTTAATTTGATCTTTTGGGTCACGCCAGCGTTCATTTTTAACATTTAGCAAGCATTTAATTTAAACAACGTATTTAGACTATTTGAGTTTGAAAACGGATGTGTAGGACGCCTTCATAACTTCAAATTTATTCGAATTCCGGCATTATATTTTTCATAACACTTCATCCATTTAACGATAATATTCTAGTAGTCTCTACGAAGATTGCTATCAAATCTAGGGATGTCAAGAACAAGAAGGCTAAATCAAAGAAACCGAGAAGAAGAATTCTTGCTAAATAAACGATCTGAGTGTTATAGTTGGTTTGATTTAGTGACACACAAGTAATTAACGTCTTCGTCGATAATTACAGATCAACTACACTAGGATCGTGCAACATAAACAACATGCCTCCAAGCGGGTCAGGGCCTGTGCGTCTGCGCACACGCACACAATGAAAACCTAAGACGCTTATACGTGAGGTGTTTAATGGATCACGTTCGGTTACAATGTTTTTAAATGAAGCCAAGCGTGTCATTTTTAACCGAGTTAAAGACGGTAGTTTTTCAATTCCACGTGTATTATTCTTTAATTTTTTGCACCTGTTTCAACCGTTTACAAACCTTTACACCGAGTCTTAACCGTTTCAAGTCAGACAGTTTTAGCAAAGTTTTTACAGCAGCTATTCTTCTATTGCAAACTGCATAATAGATGCAAGTTGGTGCTTAGCACACAATTTGCCCGAGCAAGAGTCATACCTCGTGACAACAACAGCTATGATTGCAAATGTATTTTTAAAGTGATAATAATCATGATTCAAAGATTTGGGAAATCATTGATTTTCTCTAAATTTAATAAGAATGAATGTTTAAGTATACCATGATTCCTCTAATACGCAGAAATATGAAGAAAGAATCTAAATTCAGCAATTATGATCAACCAGATCTTATCATAGTGATATGACTTTCCTCTGCACGAATTTTCTCTGCAAACTGAAAGCAAAAAAATATTATGGTATATCTTCCAACCATTGAACCATTATTGTTCTTATTGCATTTGTTGTGTTTCTAACCCATTGAGCCCCGAACGGCCAGATCCGACCGCGACACAATAGATTTTCTATTGTGTCTGTGATTCCGGAGCCTGATGGGGAAAAAGATTCATTACCAAAAACATAACATTAAACATTTTAGGTGCCTGATATGTCCTATAAATGAAAAATCTATTTTACGTTCGCCAAAACGAACTCAGCAACCCCAAAGACTTCAGTAACCATTTTCCGAATGATATAATCATTCGTGATAACGTGATGCAAATTCAGTACATTGTTATGTGTAGTTATTTAAGGAATAGGTTATCAGTCAGGCCAGGTTACCGAGCGTTGTAAGCAATTACCTACATTCGTGTAACGTGTTTATAATTTATTCTATTCAGATTATGCTGTTCCGCTTTATGCTCGAAATAAAAAGAGATATAAAAAGCCACAATATTTCAATAAATAAAATATAATTTCACAAATTAACTTATAAGTACTTCATAGCAACTTCATTATCGCACGTACCTCACAGAATTTGATTTTCGTAATTCGTATTAAATTTAAAAAAAAGACGTGTGGCACTCGGGGACTGCCGCGGTAAAGCTATTGCATAGCATGCCTTCAAGCCACACCTCCGAGCCCGTCGGAGTGGGCAGCGTGAGGTTTTTTCGTTACGGAATTTATCGATTCGGTCCTCGCGCTCAAGGCCCGCGATAGAAGCTATGCAATAGCTTAAAAGCCTACGATAGAAAATATATGATGTGAATATAGAAATATTATGATCAGATAACACTTCTATTCGTATAGGAGCTACCAACGTTGACAAGAGAGCATTTTAGTATAGTTGGTTCTTTGATATACTGTTCCTCTTGCTATTTCGGTTAGAGTCCGGGCTGTCTGGCTGGTCGCAGTGGTTGCGTTTTTTAGTGCGCATCTCATCTGCACAGGATAATTTCCCTAATTTGAAGTCATTTTTTAACGCGTAATTTTTAATATTTTACCTTTAGATAGATCCATCAGACATAATTTTTTTATTGCAAGACGTTTTTTTCGTTGTTAAATAGGTACCAGACGCAATTTTTTATTTCGTTTTTATAAAAAATTCAAATTATTTTAGAATGTCTGTAAATTTCATATTATGTTCTTCAAACATAATATAATCTAAAATTAATTAGCCAGACGCTAATTCGATTGTTAAGTATTAAATAATGTGTATAAATAAAAAAAAGTAATGAAGCATGCAGCTCATCAGCTAGTGTATTTTAACTTTGCGACAGGAAATAATTGCAAGAATACAATATTATTTACACTTGTTCTTATAAATAAAAGCTAAAATGAAAAAAAAAAACATAAAAGTGAAAAATAAATTAAAGTTACCATACATTGAAAAGAATGGAATAAAAACTATATCAATGAAGGTTAAACAATTACATTGTTAAATTTAAAAAGCCATCTTCATAATCATCATCATCATCATCTTTCCTCACACTGTCAGAATTATTTATGTTATCGTCTAAGGAATTGTTATTGTTTTCCAATATTCCATCATCTGTAAACAACTAGAAAGTTTGTTTCAATATTGATGTACACACGTACACACACACAACACACACACACCACACCACACACGACACACACACGTGAACACACACACACACACACACACGCATGTTTAAGTTTGTATTGAATTTAACTAAAGTTAAACTAAATACTTTAATTTAACTTTAACTATATGGCCTTTTACACATGGATTTAAGTGAATATTTTCGAAGATATTACAGATTTAAAAATTGCGGGACGTAGCGTTTGCGGCGGTACCAGCCGGCCGCCCGGCTATATCTACACTAATATTATAAAGAGGAAAGCTTTGTTTGTTTGTTTGTTTGATTGTAATGAATAGGCTCATAAACTACTGGACCGATTTTAAAAATTCTTTCACCATTCGAAAGCTACATTATCCACGAGTAACATAGGCTAGGTTTTATCCCGGAAATCCCACGGGAACGGGAACTATGCGGGTTTTTCTTTGAAAACGCGGGCGAAGCCGCAGGCGGAAAGCTAGTATTTTATACCCGTGCGAAGCCGGAGCGGGCCGCTATGTTTTTATATTCAACGTTCACAGTTTTTCTGTAGTGTATTTAGCGATTATTGCACCCGTGCGAAGCCAGGGCCGGGCGGGTCGCTAGTTAATATTAGATATATATTAGAAAATTTAACTTGTATTGGCAACACTGTATTTTGTTTGTGGTTCTTTTTCTTCTTGTACGCGGTGTGTAATGTGTGGTATTAGGCAATGTGCTATTGGAAACAATATACATAAGTTTATGTAATCGCTGTTTTCATTTAAACCCATAACTTAATAGATAAGTAATAAAAAAATTGTTTTGTATAGAAGATTGTTGATGTACCCTAATAGTTTATTTTTTAGCCTAAGGAATAAAATGTACCAATGGAAGGTACTTGTTCCCACAACACAGGGAATCCTAGAGTAGGAACAATTCAATTTCTATGCATCTTAGGTATATTTTCGAAAAAAAGAAGTTATTTTTTATTGTTATTTAATTTTCGCGGCTGACCCTTTCTATCTCTCTTGCACTTTAAACTATCTCTCCATATACACAATCATCAAATTGTTATACTTACCTACTTTCACTACGTTTTTATTTGTACATATTTAATACTTAACAATCGAATTAGCGTCTGGCTAATTAATTTTAGATTATATTATGTTTGAAGAACATAATATGAAATTTACAGACATTCTAAAATAATTTGAATTTTTTATAAAAACGAAATTAAAAATTGCGTCTGGCACCTATTTAACAACGAAAAAAACGTCTTGCAATAAAAAAATTATGATTGATGGATCTATCTAAAGGCAAAAGTTTAAAAATTACGCGTTAAAAAATGACTTTAAATTAAGGATAATTTCCTGTGCAGATAAGATGCGCACTACTGAACGCAACCACTCCGGCCAGCCAGACTGCGCGGACTCTAACCGAAATAGCTAGAGGAACAATATATCAAAAAACCAGCTATACTAAAATGACTTCTTTTTCAACGTTAATAGCTCCCGTACCATATAAAAAAGAATAAACTTCACTTCAAGAAGTGCACCAAATGCGTCAAACCCGTGAAGCGAAATGGTCGCATTTCATGAAATGGCCAACTTAGTTTGATCAGATCGTTAAAGCTGGGTATCGACTTCGCGCTCCTGGCGCGCGCGCCGTGAATGACCGCGCCGAGAGTGCGTTCCGCGGAGCGCGTTCCAAATAAATGAAGTATATCAACTAAGCGCGCCTGGCGCGCGTGGCAACTGTTCCAGTGTTTGACCGTTCATCATGGAAGCTAGTCGTGTACGAGCAGCAGCAGCATTTTTTTCTTTAACTCCGGCACAGGGACTCCCATTTCACTACTGATTTCTCTCCAACCAATAAATCGCTTAGAGAAGATCTCTAAGCGATTTATTATGATGCGAAGAAATTTTACTGTTCCACAAAACTTCTTTCGTACCATATAGCTGAATTAATTTACGGCAACTTTGTTTATTTATATGTATATTATATCCATAATTATTACTCGGAGCGCAACAAACACAAAAAATACGACAAACCCGTCTCCATTGGCGCGCGCGCCACGTTTGATGCGCGGTAAAAAACCGACACCCGATGGAACGGACCGCTCCGCGTTCGACCGCTCCAACGAACATTTTGGCGCGCGTTCCAAACTGGTATCCATTTCACGCGGCTGGAGCGCGCGCCAATGTTCGATCTCTTGGAGCGCGAAGTCGATACTCACCTTAAATCGTCAACGTTTCACGATTTGGCCATCCACATTTGGCCAGATCGTATAAAATATGGAGAAACCATAAAATATAAAAAAAAATCAGAATATTTTAAGAACTTGTTTATTGTCATTTAAGTTAGTGCCGCGGCAGCGGCAAGTGAATGCCAGAAGCGAATGGTTTTTGCAATAGAAAACAAAACGCACGAGCCGAGCGAGCAAAGCGAGCGTGCCGCGGCAGCGGCCGCCGCGGCCGGCCGGCGAGTGCCAGAAGCGAATCGATTTTTAAAAAAGAAACAATGATAATAATAATATATATAAATATAGTTATACAGAGGATTTTAGACGCATTTTTTCTTTGATATAAGATATCCGCATTTTCCATAGTACTCGAACCTCTTCGTCGTAAATTCTTTGCTATGACTTTCTTCATATTGTTATTAAACGAATTATGAAGTTTTTAACTGCGAATAATTACATTTATCACATAAACACAGCCCTTGCAGCGCCTCTACCAATGATTAATATAACTATTTTACGATATGATCAAATAATTTTGAAAAAATAAAAAATATATATTTGAGCAATTGCTTCGCGAGGCTGCTCGCTGTGTGAAGATCAGCCTATTGATATTCTTAATAATTAAAATCATCATCTAACATTTACAAACTTGTTGAGATTAGATTTTGATCGATTACTGTACGTCGGCAAGAAACAATTCTATATGAATTATAAACTATTGTTAATTAAACAAACATTTTTATCGGTCTTGGCTCACCTTACATAACGTAAAAGGAAAACAGCATTACATAACTCATTAGGAGATTAAATAACATTACTTTACCTACTTTTGCGTCGCCATACTTACATTTCTAGAAACGCATGTGCGGAATATATCACTAGTTAGTAGTTACCTACCTTCATTTATATTAATTTTAACAATACATATATCTATATATCTATAGATATGTTTAGACACCTTCATGCCACAGAATCACAATAGTTTAAATTGATATCAATTAAATTTAATGTTACGACATTTTTCTATAATATGTACTGCCAATTGCCATCATGAAATGATCTGTCCGAACAATTTTAATTAAACAAAATGATTAAAATAAAAACTATTTATTTTCTTCTATTAATATAAAAAATAGTATAACAGTATAACAGTAAGCATCTGATAACAAATAACAATTGAAACAGCTGCTTCCTTATCGAGTGAAGACTGAAGATTATCACATGAAATATTAAAGTAGGTCGATCAATTTCATGAATATGTATGTGTACATTATTATAGTATTTCGTATGTGTACGCAACACTCAAAAACTAGTAAGTTTCTATCAATTTTTTTTACCTGTATTGTTGAGCTCTATAAATTATAGGCCAGTTACAACTTACAACTAACGAGCAAGTTGTTGTTGAGTTGACAAGACATTGGTTGAAATAAAAAAGAAACTACCTAATTATTCTCTCGTACTCTCTTGGTTCATTTTCATACATGCGCGTGGGTATAATATCACTATTACAACATTCGGGAAATAAATAGTGCACGCAGAATACCTACAATTCATACATAAAAGATTACACTATCACTTCAGCTGATTGCTCGACTACAAAATATGTTTCACATTGCCACATCAATGAATTACAAGAATGTGCCTATTGATCTTTTATTTTTGTTGCTGTACGGAAACAATAGAGGTATTATTGTTTTATGAGACAGCTTAGGCTTTGCTTAGGCTTTGAAATATGTATGAATAACTATTTTATTTTTATTTCTAAGCAATTTTTAGGTATGAAGTTAGGTACTTAATGCAGGTGTAGTTTATAAACTTATTATACTATAGCTGTACAGAAAATTTTCTCAAAATAAGGATACGTGAACTGCGTGTAGAGCGTGCTGCGTGCAGCTTTGATGCTCCTGAGACCTGGTGCTGGGCGCATTGGGTCAACCATGGCTAGTAAAAGTAATAAAATGTAATTAACTGCTCTTAATCACATTTTTCAGAAAGTATTTCGATAGGTATATAATATTATATGAACTTAATTATTATGATAATACCAAAAAAGCCATTAAATTTATTTATATTATTACCTATGCAAGTATAGATAAATATGCTGAATTCTTTATTACGTAATTAAGAAACCGAAAATAAAAATAATTTGAATATTATTAACATTTATACATATTGGCATTAAAATGCTGATAAGTAATTATGTAAATAATAAATTAACTTATAACTTTATCTTCGTTCCACTGATTGTAGAAGATCGAGACATAAGTTATATATCAGGAGTCACAAAAACAAAGCTTGATAAATATTCGAGAATAATAATATAGAAATGAAGTAGGTAATAATTCGATTAGCGTAATCTTTGTTGTTATTTAAAATATATCCTTGATCGAAATCGACACGGGACCGGTTGATACTGTAAACATTTTATAAGACTCGCTTATTATTTGGTGCTATCAGTGAACTCGTAACAATTACTTACCGAATAAGGTAGATTTAGATCTAAAACAATCCTCGAGAACCACTATACCGTAAAAAACGTCAAAATCTATTGCGTAGTTTTAAAGATCTAAGCACACATAGACAAACAGCGGGAAGTGACTTTATTTTATACTATGTAGTGATTATATAATATATTGCATATAAAAGCTCATAAGTGAAGTCCCGTGTCCCCGTAGTGGGGTAGGGGGCAGATGTATTATTCATACATCTGTTTCACTGATCGATTTTTCTTTAGGGACAAGTAGGTGATCAGCCTTCTGTGTCCTGCCAGACCGCGACATTTTTTTTTTTTCGTCTCCACCGGGAATCGAACCCAGGACCCCTCGGTTCTACGATTATATAATATATTGCATATAAAAGCTCATAAAAGTCCGCAATTTTCTGGTACTAACTGAATTTTACCGTGCTAACTCATTTCTTTTTATAATTCGCTCGGTCTATTCAATAGTCGGTAAGTGTACTGCTGCAGGCCGCGATTTAAATTTCAAATGTTTTCTGAATGCCCATGGATGATGGAACTTTCCACTTGTGTATGGTGTTTACCAATATGTAACGATAGCAAAACATACGCACACTCGTTAAGTTATTCTAAAATGTTCCCGTAAATTGACAACTTCTTGCTTAAACGTAGGTACTAGTAACGAAAGTTTGTGAAAATTATTTGTCTTGCTGGCTTGTTGGATTCCGATAGACGAATTGGTAAATAAGTTATAATGAAGGGTCTTCAAAAGTATAAAATAATTTGGAAAATCCAAAAGTGCACGCCTCATAATTTTTTTTAATAAATATTTATTAATTATTATTTTTGTTTATTTAATAACAATTAAACCACATCGAATCAGACCCTGAAAAATGAAAGGGTTCTATTCCTGAGCATACTCAAGCGTAAGAGAAAAAAATAATTTGGAAAATCCAAAAGTGCACGCCTCATAATTTTTTTTTAATAAATATTTATTAATTATTATTTTTGTTTATTTAATAACAATTAAACCACATCGAATCAGACCCTGAAAAATGAAAGGGTTCTATTCCTGAGCATACTCAAGCGTAAGAGAAAAAAAAAGACTCGATTAGTAAAGTATTTCGGTCGCTATCGTGTTAACAAGAAAAAGGATCCGCACATACAGACACACGGACGTCCAAGACAGAACTTTTTTAAACTGTTTTTTAACTAGTTTAAATAACAAAAATGACATCAAAAATATCATGAACGTTAAAAATAGTGTTTTTTCTTAATATGTGTGTGTATGTATTATCTTACAAGTGCAATGTATGATACATAAAGACATTTTAAGTTTGAAAAATCAGATGTTTTGCGCGAAGTGACAGTAGTACCCACCTCAACGCTTCGCTTATGAGGCGTGCAAAAGACTCGATTAGTAAAGTATTTCGGTCGCTATCGTGTTAACAAGAAAAAGGATCCGCACATACAGACACACGGACGTCCAAGACAGAACTTTTTTAAACTGTTTTTTAACTAGTTTAAATAACAAAAATGACATCAAAAATATCATGAACGTTAAAAATAGTGTTTTTTCTTAATATGTGTGTGTATGTATTATCTTACAAGTGCAATGTATGATACATAAAGACATTTTAAGTTTGAAAAATCAGATGTTTTGCGCGAAGTGACAGTAGTACCCACCTCAACGCTTCGCTTATGAGGCGTGCAATAACAGTAACGAGGATGAAAACGAGCATTATTTAATTCTTGCCTTTTAAAGGCCTACCAGAACACTCGTTGGTAAATGATAAATCTGCCCTTATTTTGTTGTTTTATAATCATCGTAATTGTAATAGGTAGAAATAATCCGAACATAAATAACTGAAATGTTAACACGTACACCAACAATCTTCAAACAAGTTAATGGTAGGTACATCAAACATTTACTTGGCTGTAATGAGCGATGACATCATGTTCTATTCTGGCCAAGCTTCTTATGCTGATTGTTGATCATGAATACACAGTTATAAATATAATTAAATTTATATTATCATCTGTGCACTGTGTTTTACATTCACGTGGGGATTATACATACATGTGTATAAAAGTGTATAAAAGTTATTAGAATTTAGAAGTACTTACCTCCAAATTCCAATACGTCAGCGGATCATTTGACATTTCGATTTTCGACGTTAGTAAACAAATCAATTTGGCTAGATTTTAAATAGTATCTCTAGAGATCTTGAATTTGGTATAATTTATTTTAAAGAATACAATTTTGCATTCGTAATGCGTCTATTAAACGATTCTATATTATATTTTATACATATAGTACTCCAGTCAGTCTAGACATTCAATTCACAATAATTCCAAAAGTTTTCAAACTTCAGTCAAGTGAATGGTACATTGGGACGACAATAAATCCCATTTTGCAACCCTGTCCGTAGTCCGGAACTGCAATTAAATTATTTTTTGCTGTATGGTCCTCAAAAAAATTCCAAAAGTTCTGCAAACTTGGGGAAGTTTTCGATATAATATTTCATATCACGTATTAAATTTGCAACCAATCTCAGTGTACGGAACATCTTTTAATATTGAATATTAATGTTTTTTTTTTTTATTAAACTGAATGAGGTTGCAAATTTGTAAATGCACCAGAATAGATGTTTTCGAAGTTTGCAACCAAGTTACAAACATTTTGTAATTATTCCGAGACCACCTTACTCGAAAAAATGACCACGAATTAAAAATAATTATAAATAAACATGTTCCGGTCAACGAAAAAGGTTGCAAATTTATACAACCGTTCGGTATATATTTCCGATATCTGTGTTAAGTTTGCAGAACTTTTGGAATTTTTTTCACGACCATACAGCAAAAAATAATTTAATTGCAATTTTAACAATGTTCCGTACACTTAGATTGATTGCAAATTTAATACGTGATATGAAATATTATATCGAAAACTTCCCCAAGTTTGCAGAACTTTTGGAATTTTTTTCACGACCATACAGCAAAAAAATAATTTAATTGCAATTTTAACAATGTTCCGGATTGCGGACAAGGTTGCAAAATGAGATTTATCGTCGTCCCAATGTACCATTCACTTGACCGAACTTTGAAAACTTTTGGAATTATTGTTAAATTCTCGATTTTCAATGTCGATTCTGACTGATCTATAGGTAGGTATCATAATATGAATTAAAACAATAGGTACCTAAGTATAATTTTTAAAGGGTAGTATTTAAACGAGTGACTGTAAATTAAAGTTTTAGTTATCAAAAATAATTAATTGGGGTAACAGAATTACTAAGTGAGCGACTGACTGCGAGCGATGAAAAATTAATAGATCAGCAACTAACAAACATTAATTTGCGTTACATAAAATACAAAATGAGCAGCTTCATAATATTTGAGCGACCTAATATTAATTGTTTGAGTGACAAAATTACGTCTTGTATTATATTTGGCATATGATTTATTTATACTGAGTGGCATTTTATCTTAATCGAGGTATTTCGAATAGAAAAATAACTTTGAAAAATACTATAATGGACAGAGTAGGTACTAATCAGTTCAATTTGTTTTAAAAGTTTTATCAAATAACTATTTGAACAATTTATTCTAGTGTTTTTAGTCGCTCTAGATGAGCGTAATTTAGTCGCTCACTTAGTAATCTATTCGCTCAACTAGTAATTTAGTCGCTCATATAGTAATGTAATCACACAGTTAGAATTCTAATATATCAAATGGATTAATCACAATCCTCCTTTAGTACGCTCAATCTGTATTTTATTATCAACTAATATTCGTTGCTTGTTTAGTTTATTTGTCGATTACTTAAATTCATACCGCTCAAGTTATTAAATCAGTATCTCATAATCAGTCGCTCACTTTATTTTCAGTCGCTCGTTTTATTATTCCCCATATATAACATTTATAAATTTTGAATCTACTCTGAAAACATTTTAAGCGTAATTATTTATGTAAACGATTTTGTAATATGCATTTAGAATTAGTATTCGTATCTGAGACAAAGTAGAGCACAAAAGTGCAATGTCATATCCATTCAAACCAGTTTATTAAGTAACACCGAGTAAATGAGATAAAATTTGATATTATCTTATGAACCGGCATTCAAAACAGATTTCTGTATAAGACTAGATTTTTTCCCGTTGCCAATTATAATTTTAAACGATTCAAGATTCTACAATATGTAAATACCTAGTTAAATCATAAATCCTTATAAACAATCTGAGTAAACCTTAGAGTAAACACTTTCTGTTTTATTTTTCACGGTCAGTATCATTCTTGTTATTTGTATAACTAGGAATTAGGAATATGTTTCTTTTTTCTTGAAGTTCAAACAGCTTTAAATAAGTAGGTAGGTATAGTTTAAAAATCTTCAAATTTGAAATTATGATACGATGTTATCTGCTCAAAATTTGTTCGTTGAATCACTTTCACGGCCATTGAACTGTATTTAAATTCCCCCACAAATGTTTTTCATCTGAAATTCTAATATCTATTGTCCTTGACCATAAGATGCTACAATAATACAGTTTACAGGTGAAATAAAACTGCCAAGCGAGCGTTTGATATGATCAGTGAATATTCCGTAGGTATGCAACATTAAAAAGTAACTGGTCAGCTAAACTTTTCCTTACCGTATTCGGTATCTATGTACATAAGTACCTAACTGCCTGCTTAGAATCCACCTGGTTACCAGAATAAAAATAATGTCTTCCTAATAACGTTAAGGGTGCACTCACACACATCAGTCACCGTCAAGTCACCGATGACTGATCGGTGACGGTTTGTGTACGTATCCACAAACACCAGTCACCGTCATGTTGTCCGTCAGTCACGTCGCCGGTTTGACTGAATCGTTGAACACATACATCAGGTTAGTCAGTGATTAGACGTGTGTCACGCTAGAGAACATGTAGCAATTATTGACGGTAGCACGACGCTGACTGAACTGAGACGTGACGGCACCGGGTGAGTGGGGATAAAAGTATGATACATGTATGGAAAGATTATTTGACGTGCCTGACCGGTGACGTCACTGATAGATTTCGTGCCGGCGACTGTCGTGTGGGAACAGAGTCATACTAGAACTATTGATACATATTTTTTTTTAATCCTGTCCGGTGACGTGCCGTGACGGTGACTGATGTGTGTGAGTGCACCCTTAATGTCTTAAAAATAACTTACAACAATCAACAACATGTTTTTTTGTCTGATTATTTGAGTAGTCTACCTATATATTACAGAAATTAATAAACTATATGTTACAATAGAAGTTAATATGATAGAACCCTAAAATGTGATATGATGTTTAGATTCATATGTCAACATAATATGAACATAATAATACCTATGTTATAGATCTTCATGAAAACAAACCATTTTGGCCAACAATTTTCATGATAAAGTATCAGCAGTAAAAAATGAAAAGAATAATGTTTTGATCCCAAATGCTTAACATCATGTTAACATGTAAAATCTGAAACAATTGATAATATTAGATATAGATAATAATATGTCAAACAAAACAATCGAGACGTGAGCACTGAGCGTGTAACGGCAATCAATAGGAAAAGTTTTGGAACTTTGTTGTAAACATAACGAGGGACGTTGACATCAAGGACATAATCTAAATAAATAAACACTAATCGTGTTATAAATTTATTAACCGCAGTATAGGCTTAAATTACACATTTATCGCTTGCTAATTAATTATTTGTACCGAGTCGCGGTTTACCACCACAACATGACCCGTAATGATTATAATATTATATTGTCAACTACGCAGTTACCGTAATCATTATTGTATAAAGACGTCATTAAAACTGTATACAAAGTGAAAACTGTAGTATAAGCTGTTAAAGATAAATAGAAATGATCTTATTCTGTAATGTGATTTTTAACCTTATACTTTATAGGTGATCTTGATTTCCTTTATTTATTTTTATACTCGTACGTGCAGAATGAAAAACCTATTTCCCCGCTTGACTGTATTATTTAATGAACAATGGGCAGGAATGGAAATGTTCTTAGCCTACTAGTTATTATTCTGTGGCTTAGATATAATCAATAGGTTCTAAAAAATAATGAAAGAGTATTTAATTATGAACTTATCTTTACAAAATAGGTATACAAATTATGATGTGATGATCAAAACTTATGAGATGTATGATTACACTTATTGTTTTGTACCAATGTGGGATCCTTACCAGATACGCTAGAATCAACATCTTTGATGTGTTAGAACTTAGATGCCACGTAGGAACCAAGGTAGGAACATTGCATTGTTAACAGTATAGAAGGACGTTATTGTTTAACGCTTTTGGCAATGTCTAATCTATTATTGTTTATATTCTGTTTTCGCGCAATGCAGTTGCCAAGTCGTTGACCTCAGCAATTATCGATATAGCTATTATCTGAACAGCTATAATTGAAACTTCGTGCTTGTTCTGTAATTTTCATTCGTAGAATTCATTAAAATTTACAATTTACTAAGCAAGTCTTCATTTTTTATTACAATCACAGAATATAATTCCATGATTATTATGTATATAGTATTACAATATTGTTAGTAGTTTATTCTCACTACTTCACCATAGTTACCTAGGTAGGTAGTTTTTCTGTGCTACTGCCCAGTGCCCTGTATATTAATTGATAAGTTAATGATCTTCAAAGCTTACTTGATTTAATATTCATGAATGTTTAGATAAATTTTTGATGGCTGCCTTTCTTTTCATTATTTGCGGCTATAACAAAGTATTTGTTTTCGAGGAAAATAAGACAAAAATTATCTATGTTTATCGCTATTTTTCATGCATTATATGATATATCTAACGGCAGCTTCGGCTGTATACCATTTATCGTGTTTGATAATTTATCGATAACATGGCTTGAGGGTTGATACACATAGATTTTCAGTAGCTAAGATTTTTTGTAGCTTTATCAAGCTAGGTACTTCTTACGATACAGAGAATAGGTAGTAAGTAATATAATTTAATAATTTGATTCATATTTGCAATTTGTTCGCGTAATTGAAATATTTTATAAGTATTAAGTACCTACTTACTATAATTATAAAATATTTTAAAATAAATAGTTACTCTCAAAGTAACCTACAAAGTTTCCAATATAAAAAAGACTTCCTATCGAAGAACCTACATAATAACTTCGCAGTAACATCGGCGCTACTTCCTTGCCAATATTACAATCAAATGACGTTTCAACAATTATTTCGATTGTATTCCTACAAACAGTTTTAAGACGGTGCCAGTCTGCGTTCATACAAAAAACGAATAAAGATTAAGCATTTCTCCATTTGTTGCTCGCAATTCCCAATGGAAGACTGCCCTAACTCTAAAATTATTTAGATGCTTGCCACTGAGGTTGTCGGCACTGGTATCTCGACTCATATTATGTTTTAAACATTAGTGGGTTCCCGCAAAAAGTTCAAATCAGCAATGCAAATATGTTTTTCGTTAACCTTGAATGTGAAAAGAACACGTTCAAGCTACAGAACGTTTTATGTTACTAGGTACATATTTATTATTGTTACGTAACCATTATCGGATTTACAAAAACTTACTGATTAACATACAATCGAAGATGGCTTCACATACTTATTACTTATCTATGTTTATCTTTATACATCTACGCCGAATTTTTAGCGAAGTTTTCGTTTTCATTTTTACATGAATATCAAATTGAGAAATAAAAGTAAAATACTCAAATCGTTAACAAAAAAAAAAATCATATATTATTTGCTACTCTGTTAAGGCTTCCACTGAACACCGACCTATAAGTATTATATTTATATCACTTACTATTACCACGCTATGCTATTACGATTAAACTAAAGGTATTTACAAACAGAACAGACTGCATAATATGTTCAATCTTATCTGACCTTGATCACAATGGCATAACGAAATGTTAACACAAACTGAACAATTAGATTTGCATTCCACAATTATTTGCATTCATGTTTTGTGATAACTCCCCGCCAACTAGATTGTAAGACACACTGGAAAAGGTTACATTAAAATGTAGAAATAATTCGAGTCAGCAATAACAGTTTCTTGGTAACGAATATTATATATTATTTGGTAATTAAACAAACGAATTTATTTGAAATCGAAAAAATATTTACCTACCACTTTTCACTTAATCTGAAACATAATTTCTACCTACGACTACATTGTACCTTGGTAGTTGGTACTAACTGTTCACAAAAACACCAAAGAAAACACCTTATAGACCGGGAGATATTGACACAAAATTTCGAGTCATTTGTAACAGGATGGCGGTTCTACAGGGGTCTTAGTACGCAGTGACAAAAAGAAAAATGATGGTGTGAACGCTGGTACCGGCGGCTTAGTCGCGTGGGCGTTAGTCGAACTCGTCGGAAAAATAGCGAAAGTCAAACGATTTGTAACACAAAAATTTTAGAATTTACCGATAGCCCATAAAAAAGAAGTAGGCGGTAGTGTCATGCCATACTTTTCCGGTGTGACTTACAGCCCGCCATACCAACGCGAATGAGTTAATTAAAAAAAAACAATTCAACCACTTGTACCAACTACCAGGCTAACTTTTGTACAGGTAACCATCATCGTGCAGCCATTTACGAAAATCCCCATGCCACTTTTCGGACGATTCCAAATGGTGGCCATACCGCCGAAAATCTGCAAAAAATTTTTTTTTCTTTCACACCATCATTTTTCTTTTTGTCATTGCATACTAAGACCCCTGTAGAACCGCCATCCTGTTACAAATGACTCGAAATTTTGTGTCAATATCTCCCGGTCTATTATCATAATTGCAATGAATTCCACATTATTCCACTTCATTTCACATGTCTCTTTTTTGCTTTTATTATTCATAAACTGTACTAAAAATAGATGTGCGTATGGTAACTAGCTATGCACTGCTGGTTTCTATTCTTATTTCTTAACTAGCTTACCGCCCGCGCCCCGCGGCTTCTCCCGCTTTGTCTAAAACCTAATAAATTATATACTAAAACCTTCCTCTTGAATCACTTTATTAAAAAAAAACCGCATCAAAATCCGTTGCGTTATGCGTAGTTTTAAAGACATAGGGATAGGGATTAGAAAGCGACTTTTTTTATACTGTGTAGTGATGACTGATGATGATGATGTATTTAGAACTAGGTGTTGCTATATTGTGCTAATTATTGTACCTATGTAATATAGCAAGCAAGCATGAAAATGTGAATGGTGCATGTTTATTTTATTTTTGGTAATATAATATCTCTGTGCTAAAATATTTCATTCAGATCCGAATATCCGTTTTTGCGTGAAAGAGAAACAAACATGCATCAATGTCCCCTAATCTTGGCGTTCTTCTCTATCTTCACGTTAGAAGTAGGATTGGCAAAACAATTATTTAAGTAATTACTTTTTCGTACGGGAAGATGTTTGTCTTTGTCCTACGTTTAAAAAAACGTGTACTGTGCGAAAGCAACAAATAAAACAAAGTATTCGGTACTGTGGTATTAGGTACTAAAACATTAATATAGAAAAATCCATGTTCGATTTCCAAGGTATAATGAGTAAGGAATAAGGATACTGATGTACTTCATAAGTTTTTTCGTATGAATTTACTTTTTAATTCCTGATCGGCTTTGTCCGGTTCTTATAAAAAACTGTAGTAAACATAATTTTATTTATTTTTTGCTTATACCTACACGGTTCCATGATGTCTTCAACTCTTCACCATCTCGCAATTTTATTAGCTTTTATTTACTTATAGCTTAACTAGTGGTCCGCCCCGGCTTCGCCCGTGGGACATATTTCGCAATGAAAGGTAGCCTATGTCCTTTCTCGGGTATCAAAATATCTCCATACCAAATTTCATGCAAATTGGTTCAGTAGTTTAGGCGTGATTGAGTAACAGACAGACAGACAGAGTTACTTTCGCATTTATAATATTAGTATGGATATAACAGCTATTATTATTTATTCGTAAAAATATACTACGGTACACACGGTTGACAGTCTAATTTGATATACTTGTACACATTATATTGATTATTGATTGAGTATAATAAGAAGTCATTGATAAAGGTTAGAATTGCAAAATTTCACAAACTTAACCGCACACGGCACACACAAACATACTGCGCTCATCGAATAAATTAAATCCTCTATTGCACACATTGCGTAATAAATTCACTCTTCCCTTCATATGAATTAAATTATTGCCTAACGGCTGCCGACCGTACCAAAACATTGAGTAACAAAGAAACAAACCCTATTGCTTTGTCTTAGAATTCAATTTTATTTCTTAACTTGTGCAAATGCTACAGGAGTCGAAAATTGCGTAGAGGTATTGTCTGGCTAACGAAAGATGAGACTGGAAAAAGGCGGCAAATTCAAAAAATCAACATATGGCAACTTAGGTTATAGTTGGAAATATAGTTTTAATACTTTTATTTATTATTTTCTTTTACGAGCAAAAAAAAAACAACAAACTCTTCATCTTTATAATATTGTTTTATGTAATATAGTACAGTTAAGTGATACTTACAGATAGACAAAAAAGAACACCGAATGAAAGCAAGAAAAATACAATTAAAGTTTGTTTAATCAACATAATCATATTAAATCTAAAAATTCAACCGCGAGTGAATAGTAAGAATCACTATCATTATCTTTGACTCTTATTATGAACTCTTCCATTTCTGCAGTTATTCCATCTCGTTTTTTATACTATCTTCAACACGAATAACATGGTCCGGTCATAGAAGAAATCTCGTCAAGATACTGATTTTGTGTCTTTAAACATTTTGAACGAAACAGATCATTCAATTTTTTTTTATTGTTGCTTGAATAGTTTATAACTGGACTATTGGTATCATCCATGTTACCTGCAAAATAATAAATATTAAACAATGCAATCAAAATGAATAGTATCAAAATATCAAAGTCACACTTAACAATGCATTGAGATATTTCACGTAAACACTCTTGTTTTTCCTTGAAAACTACATCTCTTTCAACTTGTTTCTTTTCAAATTTACTAATCATAGTAAAAAGAACCTTTTTTAAGTGGCTTTTCAATGTTTTCGTCTCGTTTTCAATTAGAAATCACTAAAATCGCGGAAATAATTTTCACTTTGACACATCAACAACTCAGGTTTTAATGACAATTACGTAATTATAAGTGTTGCCATATAAATTTTCGAAATAAAAAGCCAGTCTCATCTTTCGTTAGCTTTAATCCTGTAGTTAGTTTTAATCCTGTAGTAAAATTTTTTTGTTCATCCTCAAAAAGGGTCTACTTCTTCTTCTTCTTCTCTTAAATAATGGCTCCACCCAATAAAAAGGGACTTCGCCAATGTCCAGTATATATGGGAGAAACAGGACTCAAATTTCAGTCAGTTAGACTTGTGCAGATTTGACATTTAACATTTGGTACTGAGTGGGAAAATGCAGAAATTTTGATCAACTTGGAGCGGCTAGAACAAACAGATAAGACAATACAGGTTATATATATTACAGACAACAGGAAACACTAATATGATTTATAAATATAATAAGGGGTTAATATTTTAGTTTATTATAGGAAATAAATTTAGATAGAATTTCAACAAATTTGGAAGGCACTAAGGACAACAGACATTTAAAATTTGTGGGACGAGGGATTTCAGGAGGGAGGACATCCAGTAATGAAGAACGAAGCTTGGTACATTCAAAGAACAGGTGGTCAGTAGTTCCTTCGTCCAATCCACACTCACAAATAGAGTGATCTCGTACTCTGATTTTCGCCAGATGGACAGGAGTACACGCATGGCCGAAGCGGAGCCGACAGATAGTGGATGTTACTGGTTTGTCGAATTTACGAAAGCGGAAAAACCATGGTTTGTGTGGAATAGTAGGCTGAATGTCCCAGTAAAATTTACCTTTTGTGCGGCTGGATTCTTGCCAAAGATTCAACCACGTCCTATCTAAACGTGATTTTGATAGTGGAACAAGGTCTTGACTGTAATTACTAAAGTGAGTATTGCAACCCACTTGCGTAGCAGACTTAGCCAAAGAGTCAGCCATCTCGTTACCCCCTATACCAATATGACCTGGTATATAAGTGATTTGAACGTGGAGACCCTTATTGAGGCAATTTAAAAGAGCCACACGGATTCTCAAAATCAAGGGGTGACAAGATCTGGATCGAAAGGGATTAGATAGGAGAGCCTGGAGGCAGCTTAATGAGTCAGAGAATATAACAGCTTTATCAAGGTTGTGAGAGCTGATGAAAGTGAGGGCTTCGAGGATGCCTGTAGCTTCACCAGTATAAACAGTAGATAAAGGGGGGCACTTTAACTGGAGAATAATGCTGGATTGAGGGTACCAAACAGCAACTCCTACACATGACATATCGGACAATTTCGAGGCGTCCGTAAAAAAGAGGTGCCAATTGGGCCATTTATTGGCTACAATTTCATTAAATGTAGCATTTGCATTAATTGTATGTTTAGTTACGCCACAATTTAAAAGTATAGGTGGATTGTACGTAAGGGACTGGTAGTTAACAGAGAAGAGAGGATATAGTTCAAACTGAACAGTAGGGTCAGGCAGACGGGAGAATCTTATGAAGCTTTTCAGTAAACAAGGAAAATTAGCAGAGGGACGGAGATTTTGACTAGTGGAGATTTGAAGGAGATTATGTAGCTTGGGCCAAAGGATATGGGAAGAGTTATAGATAGATTTAAAAAAATATTTATCACACAGATACTGCCTGCGAAGAGCTAGGGGAGGGTCAACACACTCAACCTGCAGGGCGTTAACCGGGGTAGATTTCATTGCTCCGGTAATCAAGCGTAGACAGCGAGATTGCACTTTGTCTAGTTTATTCAGTGCCGTCTTATTACATGGATCGAGTATGAAAGACGCATAGTCTAAGTGACTACGCACCACGGCATTATAAATAAGTTTCTGACAGTATGGGTGGGCCCCCCACCACACTCCTGCCAGAGAACGTAATATATTAATCCCTTTTTCGCATTTTTGACTGATGTAGTTAACATGAGGGGAACCAGACAACCTAGAATCTAATATAACGCCCAGATACTTAACTTTATTGGTGACTGGAATTGGCTCATCGCCAAGTATTAAGGTTGGTGCGGGAATGTGACGCTTTTTAGTGAAAACTACAACACAACATTTTGGCACAGACACAGACATACCATGCTCTGATAGCCAGTCACGAAGATACGACAAAGCTGAATTAAGGCGCGAGGTGATTTCATCCATGTCATGGGAATGAGCAAATAGGGTTATGTCGTCTGCATATTGAAGTATGTCACAGAAAGATGTGACTGTCGTATCCAAGTTGAAAGTGTAGATCGCATATAGGAGAGGACTTAATACCGATCCTTGAGGGAGCCCCTTCCAGGTAAGCCTAGTGGAAGAAATATGAGAGTTATGGCGCACTTGGATGGATCTTGACATTAAAAGATTGCAGATAAATCGTATCATCCTCACTGGGATACTCAGCTGTAACAATTTGTTTCTGAGTAACGGAAGAAGTACGTTATCGTAGGCTGACGCTATATCTAAAAAGACGCCTACCAAATACTGTTTTCTTTCAAAGGCCGACCGAATGTCTGTGGATAAAATGCCTAAACAATCCAGTACGCTCATACCCTTTCTAAATCCAAATTGAGACCGGGATAACAGTCCCCTATTTTCTACAAGCCACTCAAGTCTATTTTTAACCATGTGTTCAGCTATCTTAGACAGACACGAAGAAAGGGCAATTGGTCGATAGGAGTCGGCACAAGAGGCTTGTTTGCCTGGTTTTAGTATAGGAATTATGAGGTGTGATTTCCAAGAGTCAGGGATGTAACCGAATTCATAAAATAAATTTACTAAGTTTAAAAAGTACTGTTTGGTTATGGGACCGGATTGGCGTATGAAAGAATAAGGAATGCCATCTAATCCGGGAGAGGAGTCTAAGAGGCCGCTGAGGGCTACATTTAGCTCCTCTAGGGAGAATATGGCTTCCATATTGTTATCATGAGACGAGACGAGCGGACCAGTGGCCATAGGGAAAGAATCTAAAGAAGGGACAAAGGGAGGGGAGAACTTATCAGCGAACTCTTCAAGCCACACTGAGGAGTCATTGGAATCTATATCGTTACAAGAAAGAGAGCCACGAAATTTGCGTATGTTCTTCCAAATAACTGTTGCAGGTGTTCTAGGCGACAGACTCTCGCAAAATGTTTGCCAGCCTGCTTTCTTTTTATTTTTAAGAAAAAGCTTGGTACGCGCGGCTATTCTTTTATAATATATAAAATTGTCAACGGACATGGAAGCATTATACTGAATTTCGGCCTCTCTCCTTGAGTTGACAGAAGCTGAGCATTCATCGTCCCACCATGGCGGAGAGACTTTGCGAGAACCAGAGTTAGAAACGGATTTAAGAGGGATATTATTCGCTGCTGCATTTTTAATACAATCCACAAAGTCAGAATAAGTATGTAGATCATTATCAAGAGAAACGGAAGGAAGGGACTCAACCAGATTGTCAAGACCAGTAGCGTAATCCTGCCAGTTTGCTTTACAAAGTCTATACATGAGTAGGGGTGGGAAAGGGGAAGTCAATGGGATAACAGACTGGGAAAGAGAAGAAAGAAGAGGAAAGTGGTCGCTACCATGAGTACTAGAAAGAGTTAAATTGGTGAGGGATGGAGCCAAGGAGGAAGAACAAATACATAGATCAACTACAGAGGAGAGACTCTGATTAGGAAGGACTCTCCTAGTGGGAGATCCATCGTTAATTACACAGAGGTCAAGGTCATCAAGCAGATCCATTAGCAGGTGTCCAAATGTATTGCAAACTGAAGATCCCCAAGAAGTGTGCTGAGCATTAAAATCGCCCAATACTAAAAGGGGAGACGGTACGGAGGAAAGTATAAGTGAAAGATCAGGTATAATAGAAGGATGAGGATGAGAAATGTAGACAGAAATAATAGAGACATTATTGCATCTTGCAGCCACAGCGTTAATACGCTGATCATGCATAGGCAATAGAATACGAGAGAAATTTAAACAATGTTTAAGTAAAAGTGCTGTTCCAGCATACCCATCGGCTCTGTCATCTCGCAGACAGAAAAAGCCAGGAATCCGAAAGTGACTTCCGGGAACTAGCCATGTCTCCGAGATGGCAAAAGCTATAGGGTTGTGGGTTGAAATAAGGTCAAGTACTTCATGACATTTCGGACGAATGCTTTGAGCGTTCCACTGGAGGATTGTGAGGGCCATTACTGTTAAATAGAGAGATGAGATTTATAAGTCTATAGGCAACGTTGGTCGGTATTGAATCTGTTTTTTTAAGAAAAGTTTCTAAGGCTGAAACATAAAGCTCAACATTAGAGCTAAGTACAACCGGGGGGTCAGGGTTTTGGGATAAGGCACAACCATTCGGTTGAGTAGAGGGTAATTCCTGAGTTATTTGGCGGTGTGCAGCTACATCATATGTTTTACCTAGTGGTGCATGAGTGCGAGGGGGTATAGAATAGGTCTTTTTGTATGAAGTTTTATTAAGAGGACGAGTTTGACGAACACTATTGGATTGTTTCATAGAAGGGATGGGGAAAACAGGTGATTGTTGTGATCTGGGCGCAAAAACGAAACTGGCTGTTTCCGAAAAGGGTCTGTACACTGAAGGGGTAAGCTTAGAGGCTTCCTCGAATGAGATACCTTCTGTGGCCATCAAAAGTTTAATTGACTTTTGCCGGCTGTGTTCCGGGCAATTTTTGTCAATGGCGAAGTGAGTGCCATTGCAATGGACACATAGTGCTTGAGATTCAAGAATGGGACAGGAGTCGCCTGAGTGGTTTTGTGTACATTTGTAGCACCTCTCTTTTGAGCGGCACTGGTCGCGGATATGCCCAAAGCGACAGCACTTGTGGCACTGGATGGTTGGGTAATGGTAAATTTCTACAGGAAGTGAAGTGTATCTACAATAGATTTTTGATGGCATTGCTTGACCTAAGAAAGTTAGAACCACTGTTTGGGATGGAACCCAAGTAGTAATTCCATCAAGGCTATTTTTTTTGTTAAGTCTACGTGCTTTAAGTATGCGACCGTGCCTGTTAGGGAATTCTGCACACTCCACCAAATCATCCATGGTCCATTCTATCGGTATTCCTTTTACAATACCCATGCGGGTGATATGATAGGTAGGAATGAATGCCTTAAATTTAGCTTCGGCCAAAGCAGGTAAAGATAAAAAATTATTAGCATCCTCAGCTGATGCAAACTCAACCGATATCCTGTTGCGGCCAACAGATTTTACTCCGTCTCTTAAAATATTAGGTACTTTTTGGCTAAATAAGAAAGATCCAAATTTGATCGGACGGATGGACAGGCCGGCAGAAGGATCGTTTTCTACGCGAGATACGTGGACAATGTATGGTCCAACTTCATCACCACTATATCTTATAGGATTATTTAAAATGGGATCAACAAATACAGACGGGTTAACAGGTGAAATGGGATCAGATGGAACAAAGCGTTTGATTGGAGATTCATCTGTAGACTCAGGTGACGGACACCTTTGCCTCTTATTCTGAGAGATGTCCAATTCCATGCTTCTTTCCTGGACGTCCGGGGGTTTAGGATCGGGTGGATCAGGGCCCATATTAGTGAATTGTTAGTACACTTACCACTATAACCACAGACTAAACACTTAAAGACGAACACAAAACAGCTCAAAGTGAATATATTATTGTTAAAATAGCCAAAACACTAAATTAATAACCCAAACACGTGTGACAGAAATCACGCCAAATGTCAAAGTCCGGGTCTACTTTATATAGAGTAGTCACGTACGCACCTGACAGTTGACACCTTAAAATAATAATACGATTTCTCTATACGTTTGTTTTCAATATAATTCAGGTACAAGTTACAACCATGGTACAACCACGTAGTATATTATTATTAGTCTGTGGTACAACCTACATGTTTTTTTAATTATCCATAATTCTAATTAATCTCTACAATACATTTGAAAGTATACAACTAGTAACGACTGAGTTACAGATTTGGATACTTAATTAATTATAATAGTGTAAACACATTTGTCGAAGTTTGTCGGCATTGATTCGCATATTATCAATTGAGAAGTTTGTAGGTACCTATCTATCCATTTATAAAAGGGTTTCATTTGGTCACGTAGGCCCAAGAGGCGAAACGAGCACCAAATAGTAAAGTGCGAGCGAGACGTGAGACCGTCACCGAGCCTATGTGGAACAAGGAGCTTGAATTCGTGCACAGCTCAATGAAAGAGCGAGACGGAAGAGTGGCGTGACAACAAACATGGCGACGCCGGTTGCCGGTCAAACCGGTTTGCGCGTACCACGTGCGTACTGCGCCGTATTTACCTACTGCTCCCGAACATTGTTTGTCAACAAATGCCCAGAAATATGAAGGTCACAAAAGGAGAAGTAAATGAAAGAGAAGGATTAAGTGACGATCGTACACGATCGTTACACAAGCATACATAAATTTAACTTAGTTACATTCATAATAATTATTATAACATAAAAATTAAATTAGGTCCTACCCTGTCCTACCATTCTACTATTCAAGAATGCACTATTTTATTCAAAAGATCATTCAATAATAGGTACAGTATGGTATGTAGGTAGCAATTAAAATATATGTAGGTACGTTTCTTTCAAATTCAAAGAAGTAGGTAGGTAGGAAGCATAGAGATAATAATATTATGTAATGGTAGGAAGGTACCTATGCCTGTGCCTACTGCCTATGCACTGGAAATAGGTACATATATACGTAAAAAAATACCAAATTAAAATGTAGGTAATGTAAGAACTTTAATTAGTACGTAGGTACCTAGTACCTACTACCTACATTGCTATTAAAATAATGTAACAAAGTTGTTTATGTGACTGCACGTAGACTTATAATGCTAGCTCTTCACTCTCGTCGAGGTTAGGCGAGGCGAGGTTTAGCGAGGTTAAGCAAGGCGAGACAACACGAGGTTGTATCCATCTTCACTCTCGCCTTCGTTCATTTCTCTCTGTGTCGCGAGCATAATGGACGTGCTCGAAGTGACACGTGCCGCAACTCTATGCGTCTTTGCGTATATGAATTTTGTTAAAGTATATCACACTTAAAAAGTTAAAAAGCGTTGGAGAAGAAGGCGATGGTGGATAAAATCTATGCATGATATAACATCTATATACTGATTGACTGAACGCGAGAATGTGGACGCCGCACCTCGCCTCGTCTGCTCTCGCGCCTCGCGTCCTTTGACTCGCGCCCAAAAACCGACTCCAGACGGAGACCAGACGAGGCGAGACGAGGCACGGCGATGTGACGCGAGGGCTCCGACTACACTCTTGTGCTCGCGCTCCCTCGCCTAACCTCGACGAGAGTGAAGAGCTAGCGTAAGAGTTTACCTATCATTTATAGTTTTATTATTTATACCTAGATAAGATAAAATTTGCCGTCTATATGTGTCTTACGATTCTCCATAATCTTCAAAATATCATTTTGTATGCTACATGTAAAAAGAATAATTTATAATCCAACAAAGATGATGCAATGCAACCATAATGCAACATGAATAGCTGAAAATAATAATATTACCTACCTAGGTAGGTATTATGTTTTAATATGTACTTAATACATGCATGACGTGTTACGATTTCTATAATTAGTAGGTAGGTATACCAAAAAATGAATACCTATTTATATTGAGTATCCTAAAGTTGATGATATAATAATGTTTGTATGTATGGGAATCTGAGCCATACCACGCCACACATCTTCATGGCATAACAACGAAAAAATTAACGACAAAAAATGTAAACACGTCAGCGGTGTGAGCGAGTACGCATGCGCGGCTCTAGAACCACAACAACGCACTCGCGGGGGAAAGAGCGTGGGGCAAGGGGTAATGCGATGTACGCCGCGATCTGCCGATGTCGAACCGAACCGCCGAACCGGCGATTCTTCAGTTGGATTTCAGAACATCGAACGGGCGGGCGTGTGTAGGATGGAGCGCTAACGACACCAGTAATTTTTAATTCCGCCTTCTAACAGTGTTTGTTTATACCTTCCGGCACGTTTTCCGTAAATCCTTCTCGACGGTGGTGCTTTATCAACTTTTTAGTTTCGGCCTTTATTTTCCATTATCTTCAACAAAGCGCCGTTCCGATTTCTCGTCGAGAAGGCGGCCGCACAAGTTTGAAAGCGGCTTTTCAAGAGTAGTACCACCTACTCGATAATTTTGTTGTCGTTGTATATTCAGGAAAATATCAATATCAAAATGGTGAAAAAGATCTCAGAAGAAAGTGTAGATAGCGGTAAGTTTAATGAATTATTTCTTTATGCTTTAATTTGTTTCCGCACTACGGGATTTTTATGTTTGTTTTCGATTGTTGTAATTTCATTCTACCCGCTGCATATTTTGTCGAACGATTTTTTTATCTTATAAGAAAAATAATCATACATGTAAAAAAAGTTATTTATAAACTTGTACAATCTCTTACTTTGCATAATTTCGACCGGTTTCCGATCTTTGACTAACGCGTAGTAGCTGGCGTCATCTTTTAGATTGGTGCTTTTAAATTGCCTATTTATAAACACTTTATTCGTAGAATTGTTGTATTTATTGTAATATGTGTGTATTTGACTATTTGAAATAGCGTTGGAGAGCGTTGTTTTGTAGTCATTTGGTTTATATCTTATCAGCATGTATTTGATGATCATTGATAAGAAAGACTGCAGTAATTCCAAAATTTTTGTATTTAAAACATACCCAGTAACAATCTTATTTTTATGGGATTTCGTGTATTCAAATGGTTTGAATATGGTTCACACGTGGGATAATAATGTATTTTTAACCGACTTCAAAAAAAAGGAGGAGGTTATCAATTCGGCCGGTATGTTTTTTTTTTATGTATGTACACCGATTACTCCGAGGTTTCTGAACCGATTTACGTGATTCTTTTTTTGTTTGATGCGGGATGGTGTCGATTGGTCCCATAAAAATTTTATTCGGATAGGCCCAGTAGTTTTTATTTTATAGGCATTTTTGTCTGTATTTGTAAATGTTGCAAGTGCAAGTTTGAAGTCGGTTGTTTTTAACGCAGTTATCACTTGTGTAGTTAAAGGTTGTAAACCTGACCACAGGCACTGAAAATTGCATGCAACGTTACAGTGACGCAAATCTTATTGCAGTTCTATTTAGAAATCCTTGAAATGAGCTTTCGTGGCCAGTTATGGATATTACCTACTAGTCGTGAGTCATAAAGCGTGCCGGAGTCTTATAAAGACTAAATAAATATCGTCTTATGTAATAAAAAGTTGTTTTTATGTTCATGATAATTATTATCCGTTGCTCTAATGCAAATGGTACTAACTAAATAAAATAAATCAATCATATTTAGTTGCAAATTTATAATATTTTCTGCTAGTTATCTTCAATGAGATCAATACGCCTATTAGCTATACTTACCTACCTAAATTTTTATTTTGTAGGTTCACAGGTACATACCTATTCGGTAAACAAATTGTTAGATTTGTAGAGATTTGTGTTCTCTAAATTGATATAGGTAGGTACCTACCTATATCAATTTAAGAGATATACCTATATGTAGTAGTTCCTACTGCAAATTATCAATTTAAGTAGGTATACAATGATTGACCATATAAGTATCATGATGAACGGATATCTTGTCGAATACAACTGAATTTGATACAATTTAAAATAACAAAGTTCACGTTAGTGCGGACTGCGGACGTTGACCGATTTCGTAACGTTGATATTTTGAAACGACTGTGCATGTGTTTATAAATACAAAATGTAAATATTGCTAAATGAGTTTACCACAATACTCAAATTTCATTTATCATGTGTTATTAAAATTTAATATATACCTACGTAGAAGTTTTTAATTTTTATTACGCTGCTGTTTTAAATAAGTTCATAAATTATCAACTTTAATGTTTCTGTTTTATCAGGTTTCGATAAAAACGCGTAGTTTTAACGTGTTTTCTAGCAATGGAACGTTGATTTGCAATGTCGAGTCGGTTAATTTTATGCAATTTCA
Organism: Colias philodice; assembly: GCF_061535455.1. Classification (NCBI taxonomy): domain Eukaryota; kingdom Metazoa; phylum Arthropoda; class Insecta; order Lepidoptera; family Pieridae; genus Colias; species Colias philodice. The sequence continues at coordinate 10,320,838 of NC_143096.1, forward strand.
TTATTCTCACCATTTAATTCCAACATGGCCGCTGGAGCGCGACGCCCCGTTCATTGTCAAGGTCACCTAACACCAAACTGCGCACTAAGCTTGTGTAAACATAGCTATAATATATATAAGTACATACGTGGCACATACTTACAGACTGCTACATACTGTCTATAAAAGCGCCTATTTACAATGCAAAGCTAAGCGTTTGAACACAAATGAGCCGTTTATCAAGTCTGTGATAATGTAGTATGTACCTACGGGAATATAAAAGATCACGTGGTTTATTTTTATCTTTTGAACGAGGTTTTGCAAAAGTCTGAATTATTGGATATTGTTTAAAATTCTGATACTGTTAACTTTAACTGCGAAGATCGTGTTTATAAAATAGCATAAACATCCAAATATTATTAAAAATTACAAGTTACTTGTTAGTTTACTTTGGATGCAATTCACATGTGAAATAAACTGAAACTACAATTAAATTAATGAGCAACCTTGACCGTTACGAAATCTACAGCTGGCTATAGTAATAAGCCCACCCCCTCGCTAGTTTCTACCCCTTTGTAAATCGATTCTCGTGCGAAGTAGTATTTGCATACCAACTGTAAGCAGTTGCTTCAACGATACAGGTATATGTTCATCTAAATATAGGCAATGCAGGTTATACTTATTAGTTATTACAAACTGCGTTTTTCTTTATTGAATTGCTCTATGTAGGTGCTATGTAGTTGTTCAAACAAAAACATATTATATCTTCGTAGTGAACAGTATTAACAGATACGCTACTGGAGTGAAAAAATAGTTTAAGGGTGCCCCAAAAGCGAGAAAGGACGTTAAACTTTTAACATCTGTTTGTTATTTGGTGCCAGACCTAGTTGGCAAAATGTTTGACAACGTTTGTCGTTAACTACCCACAGAGTTACTGCTGTACAATATGATCTGCGTAAACGCAAATATTAGTGTCAACTGTCAACTCAAATCGTTCTTGTTAAACGGCACATGTATTCTTTGAACAGGTTACATAACAGAAAAGCACAAACTACAAAGCATAGACTACCTATATCTGTACCTTAGCCCGGGCACACATAAATTCGTTGTTCTTTCTTTACACCTATATTTAGAATTTTACCATAACTTCATTGTTTAAGGAGAAAATATCTTATTTGAAAGGACTCTCTTGAAGTCTGTAGCATTTTATTTTTAGGTTTAAAATATACATATACCGTCTTACCACAAAAAACTTAAGACAGGGTTTAACTTTAAGAGCTGGTTTTCTTTAACCCATTGAGCCCCGAACGGCCCGATCGGTCCACGAGCACGACACAATAGATTTTCTATTGTGTCTGTGATTCCGGGGAGTTATTACAGATCCCTGGTTTAAAGTTAGACTGTGTTTAAATTGTTTTGTGGTATAAGAACAATTATATTTAATCGGATTTTTATTGTGTCAATAAAATTGAAACTAAAGAAAAATGTAAGGTTGGTACTGTGCAATAGCTACAGTTCAATGCATTAAAGTGAGATTAGAAAGTAGAAATCAGTACGCCGTTGCCAGGGCGAAATACCTTGTCGTAAGCAAATTAATAATTTATAAAAATTATTTTGCAAGTAAAAGTATCTACTATAGATACTCCATTCAAATAAATAAGTAATTTGATTGCACTAAATTGGGAAAATTTTCTCATTACAAAGTTGATGTACAATTCAAAAAATATTTGGGTAAAATTTAGAGTAGTTCAGTCTCGATAGATTTAGGTTTTATTTAGGCAGACATGTTTTGTAATTATTGGTGTAGTTTTTACGTAATCAAACGCCACGTGGTGAGCTTACAGTCGTACATAACTATCACGCGGTGGACATGTGAGGCATTATGTGTTTTAGATAGACCTGAGTATTCACGCTGAGTATTCACTCTTGACCAGACAAAATAGTATAATGTAATACTTTATCTGGTCAATAGTGAATCTTAGACTAATTCGCACAGTGAAACCAAACCAATGGAAATAATTCTTGCTAAATTAGCGAACTAATAATCTAAAAGAAACATAAATTACTATTATTTGTACCATAACATATTATTTAGTACTATTATTATTTATTATTAGAGTCATCAGTCATGCAACCATAATATTGTGATAGTAAGAGTTGCAAAACACTTGACCTCTGTTATGTTCTTGGCATTTGATGTGAAAGTAATCATTCTCTTCCCCATTAAACCTAGATATTTTATGTCTCCGATAAATAACTTCAATGTCTTGATTGTGGGGTTTGTACGAGAGATTAATGACTATCGGAAATTGTGATATGTTGATCTTATAATCAGTATAACATAATCATTTACAATATTCCAATTTCTAGTCGATATAACATTCATAAAGCCCCAAGAAATACAAAGCGTAAATGAAATAATTTAGCACGTATTATTGATACCCGCATCTATAGAAATTTAAAGAATTTTTGGCAAACTATCTCATGCGTTTGACACCAATAATCTTGATTGACCTCATTCGGCGAGATAAGTCTCCAGGTGATTAAGTACTTTATCTTTTATATCACATATTGCAAATATTTGATGTAAAACAAATTGTGACAAATACCACCATTTTGCTCACCTTTTAAAATATCCGAAATAGCTCATGTGTGTAATTTTAGATATTTTTATTATGATTTGTACCATACATTTAATGTTTTAATGTTTCAAAATTCTTTGTGATCTACTCTATTTTCATTATTCACTGTCCGACTCTACGATAATACATTGACCGAAGATTTCGCGAGTAAAATCGTTAAATATTCCCAAGGTGATACGTGGGTGGTGTTCTTAACGAGATAAGAACTGGGTTTCTGTATCACGCAGAGTGACGTTTTTAGATTTTGTTCTAGCCTGACGCATAGTTAACACGAATTTCCTGATTCCACTAAGAAGTATTAGATTGATATGGTTATATCATGTCTGAGAATAGGACGGAAGCTAATAGTTTTATACCCTAAACATGAATATTGCGGATTAATACGAATAGTAAAAGATTTCAAGAAACATTAATAGATACATGTACTCTGAAAGTACAAACGTATTATTTTTAGACAGGAAGCAAAAAGCTACGATGCTTAATGCTCATCACCTTAATTGTATTTTTTGCGTTATGTATACTAAAGAAAGTAAATTGAATCGTATAGGAACAATAACAATTGTTGGCTAATTAATTCAGTCCACAAATAGATCTATTGGTATATTAACTAAGTAGATATACTTGTAAACAGGAAGCACATTGAAATGGGTGACTGTAAGTGGGCGTGCCTACGCCTGATTGTGACAATCGCGATTTTATTGCGCGTTTGCTATTATATGTATCCTGTTTTGTATGAATTACAGCGACCAATGGTTTTATGCTAATTTCGCCTGTTTTTTATTCGTCTAGAGACCATAGTTGTTTGACGGTTACGTCATGTGTTATCGATGACCAGGGAGGCCCGTAGCGAGGTCAGTTGTAATTAGCGATTAAATTTCGAGTCTGTTTTGACAACATGTGCTCATACCAAAGTTTGAAGCACGAAACTTTATACTAACTGCGGATATTATTGCAATAATTTTGTAGTTAAGGACAAAACATACAAGTTTTAGTTGATGTTCGAAGTTCGAGAACTAATATACCTATACAAAGTTTGGTTATTAAATTGATATAAAAAGTCCTAAGACATAAAGAGGAATAGTGATATAAATAACCTGTGCCAAAGCATAAAACTAATTTAAAAAGATTTGATTAGGTCGCGCCCCTTATGAGTTACAATTACATCATACAACCAAAAGTGTTATTCATATTTGTTTATACTATTTAATAAGTTCAAAACGGTAAAGGAATGTGTCCTTTGAGTCAAAGCAAGTAAAACAGCATTGTTAGTAAATACAACACGAGGCATAAATACTATCGATACAATATTGGCATACCTAATTATTCGCTTATCACATAAAATTAATGGTAAATGGGACTAAATTATTAAAAGTCACGCAACGGCCTTAATGTTCTATTACAAGACTTGTGTTGTGTTAAAGTGAACTAGTAATTGATTAACGATTTAATCAATGTTTCAATTTTTTTCTATGAATAATATTTAAAGTAATATTGTATAGAAAACTATTGTTTCATTGTTATCAAACCTTTTTCCATTTAAACCAACGTTCATGAAAGCGCATTTTGGTAATTGTTAATACCTATATGAATAACATTGTTTTCTACAAAGCAGTAATAGCTTCACAGTTTGCATTGCTTTTGAATCATTATAAGTTTATATCTTTTGTTATGTTGTACCTTTTACACGAAATAAAGCATATGCGTTCATTGTTATTCAAGCCCGTATCTTCTTTTGAAACAAAGACAGCTAGTAGGTGATGCATGTCGTTAATTCTTGTAGAGGTTTTTGGATTTATACGTATAAAATAAAAGTAAGTAATTCAATACTTTTGTATGTAGAAATCTTGAAGAGTACGTACGTCGTCGCTCAGTACAAGATATGATCTGCTTTTTGATTTCTTTGATACTTTCTCATATTATTTACAAAACTTGTATCTAATTTGATTGAAACACTCATAAACATGTTAAATAGAGAACTTAATGACGATGTTTATTATTTAAAGGGTACACGTCTAACATTGAGACGTGTTTGCTTGAAATTAGAATCTATGACTATGGCCCTGCAGTCGAGTGAACGCGTAACGTAGGTAGGCGCTCGGCGCATACGCAGCGGTGGGCGCGGCTATGGGTCGTTGAACCGGCTTTGTTTGCCAACTCAGCTGCAGTCACGTATCAGAATATTATCATTTGTGACGGCCGCTACTCGTTGATACAAATAGCTAATTGTTCGAGGGAACGATGAAATCAGGCTGAAAATTGTAAACATCTGTTTTAACAGATGTCGTGGCGCTTTGTGTATAACACACGAGAGAAAATTATCCCGTCATGTAATATAGCTTAGGTCGGGATCGTCAACGTTAATATTAGACGTTAATATTAGACTGAAAACAGTTATTTGTTTTTTCCGAGCATCATAAAATATACTTTTTAAACAGTGAATCATTTCGTAATATAACGCACAAATAATAATGTATTGTGTTTCAAGTTTTAAAATGAAAGTTTTACACAACAGGGCAGATACTCGTTACAATATGACGAGAATGGTTTGGAAATAAATACAGGGATTTAATATTCCAACTCGTACACGGTGAAACCACAAAAACAATGGCCCAACGCAGAAAGCGGTGAGAGCTATCGACCACAGATTAAGTATTAGTTACTACGTAACAGATGCGACAGTGATGTTTTCCATAGTTTCAGTTGGCCAGTTGTGGCGCTGCTGTAGCCTTATCAATTTTGACAGTAATAAGTAGTGTTGCCTACCAGTTCGATATCTATATCTGACTATCGATACTTTAGTGAGGTGCCCATTGTATCGATAAAAATACTACGTACTAGCACAGATTAAGTACTAGATATTAAGTAAGCTCCAAGCGTTATTATTGCGAATAGGTATTAAAAATAAAACAGATTTCGTTTTCAATGTTTATTTATTTAATGCTCTTTTTCTTAATTTATTTGTTTTATATTTCATTAAAGCAATTCTATGGATTCCTGCCATTTTTTGCACATATCTCTCCTCTATTTAAAATTTTATTTATAATATTGCTCCAGTTATGGACATGAACCCTAGCAATATATGTTAAAAACATTTTTTTTAAACACATATTGTGTGTTTTCTGACACCCTAACCAGGAAAACTCCAAATCTTGAATTTTTTCTCTTATATTTGCCCCAATTTTGTTTTGGATACAGTTATCGTTTAAATAATTATGTATTATACAACTTGCTTCCCTGTACAACACTAGAAGTTTGGAACTTGGATAAACTAAATTACTATTTTTTAAAATAGTAATTTAGTTACAATACTTCATTATTTCCATAGGCAGCAGCCTGTTTAAGATTTTGTGTGGTTGTTTTACCCAAACTATCAGCAGTTATTTTGGTTATTTGCTTCATAAATTTTCTTTTCTTTGGGCAATTTTTTTTCATAAAATCTGAAAACAAAATTTATGTTACAATTTATTTTGATGATTCATTGTGGTGGTGTGGTTAATAATAATAATTTTATCACTGAAAGAGATGTGAAAAGCACTTGTAATGTACATTATATTACTAATAATAAATTACCTTTACGCTTTTGTATGATACTCTTATTTTCATGAGTAGTTTTTTCTTCTACTGTGGGTTCAGTTAATATATTTCCTGAAAATAAAAGTTATTTTAGTATTTGTAGTGAGCCCATCCATACAAAGACAATTCCACAGTTCCTATTCAAATGTTATAAGCCCCAGATTTAAACAATGGCAGTTTAACTGTGAGATTGATAAGTCACATACAATAAACATATCTAAGTAACCACAAACTTAAAGATAGTGCAAGTGCACACTATACATATTGTGTGATCCTACATGTGTTAGTATATAATTTATGAACACCACATTTTTTAGCATCTGTCAACCTTAAAAAAAAACCTTTTTCTAAATCCCATGTCTCTTGCAATCTGCACTAATAAAATCAAAGTTAACCAGTAAATAAAACCAAATACTAACCTGCATCTTCACAAAGAGTATGAAATTCTATTTCTTTGCTTAAGGAACATGAAGTTTGGTCTGCCATATCTGTAAATCGGTAACAAAACAATTACTTTTAAATATAAAGTACCTACAAACATTACATACATATGAAACTTTGAATCTAATAACAGCTAATGGAATTCTCTTAAAAACAGCTTTAAAGTAAAATCTGAGAACATGAATAAAAAACTTACTAAAATTTACAAACATGGATTTATCAACCTATAAACTATCATAAATCACATACCTGTAGGTCTTTTCGTAACAACTGGAATAGCTGGAATGCATGATGGATGTTCATGATAATCATCACCTAAAACCAAAGAACTTATATAAATCTATACTATATATTATTATACTAATATTATAAAGCTAAAGAGTTTGTTTGTTTGTTTGAACACGCTAATCTCAGGAACTACTGGTCCAATTTGAAAAATTCTTTCGGTGTTAGATAGCCTATTCATCGAGGAAGATATAGGCTATATATCACCATGCTAAGACCAAAAGGAGCGGAGCCACGCGGGTGAAACCGTGGAGCACAGCTCGTAACTTATAAAATCCTATCCTGATTACTATATTATAATTTATGTTAAATATAATACCATATTATAGGATAGCTTAAATAAAAATTTGAGTGCATAATACATACCTGCCCTTCCAATGACCAACATATTATCTGTAATATTTTCATTCTCATCTGATTCCATTTTGTGATAATTGTGATCACTCAGAGCATTTTGTACTGTAACAAGTAAATACATATGTAACATTTAAAAATATAATTCAAACACAAATAGAAGGAATGTAAAGTATGTCAAAGTATTTGTTTGGAGCCATGAAACCTGTCTTACCAAATATCAGCTATTTACATAATTTTTAATCATGTTATTTATAGCTCCAGGTAGAACTCACCAGTTTCACTGGAAGACAGGGGCACGCCGTGCGCGTATTTCGTCATCCGTAAATAGGCATGGGTATGAATGCCTAAGCCTCTTGCCTTCTTCATCGAACTGATATCTATCGAAGTGTTTCTCACAAACGCGTTTGTGTCGAAGTTGATCTTTCGACAATCCGATGAGGGAGGAATTAGTGGGCACCAGAAAGGACATCCACAGGTTCCTCAAATAATCATTCTGCGGAAAACAAAAAAGCCGATTCGTCGCATTGGTTGCGGTGCCACCACCGACACAGCACTTTAATAGTCCCATAGCAAATTTAGCACTTCTTTACAGTAGAACACTAGTCTATTATATTGTGAAAATCGAGAAAAAAATAATTAAATTATAGACACAATGGTCGTTTCATTCAAATAAATGTCAATTGTCATAACATGGCTTCTCAAAATGGCGCCGTAGCCGGAAACAAGTAGAAACAAAAAAAAAAGTACAGGAAGTAATGCAGCGCCACAACTAGCCATTTTGAAACTAGGCTGTCAGGGCCCTGCTATCGACACTTATTGTTTTCGATACACGTAACCCTAAACATGTACCGATGATAAAATGGCTGCGAACTATGGCTGTGCGATTTGAAATGGTAACAGCACAGTATTACCATTATTTCCTACAGTAGTGCGACGAATATACTTGTGCAGAGAAACGGAGGGGAACTGGCGGGGGTCGGGCGACGCGGGCCGCGTAAAGCAAACACGCTTAGTTTGCTTTACCTAGCGCGAAAGGATGACGCAGTCGTATTTTTTGTGTAATAATTTTATTATACATAGGTACTTACATATTCTATTATGGCGCGCACAAACTGTTCGGTTTACGGATGTAAATCTACATTGAAATCCCAGAAGGAAACAATATTTCAGAAAGATTGTATTAATTGTATCTGTTGAATTAAAATCAAAGCTATGTATATGCTGTCCTCATTATTTTCTAATCAGATTGTACATCCCAATGCGAATGCATTACTTAGTTAAATGTTATAATATACAATTAAGAACATCCAAAAATAAAGTGTCCACGTAAATAATATTTAGCAGTGCAATATCTGTAATTATATATTTATGAACAAATAATTACATCAGATTTAATAATCGCAATTATTTTGAATGTACATATGAATAAAGATTTCATCATAATATTAATAATCACAATTGTTTTATTTCCCATTTGTTGCAACCCTAGCGTATTTTCGTGTTGCAGCGTAATTACCTACGCTGGCGGCGGCATCGCGCGACATCAAAGGCGATTCCTTACTGTAGGAAATAATGGTAATACTGTGGTAACAGGTTTGCTTATTACCGCGCATAATTTACTGGGAGTTCATAATGACAATCATGTTACAATTTACATCGTGGACATTAACACGAACTGCATTGAAAGTATGCGCATTCTAGGCTTATTCAATGAGAATTTCATAATTAAACTGTTAACATGTTTATGTATTGGTTTGATTTTGTTTTAAATGGTCTACGTTGATAATGAATTTTTAGGGATACGAGTTTGTAAAAATTCTTAAGTTTCCAAGATTTGTGAAAACGGTGAAAGTTGGACGAAAGTTTAGATGGCAATTATGTTAAAAGTCTACTCCTATGCCAAATGACAAACAAATAGACTGTGACTCGCGATTATATCTCACTATTGTGCTGACGCGACGTCCGCGTCGCCAGTAACAGTTAATTAAAACTAAAAAGTAAAGAGTATAAAGACACTTTATGTTCTAAATCGGTAAATGCGTAGTGTGGTAAGGGGCACATGAAAACATCTGCTCACCACTCCGTCGTTAATCGTTTAATTCCATAACTATTGCAATTGGATTATATCTGCAGTCGCGTGATTGCATAGACAGTGCACGTTTACCAAGAAAAGCAGATAATAGCATAACAGTCTATTTGCGGTAAAAGGACGTGTTCTTAATTAAGTTTGTTTGTGGTCCAGTAAAACAATAACTTTTGTGGTGTAGTTGTACCAACCTAGATTTTCAACTAAAATTCTATAAAAGTCTTATAATATTCAACCAATGTGTTCAATGTCTATTTCAGCGTTCGTGTTTTATTTTTACATAAATGTTTATACGGCTACTATAAATTTTTATCGACCTCGTTCAAAGTTTCAATAAGGTCTTCTATTTTTGTTTTATGGATTTACTGGCTAGTTTCAATTTACCAAAATTAAGCATGAGATTTATCTTTCCTGTAATCGATTTAACCTTACAGAATGCCATATACAATTTCGAAAGTTTGTTATCCGTGTTTGAAGTTTGTGTAGGAACATAAGCATCGGGTGAGGTGTTCCCTTGATCGAATTTCAAACGCCATACCTATATAATTGGTTAGATGAATAGAACCAGAATTACAAGAAACAAAACAAACAATTTACGAGTTCGAAATTCGTTACAAATAGTCTTATATAGCGATATATATAAAGAAGCGTCTTTATTTATATACTCATTGTTCGTGTTGCCATTGTTTTCATTGAATGTTTGTAATCACTCGCTGCTAATTAAAGCTCTTTCTTGTTCATAATTACGCGTTTTCTTCGTCTCCTGTATCCTAACAGTAGTAAGCTAGAGTAAACATGCAAAAGAAAATAAACAAAAACAATTCATTAATAACCCTCGAATAAGTTCTTCGTTTGTCCTTATCCAAACTATAATCTAATTCTCTACAAATTACATACAAATCCAAACAGCTGTTTTTGCGACAAAGAATAAAAAAACATACATGGATACAATCTTACAACTCGCAATTTTAAGCTAATTATAGTTGTTACGCAGTAATTATTTAAGTATTTAGTAATCTGTGGTTGAAGAAACTAATGTTATGTTTCCTTTGCTCCAGGCGTGGGTCGCGGCAGCAGTCAGTCAGGCAGCGAGCGCGAGACGGAGGAGGTTGTGAGGGGCCCGGAGGCGTCAGCGCCGGTGCCGATCCCCGACAGCGAGGAGCTGCAGCGCCGCAAGGAAGAGGCGCGCAGGAAACGCCGCAGGAAGAAGCGCTCCGGCAGCTCGGTGGTCACATCATGTTTCCAAGGTATGTGCATGTGAAACTAGTCCCTATGTTATATAGTTGGTAGCGTGGTGACTGGCTACATCGTGGATACAAGGTTATACGGGCCTTATATGTGTTGGTCTTAGAGCATCTTTGTGTGTAGGTAGATGTAGGATGCAAAAATAGATAATACGTGTGGTATTAGGGTAGTAAATGCTTGTGTGATCATTGTCTCCAGGGTTTGGAAATAATAAATAATCATTTGAGTAGTTCTGCAAGATTTTAAGATAGAATAGGCAGTAAATATATGTATTTAAATATGATAAAGTATAAAATACAATCATATTTATCCGTATTTAATATTTATTATTTATTGATATCCTCGAAGTGTTAATATGTCGGGAAATAATACAATTAAATAATAATCTTCTCGAATTGGCATTACATATTTATTACGATGTGCTGCAAATTCTAGGATATACAAATAACTTGAATGAATGTCAAGTTAAGCTCATAACTTGTGTGTAAATAATGAATCATTGCTAAAAATGAACCTTATATATATGTATATGCAAACGGAAAATAAGATTTGCTCAAATGCTCAAACATATAATTTTAACCATGATTCCTGTCGCGGTTTTACTGGTTTACTTAATCCGTGTTCCTTATTGAAATCGATTTTTTGTATAAGGTTGTTCATGTAAACGCCTCAGCCACGTTCAAAAATAAACTAAGTTATATTTGGATTTGGAACAACAAACACTATAAACTTCGGTCGGGGTTTTATACGGTTCGCAGTTTTTGGAAATTTGATTGAACTTTTACGTAATATTTTTAGTCCAAAAGCGACACAATGTACTCAAGAAGCAAGTTCATTTGAAAGGGTCACGGGCGTTGCAATGTGATAACAATGGCAATAAAATCTTTGTTTTACAGCTACCCGCCTTAATTGAAATGTTTTCATACGTTCAAGGTTAACTTTATTTGTGCCGCGGATTATGTACACAATTTATATCATTGTCATATAATGGAACTTTGGCTTTGTTATATGATGATATAGTTCTTTACAAAACATCAATAAAAAAATATGTTTCGTTTTATTTTTGTAGAAATTAATTGTATTTATGGACACTATTGTTGTCACAAAGGAAAGTCGTCAAAGACGTTTCTTAAACAGTAAATAATTATATGAAAACAATCTTTGGATCGGAGGCCAACTTAATTGAATTATATGAACAATTGGCACTAATCCATAAACATCACGCTAGCTCTGACGAAGCGAAAACGTCGACGAACTAAATTTACATATTAATCAAACAAAAGTCCAAAGCAAGTAGAATTCAGATTGCTATAGTACCGTTTTATATTCCACCCTAACTATCTAATGGCTACCCTTTGTTGAAGCCGTTTAATTCCCCTTTATTTATTACTGTACTTAAATGAAAGACTGCCCTTTCATGTACGTACTTACATAATGTTATGAACTAAATTAAAATCGACTTATTCAAGGATATTTGGTGCGTCAGGATTGATAAAAACTGAATCAATTCCAACGCACCAAATATATTCACCACTTCTTTTTGGATGTTCTTAACCTGGTGAAAAGAGACACAAGAAATCAAATCCTTTGTAACAGCTTAACTCATAAGCTCGAAAATCAGCAGGAAACTACACGATTGAATAACATCCTATACAGCTTTTACGCCGAAGACATCTGCTAGTGTCCCGTATTCCTCTGTAGATTGTAGCATATTCCACACATATTCATTTATATAATTCCTTTTTAGACTTGTACAAGTTAACCGGCGAGGTGCTCGGCGAAGGCGCGTACGCCTCGGTACAGACATGCGTGAACATCTACACGGGCCAGGAGTTCGCCGTCAAGATCATCGACAAGGTGCCGGGGCACGCCCGCGCCCGGGTCTTCCGCGAGGTGGAGACCTTCCACTACTGTCAGGGCCATCCGAATATAATCCAGCTCATTGAATTCTTTGAAGACACCGACAAGTTCTATCTTGTCTTTGAAAAGGTGAGTGTCGTATACCGTAGTGATTTTTTTTATTACACGCTTTATATTAGCTTCACCTGTATGTTTGTAACCGACTTCTTTGGGCGCGATTTTGACCCACTTTAAACGGCCAGATTTCGTTCAAACTTTGTAGATTTATTGAGGACCGATGACAATGCACTAATTTGATAAAATTTTCTATTTTTTAGTTCGGTTTTCTATAAAAAGTGTGTTTTTTAGTTTTTAAACTATTATTTTAAACTGAGTTATAAAACTGAAATATTAACAAATACCTTACCACATCTTCGCTTACTAGGCGCGCAAGTCAAGCAGTTCCTTATAGTTAAGCTGTTCCATATAGTATTAAATCAGATCTTTCTTTTGATACTTCTTACAAGTTAGTTGTTCCATATAGTAATAAAAAAAAACACCTTGCAGTTTTCAGTTAGCTTAGTGATAGGATATGTGAATGAACGGAAACATTATTATCGCATTGGGGCTATTGTAAATCATTTGTAAACAGATAAACAATATAAACAACAATCGATCATACATAATGCAGGTAATCGAATGACGAATATTCTTTATCGGGAAAATACAACAAAACAATAATATTTGTATACGTATTATTTGTTGGAAAGTAGATTGGATTATAAGAAATTCGATGACAATGATATTTGTCGATAAAGATGTATTGATTGTGTCGTCTGTCGTTTGTTGACGTCAGCTACGTTGCGGATAGTGTAACAATATTCTAGAATGTGATTTAAATTAAATGCATGAAAATGAAAGTGTTAATTAATTAAATTCACTTGTGCATTAAATAATTCAGTAATTGAGATACTTTGAAAAAACAAAAGAAATAAAGAAACAAAACATTATTTACTTAATAGAAAAAAAAAGTAATTGTAACAACTATATACACCGCAAGTAGAACAAACAGTTAAACAAAAATAATAGATATTTAAGCGAATTGAATAAGGCAAAAGAACCACGCTCGACTACAAACTACAAAGTAATACAAAATATATTCAGAGTACAGTTAATGTTTTCCAAAATTATATGCAGGATCGGTTAAGTTTCACAAACAGGAACCAATGTTGAATTCCTATCATGTTTAAAGGGTGGCATTAAGGTAGCATGCTAAGTGGCGACACAAGTAAATCTCATTAAAATTGAATACATCAGATTTAACTTGTAAGGCCTCTGGTAACCAGAGCATCGATATTCACCGCGTCATATTACAATGTTGCAATTTTTCATACTCAGCACGCTTGAATGCAGGTACCTATTGAACATATTTTTTTAACACTAAACAAATACATAATTGCATAGTAAAAATTTAAAATTAAAAGGCAATGACTTTATATATTTTTGTTTGTTAGTTTATGGTTGTTGAATTGAAAAATGCTCACAATAAAATGCAATTTTGCAAGTACTACATATTTTAATTGAAGTAGGTATTATAAGAAACTAAAGTGCCATCCGACTGCGGAAAATAATAATCGGCTAAAAATAACAGTTCGAGTTGTGATGAAAATATTTGTAAATATTTTTTTATGATAAGGAAGTAGATACGAAGGAGCTGTGATTAAATTGATGGGTTTATCAATGTTTGGATAGAGAGGTCAACGTTTGCGCAAGTAAGGGTTACGCGATCATCTCATGATTTACTTGTATATTATTTTTAATGTAAATATTTATCAGTTCATACCAGATAACGTTGCTTACTAAAAATAATTTATATGACGTGGATAGCAACACTTTAAATTTAAGGCAAAGAAACCTTATTTCTGTTCAAGAAAATGTTTAAAAGAATACTGTATTAGCAACTAAGATGTTTAAGGTCTCTCGATCAAGGTAGGTAGCATAATATTACTAGATAACTGTATACGATAAACAATGAATTGAAATTTAAACATATCTATTCCAAGGCTACATTACATTTCAATATTCATTTATTCTAAGAATCAATAAAAACATCTCTAATATAGAACATTTATGGAAATTGTTACATTAGCCAGTCGTTCACAAGTAGATCTATTGATAATAATAATAATAGATATATAAGAGCATTATCATTAATTACTTGTCCATACAAGGTAGTTTCCTAGTTTCCTCTTTGTGCAATAGTGTTGACAATAAATTAGATGTTCTTACATTTATAACATCAGTAGGTATGCGTCAATGCGTAAACGTGGCGTCAGCTTAATTGGATTTAATATTAATTAATCGAACAAAACAAAAAAAATATTTAAATCAGCTGAGTCATTTTCGAGTTTAGGTCAGACTAACGGAAATTAATTATATGTATTATTCTCGATTACGTATTTAATTTTCGCGTTACATTTTACATTGTGTTTGAATAAATAAAACTTTAATTACATATGTGTTAATTTTTAAACAAAAGAAATTGAATAATATAAATTATAATCACCATATTTTTTTATAAAGTATTTGTGACTTATAAAATAATTATGTACTTGCTACACTTTAAAATACAATGTTACAATGGTACCCACACACATAAATCTACCCATATAGTTTACCCACATATTACAGCATCTGAATACATATAGCAAAGCTATGACCACCTAACGATCCCATAAGTTACAAGATCTATAAATGTATTCTTCCTTGCAGATCAACGGCGGCCAGCTTCTATCGCGCATACAGGAGCACCAATTCTTCTCAGAGCCGCAAGCAGCGGAGATAGTGCGGGAGATAGCGAACGCACTGCACTTCCTCCACGGCAAGGGCGTGGCCCACAGGGACCTGAAGCCCGAGAACATTCTGTGCGTGTATCGGGACAGGCTCTGCCCTGTGAAGATATGCGACTTCGATCTGGGCAGCGGGATAAGCTTCACGTCGAGCCTCGCTAGCCCGCTGGCCACGCCTCAATTGATGACACCGGTGAGTTTTTAACATATGAATGAAAAAATAGAACTCAGAAACTGTCAATTACCTATTTATAACACTGTTTATTTCATATACTGACTGTTCACACACTTTGTGACTGTCTTATTTAGAAAAATATTACAAAAACCCTGTTATTAAAACATACTTATTTATAATTGGAAAATTTACTTACCTATCTTCGCACTAGGATTTCCTATGTCGTGTATAATTTCTAAATGGTTCTAGTGTAGAAATAAGCACAAAAAATTGTTTTCACAAAGTTTTATCGCATAAGAAATATCGTGTTTTTAACCCCAACGACCCCAACATATCTTTTTAACCTCAAAGCTAACATGTGTCATATTGCTAAATTCGGTAAATTATTCGTACTCATATTTGGTAGCTGCTAATCATGATGATAAGTGAATAATTTTATTATGGAATATAAACATTAATTGACTTGTTTATAGCACGATATTGTACACATAATTACATGAAATGATTTAAAAAAATAGAGTATTAAATATGACGGTTAATTGTGTTTACAAAACTGTATTCAATACAGTTAGAAGCTGAAAGTTTTTGTTCAAAGTTGAGCTATTTATTATCTCTGTAAACATTTTAGAATGTTGATAAAACATCGAAAGCTAGAATGTTTGTGTAAAGAATAAGTAAGCATCAAGGTTGAAATATCAAATGAGGTCAAATTGTGCGAGATAGCAGTCATTTAACAATAGATTGATTCATGAATAATTTACAGAGTTGTTGTCAGTAAATGTGGGAGGCTTTTTTTAAAACATATTATTCTAACTACATTTATTTATATTCAGATTTAATAAAAGTTTAAACTTAATTTCGGCAGTCAGTTACTACTTATTTCTTTCACTACTATTAATAGTCAGTCAGTACTAATATTATTATATTAATTATATCAATTTACATAATATTTTGTTAAAATAATCACAAAACGTCTACAAATGAACAAACAATCCTTACATTAAAAAAATATCTCCCAGTTCAACAAGTTATCAATGACATTTTTCCACTTCAGATTCTGCGTTATTTATCATATCTATTTATTTATTTATTTATTAAAAAGGTTCATCACCAGTTGTTACATATTATGTATCATTCACGTAAAACAGTAACATAGGATTTACACATTATTATGCACAACCATCTAAATTATCTAAATAATTTTGTCCGTTGTCACAGGTCGGCAGCGCGGAGTTCATGGCGCCGGAGGTGGTGTCGCTGTTCGCGGGCTCCGCGGCGACGCACTACGACAAGCGCTGCGACTTGTGGTCGCTGGGCGTCATCGCGTACATCCTGCTGTGCGGCTACCCGCCCTTCCGCGCCAACTGCGGCGCCGACTGCGGCTGGGAGCGCGGCGAGAACTGCCGCGCGTGCCAGGACCTGCTCTTCACTTCTATACAGGTACTGTGTATGCAGGTGCAACATGTGGCAGTTAAGTTCTAACTAGCTTTCTGCCCGCGGCTTTGCTCGCTTTGTTTAAAATCGAATGAATTATATTTAAAAGCTTCCTCGATAATCACTCTATCTAGGAAAACGCGTTCAAACCCGTTGCGTTTTGTTTAATATAGGAACAGTTAGACAGCGACAGCGACTTTGCTTTATACTATGTATTGATATAATTTTAGTTTCTCTGAAAATCTTAACATATAATAATTGCTATGTTTTTTCAACAGGAGGGCAGATATACATTCCCGGACGAGGAGTGGGCGGGCATATCGCACGAGGCGAAGGACCTGATCCGGCAGCTGCTGGTGCGCGAGGCGTCGCACCGGCTGAGCGCCGAGCGCGTGCTGCAGCACGGCTGGCTGCGCGCCGCGCGCACCGCGCCCGCCCGCCCGCTGCAGACGCCGCTCAACATCAAGCGGTGAGTGTGCACCAGCCTTAACCGCGGACATATAGATACAACAACGCACAATATCATGAATGTGCACCGGCCTTTAGAACCAGCCGTTACTATACCGCGGACGCGAGGGTACGGCAATGCACAATATCAAGTAATGAGAGTGTAAAGTCACACTCTGTCAAATCTTTAGTACACAGTTAATTACTTCTTTACATGAAACGACTTCACAAATTAGTTTATATTATTAAATACCTATTAGTTATAATTTATTTTAAATAAAAATAATAAATAATAACAACAACCGTCCAACAGGAACATGTCGGCGCGAAACTTATCGAACTTCGCGGAGTCAGCGATGGCGGTGAACCGAGTGATACAGCAGCACTTCTCGATGAACTACTCGTACATGGAGCGGCCGCCGCTGCGCTGCACCAAGTCGTGCCAGCCAGATCGACTCATCGAGGAAATTGAGCGGGCAGGTGCGTTGTGAATGATGGCTTTATTAAAGTAGTTTTATAGACTAGGTTTCCGCCCGCGGCTTCGCCCGCGCAGTCAAAGAAAAACCCGCATAGTTCCCGTTCCCGTGGGATTTCCGGGATTACACCATTTTCCCGGGATAAAAAGTAGCCTATGTCCTTTCTCGGGTATCAAAATATCTCTATACCAAATTTCATGCAAATTGGTTCAGTAGTTAAGGCGTGATTGAGTAACAGACAGACAGACAGAGTTACTTTCGCATTTATAATATTAATATTAGTAAGTATGGATGAAACTTTGACAAAGATAATCAAGATAATTTCCTAATTGGGTCCAATATAAAATCATTTCTTTTGAAGTTTAGTTTACAGTCAAGTCAGGTCCTTATTATAGTAAGCAGTACAGCTTGTTAATTAATAGTTTTGCTAAAAAAGTACCTATTACAAGAAACTAAATTTACAATGTCGAGATCTTTCTTGTAATTTTATCATTCATTTTTGTAATTTTTTGAAGTGAAACTTCTTTATCGGGGTTGGACAAAAATTTAGTGTAACATTTTTGCGTTACGCCGTACGTCGTACGTGTGACATTTTTGCATTACGCCGTACGCGTAACAGTTTTGCGTTACGCCATACTCGTGACATTTTTAAGGTCATAAAGAAGTTTCACTTCTTACGTGTGTACTTTAGTACACGCATACATTTTTTTTCATTTTAGTTATGATACAAATAATATTTTGGACATTATTTTGATACAAGTCTGTCTTTCTAGGTGTGGCCCTGCAGACTATGGCGGTGAGCGGCGACTACTGCGCGCCGCTGGGGCTGTCGCCGCCCACCGAGTCGCAGCTGCTGCGGCGCCGCCTGCAGGACAAGCCGCTGCCCGTGCACTAGCCGCCGGCTGCGTGCTGGCTACTAGCCGCCAGCTGCCGGCTAGCCACCGGGCACGTGCTGCTAGCTGCCGGCTAGCCACCGGGCACGTGCTGCTACACGCCAGCCGCTGGACACCGGCGGCCCGCTGGCTGATATCCGCCAGCTAGTTGCAAGTTGCTAGCCGCTAGCCGCCACCCATCGGCCATGTGCCGCTAGCCGCCAGCTGCTAACCGCTAGCCACTTGTCATTAGCCGCCTTCCGCTGGCCGCTAGCAGTCAGCCAGCAGTCAGCCGTCGTACTAGCCAGCTGCTCCCGCGACGCCCTAGCTTCACTGAACATTGATGATAACTAGTGTCTGGACAGATGAAGACGAAATATTCATTGATTTAAACTGTTCTATGCAGACGGTGAATTGAAAATAGAAATATTATTCAATACATAATATGTAACAGTTGAAAAACTAACTGTACCTGAAATAAAGTTCATGTGCCTTTAATCTTCTGACTTGTGCCTAAACAAATAGAATGGGACACACTGATTTTGAACACAGAAAATTTTATCCGTGATGACGCAGCAGAATAGTGAAGCTAGGGTTCTATAAATAAATGCGTCAACATCGCTACGTTGTTAGAGCGAATCTTAACTGTAGAGTATCTACCGTCGCAAGATTACCGACTAGCCCGACTCCGGGCGGCCGTCAGCGCTCATTTTGGTTAATATGAAAGACTAAAAATATACTAGATCACCGAGTTTATGGCCAATACTGAGCGTCTGATCCAAATTCACCCTGTAAGCCGAGTGTGCGCAGTATTCGGCGAATGTTGAAGCGATGCGGCGAGACGCGGCTGTGCCCGTCACATTCCATCGAGCACACGTCCAATGTGATAGCGAGTGACTTGCGATCCATCGTGCCACGTGACGCGATCCATCGTGCCACGTGACGCGATCCATCGTGAAACTAATCGACACGCGACGCGCCAGTCGCACTCCGGTCGCACGACCCGTCGCACGGCTGTGGAGTCGCATGTAGACTGTGCCAATGGTTATATCCACCAGTGATAGATCCGATCGCAATTCTACTGTGAACGGTACTTAGAACTGTAACAGTTTTATTTGAGCCTTTTAAAGATATATTTTTATGAATAAATAAAAACGACTGAATAGTTTTTATCGATGTAGAGTATTTTGTGAGTTTATGTTGAGGCGGCCCGCCGCCGAGACCGTCCCCGGTCGATAAAATCGTATTATATTGAGATAGTTGTGCTGATCTACATACTTTATTACTGCTACAGATAAATATTTTTTTTTTGGATTTATGAAATCCGTTATGAAATTGAGCTTGTGTGATTGCCTTTTGTTCGTGGCCTATCCAGCAATAAAATTAAATTTTTGTTTACTACGATAGCGTTTTCGGATACTAGTCTGTATATGTGATTGTTTTTGCATTTTTACCAACGATGGAAAAACCACATCTCATTAAGTAAGATTCAATCAATCTAAGTTTTTTATATGAGAGTTATAAGGACAATAAGTGACATTGATGCCTTCGTCAAATATTGTATGTCGTGTTTTGGTGCAATACTGCATTGCTTTATACATTAGAATATTAGTCCCCGTGCGTACTAACACTCGAATATGTAAAGGAATGTACGACGATCAAATAGTGGTTGTATATTTGGCGGAGTTTACGGAAGGTCAGAGTGTAATTGTGCAAATATCTTGTGACGTGATTTCGTTTACTTTGGGCACTGAAGGGCTGTAGAGATGTCATATGTTATTGACTTATACTGTGTTGGTTAAGTGTTGCATGGGGTTCCATGGGACTGCCATAATATTGTGATCAGTTTGAATACTTTTATATTGCTGAAAGAATGAAATGTTAAGCTAATGTTAAGATAGACATGCTAGATTGTAATCCTGCGTACACTGATTGGAAAAAGTAACACGTAGCGATATATTGTTGATATTGTTTTATATAAAATTATTGTCATTATTTTTCTCAAGTAAAATTTATTTACCCAACCCGGTGGCTTTATCCAATCAAATCTAATTATTTACGCAGAACTTGTTAAATTTTTTGTTTACAACTAAAATTTTGATTTAAAACTGTCATTGAAATACAAAATGTTTGAATTTCATCCTGTTTTTTATTTTAACTGTATTTTTCCTATCCTAAGTACCTACAAAATTCAATTCATTTTGAAGTTGATCATGCCTTTTTTTATTACTTATTTAGTTTTAGTTCTATAGCATTAAAAATAAAACAAAATGATTATAAATATATGTCTTTGAATAAAATTAATGAAAAGAATAAAAACAAAATGAGTCCGCGTTCGAACCTACCGAATTATAGACATATGGCCGTTCTGTGGCGACGCCTGACTACCTCTGCCACCCATGATCCCAATAATAATTTCAAAATTAATCAATAAAATTATTTATCAAATCAACCATTAAATCTTCTTATATATAAAATTCTCGTGTTACAATGTTAGTCTGCATACTCCTCCGAAACGGGTGGACCGATTCTCATGAAATTTTCTGTGCATATCGGGTAAGTCTTGAGAATCGGCCAACATCTATTTTTCATATGTACCACGGGCGAAGCCGGGGCGGACCGCTAGTAATATATATAAATTATAAATCCATAATAGTTAACCACCTAGAAGGTAAAACTTTTATTCTTCCATCTTATTATTTATTTATTGCATCTTGGTTTTCCTAAATCCCTAGTTAGCTTGTTTTGACTTTTGACTACCATTTTAAAGCAGTACCTATATTAAATAAAGGCTTTTTTGGCACTTGATTGTAATTGATTTCAGCTAATGTTTAAGAAATAGTAAGCAAGCAACAATTATGGATTACTAGCTGTTGTGCCGCGGGGTTTCACCCACGGACGAACCCGCGGCATTAGCATGTATTAATTCTATGTTAGGTACGAAAGTCGAAAGATGAACAAACTTATATGATACATAGTAATTACGCAGTACGCGCCACGAAAAAAGTATACAAGTTGGCTTCTTAAAATAATATACTGTATTGCCAGTATTATGTATGTATTTTTTTATTTTATTCAAATACCCTCATTCTGAGGAAGTTCTGAGCGAAGCACGAGGGGAGAATATACGAGATAAGGGTTATAGAAAATACAGCTTCATTGCTTACTTCACGCTTACTTGCTCTGTGGCGTTGATTATGGATGTCAATTTATATATTGAAGTGAAACTTCTTTATCGGGGTTGGAAAAAAATTTAATGTAACATTTTATCGTTACGCGTGACATTTTTCCGTTACGCGCCATCTTGATTGGACGTATTTCTGTAAAATTGCATATAGTAAATTATTTTTTGAAAAATAAGGTCATAAAGAAGTTTGACTTATTACGTGTGTACAGTGTACACGCACACATTTTTTATTTTTTTTTTATTCAAGAGTATCGAAAATATTAAGATTATAACTTTACTCTATTAAGTATTATTTTAAATGGTTTATCAGTTTTCATAGTTTAGTTAGTAATGGTGGTGTTGGTGCTTATGTTGGTGTGTGAAGTGTGAATTATCCAGTAGTATTAGCAGTATTGTTCGTTACAGAGAGCCTATTTTTACTATAGACATAGAATAGTTAATACATATAGAGTTCAACTTGGAAGACTGGATAGAATATAATATACTGTATACTGTTATACTCACTTATACTGTTAAATCAAAATAAAGAAGTCAACACACGAAAGAATTATTAATGGTAAAATATGGAAGAGTTACGATAAATATTATTAAACATACGAGTGTTTAATTATTAAATGAGACATAAAACTCAAAAAACTTTAAAAATATTATAATAGTAGTTAGTAGTCGGGACGTTATTGCGTCAGGCAATACATTTGTGAAATGAAACGCAATTGACATGACAACCTAAAAAGTAAAATCAATCTCGACCTCCGGTAGAGGGCGTTTTCCTTCGCTCGGCCACGTAAGTCAGGGTCGAAATTTCCTTCGTATTACAGATTTATCGCTTTATTTTTACGTGCTGTGGTAATATGTGAGAATGGTATAGCAGCAGAAAAAGTGTAACAAGTTTTTGTGTTTTTTCACCTCATCCCGTCAGTGGTAAGTTGGTCAGATTACACTTCTGTCATCCTTAGTGAATTAGCGTTAATTAAACATCCTTGTCGATATCGGATTCATTATCTAAATACAAATAAATCCATTGTCATTAATAGCGCGTACTGTCGTTTTGCGAGGTTCATCACTGATTTTTGGTTAATTTTCAGATCAACAAACCATGTCTAACATACCGACGTCTTACAATAGTAATTCGGGACCACAAAATACAAATTTAGGACCCTACCAATTCAATCAAATACCTCCTGGCCAATTGCCTGGATCATTGAAGCAGGATGCTAACTCAAATAATCCAGTGCCCCAACCTGGGTTCAACAATCAACCTAATCATTACAATCAGAGTGCAAATAGCTCGCCAGCCTTCAATCATTCGATGATGATGCCTCCACCCCAGCCTAGCTTGCAATCTTCGCCTATAAGACCTCCTATGAAAGCAATAAGTAACCAAAATCCAATTCAAAATATGCAGAATATCCCATCAAGCTCCACCTACCCAATGTATACCACTTCACCATATCCTCCTAACCAGCCACCACGTCAAATAAATGACAATGCTCCACCTCTCATAGCATCTAGTCAATATCAACCTGTTATGAATGGCCCACCTCCAACCTCTAGGCCGCCAATTAATCAATATCCGCCATCCAGTGCATTTGGACCTCCACCTCAGAATATGCTACCACCAGTGAACCCAAACAACCAAAGACCACCATTTCCATTGACTTCTATGTCACCTGCACCTTTAACAAGTCAAGCTAATGTTCCATTCAGTAGCTCTGCAGCGGGGCCTCCTAGAAACAGTCCGTTAATACCTCCCTTGAATGCTTCCATGACTGGACCGAATATAGTTGGCCCACCTTTAGGGCCACCTAGGAGCAATGCAGTTAATGGACCACCTATGCCTGGTCCTCCTGCAACTGCAATGCCTGGTCAAGAGCAAGCAAAAAATCAAATGAGTGGGCCATCTTCAATGCCGCCTATGGCGCAACAAATACGGCCACCTGTGAGCCAGCCTATGCCACCACCTCCAGCTATGGGATATACAGCACCACCACCAGTCAATAATATGAGCGGGCCACAGAGTTTACCACCTGGTCCTTTGCCTCCAATGGCACAGACAATGCCTGGCCCGCCAGGTGCAAGGAGTAATATGCAAAACAGATATCCACAAATGCCACCTAGTAATTTCCAGCAGCAAAGCATGGCACAAGGAATGCCACAACCAGGAATGCCACCTCAGGGAATGCCACCTCAAGGTCCTCAGATGCAAGCACAGAACAGAATGCCTGGGTTGACACAACAAATGGGTCAGTTAAGTGTGACTCAGCAAGGTTTCGATCAGATGTGGGGTCATCAAATGGTTGATCTGATGCAATGTAAACATATTTTGTCTGAATACCCCGAGGACCCACCAGAAATTAGATTGGGACCTCAGTTTGCGGATGCTCCGAATTGTAGTCATGAGTGAGTACCAAATATTATTATAAATCATATTATAGAATAGGTAAGGAATGTAATAAATAAATGTTTATTGCTAGTAATAGTCAATACAGGAAATTCTTCTAATAATTTTTTAAAAATAATAAATCTCTATAGTCTATATAATTAATTTAGGTACCTACTTAACCGTATATTATCAACCTAGATGAAATGAATATTTAACAAGCAATTAAACTAAATACTGTAAATAAAGGTTAATGTATATCTTTATTATTTTGCTTTTAATTTGCTGTTCTCATATCTCAGTCCAATGAGTTGTCATAATTTATTTTTAGTGACTGTTGATTCAAATTGTATTGCTTATTTACAACTTCATATTGTATTTTATACTGAAACTTGTATGTTATCTCATTATGGATGCTGTTCATTATATTGATTTATTATTATAAATAAAAATATTAAATTTAAAAAAGGAGCAATTTAAAGGTTACAAAAAGTAACATAAAAGAATGTATATGAGATGTTTTACTGTTATCCATGCTGCAGAATTAGTTAATTGTAGGTTTTTTTAATTCATTGGATTAGTTTTTCTTTTCACATTTCTTAAATATTATAATACACAGGTACATTTTTGGTCTAATTATCTTATATCTTATATTTAATTATCTTATATCTAGCAAATTGCTGTTATTATTATATTCCAAACTAGCTTTCCGCCCGCGGCTTCGCCCGCTTTGTCTAAATTATTACTTAAAACCTTCCTCTTGAATCACTCTATCTATTAAAAAAAACCGCATCAAAATCCGTTGCGTAGTTTCAAAGATTTAAGCGTACAAAGGGACATAGGGACAGAGAAAGCGACTTTGTTTTATACTATGTAGTGATGAGTTTTTGTGACACAATCAAAATGAATAACTGCAATAATTCCTAACTTAAATTACACTCTTTACACTCTATTTTTCATAAAGCAGATGGATAAATTATTGAAACAGGTGCTTTGCCATTACCATTACAATTACACAATACATAAGTATATTTTATCTTTTAACTGGATGATAAAAATCTGTCACTTTGATACAAGTTTGATTATCTGACCATGAAGTGATTTTCGATTAACAAAATTATGGTAATATTTCATGTGAAATTTAATTATAGCATATCTTTGCATGTTCTTTCCAATAAATAAATAAAAAAAAACTAAAATCAATATGTAATTTTTGTTGATAACATATAAGTTATGTTCTATGAAATTGGATAAATAATAAATTTAGATAATGTATCAGATCAACATTGATCAGATCTTGATGGCATTTAAAAACTAGATATATTATTCATTTATTTATTTGTTGAATATAAAAATAAACTGTCTTTTATGTAATAAAACTAAGCTTAGAATTATTAAACAGTAGTCATACTTTACTTTATCTAAATCAGTAGGAATAATTTTTTAATATGATATAACAACAAAAGTAATATTTAAGAAAAAAAAATTGACGTAAATATCAAAATTTGACTAGCAAATAACGACTAAAATCCCGATAATTATAGTTCATGCATCAAATTTATTCTGTTTTAATTTCGTAAGTAACTGACCTTTGTTAAGGTATTAATAACCTTCTAGATACATTGTCTCGCGTTACCTTCCGTTCATGTATTTCCCGTATTATTTATCCTTAAATTCAACTAGTGTCCATGGTTACCAAGGTAGCTATTGGATATAGATATATAATTTTAAATTTTAATGCTGAATAGAAAGATAATATTGGTTCATCTAGTTTTAACTGAAGTGTGTAATTAATTGCGTTAATATTTAATTATTTCAGTTTCACTTACTATATTTTTATACTATACTAGCGGTCCGCCCCGGCTTCGCCCGTGGTACATCTTTACGTTTTCTCTACATAAGAACCATCCTCGTTCTTCAAGGAATATAATAAAAAAAGAATTATCGAAATCGGTTCAGCCGTTCTCGAGTTATGCGCTTACCAACACATTTTGCGATTCATTTTTATATATAAGAATTACTATAGTTCAAGTATAAAATTATATCAATTTTTGCACACACATTAACATTAAAAGACAATCATAATGGTAATATACAAGTCAAATATGTACAAATTGCGATCTTATCACTTTCACACTGCCAAATGTGTTTAATTAGAACAAGATATTTAGAAAATAATATTATATTACATTATATTGTATATAATATTTATATGGCTCTTTATTTTACAGAATATTCCGGTGTACCATAAATCGGATACCAGAGAACAATTCACTTCTACAAAAATCGAGATTACCTTTAGGAATTTTAATACATCCTTTCAAGGATTTGAATGTGAGTATATTTAGATTCTAGATCTATTATGTTTGGATATAAGCATTGTTGGCAAATGTTGGCTTAAATAAAATTTATAAAGGATACAAATTATAATTGATGTAATATGGAATTTCTTCTATAAAAATACTTATTTATAATTGAGTTCACTTGTGCTCTTAAGTTTTAATATAGAGCTTTATACAAAAAAGTATATACGTATTCAAACAGCTCTTTCAATTCCTTTGTTAAAAACTTAAATAATTTACAAATGTTATATGTATTTATTTATCAATAAACACTTGAAATAAAGTGAAACTGAATAGTAGAATGCTTTTAATGGCACATATAAAGCAATTAAAAAGCATAATGTTTGAAATTTTTGTACAAAAAACTATTTACTTATGTAATTTGACGCTCATTTGTGTTGTTGATGTTTGATGTCGAGTGCATTAGAATATGGAAAATTATTCGTCATTATTTTTTTATTCTTTTATGCTTCGACGCAAGCTTCAATATTTTTGATGTTATAAACATTATTATGTGCATGTTTGTGAAAACATTTACATTCTTCTGATGTAACATAACTAGGTAGTTGTAGTAGTAGTAGGTAGTTGTATAAATTTGAAAGGAGATTAGCATTTATTTATGCATTGCATTAGCAGTTATATGATTATTTAATTAAATAAATTATATAAACGGAGATAACTAATGTTTTATTAGTTAATATTTAATATTTATCAGAGCATTATATTTTTGTAAAGAAAAATAGTTATATGTAAAATAGTTGTGGCCTCCTTTTTTATCAACCTTTCAAACTATCCTTAAATTTATAAATAGACTTTCTAATCTATTTTTTCAACCACATTTTGGTTCTTTTTCATAATAAATAACACAATTATTATTTTAGCACCTGCCTGTGATCCAATGTACGACGATAGTGCGGTGCCGTGCGTGCCGTACGTACATTAACCCGTTCGTGTACTTTGTCGACGCGAAGCGGTGGAAATGTAACCTGTGCTATAGGGTTAATGATTGTGAGTACACGATGTATAGTAATTAATTTAATTTTTGTTGTTGTTGCTTAGAATGTAAGGGTGTTTTTCAATGATGTTATAAATGTATGTCGTGTATGTTCATCAAATTAATTTGTGTATCAGTTGTTCTAGTCAGGTTCAATCCTTAAGAAATATATGACTAAGCTGATTAAAAATAAATAAAGATGTGAGTCACTTCCAGAGGCGGCTCGTGACAAAATTTTTGGGTGTTCACTTGAAATAAAACACTGAAAATTGACTGGCACTCCAACAAGGGGCTACTGAAAATCAGCGCTTCACAACAAGTGCAGCACATGCTGAGTAGCGACCCTTTTTAGCACCACACTGATTAGGAATAAGTCACTATTTTTATTTTATTTGTTGCTTTTGTTTAGTTTGTATATTTTTTTTTCTTTTATTATGTGTGTGGTGTTAAATAAACTTTTCTTTCTTTCTTTCTTTGAAAATACATGGTGTAAAGCAGTACATTTATCAAAAAAAATACTTATATAAAGGAAATACATACGTCTTTCTTTTTGGTGTGCAAAAATATCTATAACTTAAAGCGACAAGACATTCGTAAAGCACTAGCTTTACGAATTAGAAAATTCCCGAATTTGCATTCGCGCGCGTGCATTGAACTGACTCGAGAGTCGAGTGTTTGTTTATAATATAGGACTTAGGAGTGGCAACGTCGCGCGCAATCGCTGTCCTGTACGGGCGCCCAGGCGCGGCGGTAAAAACGAACCGGCAACGTTTGCGGGAGCGGCGCTCCGTATTTTGCTATTTTTCCATAGAAAATCTTCTGTTTCACGCGCAGGGCACTGGCAAACCCTCTCTTTCACGCCTATTGGATTTCGTATTAGGAAATGTAATAAATATTTTTTCATTGGAGCGCAATCGTGAGCGCTCCGCTTCGCGCGTTACTGTATAATACAGTATTATACAGGTGTATGGAATGATGGAATGATGAATATATTCATTGGTATTGACAGTAGTTTTTTACGATTACGATTGATTTTAAATAGTAATAATTAATATTAATAATGATAGGGCGAGCCGCCTCTGGTCACTTCCCAGTCAATCGGCCAGCCATTTATCATTCCTATTTATCCACAATAAACAACCAAATTTGCCACTATTCCAGTGCCCGAAGAGTTCCAATACGACCCGGTGAGCAAGTCGTACGGCGACCCGACCCGCCGGCCGGAAATCAAATCCGCGACCATCGAGTTCATAGCGCCCAGCGAGTACATGCTGCGGCCGCCGCAACCGGCCGTGTATCTGTTCCTGTTCGACGTGTCGCAGATCGCGAGGGAGTCGGGGTACTTACGTGTAAGTGTCTTGTGTAAGTGTAACACTACACTTTAGATGTCACATTAAGTCAAATGTGTCAAAATAATGACTTTGTCTTTGTGAACAAAGACTGTTTCATAACTCTTATTAAATTTATGATTACACTTTACTTTAACGATTGAATTTATTACCCGTTACAGATTTTTTATCAGCGTATTATTACAGCCACAGATATACTGCTAAATGTAGTCGCAATTAACATAGTTTTTGAGTAAGTAAAAATTGTGTACAAAATTTAATCTATTTGTTTTCTTTCCAGATCGTGTGCGACGTACTAAAATCGAACCTGGACCAATTGCCCGGCGATGCGCGCACGCAGATCGGTTTCATTTGCTACGATGCGCACATACACTACTATCTGATGAGCGACGGTCTCACTAAGCCTAAAGAAATGACGGTGTTGGACATTGACGGTATGGGCTTCAGATTTTTAGACTGGAATAATAAGGAAGGGAAAATTTGTAGAAACATTTTTTTTGATATATATTTTTTTCTGTTTTAAATATTACTATTATTATTCGTGCTTACTTTTTGAGTCCGCGAAAAAAATATATTTATAATTAAGCTACTGCCATTCAAATGTGCTAATTTTTGATTAAGAACATTTTTCTTGACTCATTTTACGCTCATTAGAAAACTCTGCCTAATATATGCGGAGGCAGAGTTTTGCCCATACAATTTTTGTGAGATTTATTGTAAGTCAATATTAATATTGTACGTCAATATTAACCACATATATGTCACAGAGGTGTTCCTCCCGTCCCCCGAGGCGCTGCTGGTGAACCTGGGCGAGCACCGCGAGATGGTGCGCGAGCTGCTCTCAATACTGCCCGACCGGTTCTCTGCCCCCGGAGCCCCGGCTTCTGCCCTCGGAGCCGCTCTACAGGCAGCTTATAAGCTCATGGTAAGGTGTTTTGAACCTTATCTCTGTCTACACAGAGTTCATGGTTCCTGCCGTCCTTGATCCGCGCCCAGCGCCGTTACAAGCGGCTTATAAGCTCATGATGAATGCAAGACATTTTGAACCTTATCTCTATGGATATAGAGTTCATAATTGTCTTAATGGTACGGCATAGCGAAGCTCATATTGTCATGTTTTAGTAAGTAGCGCTCTTACGGATGTTGCGCACCGTTTCTCTTTCATTGAGAATTGACGGCTGTGTGCTTCGCAATTTTCAAAACATGTTTTGTTGTATAGGGTGTCTCAGCGCCGATTTTAAACTTTAAACACGAATTTCTCGGCAACCTGCGGGGTTAGCTGGAGGGGAATGGTAGCGTTCGATAGGTGACGAGTGCGGATTTTTTTGTGGCCATGGCGCAGTGGTCTGGTACGCACCGCGCGTACGCAGTCGAAGCGTACTTATGCAATACGTTTTCGTTGAGTGAAAAACGGTGTAAATTTGTAGTCGCTATGAAATCCACCGTTTGAGTGATGCCCCGAGTACTCAATTAATTAAGTCGTGAGGAGAGAAGTTTAGAGCGACAGAATGTTTACTAAATCATTCAATTGGACCATGAAATAGACCTGTGCGATCGATTGAACACATCGACCGCGTCGCCGCTGCGGTCACGGAACATCCAAGACGCTCACTTAGACATCATGCTGCCTCTTTAAGCCACCATCGGTAACTTTTTTGTACCTCAGCTGCAAGAAGAGGATATTGACAAGTCTGATGTATGGTTTCAGCAAGATGGGGCCACAACCAACACTGCTAAAGACGCACTAAATACGTCATTTCCGGGAAAATTCATAAGCCGCTCTGGAGACATATTGTGGCCACCCAGATCTCTCGATTTAACCCCCGCTGACTTTTTTTTTATGGGGTTGTCTCAAAGCAAGAGTTTTTGATACCCCTCTTACAAATTTGGAGCAGTTGAAGACTAAAATAACGACAGAAGTGAGAGCCATTTCAGCGGACATCCATTTGGCGCGTCTCGGCAAATTTGTGTGTCCGATTTGAAGAGTGCATTCACCATGATGGAAGACATCTTGACGGTGTAATATTCTGTACATAAAATCCGCACTAATACACTTAAATTTACTACAGTAAAAATATTATGAATACAATTTGTTTTTTTTTATACAAATTTTCAAAGTTTAAAATCGGCGCTGAGACACCCTGTACATTACAAATTAAACTATACTTCTATATGTCTTTCGTAAATACATACATATTTTTTATGTTTTTAGGCTCCTACGGGTGGCAGAATAACAGTATTCCAGACATGTCTACCTAATATTGGACCAGGAGCTCTCCAATCTAGGTAATTTTTATCATTATAAAAAATGCTTCGTAATTATGGATTTCGTTAGAAAAATGTGTGTATATCTATGTTTTATATGTAGCGAAAAAAAAAAATCAATTGACCTTGATAATTCTGTATAATTTTATTGAAAGTAACACCTTATTTCATGACAGTAAGGTTCAAAAACCTGTAACGTAAATATATCCAACAGAGAGAATATCTGCGTGGCGTTGTATAAAACACAAATTGACACCTTATTTCGTGGCAGTAAGGTTGAAATTCTGTTGTATTGAATCTGTCATAATTTTTCTGAAATTGTCACCTTATTTCGTGACAGTAAGGTTCAAAATCCATCGTTCTACCAACAGAGAGGACCCGAACGCGCGTTCGTCCAAAGACGTTCAACACTTAAGCCCAGCGACGGACTTCTACAAGCGACTCGCGCTTGACTGTAGCGGCGCGCAAGTGGCCGTTGATCTGTTCCTGTTGAGTTCGCAGTACTGCGATCTGGCTACGTTGAGTAAGTTGTAATTTATAGAAAAAAAAAAAATACGCAAAAGGTTTGATCTTGATGAATTTGGTTCCTGCCATTTTAATATTTGATGTTATTGATCTTCCATATGCAATTTCAGTTACATAAGGCACTGTAGAATGTAGTTGAATTGAGATTTGAGCTTTTCAGATTCAATTTATTTATTTTACAACAAATATTTAATTAATCTATCCTTTCAGTTGCACGTAATTAAATTGTCATAATCTATTCTATTAAACTTTACGCTAATAGAAAGCACTTGTCTAGGGGGCAGGTCATTTTATTTCTTTTCCGTAATTTTTTTTAACAAAAGAGAACGATTTCCCTTCATTTAGTATAATTAATCTATCCTTCCCAGGCGGCATGAGCAAGTTCAGCGCGGGCACAGTATACCACATGCCTGTATTCCTGGGCGCTCGAGCTTGGCAAGCGGCTAAACTTACCAACATGTTCACAAGATATCTAACAAGGAAGATCGGCTTTGAAGCGGTTATGCGTGTACGCTGCACTAGGTATGGTTAATTTGAAGATTTAAGGATAAAAAAAGACATTAAAAAACATAAAGAGGGCCGGTTTCAAAGGCGATTTGGGTATATAAACTGATGATTGTATAATTTTGAGTAATGCTAAATGGGTAGTTTTGCAAAATACACCACTTAATTTTTGAAGTAATTTTAACGGTGATATTGCCTCTATTGGATGAGGTAGAGCGTAGAATTTCAGCATTTCTGTCGAATTGATACATACTTCTTTCTGCAGCACAGCTGACTGCTATTGATACCTTCTATTTTTTCAAATATTAAGAAGTTAGCCTTTTATAAAATACATATTATGTTTAATTACAGAGGCATATCGATCCACACGTTCCACGGCAACTTCTTCGTGCGGTCAACCGACCTGTTATCTCTACCGAATGTATCGCCAGACGCAGGTTTCGGTATGCAGTTGGCGATCGACGAATCGCTTGGAGACTTGCAGCATGCGTGCTTTCAGGCGGCTCTGCTGTATACTAGTAGTAAGGGTGAGTACACTTAGAATTATACGTATTTTTGAAGTCTAAACTTCTTTAGGCGCGTTAAGAGTATAATTTCAAAATCGCGTTATAGCAATACTGTCACGTGATGGATTAAGGCGACTATTCTGTTTTTTTTAATCTTGCCAAAGAAGTTTTTACTTCTGTCACGTGTACTCGGCACATACACTTTACTCATTCGAATTTGACCCACTTAAAAATCAGGTGTTATTCAAACTTGTACACTTATCAAGAACCAGTGACAATACATTTATTTCATGACATTAAACACAAAAAATAAATATTTTGCATAATTTTTTAGTTGATTCTATCATTAAAGCGTGTTTAAAGTTTTTTAATGTAATTTAACATTAATATTTAATAGACTTTGATTAATTTCACGTTTATGTTTGAATGTAAAGGAAATTTGAATATGTTACGGCTCACATAAGTATTAAAGAAGTGTGTAAAATAGTACATGAACTAAAAAATGTTGTGTGGTTTTATGAAACCACGGTAAAAGTGAAACTTAGGCACAAAATTATCGTATTTGTACGATAATTATCGTACGGTTCGACCGTCACGCGACATGCACTACACAGACCAAAAAGGTTGAGACGATGTAATAAAAGTTTCACTTTAATAAATGTTTATTGTGCAGGTGAGCGGCGGATACGCGTGCACACGATGGCGATCCCGATAGCGAGCACGCTGCCCGACGTGCTGCACGCCGCCGACCAGCAGGCTATCATCGGCCTGCTTAGCAAAATGGGTGAGGAATAAGGGATTTATCTTTAAAATAATACGGTGCGGTCGCGTCGGTTTTGACTGTCGAAACGTATGAACTCTATGGAGCGGTTTAGCGTGCACGGCCGCTTACAAATTAGCGCACCACCCGCGACGGTCCGCGTGCAATCAACGTGACTCTACAACCTTTAGAGAAAGTGCTTGTTATTTATTTTATTTATAAATGGTTTACAAATTTTTCATACATTAATCAATTATGTTGTACCTTCCAGCGGTGGACCGTTGCGTGTCCGCATCAATGTCGGAAGCGCGCGAGGCGCTGATGACTGTGGCGGTGGACGTGCTGGGCGCGGCGCGGCTGGCGCACTCGCTGCCCGGCGCGGCCCCCGCGCTGCACGCGCCGCACGCGCTGCGCCTGCTGCCGCTCTACCTGCTCGCGCTGCTTAAAACTGTGAGTGTGTTGTACTCTACATGTTGTATGTAGAGTCGCTCTACATCATTAATGATAAGCTGTGCGCGTAGGGACGCACTACCTGCTCGCGCTGCTCAAGACGGTACGTGTGTTCAGGGCTCTATACGAGAGAGATAGAGTCGCTCTACGTGCTAGCGCTGCTCGACCACTTTAGCACAAGTTGAATGTAGAGTCGCTCTACCTGCTCGCGCTGCTCAAAAGTGTGAGTGTGCTCAGCGCTCTATACGGGAGAGATAGGGTCGCACTACGTGCTAGCGCTGTTCGGCCTATTAACACAAGCTACACAAATAATGTAGAGTCGCTCTCCCTGCTCGTGCTGCTCAAAACGGTACCTGTTCTACTTAGTTCTACTCTTCATGTGTTATGTAGAGTCGCTCTACATCATTAATGATAAGCTGTGCGCGTAGGGATGCACTACCTGCTCGCGCTGCTCAAGACGGTACGTGTGCTATAGACGTTAAATGTAGAGTCGCTCTTCTTGAAATTGTAAGTGTGTTCTACTACTTTAATATCTCCTACATAATAATGTAGAGTCGCTGTCGCCATTGATAATTTTATTTATAATAGAATGTGTCTTCTACAAAATTAACTACTCAAAAAGATACGTGAGCTCTAAGTCTGGAATGTTAAGCCATGAAAAATATAAATAACGTAAAATGACATACACTACGTGTAGCGCTGCTTAAGACCGTATGCATGTCCCTCTTACACTTGATCAACTTTATATTACTGTATTGCAGAAAGCGCTCCGCACCGGCACGTCGACCCGGCTCGACGAGCGCGTGGCGGCCATGTGCGAGCTCAAGTGCCTGCCGCTGGCCCAGCTGCTGCGGCTCGTGTACCCCGAGCTGTACCCCGTACATGCGCTCGCGCACCACGTGCCGCGCGACGAGCCCGAGCCAACGCCCGACCCGCCGCGCTTGCAGCTCACGTCCGAGAGGTAGCTCTGCTCTATACACACGCTCTTTAACATAAGTCTCTACCACCGGCTCTACAC
Source organism: Colias philodice (assembly GCF_061535455.1). NCBI lineage: Eukaryota > Metazoa > Arthropoda > Insecta > Lepidoptera > Pieridae > Colias > Colias philodice. Next base: position 10,355,818 of record NC_143096.1, read on the forward strand.
ACACGCTCTTTAACATAAGTCTCTACCACCGGCTCTACACACACGCTCTTTAACATAAGTCTCTACCACCGGCTCTACACACACGCTCTTTAACATAAGTCTCTACCACCGGCTCTACACACACGCTCTTTAACATAAGTCTCTACCACCGGCTCTACACACACGCTCTTTAACATAAGTCTCTACCACCGGCTCTACACACACGCTCTTTAACATAAGTCTCTACCTCCGCGAACAGTCGCCTCCTTGCTGCCGACACTATCTATGCAAACAGTCGCATCCTTACTGTCGACCCTACCACCGCTTACGGTCGCTTTTTTACTGCGGACTCTACCTTTGCAAACAGTACCATATAGGACAGCTTACACATGTCTCTAGCGAGGTCTCTACTCTCTCTCTCTCTGGTCTCTTTGTCTGTAACTAATGAATGTACTGATGGCTTTTATGTAGTATCTATTTTATTTCATATAATATATCTGTGGATTGGATAGACACTTGAATCCATTTGCGGTACAATCTTACGTAATATGTTCACTGTACTATTATTTACATGGTACAATATAGGTTTTTCTATATACAATTACAGTATATTATGCAGAATGTGTACTTTAACCTTAACAAGTTATTTTATATAATTAATTTTATGTAAACTACATAAACGATGACATACTTTGAACCTTGACTCATCATACTCGTGGAAGACCTTGACATAATAACTTTAATTGCATCATACGGATTTTGTACTCTGAACTCAACATGCAGTTATAATTTTCAAAAATTGCAAATCATACTGACGCTACATTTTTTTATAAGTACCCACTTATTTTTTCCATAAAATTAATACTCCAATTGATGGAATTGAATTTTATAGTTTGAGATTTTAAGAATAAAAAACACTCAAATAACTATTCTTTTCCATATTAAAAAATGATCTTGCTTTATAAGAAAAAAAAATAAAAAAATAAATTTTTAAAAAATAATGCTTAACTATTTGTTCTAGGATCAACCTAAACGGCGCCTATCTCCTAGACGATGGAGAAACAATGATAATATATATTTGCAACGCGGTTAGTCCCGCTTTCCTCTCAGAGGTATTTGGTGTGACGGCATTTTCACAACTACCCGACGAAGCGACAAGCTTACCCAAGTTAGAAAATGAGGGTAATGCGTTATTACACGCGTTTATAGAGAAGCTTAACGACGATCGTCCGTACCCATCGAATATTGTTATACTCAGGTATGTAATGTAGTATGATTTAGTTGGATATAAGTATTTATATTTAAAATTAGTATGAAAATGCTCACATTCATTTGAAACATTTAAAGAATAAGAGACAGTAGAAGATAACTGTTTTCCACTTACAATTATTTATCTTGCATGTACCAGTTTTTGTAGTAAAATAACATCAATCATTGAGTTTACCACAAAAACTACTTTGTGGCTTTGCAAGGCAAAGCATTAACTAAGTTGCAATAACATAGTATGGGCTGAAACCACAGCTGAAACATATTTTTAGTTTTACATTCAAAACTTATTATTCATATAACATAAGGAACAATTATCTATGAAATTAATAAAGTCATCAAAATCAGTTCACTCTGTCGAAAATTCTGTCAGACTCAAAAAAAACGAGCGAGTGTGTGCCGAGCACGTGTCAGAAGTGAAGCTTCTTTGGCAAGATTCAAAGATACCAAAAACGTCGCCTTATTCCATGACGTGATGGTTTTGCCATTACGCGACCTTGAAATTTTATTCTCAACGCCCGAAAATTTCAAAATGATATTTTTTTTAAGTTGGTCGAAAATTATATCTAAATGTACAATTTATATTCACAGGGATAACTCGCCAACAAGAACACGATTCACGGAACGTCTTGTAGAAGACAGAGTCGAGTCTGCGTTCTCATACTATGAGTTCTTACAACACATCAAGACGCAAGTGAAATAATATAGTGTACAGTGAACAATTGTATGGACTTAGTGAAATGTGTTGTGATTTGGTGGCATCAAGATTTTATTATATGTAGAGATGGTGAGTTTTGTCGCTACAAATTCATGCTCTAGTTATGAAATACATACTTACAAATTTCTAACACTATAGTTTGACCTCCGTTTGTAAACTATTGTGTGGAAATTTTCTATATTTGATCAGCTGTTAAGTTGTGAATGTGAAATAGATTAGAACCTTTTTTGTACATCACAAATTTCATCTATTTGCACATTTAGAACCCTCAGTTTATCAATGTTCAAGTGAGATTTACTTTTACGACAATGAAATGTACTAAATGTTTAGGAATAAAGGAAAGAATTACAAGCAATAATTATAATATTCACCATTATATTGAATTACATAAATATTGGTTATTCATTTTATTGCTCTTTATCGGATTTAACATAATTTTGAACCTTTCAGCTTGGGATCACACATATTTATTATGAAAACAATTAAAAAAAACTCAATTAAAACCTAGCTTTTTAGAAAGAAAATTCCAAAAAATAAAGTATAAGTTTGTTATAAGATATCTCTATTTATAATAAAAACTTGATGTGTTCTAGCCAAGATTAACTGATTTCGAGTTGACAGAGTTAACTATATGATATAAACATAAAGACTCCTTAGTTTGTAAACTACCCTTTATACATTAATTGTAAAAGGGAATAGACTGAGTATTAGATAGGTACCTATCGAATTTTAACATATTTATTTAGCAATAGAAATGTTATTTAGATTAAATAGGCATGACGAAAGATTTTGAAATCCTCTTCCATAATGTGTGTTTACGTTTACTGAACAAGAAAAACCCTATATTTCGGTAATATACTTAAATTTAACGAAGATAAAAGCCATTTTTCAAAAAATATTTATTATCTGTGCAAAAACAGCTCGCAGGTGTCATGGCGTCGGCGTGACGTCAAACTTAGGTAAATACGTCAATATCTGTACGCTTGTCCAAGAAACTAAACAAAATATGTTAATTCATGCGTTAAAATGAATTTCAAATCTTATAAGTGCTGTGCGGTACCTCAGTGTACTTCCACATCAATAAAAACGCCAAACAAATTATTTGTACACGTTCCAAACAAGAAATTAATAAGGGGAAAGTGGTTAAAGCTCGCGCGGCGAAACCCCAACGATGTAGTTACGAATTCGCCACTTTATTTCTGTGAAGATCACTTTGATGTGAGTATGTTATCATATACTTATAGATTTTAAACTAAAAATGTTTCTATAATGTTAAATAATTGAAATTTGGCAGCTATAGATTCATTAATTTATTTAGGTTAAGTTTGTTTTGATAATGGCTATGATTCTTATTATCAATAATTCTAAACATTTCCTTTTCTTTCAGATGCTAAATGATATGGAAAATTATATGCAGTATCATGTGATGAAATCAGTATCACAAGTACGTATGAAACCAGGATGTATGCCCCATAAGTTTACATGCCAATCTGATAGGAAATCACGAACATCTGACACAACAGAGCGACCATATATAGGAAAGAAACGAAGAATGATGATTCTTGAAGAGTGTAAAAAGGAATTCGAAGAAAAATGTATAGTTACAAAACAATCAAGTGTTGAAGAAATTACATCCATTAGTTCAGGTATTACCCGTATTTTATTCTTATTGTTGCATATGTACTTAATAAGTATTTGTAGTCATAATTATAATATTAAAATAACAAAATATTTGTTTTACAGTTCAGCAGAATGTCGATGAACTTCCCCAATTGGCACCAAGAGTGTTGGATAAATCAGTTCAAGTAAACATATACAAAAAATACAGAAGTAAAGCTAACCAAACAAAAGTCAATTTGGTAAATCAGATGACATCACCATCAAAGCCATTTCAACATTCTGTCTCTACATCTCCATTTCAAATCAAGCATCACGGTCTTAATACTAACCCATCAAGGTCTAGTGGTAATTATTTGAGTAAAAAAGTTAAAAAAATAGAACACTCAGATAGTGATGCTTCTTATACCCCCTCTGTGACTCTAACAGAAACCTCAATACCTGTATCAATATCTGCTTCGGATTGTAGCGAGATGGTAGAGGATGACAAAAGAAGAGAAAATTTTAATGCTTTAGAGTGCACCTTGAAGAAAATTAGAAAAAACCCCCGTTCCTATATTGGTGTTCCTTTAAGTTGTTTTTATTTAGTTAACTTAATTGAAGAACAGACAAATATACCATTTAATCATATTTTACTATGTCTAAAAAAAATTAAATTAAATAATTCATTCCGTGAACTTGCTGATGATTTTGGAATTGATAAAACTTATCCAAGCAAAATTTTTTTGAAAAATATACCTATTTTAGCAAGTGTAATGCGTCCTTTTATTGTTCCATTAGTTAAGAAATTGATTAAAAAAAATCTACCAATGGCTTTTAGACATAAATACAATAATGTGACTTGCATAATCGACTGTTTAGAGATTGAAATACAGAAACCTTCAAATGCTTTAAATCAAGCCCTTTCCTGGTCTGATTACAAGAAAGCTAATACCATTAAGTACCTTATATCCTGTACACCTAATGGTTTGATAAATTATATTTCTAATGGTTATGGAGGCCGAATAACAGACACATGCATTGTTGAAACTTCTGACTTTTCAAAATGTTTGCAACCCAATATGTGGGTCATGGCAGATAGAGGATTTAAGCATGTGGAAGTATATTTAAGAAGAATGGGTGTGAAATTAGTACGGCCACCGAGTGTTGTATCTGGATGTAAGTTATCTAAAGCAGAAGCTAAAGAAACCAAACAAATAGCTAGTTTGAGAATTCATGTAGAGCGGGTGATAAGACGGATTCGTGAATTCAACATGTTAAAACCGCATGCTTGTCTTAACTTAAGTTTGGTTAAAGTTCTTGATGATGTTATAACTATAGCTTGTGGTTTGATTAATTTACAGGATTCACTTATTAAATAAAATATTAATTAAATTTCTGCATTTTTATTTACTATTCAATACATTTATATAACAATGGATATATATTGCATTTCCAGAATTTAATAATTCTTTCCAGAAAGCTTTTCATAAAATTTTCATCATAAGCGATGCAAATAATTTCTATGTTATTGTTAATTATAAATTCTGGGTCAGCGATGCAAAAGTAACAATTGTTTTTACCACTTAAGTACATTTGCAATTGCATCTGGGCAAAGCACTTCTTGTTTGGTTTACCATTTTTAATATAATTTTCGTAAGTTTTTCTACTGATGGGACATTTTATCTCCACTATGCCACCTGAACATATTCCATCGGGAGAACCAGCTAACATGGGATGTTTTTGGGATATAAACAACCCTGCATCGTATATCTCTTTCCCTAGTTTTTTGCTCACCATTTGTCTAACTTCTATTTCTAAATCTCTACCCCTTTTCATTGCTGGTGTGTCTGGTATCTTCCCACCCATTATAGAAGCAATCAGTGTTCCATCATTGGTCTGACACCGACTCACTTCATATGCTCTTGAAGCAGTCACCCTTCCATATCTCAGTTCGAACCAAAGATTACTTTTAGATTGGGCTCTCGTTTCAGCTTCTATCTTGTTGATAAGATCAATACTTAAATTAACTTTACTTAAAAATAAGTCACAACACTCTTCCTTATATGTAAACACAAGTTGGTGCATTGAGACACTAAGTATTTCATTACAAGTAAAATTTTCTTGATACTTTAGTATCTCACAGTTGTCTTGTTTTCTCTTTTTTCCTTCTTCTAGAAATTTTTCAAGGACTGTAGCGTTTAATGACATCATTGGGCTTCCTTTTGAAAGATCCTTTGCTGACAAATATTTTAAGGTAGTACCAACCCTTGATAGCCTTGATTTCTTCCAATAACATTGGACTTCTGTGCATGAAGGTTCTTCACTTCGCCTGTGGATCCACATAAGTAGCGCTATTGCATGCTTACATCCACCCTGGGCAGCAACACAATCATGGCATTCAATAGACACTATTTTCTCTTCTTCTTCATCAATAATTAATGTAACAGCATATAGTTTTGAGTGCACTTTATGCTCTGGGCAAATTTTGCACTTTACTGTACAAAGGTTTCTTTCCCGATTCAGTTGTACATAACTGATTGCATCATCCCCATATGATGGTCTTGAAGACCTGTAAAATAACCAAATTATATTGATTTGCTAAAAACATGATATTGATATACCTACCTACTTTATATTAATTTAGAAAAAATACATAAACATTGACTATTGCGATTTATAAGATTTTACGTGTTTACTTTGAGAAAAAGTGTTACTTAAGTCTCTAAAGAAACCCCTTAGTCGGTGCTTTTCTGTTACAGAAAATGTTTTCGGGTATTAACTGTACAACATTGTAGCAACCTACAAGCTGTGAAGGAGCTAACCTCAAAAGTAAACAGTTGCAATATTTATCGTAAAAATAACCTATGAAAGTGAAATAATATGAAACTAGAAATATGTATAATTACTTCTTGATTATATCAAAGTTGGTTTTATGTATGGTAAAGATAGATAAATACAAAATTAACTTACAAGGAAGTTTTCACATTTCTAAACTCAGACGAGCAAAATTCCTTATTTGTTGACAGGAATTCTCCCAACATTAACACGTCAATCCTAGGCAAATTTGAGCTATTTGCCTTAATAAAGCTCGGATCCATTATCAAAATAGATTGAAAGCGATAAATCACACGTAAAACAATATAAAATCAATCAAAATGCGTATGCACACAAACAAAACACACCTGACATGAAATTATTTGGATAAACTTTACGTCACGCGTTGTGATTGGTGTTTGAGTCAAAATGGCGGACTGTGGTATTTTAATGTTTTATTTTATTAAAAATATCAATAATCTTATTGTTTTAAATAAAAATAAGGCAGTATTTTAAAATTATTTAACATAAAGTTTCACCTAAATACACCAAATCGATCATTTATTGATACTGTCGTCATGCCTATTATACAAGTTAAATTTTATATTCTGGACTTTTTAGTTTTAAAGTTACTTACTGTTTTGTATCAGTCTGTTATATAAATTTAATACTGAAATACATAAAACACATAAAATTCTCTAAAAAATAAAATATAAATGATTGTTTAGTAGCTAGCTTTTCACATTGAGATGTGCTTGGAAAAATTATTATTTTATTAATTATGTTTGGGTCTCTTTTTAATATACAATATTTTTTTCTCCTTTTAATCTAATAATTTATACTTGTATTGTGATCACTCACCTTTGAGTAAGCAACTCGGTCTATTCTCTTATATTGTAAAATATTTGTATGTATTTGGTTGGTTTATAATACAAAAATGTGCTTTACTATTCAAAAGTTAACGATTTGGTTGCAGCTCATGTAAATTTCAAGGTGATGTATGTGTTTTTTTGGTGATTTGTTACTATTTATTTATTTTTAATTGGTACTTTCAAAAATCGAATGAATATTTGCTAGGATTGTCTATGTATGCGATTTTTTTAAACCACAGATATTCTATGAGTTCTTTCCAATATAGTTGTTTAAATGGTAATTTTAACGGAGTATTCCTTGTAAATTTATTATCATGTTACAATTTAGGTAATTGTTAATTAGGGGGTCTCTCAACCTGAATCTGTAGTAGTTAATTCATATTTAAGTATATTGTAATCATGTAAATTGGCTGTTTTAGAATTGTCAAGTACAGTATTGGTCGACAGACACCCTAATGCACTGTTCGTATATTATAATACTTATGAGTATGGATATTTTATCTTAGAGGTGGAATATATTGTACAGATTTAATGCCGTACCTAATAAATGGTCTATTTATATACATTTACGTTTTATTTCATATCTACCTTTAGAATAATTCCTTTTTGGGATAAAATCATTATTTTTTATGCAACTATAGAAATAGTTGTAACCAACATGAAGGTTGCTTCTACGTGTTTCAACATATTTCATGGAAAATTCTCGTTACAATTCTATAGAATAATTCACTGCAATCAAAATGTTATTAAATAAAATGACTATACAAGTTTATATTCCGACTAATAGTAACAAAAAATAAAATATTTCAAAATTTCTGCTTGTCATGCCTGATTTGCAAATATTTTAGGAAAGGCCTGAGTCCCAAACCTTAATGTTGGAATCTACCGGTACCTACGTATAGAGATCAAAATTAATAGAAAGATTGATCAGTGAAACAGTTAAAACATAATATTATATGATAATAGTACCTGTTCTATCATACCACTGACTTATAAAGCATTTTGAGCATTGGCCATTACATATAAAAATTGGATAATATGTTTGGAAACGGAGCTTTTACCTGTAGGTATATCACCTACAGAGTAATGCTTCAGGAATCTAAGAGCTAGCGCGCAAGAGCAACTTTTTTTGTCTCTCCCATCAACTCTATAGGGAGTTGCGTCGCTACGTACGCGCACCTTATTGATGGGAGAGACAAAATAGTTGCGGTGACAAAAGTTGCTCTTGCGCGCTAGCTCTAAGCATCTTCTTGTATTTCAACATTCAGTATAATTTGCTCAAAAAAATGACTTGTGTACCTACTCATAAGTGTCTTGATAATCTTTTAATTACTGGCTTTGATAAAAATGTCTGACGGGCTTAGTACGTAGTAGTCGTAGCACGTCGTAGTATATATTTTTATCAAATGGTGTCAAATGACCGACAATATTCAAGTACTTAGGTACTATTGTTTGTCGTGTTTACAAGATAATGGGTTCAAACAATAAGTACCTATTGTTAGCTGTCTGCCCTTACTTTAAATTTAATTATAATTGCTTCTTACTCCGATGACCTCGTGATGAAAGGAACAGCTGCAGAAAATAATAGCAATTCTTTTCATTGAAACTGATTGAACTTAAAAAAAGCTAAAGTAGAAGAAGTCTGTAAAAATTGCAAACAAATAAAACTAAAACTGGAAATGTATATTCATAAAAAATCATTTAACATTTAAATTGTCATCAAGAGCAAACGGCCAATATTCTTTTGGCGCGAATTCGCTTTTAAACACAGAGTCGTCAATGTAAGCCCATAACCACATGTATGTGCGAGCTCGAAGGAACTTTCCAGAAGATTCTACGACCGCGTTGATCGCGCGCCGGCACACGGGATCTTGTTCTGAGGGGGTGTTGAAACAGAGGTTTTTGATGTTGCACCTGAATACCTAAAACATATCTTATAAATACTAACCATATCATTACCTGAATGTTAAACGTACTAAAAGATTTATAACATTTTGATTTGTTAGTCGCTAACTCGTCAGTAGCCTTCTAATCATTTTATAATTATTAGGTACCTAGGTATGTACTAGAAAAATTATTCCGTGCTACATGACGTGATTCAACATTTTAGTGACATATTAATACTGTGATAAACAATAGGTATCTAATTTGAATAGAAACAAGGTAACGTTAATTAATATCTGTTCTAATGATCAACGTATTATAGATATATTATTATTCTTCTTATTCTTATATAAACATAATTACGTATCTATTGTGTTATACCCTTCAATAACACATATAAACACCATTACCATTATATATAACTTTTAATACAAATACTATATAAATTTATATTTTAGGGCTCAAGATAGAATTATTATATTTTATGCTTTATTTTCATAATACGTAGTAGTACCTATAGGAATTACCGAATTAGAATCAATTAGAATCAGTAGGTAATTTAATATTATTTTTCGTAAATTATTCATCATAATTCATACATTGTTTCAAGTAGGTATTGTGTGAAACACATATGATATCATATCGCATATAATTGCTTTTTAAACAAAGGAAATTTCCTGATTTACAATTTGCACAGTGCACACTTTAAATCTAGATATTAATTATCACATCTAAATGTTCACATTCTCTACATTATATTATAATGGGCACATATTTGTTTATATTATGCATATTATGATAGTCTAATCTGTTACCACTACCAATTTCGCGAGATAATGCAGTACCTTCTACCTACCGATCTACATTTAAATAAAATTTACTTTTATTTTTATTGTGGAGTAAGAAAATAATATTGTTTCCATATTATGTAATTCGCAAATTATTTATATACGTAATACGACAACGATATGTGCACTGTGTTTGTAATCACAAACATTACCAATTAATTAAGTACGAATTAACTTAGTTAGGTATATTTAAATTATAAGGAGAAATGCAAAATTAATCAATTCTTATAATCTTTACGCCCGCTTGAAATGTAGGCATTATATCACATATTTTAGCTAGCTTAAAAGGCTTTATCTACTTTAAAAAGGTCAAAGAGAAGAAAATTCATCATTTTCATAAGAAAGGCGATTTTACCTCATGACCACACATTTCTATCATGCAGTAGTTCACGAAGTCCACGGGTATCAAGTCCACACGAAATCCCAATGTTTGCAGATATTCTATTTAAAATAAAGTATTTTTAATATCATAGCTTAATCAGTAACTTAGAGGTAGGATATATTTTCATTATAAACCTGAGTAGGTTTTATAGAAATCGTCACATTTTTCTATTCATAAACATCATACCTACATAGTACATACCTACATACTACATTTTCATACACATAGACATTTTTAATACTTTGATAAATACAAACTACGCACTATCTCACAGTAATCTATTCACACGTCGCTCTATTTCGAATCATCACACCGTTATAGGTAGGTGTAGACAAGATATTATGCATGCATTACATGCATTGAAGCATGTATTATATGCTCTTCCATAATCATACATTGATTAGTAGAATTCAAAGGATTGGGTACTTTACGGCAGGATAAACAGCATGTGAATATTATAATAATTATTAAAAGCTAAAGAGAGGACTTTTACTTCGGCGAGCTCTATTTCTAAAACTACAACAGACAATATTCAATGCATATAATATCATGTACTGTAGGTACTTGTGTATTTAAATGTAGATACATATACTTAGTAGAAAACGTTACCCAGGAATGATGGGCATTGCACATTCGAATATTACTAAAAAAAAAGTATCATCTCTACACTCTGCAGTATAATAATATGTATTACAAGATAATAATATTACTTTGCTCTGGTACCTCTCAGGCCTCGCAGTTTTTGTGGTTTATGTGACAACGTGAAAAATGTATCACAAGGTCCGTAATATATTCGTACATATTGCATTGAGATAAATTATTTGGTTGTAAATGTTTATAAAAAGGTTAAGAAAAACTTTATAAAATCGCTCTATCGCGAGATGGAATTGAAAGATGTCATATTTCGGAGATAGAGCGAATAATTTATGTACAGATAAGCAATATAATATAATTATGGGCTTGGGAATATATATTACTTTTGAATGCATTTTTTATTGTACTCTAATAAACAATACTGAAATTTTCAACTGATAACATTAACCTTCACATAGAGAAAGTCAAAGACGAATAAGAAACGAGAAAAAGTTATCCATGCGCGCTCATTTACCTAATAATTACATTACCTTGGTCATTACATAGGTAAATTTGACCTAAGGTTGCCTGGAAGAGGTCGTATAGATCGTACCTAAATATATAGCACAAAATATAGCGCTCTAGGTGCGAGAGTATGCTCTGGCATAATTTGTTGTCCACGCAATGAATGATTTGCCGTGATAAATAGTTGTAGGTTACAGACTTCCTCGCGCTTATTAAGCGCGTCACACACGGTGAAGATACTATAATATTTTATCTTAAGATACTGTTATATTTTGTATTACAGTATCTTAACGCATCCGGTATCAGCGTTCGGACCATCACGCTGGTCATGATGGTCCGAACGCTGATACCGGATGCGTTTAGATAATGTAATATAAAATATAACAGTATCTTAAGATAAAATATTATAGTATCTTCACCGTGTGTGACGCGCTTTAGTGTTGTTTAAGATACAAAGTAAATATTTTGAGAAGTTTTAAAACAAAAAGTAGCCCATATCACTCCTAGGCTTTTTTTTTATTGGTAATAGGGAAGCGCTTGACTACAATCTCGCCTGATTTTTCACTCCACAGTGAAAGATAAACAAACATACTTCCGCATTTTCAATATTAGTAAGGACCTTTCCTTTTCCACTTTGGGTACCAACATATATTTTTTATCTATGTAGGTATTATCATTTTATCATTGAAGACTTGTTTGATTGCTGTTGTTATCACAGTGTTATTTTTATATTTTATAAAATGTAATTAAGATAATAATTTTTCTGTCTTAAGCCTTTTATGGCAATAGAATTTGTTTTGTTTACCCTTGTATTGTAACTGTGATTGTAACCTTTGGAGAAACAAAGAAAAAAATATGATTAATAATTCGATTTAAGAGCTTAGGTTTCATTATTAAATGATTGAATGTTTTTTGCCTTGAAATGCAAGTTAATATGTAAATGTTTAAAAGGCTAAATATTACTTTGACTTAGTAACAAAAAAATTGTGAAGAGTTTAAACGTTTGAGAAATATAATAATACCTATATAATGCAAAGCTTCGATTTTTAGCAAATATAACACAACCCAAAAACTACGGTTATCGACTATCGCTAACTAACTTATCATATATAGGAAAAATAAAATAAAAATTAATAAATTAAAATCATTTATTCCTTATTAATATACTTAACGAACAGCAAAAACTAGTGTTCGTCAAAAATTATGATAAAACTTATTCCTTTTTTCTTAAAGTCAATTTAAGGGGTATCCCCCCCTTTATGCCTTGTACGACATTCATCCAAGGGTTAAGTGGTAGTTCCAGGGGGGTATTCTCTGCTGGTTCAACGGAGAATCTTTGAAGAATTGCTGCCAGACCAGCTAAGGACTGCATCTGGCCCAAACGCGCACCTGTAAGGAATATACATTATTTTGGCAAACTTATTGTTATTTCGTAACTCGGGATATATCTTCTTTACCTTAATCGTAATGGAGAAAAATATGTCAGAGTATTTTTATTTTCTAAGACATTTTCTTGAAAATTCAAACAAATAGAGCTTATGCTCTAGGGTCTACCTGATATATTTTTTGAATATAAGCCTAAAGTTAAAATTATGGTTAAAATAAACAACGTCTTCTTAAGAATTTTATGATGTATCAAATTATTAAATACCTACCTAGCATATGATTTATGCTGATGTTGCATCAAGGTTATTAGGCTTTACAACTAATTTTTGACGATCTTAAATACATCGTAATTTTTTATACTTCACTACATAGTATAAAACAAAGTCGCTTTCTCTGTCCCTATGTCCCTATGTATGCTTAAATCTGCGGTTTTTTAATAGATAGAGTGATTCAAGAGGAAGGTTTTAGTATATAATTTATTATGTTTTAGACAAAGCGGGCGAAGCCGCGGGCGGAAAGCTAGTATGATATAATGATAAATTATGATATTGTACTCAACGTAAACAGTGACATTGACCATTATTGTCCTTTATATTATCATTTAAGTTATCATTATCATATATTAACAAAAATTTTACTCCTGGCTTAATGATTAGGTTTAGGTATCTTCTTTTTTATTGAATGATATGAATACAGTAAATACATAATAGGTAATTATTGAAGATTTATAAATTATTCGATGTCTCATTAATTATAGTCTGAATCTAAATGTATTTTATTTATTGTTCGAGTTAATTCTATTTTAATTTTTAGTAACTATACTTGAGCTTCACCTAGGGTTGCCAACACTTCATCATCAAAATATAGTATTTTTCAAAATAAGGTGTAAAAAATATAGTACATTTAAAAAAAATATAGTATTTTATGGGAAAAAACAAAAAAAAAAAAAAAAAAAAAAAAAATAGACAAATATATATTTATTTTTATAAAAACTATATTTTTTTGCACTTCTTGCACTGTGTAAGGGAGCGTCCATAAATTACGTGAGGTGTTTTTGTCCATATTCTGACCCTCCCTCCCCCTCTGGTGAGATATCATGAGATTTTATTGAACCCTCTCCCCCATCCCCCCATCTCACGTGAGATTTTTCAAAATGTGGGTTTCGTTTATTTGTCATTGTAAAAAGAAAAAAGAAATTGCTTCGTGCTTTTGTTTACGACTAGTTAAAAATAGTAATTAATAGATATTGCTGAATGTTATAACAAGGTAACAATAGAATATTTAAATCTTAACCGTAACATTAAAATCTTAAGCATGTTATTTGGATTAAATGGACCAAAAGAGTATAATTTGTTTTGTTTCAATTTAAAAAAAATTGCGTGATATTTGCTGACACTCCCCCCCTCCCCAACGTAAGGTTAGATGAGATTTTACTCGACCCCCTCCCCCCATAGACATATCATCACGGACTTTTCTGTAGACCTTTTCAATGTGTACAATACTTAGTACATTATTTTGATAAAACTCGTAGGGTTCAGCCTGCGTTTGCAATGTAAGCGGAAAAAATGTAATTATTTACGACATCGCATTAGAAACCTCAAAAATAACAGTACTTCTCCACTATTTAATGGATGTTATTATACATATAAACCTTCCTCTTGAATTACTCTATCTATTAAAAAAACCGCATCAAAATCCGTTGCGAAGTTTCAAAGATTTAAGCATACAAAGGGACATAGGGACAGATAAAGCGACTTTGTTTAATACTATGTAGTGATGATACACTATGTACTTGTGTTTCTTTCTTCTCGCCACTGGTATATGCGCAATAGGTTACATCACTTAGCCATCTTAACAATTAAAAGGCGCGTTTTTTTTTTTTTAATGAAGGATTTGTTTGTAACATTGTCGGTGTTGAAAATATAGTATTTTTGCGTACTATATATGTTTTCAACAGTATATAGTACGCAGACCCGAAATATAGTACAATACTATATATTATAGTACGGTTGGCAACCCTAGCTTCACCTACAATCTACATGTTAAATTTTCATGAATTGATGATTTTGATGGCATATTAACATGAGCTTTTTTTTGGCTTCAATTTAACATAAAATAATATTATATAATCTGTATATTTAGGTTCAATGACCTTAAATAAACATATCACTCGCGATACCATGATAAAACTTGTCTGTACCTAATTTATAATTTCAAGCCCATATTGTATTTAATTTGAGTTAATTTCGCGTAAAATTCAATTTACTTAAAAATTACATGTAAATTAACTCACCGATACAATTCCTCGGACCAGAACCGAACGGTAAATATGTGAATTTGTTGAGATCTTTAACTTCTGTTGCGAATCTTTCCGGCCAAAACTCATTGGGCCTATCGAAGTATTTCGCATCCTTTTGTATTGCTTGTATCGGGATGATCACTCTCACACCAGGATCTATTGTAATTCCTAACTGGGAGATTGTATAACTTTTAGTGCAAACCCGATTTAATATTCCCAAAGAAGGGAACAATCGCATGCCCTCTTTGAATGCCATATCTAGAAGGGTCATTTCTGCGATAGCGTCATAACATAGTTTATTATTATATTTCGATAGAACTTGATCAATTTCGTTTTGGATTTTGACCTGTATGTCTGGATTGAAAGCAAGTTGGTGTAGCGTGAAACTGGTGGCCGAGGAAGATGTTTCGAAGCCAGCGGCGAAGAACACAAAAACTTGGGCAACAAGAATACGGATATCCATATCTAGCTCCGCAGGTTTCGGCGCACCGTTCTCATCGAAGTTCTCAATAGAATCTCCATAAATTTTACTTTTCTCAGATAGCTCCAATAGAAGGTCTATGAAATCGTGTCTACCTGACGGTTTGTAATTCCTCTGTTCAAATATCGATACAACAATATTAGTTATAGCTTCTTCTATATCCTTGTCCGAAAGATATAATTTGCTTCCTAGTTTTGGAAACAATTCCCAAAGACCTAACACAAGAATGTTGCGTATGGATCGCGTAAACATTTTTTTCCCTAAAGCTCTAAACGCGGAATGTTCGTTGTTAATGCTGTCCATTTCAATGCCGAAACCGCAAGCTCCAATGAATTCGGTCGTAAACCGCGCCATCAATTCTCTAACATCGCAAATTCCGCCATTTTTCACAGCATTATCACCTGCAACGTGCAGTTTCTCTGCACAATTCACAATTAAAGGAAACATAGCCTTTAATTTGGCCGTAGTGAAAGCCGGAGTCAACCTTTGACGCAGTAATTTCCACGCATCTCCTTCGATATGAAACAGACTTTTCGATAGAGTTTCTTTATCTTGATTTTTCCCAATACCTCTCACATAAAAGTGATTGAAATCGACATTGAGGATGTCTCGTGCGATGTCCAAATCTCGTATGATCAATTCCGGAGCAGAACCTCTGTAGTAGCCGACCACTTTCTCGTTTGGATATTTTTTGTACAACTCTCCAGATATTTGCGTTAAACTTTTGTATCCGAAGAGATTGTTGAAATGATTTCCAAATATCGGCAACGGTGGCTCATGTTTCACGTTTCTTTTACTCCAGTATCGATAATTTTGTGTTAAATATAATAAAGCAACCGCGATAAACAATAACACGAATATAAACATAATTAGACCGGTCGGCCTCGAGGCTGGTTCTACACTGCACGATTCTCATTTATGTTAGCTCTACCTCTACAGATAAGTTGCGATCACAGATTGAATCATGTTGCAGTGAAATAATATATTTTGCCTTTTGGTATAACGCCTTATATATACTATACCTATATATCTATACCACACACCAGTTACCACACACTAGCCAGTCCTTATTTAAAAGTTACATATTATAAATCAAAGACGTTGCCTATACCTGCGTGCCTGTCTGTATATTTATTGGCTATAAAATTGAATACTATTGCACCTATTTCCATTTTCAGTTTTTATAGGTACTTAGTTAATTTTTAAGACTCCATAAAAAAAAATTTTCAATTTGAATATTTTCATTATAAGCCAGTGTCATACAGTGTCATACAATGTTTTTTCCTGACTTTTATAATTATTTTTTTTGAGCCAGTTCGTTTCTTAGGGTTCCGTGCCGAGGTGCCTACCGAGAAAATGTGTAACAACTAATTCTAAAAAAAAAGATTAAAAAAAAATATAACAAGTTTGAAACTAAAACTTGATTCATTTTGATTCTTGAAATTTTCACACAATCTTTAGAAAATTCCCTTAAAATTGTAAAAGAATAATTAAATGAGAATAAATCAAATATTTAAGATTTATAAAAGATGATAATTGTGAGATCTATATTAGATAAATTATTTTCCTGTTCGTGTTGTTCTTAAAAAAATACATAGAGGTCAGCCTTCAGAATAGCTTATTCAATATTTGTACGGAATCCTTAGTGTCGTGAGTGCGATTCGTACTTCACCGATGTTTTTGAGTGATTATATTCATAATATAAATGACTACGGTCGGTACCTACCTTGAAATTAATATCATATAATTATGTTGCCAGACTCCTACACAGTTACGAGTATTATGGTTGTAAGGTTATTACTAGTCAGTTTGCTGTTGTTAATTTTTTGTATTTTTGGTTATGTAAAAATTGGGTTTAGATTGGCTTGTTTAAACGATGGAATCATCGTGGAATCATCCATGTTAATGAATGCAAGAAATAATAATAAATAAAAAAAAAACACAAAGGATGCAGCATCCAATTTTTATGGGCATAGAGATTACTCCCACTTGTTGTGGGAAAAAATGGTCTCTATGAAAAATGTAAATACCTACCTAACTATTTTCTCCTATAAAAAATTATTTTGAATAGTTAGCATATATGATAATAACTATCAACATTTATTGATGTTTGATTTTAAGTAAGTAATATATATCTACCTCCTCAAACCTATGGAAAATTTCAATTTTTAAAGTCTTATTTAAAATAGTAAAATAAAGTTTTATTAAACTGTACATAAATAATTTTCAGATAATTAATGGAAAAGACAATTTATTTTTTGTACCTACGTTCGTTTGGTGAGGAACCGCCGACTTTTTACACGCTTTATATTAGCTTCACCTGTATGTTTGTTTGTTTGTAACCGACTTCTTTGGGCGCGATTTTGACCCACTTTAAACGGCCAGATTTCGTTCAAACTTTGTAGATTTATTCAGGACCGATGACAATACACTAATTTGATAAAATTTTCTATTTTTTAGTTCGGTTTTCTATAAAAAACGTGTTTTTTAGTTTTTTTTAACTATTATTATTGAGTAATATGTGACCTCTGTTCCAAATTAAGTTAGGTTACGAAATATTTACACATGCTAAACATTAACATGGCATTGATGTATTCATAAAAATTATAATAATAATAGACGGCACGTGTTGATTAAAGTTCGCTTTTTAATGTACATTGATATTACTAGGAAAAACACACAACATATTTGCGTAACTTTCAATAAAACCCTAGGTCAAAACATGTGTTTTGTTAAAATGCCAAACAAATATTACAAATAGTTGTAATGAGTACATAATTTCTATGCATTATATTTGATTATACTTAGGCGTATAATATCTCAACAATAGACGTCGTTAGAGAATTACATATATTGTTTATAAATTGATGATCATAAATTCAATTATTAGAACACTAACAAATGTTACACTTTTTATTATTGTACTAGGTTTGTGACTTTGTGGAGACGAATGTTTGTTAGTCGTTGACTCTACAGTCTAGGTACTCTCTAGTTGTTTCGAAGATTAGATCGAACAGATAGAAATGTGTTATATGTAAACAAATGCATAAACAGCTACAGTAGATAATATCTAAAATTGTTTATTAACACTTGTTAGCAAAATGAGTTTTGTCACACTCTCTTTTTTTAATTTAGATATAGAGAAAAAAACAAACATTATAGAATCCGTTTATACAGCAATTACATAGGCACAATTTCGCATGACATACCCGAGACAATGTTATTTTATATATTTGTGGGTATATACTGAATAGATAATATATATGTGTAGTTAAAATACAATAACAGTGCCTTTTTCAGACTGTAATGATTATCGTTTTTGTAGAGTTTTCAAATAACCGTCATTATAGCCTAAACCCACTACTCGATTCGGCAGGTATCTGTTTTTTATGATTTTTTTTAAATTAATATTTAGGAGGTAGGTACACAACGGATTAGTGATAATTTGCTTGTAAAAAAATAGCTGCAAGTATTTGTAATTAGTTTAATCATTTTGCTTATAGATATAAATTGCACTTACAATTGTAAAATTAATTATTAACAGTCATTTTTGTTGAATATAAATACATTTTTTTCCAATTACATATTCACAGACTTATCGCTAATCCTCTGTGTACAATTTTAATTTTAAATTAATTTTAATAAAAAACAGATACCTGCAGAATTGAGCAGTCAGATTTCAGGGTATAATCACAAATGGTCATTTAAAAAAAAACTTTAGATAATTATAATAAAATTATAATCTTATATTATAAAGGCAGCGTAAATTAAATTCACCTCAACTCATTTACCATTTAGTATCATCAACAATCGGAATGATATGAAAATAACATCGCCTGCAGGAATATAACTGCAACTCTCTGTCTGCTGTTTCATAAATAGCTGCTACTATAAAACCCACAGTAAATATTTTTAAAACTGTAAAAAATCTGAATTTATCCAAGCCATAAGTACATGTGTTTTTTATTCATGACAAGATTCAAAATATTTCACACTATTTTTTTTACTGCCACCTAGGGGTTACCATGATATTTTAAAGCAGTATTAACTCCTGTATGGGAAAGTGATGGCGCAAGATGACCTGTGTCATGTTATATTCTGTTATTTTTCCACACTGGAAACACACTTCCACAAAAAGCTCTACTGTATATACTGTTTTTGGACTTGATAGCTGAGAGTACCCCTGAAAGGTAAGTAGGTACCGACTCTTAAAAATTTTGGAAAGAAAATTTTACTCAATGAAAACACTCCAATTGACAATTATAAAAAACATGAAACCTGCATTCAAAGATGCTGATAGTATAAAGAAATATTTCCAAAATCATTAAAATATTATGTATAATTTTTAATCTTCGCAAGAAAACACGTAAAAAAAGTTAACAAACATGTTATAGTTTGTTTGACCACATAAACTCATTCGATCAATTATCAGGCAGGTAAACTTACATAAATTGTAAAGTTCAAATGTTATCATCGCTTATGAGTTATGAAATGAGACCCATAGACCCATACAACTAGAATCAGCAACAAAGTCAATAAAGGGCAAAGTAAACAAAACAAGAGTCACCGTAGTACAAGAATAACCCTGGAATGCCGGATATTGCAGGCATTCGAGATTTACAGGTGTTCATATTCTTGCTTCTGAATTCAGGCAGCAGGCTGCCAGTACGCGTTCACATGCCGGCGCGTACGCACGTGCCGATCGATTCGAAGTAGCGTTGTTTACACGATACGTAGTAAGACTCGATCGTGGATGGTGAAAATTGTGTGAAAGGAGTAGATACAATAAATTAAATAAGTTTTAACACCGAGATGAAGGTACTTACGGTAGAAGATAAAGTTGTTAGTGTGGGGAATGAGAGAGAGCCTACTGTAGACGTTGAAGTTCCGAAATCTATAAGGGAAGAATTAAACAGGTGAGGGTCTAGGATGCAAAATATTAAT
Source organism: Colias philodice (assembly GCF_061535455.1). NCBI lineage: Eukaryota > Metazoa > Arthropoda > Insecta > Lepidoptera > Pieridae > Colias > Colias philodice. The sequence goes on from NC_143096.1 coordinate 10,376,388, forward strand.
GAAAATGAAAATAAAATTAGTATCACATTGAAATTGTAAAGTAGACTCTTCCTCTCGCAAATAATTGACAACAGGTGCATTGTTTATAGTCTAGATTTTTTTGAAATAATAAAGACTAAAGTGTTCCGATGTAGAGGAATGTTAATTTAAAACTTTTACGTATTAGATAACATAAAAACTGATTTTAAAACATTGGAAAAGAAAATAATTGTAAGATATACAAAAATTTAACATAAACAATAACTCCAAATAACAGACCTTAATTTAATTTAAAGAAACGTGAAAGCTTTACTATAAGAAACATAAAAAAAAGTTTAAGAGAGATTTTAATTGTGTGATGTGATTGATGATTGAAATAATAGACGATTGAAAATTATTAAGACAAGTATAGATATAAGATAATATAATAAATCAGCAATACCAAATAATAATAACCATATCTGCAAAAATTTCATAAAATGAGTTGTATATAAGCAAGTTCGTTAGGTCAGACGCTCTTGGCTCTTCTCCAAAATGATACAACCGCGTGGTATGCGCTGTTTACGCATTGTTGATGTTTTTCATAGTACCGATAATGGAATGCTGTTTAATTCATTTTAATTTTAACAGAAATATGTATAATATTGTAATATTATACGTTATCATGAATGCTGTTATATATAACATTATAAAATATAATATAAAATAGTTAAACATTTAAAAATAATTGCGATCTATTGATGAACGAAATCATCTGGAATGTGTTTAAAAATACACAAAAAAGCATAGCTAATCATTAATATAGGGAAGATTACATGTGTGACGGCACAGCCATTGCGAATCCCATTAAATAGATAAATTGGTACGAGATCAAATTAATGTGACAATCATGTATGAAGACTAGAGTCGAGCTTTAAAACGATAGAGTATTATTCTAATCCAACGATATAACAGAAATCCCTTGTTGATGTATGACGATTTGTTTACGAATTTATAGTTCATCTTTGTTGGCGAACTTTCTCTTCAATAAATAATTTTGAGACACCATTTTTTAATAAAAATATTAAACAGTCTACTCTGCACTAAATAAATACACATCGACGGTGATTTATAAAATTTATCTTAAAGGTTAAATTTCTTACCAAATTAATTAAGGTTAAATTTCTTACCAATTAAGGTTCTGAAAATTACCAAATTAAATTTATTGTCTACAGAGGTTGCCCCTTGGGAGTGTCCCGTGTGATCGACTCAGTATACATATGTGGTGCCCATGCGTTGCCTGGAGCTGTGAAGGCGTTACGACCAGGTCTTGTGGTCAATGCTGCACCAGAACTACCACCGCCACCAGAAGACTATGTTCCCAGGCATTATGTACCACTCCTGGACACACCTAATTCAGATATGCATCCTTATATGGAGAGCGTTGCAGACTTAATACATGAAGTGAGTAATTTTCTGTAAAAAAAATCATAAATTTACTTTTAATAGGAACATAAGGCTAGCGTAAAATAACAGAAAACAGTATATAGTTTAAAACAGTATCAGATTCAATAGTTTCACAAAATACCTTTTTTTGTTTACTTTCAGAAGATTACCAGTCAAGCCATATCCACGTGTGCCAATTATATAATGACTAATATTTGTTTCAGGTAGTTGCAAGAAATGAAGAGGTTCTAGTACATTGTGTGGCGGGAGTATCTCGCTCAGTCACCCTTTGCTTGGCGTATCTGGTGAAATGGCACAAGATGACCCTGAGGGACGCCTACCATCACATGAAACGAAGAAGGTAAGGATTGTATGTAATTTTGTATTTGATAACTTCATTAGGTGTTTTACTACTTTTGGTGGTTAAGTTATCACTTGTCTGATTGTAGTGTGGTCTGAAGAACAACGCATTCTTTATGTAGTTTGCCAATTCATTAGTTAGAAGTAGACCATCTTACCCAAATCATACCAAATTATCTTAATTTCATACATTACGCAAATGGTTCGAAAAACGATGAGTCATTCCTATCTGCATCAGTATCTGTGCATCTGAACGGATGGGTGACCGCATTTTTGGTTGCTTTGGTCTTAAAGATATAAATATGTTAGAAGTGAAGCTCATAAAGATATTTTAAATACCTACTGTTGATACATAATAAAGGACAATGTTGCCCTTTTAAAATATGTTATAAAAATTGAAATTGTCCAAGTCAAGTCCAAGACATCTGAACAAATGAATGATTCAGAGAATGTTAACGACATAGACCTTGTTTATATTAGGTCAATTATAGACGGAGTATTACAAAAGCAAAACATAAAAAATTGTATAATTTCAGCTAGATTACGGTATTTTGCAGGCCACAAATCCGACCGAACACAGGATTCTTCAAACAGCTCATAAAATACGAAGAGAGACTATTTGGAGAGGCGTCAGTTAAAATGGTGTACTGTGAAGCGATTGACAAAGAGATTCCTGATGTATACGAGCCAGATTACAGCGGCATGACGTGGTTCAGACAACGGTATGGACCTATTGAAAATAGCTAGCTGTAAACCAGTCGCGTAATTATTCTACGATTATAAGGCACTGATGTAATAGTCTTAAGTTGAAATGCTTGGAGTAATTGGGTTATGCACGCTATTTATAAGACTGAGGAATGAGTGTGAACGATAATGCCTAGTTAACTTTTAGCAATTAAGGAATTATGAGTTATGTTACGTTTATAAGAAGCGTTGTAAATTATTTGTGCTGTATATTAAAATTGTGATAATTTATGTAATTTTGTGTAAGCAATATTATGTTAAGGGACCAAATAAATGGAAATGATTTTTATGTTTGTATTTTTATTTATACCCAAAGAATACATAAATGATAAATCCAAAATTCACCAATCAAAACACTTTATAGATAGAGACTGTTTCTGAAACAGTTCTGAAAATGCAGCCTTGTAAAGAAAACTCATTGATTAAATTTGCCTTGATCCAAATATCATACTTACCAAATAGTAAGGGAGTAAAGAATAATGACTAATTCCATTGAAGCAATGTTGTTGGCCCCGTGGCATTGAGCGAGCGTTCAAAAATACATTGGCGCCGAAGTTAGGTACGCGTGTCATTCAGAGCTAATAGTAAGCTATTGTTTTTAAGTTTTACCCTTAAGTACTGGAAAATGAATACTGAAGAGCAGTTTCAGCAACGACAATAGCTTTAGTTGGAAGTACACATTGGTTTTTAGAGTTAGTAGGCGGTACACAAAGGGTCAAATTTGTATAATAGCTTGTGTAGCGCACGTCGTAGAAGCCTACATGACTTCTATTAGGTGCTACATACGATACGATATAGACCATTGTTCACAAATATGCGCGATTGGCGTCATTTTGTTTCAATTTTTTTGGTGTCAATAAATAAAATGTTCTGTTTGAAGTAAGACTAAGACTTAATAAATTCAGATCATATTACATACAATTCTTGAATTGGATCTAGTCTTATTTTCTAGTAAAATAAATTTTAGATCATACGAAACAGTCATGTGTTTCTTCATTATTTTAGTCTATCCTGGTTGTTAAGAATTTTATATGGATTTTTTTGAAGGATGAACATAAATTAAGGTTTTTATTTAGTTTTTAAAATGTGTTTATGTGAATGTTTTATAATTATTATGGGCACTGGGTGTTATTAATGTTTGGATAAAATTTAAGATGTCTGAATTGTGTTTAAATTTTAAAAGCTCTTAAGTCTTTTACTGCTGTATTAAAATCCTATTGGAACACATAGTTAAAGCATTGAAGTTTGAACATGTAGATGATTTAGATAAAATATCTAATCGCTACGTAGTATAAAACAAAGTCGCTTTCTCTGTATGCTTAATTATTGAAAACTACGCATCAAATTTTTGATGTTTTTTTTTATAGATAGAGTGATTCTCAAGGAAGGTTTTAGTATACATAGACAAAGCGGGCGGAGCCGCGGGTGGAAAGCGAAGGTAAAATATAGCACTTTAATTGACAATTACACGTGTACGACTTTTTCAGTACTAAATATAATTTTTTCAAGCAGTCTTCGCCAAACAAGTACAATGCGTATCCCTTCTTCCACCCTGTCACATAGATTTTGACCACTTGCCAGATTGATGTGGTATGTCACATTTGACATGTTAATTTGGGAACTATGATTTATTTACAAAACGAAATGTGGTCTTATCTTGATAACAATAAGTACTTATTTTGCTCGGTCATACTCACGTGACTTGGCAATGAAAATCAAGTTCAATGTTTTTGTTAATTAGCCATGCCACCCACATATACATGTCCATAATTAGAAATTGGCAACAATTTTAAAGGACCTTTGCGGCCAGTGACACCCTACAGTTGTTTTAGAAAAGTAAAAATACAAAAATGACATAGGAAAGATCAAAGAAGTTTGTAGAAATTAATTGTATTGTTACCCTTAATTTGTACTGTTGTAACATAACATGTCCAGTCCAGATAATATCATTTGAATGAAGTCAGTCAGCGTAAGTACTGTGCTGTTTTACAGACAAATTTTAGTTCAATCTGACAAATTACGCTGCATTTTATATTTACCATTGGAAATATTAAAAACACGCATATCCACAAAGCCGCGAACATTAAAATAAAATTAGAAAAGTAAAGAAATTTGTCCCACTTTTCCAATTTATGACACCTTTGCGAATAATCATCGCCCTGGATTAAAGAACTGAAAGATATAATTGCGGCCTTGTAGTCATTTGATGTGTATACAGATTCCGGCTTATTATTTGGCAAACGGCACATACCTTCGCGAAGGTAACCAATAAATTGTATCTTGGATTAGTCCCAGAGACCTTGCCCTTGGCGGTAATTAAGGGCTCGTTACGGGACTGGGCTTGACAACGATAGTATTACGTTTTACTTTTGCTCTTAACTCATCACCATCCATACAACGTAATAGCTACTCTGTAATAATAATAATAAACACTTTATTGCACACACAAACAAAACAAAATCAAACAAAAAATACAAACAAAGTAATATAGAGCGGTACAAAATAGGCGGCCTTATCGCTAAGAAGCGATGTCTCCAGGCTCACTCTGTAATAAAGACATTAGGAATAAACACCACTAGACAAAATATGATAAATAAATTGGTCTCTTCTAAAAAATGAAGTCTGGTATTCCTATGTGGTTAGATACATTTTACAACCGTATCAATGATATGCGAAAAAGTAGTGCTAGATCAAGAGGGTTGAAAAGTATTAGATAGGGCACATTTAAATACATCAATAAATCAGTAAATAAAATGCAATTTGACCTATCTTCATTCACACATTGCTGGAAACTTGTTTATATAAGAGTTTCCAACATGTGTCCATTGCAAATTAACTTTTATTATACATTTGTCATTGAACCACTATAACTGATCAAAGATACAGATCAAGGGGTCAACCTTGCATAAATCAATCGTTTAATATAGCCATTAACCGTCTTGATATCCAGTCTAAAAACAAATCAGAAATGACCTTTATTTTGCGAATTCTTTACGTTTTTCCCGGCATCTTTATTTAAATAACCTTTATTCTGTCATGAGAAATATGAATATTTTTCAGTTTATTAACGAGAGAAGAAATGGAGGAACTGTATAATTTAATTTCAGCCTTAAAATGTTTTAAAGTGAGACCATTCAGTGAAATCCTTCCTAATAATATTATAAATGCGAAAGTTTGTGAGGATGTGTGTGTGTGTGTGTGTTTGTTACTCTTTCACGCAAATACTACTGAACCGATTACAATGAAATTAAGCACACATATAGAGGGTAACTTGGATTAACACAAAGGATAGGTTTTATCCCGGAAATCCCACGGGAACGGGAACTATGCGGGTTTTTCTTTAAAATGCGGGCAAAGCCGCGGGCGGAAAGCTAGACGTTGATAATTCAATTATCACTGAAATTATTAGGAAGTCTTGCGGAAAGTCGATAAGAGAACAAATGAAGTGGATGTGTGAAATAATATGATTAGCGTACCTCTACGCTTTTGGTTCTTATTTTTATTGTTACAGAACAGTAAACTTGAAACTTCATCTCAATAAAAACGTTCTTAAAATATCGCAAACAACAAACAAACAAAAAAGTCAAATATATTAATATTTATTTGTTTACTTTGATTTCATGAGTTGTGTCTTTATTCGTGGGACGATTAAATTGTTATTCTCGGACTTGAATACAGAATAAATTTTCCTTTCTTGAAAAATTTCCACACAAATAACCGTTCGACTCACAGTAATTGTTTAACCTAATAGTGTATTCAACCTTGAATAATTTTACAAGTACCGTCAAAATCACACAAACAAATAACACCTCACTATTTCATACAGTCTTCCTCTGTCTTTATAAAGAAAAGCAAGAAGACCACTCAATGTGGCCGACATACCTTTCTACATTCCGCTGTATTTATATCCAGCACTTAAATCGCTTCTCACAGCGACATTCTCGAATATTTTTAAAACGTCTTGCCTACTATTTGTATATGACATAATAGCGACGAGGAATGTTACGTGTCAACTATGAAAATTATTATTAAATGTCTGCTGATGGAATTTTAATTACTGTCAGTGCAGATGTGACACCTTCGCAATGCGCGTGAATTATCTGTTTCGACTGGAAAGATTAATTTGACGTATTCGTGATCAATTAATTTGTTGTTTGGTTACTGATAATCAGAAACGTTGGACAGATTTTTGGGTTATTCGATTTCTTCTGAATAGCAGACAATATTATACGGTAAATGACCTGCATTTAATATTATTGTCGCATTTAAGAATTATAATATAAATCCTTTTTTCCTGACGATATCTCAAAACTCAACACCGAAAAATTATTCTCCTTTATCTCCAATTATTATTTTTATGTGAACATTCCAAAAACAAAACCAGCTTATTGATGTTCAGTTGTTTTATTTTTCCGCATTTTCTTTAACCACAACAATGAATAAGTAAAATAGAATGCTTAAGAACTTTCTAACCACATTTCAAAAGCAACCGCGATCGCTGACGTGCCATAATAAAAGCGGAGTGCTGAAAACATATACTTCAAAGAGTCCAATGTTTTGTTGATTGTGATTTACGATGAAGGGACAGGGATTGTTTTATAATAACTTTTAATAGGGAAACAATATAAACTTCTTTCATAAAATGAATATAGAGAGCAAGGTGACGATTGTTGTTGATCAAAATATTGATGACTAGTAAAACAGATTTTGAAATGTCCAGCATGCATATAAAGCTCGGAATTCATGTTTGTGTACTTCTACAAACTCTTCAAAGATCACGATAACATAATTCCATTGATACACCAGATCATAATATGAATTTAAAACTATATCTTGATAAAAAGTAGCCAAAAAGTCCGTCTGCTAACAGAAGAGAGCATCTTATTATTTAATAAAAAATATGAACAGGAACTAAAGACACCGCTGTATTTGATCTTCATTAAAAGTAGCCAAAAATGTCCGTCTGCTAGAAGGAGAGATTCAATTAACAATAAAATATTATTAGTCGAAATGTTACCTGTCTGACGTTTGTACTGCGTATCTCAACCCTCACTGCGGTATGTTGGCAGATCGCCAGGATGACACGGGCCGCAGGAATGTTATATTGATATCACTGAAATGTTAATGATGGCTCGAAAGTATGAGTGTGAACTATGGTACTTCATATGAAGATTTGGTAGATGTATAGGAACTTTTGCCTATAAATGTTTTAAGAACCGAACCATCTTCTAACCCACGCAGGGTTAGAAGATGGTTCGGTTCGGTTCGGTTCGGGTTCCTAAACCCAAAAATTTAAGTGCCTATACTTTCCATTTTTCCTAGACATAATATTATTAATAGTGAGAAAATTTGGAATAGCAAATTGAAATAAGATTGCTTAGTTCTTCTGTGCTTGTGTTTATATTGGTGAAAGTTGGTGTTTATATTTTTTGCACATCAAATTTAAAGGTGCTTCTTTCCTACGTTTTCTTCGTGTTTTACTATATATAGAGATGTTGATTGCGAAAACTCTACACGTACTCATTTATTTATAAAGTCCACAGATTATGCTTGCGAATGGTTCAGAATAATTACTGCAAATGTTTTCGAAACATTCCATATGAAAATCAGAGACGTGTTTATTTAGAAACGCTTCAATGTTACCATTGATAATTCCCAGACTCGCCCTATTTCAAGAACCTTTGAGGAATTTCATATACAAAATAAACCGTTGCGAATATCAAAATTAACCAGGGCATTCACCGGCAAATTACATACACGTGACAAAATTAAACAACTGTTAATGTAAAATAGAACGTTTTAAACTATTTATTGACTTGGCTAATGTCGTACCGATTTTTTGAATGGTAGCTCGTTGATGATTTCCAGTGCACCGATCGAGATGGTTGAGTTAACGCAGATTAATATAAGTATGACGTTCTGAAATATAATTGCATTCGTATAATTAAGTGAATGCTATAATAAGAACGAGATACTTGAAATATCAGATCATTGACTACACTTGTACCGTAACAAACAGAAGATGGAAATGACATTTGGTGGGATGGATTTAAATTATGATCGTTCAGAAATTGCATGCTTCGTAACGTCTTAAATAATGATCCATAAATATTAAAGATATAGGTACCCGTCCACAATTCAAACGTTCTGTAATAACAAGAGTAAGATGTACATTTATTATAGCTTCGTCATTTCAAATATCACTTCATATCATGCACCACTCCTGAGCTTTTCTGAAACACAAGTGACATAAGTTTCCTGCAGTCGGTTAGTATATTTCATCCAAGATATAATTAGGGCCTTGATAATATGCAGGTCGAGGAATGTGTCGCATACCTGTTGATCGTATTTGGGTCAGCGACGGAATGCGTAAACATTTTTTTTACTATTTTTGAAGTTATTAATGCTGCCTGTATTTACGGAATGCATAGAGCTGTTCAGGCGGCTGTTGGATTAATATTTCTGGTCAAATTTTGGTACTGATTTTAGGGGGTGAGTTACTTTGCTATAATAATAATTGTTATATTTGTATATGAAAGCAAAGTTAACAGCTGTTTAATTAACGTTATAATCAGCTCTCTGAATTTACACTAAGGGCAATCGGGGCTAAAAATTTATTGTAGACTCTAATCTACGATAAGTTTTTAATTTTTGGCAAAATGCGGAGGAGGTTAAATCCGCAGAGGAAAGCGTTCGTTTAAGGCCAACAAAACCAATAATTTGGCCACCAAAGGGTACATAATAAACAATAATTCTAAACACTCATATAGAAATTAAATATTTTGCATAAATTTGCTCGAGTTGGATAATATCTGAATTTGAACACCAACACTGTTGAATATGAATTAGAAAGGACAAATCCATTAAATGCGAAAATAACACTATCTGCTTCGTTTCGCATGTAAAACAGCACAAATTTTTACCATTTTAATAATACGTATTGATGACAGCTCAGCTCAAGGAATGATATGGATTAAAAATTTTCAAGGTATGAAAATTTATTTCGGGAAACATAAAAGGTTCAGGTCTCCCGAATTGAGAACTACTACTGGTATTTATAATGAAACATGGGAATTTCAGTATAAGTATTATTACTTTAACAACGATAAATTATTCAATCAATCAAAACCTTCGCTTAGCACACGTCATATCAATCAACACATATCGTCATCCTTTTCGTCATCGTATGGATCATCACGTTTTTTAAACCAAAACTATGAAAAGAAAATACGTAAAAAGCATGCGTAGTCCTGTCCGTTAGTCCACATTCCTTCTCAATTTAGACTCATGTTATTAATTTGGCGCTGGCGCCGCATTTTATAAACAATATGCGTTTTTATAATCTACATGTTTATGAGCTTATACAACAGAGAACTAATAGTGTTTTATGGGTAATTTTACAGGAAAATTACTTAATAGTTTCATTCAAGTTGTAACAACACTGGGTGTTGATACGATTCATGATCTTATTGAGGTTGTAAGAAAATACTTTACTACTTAAACACTTTACGATTTCTTTGTTAAATTTTCCTGTTGTACGATAAATTTATTTGAGGACTATTTTTGTTAAAACTAACCCAGCAGTCGCGAAACATAAATTTTATTCGTACTAGAATCTGCACAATCATGTAAATGTATCATTGCGACCTAATTTTATGCGATTTTTTCTGAAAATAATTGACCTCTTTTCACTTTGGTCACTCACTGGCGAATTATTTATTTTCACTGGTTTGTTTAAACTGTTATTTTCTGAACTTATTCTTGATTTTTTAAGGTTTAAAGGACGAGAAACAGATGATTTAAGGAGTTTATTCATTTTATGAAGGTCAATACTTTGGAGCTTTTCAAAGACTAAAAAATAAACAAGCGAACGACAGGTACTGAATATGTATAAACTTCAATATACTAATGGATACAATTTTACTACTATATTGAATGCAAATGCAATGCTGGGTCATAGTTAGTACTTACTAATTTCTACGGTTATAAAAAATATTTCATATTCTATTTAAATTGAACTTTTTATATTTCCTTTTTATTTTAAGTTCTCGCCTTCGGTTCTCGCGCATTTATTTATTATTAATAAATTATCCCACTTTAACCAATTTATATAGAACAAAGACGTAAATGAGGTGAAAATAAAAAGGTTTATTGCGTCGCTATTTTAAAAGTGAAAGTGGACCTGAAAATTTATAATGTTCTTTTACAAAAAACCGATTGTAAATTTGTATTAAGTGGTCACAATTATACGGATGGCTTCGTGTTATTCGGTGATGTCATGTTAATGGTTATTGGACATTTGCATCAGTTGGCGGGAATAATTGGTAGCATTTGTTTATCGGTCACGAGGTGATGCAGCCAAGATTTACTTCGAAAACGTTTTGTAGTGCAGTTGCTGTTAGCATCAGTATCTTTTCGATTTGTTTTTGTTTTAAATGGGTGTGGATGGATGGATAGGATGGTCAATTTGATAGTGATTAGGGTTCACACAATGCGGGCAGGCTGCCGAAGCAATTGTTGCGCGAGGCAACTCGGTCTCTGTGGACGTCTCTCGACCGAGGAAAATTATGTATTGTATGTGATTGGTATCTGATTATATGGAACATGCCTCAATATTTTTACTAAAGTACTTTTTTATTATCTAACTTTCCACCACAAATTGTATATAATGGTTTCAATGAACTATTTTGTAGATGACTAACATCTTAACAGATAATGTATTTTAAACATTTTATGACAAATTTTGCTCATAATTTTTTTTTTATAAATAATTTACTCTCGGAAATGGTGGTAGTGATAAATTGTGTTGTTAAAGCACCTAATTGATGATTTACGGTGCCGCATATGACCGAGTTTCTTTGATAGTCGGGTCCCAATGTGAACTCGTTAAGTCGGATATGAAATATTAGTTTCGTATTTTAATATATTTGGAATTTGGCAAATTAAATGTTAATTATCCGTACGTTAATTTGCCGAATTATTTACGGCTGGAGAAGTACGCTATTTTCGAAACGGAATTTTTATTATAGCACACTAAATATACTACCTATACAAGTAATTATAGTTTGTTTATCGTTTGTAATTTGTAAATAACTGGCAAAAGCAGGCGAGACATAGCCACACAGTTCTGTCTTTAGAATGTATGTACCCTGTGTACTTGAAAATCCATAATTATGTTAAGTGAGAAAGTTTGCGTCTGTTCGGTGTGAGTGGATTTAACCACGAGGCAAAACTACATTACAATTATTCACGGAAGAAATGATATATAGACTATGATTATTCAATGCAACTGCATCCTTCAAATATTCTGTTTTCTTTTCTTAATTTTTGTGAATTATAAATTAATAAAACTAAGATGAGGAAGCCAGCGGTGATCTACTCGATAAATAATTACGTAATATAAAATCGATTTAAAAATACCCAGTGTTAATACGTGATCTTTTGCAGGTATTTTGTTTAGGCTCTTCTATTTTAGAAAGCAAGTGGGTGGTACATACTTATGTAAGATTTATATATCTACGCACAAACAACTGTTAACTATTCTTAACTGAGACCCAAAAGTGGTCGTTGACCTTTAGTTTTCTGAATAGAAAAACTAAACTGTAATAAAATGGATTGGAGAGGAAGAATAATCTCTCTATCAATGACAATTTTTACAAATGATTACCTATGTGTTTTTGTAATACAGCACATTCGAAAGGTGAAAACAAAATATTTTACCGTAATATTTGATTATAAATAAATAAAATAAATAAAAATCGTTTATTTAGAAACAATACATACACACAAAACAATTTAGAGACCACGATCGCCTCAACTAGGAATACACCTGTGCTAGAGACGATCGACGCCTTCCTCTCCAGACTTAGCCAGTTTTGATAATTTAACATAAATACTATTATATATTTTTATAAAATAGAGAATTATATATTATACATTCTTTTTGTCATGAAACCTACGAACACGGCAGTGCTCTTCCTCTTATTAAAACATCTTCACGAGCTCGCTATGCATACCTACCGAGGCAGCTATAAGTGGACTAAATTGCATTATATTTCGAGCAACAATAAAAGCGCGATGAGATCACTTATCTAAACGTAGTGGCCGATAGTATGAACTTCTGAATGCCGGCTATTCTCGAGTGTGAATCACAATGCAAGCGCGCGGCTGAAACTTCGGTAAATGCAGATTGCAGGTGTAATAATAATTTGTATGAATTTATTATATTTGTGTGGTTAAGAGGCTTTGTGTTGCGTTTCTAGAATTGCCCCTTTTTGGTTGTGAATTTGAAAAGTCATGTAAAGTAAACATATAAGTATGAAAGGTCAGTAGTAAACACTGGAAATCAGTGTCTCACTTCCGACCTTCGTTGTCTGATAATATCTTTGTCTTTTTTAAAAAAATGGTTTGTTTTATTTTATTCACATACTTTAGCTTACCTTATACCTTAAGGTTGTTAGGTTAGATTACTGTGAATTTCCATATAAAAATAAACTGTATTCCACGGCGTTTTGAATGATTTAACACTATCCTTCAGTTTTGATGTTGTAATTTTTTTTTGCAATATTATAAGTATAACATTCTACACCGTAACATACCTGCATCAAAAAGTAATATATTATTTCACCAACCATCCCGAACTAATATGTTTACATCGGCGCTTAATTTATATAATGGCCGCATAATAGCACTTATTTCTATTTTATTATCACCAATTAAATCCAAGATTGCAAATGAATGTATATCGTAATTTACTTTTGTTTTGATGGTCGGTCGAGCCAAGGGTGTTTGGGGCGTTCTGAACTATTTCAGTATCAAGAATGAAAAATAAACACATTTACACCTATTGCGTCGTGTTTACATGGCTGAATATTTTGGCGCCAAGCACTAAGTCCGTTTGACGTTTTTGACATTTACCACAGACTATTGTAACATGGGTGTCAGCTGCATGAATTCTTTGTAAAATGCGCAATTTGCGTTTTTAATCTACTTTTATATAGTTAATTCTGTGGAAACAAATATCGAGTAGTTTTTAATAATATTTGCTATAATAGAACTTTGAGACTTGAGAGCATCATCAAATCTCACACGTATTATGATTGAAAATCACGCAATTGAGTCAACTCTTTAACCTTTATTATTTATTTTATGTTGAAAACGAAAACACCGCCGCACATAAATGTTGGACATTGTCTAATGGATATGAACCCCAAGTAACCTCACTAATTAACGATTTGCTGGTAATAGTGACGGTGTATTTTTTTATATAGGCTTAACTAAATAGTCAGTTGCTTAAATTGTTAAATTACTTCACACTGTAAACATATGGGTATATTGATAGAAAATATAGGATACTTAGGAAGGAATTTTCAAGGAAATGAAGTGAGATTTACATTTCATAAACTTTTTATATTGTTACCATTTCTCTATTATTTATGAATAGCAAGTTATGACTAATATTACGAATATTATAGCTCTTACAACTGTGAAAAACATTTTACGAGCAAAGTATCCATTTAGACATGTCGACTACAATAATATATTTTTGTCATTTAAATCTAAAAATATTTGAACGTATTTCAGTCGCATATCAAAAAACACGGGACAGCTAAGGTGTGAGGAATTTGGCATGGATGCAAGGACACACATACATATTGGACAGGCGTGCCGATTGATATAACAACTATTATATTATATGTCATATAACAATCAGAAAGACGTAATACACAGGTGCTCTTAGATATTAGTTACCAGCTAATCCTAGCGCTATTCGCTCGGCTAAATTTCGTTATTGAAACGCTCTAAATACTATGTTCTAGTTGGAATTCTTGTGTGATAGTTATCGAAAATAATTCTTATTAGTTATTCAGAATTATAATATAATGTATAAAAATTATGTTTGTTAATATTGCAAATTGACTCATTTTCATCTGGAGACATAACGACGTTTTGATTAATGTTTTGCTTTGTAAATAGATAAAACACGAGATGTTTACAGAAAATAAACGAGTTTAAAGTTTCAGATTTATTATGCCTATTATATTAGCGTAAATATCACATAAAATGCGAATCGGCGATCGCCGACCAACCGTCGCTCATAATAACTAAAAGAAAATCGTTGATATCAATTTAAATACAGCTTATTCATTAATATTAATTATTAATTCTTTAATTTATTCCAAAGCAGATTAAAATTCAATAAAAATAATTATTAATTTTACGATTTATTAATTACATTTAACTCACATTTAACTCTATAATTATAATAATTTATATCTGAAAGGCATAGACTCCAAACTAGCTTGTTTTTAAGTTTTAAGGTTTTTGCCAATCTTATCGTCATATTTTTAATCTACTTAGATAAAAAAATGTTTTAATTTATTTAAAGGTAAGTATATGACAATGACTTGGACAATTAATAGAAAACATCATCAGCAACAATAATAAAAGATGAAACTTAATATTATAACTACCCTGGAACGCGACTTTTACGGTTTTCGCACGAACATAAGAACCTAGCAATAAAACTATTTAATTGAAGTGCCAGAACGACCGCCAAGATTTGGACATTAATATTTAATACTAGCAGTAAACTTGGGAATTTGCACCTCGTGTTCTTTTGCGGATTATCTGTCCGACGGACGTTCGGAAATAAGCGCCAATCTTATTTTTATTTTCTTTTTAGAGATCCGCTTCAATAGAACTACATCGTTTCAATAGTATTTTCTAGTGTTTGATTTGACGCGAGTATTCATTTAGAAATTTAAGATTTTTTAACGGATTTTAAACACGGTTTATTCATTATATTATTTTCCCGACGACCTGACCGGTCTCCCTATGACCCCGCTCGCTGAGTTCGAAACGTCGGGAAAATAATATAATGAATAAATCGCGTTTAAAATCCGTTAAAAAATCTTTAATTTCTTCTTTCATTCTAAATTTACATCGTTTCAAGACAAATATAAAAACAGTTAATTAAATATTAAGTTAATAATGAAAATATCACAATTGAACCAATAATTATATTCTGATTGTTTTGTAATAAATTGATTGATGAACGTTTGCAAATTTCCATGGCTAAAATGCCATTCGTTTATGGTTTTATTAAATTAAAGATATTTTATTTGCATATAAAATGCATGCTCATAGCATTTTATAGTTAATTATGTAACTTGAAATATAAATGAAATTATTATATCAATGTTTATTCTTGACATCAGTAGGTATATTTTTTGCAACTTCATCCAAAATAATACGAACGTAAATAAAATAAATCGTTACTTTGAACGCATCGTTAAATTTGTAAAATTTTGGCAAGGTTAGAAGGTTTTTGCATTAATCTTTTGAGGATTTTTTGAGGACGTTCAACTCTTAATAACTTTTTATGTTCTAATCTTCATAAGGTATTATACACAAATACAAATGCACATATTATGGTTTTAAAAAATGAGGTAATAATATTTGAAAGTGTAAACCTGTAAATAAATAAGCACACCTTTGTTTAGAATCATCATATAAATTATAAGACCTTATCTTATTGAACATCTTATTTAGCAATTTTCTAGCCAGCGTTTCTTAAAATAAAACAAAACAAAAAATAGAACATAATCATAAAAATTATCTAGCTAATTACATTTTAACTATATAAAAACAGTTATAGTTTTTTCAGATATTACTATCTGTCTGTTTTGGTTTGTTATGGTTGAACACTTGAACCGCTGAATTTATTTGGTTGATATTCCATTCATAAATAAGTAAATCTCAGGGAAAGACATAAAATAAGTGGAAGGGGATTTAGAGGGCGGCCTCTATTACTTACACATATATCATTAAATTACAAGAAAAATAATTGTACGGGTAACGGACAGCGCAAGAAAATCTGTTTTATAATATTTCTTTGATAGTTGCATATAAATTAACAGCTATTGTTGAAACTCACCCGAAATAACGTTACGAGCTATAAAAAGATTCTGCATGCATTTAGCATCGGAAATAAATCCTGGAGCAATTTCGTGGGCTTTGTAGTGAGTCAGCTGAGTTGGCACTTACTGGGGAATATTTGCGCATTAAATACTGAAATATTTCGTGTGGACAGTGTGAAATGTTTTATTTATACTAATATTATAAAGCTGAAGAGTTTGTTTGTTTGTTTGAACGCGCTAATCGGGTCCGATCGAAAAATTCTTTCGGTGTTAGATAGAGTAGACCATTTATCGGAGGAAGGTTATAGGCTATATATCATCACCCTAAGACCAACATGAGCGGAGCAATGCGGGTGAAACCGCGGGGCACAGCTAGTTTAAAATATTAATACAACAGTATTCTCGATTTTGAGGACAACGCTTTAGTAGAAGCACCGAGAATATTGCTGGATAAAGTCGTAAACATCCGTTTGATTATGGTATAAATTAAACAGCTAAAGAAAGTGTTAAAAGGTTCGGTAAAAACACTTCATTAATGTCAACGTTTTCAATACCTTTCCTGATATAATCAATGAAAGGGAAAATATTAAGAAATTCAAGTTTTATAATATTTAAACAATTTTGGACTTCGTGAATTTTCTTATAACAACACAAATACCTATGTTGCTACAAAACATTAGTTTTATATCCGTATTCGGTTTTAGCATTTGTATTCTATTTTAACCAAACAGGAGTAAGTGCTATACAAATGCTCCAAACATTTTCAGACCTTATAAAAAATGTAACAAGAATGAATTTTAGTTTTAAAAGGACATTTAAAACGTCATGTGCGTTAAGGAAAAGTGCTTTAAAAGCTCCTATGATTGATAATTATTTAATACCTCATAGAAGTCTCATAGTAAAGACGTTAAAAAACGTGAAATAAACGCGTTTATTTTTATAGTTTCCTTTCAACGAGTAATTACATTGACGCACCGTTGTTACGTTAGTCGTTAATATTTTTTGTTCCTCCCACTTCGTCACATGATTGAAGTGAAAACAACAGTTTAAAGCGTTTTACATTACATTTTTGTAAATATTATAATGTAAACTAGCTGTGCTTCGCGGGATTGCTCGAGGATCTGCATTGTTCCGCTCTTATTGAACATAACGTGATGATACCTATACCTATAGCATCATAATATAGCCTTCGTTGATGGCGCTATCTGACACTGAAGGTTTTTCAAGGTTTTGAGATTAGCGCTTTCAAGCAAACAAACAAACTCTTCAGCTTTATAATATTAGTATATCGTAGTTCGAGCGTTTATCTCTTTCTGAGTGCACGTGTGAATTGTACTATTGTATTATACGTATTTCTGTGATAACTAAATACCGCGTTCGCGCGAGATTCGCGTTGTGCGCGAGTGGCATTATGCGCCTTATGAATCATGGCGGAGAGCACAGAATGCAATGTTGACCTACCTAGTAATGAGAATTATGAGTTGAATAATATGTTTGCTATTGAGGACTTACACCAATCGAACGACGAGAGGAATGTGGTTTTATTACAACCGACAAAGCGTGGAAGAGAATCAGACAATGAACAAGAGGAAGAATGGACCCAAGTTTCGAGAAAAATTAAAAAAAAAGCATTAGAGGACATACAAATTAGCGTTACGTGCAAGGAGAAATTTCCCAAGCAGTATGCATTAGCGAATATATTTAAAGATAACTGCATTAAAGGTATTTTACGAATAAAATACACGAATCCGTACAAAATTATAATTACCTTCTCTACGGAGAATTGTGCAGAAAAATTTTTGAGCTGTGAAGCATTTGTTGAGATGGGATGGAGCTCGTCGAAAGTGTGGGAGGTTGGGTTTTCGTATGGAGTTGTAAAGGACATTGACGCTGATCTACCAGATGAAGACCTACTTAAATCAATAGATAGCCCGGTTAAAATAGCTAACATCAGGCGATTAAACCGGAGGTCTGGTGATGAGTGGATCCCCAGTGAATGTGTTAGAATTGGGTTTGAGGGTCCTACGCTTCCGCCTTTTATTTACATATACGAGTTGAGAGTAAAAGTGGATACGTATATATTCCCTGTGACTCAGTGTACGCATTGTTGGAGGTTCGGACATACAAAAAAATTTTGTCCTTCAAATAGAATAATATGCCCAAAGTGTGCAGATCATCATGAAAATTGTGATAGTACTATCTTCAAGTGTTCTAATTGCAGGGGAAGTCATACGGCGTTCTCTAGAATATGTCCTACCTACGCGAGAGAAAAGCGGGTGAGAGAATTAATGTCTGAATTTAACGTCACTTATAGAAAGGCTTTAACTATGTATGTCCCTCCTACGCCTATCCATAGAGTGGATTATAAAAAAATTGACGACACGCATGAAGACAAACTGGATAATTCGGTTACAATTAATCTGAAAAATGACGAGTATGTGGCGTCGTCCGCTAACAAGTCAAATAAAAGTTATGCGGAAGCTCTTCAAACACCGAAACATAATATTAATAATAAAAAAGGAAAATCATCTTATAAGAATATTGATATTATGGATGTACAGGAAGTAGAAGAAGAAAAGGAGGATTTTGACTGGAATCAATTTGAGTCTGACAGTTTAAACGAGTGTAGCATTAATAATTCAAAAAATCATAAGGACGGTGAAGGTACATCAAAGGATAAAAGCCTTTTTAGAGAGCTTATTACTAAAATTAAAACGATAATTTTTAATCAAAGAAATAGTTTATCTGATAAAATTAAGTGTGTAATTAAGACTGTGATTGAGTGGCTGACTTTAGTAGTAGTAGACTTTTTTTCGGATTTATCAATATTTAAGAATATTTGCAATATGTTTGTTAAAAATGGATAGCTTACCAAACAATGTAACATTGAATCTATTTCAGTGGAATTCTAGAAGTTTAAGACCTAAGCTTAAGTCCCTGGAGTTATTGTTAATTCAAGAAAATGTACATATTGTAGCGTTATGTGAATCATGGCTACAGCCTGGAAGCCTATGCAAAGTGACTAACTATAATATGTTTCGGCAGGACAGGGACTCATCTTATGGGGGCGTAGCTATTTTAACGCATAAGTCAATAGATGCATACCAGGTACCTATTAGTGATGTTCCGTTGGGTTTAGAAATAATACATGTTAAAATTAAGAACTGTTCTATCGTTGAAAATATTTATTCCTTATACTGCCCGAGTAATGTTACTATTTCACAAAATGATTGGGAGTTGTTATTCGCTAGGATGAATTATAAGTCTATCGTAATGGGCGATTTCAACGCGCATCATTCCGCTTGGTCGAATAAGACCGATATGAGGGGCGTAAGACTGTTTGATTCTTTGATTGATAATAATTTAGGTATTCTGAATGATGGAAGAGCTACTAGATTTCAATTGGTTGAGAATGTTTTACGAGAATCTTCACCTGATGTTACACTTGTTTCGAATGATATTTATTTGAATTTTTCTTGGAATGTAACGAATGAATGTATGGGAAGTGATCATTTAATAATTAAAATAAAAGCCGTCATATCATATGTACCTAAAAATATTAAGCGTAGAAATTTTAAATTGGCTAATTGGCCGGGTTACACAAATTTTTTGAGGAATGAATTTTTGAATTTTGATTTTAATATTGATTATGATGTACAACAATTATATAATCTATTTATAAAAACAGTCAATGTAGCTGCAGATAAATTTATACCATTTACTAAAATTTGCTTTAAACCAAAATCTAAATTCGTTCCCAAACCATACTGGAGCCCGGAGCTATCGAAGGCAGTTGCTTCTAGGCGTCTAGCCCTTTCTAAATTTAGGCGTAATCCGACACCAAGCAACTTGGATGTTTTAAACAATGAAATAAGAATATCACAACAACTTATTAGGAATGCACAAAACGAGCATTGGAAGAAATTTTGTTCTTCTTTTGATGACGTTTGTTCAGCACGTGATATGTGGAATAGAATGAAATGGTATAAAGGTATTCCAGCCAAGATAACCCATGTTGACTCACAGAAAGCTGAAAATCTTTTAAATGTATTGTGCCCCTATTTTGTTAGCCCAGTTAAACCAGATTTCTCTTCCTTTAATGAAAAAATTGAAGCAGAAATATCTTTACATGAGTTTGAAAAATCTATTAAGGTTAAGGATACTGCTCCAGGTCACGATGAAGTGTCATATTCTATGATAAAATATTTGCCAAAAAGGGGAAAAGAAATTTTAGTTAATATTTACAATAAAATTTTATCTTCCAGTATTACTCCTCAACAATGGAAAGATATTCTATTAATACCCATACTTAAGCCTGGAAGAGACCTGAATGATATGAATGCTTTACGCCCTATATCACTTATATCTTGCTTGTGTAAAATATTTCATACCATTTTAAATAATAGAATAGAGTGGTTTCTTGAAAAAAAGAGATGTTTTTCAGATGATACAATTGGTTTTAGGAAGTCCAGATCAACCTTAGACTGTCTTTCTAAGCTTGCATCCCAAATTCAGTTAGGTTTTACGAAAAATCAAGTAACGATTGGTTGTTTTTTGGATATTGACAGTGCCTATAATAATGTAAATTTAGCAATTTTGACAAAAAAATTAGATCAAATAGGGGTGGGATCAAAAATATGTAATTACTTATGGTGTTTTCTTAATTCCAGGAATTTAGTTGTGAAAGTGGATGATTCTTTTATAAAACGTAAAACCAGCCAAGGTTTAGCTCAAGGGGATTCATTATCCCCATTATTATTTAACGTTTACACATTAGGTATTTGTCAGGTGCTCAATAGTGTTCATATGTCCCAATTTGCCGATGACTTTGTACTTTATATTACGGAGAAAAATATAGATATTGCTAAGTCCAAATTACAGAGTGTTCTAAATAGTGTTATTTCAATGTTTTATGATATAGGCCTGGAAATATCCCCAAATAAAAGTAAGATTTGTGTGTTTAGTAAGGGGTGTAATAAGAAATCTATTTCTATTAATATTGATCAATTTAACGTGCCGCTGGTTAAAGAAGTTAAATATTTGGGCTTATGGCTTGATCAGTCATTAAGATGGAATAAACACATTAATGAAACTATCAGTAAAGTGTCCAGATTTGTTCAATTATTTAAAGTTCTGGCAGGCAGTAGCTGGGGTGTACACCCAAAATATCTACGTACATTATACATTTCACTGATAAGGAGTCGCTTAGATTATGCTAGCTTCTTGTATGGGGATGGTTGTAGATCCAACCTGTATAAGTTGGAAAAAATTCAAAATTTAGTTATGCGCATTATTGGAGGATTTATTAGAAGCACACCTATCCATGTAATGGAAAGTGAACTTGGTTTACAACCATTGCATATACGGCGTCAATATTTATCTGGTAAAACTTTATTAAAAATTAAATCTAGAAATGATAATCTATTGGATATTTTAAACGAATTATCGATTGCATGTTCAGACAATAATAATCTTTGGCGTAGGAAGTATAAACCACTATTGATAGAATCTTATACATTGTTTAAGGATAAGGTGATGTTTTCTAGCGATGTCTTAGGGCGATATAGTCTGGATACTTGGATAAATCATATTAACCTAGTTGATGCTATTAAAACTAATATTCCATCTGTAAGCAGACCGAAAAATAAAATAGATAGAAATATTTTGTCTACCATTTGTAATGATTTTATTAGTGGGGGGTATACGAATTATTATAAGGTGTATACGGATGCATCCAAACACAGTTATGGTCTTGGTGCCGCCTTTTATGATGAGCAGACTCTAGAGTTTATGAAGTTTAGAATAGCTGTGATAGATAATGTTAATATTTCAACCATGCATCTAGAGTTACTCGCCATTGTTGAAGCCCTGTCCTATGTCTACTCTCTTAATACTAAAAAAACGGTTATATACACTGATTCAAAGAGCGCCTTATACCACTTGGCTCAATGCACCTCTTCAGCAAGAGGTCTCCCTGCAGCCTATGAGGCTTTGAAAATAATCTATAATTTTCAATTAAGTAAAAGAGAAGTCATTTTGCAGTGGATTCCATCTCATACGAACATTATAGGCAACGATAAGGCGGATGAATTAGCAAGATTAGGTGCTTCTGACGGCATGGTTTTGAATATTATACCTTTCTTTACAGAGTATCTACCATACCTACAAGGAACGATTCAGAATTTGTGGAAAGATTACTTTGATCGTAGATCTAGAGAGAAGGGTATCTGGTATAGAACCATGCAGTCGGAACCTTTAAGATGTCCTTGGATCTGTAAATGTGATTTTAAAAGACCCGAAATTGTGATTGCTTTACGTCTTCGCTCCGGACACATTCCATTGAATCAGTTTAAATATCTTATGCGTAAATCGAATACAATGAATTGTGCACAGTGTGGAGTGGTTGAGGATGTCTATCATGTCTTGATGGAGTGTGTCCGGAACCAAACTGAACGGAAAAGAGCCCTACCAGATGACTATTTAACTAAGGTTGGATTTTGTAATAGCTGTCTAGCATTTCCGATGTCGGACAATGCAAGACAGCTATACAAGCTAGGTAATGTGTATTTAAATCAGAGCTAATTACATGTTTTTGAGGACATACGGAGCGACATAATCGACTTCCGACTAAGCTCCTTAAATATAGATTAAAAAAAAAAAAAAAAAAATATTAGTATAGATTACAAAATTCAACGAAAAAATACGGATTGTTTCGTGCACAGGTTTCATGGTAATCTTTGAATTTCTGTCTGTACAGTGTACACCTATTCTATTCAGTTTTGCTAACCGTTGAACATTTTAACTAGGTATGTAATTCCAAGGTATATTTATACAAATATCACATCTCCAGAATACCTCCGACTGGCCTGTGTTAATAAATTCTTATAATAATAAATAATGATGATTAATCTTGAATTCCCCAGTCTTACTTCAAAATGAATAATAGTTATTTCGGCACCGAAAACAATTATGAGCCGAACCATAACATAAATATTTATATTTTAGTTCAAGCAAATTCGGAATCCATGAATGAATTATTCATTAATTCGAGTGTGTAGTCTCTCTTAAGTGACGTAAAGTTTCGCCTACGTATTGTACACAAAAATTGGCAGAACGATTTGCGTTTTAACAAAAATAGCAATATTCGCCAAGAAAACAGGTGGTTGCGTGCGAGGTATTGCGTAGTATGCGTGTTTCCATTGAATAACGGGAAATAAATATGAAGGTATATACAATCTATATCTATATAATATATAAAAATGAAACCCGTTTTCCTTGGTCACGGCATCACGCGTGAACGGGTGGACCGATTTCGATAATTCTTTTTTTATTATATTCCTTGAAGATATAATATAAGAGGATGGTTCTTATGTAGAGAAAACGTAAGTATGTACCACGGGCGAAGCCGGGGCGGACCGCTCGGACAAAGAGGATTCGAAGAATATTTTTCATTGGAACTTGTCATCGAGATGAATCAAACTTGAAATGGATTGTTTTCGATTTACATTGCAGAAATTTACCTCTTAATAATAAACAATACATTCTATTATTGATTTTTAAATTAATACAAATTAAATAAATAACCTACGCCTACGTCTATTGATCCTTATGGACTGAGCTAAATAATCCATTCAGTTATTCACTATTTACAACAACACAAATGCACTAAGTACCTAATTAGATTAAAATATATGTAAACTTGTTTTTTTTTCTATTTTGGACGACGACGAAGAGAAAAGTATATTATAAACGTATAAGAAAAGTACCTATGTAACCATATATTTATCACCATACGTAGCATGGCAAAATAAGCACAAAAGGCTCTCTCTTATTTCCTATATCAATAAATAATGAAAATTGAAAATCGTGACGCATCTTACAATGGACCACGCCTTTCGTTGATGTCTGACGCGCGAATTTTTAACCCGTCGATAAACAAACCGAATGAATGGATTTACATCATTGTGTATAATATTTCCCGCGTCACATTACCTCAGTCATATTTGACGAGATATTTTTATTATCTTATATCATTAGTTATTTATTGCAAAAGCAATGACGAGGAAAATTCATCGATATACATTGTTTGCCTATTTTGCGTTGAGTGATTTTGTTATTATTTATGCTTTTAAGGGCCAATTTTTCAATCCATAGTTAAAACTTATCCGCCCAATAAAGTATTACACGATAATATTAAAATGTCACCCGTAAACTGTCAAAGACACATTTACATTACATTACAAAGAATACTTTTTTGAAATGGTAGTTTAGTACGTTATTCGACGAATAAGTATTAACCAAGGTATGAAAAATCAGCCCTAAATAATATTAAAATAAAACGTGCTCTGTGACGTATCTTGTGAATTAACACTGAAATCTGCAACTATCTACTTACTAACTTTATATACCCATTTACATGACACCTTTTTTGTACATTCAAGGGCAATAATTAATGAATTAAATACTAGGCGCACTATTTGCCTTTAAATAATTTTAAGCAACTATTTACACGCGGGTTTCAGCACAGATAATGTAAAATGAAAACAGCAAGATTTTTTAAAAACCAAATCTTGTGTAACAAATCAATAATGTTATTATAACTGTAATAATATTATGATTACTATTAATTGTTACAATATGATTTACTTTTTTTGGATTTGTTGTGCGTGCCATTTTGAAAATTAAAGTTGCGGCAAAATAGTTTACAACATTATAATTATTATTATAACGTAAATTTTTCACATTCAATAAATTCAAGTGTACATAATTTTGTTTTAAATATTTAATGCTTTAGAAAAAAAATTAAAATATTATTTTAAATGCTGTTATTCAGCATTTGGCGCCATCTACACAAATGTCATCGTAGCGCATGCTGCATCTCATTCACTCCTGAAATGCACCTCCTGAAAACTGTTAAGTTAACGCATTTATTTCAGAGATGGCGCTGTACTTATTTTAATATAAGTTATTAAAATGAATAATTTTTTAATTATGTATTTATTATGTGAAATATTTATATTGAGAAAACTTGTACTACTTTAGTTAATCTTTTCGATACAATAAGATGTAAGTGAAAAATATTAAAAAGTTACCCTTAAAATTTATCAAACTGTTTCTAAAGGCCCGACGAACATTAAATTCTACATGTTTAAATAGTCAATTTGTCAAGGGTAATCTATTATCCAGGAAAAACCGTTAAACAATATTAAAAAGGCACAATGTATTAGCGTTTCCGACGAGGGAATTCATTAGGTTTTCTTTTAAAATGTTTGAATAATCCGACCAACAATGGCCCTTTATTATTTATACCTTCCCCGTTTTTATGTTTTGTTCATTTTATATGCAAATCCTTTTGTATTCTCTTTTGTCCGATTGGTATTTTTACTTGATTTTTTATAAATTGTTACAATGTATTTGATGGTTTATTGTGAATTGTGCCGATGTATTTATTTTAGGGAATCCTAAATTGATCTGCCTTTCGGGTTATTTTTTGATTTCTTTGCATGTAAATGTTATGTTTTAGTTGGCACTTGGCATACAAGTAATATCGAAACAATATAATTAAGAATAAATGTAAAATTATTTTATTAATTACTTAACACATTCTGCTTTGCTAATACGTAAACTTTATGCTGTTCGACTGCTACATAATATTATATTGTAGCAAACCGTAGCAAGCTACAGCTCACAGGCAAGTTCTATAAGCTCAAATTCTACTGTAAGTCGACTGTTTTCTATACGTGGTTTTGTTGAAAAACTTATTGTATCGAAAGTTATTATGTGCTCTTCTATAAGTATTAGTAAAGTTCCGTTTAAAAAGTGGAGCTACAGCTGTGTTTTCATTTGTTCTTACTTATATCGACAAAGGAGAGCTAATAAAAACAAATGATCTTCGAAAACAAATTAACGGCTGTCAAACCAACGAAGCCTTATTAGTACAATAAAACAGGGAGTCCGATACAATCAATTGTTTTTGCGCTTTTGTAATTACTTCTGTGATTTATTGTATTGTTAAAGAAAATAAGTAGAATAAATATTTATAAATGTTAAAGTGAGTTTATTAAAAAGCTCTAAAATAAATAAGGAGTTATTATTACTATTGGTTATCATGATGGATTGGTAGATTAATAGATACATTGTAGTGTATAATGTTAAAGAATATGTACCTACGTGTCTCCTAAATTATTTCGTTGAAATATTACTTTATTTTTTCTTTCTTCAAGTCTTAGTAATAAAAAGAAATATTCGGCTAGACATGTTTTCCGAATTGTCACATAATAATTATTGTTGTGTTTACATAAAAATTTGGAACATTCTAGTGCCCACCTGCATGGCGTGGTTCCCAAGTTGCTCGTTATTTGAAGGGTCCAAGGACAAATAGTGTAGAGTTAGGAAGAAATAGACGTTCCGTTATTTAATAATTTTTGTTTACTTATAATATTCTTTAACGTAAGAACATTGATTTAACGTTAACCAAGGATGGAAGGTTAACCAAGGATATTATTGGTATATATTTGTTAATGCATTTTTAGTCTGTGGTTATTCGTTCAATGAAATATGTTTCTTTCAATAAATAGATGTTTTATTATTGCCGGTTGTTACTTATTGCTTGTGATAGTTACGTATAATATGAGATCATTAATTTTAACGAGTTTCGGAGAGTATAGGAGATTGTTTTATCTATTAAATCTCGGTCGAAATGCAATCTGATAACTAAATTGCTCGTTAAGAAAGTTCATTAGTGAAATAAATGTTAAAGCCTAAGCTAAAAGAGGGCTATCTTATTAGATAAATAGCAGTGAATATAACATTTTATCAAGCAACCAGCAACTCACTATCACATTGCTCATAATTAGGTTCAAAATCTCTTTATAACATACGTTGCTATGTGAGAGATAGTACTGGTCAGTCGTTACATACACCATACATTCCAAAAGTCTTCATTCAAAAATGTAGCCTATGTAATTCAATTTTAAAGCACTTTTTCAACAACTCCAGTTGTATAGCAGCTTTAGTTAAGTAAGTGCATTTTCGTGAGTGCCATTTCCACAGTACGGTTAAAAAATTGAGTGCTACGCAAAATTGAAAATTATCTTGCAAACGTGACCTAAAAATAGTTTTACATTTTCACATAATTTTAAATTCACTACGGAGAGGCAACCTAATTTATACGAGTCATGTTTACCCTTTTGTAGTGTGTATTTACTATCATAGGACTACATGCAATATTGTATTGTTTTATAATAATTCTATCGAATATTATGATACATATTAGCTGTCATTTAACTTCATATAATTTCTATTAAGTATTGTTTGACTAGTATTCTAGAGACCTATTTTACTCAGGATAGTATAGTATGTACTTTATTATTAATAAATATTTACTTAAAATAATAGATTGATTGGAATACATCCCTTAAAAATTGTCCACATTTTTAATGATTTACTAAAATATTACCTGTCTAAGCTTTAATAACTCTTCACACTGTGTTCTCAGCTATTTGTCTCAACATAGATTAGTGTAAGTGATGTCGTGCGTGCACACCTGCGGTCCGTGTGTCAACGGAAGGGTACAGTGGCCCTTGAGGAAGATTTGCTATATATGTTAACAGGAATTATGTGGAATGTTGGTACTTTGTGATTGGATGAATGGAAAACGCTCTATTGTACAAAATTTTAAAGTATGTGAAAAATTATAATACTTAACGAAATAATAAAAGGAGAGAGAGGCAGAGCGTGGCTGTAAAGCTGATAGCGATCTTCAGGCAACCCAAATATTAATGTTTGGTAAATAGTATTCATATGAAGATATTGTGTTCGTTTGATGATTTAAATGGAAAAAATAAATTGCTTGAAAATAAGAATTGTTGTGGCGTGTAACATTTTAACTAAATCCAACTAATAAAAATACTCCAAAATCCGTTGTATGTGTAAGATTTATTCAAAAACTATTATCTAGGGTACAGTCACGTAGTTGTCGAAAGTCTAAAAGACTCTTAACTTGTAGGGTTTAGCGTCTAGCAAGTTAAAGACGTGAGCAGCCTAATATAAGTTAGTGTTAAAAGGCAGACAAAACGTTTGACTATAATTCTTTGGTCTTATAGTTTTATCGATAGAAACTAGATTTTCATTCCAGGAAGAGAGTACTGTTTCAATTAATAATATTTCAGGACATTTATAGACCTTGTTAATGAGTATTATTCCATTACAAGTATTATTATTTTCAGTAGGAGTTTTTATTTTAAACACAGACGCTACGCGTAAGTACTACGAAAAACATAAATATCTAAATTCTGCCCATTTGTAACATATCGTTTAACTTGCGTACTTATAATTTATTTACCATCGGAATTGAGCATTTATTTAACACTTATTTCATTATATTTTAGCACAGATTTGAAGCAAGTTTAAGGTTTAATCGAAATTGAAACGTTATCTGTATATTCGTCTTCCTCAGCATCAAAGTGCACATCCAATATCAGTTTTATTAAAATGCAATCATTCGGAAGCAAGCTCGAAAGATATTCGAAATTATCGTATTACGATTCGACAAATGTGTTAAATATTTGGTTCATGGATATTGGATATATTATTACATATCTCGTTTTTGAGTTCTATTATATTATTATTAGTAATGTTTTCTATCAGGACACGTGTTTGTTAATTGTTCCAATGAGGCTTGTGCTAATAGTTGATATCTCATTCAAAAACTAAAGAATCGTCTCGGGTAAAATGTTCAAGTAGAATTTTCTCTGTTGCTTTAAATTCGAGTTCTACACTAGTCAAAGCGAAATTTTAATCAAACTGTTGTTTAATCGGTTAAAAAATAATAACATACAATTGCTAACATACAAATTTATTTATACGATATTGATTAAGCTCCTACGAGTACCGTACGATTTACGCCGCAGCAGGATAGCATACAAGACTCTACCAACTACTCTACCAAAACTTTCTTTGTTATATAAACGTTCTTTGTTGCTATCCATACTAATATTATAAATGCGAAAGTAACTCTGTCTGTCTGTCTGTTACTCAATCACGCCTAAACTACTGAACCAATTTGCATGAAATTTGGTATGGAGATATGTATTTTGATACCCGAAAAAGGACATAGGCTACCTTTTATTGCGAAATATATACCACGGGCGAAGGCGGGGCGGACCACTAGTAAACTTATATAATTATAATTTCACAACAAAACTCAGATTGTCAACTTGGTAATTCATCTCGGTATGTAATAATCCAAAACTGTGTACAATTTCATGATAATATGTGCTAACTATGGTAAAGTTTATGACGTTAAAGGCACGCCTTTGAAGTGGTGAAATGCCTCAAGTAATTAGCAAGGATGTCCCTTACAAATGTCTTGTACATGTGATGTTCAGTTTTAGACTGGTTTTAGATGATTTATTGTTATATCAATGTGTTACGGTATACTAAAGCTTCTTGGTTTTGGCCGCGATAAAAAGTTTACATTTATTAAACGTAAAATTTTTATCAAGGCAAAAGAGTAACCTATGTTTTTGTGTGTCATACTCGTATTACCTACAACTATATTTATCTGTAAAACATGCATGTATCTATCAATAATCTATATAAACCAAACAAGAAAATTTTTACATTTTTACAGTCAATTTAAAGGTTTATTAAACTAAATATTAAGTTGAGTAGATCTACAAAAGTTGCGTAAAAAACACTATTTAAAAAAGTTAAATTTAATCAGTAAAAGATCAGAGATATAGTACTTGCAGCTTAGGTTAAGCGATTGGAAGTAATGCCAGCCAATTTAATATGTATTTCATGTTACCAACGCGAGATTACATAGTTTCCGTTGTTAGGGGACTCTCTACATTTATACGGTTTCGCATCGCTATAGTTTAAGAACAATGCTTCGATAGTTCCAAAACTACGTTGAAAAAAATAATGCAATCTAGATGTGGCACAAAATGATTCACTTTTCAACCTTGCAAATAAAATATGTATATATTCAAAATCAAATATAATTGAATTTGAATTTTAAACATTGAGAAATTCGAAAAAGGAATAAATAAGTAATCATCTGGACAAATAGTTCAATGCATGGCTTGCAAATACATAATACCAAAAGGTTAAATATTATATAAGAGTTAACTGCGAATTCTATAAGAAAAGCTATCCCTAAATAGGGTATATTTTCTCTGGGTGATGTTATCAAAGGTACGTTAGATGTAGATATGAATGGGATGTTCATTAAAATACTCATTCGTTGAATTATCAATCGAATGAGAGCAGCAGTGTAATAAAAGCTAACTTGAATATATGCCATCAATAGCGAGTGTGAAAGCTCTGACCCAATTCATCTCGAAGTATATCTCGTGTTTCAGTAAAACATGTTATGTAAACAAAAATATTTACTCCATTTAGTTGTTATTTATTTTTCCATTACATATCGAGGTTGCGTGTCGCACTTACAGTTATATATTGTCCTAGTGATATTTATCTAGTGCAGATTATTTGTCATGTTTCCAAAAATAATTGTTATTAAAATATGATAACATATAATTGTCATTTAAAATTAAATCTCTTCGAAAAACCTATTGAATTTGACTTGGATAAAAAGAAGCTACTTGTCGGATAGTGCTCATTAGTTAACACTAATGAAACGGTATATTCAAGTATGTAAATTGTAAACCTGATTAAGAGGAAAACTCCTAAGCATAATAATCAGTTTTAAAAAGTTTTTTCTTTCGTATGTAAAAAACTGCCTGTATATATGTAGGTACACATTGTGATTATTGTAAAAACGCACGCTTTAAACAGAATTCTAATTGAATAAGTGTTTGTTCGAGTAAGTCAGTTATTGCCTTTTGTGTAGGTAATAATATCAACAGAATCATTGTTAATTGATAATATAGCTTCAAAACTAACTTACAGTTGTAAGAAAAGCAGCTTCAGCAAAAACAAAGGCCCTTGCAGGATATTGAAAAAAAGTGTTTCGGTTAGAATTTTAGCGATCACTAACGTCTCTACGTCAGATATTCTCAACGAATAAGTGTGTATCATCCCACTACTAGTACCTGCCACTCGCCATAAATCGGAGGCACTGGCAACTGTCGTCGAACCTGCAATATAGGAGAATTATAGGCCAGGAAATTAATTCTGTCGAGCCAAGTAGGGTTACACGGGAAACGAGGGTGGCAACACTGTCACGCATTTGTACGCTTTTCAGTGAAAAGGTTGCTAGCTATTTCAATTATTTTTCGTTTTTTTAAGATTGGTAGTGGATTCGATGGACAGTTTATTGTATTTTATAAATGGTAGAATTATGAAACATTATTACTTGAATTACACCCCAATAATAAATTCGTTACTCTGATTAATTAGATCGGAAAAAAATGTTGTGGTTTATATCTTGTTTTGCTGCAATGTATCGGTACAATACGAGAAAAGACACAGGCTCAACTAGGTAAGTATATACATTTAAATAAAAAATAAATTATAAAGATCTTTTATATTATATAGGTACTCTATACTTATTACTAATATTTTTACTTATATTGTACATAATATAATACTGTTATCAGAACTGATGGTTACACGTAAATACAACGAACGTATCGATATTTCCCATAAGTAGACTTAGACAGGGCTCCCACCCAATATTAACTAATATATTTTATCAAAAGGTTATCCATAGTTATATCTGCGCAAGATATATCTTAACTTTACATTTTACGACACGATATTATAAAATTCCATTTTTTTTGTTTTATGACATTAGGTTCTACGAAAAGGTAAATTAACACGACAATGGACATATCCTTTTGAATCATAAGTAAATTACAATTTTTTTTAGTTTTGTCAGTAAACATTTGAAAATATTATGCCCCTTAAATGCAAGTACATTTTTCACATAATTCGTGACATCGGCTATCGTATCGGACAATGTAGAAACCTTAAATCTAAAGCATCCTAAAGGAGATGCTTTTAAAATATCTATGGTATTCATTTCAACCGAGATTCCCAGCATTTTACATTAAGACGACGCACGGAAGACAGGCTTCTAAGGGTGTTCTTACATTTCGCGAAGCGTGTACAAGTACTGGAGTCTCTAGTGGTAATATACACTGTGGCCATTAGGAGGAAATGTTTTGAGAATTCTTAGAAAGGCTCTGTTGTAAGTACTCTGTGGGAAATTCTAAATTGCGTTTACCTTGTTAGGTTAAGTTGAGGTGGATGTAAAATTAAGTGTACGTAGAGGTAGAGCTTCTAAAATAATATTATTCTTGTTCGTATAAATTTACAAATGGTAAATTTATGTTTGTCTGAAATCTTACGCTTAATATTTTTGAGTTTATTTACTACCTAGTAAAATTTAAAACCATATAATTAGGGCACTACCTTGAATGACTATGTAAAAAAGCTTTATCAAAATCGTTCAAATATTACACTCAAAGAAACATGAGACTATATTTATTCATTTAAAACCAATGACAGTAGGTACCTAACAATAATATTCACATATTGTACTGTTTACTAATTCTGGTTCCAATAACACGAATGAGGCGGTACCACTAACTCGAGAATGTGAATTCATTTACCATGAACGTTTCATTTGAGTGACAAACGACTGATTTAACAACTATTTGTGATTAAATTGAGGAGGTGTGCTGATTGCTTTCATATAGCGCTGTGGTGTTTGGATTGAGTTAAATGATGTTTAAATATATTGTTCTGAATGAGGTTTCATTGTATTTGATGAAACTTCTCTCATTATTAGTTTTCGATTTTGATTATCACTTTCATCCTACTGACTCTTGCTGTATTGTTTCGAAAAGAAAACTTCTTGGAAATCGCTTCTTTACGTGTCTTTACGTTAGTGTTAAGATAAATTTCCATAAACTTAATCTGTAAGAACTAATAACACAATTTCTTTTGTCAAAGTTATGACGTATTTTACCGACCTAATGTTTATTTAATTTTACTAGGTTTCCGCCCGCGGCTTCGCCCGCGTAGTCAAAGAAAAACCCGCATAGTTCCCGTTCCCGTGGTATTTCCGGGATTGCGTCATTTTCCCGGGATAAAAAGTAGCCTATGTCCTTTCTCAGGTATAAAAATATCTCCATACCAAATTTCATGAAAATTGGTTCAGTAGTTTAGGCGTGATTGAGTTACAGACAGACAGACAGAGTTACTTTCGCATTTATAATATTAGTATGGATTAGTAAGTCGGTATGTAGAAAGTGAGAATCTATGAATTAAAACCTAGCTAAAAGTTAAATGTCATATATATATGACATAAACTAAGTTCCTTGTATAACTAATTGAATAACGTTTCTATAACTTTACGTAATACTTAGCAAGATGCGATACGTGACCCAAGCAAATGACATCTCGTGAACTTTGCAAACAAACCTAGAGGGTGAGGAAATATCAATCCAAATTCGGCCCTAAGAGGGTCCCTTGAATGGCAAACTCACAACTTGTCTAATGATGCATTACTGTGATTCAATGCTTCACTATAATACAATCCTGAAGTTTATATTATCAGCCAATCGATAATGAACTTTATTGACGAGGAATATGATAGGGAATTGAATGATGATGTACGCACTTAGGATGTTTTAGAATCGCGTTGTCAAAACCAGGTGGTTTGTAAACTATTCCGAGATTCATTCTTATCATGATGTCAAATTCAATTTAGTAAGGTTTGGCGATATTCGCAGATTGTACTTGAAGTTACAGAAGATAATCTTTGCTACGGCTCGCTACTAGTTTGTTAGTGGTCGTGAATGGGAAACTTTTTAAGTGTTTCGGTTCTGATTGCGGTTTTTAGAATTCGCCCTGAATAGATGGAATATTGAATGGAATTCTTAACGAGAATGTTCGTTTGTTATTAAATATCGTACATAAATTTCAAGTTTTTCGTTTATTTTTATCGAGATTTTAACTGATTGAATTGACTGTACTTTTTGGAAGATTTTGTATTAAAACATTTTCTTATTAACCAACTGAATACCTAAAGGTTTGGAATTATTTCTATTTTCCTTTCCGTCGATTGAAGTTGATGTTCATTGGAATTTTTGGATTAAGAAATTTCGGAAATATCTCAATCAAGAAATCTTTGCTGGCATTCCTGAGGCGGCGGTCATTTGCAGCCACGGCCCGATGGACAAATACTGGCTACAAAATTGTAGCTTTTAGCCTAGATGTTATGAAGTGTCTTTACACAAAAATAAATTACAAACAAAAATAATTTTGAAATAGTTATTACGTTATTGTCATAAATAGGATCAATAATATTTATTTACATACAAACATTGTGATAAAAATTATAATTAATAAAATACATATTCGGTAACTCTAAATTTCATTTCCCATGTATAATGAAGAAGTAAACTAAGAAGCAACTTCTGGCATCCTTCACGCTTAATACAGGAAATAATTTAGCAAGACGTTAGTACAAGACGGTATCGTAGTTCCTAGACTCGGTTAAACTGTAACTAGAAAAGTTTGTGCTTTACAATCTATTTCAGGACTATATTATTAGATTTAGGAAACCTTATATAACCCAAGTTTGTTACAGCTGTTACCGTGAAAAGGTACGTCTTGTGGAGTTATTTATTTATTATAGTATAGTACCTAATACTTTAGGAAAGTCCATTAAATACTTAAATATCTTCAATGGTAGTTACGTATGAAATTTTCATTTCATATATGTGCTTTCTACTAAGAGAAATTTACACATTAATTGTATTATTTTTTCTTAGATAGATTTACAAGATATGAAACTTCTTCTAGATATTGTTGCAACAAGAGGTTGTTATATCTTGCCTATTATTGCAGTGTTTATTTGCAACGTATTCTCGGGACGAATTGTGCATAAATAGACATTATTTACAACATATTCTGGATAAGAATAGAAAATAAATTCTATAAAAATAAAACAAAAACGTATCACATTTGTAATATTCATATGCGTTACAATATACATAAAACGAAGCCCCAGTAATATCGCTAAAACGTGCATACATTTAATCAAACCCTACACTGCTTCACTTTTAATCTATGTTATATTTTATACAAAAAGCCATCGAACCCTTGCTTGCTTGTGAGGAAGAATGGGACAATAGTGACATTCCGATAGATGAAAGGTTAAGACTGAGCGGGAAGGGTAGTTTTGTCCCTTGATTGGCGAATGCACACCTGTCACCTTTCGGAAAACAATGGAAGGATGATGGTATAAGGGTGAGCGATTAGCGAATTTGCTTGGGAAATTTGAAAAAAAAAAAACAAAATAAATTTCTACGGATTGGGAACCTTTTTGGAAAAGGTTTGTTGAACTTTAGTGTGTTTTTGGGAATGTCGGTTGAAAGACTGTGGTCTCGATAAAGTATAGTACGATATTCTGCCTAATATGCCTGAAACACCTAGGTATCTATATCATCATAAATATAAGTGTTATAAGTAGCTTTGTTTCTTATAGAAATAAGGTTAATACTTAAATCTAAATATTGCAAAACAGATAAACGGTGAAATAAATTAGTAAGTCGGTCAGACTAGATTTATGTACTCTAGAACATTATAAATCTCGTCTAGCACATATCCACTAAATTCAAAGCTCTTCTGAAGTTACATTTCAGAATTAAGATGTAGTACGAATTATATTTTATTCTATGATTTAAAGTATTTTCTTATTTTTCATGGAAAAACTAGGGAATAAATAAAAACTCAAATTTCAGGATTATAAACATAACTAAAAAACAGTAGTTATTTATTTAAATAAATATATATTTTATTTTAAATTAAATACCAGATATTTTTGCTCAGTAAAAGCTTAATGAATTAAAGCAAGTATTGTGGCACAGCAAAAGTCGACAGGTGCGTAGGATTGTCGACGTCACTTGAATTCATGATGCAGGGAGATCGCGCTTTCACCATCAAGTGCTAAAGAAATAATCGAAATCCATTAACGGACCCTTGTGTGAAAAACTTTAAAGTCGCAAACGAAACTTTTTAATCTTACGTGTTTATGTGAAGTATTTTAGTGCAACTTATACCTCGATATAATACAAAATACCTATGCTGAAATAAATCATACACTTTGCCTACGATATATTTTAAAAATTGATGGCTCTAGAATATGTTTCACTTTGTTTATGTCTAACTAGCTTTTCGCCCGCGGCTTCGCCCGCGTTTGAAGAAAAACCCGCATAGTTCCCGTTCCCGTGGGATATCCGGGATAAAACCTATCCTATGTGTTAATCTAAGTTACCCTCTATATGTGTGCTAAATTTCATTGTAATCGGTTCAGTAGTTTTTACGTGAAAGAGTAACAAACATCCATACAGCCATACAAACTTTCGCCTTTATAATAGTAGTAGGATTGAATCTATTGTTTTGAGATACATAATATACTAGCTTTCCGCCTGCGGCTTCGCTCGCGTTTTCAAAGAAAAACCCGCATAGTTCCCGTTCCCGTGGGATTTCCGGGATAAAACCTAGCCTATGTTACTCGTGGATAATGTAGCTTTCGAATGGTGAAAGAATTTTTAAAATCGGTCCAGTAGTTTATGAGCCTATTCATTACAATCAAACAAACAAACAAACAAACAAAGTTTTCCTCTTTATAATATTAGTGTAGATGAATAAACTTTCAATTAGTACATTACGCTTTAAACATTTGTCATGTATTCCAAATTTTCATACAACCGGTGACTCGTGCGGAGTGATGGTGGTTTACAAATTGACTAAAAGAGCTACAAATTTTCACTTTAAATAGCAACCCAGAGTGCAAGGTACCCTTCATTATGGTAATTACTTTATTACCTACCGCACAGATGTTCTTACACTGTAAATGTGGCTCAAGGGTTGTTTTGGAGTTTCAATTGCGGAAGGTACATAATGTATCAATAGAACGTTAAATATTTTAAACTATACGTATACATTTGATATTTAAGTTATTTTGTATGCAATAGAATGGCAATAGGTGTCATTGTTGTTAATTTAAGCTATAAAAAATGTTCAGATCAAATATTAAATACCATATAAATATACCAACATAGAAATCGATGTTTTTAACAAAATACTATTTGCCTGGAACATGGTATGGAAGCAGAGGGAATTGGAAGGAAGGAATTTAAATATAGAGTATCTAGACAAGCTCGTTTTAATCATGGAATCCCTAGACTACGAGTAGAACTAAGATCCAAGATACCGACATAAATTATAAATCTTATATTTTATAAGTTAATTTTATTATGCAAGTGAAAACACTTAAATAAGTTATTATTTCTGCACGTTAATAATAAAAAAAAATAATAATAAAAAAATATTTTTCAAGAAACAGGTACAGCATTATGTTCAGACCCTGACCTTCGAACTAGTGGTAAACTGTGTTTCGAAGGCCAGTTTACCAGTAATACTTGGCCAGTAATACTTGGCCAGTAATACTTGGCCAGTAATACTTGGTTAATTAGGATTACCATGTGTGCATAATTTTTAACTAAAGATAGGTTTTTATCTCGTACTGTTTGCTTTTATTTTGAAATGGCTTGCTATGATTTAAGTCTGTTCTAGACATGTTTATTATAATGTTATTTATCGACTTTATTACTCACTGCATCACACACTCACAAGCATCTATGTGACAAGATGTATATGTATATCTACTGTATAAGTATTAAGTACTATGGCTAGAACAGAGGGGAATTTCGCGGGGGCAACTGAACATCCTGTATGTCAATATTATTGGGGATCAAGGACGTTAACGCAATTATCAGCCTTAGGACCCATTAATATGGATCAGTTTGGCAATTTGACGGCGTAACGTGAAATGTTAAGCTTTGTTCACATTGTTGTTCTGACTCTAGCAAGCAGAACGGTTTAGGGCGAGTAATTTTTTTCTTTTCTAAAAAAGAAAAATCCTTTCTTTCTTTTCATTGAAGGATAGAGGTTTAGAAATGTGACAGCAGAATTTACGAGTATGGAGTGTGTAAATTAAAACATTTTTTTGCACTATAAGCGTTGATAGCTTTTGATAGTGATGAGACGCCTTTGATATGCGATAGTCGATACAATATTTTCTTATTTGTGTCCAAACTCCAACTTAAACCACTTTTACAGCCACTGTCATGGCTTGTCGACTTTTAAGCTGTCAGTTAAAATTACAACATTTATAATTTATAAAAACTTTCTTCAAAAAGTGTTAAATAGGCTATCTAAGAAGCAGCAAGCGGTAAAATCGTTACTATTTAACCAAGGTAACTGACATACATTTGAAACCCTTTTGATCATATGCATCGCATCCGAGCCATTATACACGCGCCTTTATTCTTGAAATATGATAATCGCTTCGCTTGATGATGGTATTCATAGTTTGCAACCAAAGAAGGAAGCCTTATATGGGCTGGGGGAAAATTACTGTGCATTTTATGTCGGAAAATCGTCTGGCGGCTTATACAATATTATTAGGCGCTATTCAGCCGTGTTTTTCAGGTATATTGTTGGATACCTGGTTATTAAGTTAGTATAATGCTTAATTTATGTTAATTATAATTAAGTTAAGTGAAAACGTTTTTAAAACAACGCTTGTTATAAAATTGGTAAAACCGGTAAGTAAACACTTAATATAAAAGATGCAAGATTTATCAAAATGTAGGATATATTTAAATCAAATAAAATACCTACAAAAGATTCAAACGTAAACTTACTTATTTTGAAAAATATTTATTTTTTAATTCTAAACATAATATCACAAATTATATCGTACCCAGAAGCGTGAAAAATTCCTTTGGATATACTTATTTTCTGTAAGCTGTGGTTTCCCACGTGAACGATGTTATGGTTTCTAGTTTCATGTTAAAATATCGTTAAGCAAATAATCCTAACATATAAGCTGATTATAACAATATTTCTATTTTGTTTACCTATTATTTTAAGTACTAACATGTTTATCTTATAATATTCGGTTTTAACATTAAAATGTGTTTCTAATTGATATTTTCTCTACTTCTTTGTTTAAGTGGAAGCTTATCTTATTCTTATTTTTGACTGTAAAATTATATTTCATAATATTTATAACAATTACGTTAAGTCTTGTTTTTTTCAAACAGTTGCATTATTATTTTAATTAGAAATTTCTAATATGATGAACCATAACCACTTAAACCAAGTCAACAAAAATTACGATTAAGAAAAATGAAAGTAGCTTTGAACCTATCAAAGCTAAATCATCAAGACATAATACACACTAAAAAACAACCTCTTTATGCAATAATTAAAAACGAAAAACCAAAAATAAATGAACATTCAAACACTATTCGATTGCTAAAGATATAACGTAACAAAAGTGCGGAAAAGCATTCGGTTTCTGGTGAAATTGTGTAAAATGAGACATAATTAGTTCAGCGCCTTCAAGAAACCCGCACAATGCGGACAAACAGACGACATCGCATCTCAAGAACTAGGAAATGATGGGAGACTATGTCTTCTTTTAATTAAATGTGTTCATTGAGTCGAAAAGTAATTAAAATATGATGTTTGGATAATAGATTGTGTGCATGTTTGTATAATTGTTGTTTGATTTTCGTTACGATTAAGACTTCAGAAAGAGGATAACATGAATAAAACAATAAGAAATTGTATTTGTGTAAATGACAGTAGACATATATTAATGTTTTATTAGTCATAATATGGTCATAATAAATCAATCTGGTTTCACCAAATTTCACCATAATAGACTAGAGTAGATAATTTTTGAAACAAAAAAAAATCGCAGTCGGATGAAACCCATTAGAAAAGAAGGGGAATATGATAAAAATGTAAGGAAAAATAAATTACGGTCAATCCGAGTTCGGGAAGTGGGAGGGGGGAGCTTTTAAGAGAAAAAAATGGTTTCTCTCGATTTCCGACAAAACTACAAGTCCTACGGAAAAAAGTTCAATGGCAAAGTTGTAGGTAATAAAAGGATCTACAACTTTTGTACTAACAATTTTTTCACATAACCTCAAAATTTAGGTGAAAAATTCAAAAAACCAAGTTTTTGGTTTTTTATTTTTATCTACTTCAAAATTTATTGTTTTTCTACGAAATTTGGTGGTAACTTACTTTATTATGTCCCATATACACTGTAATTTATTTGATTGAAAATATTAATTTTTTCGCCTTATTTTGAATTAATACCAAAAAAACAACCTAATTTTCAATCGAAAAGTCACCCGTCAAAATATCAGCTTTTTTCAAAAACTTGGGGTGCCTTTTATTCATTGAAATCTCTACTTTCATATGGTGTAAAAAAATAAACACCACCATAGTAAATGTTCTCAGGAAATGCATACAAACAGTGTGATAATGAGCTTTTACTAAATCAGGCACACTTCTCGAACTCTATATCTTCTCTTGTATCGGCTTTTCGGTAATATTTCAAAAGAAAAATAATTATCTGTTCTAAGTTTAATATTTTACAGCATATTCAAAAGCAAAATGATGTCGATAAAAACATTTCAGGTAGTTCGAGAAGTGTGCCTGATTTGGTAAAAGCTAATTTTCACACTGTTTGTATGCATTTCCTGAGAACATTTACTATGGTGGTGTTTATTTTTTTACACCATATGAAAGTAGAGATTCCAATGAATAAAAGGCACCCCAAGTTTTTGAAAAAAGCTGATATTTTGACGGGTGACTTTTCGATTGAAAATTAGGTTGTTTTTTTGGTATTAATTCAAAATAAGGCGAAAAAATAAATATTTTCAATCAAATAAATTACAGTGTATTTGGGACATAATAAAGTAAGTTTCCACCAAATTTCGTAGAAAAACAATAAATTTTGAAGAAGATAAAAATAAAAAACCAAAAACTTGGGTTTTTAAATTTTTCACCTAAATTTTGAGGTTATGTGAAAAAATTGTTAATACAAAAGTTGTAGATCCTTTTATTACCTACAACTTTGCCATTGAACTTTTTTCCGTAGGACTTGTAGTTTTGTCGGAAATCGAGAGAAACCATTTTTTTCTCTTAAAAGCTCCCCCCTCCCACTTCCCGAACTCGGATTGGCCGTAATTTATTTTTCCTTACATTTTTATCATATTCCCCTCCTTTTCTAATGGGTTTCATCCGACTGCGATTTTTTTTATCTTTTCATTATTTTTAAAGGCTTCTACCCCAGTCTATAAATCCAATGTCAGAACCTGCACTGCACAGTTGGATTTAGTTGCAAAATAATATTTTATTAAAATACAAAAACATCCACTCTTCTATCTGCGTTCAAAATAACGTTATTCCGTATTTGCTCAACAAGGTTCCGCTATGTAGAATATTATAGTGCCACTAAAAATGAGTTCCAAGGAAACATTTCGTAGTTCGTTCAGACTCTCAGGTGTTTTTATTCCCAAGGCGAGGCGTAATTGAATTACGTAGAAGTTGGCTGCTAGAATGGAAAGGGTAATAAAAAACAGTATGCAGGCTTCATAACTTATTGAGGGTTCGGCTATCGTCGGATTAGGCTTATATTTGTTGAGTGAAATAAAATATCTCCGTTACCTGAGAAGTTATGGGATTATACGAGTTGTGTTACATGCAATTATGGTTTCAAGGTCCGCTTTCTTGGCGTAGTGGTGAAGGTGCGAGTGTGGTGTAGATTGTACTTGGTTCAACTCTTGATGACGACAAAAGTAATGTATTTTTTGAAGGCTGATTTTATTCGTGGGAATCTAGCTGATTTCATCGATATATTAATTTTATACTCAAAAGTACTTTTTGCATTTCTATTGACTTCTTTTATACATAAAGAATTATAAATTTTATTAATGCAATGTTGATAACATTTTGTCTATTTATTATGTACATTAAACGTTGTATGTTCAGACGTTTAAAACAGACGCATATTCCATTTATCAGTAAGTTACGAAACTATTTTAGTGTTCGTAAAATTCAGTATGAGACAACACAGACTACATCGGATCTACACTATCTATAAAAATCGACTATTTGCCTCTACTCGACTGAGAAGTTCAATCCTGAATAGACTTACAGTCAACTACAAACACTAAGCTGGTCACACTCCTTACAGTAAGCGGATAGTGTCATGAATAGCTGAAGTTATGTACAGTACTTCCTGCAATAAACATGCCTCAAGGACATGAACCTCCGTCACGCTACTCAGACAATTTACGAGTTTATGGCCTAATGAGGCTATTCGTTTATGACTTAAGACTGAAAGCGGAATTAATTACTTCTTATCCAAGGTAGTGTTCATTGTTTGTTATTAAAAATTGTCGGTCTAATGTTCCTAAAAGTTAAGGATTGAAAGCTTTCTTATAGTTTAAACTTCGAAGCATTGAATTCAATCGTGGTGAAGGAACTGCTTCTGTTTATCATGAATATAAAAGCACAAGTTATTACAGCATATTTAGAAGAGCTCCTCAAGACAGTAATCTTAGGTGCAATAACTCTGGGTCCTGTGATCAAAGGATCCTTGTTATTGCAGTAGAAAAAATCTTGATAGTGAGCTGTGAGACGCTTCTGTCTTTTAACAGCACCAAGTGAAGTATGATATAAGATACTAGCTGTGCCCCGCGGCTTTAACTGCATTGAACTTTCATGATTTTCGTGCGATGATATATGTATAGACTTTATCCTTCCTCGATAAATGGATTAACAGTGAAATAATTTTAAGACCCGTAGTTCCTGAGATTAGCCCGTTCATGCAAATAAACAAATTCTTATAATGAGTAAAGAATATTAGCTTATATTAGTATAGATATAATATGTTATGTTTCGTACTTAAAAATAAAAAAGTCAACACGAAAAGCCAAAATTTAATTAAAATATGTTACGATTTACTTATGTTATGTAGCTTTCAAGAGGAAACGCTAGTTTTGGGAAAGTAATATGGTGCAAAATAATCGTTACTGCGTAGTTTAGTGCAAGGATACTAATGCTTTGATAGTTTTAATCAGTTTAAAAATCAAAAGATTTTAAAAGTGTTCATGTTGGCCGTAATTGGACGTAACAAATTATTTTTCATGATTTAGGAAGAATCGTCTTTTTATGAGATACGTGTATTAGGCATTATTTTCATATACATTTACAATGAAGTGAATTTATATGAAGCAAAGTTCAACAAATTTGATCCGCTTTAGGTAAAAAAGGCTAGTAAAAATCGAATAAGACGAAATTCTAAATTATCATAATAAATATTTGACTGTAATTCAAATTTGTACCATAAATATTTATTGACGCAGACTAAAACGGTCCCCTGGGATGGCAGGGGCAAAAATTATGTAAATGGCGACTTCGGTCACACAATTACAATGATTGCGGTATAATTAATTTTGCTTCCGGATATTTTTAAATAATTGTGGAAATTCAAAGGAATGTTAATAGGTAGAATTATTTATATTTTTGTATGTGATTATTTAAAAGATTTGTGAGAAGAATTAATGGCGAAGGACACGAGACAGTCAAATAAAACATTTAAATTTTACATATTAATTCCTTAAAGCATTATCGAGATAATTTGATAGAGGCAACGCTATAATCTATTTAACTTCAGAAACATACTATGAACATTTGAAGAAATAATGATGCAGATCTAGATAGTTTTTTGATAATAATATAAACGTAGACTTTTCTTATATTT
This sequence comes from Colias philodice, assembly GCF_061535455.1. Taxonomy (NCBI): domain Eukaryota; kingdom Metazoa; phylum Arthropoda; class Insecta; order Lepidoptera; family Pieridae; genus Colias; species Colias philodice. The sequence continues at coordinate 10,420,440 of NC_143096.1, forward strand.
AACAACGCTTGTGTACGCATATAATTCTAATCTCCGCTTGCCCGCGTACCATGACGTTATTAAGCAGTATTATTTCCAGTGTGGAAAAATGATAGCGTTTTATAGGCCCTCTCCATCACGTCTGGAAATAATACTGCTGTAACACGTCATGGTGGAGATCTTCAATAACGCAACTTATCTATCAACATAGTGGATACAACACTATTAAATACTTCATGAGACTCTTTAAATTAATTAACATTGTGCACATTTTTAAGAACATTTAAAATCGATAGCTATGAACAGTGTTGACAAGAACTTAGCAGGCATTGTGCGAAGCTTGAAGATGTACCAATAAGGGCAAGGGAAAAGGCTAGCTTGCAAATTGTGGCTCTGTTCCCTCTATTTGCGGTGTGCCTTTACCGAAAAGTCGTTGTCATGGTGACGTTAACGTATTTGGGATACATGTTTAATTTTTTTGGCTTGTACTAGGTCAAAAGAAAATAAAATTGGCTGAAAGTTAACTTCATTCCTTTTTATTTTAACGGAATATTGAATTAAATAACAGATTGGATTTTAAATTATCATAAGAACAAGTAAGTTTCACCATATCACATAAATCTAAACTGCTCGTTTAATATTTTTTCAATGTAGTAAATATGATTACAAGTGAAGTTGTCAAATACACTGATATTAACGGGAATGTGTTCTTAATCGGCGATTGTTTAACGTAAGCATTAAACAGCGCGAATTGTCAATATTTGCAAACAAGAGGGAGCTGTAATCCACCGCTCAGCAAATACTCCATACCACTGCCCTCTTTAATAGTAGCTCTTTTGATTTATTTTCAGATTATAGTCATTAGAGAATGTTAGTTCACATAACTAAGGTATTGTCTATGTCTGTATTGGCCATAGACAAAAAAAGAAGATATTATTTTATGGACCCTCTTCACAATGGGCAGCCTTGGCCCAACAAATGATCGTCGATGTTTGCCGCCATTATGACGATTATGAATCTAAAATAACTACAATCTTACTCGATAATTGAACCAAGTGTGGTATAAAAGTAAAATTGACAATAGAACTTCATCGTATGGTTTTGTGCTTTCATTTTTCACTTCTTTTTTACTTTTTTCGGTAAGTTGAGAGCTTGAACAATTGAAAATTAAATTGATCACAATGCTTTTAAGTATCGTATTCCTGTGGCATTAATGGTTTAATTAATGCCTTCAAACGCGGAGAACAGACAGATTCTTATAAAAATATATTTCGAGGAGGTTTATTTTCTTGTGACATCACATTTTCTTTCCTCTTGCATAAAAAACAACTTTCCTTCAGTACATCAAAGCAATGTTAATAATGTAGGCCCTTTGAAGTCGTCATAACATATTTTAACCGTCTCCCAAAACGAGTTAATCAGGTTTTTTTGGTGTATTAATTTTAATTGCATATTATATTTCAATATATTAATATTGTTTACTATTTAGCATTATTAAAAAATCCTTTTCTTGTGGTTCTTAATTATATAGTTTCGAGAAAGTGAATCATGATAGCAAATGTTTATTTTTTTTTAAATATTGAAACATGAATAGTGAGCCTTTTTTGATGTGAAGGGCTAATAAAGGTGACGTAGTATGAAATATTTGACACCTAGAGGCGAAAATAAAGGTTCTCCAACTGGAGAAATGGATAAATTTAAAAACCACATGCCATTTATCATTTTGGGAATACATAACTAAACAGCAACAAGGGGCCAAGGATGCACAGAATATAACGAAAAGTGTCGAAACCTATCCCTTACACAGCCATATATCAAAACAAAGTGTGAACCTACAAGATATATGACGGGTCAGAAGTGGTTAACACATTTCTTGGACATTTTTGTTTTTAATTTCGGTAGGTAGGTATTTTTTGTAGTAGGTACGTGGTTTAGGGGTGGTTGTTTTTTTATGGATTGGTATTTTCAAATGAACATTTTTTTATTTATGAGTGTTAAGGCAATATTTAAGAAAGGCAAAATTTCATAATTATTTTTAAAGTTGTTGAAATTGTTAATTTTTCATCATATTTTAATCGATACGTTTTCAAGCTTATCATAATATATCAATATGTTCAAATATTGTAGAGCTATTAATTTATGGGATATTGTCTATATAATAAGCTTACATTAAAAAAAATACTCCCATGCAAAAAATATTTTTTTTTGCGTTTGAGTTTCACATATTATAAGTGATAAAACTTGGAGAACTTAGAAATGAGATCTTCTAAGTAATTTGCAGGCGCGTCTGTCGCTGAGAGGTGCGATTTCAATAATTTATCTACTTTAGCCTAACATTGCTACCACGCTTCCATTTTTATATTCCATCTTAGTATAATTTGAAAGTTTTCTAGAATAAAACGTAGAATAAAATAAGGTTTATGACTTATATACCATCATTATTTTATTATTTCTTGTTATTTTTCGTTTTTATTGTAGCATAGACATTTTATCTATTCCTTGTCTGAGGAACGTCCTCTCTTACCGAGCTGCTGCGCGCAGCAATTGCTTTTATTCACTATTAAATGCACAAACACAAATAAATGTTGTTTATAAACATTTGACAACATATTTTATGTAACTGTCAAGTCCTTCCTAGACTAATCTATCGTTAATAACCTAAAACAAGAACTAACCTAAAATAATCCTTATTTATCCATTGTTCCCATTAATAATTACAAGTATTTCATTAATATATTCCTTGCGACTGGCTCGCCAGCCATGTGGAAGAAATCGTTGATGCATCACCCCCACACTACATTTAACAAGATAACCTCTTGCTCTCACCGCTGTGACGGGCTGTGATTTAGGTGTTTCATTCTTGAATATCTTAGTTGTGAGTCATGTTATGTTAATAGTTGGCACGAACTTAGTCTTTAGATGGCAATCATCATCATTTTTTGTATATTCTATATCTTCGTAATATATGCAAAATATTACATTTTTTTAATGATAAGCTCTTTAACTTCTTATCAATCCAGGTGGAGAACTATGCAAAAGGCTGGGTAATAATATTCGGTTTCCAAAATTTCCGATGAACGCCCAATCTTAGTAAACAATCTAAATTCTAAACTATATCTACGTAGCGCGCTCTTCGACATGCTACGAGAGTTCTACGCGCTTACGTTGTAACCGATGTATACCTTTTCCATTCATATTATAATTATTTAATCCTTTTTCAATCAAGATTTTATTATAATATGTAATTTCACGTTGTCCTTAATTTAAGCCCAAAATTAAATTACAACCGACTTTTGATAAAATTAATAATTTTGCCACATTATTGTCATAACAATTGTCTTTTGGTTGTTAATTACACAGGTTATTACCATAATTATTCGTAATTACTGAAAATTAACGACAATTATAATGAAGATAATTAAAACTTATATATAGACTTGTAACAGTATTAATTAACTCGAACAAAGAAAACCTTTATGTTTCGTAATCGCCAAGAAAATTATTTTTATGTAATGTACCGTCTTATGAAATTTTAAAGGAACTTTTAATTTTGATTGTATGAAATAATACCTTATTATTTGCGATCTAAAGTTGCTTTTTGTATGAAAACTTTGAGGTGTTAAGTTATACCGTTTTACTGGTAATAATAAGTCTAACATCGACATGTGTGGGGTCTTATTATTGTGACAATTCTATCAATTTTGTCTTTGAGTAAATGTACGGTATTTTAAATCAAAGAGAATACTGCCTTTGTTGCTCTAGACTAACAATTTAGCATATTATAGACCAAAATAATAGAGGGTTTAAAAATATATTTATTTGATGGAATAAGAAATATATATTTAGTTGTATACGACTCTGTAGGTCAAAGTAGTCTATAAATCTATATTTTGTATATAAAACTCAAAGGTGACTGATATAGTGATCTATCAACGCACAGCCCAAACCACTGGACGTATCGGGCTGAAATGCAGGCATGCAGGTAGGTGTTAGGACGTAGGCATCCGCTAAGAAAGGATTTCCCGAAATTCTTGCGGGAACGGGGAAAAACGGGGATGCACGTACAAAGTCGTGGGCGGAAGCTAGTAATTGATATATAGGTTTTGTTTTCTGTAGTTTTAGTAATGACAACATTTTAAATAATGGAGCAAATAAGTGTTTGGACGCAGATGTATTCATGAGAAGTTTATAAATTAAGTTAAATTTTTGCTTTTGAATATGTTTCAAAAGCAAAAATTTAACTTAATATTTTATTGAACACTAATTTATTAATTATATGTGTACATACAATTTTATCCAAAGATTTTTATAACAACCAAGTTTTAATATGAAAATTCTTTCATTCTTTCATTTAATTTTTATTTTTTTAAATTTAACTTATAACAACAATCCACTTGTTATTAAAATCAAATCGATAAAACAAGCCTTATAATTAATTAAACTTTATTAAATACTTTTTCTTCTGACGCTACAATATAACACGCCCAGTAATGCGAAATATCAGAGTGGTGACCGATTTAACGTCGCGACGAACAGCTGGGAAAATTCCCTTATTATATATTTAAATCTATCAGATCGTTTGTACTTTCCCATTGTGTGGCTTAAGTTATAAAAGTGACTAATAATAATTCGAATTAAAAAGGAATATTTAAAAATAACTTCTTTAGTATGAAGGTCATTGAGTGGGTTCTATTGATATGCTTGTATTTAGGTAATATTGCACGCCTCATAAGCGAAGCGTTGAGGTGGGTACTACTGTCACTTCGCGCAAAATATCTGATTTTTCAAACTTAAAATGTCTTTATGTATCATACATTGCACTTGTAAGATAATACATACACACACATATTAAGAAAAAACACTATTTTTAACGTTCATGATATTTTTGATGTCATTTTTGTTATTTAAACTAGTTAAAAAACAGTTTAAAAAAGTTCTGTCTTGGACGTCCGTGTGTCTGTATGTGCGGATCCTTTTTCTTGTTAACACGATAGCGACCGAAATACTTTACTAATCGAGTCTTTTTTTTTCTCTTACGCTTGAGTATGCTCAGGAATAGAACCCTTTCATTTTTCAGGGTCTGATTCGATGTGGTTTAATTGTTATTAAATAAACAAAAATAATAATTAATAAATATTTATTAAAAAAAAATTATGAGGCGTGCACTTTTGGATTTTCCAAATTATTTGTAAGTAGTTATATTTTTCTTACAATTGCGATAAATATGAACGAACAAAAATAAAGTCTTTGAGTAACATTTAAAACACTTTATAATACAATATATTTTAGATATACCCTGTAGACTAAACGTTTTTTAAAAACAAATTGCTTTAAATTGTATTTATGCAATTATTACTCCTGAACTGGTAAAACATTATTTAAGTAAGTCTACGTCACGTAACACTAAATTCAATATGACGTCCTCCAGAGGGAAGTTCATTGCTTTTTATCCCGCATTTTTTGACGTATTTTACTATTTTTAGTTGTTACACATATTTTTCAATTTATTTTTACACTGTTTTACTTCCTAGATAGTGATGTATATTACACGAAATAATTATTCTATAGGTATTTTTTAAGTATGTAATTATCAAAGTAAAAGTTATTTTTTTATTAATAACATCAAATGAATTCGCAAAATGCATTATTAAACTTTTCACTTGCACCTTTTATTTTAGCCGCTTAACAGAAAGCACTTCTTTTAAGGGATTACAGATTGACCTCTCAAATCTTAAGTCTCTTAAATAAACCCAACAAGAAACTTACATTTTACGATTTTATTTATGCAGTTTCCACTTATATATAGATTATATTCTAGGAATGTAAGTAAATTTCTGAAATATTGTAGAATAATCTATTAAATTGACAAAGAGGAAAATTATGTAATTAACTAAGTATTTACAAACAGTACCCGGTACGGATGTTGTAGATTTTTAGGCTGGTATTTGGATCATGTACTGTAATTAGTAAAATTGGATATGAATAATTTGATGAAAAAAAAAATCAAATATTACGCTAAAGTTGAGGGATTGTGAGCAACATTATACACCACATAATTCCATTTAACTATGTTAAAATGTTAACAGGCTCAGTCTTTTATTCTATATATCACCATACAAACAGGCTTTAAAATCGTATCCAGCAAAAGTATTGTATATATTTAAATGTCGTACGTGAAAGGTGTTATCAGCGTAGTCACAGAACATTCACTGTTTTGGTGACGTATTTGAGAGTTTTGAGACCCCAAAGTGCTAAAGGTTTAGTTTTATTCCAGATTGTGAAACAGGTAATAATATCATGCATGGTCACAAGGTGTAAATAAGCAAAGCCTCAAACAAAGTCGCGATAGTGCAACCATTAACAACTCACGACGGTTGGACTGATTATAATATTTGATTTGATGGTTTTCTAAACAGCGGGATACCACATAGGGGAAAATTAATTAAAAAATAATAATTCGATAATTCTACTATATAATGACTATTCTAGGAATAATATGTAAATAATGAGAATTGCTTATTCTACTAACTCTATTTATTGTGCGTTCCGGGCCCTTAAATTTAGAGGCCCCAAGTAACAACCAGTACGAACCCAAGCCAGCATTCAGTAAACGTAACACAAAGGAAAAGTTGGGCGCCAAGCGCATTGTTTACCTGGACACAGGAATGCTTTGTGGAGTTAATTAACAAATTACTGGATACGTTTCACGAACCACGGGAATTTTTGAAACATTGGAACATTTGAAATCAAATTATTTTTTGAGAGAACATATCGAAAGAGAGAAATTTCATGTTACTTTAATTGAGATTTGTTCAAAAGCTTTTTAGGGAATGAGAAATGAGTGATATCATACAGTGACCAGTACAAAATGTCTTAAGCGATTATACGAAAGGCTAAATACAATTGTCCATTGTTATCGTCATGGATTTGTCCGGTGATGAATCTCTGGACACTTGGGCCTCGTAAGCTTGCCTTACTTGTAAAAGTAAAGTCCTTAAAGTTCATATTCAAACTATTGACGTCATTAATTTTATACTAGGTTTAAAATTGCTCCATCCAGTAAATTTATATCCGCAAAGACGTGTTTTGGGCACAGAAGCGAGCGATAAATTCAGCGCTTTGTATTCTTCCAGTCCAGCCGTGGTTTTTACACGGCTTTCATACGTTCACGTGCAGATCCTATAAATTTAGTTTTTAAAACAATCCTCTGGGTGTTTGTCTTGATTTAGTGCGCTTGTGATTTTGTCACGCCTTTTGTTTAACAGTAGCCGCTAGTTGGAATAAACAATAAAAATTATGGTGCATTTTTACATTATATATTTGATAGAATAAAATATGTAATCGTACTAAAAACGTAAGGTTTTACAGTAACGAAATCAAAATACATAATAGAAGAATTAAAATTCTTTTCTTTCGTAAACGATAAATATTCGTATCTTGAGTCACTCTGTATAAAAGAAGAGATCATAAGCGTAGGTATGTAATCATATACAAATTTTTTTTACTATCGATATATTCTAGCAATTTAAAAATATCATAAATACATTTTCTTTTATATTCTGTTCGATCCGAGCAATAAACATTCATATTCGCGCACAATAGTTCGCATTTATAATAACGTGCGTCAGCTCAAACGCCTCAAAGAGATACAAACAGAAGGCATACAAAAGTATTGAAGGTTTATTATTTTATTTTACATAACAGCGATGGATCGCATCAATCCAGTGTCACAAAGAGGCTCCCCAGGGTGCACAATAAACTAGATACAGGGTTTCATTCTGCGACAGTATCTCAAGGCTTTGTATCTTGATGCAGTTTATTTGTAGATTATAATACGATTGTGAACTCTTTACGATTAATATAAAAATAACGATGTTAGGTTTCAACCCATTGATACATACATTATATCCATGCATATCTAATTTTATAATTAAAAAAACGTATTATATGTTTTTGATCAAAGTCCCATCTAGTACAAAAATTTTGGCAGGCCTGACTTCGATAAAAAAATACCTAGTCTATATTATTTACGAAAGTAAGTAAAGTTATATTGCATGTGAATTAGTTAATCATAAATTGACGCATTTACAGCATGATATAGCTACAGACTATATTATATTATAGATAATATCGTCGCATTTGCGAGTTAATAATGAATGACTGCGTAATCTGTGGTCATTAACACATGCGTTAAGTAATTATCGAATTGCAATTTAAATACTCTGATTGAAAAGGGCTATTTTGTACAATTAATTGCACTGCATTTTTCCCATTTACATAATATATATATTATGTAGTACCTACCTGGTATTCAATCTCTATACATTTAAGTGACAATATTACAGTTGAACTATATTAGAAACTAGCGGTCCGCCCCGGCTTCGCCCGTGGTACATGTTTACGTTTTCTCTACATAAGAACCATCCTCGTACTTCAAGGAATATAATAAAAAAAGAATTATCGAAATCGGTTCAGCCGTTCTCGAGTTATGCGCTTACCAACACATTTTGCGATTCATTTTTATATATAAGATTTAGGAACCTGGGTCTATTTGTGTATGTATTTTATAACGGTTTAATAATATATAATAAATAATTGATTAAAAAATTAGTTGGTTAAATCAAATTTCAATGTGGACAAAGATGTTTTTCAGAGCAAATTAATTAAAAGTCATTCGATAAAAAGTACAAATTAATATAAAATCGCAAAGCATAATAAAGGATACAAATATATTGACAACTATTTTTATTAGATTTTTACTAGTTCATAAAGTGCATTTGGTTTCTCTAAATCGTCTAAAACGCCCCGGGCACAGATAATATAATACTATGGGTCTCTCCTTTGAGTTAAAGGCAGAATATTTGAATGTAATTAGTAATAATTGAGTCCGGTGTCGACTTACCTCTTTGTGTATTAGCACTTCGAATAACTACTGCCATATGCATTTATAAATATTTAATATCACTTTGTTGGTCTGAAGCTATGATAAATTATCTGTTGAAATTAAAATATGATATCAATCTTTCTAATGCTTTGTGTTCAAGAAAGAGCTATTTTAAAATTTAACAAATTTATAGATTAGATTTAATAGTTGATAAGTAAATGTGTATCAACTACAATACAGATACTGAATTATGAATCGATAGATATATTATATCCTTATTATATCCTACTAATATTATATAAATGCGAAAGCTTGTGAGGATGTGTATGTGTATTGTGTATGTTTGTTATTAAATTAAATTAATTTGGAACGGGAAATTTGCGGGTTTTTCTTTGAAAACGCGGGCGAAGCCGCGGGCGGAAAGCTAGTCGACAATATAATATCATGGATAAGTAATTTTGATTTAATAAGTATAGCATTTAATAAGCATTATAATAAATTATTCGCTCATTTGCATTTAAAATCAAATAGGTTATAACTATGGAGGTATATCGTCATAGCTTTGTCTGAAATTTTCATGTCAATTATTTGTCTATGAGGCGTGAAATCGCGAGTCTATAAAAAAATCCAATCTGCAGTTAAGATTCTAATCAGTACAATAATAATTATCGTGAACTAATTAATCATTATTTTTTTATTGTTATAACAATTAAAAATTCCAATAATTTAATTCCCTAAAAGGGTGAAAAATGTGTCAGATTGAAGCTTTAAATACGTCCATTAAGCACGTCGGATCAGCATTCACAATGAAATAAAACATGTAATGAAAACAAATTGAGCGGAGCCGAAAAACAAACTTCTGGTGAGGGCGCGTTTCATTGGAAACGTTTATTTTTTTAATGACTGTAAATTAAAATAAATTAATAGTAAAATATTGTGTTTTTAATTTACTCCAGAATTACGATTCCTCAATTTTAATGAAAGTACCCTACATACCTTGTGCCATCTATTTCTTCGTTCATGTTATTATCATGAATTTAAAAAAAAAAACAACATATTGAACATACCCGCTAATATGTTATTTGAGAACCAATTAAATAATATTATGTACTTAAATAAAAATCTTGTAAAAAACGAACCTTCTAATATGTCTATTTTAATTCTACTTATCTTAAAACAAACTGGTATAAACCACACTTTATTCAATAGAATGTAACCATTATAACTACCCTTTACTAAATAAACGTAGGCATAAAACTAGCCGTGGAGTTTTGACTCGAACAAATTAAATCAATTAAAGGAAATCCCCTTTTTGTCCCGTCCAAATGTCCCATTTGTTCAAGTTAAGCTGACTTTTTATTTTCACTCGCTCTTTGTTGTTTACTCTATTTAATTACGTACATTTAGTTTGTAGTATGATTTTATTTGCTATTGAATTGAAATAAAGACTAAAGGCACAGAATATATAATAGTACTTGAAGGTAAAAAGATTATCTGTACTGTACATTATGATTATCAATAGATACATATACAATATGTATTGCACGCACAGGTTGTTGGAAATTTTGCCATAGATAAACCTAGTGACTACAAAAATTATTATTACTCAAATACATACTAAATGTAGACGCCAGACTGTTAAAAAACATCTTAACATGTTATGTTTAGCTTATCTGTCAGTAAAACTGACCATTAATGTATGAAATAAATAAAAATAATGTAAGAAATAATCCTTGTAATATTCACGAATATTATCAGTATTAAAAACAAATTTCAGTTGATTTTATGACAACGGATAAACCGACGAACAAACTCGAAGATTTACAACGTAATTCGGGTATATTTTTTATAGATATACGATGTATATACCGGGTGTAATCGTTAAGTGTGCACAGGCGATTATTTTATAACTAATACAGATACCAAAAAACTTAAAACTGATATCGAAAGTAGATTACCTAATGAGTAAAATGCCAATAATAACTTTTTCAAAATAAAACGGGAAATATCCAAGAAAGTTACATTAAACACTCCCATACATTTAATTTCCCATACATTTTGTGTTCAAAGCAAATGTTCGAAGTGACGTCCTTGTTTTGGAATACCATTATATTCCACATCGAGCTCTATTTACAGTTTCTAAATGAATTGTGGTAAATGTTAAAAATACTATGTAATGACGATTTGAAAGTGCTACTAAATAGTAGTCTAATTGAATAAATGAATGTTTGAGTTTGAGTTTGAGTTTGAATTTTTATTAAAATTTACGAAGTAATTTAAGCACAAAACCAAAAAAATAACCAAAATTTTTCATATTACATGTTTGGGATAGTCATATCATATAATACATAAATGTATAGGAGAGATTGATGTAAAAAATTTGGACATTTCTCGTTTTATTTTTAAAAAGTTATTATTGTCATTTTTCTCATTAGGTAAAGGGCTTTCGATATCAGTTTAAAGTTTTTTGAAATCTTCAATAGTAATGGAATAATCGCCTGTTACGATTACAACCTGTATAATAGATATCAATAAAAATAAAATTGTTCAATAAGTCCTCTAATTAAACAAACATGCAAATGCTGATTAAAATTCAGCAGCTGAAAAACATAGTTGGAGCGAAAACCGATGTCCTCAAACGAAAGCCGGCATAAAGCTACAAACGCAACTTTGTCCAGATCTCGGGCTTTGTTTCAAAACTTTTTGTCCACTTTTCGTCTTTTTGTGGATGCAGTGCGCAGAAATGGCGCGGAAACTGCAGGATATTTTGTTGTTACGAAATGAATTTCTACGAAATTAAATTCATATTTTTCACGTGCTCTTTTCGGAATAAATAACAATTATTATGATGTGTGGATTCAATTATTATTTGTGGCTGTATTAATTTCGTGTTTTTATTTGAACAGTGGACTGCGTGCTGCTCAATATTCGTATGTTTGCTGAAACTCAAGGAAATAATTAATGTGATTTTCATTGTTAATCCGAATAATGTATGAACTTAACTAGTAAACTGATCTCATTGCACTTTAATTTGATTGAAAACATTGGTTTAAAGTATATATTTTGGACTTTGAGGTACAATAATTTCGTTATGATTATGCCGGATTCAAAGTGTTAGAGGAGAGGAATATTTACATTATAAAATAAATAGATAAGTATACTATCAGTACAAACTTGATATCTAATTACTTATGTACTTAAAATAATTATTTTTTTTTCATTTTAAAACTTAATTTGTTGTCACTGCCTTTATATCGTTTTCTTTAAAAGCGTCAATGATTAGCAGCTAAAGAAAATCGATGGATCATTAATCATAAAGAAAGGCTTTTATAGAAGCAGAGCTAGTCAACCTTTGACAATTTAATTTTTAAAACTAATGCGATATTAGAATGAGAATAAGACTCATTTTGTTGTTAATCTTGGTCTGTTGTGTTCGATTTATTTTATTTTTCTTTCAGATAGATAGTAGATACTTCTAATGGTGAAACGATTATGTTAATCAGTAGTCTTTGAGTTCAATTAAACTAACCAGAAAGCACGTGAAATATCGAATATCTAAGATGTTCCAAATGCGTTTATTTATTTTAGTTACTTGAAGGACCATACGATAACGTCACTTGCAACTTTGTAATAAAAAAATATCTAGATGAAAAAAAAATCATACCAAATGTTGACAACACAATATTGATAAGACCTTAGCTATAAGGACACTGGCGCCAAAGAGTCGCCTGTTTTTATATCAATTGTAATTTGTTTGCGAGATGCGACGGACCGTCAAATAAAAAGCTCTTTTTCGGTCGAACTACATTGACCCATCAGTATATTTTCCTTGTACATCAATAAGGGGAATGTATACGGAATATCCTGTTATATAAGATGTAATCATTTAGTCGATGCATTTACTTTGTATGTTATTATATATATGTATTATGTATTATATTAACTATATATCTTAAATGGCTCTACCCAATAGGGGGTTACTATTTTTAAAAGTTTACATGAGTGTTTTAAAATCTTAACATAATAGATTATTTTATGCAAATGCGTTAAACATTTTAAAAATATTTATTATAACATCCTGCGTTTCTTCACCGACTTTATTTACATTATTTGTAAGAAGGTATTAGAGCTAATACTATCATCCAATATTTTTTTGTCCTGAGAAAGCAAATGTTCATTCACCTGAAACTTGCATCAGTAAGTAAAGTTAATAAATAGGTTTAACTTACTTAAGAATTAAAAACAATATAAAGGCGTTTTTCACACCTACCAACCTATCACATATCAACAAATATTTATGTCGAAATTGTATTTTTGACATTAACTACGAAGAGCTTTTCCACAGACATATATATGTCTGTGAGCTTTTCTATAAAAAAATAATTATTTATTTAATGTGTAGCACTAATCATGATGCACCTTTATATCCTTTTGTTTAATAATTTTATAGAATATATAATTATAATCTACATGAGCAAGAAGCGTAAGTGATTGACTGCCACGGCTAAGGTCAGGAGGACAAACTATATTGTGATATTATATCATACTACATTATGGTTTACGTAATACTTTCAGAGAATACTGGAGAATAATCTAGTTCAGTGCCGCACAATAAAAAGCTGCCTTTTGAAGTGTCCGAACAATTTATCATTTTATAGAAGTGGTTTATCGTTTGCGGTGAAAAATGTTCAGAAACTTTGTGATGATTATTTTCTTTACTTCAATACCTACTTTAAGCTCAACGGAAAATAGATGTTCCTGATTCACGATTAAAAACAAAACTCCTTATAAAATATACGAAAAAATAAAACATTTTATAATTAATAAATTATAAACCGACAAATCGAAGGGGTCTTAAATTTCATTTTGCAAAATTCTTGCGCATTTCCGTGAAAAAGTTTAAGAATGTAATGAAAGACTTCAATTTTCCAATCAAGGGCTGTTTAGCGAAAAACTGCTCCTGATTAGGGTCCCTCGTTGAATTATCCTATAAAAGATGCACCTTATTGGATTAGACTTCGCTTTGATGTCTATAAGGCACTCTTGTACGTAATAAAATGCTCTAAGTTATATTAGGTTCCGTATACATTACCATGGGAATATACTTCCGCAATTCTTAGAATATCTTGTTTGTCGTTTGTTTTTGTTAACGAAGTATAATTAATATTAATTGTACTTCGTTAATACATAAATAAACAACAAATGACATATTCTCAGAAAGGTATTTTCGATATGAGCTAAATGTTCGTCTACGTTTATAATCTCTATTAACGTTATGAATAATAGAGAGCTATTGTAAGTTTATGAATATGTGTATGTTCCCTAGTTGGAATAAGGTCCATATTTTATTTTGTTTTACTTACCTATATATTATGTAAAATGTAGATATATATTTCGGGCATTTGATTACCTGCTTATGTTATACATATTATGAAAACTGCTACATTACTTATTTTATTAAGGACAAAGAAAGAACTGGAACTACACCATCCTCAGAAATAATACCCTGAAATAATGAGGCTCTTTTACGGATCCTTAAATTATTTTTCCGCTTGCAAATATTGCATTATCTATCTAGGTATTCATTTCACAGGACCCTAAAAAAGTAATTTTCAAAGACTTCTTTCTTACAAGGGGCGAATTGGTAAAGTTAACTAAGTGAAGTGAAATCGGCAGTTACATTACATTCGCTTTGATGATGGAACAATATTAGCAATCTTATAGAAAACTTGATCACAAAAACAATAAATCTTCAAGATTAAAAAACAATTCGGTAATGAGTAAGATAATAGTTAAGAGTTACTCTATTTAATAGAATTAAAATTCCAAGCCAATGTTTATCAAACTACACAAACCATGTGATCTTAAATTTCGCAACAAACAAAAAATAGTAATGAAAAACATCAGTCGAAAGCAATTTAAAATGAAATTATCTAAATACTTTCGCATTTGTAGGTTAGTTACATACGAAGTTATTATTGTTCCTCATAATTAAATATTGATCATGATATCCCAACCAATATTGGATGTAACAATTAATTTTTCAGTTGTTATTAGTTCGCAACCAATTCACAACGCGTATCTGATGCATTGAAACAAACAATCAATGAAACTGATGACAGCATTGAAACAAACAATCAATGAAACTGATGCTGTTTGATTTAGAATGTTTATATAGTTGTTTCAATATCCGCGATAAATACAAATCGGTCACGCAAAACAAAATGGTGGACTCGATTGGGCTCTTAAATATTTGATCGCGTGTGAATGTGATGAAAATTATACCGAATACTGCATATTACTTTGCAAGTACAAAAGGAAATAAAAGTGATACTGGGCAAATTATAAGAATTAGACGAATATTTTGAATAATTACTTTGAATAATATAAAGGAACTCGATTGAAACGAGTATGAAGAAGATGTCAAAACGGTAAAGTCAAGGCATATTATGTGATCAAGGTTGGTATTTGTAACAATACATAATATCATCATCCTTTTAAGCACCTACTGAAAAAAACTGTTATGTCTGGTGTATGCGGAGAAAGAATTCAGTTATGACAGAGGTGGCACGTCAAACGAAACTACAATTCCATGAAAAAATGTGCAGCCAACTTATAACAAACGAAGAAGACGGTATGTACTCTGCTAGATTTCACATTGCGCAGTAAATCGTCAGTTCACTGTAAAGCATTCTTGAAGCTGTAATATATACCTACACAATTTTATACCTATTCCTATTATATCAACGAGGATACAGGAGTAGCTCCCAAAGTGCATACAATTATAAGCTTTAAGTTAACCATTTTGATTATATAACTGAAAAGTATCAACAGAATCTGGTTTATAAATGTGATGGTCATTTCCCGTATAACGTTTAAGTACCTACTATTAATTAGTTCAAAATGGTCCAAATTTTACACCAAACTTTCCAGTTTTGCCACGGTTATCAAAGGCATTAGCGGCAGTGGTGTAATCGCACGTTCCTTACATGAACACATAGCCATTCTTCTTGTCCGATACTATCTAAGAATCATTAGAACTGCGTGCTACCGTACGGTAGCGGTACTGAAATAGGGTTGCTACAGAAAAAAATCAATTACGTAATAGATGCATTTTGACAATTAATTACCTATGTGTGTTTTGAAGATTAAATTCATGTACTTTAAGCTTTATAATTGAACGTAGGACATAATACTACATAATATTTCAAATATTAGATAGATTGTACAACAAATTAATAAGTTTTTTGAAATATTACTTAAGCACATTTGACAGGGTGTCCAATTCATATCCATAACTTGTATAAATTTGCAATAATTTTATTCAACTAAACTCGATTTGTTGTGGAAAACGTTCCCATATACGATATCAATACCCAGCCAATTTGTAAAAATACTATTTAACATTTAATTACAGTTAATTTTAAAAACTAGTGACTGACAACCCTATACTTCACTACGTTTTTGCTAATCGTCCATCTGAGTCGGCCGGCTGCATCGCTTGAATTATGGCGACCCGATGCAAATGGGCGCCGACATCTAAATGAAAATCGGTATTTACACGCTAATAACTCTTTGTTGATTGCGGGTTTGGGGTAAAAGTTTGCGCCGCAATATCCTATTAATTTGTGTAAGTGTCTGATCTAGGTTTTATCTTTCTTTTTAAACCAGAAAGAATTTGTCAGAAGACTATTCGCTCGCAAAGGGTCAAGTACTTAGAATTAATTACAGTATTTCCTCAATATAAAGAAATAAGGAGACTTTAAATTAGAAACCATATCTGATTTTTCTTGCTCTATGTGCTATATCTACAGATCTAGAAGAAACGATACTATTTATCATCAAATCCAAAGATAAAGTTTTGTTTAAAAAATGGTTGCCTGTAAAGTCGGTTTTACGGGCGAAGATTTTACGTGACAACGTCTTTTTCTCGATCATAGTTGAGTGGGAGAGAGACGCAAGGCATTCGGCGGGCCTCTCTCTCGTTCGGTGACTCATCGTAACGTTACCGAGCGTTACACTTTTTCATAAGTGACTCCCAGTCGCAACCTAATTTAAGACGTTGTCACGTCAAAATTGAAACCCGCTTGCTAAATTAACGACAATTTAACATAATATTGTTTTTTTCATAAAGCTCTACTTCAGATAGAGGCTTCTATTCACTATCTTCGCATTTTCACTTTTAATTAATCGATAACTGTTCGACTAGTTCTTTGTATTGCCACACTTCATCGCTTCCCATATTAGCAAACAAATATATACCTGATTTACAAAAACACAAACAAGTATTCCACAGATTATACCGTCAATTAATATGGCATGTAATAACCCACGCGTCAAGGGACACACATTTGAACTCCATCACTTCTGCCTGTAATCTACACTGCAGTAATTTTCCCGTTCGTTGATGTAGAAAATATAACGCTCTGCATAGTTCAAAGGATTAGACTATTTATGTACCTTCAATGTTACGATTCGCTTTGGTTTGTGTCTCACGTTTTATTTCCCTACTAGGTACAGATGTCTAAGTTCTTCTGGGTGCGGTCTAGGTAAAGATGAAGATAAAATGCCTACAGCTTTAGGAATCTCGAACCTGAACCTGACCTTCGATTGTGGAAACATATAAAAAAATCTGCATTGGAATACCTACAGAATCAGGGGTTTTTCTTTTTAACATACCAACTAGGTACATATTAAATCAAATTGCGCTATGCAGTCCCGTCAAGATCGGTATCTTCCCTTTAAAATATATTTTAAAGGTAAGTACTTTATTAATGATGATATTTTTTTACGCCATTAACTATGTATATTACTATTACTATATACTATTCACGTTTAAGATTATGTTTTGGTTAAATGATTTTTACAGTACAAAACTGGCAACATACACATTTGAAATGAATTTTTTTTTTATCTTAAACGATGTTTTGTTAGCAGTCATATGAGTTTTAAAAGGACCCCCTTTCTATTCACTTACAGTCATCATTACCTCTCAGTCATTCATCGCATCATGACGTCATTTGCCATGCATCGTCAGTCACATTGAAACTGATAGAGGGTACATTTTATTGTACTTAGTCATAGTCTGTCACAACTCACAATAAAATATATTGTATTGCTTGCATAAAAATTTCAATTTTATAACCAAGAATACCCTACAGAGCACAGTTTATCAATTTTTACTGACATAATGTAGGACAATAATCGTCTAACTCATCATCAACTAAAGTTTGTTCGTAGTTTCTTGTCACAACTGAAAATGAATAAATTATGACAACATTTATTATTCTAATTTTAAGGCTGAGCTTAAGAATTTAATTAGGTTTCACCGCAATTTTCTTTCACACGTATGTACTCCTCATCACAATCATATTCCTACATAGAAATTTATACTCAAATTAGATTAACAATTTTGGTCTAGTAAACTTTTGATAGCTCTATATTGACTACTCTACTATGCTCTATATTTGACAGCTCTATATACGCAAAAAGGCTAACAAAATATCTCCCTTACATTTACCTTACCATCCTAGGCAAATTAAACTCATAAATTGCTTACGTAACTATGAAGTATGATACCGAGATGACATATCAAAGAACGTCTGATGGGAATTAGATATGTTGAATTGAAGCCCTCTTTCGCGATATCTTGCGGGGTTGTGTACTGACTCATCTGGAAGCTTTTATTTGTAAGGGAAGGAACACAATTAGTCACTAGTTTTTAAAATAATATGTATGGTAAATGACAGTATACATATTGTGTTACCTACGATTCTATTCTAGATATAAATGATGGAAATGTATGTAAGAATAGGTACGCAAACAATCGTGTAACTTTACTGTTTCACTTTAACTTTTATAATTGCACAATTGTTTGTTAAAAACTTAGCTGCAGTAGGTAGCAGTTAGCTGCAGCAGCGCAGACCGCTTTGATTTTTAATTTTTAATTGAAATAAATTATATTTTAAACAAATGACAGGCGTTTTATATTACTTGTGATTTTCATCAGATCATTTTACATGTACAGTGAAAAGTCGATAAAAATGTGACCTAGCCCTAAAAATTCGGGGACAGGTATCAAAAATGAACAGTAAAAGCGACATTTTTTACCCCTTCTCACACGTCACCGACTACAAGATCACAAGAGCTCATTAGAAAGACGCGTGTGTGACGCACGCCTAATTGATTATAATAATAGCCCGAGCATTGACGCCTATTCGTATTACGGAGGGACAAATAGGGCCAAATCTCTAATTGCTATAGGGCATTGTTACCCCAGCGTTTTGTTTATGCCCCATTGTTTCAAAAAAATGTGATATGCGAAAACGGGTCGGCTTTTAAATAATTAGTGTGGCTGCGAGATTAAAAATGCTTGTGTGAAGTGTGTTTGTGGGTTACTTTGCAATTTGTGATTACAAATCATGGCTCGAATAAGTATATATGTATATACTCTGAATAGGGTTCATTTGTGATGAAAAGTGGATAACACGAACTAGTCTGTCATGAAGCATTACATTGTTTTATAATTCTGCCAATTATAATACATTTCTAAATAGTTAAATAATCTCAAATATACAGACAGGTAAGAGATGCATATCTACGACTTCTCAGTCGTCATTCTTATAAAATACATAACAATGTTGCTTTCATAATATAAACTCTCAGTCAACATCCCTATTAAACACGTAAATAAATTTATTTCTACCACATATTTTGTACCCAGTTATACAACTTCTATGAGTATTATGTCATGACCAAGTGCGGCCAGGGGCCTTAGACAAAGTAACAATTAAAAAACGATAACGAAGTTAGAAAAGGAAAAATGTATGGGATTGACATTAGATAGACCACGTGATCTAACGCGGCGTATGTCAATCCCATACATTTTTGCCTTTTCTAACTTCGTTATCATTTTTTAATTGTTACTTTGTCTAAGGCCCCAGGTGTCCCTTATCAATCTTTTACCCCAATACTTTTCATGATCATGTTCCCAAATGTACATAGCTATAAACACACACTCCTGTTCATACACCTTCATTCACAATCCAACGGAGGGTTGTATAAATTATTTATTATCTTTATGAGGTTGTTCCGCGTGGCTCAGCGTGCCGCAGACAAGGATTCACCACACTCTGACCACCCGACTATACTTGAATCTCATTACTGACACACTGCATTGCGGAATGACGAGCATATACATACACATTGGTACTTAAGTGCCAAATGGTGTCCAATAAAACTGCAAGTTACGTGTGTTACTGTTATTGGTGAAAGGAGTAATTCTCACATTTATTTGTTGTTCTTTAAACGCATGAAAACTGACGGATTGTGATATTTTATTGAAGAAATTAAATAGAAAAGTAAAACATGTTTCGTATTTGAGTCTATCAAGTGTTTAAGTATAAAAAATCTTAGATAGAACTGATATATGGAAAATTAAAATACCATATCAGTGAAAAAATATTTTTTTCATAAAAATTATCCCACTGTTTGCGGAACGTTCAACCCGTAAATGTGAATATTATATAGGTCGTTAAAATTCAATTGTTAGTGGCCCCCGCTGGGCGAATCTTACCCCCGTTGTAATAAGTCCATTGAAACTGCATAATTGCAAATCATTTGAGGGCTTATAGACCCCACAGTGAAGTAGTGAAATTAAGATAATTTAGTGCGAATTAATTGTTTCTGAAGGGCACTAAATGGGCGCGATTATGTAATTTCTTTGAACTTTTTCTGCGTGCAGCTGTAGCAAAAGTATACCCTTATTTGTATGAAATATCGAATAGCATTTATATATTATATTTTTATATTAGAATAAAGATAACATAATACATATTTATTATATTTATAAAATTCTATTTATTATTCTGTCTATTTTTAAATATAATTATTGAAGAATTATTGCCTATTGTGCTACGAAACATTAAAAAGGACTTGTCAAAATATAGGTATGAAACATTCAAAAATGTTATTTAAAAACAGTCAGATGTACTTACTTCAATGAAAGAACACGTGAAGAAATAACAAAATAAAAGCAACAGCCCATTTCTATATGAAAATTCTACATTCACTATACCTACAATAAAACTTCATCATAAATTAGAATTTCTTATACTACCAATAACAAAAATCTAAAGATATTCAATAGAATAAATTAAGGAATATTGCCAATAAAATGGCCCCCAATCAGAGCACCCCCTGGAAGTAATGCAGTCGTTAATATTCTTATTTCTTACTTTACGGACAGTATTGAATCAAACACGGTAATAATGTGGAGACGGGATTAAGTAATTGGTATAAGAACCAAGCGGGACTCTAGTAGAATATTATTGGTTCCGTATCTACTTATATATATTTTAGTTATAGCAATTTTCAAGCCTCGTAATTTTGACGCACTTTTCGCTGTAAGAGCTACAAGATATAATTTAAAATACATATCTACAAAATATTACGTACCTAAATATGTACAAAAAAAAAACTACGCTCTAATATTCTCTATGAAATGGTTAGTAATGTACCACAACTTTTTATACCTAAATATCACTCGAAAAAAGCTTAAGCTTGAGCTCTCAATCCTCTTCATTAGCACCCTCTTAATTCTGTAGAGAAATTCCCTATAACTTATCCCAAACACGTGGCATTTTAATCTTGGTAAATACTCCCTAACTACAAGGCTCTTAGAAAAATATTTTTGCAATCCTTTGCAACGTAGTTTGCGGATTTTCTTAAATAATCGGGTACGTCATAACATTTTGTTGTTTGTATGAAATAAACATGATAGATTGAATATTTAATACATGAAGATTGAAGATCCCTGCTTAAGAAGCGTTAGGTACATTCTAGTTTTTTGTAATAAAATTATTAAATTATAAAATAGCCTTATAATAAAGGTAACTGAGCATTGCAGTATTGAGTTATTGACTATAGCCCTTTTTTGAGAAAGTATCAAGCAAAGTACTAGGTGGGATTATATCCCTTACCTTTTCCAGTTCAATATTCAATCCTCAATCCTCCTTCAATGTAAATCCGCTCTTTATCTCGCCCCTTTTTAAATACTTGGCATGATATTCATAAGGAGTTTCCCAACTTCGTAAATACTTATGCATGCTGGTGGTTATATACAGTCAGGATATCCTTCAAAATCTACACATTTTCTTCTATTAAGATCCCAATTTACTCATCATATATAGAATCATTATTTAAGAACCTATTTCTAATACTATTTCTCCATCTCCCTTATTATTCCTTCTAGTTTTACAAAAGTAACCCCCAAAAACGGGAAACCATAAGCAGTATTGGTTATCTGTCAATTAGTTAAGTAAATCTGATGTGAAATGTATGTATCAGCGACGAACGTAATTGGGATTTGATGCCGGCCTGATAAGTCGTCTGGCCGTGATTGAATGTAGCGGTTTTTGGATGTTCTGTGTCTGTCTGTTCATATTGAGTCAAAGTAATGAACATTTTTGATTTGTTTTATATTTACTGTGTTGGAATTCTAACGCGGACAATATTAGAAACGTAACGTTCAATTTATTCCACGAAAGTAATTGTAAATTGAATATGTCTAAAGTCTGATAAGATTCTTCTATAAGTTCGTAGAGAATTCTTAAATCTTAAACAAACCGATTTTAAATACCAGCCTACTAAAATGTAATACGATTTCAGTCTACTAGGTAACTCTACTGGCGACCTACATAAAAGCTCTTAAACTCGCATTAAACTCGAAATTTTATGAATAAGCTCTCTATCTTAATTCGGGACAAAACGCATAATAGCAATATAATGAATACACCACAATAGCGCGGATAATTAAAAGCAATTAAGCCACGATAATACGCTATCACAACCCTTTGGAAGTTTTGCTTACCGCTAATGACGTCACGATGACATAGAACGGGTAATAATTACAAGAAATCAGGGTAATTCGGGACGCTGAGTGTGGCAAGGTTTTTGCTCGTTAGACGTGTGTGGACGCAGTTTTGGCGAGACTAGCGTATAAATATTAAATTAGTTTAAACGGTTTTGTTTCTAAAAGAATTGTTATTTGAAAGTAAAGGACCAGAAAATTGGTTGTCATTGTTCGTATCACTTTATCTTCTATTGAACATAAGTATATTACTAGGAACTGGTAAATATTTATAAAACCTACTAAACAATAAACATTTTAAAGATCAAGTAAGATTATAATATTTAGGTACTGCGTAAGGCAGCAGTTCTTAGACAGTATAAATAGGTACCTATTTCAGATTTTATTTTAATTATCCTTTGATACCTTTAAGAATATCCTGAAAAAGACAAAAATGTCAACTAACTATAGCACGTTAAACAGAAGGGTTTAAAAGTATGAAACGCGAACACTAGGGGCACTAATTCACACTCCATTGAACAGAGAAATGCCATGTCATCGGTGTTCAGATTGCCAGCGAACCATGTGAAAGGATTTTTATAGCCACGGCAGCTATAATAGAGACAATAAAGAAATATCTTATTCCTCTTCGAATGAGATTTGCTAAACGTATTTTTTCTGATGATAGAACAAAGTATGACAAAAATATAAGGGGATATTATAATAATACAATGGAACGGTATGAGAAGAAAGGCCGATTTGAGTAATTCAGATTCCGATTGTCTTTAGAGACGGAAGAAAATGTGCTCTACTTCTACAAAGATTTAATGAAGATATTATTATAATTGAAAAATATATTTGGACAGTATATCGATGACGTCATTGGAAAGTTCAATAAAAATATCTATTAGTATTTTTATTTCATATCTTTGTCAGTGGCTAATAACAATAGCTGACTTGATTTATTTTGCCATAGATTCTGTTGTGATAATAAACAAAAAATGATTACAATATTCTACAATGTCGCAAGCAACATGTAGTCTGATATAAGCTGAATCATTCTCCCTACATCAAAGGAGGCGTGTAAGCGAGATGTAAGCTTAATTTTGATATTACTCAACGCACCACAACAAAACATTCGTCCAATCGAACAAAAGATTTACGACTATAACCAAGTAGCGGATTAGCTCAGCTGGAAGCCTCCAAACAATGCGACAATTAGACAATGAAGACGCCACGTGAATAGCTTAATCTACAAGCAAACGATGTTAACATTTCTCGTCTTATCCTCTACGGGGCGGGTAAACGAGCGCACGACCCGCAGAATTTCAAATAAACGCTTTGAATGCACCAATTCTTTGCTTAGCGAATGTGCATGTGTCGTTGGAAGAAAAAGGTATGTTATGTACGCTGGCTGTCTTGTGAAAATTTTTGATATTTACACCAAATTGTAAGATCGACTCGTTTGCTAATAGATTTATGGGAATTTTTTATCAATTAGTATTAAAGGACACGAAGCCAAAATCCAATCAGCTTTATTATGATATATTGTTTGGTTCTTATCTCGTTATATTTGAGTTACGACTCAATGTAGACAAGGGGAGGCCCTCAGACACTGTGATTTACTGGACATCGACAAATAACAATTCGAAGCAAATACTAAGAAATTAATTGAGAAACTAGTATCATAAACATTAAAGATAAAAATGAAATACTATATTTACCGGCATCCAATATTAAGTTGGCTAATAAGGACATTACACAAAAACATGTTCCTCTATTCTATGAAGATCTTATTAACTGCACGATATAATATTATGAACTTGTAACGAGATATCAAAAGTATTGTAGTTACAATAATAATAATATAATAGTACTTAATTAAAATTATTCTTATAAAATGTGCCATTCTTAATAGTAAATAACAGAAAAGGCCAAGATATCAGTTTCAATTAATTATTTTTCACTTATATAATTATATATTTTTCGCGCCCGTTTACGTAGGTTCCATTGAGGTTGTCTTCGCGGCCTGATTCCGTCGCAAATCTTAGCAAGCGTCATTTGCACTTTCGCAGAAAAACATCGTCACAAAATGAAAAATGAAATTTCACCGACAGACCACAGCACAATGCTTATTGTTGGCTTAACCGCATTCAGCCAAAGTAATGATTTCCATTCCAAACCTTAAGATTGAAATGTTTTCTTTATAAGTATAGGCATGTGCTTTTGTTGTATGTACTATGTACTGGAAATAAGGGTGATGTTTCATTGTATTCAAAATTTTCCTTTTGTATATACTGTTACGTGGTGAAATTTTAAGGTATTAGGCCATGTTTTTATCTACATAGTAGGTAGTAGGAAGTAATATACAGGTGGGAGACAATATATTTTACACGTACAAAATAAGTATTTAGTATTCTTCAAAGCAATATGTACAGAACATTTTATGTAGGTATAAAATCGTACATAAAAGCTGCGTATTAGCTACATTAGTAAAATGTATTCCATCTTCAAAGCTTTTTCACAAATGGCACGGAAATTATAAGAAATGTATAGATATCAGTTGTCAGAAATGAAACGCGCAATCTGAAAACCGTATCCTATTTCCGACAGCGTCAATTTAAAAAAATAAGCCGTTATTTTGCAAATATGCTGTGATATTTGTACATATTTGATTTTATGTAAAATACTAAATGACCCACGCAACTTTGTCTGCTGTGAGGAGGAATATTCTTTTAATTTTAAAAATATTTGTCATCGATGCTCTCTTGTATTGGTCGTAATTGTATGTACAACCTTCATCGAGTAGTTGCTGAGATAAGACTATTAAAAAAAGACCTCAATTTGAATATTTATTGTTCATTAATAATTTCTCGGAACTCTCCGATTTAATCAACGTGCCATATTATGATCAAATAATAATTATAATACTTGTGTGTATTTATAACACATATAAAACAATAATATGACTAACAAGAGTAACACATACCTTATGAAATTTAGTTAATGTTCTAGATTAAAATAATTTCTTGTAACATGAAACTTGAAGCAGTTACACCACATACACATAACATTATCCACAGGATTCAGGGAATCTCTGCTAGTGACATAAATCGTCTCCGTATGCCGTGGTTTCTCGCAGACCCATAAATACACGCCTCGTGTGACCACACCTCTTCCGCTCACCACTATTGTTTTCCGATTATTAACAAGCTATAACAGCGATTTATTTGGACAATTGAAAGCGACGAATCGTATGTATTGTATGTTAGAATACCACCTTCATTGAGGAATAACAAAGTGAGGTATACCTACTAACGTAGTAACTATTTAGTAAGGTATGGTTGAACTGCCAAAATTATGTTGTTAAAAGATAGGACAATCGATAGAAGTGTAAACTTTTCACTTAGAATTTTAGTATTAAAATTTGAAATTACATAATATACATGCTGATGTTGGTGATGAGAACCAATAAGATTTTCCGATATATTCAACGCGGCTAAGAAGGTTTAGTTCAAAAAACAACAAAAGAGTTCGTTTTTATAGAGTTTGAAGTTAAAATTACCATGGAAGTAAAAAAAAACTGTGAATAATCATTATTGGTAAAAAGAGTTTTATCGGTTTTATCTATAATTAAAATGGAGGTTGGCTGACATTTCCATGTAAAAATAGCCAGTTTAATTATAGACTCTTTTTAAAGACTATTTTTATCTTTGTAAAAATTCAATTGAATTTTCATCAAACGCGATGAATTTATTGAAATGAAAATTATTCCAATTTGTGAAGGTCGCCCGGAGCCACGTTTCGATTAAGGTTTCGATTAATACAACTTTCCGACCAATATAAAGATAATAGATTGTTATAAAACTTTTGTGGAGAAATGGAGTTTATTCTTGTATTTTACAATTGTTATAAATATATTAATTGTATGCTTAAATCTTTAAAAATACGCAACGGATTTTGATGCGGTTTTTTTTAATAGACATAATGATTCAGGGGGAAGGTTTTAGTATATAATTTTTTAGGTTTTAGACAAAGCGGGCGAAGCCGCGGGCGGTAAGCTAGTGAGTTATAATAACGGAGCGGTAACTAATTCCAACATTGGCAGTACAGACGAACTTTTTCAATAGATTACGTATGTAATGATGCTCTTTAATATTCTAATTGAAAAACAATCAGGTAACTTTCTATCATAAATTTTACCAAGCATGAGTAGCAGTGTCCACATAAAGGCTTAATTACTCTATATCTTTCCATAGAGGTCTATCAATACTGGTTATATTTAAATAAAGGCCAAACCAATCAAGGAACTATGTCATTTACTAAGAATGACCCTGTTACAAAAGGGCCATGTGAAAACTTTGCACGACATTAATATTCAGATTCACGTTAAAGGGTAACATATAAAGGCAAGGACACAAAGAACCAAAGGTCGGAAGCGAAGGGACAAAAAGCAGTCTATTGACTGTCTTATCAGGACTGGTGATTGATAAAGGGACGCTATAGAACACGTCTTGTTCGACGCGTGAATTGTCCCTATAGGGTAAAAGTGGGATAGATGCCGCACGGGGATAGATGCCCCATTTTCAAAAAACCTCACTTCCCAGAGTCGTGACTACGAATTAATGATTTAAATAGGAGCTCCTATCACCCCGTACCTCGGGTACGCATGAGCTGTTGTTTGGTGAAGACGTGTTTCGCTAGTGCGTGTTATAATATCCGGGGCGAACTTCACGAACACGTTAAAATTTAAAAAGGTTGATATTTGCCTTTGCATAACTTTATAAGTATTAATAAATTTCACTATATTTCTTATTATGTCTATACACTAGTTCATTAACTACAAATCTAAGTGAAAATAGTGGCTCTTTTGTTTTTATTCAATAAAAAAAATACTGGGGCAGCTATCCTTATCAAAAAGGATAGTTGCCCCTTTTTTTTCGAGGGATAGATGCCCTTAGGGGCCTCTAAGGGCATCTATCCCTCAATACATATGTACTGTATGTTATTATCGATAATCACAGGAACTGTTTATATTTTTACCTGATTGCGTCAGAGGTTTTCTCTATGTTAACCGATTTTACTCGTTTAATTTGCTTTTTTTTGTTATGTATACTTACTTATTAATGATCTGCCCTTATACTGATTGTAGGAGAACGCCACGAAAATACAAAAGAAAAGAAGGAGTGCGAGCGCAAGTATATTCTTGGACAACAGAACAACTATGTTAACATGACATTTACTGGTTTATCATATAAATTTTATTAGATTTCGCGTTTATAGAGTATGTAAGGCATCTATCCCACTCTGTAGGCATCTATCCTCCTTAGTATTTTCATGGTGGGGCAACTATCCAACTAGGTAGGCATCTATCCTCAAAAAAGGTGTTCTACAAAAATATTTATTACACATTATCTATAAATGATAGGATAAAAAATATATATAGTAATTCAAAACAGATAATTAACCTAGCTATATTCATACAAAGTGTTCGTATAAGATTCATGTTTTTAAAATTATGAGGCTATTTCAAAAAGTGGGGCATCTATCCCACTTTTACCCTATGGGAGGCCTTTGTGAACCTTTGCTATTTTGGGAAAATATTTAATGGTATCAGTAATGTTTTAGCTGCTACGTTTATGTATAATCTTAATTATGTGTAGCTAATAATAATAGAGAGATTATAACTAGAGTTCATTAATACTGCAATCGATTTCATTCTGTAATATTCATGAAGAAGACGAGAGACGAGAGAACTTATATCTAATATGTAGTTGAAATTAACGGATTGCTATACTGATTGTAGTATTTTTGGTAAGATAGATAATTTTTACTTGTATCTATTACTAGCTGCGCTTCGTGGTTTCACTCGCGTGACTCCGCTCCTGTTGGTTCTTCGATAAATGGGTTATCTAACATCAAAAGAATTTTTCAAATCGAACCAGTTGTTCCTGAAATTAGCGCGTTCAAACAAACAAACAAACTCTTCAGCTTTAAGTATATAGATAAGTTGGAATATATTAATATGTTGTAACTTATCAGTTATCATACCTTTTGAGTTAAAATTCCAAGTCTATTCTCCATCCAACAACATCACAGCAGTTCCTCAGATAATGTCTACAATCTTGTAGCTAAATCTTTGAATTCACGTGGCAGTATGTATCCACGCACCACAACGCGTTTCCGATACATAACAATAAATATGCCTGACTGAATGTTCGTTTGCTTCCGACAGCGTGCTTGCCATGGACGAGTATCTGTGGATGTGTTTTTGCTGTAGCCAATTAGTAGATAAAGGGAGTTTTAATAAAATATAAGCGTTTCGTTGATATTGTCTTTGAAAGTGTTTCAAACCATAGAGTTTTCTTTATTGTCAGTAATTTCTAAATAAATGATCGGTGTTTCAGCGTCGTCCATATCAATTTCATATCAATTTTCATCTAAATAGGCGAAAACGTATTAAATAGAAAGATATAGGTACTGAAGGATTTCTAAATCAACGATCGGGGTTTTAGCATTCTACATGTAAAATTTCATGAAAATAGGTTTCTTAATTTAGTTGCGAAAACGTATTAAATAAAAAGACTGGGGTGAAGGACAGACTTTGAGATTTTAAAGTGAAACATTTATTACATCGTCTCAAACTTTTTGGTCTGTGTAGCGCATGTCGCGTGTATCGCGGCTGCCGAGTAGGTATACCTACTCGGCAGCCGACCGTCACGCGACATGCGCTACACAAAGCAGTGTTCGGAACCGTTCGAACAGTTTCACTTTTACCGTGGTTTCATAAAACCACACAACATTTTTTTTTCTTAATATTGTATCTATGTATTCTTCATACAAAGTCGTAATTTTATATAACGAGTAATAGTTACACATTCCAAAACTACATTATTTCGAAGTTCGTAGCGTTCGAAAACTGGCGATTAAGTGATTAATAATAATTAAATATCGTAAATTCCTACACGGTTCGCTTGTTTGAGTTACGGGATTAATATTATGAAATCAATAATTTCATTTATTTAATCTTTATAGTAGTTATTAAATAGCACAGCAGTGTTAGGTTTTAATACTTACTTATATCTAATACTTACCAACAATAATGTAGTCAATATACAATATCTAGTATTACTATAACACCTAAAATATATACTATTGCATTTGATTTATATTACTTTAAAACCAATTTAAAACGCAAAAAATGAAATTTTAGTAAACCATATCAAAACTTTTTTTTTCACATTCTAAAATTCCAATTTCAAACAATCTTCAGCCAGTCCAGTCTTTAACGTACAGATATAAAATATAGCAGAGCATAGATAATATATCTCTATGATAAATTACGTTCAGAAAGCGCTTATCCAATGCTTTCCAACACAGTGTAGCTATTAATTGCAGAGCCAGGCCGTTTGGCGCCGTTACCGTGTTCTTTCACTAACAAACATACGAACTACGCTAATAATGTGTTACTTGCTATGTCTGGTATTGCTGTTTATTTTTAATGGATAAACGACATTTTATTTTATTATCTACAGGCATAATTTCGACGCTTAAACCGAAATGTTTATTTTATAAGAATCAAATCGATAATTGAAAATTAATATCTTTCAAAAGAATTAATAATTAATAATGATTAAAAAAATTGTCATTATATTCACTTATTGTTAGTACGTAGTACTATTATATATTCTGTGCTATTAGTATTAAAAAAAAAAACAAAAACACAAAAAGTGTCATTATTTAATCTGTGGCATTATGAAATGGGCGCGCCACGCGTATGGCGTGGAACGTATTAAAAGTGTATTTTTTTAAATAAAATTGCTGAGTTGGTGATGGGAAAGGTATGTCATTTATATTCGAATAATAACACAGGAATTGAAAATAATTGTTTCGTAATAGCTTACAGGATATTGTGGGTAATAACTTAACTATTACGTTGTTGTTCTTACGTCTCAGTGTAAGTATGTAAAAATGTTTCAATAAACTTTCATATGTATTTTTAAGAATTTATTTATAATTCAGTAAATTACTGCAGTTTTTTATTACTTGTAAAAACTTTGTCATAATATTGATAATAATACAAACTATTTCAATATAATTTTTACATTTCAGAGTCGCCTTGTATAAAGCTATTGTGTTCCAAACGCCAAATTATACAAATAGGAACAATACGATTTAATCGAAACTTCTAGAAGGTTCTCGAAGGAACACACGTTTTGGAGGGAAACTTACGAGTAATTAGTTGGGCCACTAATTGTCGGTCACGCTGACCCTACGTGGTAACTGTTTTCGTTCCTAACTAGTTTACAGCGGTTTTGACGGTTTGTTTATTAATTACGTTTGTTATTCGATTGTTATTAAAGTGTTTGTTAGTATTTGGGAAGAGAAATAAGTTTCTGTGGTTCGTACATTACTATTAACGCGTTTCTTACTGAGCCAATATTTATGATTTTGTATATATTATGTTAATACTTTGATTAATAGGTTTGTTTTAGACATGTTTTTTTTAATATTATGTTCTTTAACCTTCGAATTCCATATAGGTAGTTTTTACTTTACTTCGTATCATATTATATTTGAAAATGTATTACTACAAAATGTTACAATTAAATCAATTTTCCTGAGTAACCTTTCACTCTTCCGGGCTAAATTAAAACTATCTTATAGTATTTAAAATATTATCAATGGCTAAATTATTACAATATCTGTGGTTACGTGAAGTCCGTGTAAGCTCGTACCAAGTCTGAGACACTCAGACGGTCAATTCGACTATCTTGCGTACACATCTGTGGTATAAATGCTACAATGCTCGTAAACCATAACCATGTTATGGGCAATGTTATTCGGGTAATCTGTACAATACCTACCGTAGATGCTTTGGGCAGTGTGGTAAATTGTTTATTGTTGTTACATTTAATACATTGTTTTAATTATTCTGGTATTTATGGAATGTACTTATAAATAATTCTGATAAGTTGGCTAAGATAGATAAAATGACTTTTCATAAGTAATGTTAATTTAATTTATAAGGAAAATTGAAAGAACAAGATTATACCAATATGTATCGAGTAGCTACATACTACACCTTCTAAACATTTGACTATACTAGGTAGCCAGGTAGGTACTACATATTACTTTTTACCTTTTCATGCTGTACCTTAACAAAAAAACTTATATAAAAGACGTGTGGCACTCGGGGACTGCCGCGGTAAAGCTATTGTATGCTATGCCCTCAAGCCACACCTCCGCGCTCGTCGGAGTGGGGAGCGTGAGGTTTTTCGTTACGCAATTTCTGGATTCGGTCCCCGCGCTCAAGGCCCGCGATAGAAGCTATGCAATAGCTTAATAAAATCACCCTATATATTTCGAACATATGATTATAGATACTATCCTATTTAATAATTAATTATTTTGTACATAATATTAATCCAAAACCCATAACTCGTATCTGGCCAGTTTCAATTAGCGACAGTTATCTGGTGCCACATATATTAGGGACACCCGTCCGATGTTTATCTTGAATGCACTGCCTACAATATTATTGGATTAAGCTTGCAATTTAGTTAAGACGTAATTGTATTGAATATAATACGGGATGGGTATGCTACCCTTGTGTTTATCTCGACCAGTGGTGGAACTGTATCAGTCCTTTAAGATTAAATTGGGGTCTTATAATAATAACTGTTTTGACAAAGGTCTAGATAATATTTAAAAGAAGAATCATTGATTAATTTAAAGTCATAGGTATTATCTTCTTATATATAAAATTCTCGTGTCACAATGTTAGTCTGCATACTCCTCCGAAACGGGTGGACCGATTCTCATGAAATTTTCTGTGCATATCGGGTAAGTCTGAGAATCGGCCAACATCTATTTTTCATATGTACCACGGGCGAAGCCGGGGCGGGCCGCTAGTGTGTATATAAAAATACATATGAAAAGTATTACGTCTTCACATGCTCTACATTATTTTATTATTAATATAATATTTATTTTATCGAATAGACTTTAATTACGACTCGAAATCCTTATATTTTATAAAATAAATAAGCAGAGCCATCGTTCTCTTCCAGCTAGTTTCACTAGTGCTCTTTATTTTAGAAGTTTTTTAATATTTCCATCAAGAGCGAAGTTCCTTTTTAACAGGATTCATAACAAGGACACGATAATTTTCTGAATTACGCGAAAAACTCATCATGCACGAGGCTTAAATTTTTGCTTTGAACGAGCGACGAGGAATTTACAAAGGCGTATGTGTAATCATGTCAAATTTTTGTCCTATCAGTCATTTTTTATTATTAAAAAGAACATGAGGAAGCATACATTTTGGTGGTAATGAACAGAACAGCATTACAAAATGAGCAAAACTTGCAAACAATTTATACCTATTTATTTTAGGGCTAATTTTTCAATCCTTGGTTAAAACTTAGGTATTCATCGAATAACGTATTAAACTACCATTTCAAAAATGTATTCTAATTGTCCGTATTTGACAGTTTATAGGTGACATTTTAATATGTTCCTGTAATACTTTATTGGACGGATAAATTTTAACCAAGGATTGAAAAATCGGCCCCTTAGTCGTACCAACTATCGCGTTAACAAAGACTTTTTTTATCTTTAATTCCATCCAAATTCATTGATCATCCTTTCTTCATCGATACAATACAACACAAACAAGAGACAATCAATACAATAACATCGTACAAAGATTTTTCCATAGATAAAACAGTTACAATCCGCTCCGTGCTTACAGCAAATTGAGCCAATCTTAACACCTTTGTGAGGATGCACGGCTTCGATCAAATATTTGCTGCTTAAGGGAATACCTTAACGATGTAACTTTGTAGAGAGTTTAAACAAACCCTCTTTGATTTTGTTATGCAATCGTTTTGAAATATTTGTAGTACAAACTATTGTAGACGTGTGAATAGTTTTATAGACGTGGATTTGTTGCATTGCATTTTATTGTGGAGTTGTTAAACATTTTCCATGCATTTTTCTCGTAGTATTTAAACGTGTAGTGTAGCAACGTATTCAGATATTTTTTCTAGTAAAGTAATGCGATAATTAATATACTTTTTGTTGAACAATTTAGTTTTTTGAGTAGTAAGTGCAAACATTCCTAGAATTTATTAAAAACGTTTGCGTTTATCAAACCGCTAACGCATTCAATTAGGGATGCTATTGCTACTTTTTCCTAAAAAAGTTTTTCCTTAATTTCGTATTTATAATATTAATTTGTACGGTAAGTCAAAACAAGTGAAAGTTAAGCGTGCAGGCACCGATACATCATATTTAGCTGCGATCAATCAGGGGCTGCCACATCGGCCATTACTCTATTAGCAAGTGATGGATGCCACAAGGGACACCGCTCAACTCTGTAAATGCGTGGTTACGGAGTATTTAACGGACCTTCAGATATTTTTTTCGAGTTTTTTTTGACATAGAATGAGGTAAATTTTAATATACGTTTTTTCCACTATAGATTTTATGAATTGTCAAGATTTTTTTTTAGTTTTGTTTATGTTAAAATTTTGCATGTTTTCTATTATAAATAAACCGTCAGCGGCTTTAGTAGAATAATGATAACGAACTTAACTATAGTAGGTAGAGCAATATGAAGTATACCTACGCAGATTCGAAGTACATTTATATTTTAACAGTATATTAAAAAATATCTGAAATGTATCCTACACAAGTTGCTAACCTTAGGTTGCATACAAAAATAGAACGTAACTCAACCATACGCGAGAAATATCGTAGCCAAAGCGCTAGCATACATTCACTAACTTGCATATTACAACTTTAACCATTACATATTTCCATTGTGTTTAGCAAGTAAGAAAAATGGTATTTTTACATTTTTCCAGTTGTTAGCTGTGTTTTATGAATATGAGCCTGAGGCAAGATTTATTTTAAAATGTGGAACGGATGCGTTTTCATCGGGATACTGTTTCCATTTCCGCTGAAATATATTTATTACGACTTGCTTTTGATATTGTTATGTTATTCAGTGTTTTATGTGCATTGAATAAATTATTATGTATTAAACTTATATTATATTAATAACTACTACTCAGTACTCACACATCTATGTATCACATATATGTATGTATCTATCCGTATGGTATGGTCGTATGAATTTAAAATGTGCTCAATTCAAAGTGTCAGGTAAATAAATATAATATTTTCGTTTTAATTATATCGTTTTCGATTTATGTGAAGTAAAATTATTCGATTAATTGAGTAAAAAAAATATAGTATGAAAAGGCAGATACAATAAAGCTTATCTATAATATCTCATTGAATTATATATTCTATTGTTAAGCACATAATAATGTTATACCAAGCTATAAACTTCGAGTTCCATTCAAGAAGACTATTAAAGCCACACAGCCATATTGTAAAAATTTAAAACTCATTTTTATAGGACTTGTAATGTTATTTTTATAGAGTTATAAAACTGTTTGTTCAACTTTTACTGTGAGGTCTGTTATTGTCGCTGTAAACTTTACTGTCGTTTAAATATTTTAATCGTAGTAAAGTTAATCCTTTGTACAGTACTTTGTGTATCAGAAAGTCTCAAATATTTGATGCAGGCTTTAAGAGAACTTTCATTTCAATTCAAAACGTTACGAGTTATAACAACGGAAATAAAAAAAAAATATAATTTCATTCAAATAACTCCAATTTATTCACTTAAGTTTTATGAATGAATGAATGAAAAATACTTTATTGTACACCTTATAGAATGTAGATGTTCATTTTACAAACTTAACAATATATACGTAATATAACAATGTACGGTAGGCGGCCTTATAGCTGGCAGCGATCTCTACCAGGCAACCCAGAAAAAAACGAGGAAAATAAATGAGTCAATAACATGGTGGTGCAAAATAAATAAAAGTGCCAGAATATACTATACTTACATATATATAGCTTAAATTATAATATACATACGTATATTATACAAATGATAAGAAATCTGTAATAAATAAATTTTATTATTGTTACTTTGTAAAATTACGTATTTTTAACGTAGATATATAATTGAATAGCTCAGACTCCATTTAATTAGCGATCATATATTTAAGAGCTGTTAACAAATATTATAACGAAAGTGTGTTTAAAATACAAATTAATCACACGAGTCCAATAAATCTGAAACAATTATAAAAAAATGTTGTGTGGTTTTATGAAACCACGGTAAAAGTGAAACTGAGGCACAAAATTATCATATTTGTACGTATTATCGTACGGTTCGACCGTCACCCGACATGCGCTACACAGACCAAAAAGTTTGAGACGATGTAATAAAAGTTTCACTTTAAAAAGATTTTCACAAATGTTCATCGAATTACGAATAGTGAAATACATATATAGGAAAACAATTTCGCAGTGAACTCATAAATCTTGTACAGTTGTTTGCGGTGATCGGATATTGATAATTTTTACCCCTTCCGAGGAAACAATTCTTCCGGACAACTTGGCCGGTAAATTCGTATGTCGTTTAACTCATTTTCTATATTAGATGACCGCGACTTCGTCCGTATAGTGTAAGAGTTGTGTGTCCCATTTTCGACTTTTTATTAATATTGTTATATTTAAAATAATAATACAATGGTATTTTTTGTTATAAATGATTGATTTATAAAAATGCATGAAATACCTAATTTGTAGATATAGTCTCAAAAAAAAACCTCAATTACCCACCTACGTATACGTAGACGTATTGAATTTTTCCTTACTTCTGACCTACATAGTATTGAGTTACATTCAAAATATACGGAAGGTTCTAAATTATGCAATAACATTTGGGTAAATACTCTCTATATGAGTTTGCATATATTAGTATTTACTTGTATCACGGGGGCACAAAAAACCGTTCTCACACTTGGACGCATACAATCAGTAAACAGGAAACTGGGAACTTTTGAAAAATCTCCGTCATTTCCGGCGCGTGTTGTCAAAGAGTAAGTAACCATTATTTCGGTCTATATTTGTTTATACGAGCTGAATTTTTACTACTTTTATTTGAACGTGGCTATGAGATAATAAAAATAGCCATCGTTTTTAATTATAAGTACTACCTACACGTGTTTCTTCAGTTATTTCTTAACTGTTTTTTGTATAAAAAAAGCCTTTATAAATATTACTACTGAACAAAAATTGATTGACGTCCACGCTTTACATTTTAACAAGCATTATATTCCTGCCTAATACCTACCTACAGAATAAAACATGGGATAACAACTCTAAAAAAATCATTAACATCTCCGTTATTCTTTGCCGATTGTCATTTTTCCGCACCACGGGTGGGAAGTGCGACAATGCGTGGGGAGGGGGTAGTGTTTGTGATATTTTCATTTTTCACTCACTTTCCACATTACAAAAAGCTCGAAGGACTATTCACGTCCTGATGGCACGAAATTTCGCTAGCGATAAATATTCCCTGATTTATTTGTCATATCAATTTTGTAGCAGGGCTTAATCCATTAAAGTCGGACATAAATATTACTCAAAATAGTATTTTTTGATATATTTTTATAATAGCCTGATTGATGACGCGCTTTAATATGGACAACAATTTTTGAACCACATTTTTTTCGGATGACAAAAAAATTTTGAACAGTGCCAGCTGAAAACGCGTCCTATGTAACAAAGCTTTGAGATAGTAGTTTAAAGAAGTTATAATATCATCGATTTAGTCTATCTCTTTCACTTCTACTACGATTTCAAATTTCTCAACCTTCCTAACGTTCAATCGCGTCGCTACATTAATTCTCATAACACGTGTTCCATAACATACTATAATATTTTATAGTTTGACAATAATACGTTATAGAATAAAAGAATAGAACTGGCATCTGAGGAAAAATTTTACTGGCAAATAAAATGCCAGTAAAAACCCAACTTTCTACAGTTACCAATTACCATTCGTGGATCACTGCTCCCGCGAAATGCACTTGATGTAGAAAAATTTAATAGGTTTTCTGAGACTGACAAAGGAGAGCAAACGTCGACCCTAGCGGGGGCTGCATCATTATTGTATCCCTTGTCTTCTAATTGTTTCCTCGGTTCGACGTATCAATTTGCAAGCAATTTTGTTCCGCATCGGTCTGAAAATGAACCGTTTACTGCCATGTTTCAAACATTATATTGTTGTATATAATGTGGGATGGTCGTGGTTAAAATGAAAAAGGGGTGAAAACATTGTAATTATTGCAGATAATGAATATCTTTACTGAATGTTGTCGTTGTGTGTACCTTTATGTAAGCAATGGCCAAATTAGAAACTGTTTGTTATTTAAGTTATATTGTATGAGCTGTTCGACAAATGAACCACAATATGTAATGTGTATACCGATAGGTAACATTATATTATTCCAATGACTTGAATATTAATATCATACTGATAAACAAAACTAAGTCGTAACCTTCTTAGATTATTGCGTGACTCAACCAGAAGCCGTTAATTACTATACTTAGGTACAAATAACTTTTTCACTATTTGACCGTGAAATATCGTGAAAAAATAAAAGGCATCGTGAAATATTAATATTTCACAATCCAAAAATCTTGGGAGACATAACCTGCCTAAAAATGCACCCAAGATGTAACTCAATACAGATCCAGTTATATCAATCGTTTGACAACTTAATGGATTACAGAGACGTCTCGAGGGGACGTGAGACAAAAAACTTGCTGATGCCCTGTGTAATTTGTTAAGTCATCCGTAGAGATAGGTTACCGATCTATGTGCACACCATTAATAATAAACGGGGGACTTTGCTATTACACTTGTGAGGAGACTGTATGAAAATAAAGAAAACATAAGAACTGAATTCTGAAGAAAAACTTAATTGGTTTAAATATATTAGTGACTCATCCTCATCTTTATCCTTTACCTTGGGCAGCCTGGAAGAGATAAGGTTGCCTTATGTACTATGCATGTTTTCCTTTTCTTTTAATATTATGATATCACTGTAAAATTTGTAATGGTAAATAAAATTGTTAAATAAAATAAAAGACTCATATGTATCACAGTCTCGAGTAACGTAACTATTAAAAAACATAAAGCAGTTCCATGTGGATGCAGTTGCAGTAGATGCGGACAAATGCAATATGTACGTGTATAATGTCCATTGAGTTATAATTGTCCAAATGAATGAAAACAATATTTTCATGATATCAGGCCGAGGTGAGTACAACAATGTTCTATTATGGCATAGCAAGAGTCGCTTAAAATGCTTGTTTATACAACACACTGACAAGATACCTACTGCAAAATTTTTGCAAGTGCGAGCGACGGGATTTACCGATAAACTAAGCGTTCCTTACCCCCGGTCAACATTACAGATAAAAGAAACATACTATTCATTAACTTTATAGCCGCTATAAATGCGAGTGCATGCGATGCTCTTATTAAATAGAATCTCGTTCCGCCCATGCTTTTAGCTAAAAATCGTATTGTAATAAATCTCGGATTCGTCCTGTTTCGTAGTAACGAAGCGACCCAGCGGCGCCATGTTTAAAATATGGAAAAATATGTGTTTTTATTTTCAATATAAATAATAAATTTATACCGATTTTGTACAATTTGTTTATGTAAAATTTTAAAAGTTTATTATTTATGTGATGAATTTTCACTTTCGTCTATCCATTTTCCTTAAAAATAAGATCATAATATAAGTCACTAGCGGTCCGCCCCGGCTTCGCCCGTGGTACATGTTTACTTTTTCTTTCCCTAAGAACAATCCCCATACTTCAAGGAATATTGTAAAAAATAATTAACAAAATCAGTTCAGTCGTTCTCGAGTTTTGCGCTTACCAACAAATTTAGCGATTCATTTTTATTATATAGAAGATTATAAAATTAAAATTAAAATTTATGAGCAATCAGTCTGTGATACGCATATTTTTTATTATAAGTATAAACAGTAATAATTAAAAATGAAATCAGTGTTCTAAAATTAAATGCAGTGTAACTGAGGCAGAATGCATCAATAAATATCCACTACAGACAACATTACATACATAGGTACAAGAGGAAAATTATTTAAGCTTTTTCTAAATTATTTAACTAAACTTCAAAAATACTTGAAGCCTTAACCGTTTATACAATAACCGAACATAACAGTGGTTTGTATCGTCACAATTGAGACCCTAACGATCGCCGATTCAATGACTATTCGACAAACTTGTGATATTAGCATAAAACATCAAAACTCGCATTAAACTGTCCAAATTTCCCCAGCCTCCGTTAAAATATTCCCCCTTGGCTTGTCTGCTTTGCTCAGTCGAGCGGGACAGTAGCAAATACTAAGTTATAAGCTTCTAGCTGTGCATTGGACCCACATTGATTTGAAAAAAATAGTAGTAAACGCTACGTACTTTAGTTATCATGCTACGGAAACAATATTTTCAATGTTAACTCCGCTTCTTTTGGTTGTAGTGTGATGTTATTAGCACGGGTGAAGCCGCAGTCGAAAGCTTTTTTAAAACTGATAGCGTAGCTTAAATACTTATAAACATTTGTAGCTTGTTTAAACATTTCCCAACGAAACATTTTAATAATTGTTTATTTTTATTTAGTATCTACAACAGATATATTTTACAAGATTAGTATATTAGAATAATATCCGACAACGTAACATTACTAACATAAAAAATAGTTATTGTGTTTAACCGCTGTTTGCTTCTCACTTGTACCACACAATAATAATGTCTATATTTTATTCAGCTACATAGAAATACTTGAACAATAAAATAATTATCATCTATCGGTAAGGGTTTTATGTTTTGGAAGGAATCGGGAAAAATGACGGCGGTTTAGAAGTTTCTAGAGAAAGTTGGCAACACAATAACGGGACAATTTTCAATAAAACTTTTTGTAATGCCTTTTTAATCTTTTTCGTATAAAAATACATGTTTCAGTTTTTCTTTTTGAAAAAATCGAGTGATAGAGTTTTAGTCTATTTTGGGCTTGTTTTTAATTGATACACATTATAGATTTTATATTATACTAGCTGTTGCCCGCGACTTCGTCCGCGATTACGTCGTTTTTCGTCATTCGTCGTTTAAAAAAATACGTGGCACTTTATTTTTGAATGTTCTTAATTGTCTCTTATAAAATTTAACTAAATTAAAATTGAACACTGATAAGAAAATCTTAAAATCGGAGGAAATCGAAAATCTGAGGAAAACATGAATGAATGTGATTTAAATTCTACATTACTTAGTATTTCAAATAATAATCTAAATTAAATGTAGATTAACAGTTTGAGCGCACCGTTATAGAATATATTGTACCTAAGTATTAAATTACGTTAGTTTACATAGTAACAAAACAAAAACACGATGACTTTCTTTCGCGCTCGGTACCACAAACTAAGCATGTTAATGGTACGTGGCTCGCGTCACTTGACCCCCCGCGAGTTCCCCTCCGTTGCTATGCGAAAATACATTCGTCGCCCTGCTGTAGAAAAAATTGTAATACTGTGGCCTGGGCGTTATAACACGCCCAGGAAGTTCCTGAGTGCCGATAGACGTCCGTCTATCGGCATTTATAACAATTTTATATTAATATCACCATTCACCATCTTGAAGAAAAGCTTCTAATGTCGATTTAAAACTGCATACATACGAATTAACCTGATGAAACATGTTCTAAAATTGTCCTTACTCCACTTTAAAGCATTACAAAAATAACATACTACGTTAATATCGCCTATACAGAAGATATACAGAAGATGATCTGTAATCAATTGTGAGGTTATAAGCAAACCCACTTTTATATTTGTCGGACCCCACCACCGAATTCGTAGATTGATCTTCTATGTTTACCTCTAATCTAAGTCATTAAGACTATGTCGAAATCTGTCTGCAGTAAGAGGGGCCTCTCGCTATTCGTCCGTTTCCAGAGACCGAATAGTTTCAATTCTTAATCTTTCATTAAACAAACTTATTAATCGTTTTTGGCTCAATTAATTGTAATATTCGCGTCCTTACTCTAGTCATTGCTTATGCTCATGTTCATCTTCAAGAGATCGAATAATATTATGGTGCACCCTATCATTTGTCAAACGGTCTTCATATTGAGTAAAAGTTTCAGATTCTCGAGTTAAAATATGACGGCCGTGATCAGCTGTGAGACATTATACCCTCTCAGTGAAGGTTTCGGTCTCACGGGATAGTACATGCCGTTCGCGGTCAGCTGTGAGCCGCAATTCTCGTTGTGAAGCGGTTTCAGGTTCTCGGCATAACACATTTTGTTTTCGGCCTATAGTAAGCCTCTTACCTCTAACGATTCTTGAGAACTCTTATTTCTCATTTTCTTAGCTTTGCTCGATTTTCGAGATAAAGATTTTTTAGGTGGCACTGATGCATGAAAATAAAAATTGAGTTGAAACGGACTGAGAGTGTTATAGACAAATATAATCAGAAAGCTTCGAACTCCTAAGCTATCGGAAAATACACGTGTTATTGTGAGTCAACCATAAAAGATATACATTTATGATGTCGGGAGATATTTTTTATATAATAAGGAGAACATTTCTTTCATACAATATGATTTCTGTGTAACTTTAACTCTACTTTTACTGCTCTGCTCAGGAATATGTAAAATAATTGTACCAAGTTTCGTTTAAATCCGTCGAGTAGTTTTTGTTTCTATAACGGTTATACGGACAGACAGACGGACAAAAATTTTACTGTTTGCTTCGTTGGCATCAGTGTCGATCCCTAATCACCCCGTGATAGTTATTTAGGAAATATATTTCATGTACAGATTTAATATAAGTATACATAATATATTTAGATTCCAATTTCCATGTAACGTTAAATTCGACTATACAATAACTAACAGACAACGCAGGTTACTCTCGTTTCCGAAAGTTGAGGCGGCTACATATTCGGTCCTCATAACATCACTTTTAGTGAACGAAACGACAGCGCGGTTTAATTCGATGCCAATACCATCAGAAAAAAGGAAATATTTTTAATTGTGAAAAAATATTATGATTTACACTATTAACACTATTTTAATATAAAATATATGGCTGTGAGTGTGTAAAAATAAATCCAGCTAGTTTCACATCACACTTATGTTTATAATTAGCTATACGACATGAAAATATACATATTAATTACCAAGCAATAATCATACAGGTAAATACTGAACAAAAGT
Source organism: Colias philodice (assembly GCF_061535455.1). NCBI lineage: Eukaryota > Metazoa > Arthropoda > Insecta > Lepidoptera > Pieridae > Colias > Colias philodice. The sequence goes on from NC_143096.1 coordinate 10,463,343, forward strand.
ATTAACAGTCAAAGTTTATTTTTACTAACATTTAACAACATGTAAATGATGAAGAAATAATAATTATCAACGAACTAACCTTTTCTATAATACTTAACACAGCACATTTTTTAAATTATCTTGCTCAACTCTGCTCAAAAATTTGAGGGTTTTGTTGGAACTTTAATGTGTCAAAACTATGATATATCTAAACTACGATACAACTTGCATGCGGAAATGCTCATTACAATCTGTGAATTTAAAGAATAACTAACAACATACTATTCAATTTTATTGAGCTGATGAATATCTTTTGCCTGGAAAATCACCGCCGCCTAATAAATATACTGTGTTTTCTTATAAAATCGTAACATAATTTCTTTTATCTACTAAATTTTAATAAATAAGTTCTCTTTGTTATTTTCATCTAAAAATGAGCTTGAGCTTATATTAGGCAAAAGTATACATTAAAGTTTCAGGACCGCACCTTAAATGGGGCGCTTGGAAAATATGCCTACGGGTTATTAATAGAAAAATGATACACAACAAAGTTATGTTGGTTCCATTTTATTTATAAAATATAATGAAAATGGGCAAATATAAAACATATTATGTAAAATGATTAAAAATAAATAAATGAAGCAACTACGATTCAAAGAAAACATCTTTTTCAGTGTGAAAATGCTCTATGCAATGGATGATGAGTATATCATGTACTCTGATCCCAGTACGGTCGATAGCCATAACGATAAATATTATAATCAGATAACAGCAAAGTCAGAATAAAAATCATAACTTGTACAGTTGTGAGTGCAAAATTTATGTTTCATTTGGCAATAACATTTTTTTCGGTACTAAAACGTAGTACTTTGATATGTGGTTGGCTGCCCCTTCTCTCCTTCCTGAAAAATATCCCCCAAAATTACCCGAGATACTTCCAATGATTGAACCATACGTTGGACATTAACTTCAGTCAAAAATTGACGAAGCGGATGATTACTAATTTCCACTTAATCCTCGCTGCCGAAGATAGTGGCAATCATCAAATCATCAATTTTCAAGTGGTGTTGTAAAATTGTCAGCAGAAATCGTCTTCCAAAGGCGATATAATTTTATGAACATTGAATCTGTAAATAAAAAATCAAAAGTTAACTGTAAATCTATAAAAAAAGCTACTTACAAATAAAATTTTATCAACAAACTACTGTTCCCAACGCACCTCAAAATCTTGTAAAAGTCAAAAAGAATTCATCATTTTATTATTTCATTCTAAAAGTGTAATATAAAACCTTTATAAAACCAATAAAAATGTTGTGTGGTTTTATGAAACCACGGTAAAAGTGAAACTTAGGCACAAAATTATCGTATTTGTACGATAATTATTATCGTACGGTTCGACCGTCACGCGACATGCGCTACACAGACCAAAAATTTTGAGACGATGTAATAAAAGTTTGACTTTAAAAAACATGAATTGCTATCATTATAAATAATAAATACCTATAAAAGTAACAACTTACCTTTTGTGGGAACGCATGGTGAAAATTCACAAAACACAAAGATTGAATTTGATATTTTTGGTTTTATGACATTCAAATGCTTTATAAATATAAATTTATAAATAATAAATTTATAAAGAATAGAAACATTCGATCACGAAATTATGTGGGTTCGAGTCCCGCCTCGTGATCGAATTTTTTCTATTCTTTATAAATTTATAAAACACGAAGATTTTAAAAATGTAACCAATGAACACAATCAATATTAGATTAATTGTAATATTGCTCTGAGATTGTAATGGTGTCTAGTTTGACTTAAAATAATAAACATCTACCCTCACTTTTAAAAATGTAGTATATTCACACGAAATATAAGCGCACCTTATAGGGAAGGGAAGATATGGGTTAAAGAGTTAAATAAATAACATGATTATATTTAAATTATTAATTTTCAACAGTATTTTCAGTAGTGTTAACATGTAAATTGATTTGATTTTTACGAAATCTCATAGATGGCGCTGTTTCAGATTTGTCTTTATACTACTAAATTTATTAAACTGTTTCTCTGCCCAAATTACGTAAATGACATAGTTTTTATTTTGTAAAGCTAGATAATAGCATGGCTTACTCGAAACCAACATTTAAACATGAGTCTTTAGATTGTACGCTGTCGTAGTACACGGAATATGTAAGAAAAATAAAGGCTCACAGCTCCTCCCCCGAAGGTGATATCATGATAATATGTTTAAACTATCCTCACCCGACCTCTTAGGAATATTCATGCAAAATTTGAAGTAAATCTATGCAGTACTTTTCGAGATTAGCTTGGTCAAACATACAGACAAACAGACAAACAGACAAACAGACAAACAGACAAACAGACAAACAGACAAAAATTCTAAAAACTATATTTTTGGCTTCTATATCGATTATAGATCATGGATTATGTATTCTTTTAAAAAAATATTCAATGTACAGTTTTGACTTTCCTACGATTTTATTATATGTATAGATGTCGAATAAAAAATAACCAAAATTTTTGAATGTTATTCGTGATAAGGAATAAAAATCAAAGTAATCGAGTATGTACTTACTGTGTTTGTTATATGTAAGCAGTTTAATATTATTTTAATGGTGTTGAACGGCTAACCTTGCTTACCTAATCATTAAAAACTCCGAAAAAGTATTCAAACTTCAATATAAAATAATGAAAAAAGACTACTTTCTCTCATAGAGTTTAAACATGCGTCCAATACATATTCAACAACGTTACACATTGTTCATGCATATAACGTGTAAGTGACAAACGTTTTCAAAGGAACAGCAAGCTACAGCTAACAGTTTCTAGCAAGCAATTTCTCGGTCGTCTCCTTTTGTGACAAGCCCGCGACACAGGTACTGCTAAACTACAGGTTTGTTCGGGTTTGCTTGGAAAGTTGAACTGGAAAGTTGATATATTGTTACGGTCCAAAGATGCATCGTACATGATACTTCGTCGTATATAATATGCATAGAAATAAACGATAATGCTACGAGTTTAATCGTAGCGATTAAAAGCTAAAATATGATTGCACTATAGTAAATTCGATATAAGTAGGTAGGTGCTGTAATTTCAGATAATATGCTGTATATGCATGAGTCGGTTATCGAACCATGCATTGACGCACCATCTCCTTTTGTGAGATTCATAATATTTTTTATATGCCCAAAAAAGCGAGATATAATCAGATAATTAATATTTCTTAATATTTTTGTGCACAATATCTGCGGAAACAGAAAAATAAGTGTTGCATTTAAAAGCAGTAATGAATAAATAGTATTAAAGGTAAATGACCGACAAAAATTATTGGATTTTCGTTTTAATTCAATCAAGTGATGTACGACGGACCGTAAAATAAATACTTTTAGAGGAATTTATTCTCCATTTATTCATCATTGAACCACCTGCATGCGGATAAAGTAATTAACCAAATTTATTTTTTATAAGTATTTTATCATTTGCAAGCTGAAACGCTAGAATAAATTTCATTCTTCCAAAATAATGGGTCCTCACAAAAGTAAACCAAAACTGGATAAACTGTTAAATTTAACAAAATTAAAATTTTCATGCAAATGAACAGACGCTGTTTAACTATAAATGAATGAAAATAATGAACCCATAATCATACTATAATGCGAAAGTTGTATGTCTGATGAAAATACAAATAGGTAGCAAAATTAAAGTAGCTGTTCCCAAATTCTGCCCTATTTTCTGTAAGAGCCTTCTACTAAATAGTGGAAAAGTAATGAGCAAAAAGAAAAATAGGATTAAGTATATTTATTAAACAACGAAAGATATTTTCATAATATTATACATATACATTATGTTCGCAATTGTATATTGCGAACATAATGTAATACGTCGATATACCAAAGAAATGGTGCGTATATCCTAACTTCTAGACATCCGATCTACAGAGCAGTCAAAGGTGACATAAGTGGCCGTTGGAGCGTGCAGACGCAATCACGCGACTCTTCAACTTAGCAGGGTTCTGGCATAGGATCTAACAGTAGTTTGTTGGAACTTATATACTGAAAATAGAGAAAAATAGTTTATGATTTTAGTCCGAAACTGAGATCTTACAATAGTCGATCATTAGTAGAATTTGGAACAAGATAGAAGAAGTCCAGTGACAGTCATGGAATATACATATATACCTAATATGGACTGAAAAAAAAAGTTTCCATTTATATAGAGAGGTCGAAGAAAGATTTTTGGAATTGGAATGTAATTTGAACTAAAACCTATTAGAGTTCTTGGCTTCCGAAAATAATTTATAAAAGTATTGTGGTGTATTTACGAGGCTCATCAGGGATAGACGTGTTTTTTGTGTTCATAAATTCAAAATAATAGTCTCACAGTATAATAATCCTACATATCTTGTAATAAGTCTCAAAATAGTGTAAAAGTGCCGATCAGTGTTACGTCATTCTAAAATAACTTCAAAATTAAATTCAGTGAATTTTTGCGGTGCGCAGCTCCACTTCACCTCACGAGGGAAAGAGACGGACTCTTATTTTTGAAAATATTCCGTCGCAGATTTGAAGCGACGCGACATAAGTAAGGAATTTGCGTAACCGATATTCTATTTTTAGAATTGAAACAAATTTTAATTTTAAAAATATGGCTTGCAACTGCGGAGCATGTAATAAAATAATAAAAATTAACCAACACAGTATTAAATGTTCTAAATGCTCTCATAACTTTCACACAGTATGTGCAAATATAGCAGATTATAAAAAAATTACCGAAGAGTCGAAATTAAATTGGACCTGTTCTTTATGTCCTCCAATAAATTCGAATATCGACATAATTAATTCACAAACCAAGCCGAAAAACTCAAGCTACATACAAAGTTCAAACAATACTTGTACTGCATCTGCTTCGTCCAGCCCATCCGATATCACAAACGACGTGTCAATCAGTGCTATCGTTCACGAAATGAGGCTTATCAGAGAAACCGTCGGGGAAATAAAGTCACAAATGCTGTCGCTTACTGAACATATATCAAAATGCAACCTTCGACTCGACGAGTACGATAATAAGCTGGAACAGCACGAAAAAAGAATAATTACATTAGACAATATCATAACTGAACTCAAAGATCGTATGAACTCAAACGCACAAGCTCATCTTCGCAATGAAATAGAAATAATAGGCATTCCAGAAACTCCAAACGAAAACCCCGCTCATACATTCCGCGTTATCACTCAAAAATTAGGTTTTCCTATTGAAGAATCTGATTTGGACTTTACAACCCGGGTGGGCCCCTCGCGCAATTACTCGCAAAATAAAGGTCCTACTAAAACTAACTTCTCCCAATCGCCTCGACCTTTAGTTGTCCGATTTTTGAGCCGTAATAAACGAGACGAATTTCTTAAAATTGGTAAAATGAAGCAGCGCTCCATCAACACTCTGGACATAGGACTCGGTGCAACAGAATTTAATAACATAAATCTGTACTTCAACGAACGTCTAACCCAAGAAAACAGATATTTATTTCGAGCCGCTCGGCAACAAACAAAGGTGCATGGATACAAGTACTGCTGGATTAAAAACGGCGTGGTTTACATCCGCAGACAAGAAGGGAATCCTGCAATTCCTATCAAAAAACATGAAGACCTCCACCAAATACTCAACCCTTTTCAAAACTCGACAAATCCCTAATCTCTTTCTTATTTTATTATGTTTTATGCTAAGATATAAACTAAGACGTAATTTAATTACTTTATCTCTAGAAACACATGTTAAATGTGCCTTAGTGAAAACTTTCCTATTAAGTATTAATCTACAACATAATTATATTTTTAATTTTTCATATTTCAAACCTTTTATAAATTACATAATTATTATTAAGAAAAAATTCACTATAAATAAGTTGCACGAGTCAAAAATAAGTTTGTATAAAAATATGATGGAAAACAATATAACTATTATTACTTCTACATATTATTTAAAGATTTTTCATAATTGTGCGATTCAAAGGCCAAAACGTATAATGTTTAAAATAATAATTTTGTTTCTAATTTTGTATATTAATTTAAGTTATCTTTATATTATCACCTTTGCAATTTCATATAAACTAATATATGTCTTTATTAAAATAATGTTATATAATTTATACACTAATTGTGTGAACCAATGGCCAAAACGAACATTGTTTAAAATAATAATTTTGTTTCTAATTTTTGTATTTAAGAACGCTAACTTAAGTTATCTTAATATTGTCTTTGTAAATTCATTTAAACTAATATATGTCTTTATTAAAATAATGTTATGTAAACACACTAATAATTGTATACCCACTAATTGTGTGAACCAATGGCCAAAACGTATATTGTTTAAAATAATAATTTTGTTTCTAATTTTTGTATTTAAGAGCGCTAATTTAAGTTATCTCAATATTATCTTCTTTGTAATTTCATTTAAACGAATGTATATCTTTATTAAAATAATTTTATCTAAACACACTTACCACTACAAAACACTATTACACACAACTCACTCACACACTCACCTCCTATCATACACATCAACACGTTGCACTCATAATTATTATGCATATTATAATAAAAGTTTTTTACAAAATTTAAATTTACACAAACTCATTATAGGGATGACAAAATCTTGCTTAAAGAAAAAACAATCTGTTATAAACTCATATCGTCAGTATGTCATTAATTAACGTAAGCAATGATTTAGATGAATCTATCTGTATTGAATGTCATCCCTACCAGTCCATAGAAGAATACAATAATTCCAAACTTAAACCAAACGCAAACGGATTTTCGGTATTATCGTTAAACATTAGAAGTATCCAACGCAACTTCGATGACTTCGCCTTAAATCTGAGTAGATTTCATAATAAATTTGACGCTATAATTTTAACCGAATGCTGGCTATACGAAAACATCATAATCGATAGTTTACCTGGTTACAACACATATCGCTCCTCCAACCAGATAAATAAATCTGGTGGTGTAGTTATATTCGTTAAAGTTTGTCACAACACAGTCATGGTAAATTCTTCAATAGCCAACGCCGATAGTTTAAAACTAAATATTAACCATAACATATCTCTCCTGGGAATCTACCGTACCCCTTCCATTCCCGTCAACAACTTATTTCTTTCTTCATTAGATAATCTCCTTCAAACAATAAGTGATAAACCTACAGCGATAGTAGCCGGTGATCTTAATATTGATATATGCAACCCAACATGTCAACAGTCCTTAGATTATTTATGTCTCATGTCTTCTCACTGTCTACTTCCTACTATCACAAAACCCACACGGGGTGATGCGTGTCTCGATCACATCTTTATCAAAGCGTCCGGTAAACTGTATGGTGCCATTTGCCAATCGTCTATAACGGATCATGACATTGTTATTGGCCTAGTCGTGAAGTCAAAGCAATCACAAAACAAGCCTCGACGGCGAATAAAAACTGACACAGACGCTCTCATACATTCACTAAAAGCGATAGATTGGAATGAAACTCTCTCTTCTTCAAATGTTGACGAGGCTTCCTCCTATTTTTATGAAATATTATCCAAGAACATAGAAAAACATTCCGTTAAAATGAAAGTAAGTCGCAGATGCACAAACATAAAGCCCTGGATCACCCCTGGCTTAATTCGATGCATTAAACACCGCGACAAACTGCATAAAGAAGCCAAGGCATTTCCTTACGATCAAATCCGCCAACATATATATAAAAGATATAGAAACTTCTGTAATAAAATTCTTAGAAATGTGAAAATACAATACAACAGCACTCTAATAGATCAAAATAAATCTAATACAAAAATGCTATGGCAAACCATTAAAAACATAAGCTATCCCTCTAATCATACTAATTCTTCGATAGAACTTCTACATACAAATAATGATATAAACAGCTCTCTTAACAATTGTAACAAATATTTCACTTCAGTCGGGAAAACTCTGTCCGACAAGATCCTAACAAAACTAAATATATCTCAAGGAGCTCTAATCAACTCTTATAAAACAGATAACACAGCATCTCAATCCTTCTTCCTCTCCCCCACCGACGAAACTGAAGTACGCAAATTCATAAACAGCATAAATAATGATAGCTCCCCCGGCATAGATAATCTCACAGTCCGAACAATAAAAGCCATTCTTCCTGAAATCATCAAACCTGTAACTCACATATACAACCTAAGCTTAGAGACGGGAGTGTTCCCAAACTGCTGGAAAACAGCAGTTGTGATACCTATTTATAAAAGTGGAATAAAAAACCAACCGGAAAACTACAGACCCATAGCTTTATTAAACATACTTGGAAAAGTACTTGAAAAAATTGTGAATTATCGACTAACATCTTACTTAGACAAATATCAACTAATTTCAGATAATCAATTTGGATTTAGAAAAAACAAATCAACAGAACATGCTATCTCCCTACTCACCAACTTAATATCTTCACATATAGAAAATAAAGAATGTTGCATAGCCGTATTTTTAGACCTGGCTAAAGCATTCGACACAATATCACTCGGACTACTCGCAAAGAAACTGGAGGTAATGGGAGTTAGAGACACAGCGTTAAATTGGTTTAAGAGCTACTTAACGGACCGCACTCAGTGCATAAAAATTGACAGTAACCTTAGCTCTAAACAAAAAATAGAATTCGGTGTTCCACAGGGAAGTGTTCTCGGCCCCACTCTCTTCACCATTTACATTAATGATATACTCAAACTGACTATAGAAAACTCCCACACAATTGCTTATGCCGATGATACTGCTGTTCTGTTTCACGGTAAAGATTGGAAACATGCACAAAAGGTTACAGAACTAGGATTATTAACCATACTAGAAGCTCTCAACAAAAACCTACTCACCTTAAATCCTAGGAAAACGAAATTCTTGTCTTTCTCAAAATCCGTACATCAAAAGCTTTTGCCAAATCAGACTATTAAACTTCATACTTGTACCAACCCCAACATCACTCACTCAACATGCGACTGTAATCACATCGAAACCACTCCGTTTATAAAATACTTAGGAGTTACTTTAGACACCAACCTAAACTACAATCAACATATAACAGAAGTTTCAGTTAAAATAAGGAAACTCATCTTCATAATGAAGAAGCTCCGCAACTGTACCCCCATTAATATTTTACGACAAGTATACATATCTCTCTGTCAATCCGTAATGAATTACAGCATCTCCGTTTGGGGAAGTGCCGCTAAATCACACCTTCTGCAATTGGAGAGAGCACAACGTGCATTAATCAAAGTAACTCTAAAAAAGCCTTTCCGCTTTCCGACAAACGAACTGTATCGGGAGTTCAATGTTCATCGCGTCCGCCAACTATACATACTATCAGCAGTTACCCTTACCCACAAATCTGTTGCTTCACGCCCCGATTACGAGGAACTACTAAGGAAAAGAAAATATCGTATCCCACTTCCTGCATACAACTCAAAAATAGCTAGACGAAGTCCATCTTACTCACTCATCCACACTTACAATAATGTCTGCAAAACTAAATCACTGAAGAATTGTAACTTGCACAAATGCAACAAGATAATGAAATCCTGGCTTCACGAATTAACGTATAGCGACACAGAAGACCTGGTTTAAACGTAAGAATGAAAACAAAGCAATTAATAAATTTTCTTCTCGTCCGTTTTTGGAACAAAATATAAAGCATTGATAGTACAAATACACACACAGAAGTATAAACTCACACTCAACCACACACACACACAATCACAAACACACTCACACACACATCACACACGACTCTCATATACACAATCACACACGACCCTCTTATACACAATCACACTTTTTGTTAAATAAATAATATTTCTATTTTAATGTCAAAGTGTTCCTATGTAACTAAACTTTAGACTTTTTAGAGACCTGTATAACATTTCTTAGATCCAAGACACAGGCAACAGCCTAGTTTGGATCTCCTATAAAACTGTAATGTACTGCTTTTTTGGTAAATAAAGATTTTTATTTTTTTTTTTATTTTATATACAATCCTTTGTGTAGAGTATCAGATAACTCTTCTAATTCAGATGTTTTGTTAATATCCTTAAAAACTAAACATATACCATTATTTCGAGCTCTTATCCCAAAAATACTTAATCATTGTTTTATTCATACGGTTCGCAAAGGTTACTCGGCAAGAGACCGTGCCAAGACGTAGAATATAAACATTTATAGCCAGCTTTTACAAAAAGAGCAGGATGTAGGCCCTAGCCTGTCACATGTCACTCCCCTTCCTACAGGGGACAAGTGAGGCGGAACGCTTCCAAAATTCTGTCTAAAATTCGTATTCAACGGGAGTGTAAGACAAGTGCTTTTGGATGTGTAAGTTTTATTTTTACAATGTCTGGGCTTAAACTTTGTACTTTGTTTGTTATTTCTACTTAAGCGATTCGTCTCGAGGCTATGATAGTAATTAGCCTTTATTTGGTCTCCGGATATATCTCATTATCGGAAAGTTATTCGATACAGCCTTAGATCATTATGATCTAAGGATACAGCTAACATGTCCGCAACAACTTGAAGGAAGTAAGCTATATATTTTACTAGCTTTCCGCCCGCGGCGTCGCCCGCGTTTTCAGAGAACACCCCGCATAGTTCCCTTTCCCGTGGGATTTCCGGGATAAAACCTATCCTATCTCTCAATTTGGATCGAACTGCACATGGTGTGCGAATTTTATTATAATCGGTTAAGTGGTTTAGGAGTCCATTGAGGACAAACATTGTGACACGAGATTTATATATATTAAGATTTATATACTACTAGCGGTCCGCCCCGGCTTCGCCCGTGGTACATATGAAAAATAGATGTTGGCCGATTCTCATACTTACCCGATATGCACAGAAAATTTCATGAGAATCGGTCGACCCGTTTCGGAGGAGTATGCAGACTAACATTGTGACACGAGAATTTTATATATAAGATAATTAAGATTAGCTGCGCTCCGCGGTTTCACCAGCGTGTCTCCGCTCCTGTTTGTCTTAGCGTGATGATATATAGCCTATAGCCTTCCTCGATAAATGGGCTATCCAACACCGAAAGAATTTTTCATATAGGACCAGTAATTCCCGAGATTACCGCGTTCAAACAAACAAACTCTTCAGTTTTATAATACTATCTGTCTGAAATCGGACAGTAGCAGATACTTTATCGAACATTTCCACATATTTTCTGCACAAAATAAAAACAATCCGGTTGTCATTTAGTAAAATTACTTGCACGACTTGATTTACACGTTTCTGCACTACACCCCACTGCTATGGGATCGTGAGTGACTGCATCAACCCCCATGTGGATTCCCATCTATCTTGTATATAAAAACAAATATTCAATAGATATCGAACGCATGAATTGAAAATTAATGACGATTTTTCTTGGTATAATGTTAAGGGGTCTTTGTAAGGCTCTATGTATTCTTTCATGCATTGAAAACTGCGTTTTTTTTCATTTGTTGTATTAAAAGTGGTTCCCGTGAACGTTATTTCTTAGTACTAAATTAATATCTCACCAGTTTTGAAATAAACATAAATGATAATAATTTATAAAAGTTATTACCGCCTCTAATTAATTATTTGCTTTTTGCGTGTTAATTCTCACATTTGGTTCGATTGCTCTGTTATAAAACAAAAAAATCTTAAACGTAAAGCTAAAACTTTACTAAATCACTCTTATCCCAAATCCGCCTTTCCTAAGTAACATTTTATCTGTAAAATAATTTTATATTCCCTATAAATCAGCTTAGTAAAAAGTTTTCAAAACCGGTGAACGCTTTTAACCAAAATGAATAATAAATGAAGATTCACGACGCAAATTAAACTAAATTAAAACGACGCTAAAGGATGAGTTGATGCGAGGAAACTTTCAAAACAATTTTACTAGTGAAAAAGCGTATTAGTTTGGTGAAAAAACCCCTTTTTATTCCTGTTATACAACAATCTCTAGCAAAATAATTACTGAACGTGCAGAGGACAATTGCAATTTATGCGGGCGTTTTAACAATTTATTCAACGACAAAATATATGAAACTAATTGCAGGATAAATATTTGATGATCACACAAAAAATTCATAACAAAACTTAATTTATAAAAACTACTAACATAAATCCATACTAATATTATAAATGCGAAAGTAACTCTGTCTGTCTGTCTGTTACTCAATCACGCCTAAACTGCTGAACCAATTTTCATGAAATTTGGTATGGAGATATTTTGATACCCGAGAAAGGACATAGGCTACTTTTTATCCCGGGAAAATGACGCAATCCCGGAAATCCCACGGGAACGGGAACTATGCGGGTTTTTCTTTGACTGCGCGGGCGAAGCCGCGGGCGGAAGGCTAGTTACCTATAAATATCTATCTAAATTACGATCATGTTTTTAAATTGTTTTTCATCTTTATCCTATCTCACTTTCGTATTAAATTCAATTCTGTACATCACACCAACACAATTGAATGTATGTGTGAAATCAGAAACCACAACTTGATAATTCCATTCTCCATCAATTTTCAGTGTTCAGGCAAATCAAACTACAATCCCATCACTTTACACGTTCACCAAACTGAGAACCACTCTCGGAGATTACAACGCAAAACATACTTTTGGCATAAACATAAACTTCAAACACCTACTAAGTTCTGTTAAGAGGTTTTTAAATTTATTCACCCTTCGTACTGGAAGTTCGACGATTAAATCGACCAACATTTAGGGCTGTATTTGCATAGTCTGTATTGTCTTATTGGAAATTATTGAACAGAATCTATAAATTCATCTTATGAAGTTCTACAATAGTCTGATGATCGTGTTGTTAAATGTGAAATTATCGACAACTAGAGGTCCGCCCCGGCTTCGCCCGTGGTACATATTTCGCAATAAAAGGTAGCCTATGTCCTTTCTCGGGTATCAAAATATCTCCATACCAAATTTCATGCAAATTGGTTCAGTAGTTTAGGCGTGATTGAGTAACAGACAGACAGACAGAGTTACTTTCGCATTTATAATATTAGTATGGATTTACTTGTAACGATTTTATTTTACTAATTAAATACGCAGTAAATAGCACAAAGACACTTCATAAATAGGAAGTAAAAGTTCATTGAATAAAAATACCATTACTTATACGAAAACAAATAAAAACTGTTAATTTATTTTCCATTTTCCGATCAATATGATACAAATAGCATTTGTATCGTACTTTTTAAGTTACGAATCTATTCCGTTCTGGCACAGATCCACGTAAAATCCTTTTGAAAGAGTGCAAATTGTTTTCTCTCTGGCATCAAACCAAAACCACTCGCCTGCAGTATTCGTGTAACGTTACATCTTAGAATCAATGATTTAAGACCTAAATACCTGAATCTCTATGACGGAGCATAACGAAGGAGTGAATTGGCTAATGTTAAGTCACTAATACCCATAAACTTAACTGATTGCATCCAAGTTTAGCCTTTTAACGATATATCGAAAGACGAAAGAAATTATACTCGACATTATTTAAATTATACTAGTTAAAAACACTAATACAAATTTACTTTTACCATCTACTTGTTGAAAAAATTCAACTGGAAGTTCCCAGGAAAAGCTTGAAGCCATCCTTAGGTGTAATAATTAATTGGTGTAATACCGTTTTAATTATTATAATAATAAATAGGCTACTGATTAACAAAATAACTGCTAACATGCATACATAGTGTAAAATTTTCAGTACATTCTATGCTAAAATATCACTGCAGTCATCAATATATAGTCACCGCGCTGTAAGCTGCTCGCAATAGTTTACTGAAAATTTATAGTTATCACTATCTAATATAACTGAATGAAAATGTATTGAAATTTATGTAGTTAAAACCTCAATGGGTTCTTATTTCGTTTTATAATACATGTTTATAACCAGATAAGTTCAACAACTTCAACTTTAAGAAGCAATCATTACCAATATTAATTTTTGTAATTAAAATATTCATGAAGTTAATATTTTTTTTACTTATATTTTGTCTGTAATGAATTGCGATCAAGACTTAGATCAAAACAATTTCATCTAAGTCTTGATCGCAAATTAAATACTGCGTGAATAAAATAGACTCTACTATAGTATAAGCAAGTCAATGTATGTTGCATATTTTAAAACTTTTCTTCTATTTATCGCGAGTGTATTTTTCAGCTACGCACCCATCGGCCCATTAGCTCAGTTGGTTAGAGCGTCGTGCTAATAACGCGAAGGTCGCGGGTTCGATCCCCTCATGGGCCAAGTACCTTTTTTAATACTATTTAACGTCTCATACCATGTTTTATCCTCATATTTAAGTAAAATAATGATTGTCTACTATCAAATTGGTTGATAAAATCATCGCTAACATTTGGCTAACATAACAATATAGAATACTTTCTTTTCTACTCGTATAGAATTGATTGTCGTCTCTAAAATTATTGCCTCTACAATTACTTAAAACTGCCTAACAAGTATAATGTGTATATCAAGTTAATTAGTTAAGAATTTTTAAGGAAACACAATAAAATACAGTTCCATCAAGAGGTAACAATACAAATTATAAATTATATCAATTTAATTACCTACTAAATAAAATTTAAAATCTAATAACCATGTAAGTATACCTATGTCTTCTACACATACACAAGGGTCTTCAAAACACAACCTACATAATATTATAACATAATCTCATCATTCCATGAGTCCAAGGGGCGAAAATTCCCAAACTTCCCTTGTTCCATAATCCTTTAGTTACTAAAGCCTATTTTAGGGTCCATCTGTCACTAATTGCTGTCGATGCTTGTAGGTGACGCGTCACGTATTGAATCGGCTTGTGATAGTTTAGTTTCAAATGTAAAAATCTTTATTTAGGGATTATAGTACGTGACATAATAGTACTTTGCTTACCAAAAACATGGTTACAATAGGTGTAAATTATAGGTGGCCACTTTTTTTTTTTTTTATGCTGCAATAGGGAAGCGCTTGGCCACGATCTCGCCTGATGGTAAGCTGAGATGTGGTTGTAATATTTCTTCTTTTGTTTGAATAGATTTAAAAGAAAATCACAAATTATTTGAGTCATTTATTACAATCCTATCCTACTGACTCTACATACAAAATCAAGTAATCGGATCAACTAATTTTTTTTTTTTCATTCAAGATGATTGAACTAGAAGAAGAATATTTCATTAGTCTCCTAATTATCCCCGTATTGAATTCATTTACGTTTAAATTATTCTATCGTTTGGAGTACCTAGAAATTATAAATATACTATGTTTCGAAACAAACCTAGTCCACTAATTGCTACTGTTCTACACACAATTCTCACTCATATTTCTCTTACTCCATCACTCGCTCCTACACGCTCCACTAAACTGATGAGACGTATTTATCATAGCTAGAACCCGATTTGAGCAGTGGCGTACCCAAGGGCTAGGTGGAGCAGTGCCCTAGGGCCCTCAAGATGAGGGGCCCCCCGAGTCTTTAAAGAAAATCTCAATCGAACCGTCATTTTTTAAATAAATATGACAGGTTCCAACTTAGATGGAACTAGATAGCCATATGGCTTGTTTTTTTTTATCGTTGATAAACCTAATTTTATTATTTTCTTGTGTTTGATTTTACGCGAGTATTACATTTATTATATTATATGAATTAGGTATGACCGCCAAAACATATAACATCATAGTTTCCCCGTGACCACAGACGCTGAAAAGTGTGTGGAACGTTGGGTTAATAATATAATGAATAAATCGCGTTTAAAATCCGTTAAAGTCTTTAATTTCCAATTTTGTTGCCCCAGGGCCCACACTTACCTGGCTACGCCCCTGTATTCAAGTAGCGAGTGTTAAAAGCGCTATTTGTTACCTTTTGTGATGCACTTCGGCCCATTCGGAACGCTTTGTCTCATAATGTGATGAATCTTTCAATTTGAAATATTATGTCAATCGTATCGTTATTTGTGAGGGTAAAGTGGTTTGTATTTAGGGTTTGTAAATGTATACAATACGTATAACGTATTGTTATTAAAAGTTATTTAATTTATGTTTTTAATTTCAGGTTCTGCTGAGAAGATATTATACAGGGTATAATTCTACAGGGTTACCGAATAGTGTTAAAGTTACAAATAAAAAAAATAATGCAAAATATATGTTATTTTTATTGGTTTAAATAGGAAACGTACTTTTTACCTAAGAAGAAACTATATAAACATACATAAAAAAGATAAAAAGCTATATATTTATAAAATAGTACCTACAAAGAAAGTCAACTCTTTCTTTTAATGCTAATTAATCCTTCAGTAAATGCTAGACAGCTACCGCAGCTCTTTATAAGATCACTGGAGGGCCCGTGACGTAAGCACCCTCCAATTAGACCAGCCCTTAGCGGGAAGTGTTTTTAAACGATTTCATGGCTACGTCTAAACTCTAAATACTTCTAGAAGTTTCGTAGATAGGTACTATAAACAGCATTGTATGATGTGACACGCGCTACTTGATCATCGGGTCGTGTATTATTGTAAGTTTTAAGGATTGTTATCTTCATTTACAATTAAACAAGTAGGAAATATTATTTCTAATTATTTTTTTTATTTTTTTAGAAAGAAACCAAACGTCTCGTTTTAACTTTTATAATATACTAGCTTTCCACCCGCAGCTTCGCCCGCGCAGTCAAAGAAAAACCCGCATAGTTCCCGTTTCCGTGGTATTTCCGGGATAAAACCTATCCTATTTCCCGGGGTAAAAAGTAGCCTATGTCCTTTCTCGGGTATCAAAATATCTCTATACCTAATTTCATGCAAATTGGTTCAGTAGTTAAGGCGTGATTGAGTAACAGACAGACAGACAGAGTTACTTTCGCATTTATAATATTAATATAGTATGGAATATCTAAGTATTTGAATGATATCATGTATCTGTATCATATATTGTATTTTATTTAATATTATAAGCAGATACAATAAGAATTTATTTTTTAAAAATTTTATTCATATCATCAGCACACATGATAACACTTCACCTTGTACCTACATAATATTGTTTCTAAGAGATACTTTTTAATTATAAGTTCCCTCAAGAGCAGTAAATTTGATGTAGCATGTGCTACACCGAAGCGTAGCGGGATTACCTAGAAATTGGTAAAAAAATTGATACATTCCAGAAGAAACTTAAATCAATTTACATCAAGTATATCTTTTATAATTATAAATATAACTAATGATATAACATACTTACGTAAAAACGCTGTAAACTAAGTTTTAAATGTTAAGATAAGGAAATTTTATGGAGCAAATAACAGAATGGCTAATTACAAATTATCTCCAAGCGAAGTCACAGGCAAAAACTAGTCTCACAAAAATGGAAGTATGGACACGAGACAGCCGAAACTCATTACACGGACCAATGGAGTCGCATCTTTGATCCAGCCATCAGCAGGAAATCCTGCCCAGCCTAAAGGAAATTGTTCCCGAGTTTTCTAGAACCCAGTTGGCAATTAACTAACTGCTGGAAGTCTTAATTGAATAAGTTCTTTGTTCTTTTAAACTTCATTGAATTGTGCCGTATCTATTGGATTGGTTTTATTGGATTTAAGTGAATTGAATGGTCTTGCTAATGTATTTTGTAAAGTTAAAATGTATATTAATGTCTTAGGGAAGGGTTAAAACATAATATTAATTATTATCTTTCATATACCTACTTTCCATAAATATAGGTACTCTTCCTCCATAAATGGACTATCTAACACCAAAAGAATTTTGCAAATCAGACCAGTAGTTCCTAAGATTAGCGCGTTCAAACAAACAAACTTTTCAGCTTTATAATATTAGTATAGATTAATAATATTTAAAAATAAATTCTTTACATTGTGATTCACTTCTATACTACGTATTCTATAACTTCTATATTACGAAAAGGCTTTGTTGATGCAGAATTAAATATTAGTTTCTCAGTATTCTGGGCAGAAGGCCGTACATTCGTATAACACCTTCATCTTTATTAAGGGGTTTCTTTAACCGAAAGGAAAGACAGCCCGTGAAATCTTTGCCTTTTCACATATCATAAGAGAAAGCGATTTAAATATTTTATTATTTCAATCTGTATTGGTAAAAAATATACGTTATATTTAAGAAATGACGACGCGGTTGGCGCAGTGGTAAAGTAACTGCCTACTGAGCCGACGGTACCGGGTTCGATCCCCGGTCAGGGCAACTATTTGTGTGATGAACTCAATTATTTGTTCTTGGGTCTGGGTGTTATTATCTATATAATATGTATTTATTAAATATTATATTTATCGTCGCCTAGTACCCACAACACAAGCCTTAATAATTGAGCTTACTGTGGGACTAGATAGATTTGTGTAATAATGTCCTATAATATTTATTTATTTATTATTTATTTGTTTCATTGTCTAAAATATATTTTAAAATATTAAGAGCAAACAACAAATCTTACAAACAATGCACATGACATGAATTATGAATCATAGACAATGTTTTTTATTAAAAATGCTTTTAACCGGGAAAGTATGTTAACTGATGAGGCCATCATCACCACTCATAAGCATTCGAAGTGGTCGAAATCGAATACGCTTTACTTTCGACTAAAGTAGAGTTACACCACTCTATCAAGTTTTGATTGTTTATACATGACTTTTTTTACTACTTTCGTCTTTTGTTATAATAGTTCTATCTGTCCAAAATGTATAATTTCTTATATATAAAATTCTCGTGTCACAATGTAGTCTGCATACTCCTCCGAAACGGGTGGACCGATTCTCATGAAATTTTCTGTGCATATCGGGTAAGTCTGAGAATCGGCCAACATCTATTTTTCATATGTACCACGGGCGAAGCCGGGGCGGACCGCTAGTAATATATATAAATCTCGTGTCACAATGTTAGTCTGCATACTCCTCCGAAACGGGTGGACCGATTCTCATGAAATTTTCTGTGCATATCGGGTAAGTCTGAGAATCGGCCAACATCTATTTTTCATATGTACCACGGGCGAAGCCGGGGCGGACCGCTAGTAATATATATAAATCTCGTGTCACAATGTTTGTCCTCAATGGACTCCTAAACCACTTAACCGATTATAATAAAATTCGCACACCATGTGCAGTTCGATCCAACTTGAGAGATAGGATAGTTTAAACATGTAGGTACCACGGGCGAAGCCGGAGCGGACCGCTAGTTAATAATAATATCTATCTAAATATGTACCGAACACATTTTATGTAACTCAAATATTTTCCAATTTTCACACTTCAATCGCTCTCTCCTGTACCACAGGAACATAGAGTAATGTAGAAGCAGGTATTAATTATTAAGCAATGCAATCGCGGGCGTTTCCAACCCGAACGTAAATACTTGAATACTCTGTATTTAGGTCAGAGAACACGGGAACCGTGTCGTACCTATATTATTTAGTGATCATACGCATTTTGAAATTATTTCAATGTGATATTGAAAAAAAAATTAGGAATGGATTTTCACAGGTACAAAATGTCTTAGTGGAACAAACTGAAAAACACAAATGGAAAATTAAATTTGTCTAATAATAATGTATAAATAGTTTCAGCTGGATACTATTACTAACTTTTATTATTAACTTTATGTAGTACTATAAACCTTTAAAAATATGATATCACAGATAAAAACTAATTTATCCTGACGTGATTCGCCGCTTTCACTTTCGTATGATCAAATTTATCGAAATCGGTTCAGTGGTATCAAACTTTAACATTCATTATATAATTAAAGATGATTACAGTGTAACTACATACACAATTACACAAATTATAAAATTTATTATTATATATTATGTTCTGTTAGCAGTTAGAGAAACGAAAGACTTCTGTATTAAGCATTAGTTTTTTAACCAATATTAAAGTAATTACTTACATTTGCAATGTGAATAAATGGGTGATAAATAAAACAATTCTCTTCAATTATATTTTATTTCAAAAATTTAAACTCACTACTCTTAAACTTATCTAGTACCATTTCTATTTGGTTCAGAAATTTACAACTATTTATGTTTGAAACATAATCTTTAGTATAAGCACTCTAGGCCTACATTTTTACAACAAACATCTAAAATATTGTTTATATAGCTTTATACAATACTCCAAAAGAACGCACCGTTATTAATAATTTTCCGAAGTATTGATAACCAGAAAATACATCTGTGTGCGTGCTACAATATTGCAGTGTGCGTAACACAATATATTAATGACGTCACACAAAAGAAATATACTGTATTCAAGATTTAACGATAAAATACAAAACACGGAAGTATTATGAACTAAAGCAGAAGTTTACAATGGTCAATCATCAATGTTAAAGATAAGCCACGAAATTTTAAAATCAATTCGTGAACAATTAAACAGTACATAAGCTTTAAAGTTTCACAATATACCCGCAATTAAATTAAGAGCAAAAAAGTTCTTGTAGGTACAGAGCCAATTAACGTTATAATAATTTTAAAGGTTCACAACACACTCGCAGTTCTATAAAGAGCCGAAAATCGCTTGTAACATTTCGATGCGTTGATGCTCCGAGAATTTCGCTTTACGTCCATACATAACACTCTCACACATCCTTCAAGCACTTTTCTACCAGTCGACCAACACAATGGAATCTCAACCTCAATACTGAAATAGTAAAGTCATGGTGCTATTAAGAGCGATAAGCGGAGCGGCATATAGAGCGTAAATAACGCAGTGCGCGCAATATAACATAAACATAGTGATTTGATTTGTATTGCTATTTTAATTAGTCTAATTATATCGAAGTTGTTTATCAAAAAATATAACATAGTAATTTGACTGTTTTTGCCTTTTTGAAGCTATAAGTGTATTGAAGTTGTAAACCATAAAACAGAATAAAACAGTATTTTTTCATCAATCACATAATCCTTTAAGTTTTAAACTTATTCTTTACAATGAAAAATTGGTAACAGAAGCTATAAACTGTAGTAAACCAATAATTTCACCCTATACAATAGGAGACGAAATATAATCGCAGATAGCAAAAAAGTCTGACCATTAAAGGCTCTCTTTTTAATCCGCTCCTCTTAACCCAGAACACAGCCTTAGTGGGCTTGAAACACATGATCCTGCGTACTATTGTGTGAGCTGCTAGATGCAAGCACTTAAGTAGCGAGAAAGTGCTAACATACAACACGCTCTAAGATCTTATTATATAGGTAAGATGAACGTACTAAATACTTTTAAGAAGCAAATTCCGAGTGTTGGCAGATAGGTAGAAAATACATAAAAGTGTCGCATATAAAAATAATATTACACAGTTAAATTAAAATCATTTCTTATGAAATAAAAATATTGTCTATTAAATAATCTATGGCGTGAAAGACTAGAATAAAAGTGGCACTCGTGAACTAACTAACTTAAACTAGGTTTGCAATATCTCCTCTGTAAAGTAAATTGAATGTATAAAAGTATTAAAGCAGTGAACGGTGCATAATGTAAACCTCATTGTAGTACAAATAAAACATCCATTATTAATACTTCACCATCAAAATTATTGAAACTATTTCTATCAGTCTAATTCAGAAAGCAGCGTCTTTCGACCACTGTCGCACAATCCACCCGAGACATTTCTCTAAATATCCTTGACAAATTAACTAGCATATTCGCGTCGTTGTTCCTACAAATCCACAGATTCAATATATTCTCCGTCGGCGAACAAGTATTAGAAAAATAGTAGTAATACGACGACAGTTTCAATTTTTCCGCCAACAACCTCCAATCGTTCCCTTTAGACGACTGACTATCCAATAATTTACAAAGAATAACTCTATCTGATTTCGTCAATACATTAATCCTATAATGATTATTGTCCAAAGAGTAATTATTTCTTTGAATCCCATTTCGCTGCGTATAATTATACCTACCCTCCTTTTTGGATAGCGACGAATAATTAAATGGATTTTCGAGGATATTAACGCTATAACCCATCTCCACGCCTGAGTAACTAAAACGCTTATTACAACTGAGATTCGAATTAAAATCGTTCGTTTTCAAATTGAAATTGACGGAGTTCGATTGCTTTTGTTTCTGATATACAGTAACGTTGAGTTCCAAGCAATTAATCGCGTCGATTTGTGTCAAAGCAAATACGCAATACAAAGATCTAACGCTCATATTCCAGACGTGTAAATACGAAAGTTCCTGGTACTTCGCTTCCGGCTGAATCTTCCAGCCGGTTCCAACATCCCTAACGTTAAAACACAAATCCGAGCAATTTTCTTGAAAGTACAACGTCTTTGGCTCACAAAGCAAAAAGCCACCGGAACGTCGCTCGTTCTCAAAACACTCATAAAAAGCGAATGGAGTATCGTTAAAAACGCGTACATTTAAATTGTAACCATCTTCGCCAGTTTTATTAACGAAAATAGCGATTTTTAACAATTTAGCGTCCAAGCCGTTGAAACTTCTTCCTACCAATACAAAGTCACTTAAAAATTCACAAACTAAATATGCTTTGGCTGGATCGACTTGAGCGAATATTGGAGTTCCCGGCGTTTCTTGACCTAAAGTCAGAACTTTTCGCCATTCTCTAGAATTGACTTCTTCTGGTTTCTGAAGAATTGATAGCATCCAGCTGGAGTTTTTCAAAGCTGCACAATGTGGGAAGGTAAGAACGACTCCTTTGCTGAAGTGGAAATTCTTTGGGCCGCATCTTATAACGGGGCTGAGTTGAGTTTCACCTGGTAAACAAAACACATTTTTAAATATTTTTATGTTATAGACTTTCGATAAAACTTTTATTGAAAGGAAAAGCTCTTATATCGCGTAAAAATAAAATTGAATTAGAGCAGACGGGACAGTTTATTGCCAATAATATAGCGACACTGAAATAGGTCCAATTGATTTCACCAGACGCTATCTTAGTTGACCCAGACGACAGTATTGTTGCGGTTTCTTTAATTTATTTATACAATAAAATGCAATTGTAAAATTGTTATTATGGGATATTTTAAGTTGTGTTTTGTCCGTTGATAAGGAGTAAATCCCTCCTTGTCAGGAGTACATACATTTGTTATGAATAATTATTAAACTATTAAATTATATAAGGAATAACTCTCTGGCATTAAATAATAATTAGCAATATTATATTTACATAATTTTACATCTTTTGACCACATTTTATATTTACTTATTTTGTTGTAGATCCCTATTTATCTTTGTAACGACCACTCACCTTCTTGTAACAAAGGTCTGTTCCAATCTTCATCAGTGACTTCAATAGAGAACAGCTCTTCCTTTTCAACAACCCCATCAGGCACGAACAAACTAACGCCACATTTATTCAAGTTCAACCAATCCCCATCGCCAGCCACTATTTTTGATACCGTTGTCTCCAAATATTGATGAAATTTTGAATTTACTGACGCGTTGTTTTTTAGAGATGGCGACATTTCTACACTATCGTTACCGTACGACGAGCCCGCTGAAAACAGTATTGGATTGTATATTTCATAGATAGATACCCATGTCATGTTTTTTTTATATTATGACTTACGTACAATTTAAATGTTGTTTATTGCTTTTATAGAAAAACAAACTTTTATATGATTTAAAACTTGAGCAATTATTTGTTAGAATAATGCCTGGTTAATTTTTTGTGTGATAAAAAGTAAAAACATTGAAGCCACTCTTGCTAAAATTTCCCATGCAAAAATAGAAAGGCAAATATTTCATTCAATATGCGTTAAAATTAACGCTACTTGCAAAGCTTAATAGAAAACTAAGAACATCGATCAGTATTAATTCGTTTCCAGGGAAACAAAACTCTTTATTATCTATTTTAATAACGTAGATAACATTTAAGTCTAATATTTATCGCTGTATAATTAACTTTCAGAAAGGAACAGTATTATGTATTTATAGACACACACAACTGAAAGATTAGTTTATTAAGCAATCATCTTGCACAAATACTAACGTAAATAATCAATATATTATCCTACACACAATAAAATAGATGCCTTTCAATGGAAGGCAACTCACAGCTCAGAAAGCAGCTGGAGTCAGATATTTCCGACCCCACGTTATCCTTGCAAGCGAACTTTTCCATTTGATTCCGACCTGTGCTTACCTCGTGATCAATGGGCGCGATGTAACTGAAATAAATGTATTGGTTACACTGATTCTGACGTCTATATTTAGTTATAGCATACAAATCCATACTATAATATTATAAATGCGAAAGTAACTCTGTCTGTCTGTCTGTTACTCAATCACGCCTAAACTACTGAACCAATTTTCATGAAATTTGTTATGGAGATATTTTGATACCCGAGAAAGGACATAGGCTACTTTTTATCCCGGGAATATGATGTAATCCCGGAAATCCCACGGGAACGGGAACTATGCGGGGTTTTCTTTGACTGCGCGGGCGAAGCCGCGGGCGGAAACCTAGTGCTTTATAAATTGTTAAAAATAGAAAAAATACGTGTGGCTCTCGAGGACTGCCGCGGTAAAGCTATTGCATAGCATCGCTGTGCCGGTTGGAGTGGGGGGTGTTAGGTTTTTTCGTTACGGAATTTTTACATTCGGTCGCCGCGCTCAAAGTCTGAGATAAAAGCTTAAAAATTTGATCGCCTAAACGCGGATTCGAATCCCGCCTCGTGATATTTTTTTTCCATTCTTCAAATTAAATTATTATCAGGAGGTCCTAAGACATTTCTTTTTTTTATTGTTGGTTGTTATATTATGTGTGCAGCTCGCAATATCTAGTCCTTTATAAGTTCATAGGGCTAAAGTCATTTTATTTTTGTTAAATCCTTCGGTTTAATGATTGTTCTTGAACTTTATATACCTAATGTGTTGTCTTCGTTAAATGATTAGCTTTGTAATTGTAATGTATTGTGTAATTTATGCTTCTTTTTTTAATTTTCTCTATTCTCTATCCATTAACCATTTTGGTTTTTGGTAAAAAAAAGTAATGAATCGTCGTTTTTATGAATCCATCACTATGAACCACTGCGACAGGGCGATGTGACGTGAATAGAATAAAGTTTAGTTTGAAAAATTCCGAAGCCAAAATAATAACTGAGTTGCGTTGGCCTTTTTGTTATACAAATTGTTTTTATAGATAGAAATATTTAAAAAAAGTAAGTGTAAAAATAAAATTATTATTAAAATTATCTTTCGTACTCCATGAAACTATGTCAATTTATTTTATTCATAGATACTTTTAATTTTGTACCTACTTATAAACTTGATAATGTGAAATGCTGACAAAATCTTTTTTTTATTAAGGCCAAAAAAATTTTTGTAGATAGACAGCATATTAGTTATGAATAAGATTATTTACGCAAATAAATATACATAAATATCCAAAAATAGTCGAATAACTTTTTTAAAGGAAACTATTTCTAAGGTTTGTGTTGTGCACTTAAAAATATAAATAAAAAAATCACATAAGTATTTTGTTTCTTCAAAACCTGAAACTTCTTTTGATCTCCTTACCTGTTAGCCAATTGTGGCACTTCATACAAATGTTCATGTCTCGGATTCGGTCTGTGCGTCTGTCGCACCGTTTGGAACTCCTCGTGGATCAAGTCTGGCTGGTTTGTGAGTGTTCGCTTTATTACGTTACCGAAATAGTTTGACCCTACGGTGTGATAATCGATGAATTATTGTTACTAAATTATTAACAAATAAATATTGACTTATTTAGTTATAGTCTATTCGATCCAATCAAGCATTGTGTCTTATAATGAAACTTTAAAATATATAATTATAAAAATGGACAAAAAATATTAAACTACACTAATAATAAATTATACTCCATTCATTTCCGGAAAAGATTTATTAAAATCTTCAAACATGTAAGAAATAAGACGCAATTGTTTATAAAAATAGAAAAGCACTTACCTGGTGGTGGTTTAACATATGGAGAATCTTCGTTCATTTTAATTTTCATATATTTTATAACCAATACAGCCACTACGATGAAAATAAGAAACGCAATTGATATTATTACAAAAAGCGGCCAATATGATGATCCTGTAACAAAATTAAACGTGTACATATATATCGATAAATCTTAAAGAAGAAACATAAATCACGCACAAACCTTTCTATTTTAAATATTGAGATTAATACCTACGTGGGTCAGAGCTCGAGAAGATCAAACACGTCCGAGGAGACAATCTTACCATCATGCAGCATATTTGACTGAGAAGACCTAAGTTAAGGGAAGCTAGCCTTTGCAGAATTTCATCTGTTATAGATGCCTTACTGATATGCGAAACCAGTTATGGTGTCATTATAATCATGAAGCTCATGTTAAAAAGCCACGTTACCATCATGCAGCAGATCCGATTTAGAAGTCCGTATACACAATGGACACTGCGCGGCTTGGTAAGTATTGCCAAGACAAGCAGAGCTGTTCTTGTTTCCTTACACTCATGAATAACCCGTCAAGGCGTTCTTACCATCATGCAGCAGATCTGACTTCGAAGTCCGTATGCACAATGGACACTGTGCCACCTGGTAGTCCTTGCCAAGGCAAGCAGTGCTAGTGACGCAGCGCCGCCGCCGTGTTTGCAGGCAATCCGAGTCGCACCGCGACCATTCTGACCATTTTGACCAGCGACCTGGTGAAGTATGTGATTCTTTAACGGAGTATTTTGACCAATAATCTGGTAATGTTCTAAATTCTTGAATGGATTGGTAAAGTACTTGATTTTAAAGTGGCAGATCAGGCTTTCATTTGTCTTATTAACATTGATAGAATGTCATGGCTACAAAACTATTCCATCGCATAGCAAAAACAAAGCCTGTGTATTATTAATTAATATAATAATAATTAATATGCAACTAAAACTTAAACTCAATCACTGCAGTAGCTTTGTCTTTGTTTTCTTAAGGCTACGGATGACGCATGAAATAAATTAAATATACTCACCGATTATAATATCTGATGATTCATCTGCTAATTCATCCAAAGTGTCAACGTACACATCTGAAAAATACTACGTAATTGAAACACAAATATATTTTATCCATTATTTATTTATTTATATTATATATTATTAGCAATGTAAAAAACTAAAGGAACTATTCTTTTTTTAATTATATTTACTTTTTTATCAAACTAACAAATATTTACCTAAATCACAATCAAAGCAATCCTGCGTTCTTTGAACACTAGGGCCAACACACGCTTGTCCGCCATTCAAGGGTCTAGGGGATGTGCAACTTCTGACCCTTCTTCTCCCTCGACCCTGGTCTCTGGGTTGACCAGCGCAGTAACAGTCGGTCCAGGCTGACCAACTACTCCAGCCACCGTTTACTGACACATAATGTTAACATCACAACAGTGATAAGACCGCCTATTGTACAATAATCCTATTTTTCTGTTATTCTTTTGTATTGTTTTTATTTGGTGTACAATAAAGAGTTTATTATTATTATTATGTCTCTCTCCATAATACACGGGTACCACCAGAAGGAAGATACCCGGTCCTTTGGAAGGCTTACGTGGGGACACAGGTCCAACACGCAGAGGCCCTTTAGAGAATTTAATGTGTTGTGGATTATTATTATCACAACAATATTAATTATGAAGAAGAATTTAAGAAAATTGCAATACCTCATTAAACATGAACTTGGTTAATATTATGCTTTTTGCATTTTTAAAAGACTTAATTCGAATCAAGTCGCAGTAATCGTTTTATTACAAAGAGGGTACACTAACGGTGAAGAATTTTCTCTCGTAACATTATTTTCTTTGAACAAATCTTCTATTTCTACAAAAAATCTATTACTTTACACTGTGAATGAATGAATTTTATTCTTGTATTGTTCTTGCAAATGAAAGAAGAAAGTTTTTATGCAAATAGATAATTTAAAAAAAATCATCAGTTATTAAACTTGATTTTAGATCATATTGTTGAATTTTCTTAAACTGAAGCAAATTAGAATGATAAATACCAATAACAGTAAAGTAACACAACCATTCATATGTACAAAAATAACAAATAATAGAGAGACGCATATTTCTCACATGTTATTATTAAAACTCACCAAAAACAGTTAAGAGAGCGGGCTCCGACATTCTTTTCCCGGCAACATTTTCAGCGACGCAGGTGTAGTTCGCCATATCCTGGAAAATAACTTTGTCTAGACTAGCACCTTTTTTCACCCTTAACGAAATTCGTTGGCTGTGAAATGATTTTCCCTACATTAAATTACATTGTCGCTTTCAGCTGCTGAATATTAAATCTTTTCCCGTTCGTTTATTTAGAGAGAGTATTTCTTAAAATAGTGTTCAGGTATTTTTATATTTGTGGAAGTATGAATCTGACAATTCTCATACTATTTCTTATAGTTAAATAGTTATTTAGTTATCTGTGCTTATCCAATGCATGCCTAAAAACTTATTTTATGTTTTATTACCAATTCTGTCGTTTAGCTATATGTATGCTATACCTTATTCATATACTTAATCTCATCAAAATTAAGTAGTTATGAGCGATCTATGATCGTTAATATGGTATTTACATAGAAATAAGACTTCATAACAGTACACCCACTTCATATCTTACCATCAAAGTAGCCTGCTTGATCACCAAGCTGCCTTCCTTAGTGATCTGAACATTATCATCAGCTACTACCGGGGCTCCATTCTTCAACCAATATGCTTGTGCGAACGGTGCAGCTTGTGGAGGCTCACATCTAAATGTTACTCCGCTATTCAAACTGACTAATTGTGACTGGGGAGCTATTGTGAAATGCTTCTTGATGTCTACAAAGAGTAAAAGAGTGATAGTGTACCTTCTATCTTAACACACTCCATCTAAGGTCACATCTCAGTTAAACAGCAGGCAAGATTGTGATCAAGCCCTTCCCTTTCGCCCGATAAAAAAAATGTTATTTGTGCTTCTTTATGATTTAAACAACTAAAGTATTTAGGGTATTTAATCGGTGATAGAAAGTCTTAGGACTGGCCAAATTATATGGATCAGATGGATTAAAATTTGTTAATGTGAATTTCTCGGTAAATGTTTTTGAATGTCATCTGAATTTTCATTTCCATGTAATAACTTCGTAAACAATTCATGGAAAGTCTATAAATAAATAGTTCTTGCTAATAATATTATGTAAATTTATCTGTAGGTATAATAATATCGTGATCAATTGTTAATTGATATTTTGGATAAAACGTTTCGTTGTCAATTTAGGGCTTAATATTAAACACTATTGAAAACACAAAATATGAGCCTCATTCTTATGTTGAATCCTATTACCCAGTTTTTATATATAAATCAAATAATAAAACAAAACATTAACTTCACGAACACAGGTTTGATGTAGCAAAATAAACATTAATAAGTAATTCTTTTACTTCTCAATTGTCTTCATTATACTTACAAGCCAGTTCAATAGTAGCTGGTTGGCTCCAAATATGCCCTCGACTGGTCCAAGCGTTACAAGAACATTGATATTTATCACTTCCAAAATATTCTTCAACTTTATCCCTTGTGACTTTATACTCTCCTTCAATAATTCTGACTCCAGTTTGAGGATCGACGAACTCAAAATTTAGAGCCTGCGTTTTAACTCCGTTACAATTAAAGTATACCTAAAACATTCGGTTTTATGAGATGTTGTTAACTATTTGTCCCAACGGGTTTTTTTTAAGTAGTTATAATTCAAACATTTTTTTTACAGACATGGTATTAAGTAATTATGTTAAATGAAGTCTTTGGTTAACACAAAGAAATATGGAAATAATGGAAATGAGATACAATATTATCTAGATCATTATTTTCAACGATGATTTAATATTTTTTTAGAAATTTTGTATTCTTAAAAAATATGATTTGTATCAATTAAGGCACTTACATCTAAAGCATTAGCAGCCCGACATTTCAGTATAGCTGGTTTGTTTTTAACAACATACGTATTTTCTGGCTCAAGCAAAAACACGGGCAAATTATCTTTAGGCGTGTGTAACGGTAATTTATCATCTATTTGCGAATCATCATATTTTGCTGTTACAGAATCTGGTGAATCTTTGTAATTAGTTTCTTTATAATCATAATCTAAATAACTTTGTTCTGCTTCATCTTCTTCGTCTTCCTCTTCCATTTCGTCGTTACTTTCAAATATTGGCGGTAGAAAATAATCTTTTATTTCATTTTTTGGATTATTTGTAAGAAAATCAAGTGTTTTTTCATCATCATCTTTATCGGTACTAGGAACCTCGTGTTTTTTGCCATCTAAAAAAATATTGTAAATGCTGTGTTTTAACACAAATAACACAAATTTAAGTATTCAAACTAATTGTTACAGCAACCGAAATAGAAATAGAAAACAATAATTATATCATAATGCAAATGGTGTAACGTTACTTTTTTTCAAATACTGTTATACCAATTTTCATTAAATATAATCTGTTTCTTATGTTGAACTAAATATAATAAACTACCTTAATGAAAAATACAATTTAATTTAAAAATTTCCGTGTTCTGTTCAAATTAGATTACAATACAATTCGTCAAAATTACAGTTAATAATAACCAACTTCCAAAACATTATTTTTACCTATATTCCATTTTATAAATATGTAATAAATAAACACAAAATTAAATTCCGTATAATGATCATAAAATAAGTTAAGTACTCACGTGTCACCGCATCTTGTCCATCAACAAAAAATACCAATTGAGCAATCACTAAATACACCAAAAAATTCACTTCCATTTATAGACTCAAATCCTGTAGAATATTTTAAAACAACAATTATTTGCCCGCGAACACCATATTCTTCCATAACTATTATCGAATCACATTTTCAACACTTTTCATACGTTTAAAGGAACAGAAAACTTCGACAGGAAAATTTCTTTGCGTAAAAGTTTACGTAAAATGGCGCACACTGAAAACGGTGCTATCGTCACGGGATGAAAGACAACACTGAGGGTAAAATATGGGGTGCCAGGAATTATAAGCGCAAAAGTTTTCTGCGCATGCGCGAAAAGTTAAGCGACCCTAATCGACGAAGTTGCGGATGATAAATTCTGATGAATTGATGTTCCGAACTTGTAACTCGTTAGCGATTGATGCTGAACTTTTAAATAGTATGTAAATGCTGAAAATTGGATTTGCGATAATTTCCAGAATCGATTTCTATGATGTTCTTGAATAAATAATTCAAGTAATGATACGAATGAATAATTTGCAATTGAGAGTAAATTGTAATTAAATTAGCGGTTCGGTTCCACATTCTTTATCCAAACCGCAAGGGACTGGAACATGCTTCCTGAGTCTGTGTTCCTCGACGAGTACAATATGGGGGTCTTCAAGCGTAGAGTGATCAGGTACTTTCTAGGGAAGCACGTTCCATCTTAGACCACATCTCAGCTTAACATCAGGCGACATTGTGGTCAAGCGCTTCCCTATTACCAATAAAAAAAATAGTATGCAAAAAAATAGTAATTATTCTTTTTAAAGTCCAAATGCAACAAAACAAAATTCGTCAAATTTCGTTCATTCGTTATTGATTTAGAATTAGTGTAATCTTAACATATGTATAAATATCAGATATCATACTAGATAATATAAAATAAAAGCCAAGATTTTTGATCAAATTTATTAAACAATTGCTGGATAGACTAAAGTCCCAGCAAACAATTGTTGCTTATCCGAAATAACGAAGAACAGAAAAGGATGGTCCGCTCGGAACTGCATTGTTTTCTCGTAAGACAACTTTGATGCAACTATGGCTGAAAGAGAGACTTCAATTTAAAAGATAAAGTACTTATTTTGTGGCTAAACTTTCCTGAGCAGTTAAAGATAACAATGCTCGACGTATTGATGCTTGAAAGTTTATTAGAAAAAGAAAATAAAATGCACATCAAAGCCACAGAATAGGTTCTATTAGACAAATAGACGTATTCTGAAAACATAATCTTCTTTTCTTCTTATTTGTATTGTAATAATATTTGTATGGAAACTATTGAGTATTATAATTTATAATCATTGAACACATACAACGTCCCTATTATTTTTTAGGTTTGTCTTTATTAAGAACCTTTATTAGCTT
Source organism: Colias philodice (assembly GCF_061535455.1). Classification (NCBI taxonomy): domain Eukaryota; kingdom Metazoa; phylum Arthropoda; class Insecta; order Lepidoptera; family Pieridae; genus Colias; species Colias philodice. The sequence goes on from NC_143096.1 coordinate 10,495,472, forward strand.
CACCTGTATTTTTGTATTTAACTGACTTATTTAAACTTAATTTTGAGCCACTGCAAACAGATTTAATTCAAACTTTGTATACTTATCAAGGATCGGTGACAATACAATAATTTCATGATTTTAAGCATGTTTTTTTGTCTGTTTTTGAACTTTATTAATTATTTATTCTTGCAGTTTAATAACAATTTTATAAGTAACTTACCAGAGGCTGCGGCTGCTTCAGTACCGTACTCATTGACATCAATCATTGCCTTTTGTTTTGCTTTAGATACAAACAGAGTTTTGTCTTTGACTATACCATTAAGCTCTGATTCGTATTCATTAAATATCCGTTTTACTCCTATCTGAAATTGTAAATACTTTAATGACCTAAAATTAACGACTTAAGCACCGTTTAAATAGATCGATTTCGATTAACGATCATTTTTTTAAACTTCATAATAATTTAAAGATTCCGTTCAAAGTCTTGAGATCTTGAATGTCAAGACTCAAGATGTTGAATATGAGCAGCGAAATTCAAAATCTTTATCAAAGACTACAATTTAATTTTTATTTCTCTATAAACATCAATTTAAAAGATTTAATATCTGCTACCAATTTATCAAATGTATATTTCTTAATTTTGTTTTTTGGTTAATAAATGATTATTTTGTTACATTCGATTAATTTTATGACCCACCTGTTCATACATGAATCGCAAATCAATATTCCCTTCTATTTTAAACTTCGGTATAGTGACATGAACATTTCGAGTAATTAATGTTCCAAGAGCGGAATCTAATATTTCTGGTGCCAACTTTAATTGACTTAATAGCATTGGTAAGCCATTCTTAGTGTTTGGTAGAACTATGAGAAACGATGCCTTACCTCCATTGTATGGTATTTTGAGTATCTGTCGATAAATTATTACGTTTTTTGTATAATGATATAATTACTAGGCAAAATTAACAGATATTCTTCTAGAAATTTAAAGATCATCATGAATTTATCATGACTTGCGTACTTTCAGTAATGTTTAAACGTTATATTATTGTAACTGTATTAATTTTAAGTTACTAAACCGACCTGCGTTACGCAAATATTTATCTCTCCAATACAATTCAATCCCATCCATTCCATTAAATCTTTAAAATTCATCGCCGCATTAATTAAAGCCAAATTTGAATAATTTAAAATATCTGTAATTCGTCTTTAATCTAAGGATAGGAAAAGAAATCGTTTTTATAAAACTAATTGTAAAACTTACTTTAGCATCCAAAGCTTCACTTTCTGTGTAGTTAAAATGTGCCACTTTAGTCATCATGCTGATGCGTCGAACATCATTTGGAGTATTGAACGTGCCTGTTTGTACTTTTGTGAAAGGCTCTACCCATTTCCCCTATTATCATTGTTCAAATATACATACTTATTTTCTTAATTATAAGAAAAAATGTTTATACTACGAAAATTATGATAGCGTCTCTTGTTACTTTAGTCGTTGTGCTGTTTTTATTCAGAATTGTTGTAAACAATTCTTCCAAAAATATCTTTATGTAGTCAGTAAGTATTTTGAAGTGAAAACTTCTTTAGCGGCGTTGAGCACTTTTTCTGTAATGGGTATAAAATCTTAAACTCGCGTCAGGACACGTGACCTGATCGAAAAAGTGTAATGCTGGCCATACACCATACTTCCTATCGTCCATTCGGCATGACGCTACCGATTGGATCAGTTAGAACTGACCATGTGTGCCATACCATAATGCCAATCCACTCCCACACATGGTCAGTTCTAACTGATCCAATCGGTAGCGTCATGCCAAATGGACGATAGGAAGTATGGTGTATGGCCAGCATAAGACGGATACCATTCCAAAATATCAAACATGCTCAACGTTAATAATCAAGTTTTCACTCCTGCCGGCACTCCCGGAGTGCAACCCGTCTTTTTTTAATAAACTACACATTGACCTTACACTTGAGTAACGTGCATACTTTCATTCGAAAGAACACTCGTTTTTATTTAAGTTTTGTATCGGTATAGGACTTGAACATAACATGAAGTTCTAAGTAAATATTCAAATGTCATTAATTTATTTTGTAACAACTAATTTAAAATTTTAAAGCCACATCTCCCGATTTTATCAGAAATATTCAGCAAACAAATACCACAACGTAGGTAGAAACCGCACCATACTGCGGTCTTGTGTTTTGAGACAGGGTAGAAATTCTGCGGCTTTCGTAACTGCTTCGAAAATTTGCTCTTATAACGTTCATTTTATGTCCTTGAATGTTTGTAAAATACTTCGTAAATAAACAGGATGTTGAAAGATACAATCAGTTACAAGAAATAACTAAGTCAGAAAGTTTTAAATGTAAAAAAAAAATATGATTCCAAGTTCAACAGAATCTATATCATTGTTAACAGAGAGTGGTTCTTGTATTGATAAGCAATAAAATATAAAAATACTCACAAGAAAATAAACAGCATTAACCAAAATCATGGATGTGTCTGGACTTATGTCATCAGAAGAGATAATATGTTTTATCATATCATTAGTTTGCATTTCCACCTATATTAATTAATAATTTAAAGTTAAAAATGTTTTATACATAACTACAATTATCTATAGTTACCTAGCACTTATAAAATATGAACGCTACAAAGAATTAAAGTTTCCATAATTAGGGAAAATAGATGACTCTACATTCTCGAATCGAACTTTTCAATAAATGAGAAAGAAATTTTCCTTCTCAGTTGAAAACAAAGGAAAACGTAAAAAATATTTCATATTCTATCGATACAATAATGCAATAATCAAGTCATTCTAGTGACTAGATTTCTGCCCGTGTCTTCCTTTCTATTTATTTAGGTTCAAACTGATAAAATTTCAACCTAAAATTTCCAAAAATCGTTTCTTAGTGTTTCCATAAGAACGTAACGTAAGAAACATACATTTATATCTCATCATACTCAAATCATACATCAAACCAGCATAGTACATATTTTCATTTCCTATCCTAGTTAGCTGGCTTGTAGGTACTTTTTTACTATGTCATACAGAAAGTTTTCTAGACTATGCATTGCATATTACTTACTACCACTTTTGCATATCAATCAAAAGCTTTCCTTCCTAAATAGACAGATAAATAATAGATAATTTACCCAATTGTTAATTTTTTCAGCTGTCGCCACTGGAGTTGTGAAGTCAACCCTTTCTGCACTAGATGTGAATACATCTCTCGCATTATCACTGAATTTGGACAGCAATTTGGTTTGTTCGCTTATGTATAGCTTACTAGCGACATCTAGTCTCACGCCGGGTAAATAACGTAAGCTAGCGATGAGAAATTTGAAATGTGCTTTAAGCTATATAAACAAAAAAAAACACGTGACAACTTAAAAATACATAATTTTTAATTCGATTTATTCGTAAACTCAAACTCAAACATATATTTATTCAATTAGACTTCTTCTAGAAGCACTTTTGAAACGTAAAAACATATAAAGTAATTAGTATAGGTTCTAGCGAGTATGTACCTAATATCAAGCAATATCATACATAACAGGCCTTATATAATATAACGCCGTCTCTACACTTCTATAAGGACGAAGAATCAGTCATACGTTTATATTTATTACAAAATTTAGACCTGTAGACTGCATTTCATAGAGAAACATTATATTTTAGGAATGAATACGTTATAATATGGGCTAGATTTTACCTTGTCAATATTAAATACACCAATGGCTGTAAGCAGTTCATCCGAAGTACTACCATCTGCGCCCAAAGCCAGCTTTCCGAGCGGCAGCAGAGCGGATATCGGCGAACATATTGTGTTGTTGTAAATGTTTTCTATTGCGTTTACCTATAATGGATTTAATTAAGTGAATGGCAGGACTTTCAACGATGTGAATATAGAACACAGAAAGCAGAGGTAGAATATATTTTCTTCACTTTCGTACGAAGAATAGATTTAAAAATAGTGTAAATCAAATCTCATTGAAACAATTAATAAACACCTATTTTACGTAAAATTTCCAGATTAACAGAAATGAAGTAGTAAGTCATATGCTGGCCGTAGCAGAAAATAAATATAATCCAAAAGTTCACGGCTTATAATGCTCATTCGTTCGACGAAAAGAAGAATAAGTATAATTTTAGTTTTTCTTAATCAGTACCTTCAAAATTATATTCAAGTACATAGAAAAACAGCTACTGTATCAAACGAATTACCAAAAAGAAAGATTTTCTCAACGATCCGCTCATGTCCAAATTCTTATAAGAGTCATGTGCTTCGTTATCATCTGAATCCCTTGTTTTAGTTTTCTTTCGACCAGTTGAGGTTTGGATTACGAGAAACATGATAACTACAAATGAAATAATACTTCCATAAGAATATAATAATATAAGTTAGCGTTACGCCCGCGGCTTCGCCCGCGTTTTCAAAGAAAAACCCGCATAGTTCCCGTTGCCGTGGGATTTACGGGATAAAACCTATTCTATGTGTTTATCCAAGTTACTTTCTATATGTGTGCTAAATTTCATTGTAATCGGATCAGTAGTGTTTGCGTGAAAGAGTAACAAACATACAAACACTCGCCCACACTCACAAACAGTTATAATATTAGTAGGATAAGAATGAACCGGAAAGGCTAGCTTCTTTTGGTCTTGAAACAGTAATTGCCTGTATATTCAAATATTAAAATGCAGTTTCTCTTTTCTGATCTATATAATAAACTAGAGGTCCGCCCCGGCTTCGCCCGTGGTTCATATTTCGCAATAAAAGGTAGCCTATGTCCTTTCTCGGGTATCAAAATATCTCCATACCAAATTTCATGTAAATTGGTTCAGTAGTTTAGGCGTGATTGAGTAACAGACAGACACAAGACAGACAGACACAAGACAGACAGAGTTATTTTCGCATTTATAATATTATTAGTATGGATTTTAAGTTATTCTTTATCTTAAAACGCTTTTTAGTACATAACAAAACGTTAAATTTGGCTAAATTCGTTGTAGTAGGTATTAACTAGTAATAGTTGTATACGTAGTATATTATTATTAGTCTGTGCTATAGCTATATTATAATCCTTATATTTGGTGTCTCTCCGCCCTCGCTTTCAAAGAAAATCCCGCATAGTTCCCGTTTCTGTGGGATTTCCGGGATAAAAAATAGCCTATGTCTTATTCTGGGTCTTTAGCTACCTACATACCAAATTTCATTGTAATCGGTTCAGTAGTAGGTATTTGCGTGAATGAGTAACAAACATCCATCCATCCCCAAAAACTTTCGCATTTATAAATTAGAAGATAGAAGAAGGTTTAATAAAATTAATTATTCGTATTCACATAATACATTCATTGTTAAATACTCACACAATAATATTGTTTTCATGTTTGCTATGTCAAAAACCACTTTACAAAAGCATTTTCATTTAGTAATTAGGTATGCACAGCTTAAGAAGAAATTGCAATTCTTATCTGAGTGATTAAATACTTATATCGATTTCTGTTTATCATTTGAGGAAATAAACTCCGATCATTAAACTTTCTTGATAATGTACCTATTGCTCAACATGAAATAAACATAAGCCGTGATTTATCAAACATTTTTCTTAGAAAGTTACGTTAACTAACCTATTTATCTAAACAACGTAATTGAACAGTGAACTTGTATCTAAACAACTATAAAATAGAAATTAAAGACTTTTAAACGGATTTTAAACGCGATTTATCTATTATATTATTTTCCCGACCTTTCGAACACTTTACAGCGAGCGTGGTCACGGGGAGACCTCGTATAAATGTATAATTCTTTCTAAATGTATAATACTCGCGTAAAATAAAAAACTAGAAAATACTAAAAAATATTGAACCGTGAACTCGAATCTATGTCTTAAAATTTTTTATATTTCATCCGTTACGTGTAGGTAGTCATCTCCGAAATTCTTGAGAACTACAATATAACGTTTTTCATTATTACAATCTTAAAATGATTAAATTAATTTGTCTCTACTTTCTTTATATATTTTATTTCATAGTCCTCTTTTGGTAGAAATCCTTTCTGAACTAGATACCATATTTATTTGGCCCAGAGCTATTAGAATAACTAGCACGAAGGCTAAATAGAGGTACAATACCTAAGTAGTAACATCTAACCACGTTATTAATTTTCTCCAACATGCAAAAATAATTAAAAATAAACGTAATTATAACACTAGTTTTTTGCCCACAGCTTCGCCCGTGTAGTCAAAGGAAAACACGCACAGTTTCAGATCCCGGTATTTATCCTCTATGTGTGCGCCTAATTCCATACAACAAACATACAAACTTTTTCAATTAAAATATTAGTAGGATTATCGGGTGAGCACTTCATATTCCAAGAAAAGGCGGATGTTGTCAGAATTCAATCATATGATAATGTAGCTAATTATAATTATGTTTTAATAATTCTTAGAAAGACGCAGTAGCAGTCATGTTAGACGATGCCCACAAGTACATCCTTGAGAAAAACATGGTCAGGTTTATGTTATGTAAACTATGTGATATGGGGATTTTATGTTATCTTCACAAGTAATGCATAGACCGTATGTAACGTTATCTTTCTTTATATAAAAATGAATCGCAAAATGTGTTGGTAAGCGTATAACTCGAGAACGGCTGAACCGATTTCGATAATTCTTTTTTTAATATATTCCTTGAAGTACGAGGATGGTTTTTATGTAGAGAAAACGTAAATATGTACCACGGGCGAAGCCGGGGCGGACCGCTAGTTTAATATATAAATAAATAAATATTTTCAGGACAATTTTGCACACATGGCACGATCTGATCCCATACTAAGCTTTAGCTTGTGTTATGGAAACCAAATGGCTGATAAACATACATATACTGTATATATAATTTTAAATAAACACTTATATAGATAACACCCAGACACAGAGCAAACATCTATGTTCATCACACAAATATTTGCCCCGGGTGGGAATCGAACCCACGACCTCTGGCTTGGAAGGCAGGGCCACTACCAACCTAGCCAGTTGACTGACCAGTTGGTCAGTCAAATATGTAGTAAAGGTTAATAGATACTGTGTTAAATTCATTCATTTAGATTATTTTGATCCTGAAACAAGAAAATATAAAATAAAATTAACCATATCCAAGAATCATTATAATACCTCCTTGGAAATTGGACATTTAAAGACTAATAAACTTTTCATGGAAAAGCTCCCAAAAAGGTCAAAAACAAAATGTTAATTGATTAATAAACATAATATTGACCTCATAATTTCTATGCAAAATGTCAGACTTAATTATTATCGCTAAACTTTTACGGATTTACAGGGATATGCTAATCACCTACATCTTGATATTTTCCGTCATCATTCTGAAAAACTGTTTTTCTTGTCTCGATTGTTACCTCAAATTTTGTCCAGAGCGTTGAATATTAATTTGTGAAATAATATTCTTCATCAGAAATAGGTTATATACCTATATATCCCCCTATCCCCAAGTATTTGTAACATTATAGAACGTGGACAATCCTCTACGAGCGCTATTTCTTTGATCTATGTCGTTTTAATTTCTAAGGCGTGAATAACTAAATAAAGTATTGAACATATAATTTTATTAGGTATATTAATTATTAATAACTAGAACCGATAAACAATAAGCAGTCATATCAAATTATTGTACTCATTTCTCAATAGCACCAATAACGCAATTAAATCAAAAGCAAATATCAGTTTTCCTTTCTTCCGTTTCTAGCTAATTATTAATTTTATTGTGTTTACCTTCACTATCTATTAATCATCGATACTCCACAACTCATACTTTATCAAAACTTTTGTTAGTATGTTAATCATACCGATAAGTATAATATATCTTTTCAATTGCTCCGATTTTAAAGATAAGCATTTTTAATTTTACTATAAATACTTATAGCTTAAAGGACTGGACATACTTACAGTCTCCCACTACAATAGAAACATGAAAGGTGAACACAACTTCAAAAACAGTCATAATTATAATTATTTAAAATAATACTAATATTCTTTTCGTTTTACAGCGTTCGCAGGGTTAGTTCTCTTAGCAGCGGTGGCATTGGCAGAAAATGGTTGTCCCCAGGAACAAGTATGGAACTGGGAAATAGAAAAACTATTGCCGCATGAGCAATGTAACAAATTCTACAAGTGCGCTCATGGTCAGCCCGTGGAGATGCATTGCCCTTACATTCTTGTCTTCAACGTGGAAACACTAAGATGCGATTGGCCATCTTTAGTGGACTGTACCGGCCGCGATCAGCCAGGATCATCTGATCAAAGTGGGGAAGCTGCAGGAGCTATTGGCATGCAAGATCCCAATATGAATGTAAACGAAGTAAGCCTAGACGATCCAAACAACGCCACTGACGAAAACACACCAGCTGAAATTGAACAAGAAGTCGAGAGTCCTGAAGAGGCGCTTCCAGAAACTAGCACATTACCATCTATTGAGTTGAAAGAAAACGGCTGCCCTGTAGATCCTCTCATCCATTGGTTGACGCCTCATGAAGACGATTGTACATTGTTCTACTATTGTGGTTGGGATACAAAAATTCTGCGACAATGTTCACCTGGGACACACTTCAATAGGGAACTTCAGGTATGAATGTTTCTTTTTTGAATTGTATAATATGTTATCTACCTTACATCAGTTTTTATACGAAAGTTAAGATCATTTTAACAAATAAAATTATGAAATAGTTAATTTAATTTAGATCGTGCTATAAAATTTTGTATGTATTCGGCAAATTCATAACTCCCATTACAAATAAAAAGCAAAGTCGCTTCCTTCTTCTGTCTGTATGTATGCTTAGATCTTTAAAACTACACAACTAATTTTATGCAGTTTTTTTGAAGTGAAATTTCTTTAGGCGCGTTGAGAGTAAAATTTCAAGGTCGAGTCATGGCAAAACCGTCACGTAATGGAGTAAGGCGACGATCTTCGTATATTTTCCAAAGAAGTAAATTTCGCCAAACAAGTTTCACTTCTGACACGTATGCTCGGCACACACAAGTTTTAGAATAGTTTAATTTATTAGGTTTTAGACAAGCGTAAGCGGCCGAAGCCGCGCGCGAAATGCTAGTTTAAAATGAATCTACAAACTATATCTAGGTACGCTTAATTTCTACCCTTTCCCAGGTTTGCGATTATCCCCAGAGAGCTGGCTGCAACGAAACTGCAAGCAGATAAGTTACGGCATATTATTTTAAGGAAGATAATATTTATATTAAATTGATTTTAAAATTAATTTTATCAATAAGATTTTGAAACTTACTATAATATAAAATTTTTGAATAAAAGACATAATTTCTCAAATTGGAATTTGCTTTTATTTACCTTGACCACATAGTACTACAGAATATAAAAAAATTAATGTGTGCGTGTACTAGTGTAGGTACACACGTAAGAAGTGAAACTTCTTACTGACCTTATTTTTCAAAAAATAATTTACTATATGCAACTTTACAGAAATACGTCAATCACGCGTGGTAGGATAAATCAATAGGCCATCTTGTTTTTAGGTTGTGTCATAAAAACAAGATGGCGCGTAACGGAAAAACGTTACACTAAATTTTTTTCCAACCCCGATAAAGAAGTTTCACTTCAAAATATAAGAATAATACTGCAAGATGCATATAGCGGCTCACCACATAATATATTATAGACAGCCGCTTCGGGTATTTTCCGTAAATGCACACCTAAGGCAAGACGCATTACAGTCAAGTGCCTATTACGCTTGTACTTATTGTATGTACCTAATTATGCATAAAATAAATGAAGTATCAGTAAGATAGCTGTAATTAGAGTAGGCGGCAGTATATTAATTTAATCCATACTAATATTATAAATGCGAAAGTAACTCTGTATGTCTGTCTGTTACTCAATCACGCCTTAACTACTCAACCAATTTGCATGAAATTTGGTATAGAGATATTTTGATACTCGAGAAAGGACATAGGATAGGTTTTATCCCGGAAATCCTACGGGAATGGGTTTTTCTTTGAAAACGCGGGCGAAGCCGCGGGCGGAAAGCTAGTAATCTATAAATTGGGAATAGATTTAGTTATCCGAAAAAATTTATTTTGTTTCAAAAAATTACATTAATTTAGTTATATGAGATATATTAATTATTATGTAAAATATTCAATTTAAGTAAAAAACGTGTAAATTGTGATGTTTTGTTCTTTCTCGTTAATAAAAGTTATTCTCATTTTACATACCACGATTAAATTAGCCGAAACATTTAATCTTCAATCAATATCAAATATGCCGTTGTTTATTATTATGTCCTCTCAACTGTGTCGGCCATTTTGTATGGTTCACGCATCTATTGAGGCAATTCTGGGTGGTCCCGCACGAGAACGGCGCGAGTTGTTATGAAACAAACTAATCAGGATGAGCAAATTTTTTTAGTTCATTGTACAAAACTCGTTAAAAATAAATTTAAATAAACAATTATTCGTACAAAAAGGTTTTATTGTATTTACAATAATAAATATACAAACACATTAAATAATAAAAACATACATTCCTTAACATTTTTTTTACAATACAAGGCTTACAATATTATACATTAGTGATTAGCCATTCCGAGCGGTCCGAGTGCCGGGCAAAAATATCTGAGAACTGAGAATACTGTAGGTCAAGTGGCTTAGGTTATTAATTACTTATATTATAGTTTGGTTCACATACTTGCCTAAAAAAGAGGTTTGGCTGTAGGAAGTGTATATTTTATGAGAAATTAAACAATAATAAAAGCACTTAAGCGCAAAAAAGATCCTCTTAAACTTTGGTTATCAGGATGAATTCTGTAATCTGTTGCATTTATTTCAAATAAACTCAAACTCAAACATTTATTCATTCAATTAGACTTCTTATAGAAGCACTTATTAGAAGCACGATTCGGAAAGCAGTATCTACGGAGAAGAACCGGCAAGAAACTCCATAGTTGCTCTTTTAAATCATGTCAGTTTCACAATTTTACAAAATACATATGTAACATCATCATATATCTTCTTATATATAAAAATGAATCGCAAAATGTGTTGGTAAGCGCATAACTCGAGAACGGCTGAACCGATTTCGATAATTCTTTTTTTATTATATTCCTTGAAGTACGAGGATGGTTCTTATGTAGGGAAAACGTAAATATTATGTACCACGGGCGAAGCCGGGGCGGACCGCTAGTCTTATATATAAAAATGAATCGCAAAATGTGTTGGTAAGCGCATAACTCAAGAACGGCTGAACCGATTTCGATAATTCTTTTTTTATTATATTCCTTGAAGTACGAGGATGGTTCTTAAGTAGAGAAAACGTAAATATTATGTACCTCGGGCGAAGCCGGGGCGGACCGCTAGTATATTATAATAACATGCCAAAGAACTGTCCTGTGGTTTTTTCGCGACAACCCTCCATGGGTTTTTATCGTCCATATATTCCTGAATACTGTAGTACGCTCTCTGAACTAGTACATTTTTTATATAAGTTTTAAATTTAGAACTACTAAACTCCTTAATATTATGAGGAATTCTATTGTAAAAGCGTATACCTTGACCCATAAATGAATTTTTAACTTTAGCTAATCGGAAAAATGGCATTTCAATTCTATTTCTGTTCCTTGTGCCATAACAGTGTCTATCTCCTACTCTTGTGTGTAAGTCGGCGTTTTTGTGTACATGCAAAATATTATTAAATATATACTGTGATGGTACAGTAAGGATACCAGTATTCTTAAAGAGATCTCGTGAGTCCCGAGCACGTAAATTATATATAGAACGAATGGCTCTTTTCTGTAAGATAAATATAGTTTCTATATCTGCTGCCCTGCCCCATAGTAGAATTCCATAGGACATAATACTATGAAAGTAGCTGAAATAAACCAATCTAGCTGTATCCTCATCGGTGAGACGCCTTACCTTTCGGACCGCATATGCTGCTGAACTGAGCCTACCTGCAGCGGTGTTGACATGGGCTCCCCACTGTAGTTTCTCGTCCAATGTTAACCCAAGAAATACAGTCGATTCTGTAGGGTGTAATACCTCCCCGTTCAAGGTAATATTTCTGCTTAACTTTTTAACGTTTGGTAGTAAAAATTCAACACAAGTTGTTTTTTTGGCATTTAATAATAAATTATTAGCAGTAAACCAGTCGGATATGTGTAAAAGAGCACTGTTCACTTCGTCAACATTTGGGTCATGCCTATCCACATTAAATATTAATGAGGTATCATCTGCAAACAGAACTATTTCACACCTATCCTGTAAATAATAAGGTAGATCATTGATATATACAAAGAACAAGAAGGGTCCTAAAATAGATCCCTGTGGAACACCAATGTTAATCGACGCACCGCTAGAACGTTCTCCATTAACTACCTACAGTTTGTATCCTATCATGCAGGTATGAGGCTATGAGGTTCCGAGCCCGTCCTTCAATCCCATAGTGACCAAGTTTACGCAATAAAGTACAATGTTCAACACAGTCAAATGCCTTGGAGAGGTCACAAAATATCCCCAAAGCATTTTTTGAGTTTTCCCATGCCTTATATATATGTGTTAGTAGTGCAACTCCAGCATCTGTGGTTGAGCGCCCCTTCGTGAAACCAAACTGTTTGGTGTGCAGCAAACTATTAGATGCAAAGTGACTAGTCAATTGGTTTAATATTAACTTTTCGAATACCTTACTTAATGTTGGTAAAATCGAGATAGGTCTATAGTTGTTACAGTCTTCTTGATCGCCTTTCTTAAATAGAGGTATAACTTTACTAAGCTTTAATAAATTAGGAAATGTACCATAGTCACAACCACAGAACAGTAAAGTAGATAGAAGTGTGATGTGGGCGTGGCCCACGTGTCACAAGTAAGGTAAGATACACCTAACTTGCTCTCAGTTGTGCGCAGAAAAATATTCGAGTCGGTTGTCAGCTGTCAAACCTTTTTTCCATATTTATTCATTAATTAGGACGTGTTGTTCGGTATTAGAGTGCAAAAATGATAGCAGACGTAATAATATCAGCAATGGAGGCATTTCATACCATCTGTAAGTCTTATTTTTATTTATTTTACATATAATATTTTATGTTATAACTTCGCTTGTAATTTGTCAAAATTGTATACAAATATCTAGTCAAAATGTACCTTAATCCGTAAGAAATTAGTACTATTATAGATTGAACAGCAAACAAGACTTTCTGGAATATTATTGCAATAAACAAACGAATGTCGCTTTAGTGATGCTTGTGGCGCATATCGACAGTATCGATACTTTAGAAAAGACAAACATTATAAATATTAAACTTTATTTTATTTTTCCTTAGCTTTCATTTGTCCAATTTATTTATAGATCTCCCAAAGAGGCTAATTTAAAAGAGAAATGGATAAATGCAACGTGACGAGTTAACTGGATGCCGAACAGCACTAAGCAGTCTAACAAAGGCCACCGATACAGCAAACCTACGGCAGTTCCAAGATTTAAAATAATGCATATTTTCTGTTTGTATTTTGTAAATATAGATTAATACTATTCTATTCCGTTTTTTATTTAATAATAATAATATAAAAAGACGTACTTAGTAGTTATAAACATACTCCAAAATGTGACACATTATACTATACTCATATAGTTAATAGAAAGAAAAAAAATACACAAAAAATATTTATTTGTGAATTGAGGGGTATAGAATCAAAGGCAGCTATATCCACAACAAGTCATTTTTTAAACTGTGAATGCCATCTTATTCTTCATACTATTCCACATAAGTTCACAAAATTGTTTGGTACCTAAAACAGCTAAATCCCAGCCAAATTCCCGTTTAAAGAATCGGTTTAGAATCAAAGTCAGCTAAATCCACAGGGTTTGGAAACGAACACAGCTAGAATTGAGCTCGGCCAATCACAGGCATCCATTTTCGTAATGACAAGATGGCGGATTTCATACTGAACCGTGTTTGCGTGGGTGTGATTTTTATCGAAATTAAATAGGATTTTGCATAGTTTTCTTACTAAAAACGTGTTATACGACTAGTTAAACGTGTAATGGAAGTGCCTGTAATAGAAGCATTGCCAGGGAAAGGAAGAAAGCGCAAAAGACAGCCGGAGAAATGGAAGGCGAACAAAGCGAAAATTGACAGGTAAGCCTAGTCTAGTGATGTACTTAATCCGATGGAGTTCGATAGAATTTTTAACAAAAGATACAATTTTTTAAAGAATAGATGGAAGAGGTATATATTCTAGGTTTAACATTACCTATAAGTTTAATGTTGTTCAGTTCGATTTCTATCAATAGATGGGTCCATTCCATTAAGGGTCCCGGGGATTATAGTGTATTGGAATTTAGGCGATAAGCTGACAACCTATAATTAAAGTACGTTCAGCCTGAAGCGATCGCTCTTTGTACCTGCTGCCTAGGCGCGTGCCGGCGCTTGTCAAAGGAAGCCGTCGCCGCGACACGTTCTGAACGAATATACTTTAAGCAATAAACTTCCACCTTCCTACCTTCAAAACTTTGTCAGACGTCGTATAAACTATCTATGAGATCGGTGACGCTCTGCCCACACCGTAAGAGATATAGGCGTCGCTATTTGTTTTGCAAGTATTTCATCTTAATGAAAATTGAATAGGCTAAAACAGTAATGGTTACGTTTGTTTTGTTTCACAGGTACTCGTCGCCATCTTTGCCTGAAAACATAACCTGCAATCATAACACAAAATCATTTGCGTGTAAACAATTGAAAATACTAGAACTAGTGCATTTTCACAGATCGTTTTACTCAAAACCCAACAAACAACATCAAGATGCGTTAATATTGAAGTGCTGTTCGGTAAAAAAAACAGCCAGAAAACGGCCTGTAAAAAACGTAAGAAAAAGCAGAGCTTTTTCGATAAAATATGCAATTTACGCAAAATCACTTAAGAAAGCCATTCCAGTTTGCCAGAAAGTATTTCTAAATACACTTGGGATAACGAAGTATCGTGTTCAGTTCGTCATGCAAAACTTCTTTGAATCTGGTCGGGTTCCTACAGAGAAAAGAGGCGGTGACCGTAAGACACAAAAGTTTGCAGCACAAAGACAATCAGTTCATAGTTTTTTAAAGTCTTTGAATTGCGTTGAAGCACATTATTGCAGAGGATCATCGCAGCAACGTAAATACCTACCTAGTGAGCTCAATATTAAAAAAATATATAAACTTTTTAAACAAGCACATCCAAACAGCCCAGTCAAATCATCTTACTTTAGATCTATCTTTAATCAGGATTTTAATCTTGGTTTTGGGAGTCCAAGGACGGATGTGTGCTCGAAATGCCTTGAACTTCAAGAAAAATTGAAAAACGAAAATGATACATCAAAGAAAAACCTACTGATGATAGAGAAAAGGATACACAAATTAAGAGCACAAACATTTTTTAAACTACTAAGGGAAAAAGAAGGGCAAATGATTACATTCTCATTCGATTGCCAAAAGAATTTAGTACTTCCGAAAGTGCCCGACCAGAGCTGTTATTACAGCAGGCAGCTGTATTTGTATAATTTTACAATAGTCCAAGGATCATCGAAAGATCCTTTAAATAAAAACACTACATATGCATACATCTGGACAGAAAATGAATATGCTAAAGGTTCAAACCAAATTGCTTCTGCTGTATATGATAGGCTCAACAAAACTGACCTAACTGATGTAACCCACGTCCGTTTAGTGGCAGATGGATGTGCTGGCCAAAATAAAAATTATATAATGATTTCCATGTGCATGCGATGGCTTTTAGAAAACCGTCATGTAAAAAAAATGGAACTAGTGTTTCCCATCACAGGCCATTCTTTCATGCCTCCTGATAGAGTTTTCGGGAATATTGAAAAACAAATCCGAAAACTTGAGGTAATCACATCGCCAGAAGAGTACATCGCTGTAATCAGTGAACACTCTACAGTCACGCAACTACGTGATATACCCGTGCTTGACTGGAAAAGTTCAATAAATAGTATTGTTAAAACACCGGCTCAAATTCACTTCAAGATTTTTCAGTGCAAAAGATTTATTCTTCGAAGATCCAAAAAACAAGGAAGTGTGTTGGTACGTGGTGAATTATATTACAATTCTGACACGGGAAACCCCAAAAGTTTGTGTAAACCAGGCAAAAAAGCTGAGGATATACGACCAACAATAATTCCTAGCGGCATACAAGTGAATCCATTAAAGTTGCGAGATGTCAGAAACTTGCTTCAAAAACACTACGGTGACTCTTGGAAAAACCTGGCACATTTAAGATATTTTCACGCCGTATTGAATCATTTAGACGAAGATGAGCTGCGGCTATTAGAAGAAAGGGGAGTTGAAGAGAACGATACTGTAGAAGATCTATGTGAAGTTCAAGAAGAAGGAGAGAATTTAAGTATATAAAATTTAATTCATAATAAAAATGATTTTATAAAAATGTTCTTTTATTTACTCAACTAGCTGACCCGGCAGACGTCGTCTTGTCCAGTAATCAATCCAACACCTACGCTACACCTACCCTATACCTGCCCTATACCTGCCCTACACCTACCTTACCCCCTATGTATTATTCTGGGTCTTCAGCTACCTACATACCAAATTTCATCGTAATCTGTTCAGTAGTTTTCGCGTGAAAGAGTAACAAACATCCATCCATCCACAAACTTTTGCCTTTATAATATTAGTAGGATTATAATTCGGTATCAATTTTTAAGCAATCGACGTGATAATAACGAATGCATATTTTCATTTCATTTTGGATAGAAAATCCTTAGATAAAGTTTAACTGCACATCACTATTCCTGTGACGTCATCACCAAAGAATTGGTATCAAAAACAGCTATATCCATTACAATCAGATTCAAAGACAGCTAAATCCTTTTGTTGGTATCAAATACAGCTAAGTGATTTTAAAATTATCGCGTAAAAGTTTTAATTTGGATTGGTTTATGGGTGTGTGTTGTTCAGTGGTACCAACATTCCTAATACTTTTTTTAAGGCTTTTTTTACACGTATTTCTACAGTAAAAATAAAATAAGACGTTTTTTCTGCTTTATGAAAAAAATGCCTAGGTGGATATAGCTGCCTTTGATTCTGTACCCCTCAATTATCGATAACAAGGCTGACATCCCTCAGGGCATAGCATCAGATAAATATCAAGTTAATGTCATTAATGTTGAGTGACACAAATTTCAACCTTATCTCTATGTGTTGAGGTTCAAAGTTATATCTATCGAAAACTAACGCCCTCTGTTGTGGAGTAGCTGAATGTTTTCGAATTTGGAATTTCTGTGCAATGAGAAACAAAACAGCTAATATACCTATATGATGTTATACTAAAATAAACCGTAACATGGTGCGTTAGGGTACATATTGAAATGCTGAATTTATAACCTAAGTCAGTTTTTACTCAAATTAAGCTGTCCAATCAAAGCCATAGTTTACTTGTAGTGTACTGTATAACTATCGGTTTAAATGTGTGAGTTTGGCGACACTGGTTTTCATACTAATTATGACATTAAAGCACTTCTATATGTTTTTACTGTTCTGTGGTCACAACACTTATTAAATATAAAAGCTAAATTGTTCGCAATATTTTCTATTATATTATTAACTAAATTTACGGACATTCCCCAAAGATCACAAGTATTTTTTAAATTTAGTGTCTTAAAGGCTGTAACAATATCATTAGCAGTTACGTGTCGCAATTCAAATAATGTGCTGCACCCCGCAACATGGTCCCTCAAAAAGGTCTCTGCAAGTGCTGAAGACGAATTTAAATTATTAGTAATGCTAGCAGGGACACTACTAAAGAAATCTTCAAATGCAAGCGCAACATCAATATTTTTGTCAATAACCATGCCATTATTAACAAGTTTTATGGTATTACTTGATTTGCTTTTACCCATTTCACCATTAATAATAGACCAAACTGTTTTAACTTTATTATCCGAGTCGCGTATTTTATCTCTGATATACAAACGCTTCGCAGTAAAACAAACAATTTTAAAAGTTTTTGAGTAATTTCTAACATAAGAAAAGATGGGTCTTTATTATATTGATTCATACCATATAACTCATAAAGAACGATCCTAAACCTATGTATGCTAGGTGTCGCCCATTTACTAAATGGTAAATCCTTGGTAATATTTAAAGATTTAACTTTAAATATTTTTTCAAATTCATTATGCACTAAATTAAAAAGATTTTTAAACATTTCACAAGGATTGTTATGACAGGATTGATCATTCAGTACGGGCAGGTTTTTATTAATATTATTTCTAAATTTATTAATGCCTTTTTTAGTTATAGGCCTAACATTAATTCTTTTAAATTCAGGTAAACAATCCCATTCAAAAACTACTTTCTGGCCACAGTGATCCGAAGTGAGTGTATTGAGAATATTTTTCTCTAAACAGTTGCAGTCGCAGTATATATTATCAATACAGGTTGCAGAAGTAGGTGTAATTCGTGTGGGTTCATTAAAAAGTTTATACAGATTAAATGACTGAAACAAATTAACAATTCGTGTTGCCGTTTGTGTTTGTAAAAGCATATCAATATTAAAATCACCACATACTATAACTTTTTTTTTACTCCCACTTAAACGCTTTAATATTTCTTCCATGACTGTCTCAAACATATTATAGTCACTGGAAGGGGGTCTATAAACGCAAACAATAACATAACGCTCCAGCTCCACACAGGACAGTTCAATGGTCCGTTCTACAGAAACTAACAATGTCAGTTCGTTCTTTACATTTTACACTATCATGTACAAAAATAACAGAACCTCCGTGAATAGCCTGTGTCCTAAAGTATATACTTTTTAATTTGTAATTTTCAATATTTACTAACGACTGACATTGTTTAAGCCAATGTTCTGTTACACAAAATATTTTAATATTGTTATAATTCAGAAACAATTCTATTTCAAACAATTTGCTAGCCAAGCCTTGAATATTTTGATGCACAATGGAAAAAGACTGCTTAGCTGTTGTCTTATAAACTAGTTTAAATCTAGCTTAGGGCTAGATTGTCTGTCAATACTTAACCTAGGTTGATGTATATAATTACTACTACATAAAATTATAGTAGATCGATGGTCTGATACCGAACATGTACCAGACTGATTAATATTATATGCTATTAACATAGCAAGTTCTCGCTTATATCTAGATGGCAGATACACTGTATTCTTTGTCAAAGTAAACGATTTAATACATAAATTAATGTCAAAGTAAATGAATGCATCACGATGATGATTTGTTATGTTATACAATTTTAAATTCATATTATGAATTAATCTATTTTGTTCTTGTGTCAAACCAGGTAGGTATGGTAATGTACACAACATAAATTTACATTTAGTCTTACTACTAATTTCCAACATTTTTTGAAATCCTACATTAATATCCTTATTTTTTATATTTAAACTATTTCCAAATAGTATTATTACAATATTATTCTTATTAAACCTGAAATGATCAAGTGATTTGACGATATAACTAAATGAACTGTTAGGAGTGCAAATATTAGTGACTTTAAGCCCTAAGTTGTTGAGCATAGCGCCAAAAACCCTGACCAATATTATCTGACAACACAATAATTTCCTGCTCGGAACACCTTTGTTTAGTTTTACTAGTTGAAATTGTTGTCACGGGTTTAACACTATGTATGTCAGTGCAGTCAAGCTTATGGGGTGACGGTTGCTCACTGTCACTTTTGAACACTGACATACATATTTATTGGTCAGCGACTCAAAGCGATCCATATTTTCATTGCTCAACTTAATCAAGTAATCTGCCTCTTGTATATGCTCGTTAATTTGCAATTGGGCAGCAGAATATTTCTGGTTGACATCATTTAACATATGACTTAAAGAGTCTATCTTCTCCTTTAATTCATTTGTTTCTACATCATACAAGATTTTATAATATTCTAGATCCCTATGATATAATAAAAAAAATATTCTACAATTTAATGATAAATTTTACAAATCGATCAGCACAATAAAAGACATGAAGCCTTTGTAAAACATTTCTAAAATCAACTACTAAATTAAACAATTTCACCACAAAATCAATCTCCTAGAGATCGCTCAACAGACGAGGAAAAAGTACATGACTAACATAGTACGGATACGACCAAGACTGTCACATTTGAACCAATAATATGAACATAAAATTAAAATAAATGAAGTTCGTTGCCCAGCTTGGCTTGTCGATCGTAACTGATCGATCACTCAAGTTAAGCAACGTTGGGCGCAGTCAGTCCTTGGATAGGTGGTCGCAAAGTGGCATTTCAATCGAGCGCTACCATGCTACGGAAGTACGGAGGGCACGTTAAGCCGTCGGTCTTGGTTGGTAACAATCGTTAGACCATGTCGAAAGACTGGGCGGTTTAGAAATTTCGACACCAGGGTTGGCCACTTATCTACACATGAAGAAAAAGAAGAAGAAAATAAATTAAAAGACAAAATGAAATCAAAACATTGCAGACGAGAGTCTTTAAAAAAAAAATAACAAAAACTTGCGAGGTGTCAAGGGACACCCGGATGGAATTTTTTTTTAAGTTTCAATTGTAAGCATTCTTTTTCCTCCAACCTTTATGTGTCTTCTTTTTAGTTTCTTTATTATTTAGTTAATATCCAAAAAGTCGTAACTTTACGTTTGTTATTTTGAAGATGCCAGAGATTTAAAAAAATAACAATGAAAACTAGGTATTTTTTTTTTCTATCAAGAAAATATCATGGAATCATGTTTCTAAAACGGTACACGTATTGTGTTACTATTGAACTTTCTTGTCAAGAATTTTCATCTCGACAACTTTATTAATATAAAAATTACTAAGGTTTAAAAAGGGTCGTAAATGTTAGAAAAACAACTTTTCGTAAGAATACCTAACCAGCAACAAAAGCTACAATTGTGGATGGACATATTTATACAAATAAATATAGATCTAGGGCGTGTAAAAACTAGTGTGTGGGTCGCGGGCAAAAGCTAATTTAACATAAATTATGTAACTATGAATGAATAGAAAGGAAACAGGGGTCCATACATACAGTTTTACTGCAACCAACACAGAACGTACGCACCTGTTTCTTGCACACCGTGCACGCTCGCCGCTTGCGTTGGTGGTTCCCCATCGGGAACTCAGCCAATCGGTGAGTAACGTCGACGCGCTTGTTCTGTGTTGGTGAAGGCGGAAGTGGTGAAGGAGAGGAATGCTTTGAAAGAAGTGATTTTATCAGAGAGATTCGGAAATTACGATGACTTAAAGAAGAAGAGTGATGATGATGTATAATATACGAATTTAAAACGGACACGTTTAGCAATCTTCTGAAAAATTTTTTGTACCACACCCTGGTCCGTTTCCGCTCGACTGGGTACATGGACAATAATTGATCTTTTTTGTCCACCCCACCCATCATGATATTGTAATCCAATATCATGATGGGTTTGGTGGAGCTATCAATTGTGCGCTGGCCGTTGCCATGGTATGTAGAGATCATAGCCACCCTATTAGAATCTCTCCATACCATGACATCGACGTCGACTCCCCTGCGGTGAGACCAGCAATTTGACCTGGGCGCATAATTTGCTTGGTGAGACTGTGTAGGGTCTGCGGAACGTACTTACGATCGGTTCGCAGGGTTCCTACACAGTCAAACCCCAAGGATTTAAGACGTCGAGCTAGGCTTGGGGAGTGGTAAAAGTTGTCCATCCACAATGTGTATCCTTTGTTTTCCAGACCTTGGATCAGTCGCAATACAATGGATGGTGTTGAGGCCTCCAATGGATCTTCTGTATGTTGTAGAGGGGCTTTTTTATGAGCGTGAACCTCAAACCGCCATAGGTAGCCGGTTTGAGATTCACAAATCTCATAAGTTTTTACCCCTCTACGCGCAGCTTTATTGGGAATAAGTTGGCTCATTTCGAGCCTACCTTTCCACATTAAAAGACTCTCGTCTAGTGCAATATTTTGAGCTGGTGTATAAAGTTCTTGGAATTTTTTGTTCAAATGTGACAGTATTGGCCATATTTTAAATAGTTTGGCCTCGGAGTAGTCCAGTTCTACCGCACACATGTCGTTGTTATCGTTAAAATGTAGACATTTGCTTAATAATAAAAAACGATCGATAGACATGTGTGCGCTAAAACCGGGACTATAAAATATGTCAGGGGTGGAAGACCAGTACTCCTCTATGCGGCTCTTAATAACAACCCCCATAGCCAAAATGATCCCAAAATATGAGTATAACTCATTGGGATCGGTGTCCTTCCACTGGGAGATACGGCTTCTGGGATACATGAGGTTGTTATTAATCATCTGGTCTGCCACCTGCTGAGCATATTTATTCGTCTCCGAGGCAATGTGCTTCATAATTTGAAGATCCCATATGTCAATAAAAATGTCATACGGGTCTTCATGAGAAGTTGTCGGACCAACATTATTTTCGGAAAACGTTTCCCGTCTCAATGCAGGGGGCATTGGAGAATTCGGAAACTCTTTCCAATCAAAATCATACCAGCGCCAAGGCTGTTCCGTCGCCGTTAGAGGTACAGCAGGCACTGGGTCAGCGACAGACACTGGGTCAGCGATAGGCACTGGGTCATTAGTGGGTGCATACTCTTCGGCAGCATCCTCATCCTGGTCCAAGGGTGTCTCCATGGTGCTCTGAAACACCCTTGGAATACCATGAAACGCGATTGTCTTGTCTTCGTCGTCGTCGCTCTCGTCGGAGTCTTCTTCGCTTCCTGTAACAAATGGTTAAAAACCTAGTAAAAACCAGTAGTTTGGCTACGGCCCTAAACCAAACATATTAGCGGGTTCTTACCGTAATTGATTAGGTAAGAATTATCTTCACCTCGCAGTTTCCGTGGGCGAGGAGGTGGTAATTGCTGCATATGCTGTTTCGGAGAGTCGGCTGGTAGCGTGTTTTGATCGGACTCCCATCCCTCGCATTTAACAAAGCTAGAATAAAAGCAGTGTGGTAGTATCAATATTTTTAGAGATAAATAAGAAAGTTGTAAGCTGAAATTGATATTTTTGGTTTTATGGCATTGAAATGCTTTATAAATATAAATTTATAAAGAATAGAAAAAATTCGATCACGAGGCGGGACTCGAACCCGCATCCTTTCGCGCCATTCCGGGGCGGATGCCTGACCAATTCAGCCACTCGTGACCCGCCAGAGCAATCGAATTTATTCTATTCTTTCAGTTTTATGTGTCTAGGGACACACCGCGCGCCATCTATTGAGATGATTAACAACCATCTCAACCAATATGAAACACTTTTCAGTGAATACAATATTGTAACGATGGAACACGACCTTTTTTGTTGAAATTGATATTTTTGGTTTTATGGCATTCAAATGCTTTATAAATATAAATTTATAAAGAATAGAAAAAATTCGATCATGAGGCGGGACTCGAACCCGCATCCTTTCGCGCCATTCCGGGGCGGATGCCTGACCAATTCAGCCACTCGTGACCCGCCAGAGCAATCGAATTTATTCTATTCTTTCAGTTTTATGTGTCTAGGGACACACCGCGCGCCATCTATTTGTTATCATCTAAGTTGTAAGCTACTTACATTGGTGATGGTGGTAGTGGTGCAACTAATGGTGACTGTGGTGGTGAAACCGACGGTGATGGTAGTGGTTTCACCGATGGTGATGGTGATTGTCTACGATTTGATCTAGATGAACATTTTAAAACAGAAGTTAACACTTGCATAAATAGTATTACAACCATAATTATATCTACAAGATACTAAGGTAGAACTACTTACGACCTCATACGCATCTTTTTTGGATGCAAGGCAGTCTCGAGACCCTGGTCTACCGGCAACTCGCTAATGTCGCGGATTACAAGTCTAAAATTCAATACGAGTCAATGATAATAACAATATTAAATTTTCTTAACAGAGAAAAATAAAAATAAGAATGTTGAAAAAATAAAGCAAAAAAAAACTAACTCGTCAATAGTACGAGTCTGGCCACTCGTGGCGGGCCTCGTGTGCGAGGACGTTTTGTATTACTTAAAAAGCGCATAAATTTTCATAAAACATTCAAGTATGTATTAATAAAGCAGTAATACGCAACGAAAGAAAAAACGTGAAGCACTGCGATAGAAGCTATGCAATAGCTTAAAATAACACATGTACAAGTTGAAGTAAACGTAAGCCAATAAAAAATAGTCACTGATAATTGTTTTGGAGTCTTAAAAACACGAATAAAGAAAA
The DNA here is from genome assembly GCF_061535455.1 of Colias philodice. Taxonomy (NCBI): domain Eukaryota; kingdom Metazoa; phylum Arthropoda; class Insecta; order Lepidoptera; family Pieridae; genus Colias; species Colias philodice. The sequence continues at coordinate 10,519,742 of NC_143096.1, forward strand.
CTGACCAAGAATATTAAAATTGAAATCCTCTGAAATCATCCGAACAAATCCTACAAAAATGGCGGTAGAGTGTCATTGACCTCAAATACCCTGTCTGTTGATCAAGCTCATAGAAGATCCGTTTGGGTTGCGTATTTTTTATTTTAATGTTACGCAAATTCCGTGTGGTATTTTTTAAATTAAAAGTTTTATATCAATAATATGATATTATGTAACAATATACTTTAAGTACTAACTACTAGTACTATACTAACTATATTTTCTACTCAAAATCGTTATCAATACACAATCTATGAATTAAAAACTGTTCATTACTTACCGATTCATGATGTAATACCGTTTTCCGATATTTTATACTCCACAACAATTCACAACACAATAATAAAAATTAATAACCCAATGAACTTCTCGTCGATGCGCGTGAAATCGTGACCAAAGACTACTATGTATATACGGACAATCGTGACTTGGTGACTGCCACAGTCCACAGAGCAAGTAATCAAGTTAATGGTGACTGCCACAGATAACTATAATATATTAGTCAGAGAGTGACTGCACGAGAGGCGCTCTTGGCCACATAATATATAGGTAAACCAGAATCTGATGGCAATTAGGGAAATCAAAATTTTGAGTGTGCAACCCTAGGGAAAATGGACTGAACGATCTTGATACTGCTTATTTTTTAGTTTGTTCTCAATATCATTAGTCACATTACATAAGTGGACAATACTGTACTTAATAATGAGATATCCACTTAATATTATGTAGGTACATACTTACATGTATAATATACATATTACTTTTATACAGGTAATACATATTATTATTTACACATACCTATATTTGTATGTTCATTATCATTATGCCATGTGAAAATATCGATGTTATATCGATAGAAAACTAGACTGCTTATAATTTTTTATAAAATAAAATAAAACTATGTTTATTTTCGTAAGTATTAACAGATACACACATTATAAAATTGACTTGGACAGCTTGGACTTGAAATTATTGGATTGGAAATCCCGTATTGGAAACTCCTGTAATAAGTTTTCATAAAATTATATTCCAATCAACAAACAATATTATAGTTACCTAAATATAATATTTTTAATTGAAAGTATCAAAGCGGGTAAGTCCAATTTACCAATAAAATCTTCTAAATTGAAAATTGTGATGTGTTTGACCCTTCTTCATCAAATATTTTTCTATACACATTATAAACAACACCTCTTGCTTGTGATCACAGCGGCTTTTTCGACATTTTCGAAGATTTTTTAGACAAAATCCTAAAAATTATTTATCAACTGCAAAAAAGACAAATAATTTGACAACCAATTTGATAGTTGTCAAATAATTTGCCACATGAAAATCTTTTACTTCATAAATATAAATATGCCATCAGATTCTGGTAGACCTATAGTTCTGTGCACCGTATATATTATATTACTCTATGGTTCTGTGCTCGTGGCTATGTTTTTGAGACGTAGGCCGGCCACATACATCACTTTTCCTGATACGATTTCCTGATCCGTTTTCCGAATCCGGGCCTCCGAACGCAGTAAATTCATATAAAAGTAATGAAAGTCACACACATTCGATAACTTTTGTCCACGACACAATAGATTTTCTATTGTGTCTGTGATTAAACTATTTATCCGATAAATAAAAAATTAACATTATTTGTTGCAAATTAAATTCTCTACAACTTTGGTCCAGTAAGTTTTTGTTGTAGAACTTTAAATAAAAAAGTTATAAGTGAGAATGTTCATTAACTATTAGAGTTATTTATATTTATCAAAAAAAAAACTTTTTTTTATCATTTTACGAAGAAATGATAACAGACCATTTTTGTAGATTGTATTTCGAGGAACAACATTTATAAACGAAATTCATGCTTTTTCCAAACGTGTGCCTATATAAGGCCGGCCACATACATCAGTTTTCCTGCAGCGTTCGGAGCCCCGGATTCGGAAAACGGATCAGGAAATCGTATCAGGAAAACTGATGTATGTGGCCGGCCTAAAGGCCCCAGTACACACACACATGTTGACCCATTGCCATTGTGTACACGGGGTAATAGGCATGACGACAGTATCCATAAATGATCGAATTAGTGTTTTTAAGGGAAAATGTATAATAAATAAATAAAAAATAGTGACTTAGAAAGATTAAAAACATTAAGATTAATGAGATTATCAATAAAATAAAACATCGAAATTCTGCAGTTGGCCATATTGACTGAAACACGCGTGACGTCACGTCTATGTAAACAACTTCGCGTCAGGTGTATTTTGTTGTTATGAATATATTGAGAATACGCATTTTTATTTATTTTCTATTTTTTCACGTATGCTTTATCGACTCAGAACAGAAATATAATTGTGAATTCCAGAATATGTGGTTCGGGTTTCTCTGCGTCAAATTTATACAATCATTTCATATTATTTTCTCGCTTTAAACAATTACTAACACTTTTTTGGGTATTATTTTTATGTAGATTCAAATTGCAATACTGCACACCACTTATTAACTTTGAAATTAGATTCTATAACACTTAATAATTAAATATTTGTTTAATTTTGCTTCGCTATGCATACAGATAATTACGTATTTACGTAAGAGTGACGTCACGCCTACGCCATGACCCCTGTGAGCTGTTTTGGCACAGTTAATAAATATTTTTTGAAAAATGGCTTTTATCTTCGTTAAATTTAAGTATATTAGCGAAATATAGGGTTATTCTTGTTTAATAAACGTATACACACATTATGGAAGAGGTTTTCAAAATCTTTCGTCATGCCTATTGTATATGATGGCGGGCAAGTGTCTTTCGTGGCGTGCAATCGGGGAGTTGTCGGTTTTTTAGGCACACTTCAAAGGATTCGTGGCGTCGCGTGGCCTGTGGTGTTCACACAATGGGCCATTGTTTACAGGTCCATCGCAAGTGGCTTGACAGGCAGTAATGAGACATGGGCCATTGCCCATTGTGTGAACAGCAAGTGATCGTGGCCTACAGTTGTGCATTGGCCTCTCACAGGCCATTGTGTACTGGGGGCTTAAACATGTGAATGTATGCCATCCTTGTTCTTCTGTTGATATTTTGTGTAAGTAAGAGTAGTAAAGATATAGTTAACGACGTACAATAATTGTAAAAAATACGTCAGAGGGTATAATCGATGTCCAGGAGCAGCCTGCTCCTGCTCCGAGCAGGCGACATAGATGCGTTTGACAGTTGACACCGCAGAGTTTGCCACAGACGATAGGATTAGCTGTCATCTGTTGTTTTTGATATTGATTTTTAAATTTTTTTTTTTTTTTTTTATACTTAAGCGGGCAAGCGAGCAGGCGGGTCACCTGATGTACTAATACCTAATCTGTGCACCTGATGGAAAGTGATGCCCTCGTTAGAGACACCTATATTACTTGCTCTGTGGTTAGAGAGTAGTATAGTATATTCTTTGGTGATGCCTAAATGATTATTGAAGACTAGCAAAACAAAAAGTGTTGTACCGGTTATATCTTTAGTAATTCACATACGAAAACGCATCTAGGCTCAAGTGAATATACTTGCTTCAAATTTCAATCGCTAAGAAAAGATTTATAATTAAATCGTACTTTCATCACACACAACATGATTCCCGGAGAAATATTTGCAGAAGACATGATGAGTACCATCATACGATATGGATTGTATATTGGAGCAGCTTTTCAACTTGTCTGCTTATTAGCAAGCGTTACCCTCACTGACGACCAGAGTGAACCGTATCCTTATGAAAAGGTAATTAATGCTATTTATTGCAATCATTCAAGTTTCAACAACTACAAAGAATCTAAGCTATTGAAGCTATAAGATTTAGTTATAAGTAACTAGATTTCCGCCCGCGGCTTCGCCCGCGTTTGCAAAGGAAAACCCGCATAGTTCCCGTTCCCGTGGGATTTCCGGGATAAAAACTATCCTATGTGTTAATCCAAGTTACCCTCTATATGTGTGCTAAATTTCATTGTAATCGGTTCAGTAGTTTTTACGTGAAAGAGTAACAAACATCCATACATCCATACATCCATACATCCATACAAACTTTCGCATTTATAATATTAGTAGGATTTACTTAACCAATATCCTTTACTAAATAGGTATAAAGGATATTCTCTCTTTATACCAAAAATCTTTAAAATATTAGTTTTACAATATTTTCATTAACTAGCTAACTAATTTCATTTCATTCATTAATAGGTTGGAAGTCCAACTTTTGTTTCCAAACTCAACAATATAAGTAGTACCTAGATAAATTCAAAATATATGCCATTATTACTTACCTGTACCTTAACATTATTTTTTTTAGTATCTTGTTCAGAAATGTTAAATTATTTGATCATAGATAATGATTACAATATTTTCATAAAAATTTTGTTTTTCAGACATACACAGACAGCGACGAGTGCAGCTCTGAACAGTCATCCCCGGGGCACAGAGCCACTATATCTCGCACTAGACGCCATGATAAGAAGAAACGACGATAAATTTAATAAACATACTAAATGGTAGCAATTAATGTGTAATGGTTACATGTTTAGAATCAGATTACTGTTTCTTTCTAAGCCATAGTATTATTATTAGTATTCAATTATTAACATTATTTTCTTTTATACACTACTTGAGGATATTGAGGAAGTTTTTTAGAAATTCCTTGACTATTTGGATTTTTTCAGAAAATATGAAGTCTTTTTTTTTTTAAGTGTAAACTTCTTTAGCGGCGTTGGGTATAAAATCTTAAACTCGCGTCAGGACACGTGGCAAAAAACGGCGAAAAAGTATAAGACGGATGGATATCAAACATGCTCAACGTTAATAATCAAGTTTTCACTTCTGCCGGCACTCCCGGAGTGCAACCCGTCTTTTTTTTAACTCTAGATAAGGAAGCGCTTGACCACAATCTCGCCTGATGGAAAGCTAAGATGCGGTCTAAGATGGTATGCGCTTCCCTATTAGGTACCAGTTCACTCAACGCTTGAAGACCCCCATATTGTATTTGTCGGGGAACACAGATTCAGGAAGCGCGTTCTAGTCCCTTGCGGTTCGAATGAAGAAAAGTCTCAAATAAAATGTTTGTAATCGTCTTAAATCTATAATATTAAAATACCATTATAATTAGTATCAAAACATTTTAATGTATGTTGATATTTAATTAATTTTATAGTTTTTAGTAGTTTTATACATTCCTTCTCTTGCCTGTGTGTGTATTAGTAGATTTGTAAGCTTAATCTGTTTTATAATAAGCAATGTAATACTCAAGATGATTCAATACATGTATGGTAAGTAATCTCTCATGCCATAGAAAATAATTGTGGTTCTTGTAATGCATATGAGTTATTGGGATTATTTAATTTTGAATCACCTACATGTAGGGTATCTTTCTTAATACTCAGATGATAAAAGACTTAGCTACACTTAAGACTTATCCTATACCTATTGACTAATGTATTCATGGAGAAATTGACTTATTTGTGTGAAAATTATCTTATCTTATCTTATCTTATATATAAAATTCTCGTGTCACAATGTTAGTCTGCATACTCCTCCGAAACGGGTGGACCGATTCTCATGAAATTTTCTGTGCATATCGGGTAAGTCTGAGAATCGGCCAACATCTATTTTTCATATGTACCACGGGCGAAGCCGGGGCGGACCGCTAGTGTTTATATATATTAAACAGCAATGCTGTATTTAGAGAAAAATAGAAATACAGTTAATAGCAATATTGTGTTACTATTATCTTTTATATTTTACTTTATGAAGTTAAAAAATAAAAGTAGGTAATAAATTATTATTATCTCTGGTAACTATGACCAGTAGATGCGACTGTATTGTAATATTATTTATATTTTGTATGAGACTACGAAATCTTTTTTCATTTTTACAATTTACACCATTATTTTGTAATTTCATTTATTGTGAGGCATAATAACTACTCAATAAAATGATTTCTTTTTAATCATTTCATTTTTATTACCTTCAATATTCCAATAAAATTTCAAATACGATTTTCTTAAATTATTATTCAATCTGGTGATTAATCCATATTTTTGGAACATTACTCTGCCGTCTAGTATCCAAAATAGATATGACGACGCGGTTGGCGCAGTGGTAAAGTAACTGCCTACTGAGCCGACGGTTCCGGGTTCGATCCCCGGTCAGGGCAAATATTTGTGTGATGAACTCAATTATTTGTTCTTGGGTCTGGGTGTTATTATCTATATAATATGTATTAATAATATTATATTTATCGTCGCACACAACACAAGCCTTAGGGTGCACTCACTGACTGATCGGTGACGGTTTGTGTACGTATCCACAAACACCAGTCACCGTCATGTTGTCCGTCAGTCACGTCGCCGGTTTGACTGAATCATTGAACACATACATCAGGTTAGTCAGTGATTAGACGTGTGTCACGCTAGAGAACATGTAGCAATTATTGACGGTAGCACGACGCTGACTGAACTGAGACGTGACGGCACCGGGTGAGTGGGGATAAAAGTATGATACATGTATGGAAAGATTATTTGACGTGCCTGACCGGTGACGTCACTGATAGATTTCGTGCCGGCGACTGTCGTGTGGGAACAGAGTCATATTAAGAAGAGCTGGAACGTCAACACATTTACACATTGCACATGTTAGGCCGGGAGATACTGACACAAAATTTCGGGTCATTTGTAACAGGATGGCGGTCTAGAGGGGTCTTAGTACGCAATGACAAAAAGAAAAATGATGGTCAGAACGCTGGTACCTGCGGACTAGTCGCGTGGGCGTTAGTCACACTCGTCGGATAAATAGCGAAAGTCCAACGATTTGTAACACAAAAATTTTAGAATTTACCGATAGCCCTTAAAAAAGATGTAGGCGGTAGTGTCATGCCATACAGTTACGATGTGACTTACAGTCCGCCATACCGACGTGAATGCGTTGATTTAAAAAAAACAATTCAACCATTTGTACCGGGCTCACTTTTGCACAGGTAACCATCGTCGTGCAGCCATTTACTAAAATCGCCATGCCATACTTTTCGGACGATTCTAAATGGTCGCCATACCGCGGAAAATCTGCAAATTTTTGAATTTTTTTTTCTCGCCAAACGATTTGTACCACCCTACATTTTTTTTTTCAACAACTCCTGAATGATTATAAATAGAAGTGTGATAATGCCATACCTGTGGGAGGTGGCGAATGTGTATAAGATTTTTTTTCTTATTATAAGATTTTATTCGTAGTTTGAACGATTTGTAGCAGTATGGCACTAATTTTTCCCTCTATTAAAAGTATGGCAAATATAATAATGATCACGTTGCATCAAATACTTTCCAAAAATGCCGTACTGGTACAAATCGCCAATTCTTTTCATTTTTTTTTACGTCTTGGCTTAAGTCTTACAATCATCCGCCCCATGTTTGCAATCTGCGATATTTTTTTCTAGGTAGAATTGTATACAAACAAACAGAATATAATGATCCCATACCTACTGTAAAAAATTATTTTACGTATTGTACAGTCGTATTTTTGAAACGTGACGAATAAATTAATTTTCAAGTATATCAGCACTTTTTCCCCCTACTAGAAGTATGGCAAATATAATAATGGTCACATTTTATCAAATACTCTCCAAAAATCCAAATGCAATACTGGTACAAATTGTTTGGCGAAAAAAAAATTTTTTTGCAGATTTTCGGCGGTATGGTGGCTATTTGGAATCGTCCGAAAAGTATGGCATGGCGATTTTCGTAAATGTCTGCACGATGATGATTACCTGTGCAAAAGTTAGCCTGGTACAAATGTTTGAATTTTTTTTTTAATCAACGCATCGCGTCGGTATGGGGGGCTGTAAGTTACACCGGAAAAGTATGGCATGACACTACCGCCTACATCTTTTTTATGGGCTATCGGTGAATTCTAAAATTTTTGTGTTACAAATCGTTTGACTTTCGCTATTTATCCGACGAGTTCGACTAACGCCCACGCGACTAGTCCGCCGGTACCAGCGTTCTGAGTTCTGACCATCATTTTTCTTTTAGTCATTGCGTAATAAGACCTTTGTAGAACCGCCATTCTGTTACAAATGACCCGAAATTTTGTGTCAGTATCTCCCGGCCTATGTATGTGTCATATTTTGCAATTGTTTATAAATACAGGGTGATGTAATTGGTGTAGTACGAATATCTAAAAATCTATGAAGAATTTTGTGATACAGTAAATGGAAGAATTATAGACTATTTTACAGTATTTAATAAAATCATTTAATTTTTTGTTCATTTTCATTAGAAATGTCAATTTTTCTCACCAAGGTGGAAATTTGGATGATAAGGATCTTGTTAGAAAAATATAAATTTTGACTAAAATCGGCATTTTTTTTTTCAAAAATCAAATTACTAATTAATAATCAGAGTTATCATATTATTAAAAAAAATAAGCCAAACTATACACAATTTTTACCTACTTGATGCAATCCTCAAAGATCATGGACATAGTGTATTGCGCCTTCCACCATACCATCCAGAACTCAACCCAATAGAGTTACTATGGGGCATAATTAAAGGGAAAGTAGCATCACAAAATGTGAACTTTAACTTGAAAACTGTGGAAGAATTATTTAGAAAGGAAGCAAATACTATTAGTCTGGATATGTTTAGTGACGTTTGGAGAAAGACGCGAGAACATGAGGAAAAATATATTCAATTAGAACCAAAAGTAGATAATTACACTGACTCATTTATAATAACATTAAGAAATTCCGACAACGAAACATCGAGTTCTTCGAGCGATGAAAGTTACAGTGAAGTAGAAGATTACGATTATGATTAAATAGATTCTTCTTCTTCTCTATAGATACTGCTTTCTGAATTGGTGGTAAATGTTAAAACTGTTAAACTGTTATGACGATTCAAAAGTGCTTCTAGAAGAAGTCTAATTGTATAAATGTTTGAGTTTGAGTTTAAAACCAATAGTGTGAAAATTATACAATAAACATGTAACACATATTTGTTAGCGCGTATTGGTAGGTATTACGTACTTACTACAAATATAATATTTCTTAGATATCTTTACTCGACCAAAGTCAGGAATTTAATTATTATTTGATAATTGAATGATTATTAATACTTTTATCCAATTGATTATTATTAGAATAAATAATTAACTTCATCAATTGATTTACTTTTAAATTATAATTTTACAGGTAAATTATGAGAGCTTTCATAAGTAATTATATTTGCATATATATATATATATATATATATATATATATATATATATATATATATATATATATATATATATATATATATATATATATATATATAATATATATATCTACAACGCACCCATTTTACAATTCAAGTCTAAAATGAAACTAGAGTCGCATTTATTTTTGAACATACTGTAAGTGAAATTGCATAAGTGTGAGTACTGTGAACATGCCAGCTTTCCCTAATTGACCGATAGAACTATTGATACATATTTTTTTTTAATCCTGTCCGGTGACGTGCCGTGACGGTGACTGATGTGTGTGAGTGCACCCTAAATTGAGCTTACTGTGGGACTAGGTCGATTTGTGTAATAATGTCCTATAATATTTATTTAATATTCTTGTGAGTCAAAATATACCGTCCTACAGGTAAATTAGCTTGGAGAAATTTTTGCGTTTGTAGTAGTGTATGGTCAGCAAATAAAATAAAACAACATTTTATTTTTAGTTTTTATTTTATACAGGGTTACTTGTAAAACACCAGCAACCTCGCAGGACAAGATAGCTAACATCATAAGTAACAACATTTCTTCTACGACTTTTGGCATAACACAATAAATTATTTTTAAATGATTTTTTAAACTTTTATTGTACTCTCCTTACATTTGTAAGTCTATGTTCTATTAATTATCGGATGGACGACGCGACGCCCCCTTCCCCCTCTCGTTCGCTTTTTGTTTACGTAATTTTTGGGAGGCGTAGAGTTTATAATATTCAGACGGAAAATTAAATGAATATTTATTTTTGTATGAAAATAAAATCTAACAAATTATCAAAAGTCGAAATGTTGTTACTTATGATGTTAGCTATCTTGTCCTGCGAGGTTGCCGGTGTTTTACAAGTAACCCTGTATATATAAGGGATTTTAAATTAAACTATATGTGTTTCTCCTCTGAAAAAGATGAGACTTTATTTTAATATTTGCACATTTAACATACATATAACTTTTACATTAACAATGTTACTAAAATGAAAAATTTACTAACCTGAAAAAGAAACGACATTTAAAGTTTAATTCTTTAGTTTGAGAAGTCAAAGGCTTGCCTCGACCATGTTTTAACACTGGAGCCATATTGAATTAACAATATAAAGTTACAACACTTACACACAAATTAAACACTAGTTATGGCCCTGCCTTCATACAAAACTGCTGAATACGCCGTTCGCACGGGAATAGAATGTGGATGCGATTTCCCTTAGTTAGCATCCAAGCTTACGTCTTTATAATTATTAAACTGTATAAATTCATTCTTTAACTCCGGTCTGCATCGTGCAGTTTCATTTGGGGCCTCCGGCTGCGGGACATGTAATTCACTTTAACAAATATTATAACAATAATAACAAATAATAACAACAATCAACAAATACAAAATTTAACAATTAAACTATGTAATAATTATATTTTTTTAATGAAAATAATGTGTGCTTTATGTTCTAACGTTACCAAACGACTGCACGTGGCACCTGCGGACAGCGTAAACTGGTTTATTCTGGTTTTGTGCGTGTTTCCACTTTCCACTATCAAGTGACGATTTATTTATTTGTTTTGTTTCGTAATTATTATGGTCAAATATTAATTATGAAACAAATTATTATGGACACGATATTTTATTGTTTCACGGTAGTCGCCTTGTCGTTTGCTCAAGGACGTAAAATTGAATGATATATTTTTTTTTATAAAGTCAAAACCATTTTCTTTCAAATAAAAACTTGTTTTTATTGAAAACAAAAGTGTTGCTAGGAATAAGTATAAAATTAAATAGTAATGTTAGGATATCGAAACATTTTTGTATAGGCCAGAACGATATAGTGGAAACGCGATCTAAGATCTGAGTAATATATACACCACTACATATGCAAAAATTTCTCCAAGCTAATTTACCTGTACATCTACTATGTATTGGACATATCACACATTTTAATTTCAATTTTAACAGTTTAATTTTAACTTATTCTCATTCTCGTTTAGCTCTTTGATTGATCAGGATTATTGAAATGAAATAAGTATAAATTATTTTCAAAAGCCTTTATTTTTCGGACTAGAAATTTTACAGCATTATTATTGTTATTGCTTTTTCTTACATCTAAAATCTAATAAAATCTCATAGAATTACTCAACATTTTGTACAAGGCACTTAAGTACAACATATAAGGCACTGTTTTTATTATATTAGTGTATATCAATTAGAAATAAAATATTAAAATTTTTGTATAAAACTGTTATAAAATTATTAATATAATTATATTAATTATATAAAACAATATGGCACGTGCGTTTGGCATATACAATACAATATATTATCACTATTTTCTTTAAATTATATTGTTACAATCCACTTGAACTTCACTTATAAATTTTCTGCTATAGTGTCCACATATAATACTTATATCAAGGTTTCATAGATTTTAACAAATACTAAAAACAATGGTCACGTGTTTTAAATTTAAGATTCATTGAGTGTGAACTACACAAGTTAGATTGAAATTTAAACGGACACAGAAACTTTATTCAATTAAAATTATTAATGCATCAAATACACAATCAAGTCTTTGAAAGACTTTTTATAAATAGCAAATATATTATTGCACGCCTCATAAGCGAAGCGTTGAGGTGGGTACTACTGTCACTTCGCGCAAAACATCTGATTTTTCAAACTTAAAATGTCTTTATGTATCATACATTGCACTTGTAAGATAATACATACACACACATATTAAGAAAAAACATTATTTTTAACATTCATGATATTTTTGATGTCATTTTTGTTATTTAAACTAGTTAAAAAACAGTTTAAAAAAGTTCTGTCTTGGACGTCCGTGTGTCTGTATGTGCGGAGGATTTTCTTGTTAACACGATAGCGACCGAAATACTTTACTAATCGAGTCTTTTTTTTTCTCTTACGCTTGAGTATGCTCAGGAATAGAACCCTTTCATTTTTCAGGGTCTGATTCGATGTGGTTTAATTGTTATTAAATAAACAAAAATAATAATTAATAAATAATTATTAAAAAAAAATTATGAGGCGTGCACTTTTGGATTTTCCAAATTATTTATATTTACGACCAATTACAGTTTTATAATTTACTAACTGTAGCCAATTTAAGTACGAAACCTTATGTAAAATTCATTAAAGAATAATTTCCTAAATAACATTAGAAACAAATCGGTATATGGTAACTAAAGAAATTTATATATTAGGCAAGTATACATTTTTAGCTCATATCCTTCTTATAATAAGAATAAGGAAACCCTGTTTCATATATTTTTGGTTTCGTTCCTAATATTATAAAATATCATCTCATTACTAACGCACTATTATAACAATCGTAAATCAAAATGATCATTTCAATATAATTTGCTACATCTTCTTTACATATATCATCAATCATGAATATAAATAGATATTGAACATCATCCGTCTTGTTACAAAAACATAAATAAACCAAGTTTAAACCCAGACTATAGAGCCATGGTTTAACTTTAGTACAGAGGTTTAAACTTTTCCTTATCTATGGTTTAACGCTTAAACATGTTTTGTAATAACACTTTTACTTAGACCATGGCTAATGGCTTTAATACTTTTTTGACCCGGTCTGTAGTTAGTCCATGTTTTGTAATAAGACGGTATACTTAGTTAGGTTAAATTATAAAAATTAAAAAACTTAAATAATATTAGTAAACATATAATAAATTCTATATCTTTTATTGTATAATTTGTATGTTATAAATATATTAATTCATCATAATACTTGTGAACAACAATAATAAATATAACAAATTACAAAAACAGCACCGAGGCGAGTTTATGCGAATACTGAATGCTTTGTACCTGATAAATGCATTTTTTTTCCCAAAAAAGCAAAAAAAAATTAGAACGTCGTTAAACTATGCGGCTGGATTGCGAACAATAAATCGTTGTTAGACAAAAACTGTTTATACGCATCGGCCTTTTTAAAACATATCGTCACGCAACACGATTTATTTCCGCGTGACGACTTTTTAGTATCCGATTTACAGCACGTTTTATCTGTATCGCATGAACAGGTTAAGTTTTTTAAACTGTCCGCTACACTTGCAGGCGTGTGGTCGTCACACTCGTGCGTATAAACGCCGAATTCTTCTAAATTCGTATTATTATGCCGCTTGTGATAATCTAAAAACGTATTGTGGTTTGTATCGGTCGCTTTACCGCATCCGACCGCGCACTTCATTTCCGCGTGATCGCATTTACAATCAACGCACGAACATTTATCGTCGCAACGATCTTTTTTATCGCAAGTCGTGCAATCGTTGTTCGGATCGCATTTACATTCGACGCAAGAGCAAATGCCCGCGTCTGCCGCTAACTGTTCTAACGCGTTTCGTTTTGGTTTACCGAATATGTTTTCCGTTCTAACTACGTACATGTCTGAAGGAGGTTCGTTGTCGAATAGCAAAGTGTCTTCTAGCGCAAAATCTGTATTGAATAAAACTGAATTGGATGGATTTATTTCAATATTGTGTTGGACTTTTGATGGCGGTGGTGTGTTTAGTGTTCTATCGTCATTGAGAGGTTCGGGGTCTTTAAGGAAATCTATTTCAGTACTGAGTTTTGGTTCTAGATTGATCACAAGTTCGCTGTCATTAAACACTTTATCGCTAACATCTAGAATGTTCGGCGTATCTAAATCGAAAGAGCTTTGAGATATTAAATTAGCAGTTGGCGCTTCTGCGTTAAGATCTATGTAACTTTGCATGTGTGTAGGAACGAATGTCGCTAGAGTGAATATGTTTTCTGGTGTTTTTTCTTTAATGCTAACTGGAGTTTCTTGTATTGAAGCCGCTAACGCTGTGACGTCAATCCAAGGCGCTTGTAACTCTACTTCATTAGCGAGTGCTAATTGCATTGCTTTCGGTTTAATTTCCAACTTATCACTTAAAGGTATTTCAGGGACCCAATTATTCTTCTTTGCTTTATCATCGAAGGGGAGTAGATCGATGTTTGTTAGGTCGTAATTAATGTTAGTGTCGTTAAATTTGTTAGTGGCGTTGTCGAAGAGTAGTTCGGTAATGTCTACGTTATTGTTAGAGAGATTGGTCATGTCTTCCAAGCTGCTGTCTGTGGAATTAGATTCTGTGGTGATTCTGCCGAAGGATTCGAGCAGACTGTCCCAGTTCATTGCTCGAGGAGGTTTCGTGAGCTCGTTTTCTGTTACCTCAACGGTTGGCGCTTCTGTGTCGATCTGGAAGGAATAGACGTGGGAGTCAGTTAAAATTTAAATATTCATGTAATAATGTATTTTACCGTACAATTTAATCGCATGAAATTGGCAAAATAGAGGTAATCATGTAAAAGTGATCATTCTCTCAAAATAATAGGTTATCTACATCACACATACCTAATTTAAGACTGTGTAAAAGTTAATGTAAGTGAGGGTTAAACATAGACAATATAATATTATGACAAATGTAAATTGAGTTGAATTGAATTTTTGATGGTACAAATTTCCAAATATTTTCAGAACTTACAAATAGTTTCTTAAATTCTGCACCGCACGGCCAATGACAGATATTTTATACGACCTTTACAAATAACAAAATATTTTTTTATAACTACCCACCTGTTTCGGTAAAAGCGGCTTGAAAGTAGGCGTGGTTGGTTTCACAGTGTGCGTCCGTCCATGTGCCTTCAAATGATGCGACGCTGTGAAAGACTTGCCGCATCCTTCTGTTCGACATCTGTAGGAAATTTGTGAAAGAAAGTTATATAATAAGTTAAGTATTTCGCAAATTTAATGATTTTATATTTTAATAAAAAATTCGACACTCCGAAATTAAAACCTTTTTTTTTTCATCGTCATGGTGCAGACATAATTCGAAGTTATTATGTTATAGAAAAAATTGGTTGTCTGTAAAGTCGGTTTACTGACGATAGTTGAACGTGACAACGGCCGATTGTGCTTCTTTGTCGCTCGTTCCGCGCTCTCGCTTGCACTTCAAGCCTTACATGGAACGCCTCAGAGCGAGGTAACGCCGCATGAGTCATGTTTTTTCGTGCGTGCAGCCGGCTCTATCGAATTATAAGACGTTGTCACGTCAAAAACTAAAAAAAATATGTGAGGAAAAACTACATAGACCTACCATATTATTAATATGGTAGGTCTAATACACAATTTCTTATAGGATTTATAGGTAGCTAATTTTGATAATTATACCGATGTTATAAATATCATCAACCCTATATCTTAAACATCTATTTATTAACTTTGTAAAATGGAATATGTCTGTATGTATGCATGTTATTTTTCATGTATTTTTAAATAAACTATATAAACGTACTTATAAGGCCGCTCCTGTGTGTGTGTTCGTATGTGTTTCTTCAAATCGCTGAGGGTCGTAAAGAATTTCGTGCATTTGTCCGCCTTGCAATTAAATGTGTCTCCGCTGTGCAGTCTTTGGTGTGCCCTTAACCTGGAATTATTTAGCTTGCTTTAGCCCGCGGTTTCGCTCATAATTGGCTTATGTGCTACTATAGACTATAAAGTATGGCAAATTTGAAGACATAGTATTATAGTATACTGGAAGCTGAATGGACAATCGACTGGAATCTAGTTCCAGTCGCTTGTTATAAAAAAAGAAGTGTGGCACTCGGGGACTGCCGCGGTAAAGCTATTGCATGCTATGCCTTCAAGCCACACCTCCGTGTGGAGTGGGGAGCGTGAGGTTTTTTCGATACGGAATTTCTGGATTCGGTCCCCGCGCTCAAGGCCCGCGAGAGAAGCTATGCAATAGCTTAACTATTGCTAATCCAGATTATGATCAAATTTAATTGATAGCCTACTTGACGCTTTTTAATATTTTCATACATTATTATTTCTCCTATTAACTGAAGGATAAGCTTAGAAGTAAGAATATATCCAGAAACGTCTGGACGTTGTAGCACTGGTTCTATTGTTACAAGTGTTTATGGGCGGTGATGTTCACTTAACATAAGGTGGCACACCTGCCCCTTTAATTGCTCTGACATAAAAAAAACGTTGAAACTATAACAGTAAGAAGTAAGACAGTAGTAAGTATATCAATTTGTGAGTCATAAATATCATGTATAGTGAATTTTGTCTGTTAAAATACAAGTAGTAAAGGGATACATTGTATAACATGAAATTACTATTTCCTTGGTTGCGTTATATTCCCCAGGCGTATTATGTGTTTATATAACTCCTTAGTATTCTGAAGCTGTCTCATATATTTGCATTTAGTGCAACTCAAATACCTTAGAGACCATCGCTGTGTGTGATTAGATCTATAATAGCAACTGGAAAATGTATGCCATCGTAATTAGAGAGTGAAAACTTCCTTTGTTATTTAGTATCCTTTTATAAGCTTCACTATGAATTATAATTCATATTTTTAAGTTTTGATCGCCATTTTCATTAAACTTAAAATGCTAAACGAAATGTACATTTAGGACAGTAAATCTAGTTTAGTAGTGCTCTATTATCCAGAGCCGACCGCCTCCTTGGTTCAGTGGTTGACGCGTGTGCGTAGAACTACTATTATCCAGAGCAGGATAATAGTTGGAAATTTTAATTGTGTATCATGTTTTCGTATGATATGCAAAAGACTAATGTAAGTGACTTTTCTTTTTTGCAAGATAAGACAGATTTATATGTTTAGCCAGAAAATCGATTTACTTAATCGATATTAATTTTCCATTTTCATAATTTAGCATACACTATCAAAAAATACATGTAAAACTACGAGTTTAAGCTAGTTTTAAAATTGTACGACCTGTCTTTTATAAAAGAGTATCATAATACATCTGGCATATTTGTCACTTAAATAGAAACTCCGATAAATATCAATACAGGACCAGTGCCAAATACCTTCATATAGTTATGTGATCATTACATTGGCACTATGCGTCTACCGTTGAATACCTTCTTATCGACAATTTGTCAGATGTCAATCAAAGTACAGAGTAGGTACTGTTCAACATCAAACAGGTGTATTTATTTAAATGAAGACACAAGATAGGAAAGTTTATTGCGCGATTGAGTTGGTCTAGATTTGGATAGGTAGATAGGCAGTGGCGTAGCGTTTACTTCAGAAAACTTAGGGGCCCCATCAAATGTTTGTATGGGGCCCCTAAGTTTTCTGAAATTGAGTCCCCATTAGACTGGGGCCTCGTAAAATTGACATGGCATATACGATACAATACAATAAGAACTAAAATAATATTATAACTAGTATTTTTCTAAAACTTCGAGTTATGAATTTGCCTGTCTTTATGTCTGCTACTTTCGCATAACTATCGACGTAGTTAGGTGTATGTCGAAACTACGAAGCTACTATATAGGTACATAATAATTATATCTACTACCTATAGGTACTAAAAATGTCACTTAAAATTAATTTAATGTTTTCACATCTTAATTAATTAACTGTTATTCAGAAAACACTGATTATATCGCCGCTAACCATTAATTTTAAAACGCACAACAATATTTCACACCCTGTCAGCTAAACCTTTAGAAAATAAATTACATAATCAATGGAACTAAAAATAGATTAAGGGAAAAATGTATACGACGACCGCTTATTTATTATGTAGCAAAACTGTGGTTTAGAAATAGTTAAATTATTGCTTTCCAAATTGGAGTTTTATGTCCATGCGGTAAGGATTAAATTCGATACTCAATTAAACATTCTCGTAAGCTCATAGATATTGGCAGGTATCCAGAGAGTCATAAATCGAAATTACAGGCATGTTGTTTAGAAACTCGTGTATTTTAAACGAAAACAATTCACTCTTTGTGCGTTTCGCAATTATATGAATGATTAAAGCGGCCAAGTGCAAGGTTGCTGATAAAATAGATCTTTTTACTACATTATGTCACAGTATTATTTGTTATCGAATTTTTTGTGTAGATTAAAGAACGATATGGAAATTCATTTGTATGTAACTATAAGTGTCACGATTAAACCGCTGTACATATTTGGATGAATTTTGATAGATAAACAGTTCCGTATTTGCAGAATACATATTTTTACACGCGAAAATAAAACTTGAATAAACAGGGGATCAATACAAATGGTTATGCGAGTTGAAATAATAATCATTTCATGAAAACGCCTACAAACTATTTTCTATTGAAATGAAAAATAAATGTTTGTGAAAATATTACTAATTTTCATCATTCATTTTTGAGTAATAAACAAATGATTATTAACAGGCATATTAAAACAGTCCTCAAATCCTTGTGTTATTAGCAAATACGGTCATATTAACAAAGACACTTATAAGTAGTATTAATATAATACCAATGCTCTTGTGTGACGCAATTTTTACAATTTGGACCTATGCCTTATTAATATAGGGCAATAATTTGCCACTGCTGAGCATCTCATAATTTCTCAATTACATGTGTCCTACATTGTAGTATGTCTACACTATGCGAAATAAACATACATACACATTTTTTAACAATAATTGGAAAAATATTACTTCTTATTAATTTTTGAAGTGAAAACTTCTTTACCGGCGTTGAGCACTTTTTCTGTAATGGGTATAAAATCTTAAACTCGCGTCAGACAGGACACGTGTCCTGGCCTCGACCGGACGCTTTTTCGATCAGGTCACGTGACCTGATCGAAAAAGCGTAAGCAGATGGATATCAAACATGCTCAATGTTAATAATCAAGTTTTCACTTTGGCCGGCACTCCCGGAGTGCAACCAGTCTTTTTTTGCTCCTTTCAGTTATATTTTCCTTAATTCAGTAGGTGATTCAATATCGATTACTAATAAGTCTGCAAAGTCTGCTTTCTCTTTGAGTTAATTATGAATAACATTCTATAACTATTGAGCTATCTGTGATTCAACATAGCACTGCAAACAAAAAAAAAAAGACGCACTCGGGGACTGCCGCGGTAAAGCTATTGCATGCTATGCATTCAAGCCACATCTCCGCGCCCGTCGGAGTGGGGAGCGTGAGGTTTTTCGTTACTAAATTTCTGGATTCGGTCCCCGCGCTCAAGGCCCGTGATAGAAGCTATGCAATAGCTTAAAACTTCTTCATGTAATTGATATATACTTTTCCACAAATATACAGCAGGAAATACCAAAATTTTATGGCTCAAACCTACACTCGGAACTAATAATTTACTTTTTAAAAACATAGTACATTATTGTGCGTGGTGTATATTTTGAATTAGTGCTATTTTATAATATGTTTATCAGAAAAATACTTTCTATATTCTTTAGAAAAGTTGAAATATCTATGACTATGGATTATGAATACATTAGAGTTGTCTGGTCTATTATTAGGTCAGTTCAATTATTACTATAATACAAACAAATTAGTATAAGACCTTTACTCTATCAAGTTTTATAAAGTCTCCATACCTGTATAGTGTATTAAATGCCTTATTACAGTTCCCCATGTCACATGCAAACGGTTTATCTTTGGTGTGCGCTCGCACGTGTATCTTTAAACTGTATGACGTGAGAAATGCCTTGTTACACTGAGCCATTGGACATATAAACCTGTATTCACCTGTAAAAACATTAAATAGTTATTAATAATAATAAAAAAAGATGTGTGGCACTTGGGGACTGCCGCGGTAAAGCTATTGCATGCTATGCCTTCAAGCCACACCTCCGCGCCTGTCGGAGTGGGGAGCGTGAGGTTTTTTCGTTACGGAATTTTTGGATTCGATCACCGCGCTCAAGGCCCGCGATAGAAGCTATGCAATAGCTTAAAAATAACGAAAAAAAACAAATGAAGTGAGCATCTGTGCTTGTTTAAAGACTACATTAAAATAATATTTAAATTCTAAGCAAATAACTAAATGAAAATCCGTAGCGTAATTTCAGTATTATAACGCTTGATAAATAAATTTATTTCTTTGTTAATATAATTTAAAAAATATGGAAGGAGTTTTAAAGAATATTTATACTTACAAAAGGTGATCCAAGGTAAGCAGAGATTAAAAAAAAATTATTCGCTATGTATTTGAAAATACATATTAAGACAGTGATTGATATTCAATCCAAATTTTAAAGCATGTGTTTCTAGTTCTTGTGTCTAATATCACATCAAATTTTTATAACTTATAATATGTATTATAAATGATAAATTATCACTACATATAGTACAAAACAAAGTCGCTTTCTCTGTCCCTATGTCCCTTTGTATGCTTAAATCTTTAAAACTACGCAACGGATTTTGATGCGGTTTTTTGTAATAAATAGAGTGATTCAAGAGGAAGGTTTTAGTAGGTATATAATTTATTCGGTTTTAGACAAAGCGAGCGAAGCCGCGGGCGGTAAGCTAGTTATACTATAAAGCTCAAGAGTTTGTTTGTTTGTTTGAACGCGTTAATCTCAGGAACTACTGGTCCGATTTGAAAAATTCTTTTGGTGTTAGATAGCCCATTTATCAAGGAAGGCTATAGGCCATATATCACCACGCTAAGACCAACAGGAGCTGAGCTCATCATCATCATCATCATCATCATCATCATCATCATCACCACGCTAAGACCAACAGGAGCTGAGCTACAGAGGTGAAACTGCGGAGTGCAGTTAGTGATAAATAATTACCTTTATGTGTCTTCATATGCGTTCTCAAGTTACCAACAGTACTGTATGTCCGCTCACAGCCCTCATATTCACACTTATATCTCGCACTATTATCCTCCGGCTTTCGTTTGTTTTTATCCATAGTTGTCTTTGGTATTTCAATGCTTGGGCTTGATTGCTCATGTTGTCTACAAGTTGAAAGTGGAATTTATTATATGTACTCTATTTAATTCATATAAAGGCTATAGTAATTGTGAAGATTTAATTTGGATAGAAAGGATTTAGGTAAAGTGATTTCTACTTTGCATTTTTCAATTAATATTATTTGCCAAACAAATTGCAAGTCATTTTGGCACAGCATATAGGAAGGAGTTCTAATTGTTAAACTGTGAATGTAAATCTCTATTCCCCTCATTATTATATTTAAATTGAATAATTATCCTGCACTAAATTATAGTAAAGCAGTGTCTAGTTATGTTTTATTTAAGTTTAAAACAATTATATTTACATCATGAGATAACAGAAAAGCAAAGGATATTGTGTTAGGAAGTTGTGGTTTTATTTTAGTCTCTTATGAAGTGAAAAAACTATATAGTTTGTGACTGCAATGATTCAAGTTTATGTGTGAAAATATATTGCATTTGAAATGTTTTTTGTTATTTTTGGATTTAAAGCAAGAATGTTCCAAACCTCTTTTAATCAAACAGCTCTTATTATGACAATGTTCTTAGCAGCAACAATGTATTGGTTAGTAAGCCAAAACCAAGGCCATTATTGTGTTCCAATGCTTTACCAAGGAATATATACGCATTTTACCTTCCAAACATTAGTTTTATAACATTATAATATACTTAAACCCATAAGACGACACAAAATCAGTATATTCACATCACATCGTGATGGTAATGTACCAAAATAGAATGCCCAAAAAAGTCATTGTGGGATAAAGATCGCATATGCAGAATTCGAACAGTGCGAAAGAGATAAAAAACCATATTGACAAACAGCTGATTCAAACTTCTAGCAAAATAATACACCGCCACTCTATAGAATTATCCCGAAATCATGTAAAGAAATGAACGTTTTAAAACGGAATTCACATATAATGTGTTTGAAAGATTCATTACACTATCACTTACATTTTTGTTGCGGTTAATTTATCTTTTACACTGTCCTTGGGAATTATTTTGTTTTCCAATGTCACGGTAGTTCCCGCCGTTTCGTTAAGACATCGCGCCGAATGTGTTTCGAAAACTTTTTCAAGTATATTTGTGTTTAGGTCACTTGAGACTTGTTGGTTCAAGTTATTTGTTATTTTATTGACATAGTTATTATTTTCTAGATTTGAAGAGCCGCTGTCACCGAGCCATGCGGCCATGTTTGTTCATAAATAAATAATTTGACACTTGACACTTCTCTGGGTAGGGATGTTCCAAATATTTTGTTTCAAATTATCGATTTTTACAGAACTTTTTATGTACTTAATATATGAGTAATTTATATATGTAATTCAATTATATTTTGAAATGTACATATGTGCTTAATTACTTGAAGTCCTTACGCTTAATTAAAATAATATTCACAAGATCCCGATTGTTGAATAAATTGAATAAATTTTCAATAAGATCAGCTTATAATTTTAAAATTCGAAAAAATAACATTATCGAACACATAGATTTAGTGACATTTATTTCAAAGAAATTTAAATTCACATTCAAGTTCAACATTCAACGAATAGATGTCGCTTATTTAAATTGTATTAGCAAAGAGAGAGCTTACAACTTTAAAGCAAAGTAGGTGCTTGCGCCCGCAGTGTATACTCCCGACCGAATTCCCGTTATAATGAAAATCACTTGTTGTCTACACGGGCAGTGCGCCGACCGCACGCCCTTCTATAACCGCGAATGTTTGATTTTTATATTCGGACATTTTTTTTGCAACGAACAGTGCAAGGAACTTATACTGTTTAAATTATTAGTGTAAATAAAATATTAATTATGTGTTTAAGAAGTTCTTTATTTTATATCTTTGTGGTAAGTTTAGAAAACATTTGCGTGTATTTATGGTGTTTATTATATTTTACTTCATTTTTTATTAAAGTAAATAGTAGTTACTAAAATATTATAAAGAAAAGTGCAAAACTTTTATTTTTAAATTTCAATTAATATGACTTTATTATTCCATCTAAATCCTTTTGATTATTAATTAATAATTATTTAGGCATACTAACTATATTTGAATTATTATTTTTATATTTTAGTAACAAAATATATAACTAATTTATTTGAAAAATATTAAGTATTTTATTTTTATTTAACTACTTTCACTAAAAAAAACAGTTATTTTTTTTAATTTAATTTACATAGTGTGTGAACAAACACGGACAAAAAATAATTGATATCATGGACTTGATAATAATAATTATTATAATATATGAGTGCCATATATTTATAATCATCATCAGATTCACGCTCGACTGACTCATTGGTTATGCATTTAGAACGAACGGTTCAGGAAGATATGAAAAAAGGTCTAAGCTGTGGGTGAAGATATCATTCGTGTACTGTTATCCGCAAGTTTGCTGTCTAAACGCATTAACGTGTCATTAGTCGAAGTCGAAGGTTGCTGACCGATGATGTTTCTTCCTACAATTTAACTTGCGAACATAAAGACTCGTAAAACAACTTACACATTACTCCTGTAGAGCCGTATAATTAAGCGGCAAAATGCAGCAAGAACATTGGAACTAAATCCTTCTTTGGAACTTTAAAATAAATAATTTCCTCTGATGACTACTATTTGCAGTGCAAAATGATTAAAAAGTAATCAGCTTATACGTATTTTTTTGTATAATAAAATTGCAGTCAACTTCTAGTCTTCAGTCTAATATCTTAATATTTATAGTTCTAAAGGATAGTATAAAAGTGCTATTGTGAAATTGAGAATGTAAACATTCTCTCGTTATAATTTCCGGAACATCATTAGCGTAAAGCTACTGTTATTATTCCAACCACATCGTTGACAAAGCAAGCGATGGCTATCTCTATTGTGCATTAAGAGTCATTACAAGAAAATTCTCACCAAGAAATAATTTGAACCCTTATTTCTTAGAATACAAATAATAAACGCTTTTAACCCAAACTTATAATTTTTAATCTTGTCTCTTAAATATAACTCCGCGAATAGTTACTCTAAATTACCTACATATTTATTTCATTTTATCATCTATCGATCATAATATTTTAAAGTACCAGTAGAAGGACATATCCAAAATATTAATATGAAATTTAGTGACCTCTATTGCGACGTGATTTTGGCATGTACAATTTCATAAGACCCGTTAACTTGATGGTCAGTGGTCCACTATTATTACTACCTATGTAGAATTCAAATCGCCCACGTCGTGCAATCCATACAATGAACCTAAGCTATGGTGGCACTTTCACTGGTTTTTTCAACAAATTTTCACTTTTTTATTGATTTTAGACTTCGTCATGAATTTACTAGAAATTGACTGGAAATCAAGCAATTCAATTTCGATTATCGATACTTTTTATTTGACTGAGATACTGAGAAAGAAAAGTATTAAAGATGTTTTATTGAAAGTTTAGTTTAGATTTTTTATGCAAATAATAATCTATTCTTTTAGACTTAGTTCCAAAGAGTGAATATTAAACACAATAAGTTTATTGTAGATTTTATATTGCTTACAAAATCCTTCGTTATTAAAATTCAAAACAATGCGCCATAATCTCTACAGATAAAATGCACTTGACACACGCCGGATTTTCCAACAACAGTTCAACGACATGTTATGTACATTGGCCTAGAAATGTGACACTGGCACTTTCTTCTTGAGGGCTTAACGATTCGTCGCACATCACTACGTTGCTCTTCCACTTCCGGTGTATCCGATTTTGAGTACTTAATAAAATAACAAGAAAATAACATTATTGTTTACTCTGGCATTTGCGTCTGTTCCTATCTTCATATTCGAATATACAAAAAAAAACTTATATATTTTGTACGCGTTTTATCTTTTTATTGTATTGCAGCACACAGTATTCAATAGAAAATTATATCTATGAAACCTAAGTTCTAGACTAGTTCTCAACGTTGAACAGAGCTATAAGGCCTAGGAATTGTGCCAATAGGCCACGGCACACATTCTGTTTCTGCCTAAGACGCACGTTTGGCCGTGAAATCGTGCCGCCTTCAAATCATAATTTTATGATCGTCGTGAATCATGATATTGTATTTAAAAAGAGATTTTCAATCTCGCGGCGCGGGCGTCCTGTTTTTAATTGGCTCGAAACTTATTATTTTTAGTTTTTTACAGACAGGGTCAGTTATAAGATTCGCTGATAGAGACACGCAAATAGCCTATTTCGCACTAGTCTAGGTTCGTAATAACTTCGGAATGGCACATCGGAATGGCAAAAAAATACTAATAAATAATGCACTGACCGAGCTTGTATATTATAGGTATTACAAAGTTTTGCATTTTCATCAGTGAGTCATACAATTCTTGCAGGGAAATCAAAACATGTCTCGTCAGTAACGACTCGTTACTAACGAGTCAGACAAGAAAGTTGTAACTCGTAAGAAAAATTGATCAAAATGATATACTGTCAAGTTTTTGTTGAAATTTTTAAGTTTTCAAGTGCTTGTCGGTACACATAGAAAGTTGAATTTAAATCTAATAGGTACAGACCACAGTCTTTTGTTATTTATTGAACAAGAAAAAGGCGGGACCAACTGAGAAATGTTTATTGGTGTTATAATAGTTAAACAAGTCCTAAGTAAAGCTATAGTTACCTACCAAAGCTTATTCTCATAATTGGTACTAAACATTTTATGTTTTTCTGACACTGGGCTTGATTGATCAATAGAATAGAAAATATGCGAAATGTTTGCGTAAATATTTTTTTTTGACTTTTGAATAAGTATATATACTTAGGTATATATATATTATATAAGGACTAATTTTTAAATTAGTACAGTGACAATATGCTCTATTTCCCTGAAAACCGCGCAGGTGACGAAGCAGCATAAAGTAATTATAATTTATAACCTAAAGATATAATCAATACACGCATCTTCCTCATAAATACATGCAATGAGTCATTCGTGGTCATTTCTAATTAGTTGGCAGAAGTTTAACACAGGTCAAAGTCGTAAAGTATAGATGCTGCATTTACTTGGCGGTTAAACTTGTTGGACAACGGTTATTTTGTTGTAACTTTGTTACCTAGTAAATTTATTTAGTAGACACCATGTTACTTTGTGTCTATGACGCCGACTAGAATTAGTTAATTATTTAGATTTCATGTTTTTACTTGCATTGTCCATCTCCAGCCGTTATGCCAAATGCCATCTTTCTTTCTTATGACAGAAACAAAAAAGTTAACAAGATTTTTTTTGTATTTACAGGATCAGCCACTTGTTTAAAAAGTTTAAAAAGTAATATGCGAGACAATCAATATTAGTTTGAAATATAAACACCTAGACTAAGAAAAGAGATGAAATCTAGTTAATGATTTTTGAAGCACTTTTTCTGTAATGGGTATAAAATCTTAAACTCGCGTTAGGACACGTGACCTGATCGAAAAGCGATGGATATCAAACATCAAGTTTTCACTTCTGCCGGCACTCCCGGAGTGCAACCCGTCTTTTTTTTTCGGTCTATTGTCGATCGGTGGTCGATCGACTCATGGTTATCTTTGCTTTAGTTATGGCACGAGAGCGAATCGGACATCGCAGTCGCTTATTACGAATTACGATTATTATATAATACTGTAATAATAGATAATTTGACGGAAAATCTGTTCAGACTCGCTAGGAGGAACAAATTTCCACAACATAGTTAGGTGACGTTAGCTATGATACCTATTTTTATTCATCAATGTTATGACTTATGATTAATAATAAATAGGACTTTAATAAATTAGGTAGTAGTAGCTAGCTAGTAAGCTACTAGTTTTTATTCTGTGGTAGTAGGTAGATGAAGAGTTAAAAATCGACATTATCTAATAAGTAATTATTAACTTAAAATCTTGACGAAATTGCATTGTAGGTTTCAAAAACCTACAATGCAATTTAATAAAAACAAAAAAATAATAAATAGGAAAAACTCATTTACGTGGGTGACGCAGCTAGTCCTAATTAATTATTAAGTTTATTATAATTAGTAATACTCTAAGATAATACTTATTTAATCTTTTTTCGTAATATTTCAGGCGGTAACCATAGCAACCGTGGTGGGGGAGTGTGGGCCACGGTTGAAATACACCTGGGGGGACGCTCTACAAGGCACAGATTGTCCAGGGCCAGATGGTACACCTTATCCTAGGTAAAATTATTTTTATTAAGTACCTAAGTAGTTATATTAAGTAACTAATATTTTTTATTGTATATTTTTACCAAATATCGGTACCTACGTTTATTTTTAGCCCTAGATATTTTAAACAAACTGATTACGCAGGTTTTTATTAGTTAATCTCACATGCAATTACATATAAGTCCATACATAGTCCATAGATATACTTATGGTACACTTTACTGTATTAATGGATACGTATTGAACAGGTATACTTCGATCCCATCTCTTTTTCGGTTTATAGAATGACTTTGTATCAATTATTAATGTCCAAAGTCCAATAGCATTTAATTAATTAAATTTAATAACACTTCTACCTTCTACTTGTCTTTGCTAAAGGTTAATATTAGGCATAAATAATAAATTCGTTACATTCGCCTTCAACCGGTTCAATCGATCTCAAGCGGGCCAAAACGCGTTTCCACCGGTCGAAAGCGACCCGCGAGTGATTACACTGCGCATTGATACCTTAATAGTCATCATCCATCTCTGTCTTACAAATGAGTAATCGAGCAACCTCGCCAATGTTCGTACCGTGTTCGTATCTAACAAGTTACGCAGGCCGGTTTCGTGTTACGAGCAATGTGTAGTTTGCTCGATTCAGTTCAGGGCAAAGTACGTTTTCACGCAAGTTTTATTCAAATAGATAGTGTGTTATAATAATATCTCTGTAAACATGTCCACGAAGGGCAATGTCACGAGGGAGGAATTCGATGCGCATTTCAATGAACTTTTGAAAAGTAAAACCGCATTAAACACAGTCCAACTGACTAAAGCGAAATACTTACGCATAATAGAACAGGTGAAAGAAGCGCATTCGAAAACACGGAAGACTGCTATGGATTACAGGCGAATTAAACGGTACAAAGTTTTACAAACTCCATATGGTGAAAAATTATTTCATAACGGCGGCAACTTCTCACAGATGTTCGTCACATTAGATGAAGTGTATGATATTATACACGAATATCACCTCAAATTGAATCACTGTGGAAAAAATCGTCTCGTCAGTGCTATCAAGCAGAAATACAGAAACGTCACAGCTGAATTCATTATACTTTATTTAAAACTGTGCAAAGGATGCAAGACGAAAGCGCAAAAAAACACGATGAAATCAAAGAGTAATAATATCACGGCGGATACGGCAGCTGCAGAAATATTATGTGAAGTTGGATCGAGTCATCAAATGCCAATAGACAACTTAATTGACACACATTTCCAGGACGTTGCCGAAGACACAGATGCACAAGAAAATGTTTTCGATGAAGAAATTAAGACCTACCCGGAACAATTCTCCCGTGGTCAAATCGACATACTCAACGTAACGACCGTGCCGCACGAAGCGTATAAATATTTAATGGTGTATAGGAATCTAGTGACTAAGTTCATTCACTTGAAGCCATTAACATCTACAAGCGTCGAGGAAAGCGCTGACGCTCTTTTATCGATATTCCTAGTATTTGGAGCGCCGAATGTGTTACAATCACGAAATGGGTTGTCGGTATCGAAGCAGATTTGTAAAAAATTATCTGGAATATGTCCTGAAATTAAAGTTGTATATGGGAAACCACTAAAGAATGTTGTGAAGGGGCATTCAAATAAAGATATATTGAAGTTGCTTCGTGATTTTTTAAAACAACACGCGACAATGAAATGGCATCAAGCTATAAAGTTTGTACAAAACTCGTTGAATACTTCATTCGATATGAGCATTTGTAGGACGCCCAGTGAGGCAACTTTTGGCTCAAATCCTAAAGCCGGTCTTCTAGCAATTCTAACTCAAAACGACTGTGATAATAATTTACAGAGTGAAGATGATTTGGTTCGAATGTTAGACGAAAAGGACGCTGGCAATGTTTCCAATCAAATAATCCTGCAGGAATCCTTGATTCCAGCTTCCTCTATTATAAAAATTGAAAACATGGATGGTGACGATGATGAGGACGGCGATATTTTTGATAGTGATCTAAATTTTTAAAAATATAATTATTAAGTAAATGAAGAATATAAATAAAGGATTCGAGGAAAGCAACGTATATTTTATTCTGTACCTAAGTTCTGTGTTTATTTGTAGGTATTATGTATCTAATTAAATATCTAAATGAATCTCAATTAAGATATTTAAAAGTACCTACATAGTAATAAAACGATAAACGAAAGACAGTTCACTTTGCGTTTTTATGTTTAACACTTCCTACCTATTTAAGGTAAACTAAATTAGTCGAAGTAGGCCAATTGAGGTCCCGTTAAATTCGATACAAGTTTATTACAACCATGAGAACTTTCCCACTGCCGTGAACTGTAAATAACGAACAATGTATTATCCAGTCACGATTATTTTCCCATAATACACTTCCAGCATGCAATTTTACAAGAATGGTTCTTTTGTAATTTGGTTCATCGTTTAAGGCTATGCCATCTAGTAGCGATTAGACTAGAACTAAATTGTTTAAGAAGGGCTTTTAGCAGTTCGTGATTTGATTGTAGATGGCGCTAATCTAAAATAATTTAGTGTAATCCACGGACATATATCAAGATAGACTAAGCGAGTGTATGTACTTCCCGTGTCCAAACTACGATTATGAAACTTACTTGACGCTGGCCTACACTCAGTCCGCGCTTGCAGTTCGCCAAGGAAAGACGTGAAGCTGAATAAAGTAAAATGCCGAATTACGCCGTTATAAACTGTAGAAACTCCACAGCTGTGAGTGGCCGAGTTAGCAGAGATGTTTCCTTCCACCGGTAAGTAATTTTCTAATCAGAATATGCACTATTTATTTTAAAATCAAATAAAGAATATCTGTGGAAAACGATCGTGACAAACACGGATACCAAATCATACGAAATGATTCGGAATACATTGCGGCTTTTACTTGGCACGGTAAAGATCGCGTCGTATGATAACAAGCAATGAATAGCGTCTTCTCATTTTTCTGTTCTCATTTTTCTGTCCAATTTTGTGGTTAGTGATGTTCATTTGATGCAACAGTTCTCGATTCTAATCGATTTTATAATCGAACAGATAAATGATAATTTGAAGGAGCAATTTTTCAGAAAAAAGGCATAGATTTTTTTTGTCATTTAATACGACTTGACCTAGAACTTTTAAGTATTTTAATACAAAGGTACTAAAAATAAATATTATGACATGGACGCCATTAGTTAAAGTGTCATCTTGGGAGTTTTTTAAGAAAACTCCTTATTGCTTAGACTATGTTTGTTTTTTCAGTTTTCCAAGTAACCCGAACATAAAAGGAAAATGGATCGATGCAACGGGACATAAAGATTGATTGATTGACAGTTTCATTACTTTCTTTCGATGGCCTCTCTAGTACGTAGTACATGGTAACTCAATGGGCATATGTAAGAAAAAGCTAAAACACATTAGTTTACTTGTTAGAATATTAAAAGGTTTATAACTTTATTTTATCATCCCTCTGTCTATGGTAATTATCATTTTTCTGTCTTGAATCGATTTAGTAATCGATTACGATTCATTTATTTGACTACCTCTTAGACATAGATCTAGTTTGATCTGATTTCTTTCGATTTACTTCGATGGGATAGGACGATACTAGAATCGCCGCGCGAGTGGCGGCCTAATCGATTTAGCGTAAAATGAAATTAACATCACTAAAAAGCGCTCGTGACGTCATAACGCGTCAAGGTCAGTACAAAAAATATGACACGCTTGGTTTTCATACAGATCGCGGTACTTGCGTTGTCTACTTATATATACATGTCTGTGGTGTAATCGTTTACAGAAAAATATATGAATAATATAAATGTTAAAAATTAAATTTTGTTATATTACAAAAATGTTAAAACAATAAATTTTAACGAGTTCGATCAAAATCGAAAACATAACGTATTAATTATTGTTTTCATAATCACCACTAGATGGCATTAAAAAAAATTGTAATTATTGGCGCGAAGCTTCGACTTTCGAGTTTACAAAAATTTAATTAACATTACAGTAATTTTTTCACAGTACTAGCAGTCCGCCCCGGCTTCGCCCGTGGTACATATTTACGTTTTCTCTACGTAAGAACCATCCTCGTACTTCAAGGAATATAATAAAAAAAGAATTAACGAAATCGGTTCAGCCGTTCTCAAGTTATGCGCTTACCAACACATTTTGGGATTCATTTTTATATTATAGATTAGTAGCGTTAGCTACTATTAAGTATTCTGTGGTATTAGGTATTCAAATAATATCATTATTCATTGTAATTTCAGGCATTTAGTGAATCGTGCATTAAAATCGGGACCATGGGGTCAATCGTCGCGACAAGGGCGCGTGGCGAGGACATTAGACCCGGCGCTCATGAGGCGAGCGCTGCTCGAAGCGCATGGCGGGTACTCAGAAGGCGCTATGAAACCACCTAATAATAGAACAGGTAATGTTTTTTGTATAAATACGCGTACCTGTAATTATGTTATATTTTATGAGTGTGCGTGTACCCACACTGTATTACACACACTGTACATTTAATTAAGAATTATTGATAATAAGATTAATGAGTACCTAAAAGAAAGACCGCTGGGCAGGATTTGAACTCACCAATCTTTTATTTTTCATTCTTTACTGTTTAATAAATAGTTATAAGTTATAACTTCTGATCAATTTATTTAAAAATAACCTTACAATAAAGATCCATATTCCATATGTTTCAGAACACGCATAAATTATTAGCTTCACGTGAAAACGACTCTTAGATTCGATTTTGATACCCTTTTAACAGACAGATTAAATTCAATCTTTGTAGACAAGTATCGGCGGCAATACAATAATTTCATGAACATTTTCGAAATTAAAGCTTGCTTTTTATATTTTTAATTAAAGTGAAACTTATATTACATCGTCTCAAACTTTTTGGTCTGTGTAGCGCATGTCGCGTGACGGTCGAACCGTACGATAATTTTCGTACAAATACGATAATTTTGTGCCTAAGTTTCACTTTTACCGTGGTTTCATAAAACCACACATTTTTTTTTATTATATTATTATATTCTTCGCAGCACGAGCAACAAACCTCCCCGGTGTACCCACGAACACGTGCGGGGGGACCCGTCTCTGCCGGACGCGGTACAACACAACCGCGCCGATGTACGGCGTGTCCCTCACTTCGGGGCAACCGGTGACGATTGTACAGAAGTTCCCCGATTTATTGCAGCAGGTTGTTTTTGAAGTTTGCGAGTAAGTTGAAAGATTTTTTTGCTCTAAATTGGTGTTTATGAATCTAGATTTATTAATTTGTTCAGTGGTTATATGTAACAAGTAGCTTTAGTTAAAAATTGCAAAAATTATGCAGATATGTAGGTACTATGGAAAAAAGTAAAAAAAAATAATCCTAAATGTATTATTTTTTTCGATCGATGTAGAGCAACAACTCAGATCGAGAGTTAAACCATAGGATCTAACTTCACAAAATAAGCTTACATTAGGAACAATATTTTTTAATGATTAAATGTGGCAGAGTAACTATATTATTAGATATTTTAATAGGTACAAAATTTTAACGATAAATTTGAAGAACACTTCTTTGCTCTACCAAAGTAAAACCTTTCTACATCTTTTTCAACCGAAAGTTTTAATAATTCACATTTTCTTCACAGATCGAGCGAATGTTCAGTAGTTCGTGGTTCCTGCACACAAACCTACGTGCCCTATTTATTCTTAGTCCTACCTTTAGGGCCTGTGACTCTTACAGGGCAAGATTATGTACTGGTCGAATCTGGGTGTGTTTGTAGACCAGACCCTATCTAGATATTTTTAGATATGAAAATTTAGTCCATTTTTCAGGTTTTGACTGTCTTATTGTACTTACTGTAAAATTGGTGAAATGGGATTAAAATTTATGATTTTTAATCCTGTTTCACTTGCCTTGTAATTTTGCGGCATATATTTGTAAAGGATCGGAATACATTGACAGATACTAATGTGGCAAACTTTTAAAAATATATATTTTGCAGAAATAAATCTGATTAGAGAACCTTCTCTAATCAGATTTATTTATGCAATACAATGGTTACAATACATTGGTAACTTTCTATAAAACAGGAAATTTGTTGTTTTGTCGATAACCTGTTAAAAATTTAAACATTCAAAACTCTACTTAGAGGCTTATAGTACAGTGGATAAGAAATTCTTGTTGTTGCTTTAAGCAGAATTTTTATTTTTTAATAAATACAGTTATTTTATCTGTTATTTGAATAAAGACTGTCATGATGACATTTCCCGCTTATCTAAACGTCAAAACATTATGTTATGACAGCATATTTTGATCTAAGCATTTGATAGAATAATCTGAAAATATTTATTGTCTACAAGGATATAGAAGGATATATGAAAAATTCAAAATTTAGGTTTTAAAAAATATTTACGTAGATAAATAAAATTAATGGGACCAATTTTTTTAATCTTATTTTTAATTACCCAGACATGCATTTAAAAAATATATTCCTTCCTTATATTCTGTATTATTACAATTTATTCTAATTTTTATTGTATAAAAGTGAATCATATATTATATTATATATCTATAAAATTATTTACATCTTACATATAGACTGAATGTAGGTATTTTTGTTAAATTATTAAAATAGTTTTATATATTTATTTTCCTTGTGATAGTTCTTAAATGTACTTATATCTTAAGTTATAACTGTTAACAAAAACATCGAATTATTGTGAGAATAAAGAAATTTAAAGAAAAAGTATTTTGTATTATTTGACTCTACATTATTATTTATGCTGTGCCACTAGTTTTATGAATGTATGTAAATAATGTTTTCTAATTTTCTTGAATTTATATTATTTTTATATCTGACTTAGTTAATCTCGTGATATACATATAAAAAGTACCTACACAATAATAAGTAATGTTTTCAAAGGTTGTGTAACGTTGGTTAACGTGGTTTGGAACATAGAGTTGTTGATATTTTCCGAGTAAACCTTAAAGATGGAAGGGTTGGTAAAATAAACAAAGATTTATTTTTAAAATTTTATTTTATTTTTATATCACAATTTGATGTTCAACAATTCAATATCTAAAAAGTAATATCGCAATACGAAGCGTAAAGAGCCATTGGCAAGTGTAAATTCATTCTTGTTTCATAGAAATAGATGTGATATTTAAATAAACATTAAATATTTTTTATACATAACCATGGACGTATAAAAAAAGACGGACGGTATATCGCCTAAACATTGAGTGAAGCCTAGTAATGGCGGCGACACATCCATGTGTGTGTGCCATGTTGCCATGGCAACAGCTGTCCTGATGACAATGGCGGCTGTATTTTTTTCTATAAATTTTGACGTAATAATTTTGTCATTAAAACATTAATGAAATAACTTGCTTCCCTGTGGA
Source organism: Colias philodice (assembly GCF_061535455.1). Lineage (NCBI taxonomy): Eukaryota > Metazoa > Arthropoda > Insecta > Lepidoptera > Pieridae > Colias > Colias philodice. Next base: position 10,554,364 of record NC_143096.1, read on the forward strand.
ATGTAATCCCTTGTGTTTTGTTATTTAAAATAGTACTGTTGCGACACCATTTAACCACGCAAGACAGCATTTTAAATATTTTTTGTGAAACAGTGACGCAGTTAATCGGTCGGTAGTTCACGACGTAATGGCGGCCGACTAGCTTACTATGGTGAGAGTGTGTGCATGTTCATTGTCTTTACACGATCGCTAGCTTACTATTGTGGCTTCACGTTGTTTGTTCGTAATACGGCGTCCGTCTTTTTTTATACGTCCATGTACATAACATACAAAATCTTTAGGACTTAGAATCAAATCTTAATCTAATAGGTCGCAACTAGAAGCTAATACTTTCTACATTAACAATATCTACGGAAGAAAACGTGTACGGTTTATAGGATTGAAAAATGTAGATACCATATAAAAAATTAAATAATATGTACGTGATTTAAAAATATAAAGAAACAAACGTTATGTGGTTATACTACATATGGTGTGGAATTGGATAGTTAGCGAATGAAGAATTAATTACAAAGTGAAAATCTATTAAAAAAAAGTTCTAAAGGAACACATTACACAGATAATAAAATATTTTGTAACTGGCAATCAACGAAAGCGCAACAGATTATCATTTGGATAAAGAACATAGAGTTAAACAATTAACATGAGGCCGTAGACATTGTTCGATGATTCTAGAATGTTCTAGAATATTCTAGAATTATTCGTAACGGTAGTACTGTTGTTGGTGGGGGTTCGGCCGAGGTTGCGCGGCTTGTTGCACCTGTGGTTGGGGTTGCGCTACATGTTGCGCTACATGTTGCTCTTGGAATTGGGGCTTTGGTGTGGGGATTTTAACTACGATGTCTGTAGGTTTGCGGGATACCTGACAATATTAAGAACGATAAAAATTAGCTATTTTCTCTATAAATTAATATAATTTTCAACAATGAAGATGCAATATAGAAATATAACAGTCTTCCTAGTGAACTTCTGGTATTATGAAATATTAAATCGAATCTGCAAATGGTAGGTTTCGAAACGTTTAGCTGAAAATTTAGAAACTCCATATCTCTCATTGCAAAGGCAAGATTAGTAAGATCACTAACCATACGAATTCAATTAGGAAATCATCGAGACATAAAACTACATAATCAAAATTAAACCAAGTTTACCTCAGCCTTGAAGCCCTCTTTAGGGTCGGCGGTGTAGGTAACAGTTCTGATGAAACCATCGCTGTCCACCACGGAGTAGGAGCCCTTGATCACGTCACCGTCTCTCTGCTCCTTGCGGTTTTGGTAGTTGGTGAATTGGTCATCATTGACGTCGAAACCGAATTGGTATGAAGGATTGGCCTGTAAGGAGGGAAATATTAGTATCTAAGTATTAAGAGTCTATGACTGGTAAGTCAGCAAAGGTATTATTTTATTTATAAATTATATTATAATATAGTATTTACTAGTAGATATTTAAATTACTTGCTTCGTTAAATGCAAAAATTGAAGATATAATTAGTAATGTAGGTTTTTTGTACGAAAATAGTTTTTATCAAAGACTTCATCAATTGCGTATGATAATATGTTAAACAATTCGTTTACTATTCAGATAAATACATGTTATACAAACTAGTGTTACAAATTAACAATAGTTTGCGAATATCTCAGACACATCTGTAACGGTATACGTAAGTTCACACAGTACGTTAACCTTTGGTTCATTATTACGCGGTTAAAAGTCAAGGATGTATTACATTATGAAAGTAAGAATTGATGCTCATTGTTCAGTTATATTGAAGTGAATACTGTTTTAAAATTCTGTAAAGAATCTGCATATTCAATCCTATAGATACCTTTTTATTACGTGATGATTTTTTGTCTTTGAACTGTGAAGATCGACCCTAAAATCACTGTCTTCTACACTATGTACATGAAAAACATTTCTAAAAGGCCATAAGTGAACACAGATAATATAATACTTATGACATTTTTCAATTTCTAGTCTAGTTGCTAAGAATGTGTATCCTTTTACGGTATCAGATTACAAAACCTGCAACTATACAGTATACATTATCGTAGTCCATAATTTCCAACGTAATTCTGCATCAGTACCACGGGATCGAATGATCTACTTTCACTCGAAACTCGCTTTGAACACGTTCTCTAAAAGCATATAAATGGAGCAATGTGTGAGGAAACCAGATCAAGTGATCCGCACGTGATCAATGTTCTTAAACTTTGGTTATGTAAACGTGTAATTCAAGAATTTTGAGATAATGGACAGTTTTCAGGAACGAGACTTTAGCAAGCCTTTACTCAATTGACGTTGGATGGTCCTTAAAAGCACCTCAATGAAGAACCCTTTCCACATGTGTAACCGAAATAATGTCCATCTCATAACGCGAAGATTTGAATCTAATGTGGTTGATGTTGCCGTAAACGTGGTTATAAAAATCACTGATCAGAGTTTCATTATTATTATGATTGATGACAATACAAATTTTTACCCGACGCTCTCAATAACGTCGGAAGGTTCTCTATCCGAAGCTCATGTTTCTTATTTTATTTCTTTATTCATATTGTTTTATCACGTGACTTGAGGTATCTTGAAACATGTTTGTTGTCATGACAAAAACAAGTTTTGCATTAGTTATGTCTGCAAAGTATTGTATAATGCAACTGTGCCAAAACGATTTGCAGCGGTCAACCTGTATGGCGGTGAAATGTTGAGAAATTGCAATTGGTCAAAATTGCCTGGACGTAACCAATTTACTTATTCAACCTGACGATTGTCTTTGTAATACTATTTTATTGGGTAAATAAAGAGCTCTATATTCCCTAGTAACACCATGACGTAATTTACTAGCGAATTTCTTACTGACTGACAGTTTTAAACATAAAAATTTAATTTCGCGCCGTTATTCAGAAGTTACACTTGTACCTACGTACTAACAAGTATCTAATCATCAAATGAATGTGATGGCACTGTTAACCTCTTTACAACTAACAATATCGTCAAAGTCTTTTGGCCTGTCTTCTCTCTGTGGTTAGGGTCTGTATTGTGGCTACGGCTTCTACTGCTTATACGGTCCAATGTTTAGACATGGCACTGTTACCACTTTACAACTAGCACTTACGTCAAAGTCTTCAGGTGGCAGCTCTTCTCTCTGTGGCTGGGGTCTGTATCGGACTGTAGTTGGTCCTGCTGTTGGTACTGTTCACAAGTGTCTAAAGTATCTAGATTTTAGGGCGTTTTACAACTAGTACTCACGTCAAAGTCTTCAGGCCTCTCTTCTATTTGAGCTTGCGGTCTGTATTGTGGCTGAAATTGATCCTGCTGTTGGTACTGCTCACAAGTGTCCAAAGTATGTAGATTTTAGGGCGTTTTATAACTAGTACTCACGTCAAAGTCTTCAGGCCTCTCTTCTCTCTGTGCTTGCGGTCTGTATTGTGGCTGTGGTTGCGGCTGTGGCTGCGGCTGAGCCTGGTACTGTGGCTGTGGTTGGTACTGTGGCTGCGCCTGGTATTGCTGGCGGGGCTGGTACTGCTCTTCACTTGGGACGTTGTATGGCTGGAGGAGGGAAAAGAAATGTGAATACTGGAGTCTCTTTAACTTCTGATATATTTTCGAACAAAAACGAAAAGAAGGATTTATTTTTTGTAGTTAAAGCTCTTGAAAGAAATAAAAGGAGAGTTTACTTCCCAAATAGTTCACACTTACCTTTTTAAAAATATCATGAATTGAAATTTAATCTTTTTTTCGTAGTTTTGAATTACTTCAGTTTCACACTTAAAATCGTGGTAACTGGTAATGATTCTTGTCTATACTAAAAAAAAGTTTTTTACTTGATACTCTGACAACTTTCAGACAACGTATTACATTAGCAATTTGATAAAGTCATAAATTTCATAACTACAAAATCTCTAAACTGCAGCTAAAGAAGAAGAGGAAAAAGAGAGTGTCTGTTTAGTTAGAACTTAATTTCCTTACCAATCTAGCCGGCGCAGGCGCAGCTTGTGGTATGTGTTGTGGACGCGGTGCATGCTGTTGACCCTGGCCGATGTACTGTCTTAATAGATGAGGGGGTATGCCTTCTTCCTGCTGGTAGAAATATACTGTTAATAATAGGTTCATTTTTGTGCTAGAGGTAATTGAGCATGATGAAAAAACAAATAAAATAAGTCCCAAATATTTGCTCTCATAGAATGTAAATCATAACATCAAATGACTGAAAGTTGTAAGTCACAAAAGAATTTCTGTGCTCGATATAATTAACCTCAAAATATAGTTATGTAACTTTAACCAGTTATGCTTGTTAACTAAATCGGGTTAGCCTAGTCTACGGTTATGTAATAAGTGGGACTATAGTTATAATTTGATTAATTTTCATTAATTGGTCTTGTATATGACGTTGACATGCGATGTGACGTGATTCGTGAGTTGAATGCAGTGTTTTATTAGTTATTAGTTAATTAGAGAACTGAATATTGTTACTTATTAATTAATATATTGCTTTATAATAAAGTGACTCATTAATTAAATAAAAAATATTGTTCATATTATGATTTATTGCAGATGAAATGAATTTTTTAAAATAATTCGGTGGAATTAATTACTAATTTATTTGGTTAGTTATTATTGGAATCTTTAAAAGCTACGAAATAGTAATTTATGTTTTTTATGTAAACTGTTAAAAGCTTTGCGATATAATAAAATGGAGTTAAATATCTAAATTTCATAATTTATTAAGTACCTATTTTTAAATAATTTGAACCTTTTAGCAATTTAAATGCAGTTTTTTTGCGAAAAAAAGTGAAAACTGAAATGCAGTGATTACTATGCGTGTGAAGAGGTTCCGATTGTCTGATAAGCACAAACTTTCACGACAATTTTGTTCATTGAACTTGATCACGCAATCTTACTTTGTGCACTGCTTAGTATTTTGTAACAGTTTTATAGCGGAGGTACCTACCTTTATAAAGGTAATTTATCAAACTTTAAATAAGTTAAATTCTCAAAAATTAATGAATTATATTTATATAGCTTTTATTCATAAGTAATTTTTCAACCAAATCATGCAGATTTTTGAGTTAAAAAAATCCAATAATTTTTCTTTAGTTAAGCTGAGATAAAGATTAGGTATATTTAATTTAAAGGCTGTTATATAATTCATCATAGTATACACGGTCATTAAAATTTAATACAAAATTGATATTGATGCGAACTTCATAGTTCTTCAGCAGTATAAGTTTGTGTATTTGTTTGTTTAGCTAATTTGGTCAAATAAATGTATTAATTGCACACAAATATGATGTGATTTATAGTAGAACTAGCTTCCGCCCACGACTTTGTACGTGCATCCCCGTGTTTTCCCGTTCCCGCAAGAATTTCGGGAAATCATTTCTTAGCGGATGCCTACGTCCTAACATCTACCTGCATGCCAAATTTCAGCCCGATACGTCCAGTGGTTTTGGCTGTGTATTGATAGATCACTATATCAGTCACCTTTGAGTTTTATATATATACATATTATATAGATAGATGTTAGACTAAAAATTGTAGAAAAATATTTTTTTTCTGTAAACCTCTACCGGTAGTATTAATAAACTTGTGAGATTTAAAAAGCTAGAAAGTGTATATTTATATTACCGACTGTAATAAGTGTATCTTGAAATAATTGGTTGTGGCTTTTAACCTGCGTAATTTTATGTAATAATACTAGAATAATAATTATACTTGAAACCTTTTCTCGGCACAATAATTATGTATAATTTTAAAATTACATTGTTGGCAAGGATGCAAGCAATTTGTTTTAAAGATGGCACTCCTTGTTTTCTCTTACCGAATACATCTTAGAAAAGGCATTTGTTATAATTATTTTCTAATTTATCTTTAAAATCTTCATACAATGGTATCTCAAACATTGAATAAAAGTTCGCTTTTACCATATATTTAAATTGGTAAAATTAATATATTAACTAAGTGCCAAAACAATACCACCATTACAAAACTTGAAGCTATTATACCGTACCGAAACAATGCCTACATGTCTCTACACAACAAAAAGCCACACATCCAAAAAGGTTCAGCCGTTAGCTATTCACAATGACAAACCTGTACTTGGTACTGCGCGACGGGGGTGGCCAGTGCGCACCCCAACACTGCAAGAACAACACATTTACGAAACATCACACACAATTATGCACACACAACACGAAAGATACAGTGCGTTGCGAGAACAACAACACTTTATATACATTCACCCCTTCTATTTAGTGGGGGTATGAACGTAAACTATGGACCAATGTTTTAGGATACCTAGGTCCTTTCGAATTGGTGGGAAGAAATTTGTATTGTTTTATGTCAGAGTAAATCAATAGATCTTTAAGGACCTGTCCTAATAGCTATATAAATTGAAAATTGAAAAGTACATACTTATCATTTAGAAAATGAATATGCCGTGTGTGACCATAATAATATACTGTCCAACAATGCTTAATTTTTGTTTTACACTTTTCAGAGAAACTAATGCTTTCAGGTCTGGGGCTTTACACAGTAAGTAATTTTTATCAATCTTATTTCAGAGTATTTTTTTATTAATATTTATTTTAATCCAAATTAAGATTGAATGATGCCAGATTGAATATCGCGGTCACAGTAGTCAGAACTATTGAGTATTACCTATTGTTATATTTTTTGTTAAGATGAAATAAAAATGCATGAATTATTTACATAGGCTACGTTACTCATAGTTACTTAGAAAATAATTTTTCAAGTTTGAAAAACTATACTAACTACTAAAATTGGCAATTTCACGAGCTCTCTGCTTTTTGCTAAAAGTAAAACAAGTACATACCTACTTTTTATGCCATTTATTCACAATGGAAGCGAAATTCGGAATCTGTAGATAAAAAGCCTATTTCATAAACTGTACCTTCTTATATAGTTTCGTAATTCAGTTTGATAACAGATATTAATTAAAAATTTCTAGGTACATGAAACTATCCAATTCCCACCGTCATCCTGGCTTAGTTTCTAACCCCTTTCTCGGATTTCTCTCGAGAAATTAAAGCAAGTAAAGAGGCGATAACTGATAAGCTGCCTATAATTTCAAAACAGCTTTCGTATTTGCGTATTAATATACATAGATTATTTGCATCAATTGATATTCCTTATTACTTTATCTTTTCCGACTTACAGAAATAGTAACTAGTAACTAGAAATAGTAACTATGTATTTGTTTTAATTAAAACACGTTATTTTAATTATCGTTAGCTCTCACGTGGCTTTAAAATGATTTAAATTATGTTATAAATGAACTAAAAAAGTTTAAATATTTTACATACAATTACAAATAGGTATTGCTTCAGTATCTTTTGATTAATACTATAACATTTTCGATTATAAAATAATGTTACGTATAAAAGCAATTTAAAAAATATAAACTTCTAGGGGTCCGCCCCTGCTTCGCCCGTGGTGTGCGAATTTTATTATAATCGGTTAAGTGGTTTAGGGGTCAATTGAGGACAAACATTGTGACACGAGATTTATATATATGTATTAAGATTATTCTGAACATTAATTGATGTTCAACATTCAGCGAACAATATTAATCGGTCAGTGATAAGGCTAATATTACAAGGCTTGCTAATTATTATTTTATGGAACTCTACAAATTTGGTAAGTTAAAAAAAATTAAAAGGGTAAGTAAGTACATCCTTCCTCTTTATTTGTTAACCGACTTCAAAAAAAGGAGGAGGTTATCAATTCGGCCGGTATGTTTTTTTTTTTTTTATGTATGTACACCGATTACTCCGAGGTTTCTGAACTGATTTACGTGATTCTTTTTTTGTTCGATGCGGGATGGTGTCGAATTGGTCCCATAAAAATTTTATTCGGATAGGCCCAGTAGTTTTTATTTTATGAGCATTTTTGTCTGTATTTGTAAATGTTGCAAGTGCAAGTTTGAAGTCGGTTGTTTTTAACGCAGTTATCACTTGTTAATATACAATAATATAGAGTAATTAAGATACTTCATTATGTCGATATTAGTTCGCTATTTATGATTTTGGCAATATATTAAAATCACTAGCTTTTCGCCCGCAGCTTTGCCCGCGTAGTCAAAGAAAACCCGCAAAGTTCCCGTTCCCGTGAGATATCCCATGTGTTAATCCTAGTTACGCTATACGAATGTGCCAAAAATCGGTTCAGCAGTTTTTGCGAGAAGGAGTAACAAACATACAAACTTTCGCGTTATAATAAATAATTATATTCCGTAGAAACGGAAGCTGTTCAAAAAATATAGAGCGTAGGTACAGTGCGTGGTTCGCAGCCAATGGGGTAACAATTCAATTTTAAGTTTCTGTAGAATTTTCCTACAGTTAGGTTTTCCTGTTTCTGTATTTTTTTTAATAATAATGTAATCATAAATATTAGAATAATTATCTTCTGGCTACGATTCTATGTTGGGCTTTCAACTCCTTCCAACTATAGATAGCTGTAACTTCGTGTTTCTCTCGATTTTCCTACTAACGGTTAAATTAAAAGTAGGGGGAATCCGGGAGACTTGCCCAGGTGGGAGAGTTGAACCACTTTCAATAACTTTTTAAATTAGGTGCCAAATTACGCCAAGTACCAAACAAATGAACGCGCGTAACCCGCCAATCACAAGCAACTCACAATTTTGAGTGATAACAGACGCGTTCGACCGTGAGTTCCGAAAAAGTGGTTTCATCGTCGCGGAGTGAATTTTTTTGGCTTTGTTGTTTTAATTGCTATGCACGCATTTATGAAGGTATACATCAAACACCTACGTTATTGCATTACTAGATTATCATATTTTGTCGCACGTTCAGTGTTGTTCTCCAGTTGATAGTGGATTTGTTGGAAAAAATCAAGATATGGCCTTGGGTCGGGTGCGGGAGAATTGAACCAGTCTGCAGTCGGGAGACTTGAACAATGGTTTAACTCTCCCTTTGCAGTTTGTATACTATTTAAGTTAGCTTTTGTTTTGTTTTAGAAAGAAAATGCCATTTCAGAATAAGCCTAAGGAAGGTAGTCGTCGCAGGAAACCGTTTAGGTACTAAGTCTAAGATTGAAAGCGCAGTCAGAGAAATAAAGAGTGTAAAATCTATTCGTCAAATTGCAATCATGTATGGGATAGGCAAAACCACTTTACGGTATTATCTGTTAGGTGAACATAAGTTAACACCTTTGCAAGACAAGGGGAGCCAACACAAATGCTCCCGGATTTTCAATGTAAATAAAGAGATATTGCTTGTTCGTTACTTATTGACCTGCAGTAAAATGCACTATGGTTTAACCATAAAACAAGCAATGCATTATGCAACTAGCATTCAACTACGCCAAATTCCTCCAAAATGAACATCCAAGAGGCAAATATTGAAGAAATAGGCAAATAGGCACATATTAATTAATAGTAAGAAATGTCTTTAAATTAGTTTTGTAGATTTATTTAGCAGTAGATACCTCAAAACGAGTATTTAATTAATAAAAAGAAGCGAATGTTATGTTTAGGAGTTGCTCTGAAAACATTTTTCACTAAATTGTTTAGAAGATGATTATGAATAATCTAGTTATTGTTAAATGTGTCTAAATAATACATAACTAATGAATAATATGCTTTATTTGCGTCATTTCCCCTCTCTAAAAAGGTATGGGCAAGTGTCCCGCACCTGATGGGCAAGTGTCCCGCCGGTTGGGGAGACTTGAATCAAAACTCATTTTTCATTACAACTTCGTTTACTATCTTCTCCTTGCAACTTTTATTTTCAGAATAGTATAAAATCTTAGCCAGATAATAAGGCTTCCATATGGTGTAGATCTTAAAGCTCTCCAGGTCACTGATCAGATTTTATAGAGTTTTTAGTAAAAAGCGGTTCAAGTCTCCCGGACTCCCCCTATGTCCTTATTTAAACAATGGTTATTTATAAGATTTTGCATAATGTATTTGTGATTTTTATCGTCTAATAAGAGACGGCGGGGTATAAATGGCTTTAACATTTAGCGTTTTCAATGGCGCTCTATTATCTAAAGTTCAGATCTTAAATTCGTATAATAATAGTAACGTTGTATCTGTTACGATATGACTATCTAGTTGCAAGGATTATTACTTTATTAATTCTTTTTCTAATGCTCCTAGGTTAATTAATTTGCATCGGGTTATATTTTGAAACTCCTGTAATGTTCGAAGCTTGAACTTTGACGTTATAAAAAAAGAAAATATTAAAAAAAAAAAAAGTGTGGTTAAGATTCGTTCTCGTCAAGAATTGTTCTGGTAATAATAAGATAGATGCAGTCTCGTGTCCCCTTGTGAGGTATGGGGCAGATGCATTTCACACACATCACACATCGAAGAGAAAATTATCTTCTGTGTCCTGCCAGACCGAGAAATTAACTAAAATCTCTTATCGATTTCGCTATTACAATAAATACTCCACTATACTGCAGCATCTCGACATAAAACAGTCTTTATTCGATCCATAATATCTAAACAAGGTAACCTTGTTTAGATATTATGGATTTCTTGAAGCCTAATTACACACCAAAAATCCATACAATGAAGATGTATTTTTCTCCACGTGTTTACAAGTGTAACGTACGAAACACATGTATTGTAAAGCACATAGCGACAGTCATTGTGTCCGTTCGCCACACCTCACTGAAATTGGGATAAGGTCATACATCTGAACATGTCTGAACAGTCAACTGTCACACCAAACGCATATAGAAAACTAGTTTCGGCCTTCTCATATTATATCCCTATACGTGTTATCTGGTAATAAGCAGACTGAAATATGTTGTTGAAATAGAGTCTAGTTAATTTGTGTAAAATTAATATTTGTCTGTATGTCCTTTATAGCAACGAAAACTATGCTTTTGATCATGTGATGATCTTCAGTAAAGTGTTGTGCATGAGCCCACGAAGGTTTCTGAGTCGGTAGGTACCTACGACTAATCTTCGATAGTGTAACACAGGCGAAGCCGAGGTGCACAGCTTGTAAGTCATAATAATAATTGGGATATTAAAAATAAACATTTTTAGCATCAGAATCTATGGGCAACTGTTTGAATGAATAAAAATGAAACTGAATTGAAGCAAATTAAAGCTCACGATTATCTTTTACCTTTGCACGTGGTAAATGAAACAAAAATAAATGTTACAGACATTATTTCTCATGACACTCCCCGCCCTTTAGAAGAAAATTACCATAATTGTTCATTTTCGTCGTCGTTCGTCGAAAAAAAAAAATCCTTGAGCTTTTTTGACAATTTTGAATCTAGGCTTTATTATAATAAGGCTGTAAATTGTAATCGTAATTGTCATGAATACATTATTCAGTTTGGAGAAATGAATTTTAGAACTAGCGCGTTTATCTAGATAATAGTTTGATATACAAAGTATGCCAATTTAAATTTTATGCTCTAATAATAAGAAACCAATTTGTTTGATAGGTCAAATTAGTTGACCTATATCCGGAACTACGAGGTAATTTTGATAAGCAACATTATGTTATTATTATAATTGTTATGTCATTGTAAGGCTGTATACTCACGATCGTGTTTACCGCAACTAATTCTGAACAATTATCCTATTTGTGTAGAGGGCTTAATAAAACACGATATAGTAATTATTTGTTGAGTAAGCACAGTTTATTGTACAATTCATTACTGTTTCCAAGATCACATACTTTGCTCAAAGGTTATTTCAGTGACAATACTGTAGGAAAAGGATTTCAATAGTGGTAGCTTCGTTCAAACACTAACGATCATTGTTTATTTGATGTGGGCATTTACATGCAATAAATAAAATATCAGTGATAATTTATTGCTTGGTTCAGGACAAACTTAAAACACGGATAACATTTGATAATTTAATTTGAGAAATTTAAAGTTCCACGAGCCAGAGAATTTGACCAGCCGTACTTAGTTTAAAGGTGCTCGGTTCAATCCATCGCATCATATTATGTACAGTTGTAAGAAAATGTATTTTCACTCCATTTCGTCTGAATCATTTTACGATGCCTTGTTAATTTTTTTCATATTCATTTATTAGGCGCGCCACCGCTCGTTAATTTTCAGCCACGGGCCGACGCGGACGCGCGCCGGGCGGCGCGGGCGCAACATACGAGTTTAGTGTCGTAATTATAAGTGAACGGATTTGGGTAGTCGTGTGTGTCGACCGCAGAGTAATTTGATACAGTTATACAATACTCTAACTATTTAGTGTAACAATTATTTATCTGTGGCCTGATTGGGGACATTAATTATTGATAAGACCGTAAATGTCCTGGCCGAATTGTAATGTGAGTCAGAGCTTTAACTTACAGGGGATGTGTGCAAAAAGCTAATTTGTTCAAAAGAATGAATTGCCTAACATGTTATCTTCTTCTTTATCATCAGCTCGTTCGTCGTATCAAGGCAAAGCCAGCTGTACTGGCTTTGTCTTTGAGGAATGTCTGTTATAGATATAAGATATAAGATGCAAACCTACATTTTAAGCTATTGCATAGCTTCTATCGCGGGCCTTGAGCGCGGGGACCGAATCGAGAAATTCCGTAACGAAAAAACCTCACGCTCCCCACTCCGACGAACACGGAGGTGTGGCTTGAAGGCATGCTATGCAATAGCTTTACCGCGGCAGTCCCCGAGTGCCACACGTCTTTTTTTTATCATATTATCTATGGTTGAATTAAGCTTTCGCTGCAAAAATTTTTCGTAAGTGAGGGTTCGCTAGTAATGTAAGTTTTATTTCAAGTTGTACTCCCGGTCTCCTGAAGATCTAAAGATATACAGTATACACACAGTATGATGATTGATAAACAACCGTTTCTACGGCAGATTATTAATTTTACATATTTCGGGTATAACATCGTAACAAGCATACGCTACTCATTCAAAACTTTCATCACTCGTCAAGGTAAACCAAAGTTTCTAAAAAGTATTTATTATGAAATTTTCAGACATCACTGCCTAACAAAATAATGCCTACACGTCTTACTGCACGTAAGTCTTTAGAATACGTAAATCTACCTACAATCTACGTAGACTAATGTAAAAGTGCGAGTAAGATGCGTTATAAATGCCTTTTTAAACATACTAAATAGTGTTTCGTATAAGCCTACTCTATGTAAGTTTTATTATGTTCACCTCATTATATCTTGAATAGTTAGGCTGCTACGTGACAACTATTTAAATGGTCAATTACACTTGTGTTTTTCTTATGTATTCTAAATTGGGAAGGAGTTATGTAACTGTCTGCAAGATTTTTGAAGTAGGTAATTGCTTAGGTAAAAGAAAATTGGAAGGTCTGGCATACCTGCATAAGCTGATAAAGACTGCTAATTTCTAGCATTATCACACACACACTCTTTTTTTAAACACCGACACAGTCTTTTTAATAACAAGTCTTTTTATCATGAAAAGTACTTTGATTATTTACTTGAAAAAGTAATTATTATGATGCGGGAAAAAGGATTGATATGGCCATCCTTCTTAATATGAATATGATGTTTGATTTGAACATCACAATTGCATACAATAATTATTATATAAAACACCTTTTTTAATATTCGTTAATATATTACATTAAAACACATTTGTTACATATAATTATCACATAATTTTCCATTTTACTCACTGTTATCTGCCATACAATAAAGGCTTTTATTTGAATTATTTGAACCATTTCTTAACAATCATATCTCTACTATCTATATTTTAAAACTATATCACAATTAACAACCCAACAAATTCGCATACAAAAATGAAATAGAACACAAAACAAAAATCTTTGAAACTCCGCTACGATTTATATTTATTTCCAACGTGGTGTCTAACCCCCCATTTATAATTTGCATTTTTGTCCGTCTTCACAAACGTGTGGACCGGGCCCGTGACGCCGCTATCTTTGTGGTCGTGGTCATCGTGGTCGTGGTCACGGTCGCGGTTGTGGTCATATTCATCTTGACCGCGCTTCGGTCGCTGCCATCTTTCGTAGCGAACTGGAACTGAAATTGTGTCATGTTAGATAAAAAACGTCTTTGGGACGTTTAGCTCTTTCAAAATAGGTCTATTTTAAGCTAAACGCTGCTAAGCTGCTGTTCTAAAACGAATTACTAGCATACTTATAACTGTAAAATAAAACATGTGTGCGTGTACTAGTGTACACACGTAAGAAGTGAAACTTCTTTATTTTTCAAAAAATAATTTACTATGTATATGCAACTTTACAGAAATACGTCGAATCACGCGTGGTAGGGATAAGAAAAAGATGGCGCGTAACGGAAAAATGTCACGCGTAACGAAAAAATGTTACACTAAATTTTTTTCCAACCCCGATAAAGAAGTTTCACTTCAATAATAATTTATAATTATCTCACGAGACAGCGCTATTGTTTATATGAATTTTGTTAAGAAAGTTTAGGAGATAGAACTTGTAATAAAAGAAAAAGCAAACATTACCCCAAGTATGAACTATTATTATAAAGATATCTGTTTTCATTATATTTAATTGTACCACGTGTCACTTGCTCTATTTTCCCCTTAAAGATTTTCCCTATTATATCTATTATCTATACATAGAACTATCTATAAGTACATATAGGTGGTATGCATAATAAATTGTATAACAATTAATTGTATTATGTAAAAAAGACATTATAACTCCGAATAAATAACCGTAATGGACATAAAATAGCTTTCTATAGATAACTATAAAATTATATCAGCTTGCAACTATTATATAAAAACACATATTTCATATTTCCAATAACTCCAACCTTGTAACAATAACTTTAATAAAAGACACTTATATGTTTCTAACCGCAGACAAAATGCGTAACACAGAACGTTTTTCTTATATCATATTACATTTTTGTTAAGATAAAGTTACTAGCTTCGTAATCACTACATAGTATAAAACAAAGTCGTTTTCTCTGTCCCTATGGCCCTATGTCCCTTTGTATGCTTAAATCTTTAAAAATACGCAACGGATTTTGATGCGGTTTTTTTTAATAGATAGAGTGATTCAAGAGGAAGGTTTTAGTATGTAATTTATTAGGTTTTAGACAAAGCGGGCGAAGCCGCGGGCGGTAAGCTAGTAATTTTATAAATTGAGAAGAGTTTAGAGAGTTACTAAAGTTATTGTTTTAAATTAGCTGTGCACCATTTGTAAAATGTAGAGCTCTACTATACTGTAAGTGTATCTATATATAATATTATAAAACTGAAGAGTTTGTTTGTTTGTTTGAACGCACTAATCTCAGTTTCTACTGGTCAGTTTTGAAAAATTATTTCGGTTTTAGATAGCCCATTTATCGAGGAAGGCTATAGGCTATATATATCATCACGCTAAGACTAACAGGCGAGAAGCAATGCGGGTAAAACCGCGGGGCACAGCTGGTTATTTATATATAATAATATAATACCTACTAGGTATTCTATGTAGCGGTGGTAGAGGCGCGTATCTGGTGACCCGTAGCGGCCTATGCACTGTGTAGAACGGCGCAGACCAAGCTGAGCTGGTCACCACCACACTTGCCAGAAGAAGCTGTAATACGCGAAGATATAATTTGTAGTTAAAATAATTAATTAAATCAGTGTGTCAAATAATTAAAATACTTTAAATGGTCGATTTCACTACTTCTGGAGAATTCCTGTTTAGCTTATCTGTCAGTTAAAAATTAAAATAACAAATAAAATATAATGCATGATAATATTAAAAAAAAGTGTTAACTTGCTAGATGAATGATCAAAAATTGCTATATTAATAAATAAATTATATTAAAAATAGCCTGTTACGAACATAATAAGTTAGTGCTAAAATTCGCTCTTTGTTTTACGTCTTCAATTTTATAGTTTTAAGGTTTTTATTATCTCTCACCTTTAAATATTTTATAGCAAGGAGAAATATTGATCCTAATTGCATATAAAATAATATATAATTGCATATAATATAAATAAAAAATGCATATCATATTTAATTACCTAATAATTAAAACAATGAAACATAAAGTTAAGTATAATAAAAAGTAAGTTCGTGTATTTTATACCTAGTGTTATTTTATATTGGCGTGACGGCCATTTCTACAAAAAATCAGAGAACGTCCGAAATAATATATTTTATCATTTTTTATGCGTCTAGGTTTTAACGTTAATTCATACTACTCGGAAAGATGATGAAACCAACCTATATTGATCAACCAAACAAACCCAAAGTTTAACTGTGTTAAATTGAAAATTGCTACAGACCATTTCTTATATAAACTTGTAATAAACAGAGATACATTTAGGTTATATATTAACAGCATAAACGTAGATAACCGCAGGCAAAGTTCGCAATCAGTTAGTAATCAATATCACATACTTCATGACCCAAAGGCAGCCCTATATAAAACCGGCCGAGAATTCACCGAATGTCAAAATAAAATTACATAAACACTTACCAAAGTGTAGCAATCCATATCACTAAGAATAATGCCGCCTATAGTGTCAATGCGGCGTTTATAAAGAAAGAAACGAATTTGTATCACTTTCTATCGGTTGTACGCTCCACTGGGTTTGAATTCATTGGTCTTACCATCAGTGAGGTCAATTTTAAAGTAATTTAGAGAGAATGCTGGAATAAACAGTGGCAGAATGATCATGGTGAACGCCTCTCGAACTGCGCGTTGACAACATAATGTAGGTGGTTTTGGCAATACGAAGATCTTAAATGTATCTCTGTTTATTAGTCTTTCATAGATAGCAATCCGTTTATAGAGCTTGAAAGCTTATTATGTAGACATTACTCTCCAACACTACAACTGAATAATTTTTGAAGGCTCGATGATTCACCATCCAACTCCGGTTTAGCATATTAAAATATCATACCAGCCATTTTTTGTTCCTAACTAAGCATGGTTGGATTATTAGGTATTGGTTTCAATGATCCCATATACCTACTTGTGGTCCCAGAAAGCTGAAGCACTATTTGCACGTACAGAAAACTCATCATAATTATATTTTATTTATCCCCTCCACTGGGTGATTGGCGAAAGAGGGGGCGAATTAGGTATTTTGACGACAGAAAAGCGCCGCTTAGAACCAAAACAAATGTTTGAGTTTGAGCATGAAAGTTTCTTTATTCATACTATATACAAATTTTGTAATTTAGCTACTTATTCTTATAAAATTATTTGACTACCCTCAGCAATTCAGATGAAAACGTAAACACATGGTAATTGGTAAGCTCGGGTTTTTATAAGTTTCTTATAATACGGAAAAGCTTTCGACCAGCATGAAACAGTTCTTACTCCAAAGAATGCATTAATTTCTTAAAATTATAAATGGTATTTAACCTTTGAGCAACATAAAAATGTCGTGACGCGGTTCTCGACTTCAAAATGTTGTCTTTTACAAATTGAGTAATTGGCTTACGAAGTTTATGATTATTATGTAAAATAATGTTTCTTTTCAAGAGAACGTACCTACAGGTGAGAAATTGAGCAGTGTCTTATTTAAAGTAAGATTTGCAAGTAGATCTGCAGCTTAAATATGACAAAAGTTATCTTGATTGGTAGGCAAAATTTTGCTTTATTTTTTGAGTAAGGCAATACTGGAGCGTTGCTATTATGACATAAATACTTTGTTAAACAAAATTGCGTTTTATACGCGTGAAATTAATGTTTGTAAACTTGGAACATTGCTAATCTAAATTTAGTTGTTTTAAAGAATTGGAGTAAGTAATTTTTTAAAACGGATCAGCATTTATTTTTACAAATATTTACGTCATTCTGTCTGAGAGTGTCAAACATTTTGAAAGAAAAACGATGGCAAGTTAATAAAATTGTAGGATGCGAACTTATTGTTCAACAAAATTGCATCGCTTCGCTGATCATATTTTATAATATCAGACTTTAGTTCCCAGTGTGTCAAGGGTTGTTATTTGTTTAAAAAGTATCTTTGATAGTATAAGATTATATTATATCTGACTTGATAGAGTTGTAGAGTAAGAAATTAAGTTTTGTCTGTAATTAAGTTTTGTCTGTGTTAGTCGATATAGTGTTCTGTATACGATGTTTTAGTGTAATAAAAGAACTCAAATACATGTAATACATATGTATACAGTTTTTAGTTTAGATTACATCATGTTTTGAGATAGTTTTTTGCGGGTTATCTAATAAAACTAGGAGGAGTGCATTCCCTAGTTTATTAATATCAAAAATAATAAACGCACAATAACTGTACATGCACAATGCATATATCATAAAGCATAAACCCGCCTCGTACCCGGTCGTACTCTTTGTACGCCAAAAGATAACTGGCGACCAGGCTATTTGTATATTTATCATTGAATTGAAGTTTAGGAATGTTACAAATAAAGTTTAATATTCAACAATTTACACATGTAAAGATTACATGTGTAAATTGTGAAAATCTTATGTACTGCATGATTTCTTGGGAATAAAATATGTCTTTCTATTCTATTCTACGTCAATGTTGTGATTGTAATAAGAATGTGATCGTTTTTAACGATAACTGATAGAGTATAATTTTCTAAAATAATTACGTCAATTTAGGTGCTTTGCGTCGTTATTTTAATACAATTTAGTCGTTCATTATTAACTACGAAATAATATTCATAATTACATTTATTTTTTAAATATTAATAATTTCATTAAAGCTGTTCATTAAAATACGTTTTTATTTGATTCTCCTCAGTTTTAATAATATCTGGTGTATGATATTTTATGCAAAAAAAAAACCTATGTTGTATGTCGAATCAATGTAGAAATAATCTTAACGTTTTTGTACATTTACGCATTTTAGTAATTATTGTAAACTCAAATTAGTTTTATCTCCTTGTTCGTTTTCTTTATTTTGATTGAAAAATCTTTAAATAATTATAGTTACAATGTACACAATAATATCAATGAATGTTTATACCTTATAGAGTAAGTCAAACGTGCTTAATTAATTTCATAGATGAATGCAACCGGACATGTTAGGACAGTCGTGCACAAAAGTATTAATAGATAAATAATGAAAAATTAAGTACTTAATTTATTTAGGTATTTAGGAAATACGTCGTCTCTTGTTTTTTATTAAGTTCATATTATGTAATATGTAGATACTTACGTCATACATATCATAAATCGGAAATCAGGAAGTTTAGATATGTATTTAAATAAATTAATATATTTTATAATATTTAAGTTTTTTTAATTAATTGCATTTACACAATTATACGCATTATGCAAAGAAAAAAATTGTATTAATATTTTGTATAGGTAATGCGTTAGTATAGTTAGATGTGTCTCTTACAAATTATATATGTATAACTGTTCCCTGTTAGTTGGGTATACAAAATAAAACAGCATCTCTGTAGCAACGAAATGTCGTAGTATAAAGATTTGTTACCGCACTCTACATAGACATGTTAATACAATTTGCTCACCAGATCATGACTATATCAATGAATGATATTAATGCTTAATTACTTTCAACACTTCTGTCCCTGACTGTAATTATCTGGCACACTTTCGTACATTTCACAATCGTTTATTGTCTGTAACCTAATTAGCAATTTTGTAATGAAATGGACTAATTTATAATATCTTTACAAATGGTTGATAGGTCTTTTCTAAAGCTTTTTTGGTTAGAAAAACAAGTATAATAACAATTATTATTATGAAAACTAAACGCTAATTTATGTAGCCTATGTCAGTATCGAAATTCTGATGATTACAATGAAACCTCAAAAGTCAAAATGCGTCTAGTGATTTGAGCTGTAGGGCGTGCCAAAGAAACTTCAAGTCACATTACACTCGAAAAACATAATCTTTTTTTTTCGCAGTCGGGTAAAATGTAAAGAGCGACGTCAAAACATATTGCCATAGTTGACTCACACCCACATGTGCGCTGAATCGTAAAAAGTAAATTGTATGACGTATTTATTACGTTTAATAATTCATGTTTAATTACTCAATTAATTACAATTAAGTGTGTATTTGTGCATTAATTCATGTTATTTGATTGATGTGTGTAACCACTGTGGCTAAATCAAATACCGATGTTATGTTTCTATTAAAACGTGAAAATATTACCCGATTTCATCACATTGCAATGAAGAATTATTATAATAGCTATCTGCCCGCGGCTTCGACCGCGTTTTCAAAGAAAAACCCGCATAGTTCCCGTTCCCGTGATATTTCCGCGATAAAACCTATCCTATGTGTTAATCCAAGTTACCCTTTATATGTGTGCGAAATTTCATTGTAATCGGTTCAGTAGTATTCGTATGAAAGAGTAACAAACATGCATACACATACACATACATATCCATTACATTC
Source organism: Colias philodice (assembly GCF_061535455.1). Taxonomy (NCBI): domain Eukaryota; kingdom Metazoa; phylum Arthropoda; class Insecta; order Lepidoptera; family Pieridae; genus Colias; species Colias philodice. The sequence continues at coordinate 10,574,691 of NC_143096.1, forward strand.
TCACAAACTTTCGCATTTATAATATTAGTAAGATTAGTAGGATAGGATAGGATTGAAGTAGGTAAAAGATATTTTGCTTTAAATAATTCAAAGGATGTTGACAAATAAATAAATAATATCAGATTGACAAGTTTGATAGCTTTCTACAAGTTATTTAATCAAATTGGAAACAGAGGAATTACGGCGGGAACCAGAAGGAAATCGGAAAGAAACCGGTAAATTGATGTTAACGTTAAGGCAGTGATACAATTAGCTCTATTGTCTTTGTAATATTAAGAGGCCTACTGCCAATTTTATTTTGGTATAATATTATAAAACACTGGTGGTTAAGAATATTTTTTTTAAATTAAAATTGTCAAGAAATCAACGAAGTATTTTAAAATCATTGAATTATCTGTAATTTTCAGTTAAGTTTTTCGTCCATTTTCTTTTCCAACTGCAATTAAAATTAAATGTAATTGAGACGTTATTTTTTGTAATTTGCACACCATGAAAATACTTGACAATTTTTAAGAACTGTATTTTGTACTTAATTAGGACTCGTGGACTACAAAGAGTGATAGATTAGATTATCAAATGCTTTTAAATACCACCTTGTACAAAATATAGAACATAATATTTCCGTTTCGTACCCACTGTGCCACCAGCCTAACAAATAAGAAGCGGTAAATAATTATGGGATATTACATAATCTATTATTTTACGGTTGTTGCCGTTTAGTCGGATATCGGAATCTTTGCCTGTTATGGCGATAAACGCTCTAGTTAATTGCGATTGTCATTATTGCGCAAAAACAATGACAAACTAATTAGTGTAGGAAGTTATATGCCGCTTCACTACATAGTATACAACAAAGTCGATTTCTCTGTCTCTATGTCCCTATATGTATGCTAAAATATTTAAACCTACGCAACGGATTTTGATGTGTATTTTTCAGATAGAGTGGTTCAGGAGAAGGGTTTTATCACATATTTGATACTAGGTTTTAGTATATAATCTGTTAAGTTTTAGTACTAGTACAGTTTCTAGTATTATATTATCTATATTCTATACTATGGGTTTATTATATTATCTATGGTAGCATAGTATAAAAAGTCTCTTATATCTTTAGGAATGATAAATTAATTTATGTAGAAAGTTATTTCGCTTAATTATTAATTAATTCGCTTAATAAAAAGTTAATTCTAAAGTTATAGTCTGTCGTTGTAATCTGTTCCGGCATTTAATATTTTTTTGTTCTATTGCGTCTTCTGGGAAATGTATTATTTTTGCTTAATCTTTGTTATGTTTTATATAAGTTTGATTTATTATGTTGTTTATGATTTCCTTAATATTTAATTACATTTAATAGTGACTTCAGTAATTACTTATTTCTATAAAAATATACAGCTGCTATTTTGCTTGTTCAGGAAAACGATAATAGAAAATTATGAAATAGGTACGCTATTATTTTACATATTACATAAATTCATCACGATTTCAATTCAATTAAATCAGATATTTGTATTGGAGAGTTTATCAAATGAATTTATGTAAAGCAAACGATTGTATACTGTGAGGATTGTGCACCTGTTTAGACTTAAATTATAATAATAATTTAAGTTTTAACATTTATAATCTCTTGCAACTGTTATTATTATATCCGGAATTTATTCATTGATGGTTTAAAAATAATACTCTTGTACTTTGTGTAATATAATTTAGTTTTGTAACCTATTAATGTTGTGAGAACCAAATAAAGTTGATTTTATTTATTTATTTAACAATTTTATGTACCATTACAAATTTTACAATCATATAATATTAACAGAAAAGGAAACATTAAAAGCACATAAGGCAACCTTATCGCTTATCAGCGATCTCTTCCAGGCTTTTATTTATTTTTATTTATTTATTTAATTATCTGTGGTAAAAGTACACAAGAAAGTTTTTTTGTTGAAAAATGAGAATGCATAAAAACAGTGAACGGATTATTTTTTTCAAATTATAAAAAATAATATAAGAAACAAACAATAAAAATATATGTAGATATGTACATATTATGTAAATTAGGGTAATAAACCAATCATGAATAATTAATCGAAACTGTAGTTACCTATATCATTTTATCTATTACAATCTATAACGTAAGATAAAAAAAGGATGTTCAGTTCTTAGGTCAGTCTTTAATGAACTTACTAATTCATTACATTATCAAAAACATGCGAATATATTTCCAAAGATTACAGATGAAATAATCCATTCTAAACATTCTCTTTCGATGATGTTTAACGACCTTGCCCTCAGCTTTCAAAAGAATCAACAAAGAAAACTATCAGAAATTTCTTCAACCTATTTCTTAACTATCACCGAAAGCCTATAAATAAATTGCCAACAACTATTGTGTTTCAAAGGTTGTCAACATCTCAAGATGTCACAACGTCTCAGCAAAATGGTAATAGATTGAAACCAAAGATTACAGAAATAAGAGAATGTGGTTTAGTGAAAGTGATCGATTTAAATTGAAAAAGTGTATCATCTGTATTTGTGCTATTTTGAGATGTTTTTGCAAGTTTGATAGTGAATTTCAAATAACGGCGACAGCATAAGCCAACGGTTTATTATTTAAAAAAAATATCTTTATTTTTATGATAAACGAAAGTGTAATTAAGGCCGTCAACAATATTGAAGTTATAAAAAAAGAAATAAGAAAAAAAAAACACAGCATTCTAAATTTAAATTAGGCGCGCAAAAAACAATTATTTATTGGCGGAATGTTGGCGGGAAATCATTAGTTTACACGTTTAATACGACAATTAAAATAAAATGCTATAAAAGTGACTTGTTAATTTCAGAGATGGATTTGGTGTTTCTTCGCGTTTTATTCTGGATCAGCATGGAATCCTGTAAAAGCTGTTCCTAATCCACAAAATAGGCCGAGTACTATTGAATCACAAGCAAAATTTTTCCAGTAAGTTTTTCGTCAATTATAAATAAAATAATTTTCTCTTCATTTTCTTTATGAAAACATAGGTTTAAGTGAAAAGAAAATCCTAATACTATTAAAATTCAACTTCATAAATTAGTAATAACTATAGTTAATTAAATTAAAAGTAAATTAGAGGCATAATGTTCTTTCACGATTCATTATTTTAATTATTTTAATGAATTAGGTTTAATTTTCACGGGCTTAAGTTACAGCCTTGTTTAAAATTAATTAACTAAATTAATAATTCACTGTTTTATAAGTATAAAACGAATATAAACAATCATAAACTGTACCATAATTTTATCATTTATTATTTTGTTTATGTAAATTTTTCTTTATATTTCTAAATAAAGTATGTTTCACTGAAACTCTTTGTTACCAAACCTCTGTATCTATGCATATGTCTATCCTTAACAAAAACTATATCAACTAAAAGCTAAACCATCATTTATAGGGACTTTTTCTCAGTACAGTTGAGTCCGTACAAGATAGAGTTCGGTCATGTATGTGAAGATCCAAACACGTGGGAACAACGTTACGAGCGGAAAGATTATAAAAACCACAGGGACATGGGAAAAGTAACCGGCATTTTTTATGCTTTGCCTTCTTTCCTTCGCTGATCGTTAATGGTTTATAGACAATGCCTGTCTAGTGTCTATGAAACATTAATGATCTCTATATGCTATTCTTCGTCAACTACGTTAAGGATGTGTATTGCTTTTAAAATAAAAGAATTTGCAGCTTAAATATTGATCAGCTTGATACCTAGTTTTGCAGCATTCAATTCAATTCTGTAAAATTTTCTCATTTACATCAGCTGTTGATTAAAGTTAAAAACCATCGTAAGCACATTCCTTAGTTGTTGATACAAAATCATATCTAACTGTTATCTTTCGCTTCGCTTGGCAAGGTATAGGCAGATGCCTACTTCGGAGGATTTTGACCAAGGTCACCGATTGGGCAGTGAGGACCACTTCACTGAAAGGCATGAACGATCAAGACCTTCATCTGGATTATTTAATGCTAAAGTACGCTTCTGCTTTATTACGTTTAACAGAAATGTTCATTTAAAGTAACAGACTGAGTTATTACATTCACACAATATTAATCATCATTAATGTCATTTTTTATAAAGATTACGCTTTCAATGTTTCTTGTGACTGTTAACATTTTATTTTTCCTACTAACCTCTCTTTGTATCACTTTATAATTATTATTCTTGGTATTAATATGCATCTAAAAATTTTAAAGGTTCGTTGGGGTGACAAGAAAGGAGGATATGGTGAACATTACTGGGACCTAAATCACGCAGGTCATACTGATGACCATGACAATGGTGATTATGATTCTGACGGTCAATATAACCATGATACGTATGACGAGCCCAGTGAACAATCCCCTACATATGAGTCTAATGAAGAACTAACATACGACGAAAGTGAACGTATTAAGAGAGCGGATTCTGAAAAAGCACGCAGAGAATTAGAAACCCAGAGGGATCAACAAGCACATTACAACCATGAAAACCATGAAGGAGAGTTTAAGAGACAACAAAAGAAACCAAGGGAGAAGCATCACATAGTGTTAGTTGTAAACCAAAGAGAAAGAGAGCCTCAAAGACAAAGGGATGTGAAGCAGCGGCCTTACGAAGGATCAGTTAGACGTCATCCAGATCTAGAAAGTTCTGTAGCCGCTTCAGCACCAAGACTTTTCTTTGAATCATCTACGGGTCATGTTATAGATAGAACTACTGGTCAAGCATATGTGCCAGTTGTTCATCATTAAGCCTAATTTAAGAAATTATTTATTAATAGTAATTTTACGTTCGGTTTAAGTGTTAATTTATTTTGTGTCTGAATGTTAAATAAATGTTTTAATTGAGCGATTGTGTTTCTTTTCGTGACAAACCATCTTTATAAAATGTTTGGTAGTTATGTAAGGCATAATAAAATAAAAAATCGAGATAGTAAAATATTCAAATACATACTACATAATGTAGACATTATTTGTTCGATTAACAAATAAAACTTTTTGCAGTCATTATGAATCGAACCCAAGATAATTAGGTTACAAAACTACCATAAAATACGTAGCAATTTCTAATGTTACTATATAATAATTAATGAATAACTAACGATAGCGTAATTCCCACTTGACTGCATGCAATCTGTGTTTAATAACTGTTGTCACGTTGTTCTAATAAATCCTTCCTGTACTTTCTCTTTAATATATTGATTAATAGGTTTTGTTAAAGATAAGCTGGTGAAAGTTAAAAAAATAAACTTGTGGAAAATCTTTCAAAAATACAATTAAATTTTCACGATATCAGCCGCTCTAGGAAAATAGCCGAAAATTTGTAAAAATATATTTTTGATATTTGTTGATGCAAAATGATCTACGTAATATTCAAAACTAAATCATTAGATGAAATATGCTCATCTATTATTATGAGTATAGGTTAAAGTAGTATCTATAAGTTTATATTGTTTTAATAAACTTATAAAATTATTTAAATCTGTAAATGTTAGTTTTATTGATAACATTGGAATAAATTATTATTAAAATAAACAATAAAAATAAATAAATTGGTAAAAAAATATTATGAAAAGACGAAAATCTTTGTTACTAAAATGCAGCCAAAAGAAAGGTTATTCTTTACTAGCGACCCGCCCCGGCTTCGCACGGGTGCAATGCTGATACTAAATACACTACAGAAAAATTGTGAACGTTGTATAGGTATAAAAATATAGCGGCCCGCTCCGGCATCGCAATTCGCACGGGTATAAAATACATAGCCGGGCGGCCGCAAACGCTACGTCCCGCAATTTTTAAATCTGTAATATCTTCGAAAATATTCACTTAAATCATGCGGTGTAAAGGGCCATATAGATCTATATTAAATGAACAATGTATCCATGGTATTTAATTGCTTAAGGATTAATGCTGTATTGGTTAAAATCGCTTCGAAAATTAGCCATTATTTGTCGTAAAAAGTAAATGACAAAAAAAAGTTATTGTGGGTTATCCATAAGAGATAGACATATGCCATCGCGGACTTTTCTGTAGACCTTTTCAATGTGTATAATACTTAGTACATTATTTTGATAAAACTCGTAGGGTTCAGCCTGCGTTTGCAATGTAAGCGGAATAAATGTAATTTTTTACGACATCACATTAGAAACCTCAAAAATAACAGTACTTCTCCACTACTTAATGGATATTATTATACATATAAACCTTCCTCTTGAATCACTCTATCTATTAAAAAAAACCGCATCAAAATCCGTTGCGTAGTTTCAAAGATTTAAGCGTACAAAGGGACATAGGGACATAGGGACAGGGAAAGCGACTTTGTTTTATACTATGTAGTGATTCTAACAAAAACGCCGTTAGACGCAATCAATGTAAAACATAATATTGTAATTTTTTATATCATTACAATTGCCCGTGAGAAATTTTTTTACGTAATTAATAAACATTATTTAAATTTATGCATATGTCTACGTAATAACACGAAAATTAAAAAATGCTGAACCCTTTATAGTTAATCATACTGTAATAACATTTCAAAGTGAGAACACGTGCATAAAATGGATAAAATTGCAAATAAAAAGTGCTTAGTTTTACACACCAATACTATTGAAATGGTTAGAAAGGAAATCAAATTAAGTAGGCCAGGTGAAATGAAAGAAGTTATTAATATTTTGAAGGAGTGGGTGAAAATGCAACCGCATTTTAAGAAGAAAGATTTTCGTTAGTATACATTTTTAATAGTAATATGTTGTGTAAATAATACCCAGAGTTCATAAACTTTTATTAGATATAAAAAAAATATATTTTTGATATTTGTTGATGCAAAATGGTCTATGTATTATTCAAAACTACCTAAATCATTTTTAAGTAAATCATTAGATGAAATTTGCACATCTATTATTATTAACAGTAGGTTAAGTAGTATCTATAAGTTTATATTGTTTAAATTAACTTATGTTGGGTTGTGGAATAAAACGCCTTCGTCACAATTGATATTTTAATATTCCTCCTTGTTACATTCACTATTTACTATAATATTCGCAATCTTTCACAATCACAATCTTAAATAATAGATTTAAATAATCCTAAAACAAGCACGAGGCACGGCTAAGGCACTGACTTGTTGACCGCACTGGTCGGCTGTTCAGGATCAATTGCTAGCTGATCGTTTCTTCAAAAAATGTGAGCGATCGACTGACAACTAACCGACTGGAGGGGAGGTTAAGTTGTCAGGCGGTAGATTATAAATAACAGAAAACCTTGTCTATGGAAATGTACTATGTATGATTTTAAGATTTGTAACAGCTCGGCCATCCGATCTTCAACGAGTGCCTTCGTTGGCTTGAATTAAATTTAAACAAAAATAAAATGTTAAAATATGGAAAACAAAATGCAACCATGCTTACATGAAATTGAAACAAATACTTATAATTAATAATATGTATTTACAACTAGTTCCCAAAGTTTGAATTGGTATGATTAGCTTTTACAAATAATCAAAATTACACAAGGAAACAAGCCTAGGATAAGATTTACAAATTTCGAAAAAAAAAAAAATGAATAAATATATCTCTATTGGAACAACTTCGACAATCGCTACAAACATTTGTATAACAAAAACTCACTTCTCTATCCGTTTGATTAGGACTAATTCAAATTCAAATAATTTATTGCTCACCAATACATTTTTACATATTAGTGACCTTATGCAGGTATTGCAATACAATCATAATGTTATATTTAAATTACATAATACTATCTCATACATTTAAATTTTAAATTTGACAATAATTAGATCACAAAAATAACAATGTACAATAATAATTGTTGCTTTCTTATGGGCGGCACATCATTGTACCCAGCATGCCCTTAACAGTAATAAAAATCACTCAGTACTCACTGCTTGCACATAGACTGCATATTGTTACTCTTTGGGCGGCACATCATGCCCGGCATGCCCACAGTATGTAAGCTATTCGTTTTGGGCGGCACATCATTGTGCCCGGCATGCCCACAGTATGTAAGCTATTCGTTTTGGGCGGCACATCATTGTGCCCGGCATGCCCACAGTATGTAAGCTATTCGTTTTGGGCGGCTCATCATTGTGCCCGGCATGCCCACAGTATGTAAGCTATTCGTTTTGGGCGGCACATCATTGTGCCCGGCATGCCCACAGTATGTAAGCTATTCGTTTTGGGCGGCACATCATTGTGCCCGGCATACCCATAATAATCATACAAAATCACTCGGTACTCACTGTTCACACATATACTGCATTTTGGTTCTCGTTGGGCGGCATATTGTGCCCGGCATGCCCACAATATGCAAGCTATTTCAAATTCCATGTGTTTGTTATAAACGTCGATCATTCTTCGTTCATACCAAACACGTAGACTTGACTCGTCATTTTAAAGGAGGATGTGTATTACAACATACATAAAGAACTTTAAACTACCTAATGTGTATGTATAAAATTTAATTATTTTGATTCTCAATGGCATCAGAACAACTGTCATCACCGTCATTATCGCTATCAGACATCGATTTAAAATTTAACCAAGGGTGCATTTTGTCGGCTGCCACGACAGTTTCGTACCGCCTACCTTTTCGAGATAAAGGGGTATCCTCTACCACATAACGGTCGTTTGGTAAAACTTTAATTATGCGGTACGGTCCCTGTAGCTTGGATTCCAACTTTTTAGACTGCCCGCTACCAGATGCAACTGCTCTCAAAATTCGCACTAGATCACCTACTTTATATACTTTTGCCGCTTTACTTTTTCTATTATACCGTTCTTCACTGACCTTCGCTTGCTGTTGCATCAGGCAGCGTGCATCTAATCTAATATCGTCAATCTTACCGTCTACTATTCCATGTCCTACATCCGAAATTACTTCACTTAATTGCGAAGGATTTGTAACTACGCCCAAATAATAATTTGCTAGGAGTTTTTTTTTTTTTTGTGACGTCGTGTATTGTCGTATTAATGCCTAACTGTATATCCGATAGATTATCATCCCATGTTCTAGGATCTTTGCCATGGTTCATGGTTCCCAATGATGCCAATATAGTTCGGTTTGACCTTTCTACTTGACCATTTGCTCGCGGCGTGGCTACTGCATTCATAACATGCTTTATGCCTAAGGCCTGTATAAACTTCCTAAACCTCTTGCTGGTAAAATAGCTACCTCTATCAGAAATGAGGCGTGTTGGAGTACCAAAATACCCAATAAGATTTTTTTTTAATTACTTTTATAGTTTCCGACGTTTTGGTACTTTTGACGGCAGCCAAAGAAACAAATTTAGTAAAGGCATCGATGATTACTAAGATATATGAGTTCCCCTTCTTACTCTTAATGAAAGGCCCAACATGGTCCACGTGGACCGTGTGAAAAGGGATTTCTACTTTTTCTACGGAATGTAGGTGACCTTGTCGAGCACCACCTGGCATCTTATGGTGAGCACATTCTAAACATGCTGAAACATATTTGGTGACAAAGGTTCTCATTTTAGGAAACCAATATAATGCCCGAATACGATCTAAAGTCTTTTCTAACCCAAAATGGCCTACGTCATCGTGATTGGCTTTAACAATTTGCCAGCGTGCGCCTTTAGGCACTACCCATTTGATATTATCATCAGCTATGATCCTGTATACACGTCCATTTTTTAACTTGTAATTTTGAAATGTACTTACTATGTTGGGGGATTCTGGATCACTTAATATTTCTTTAATACGCCTTATATCGTCATCTGAAGATTGAACAGTAGTAATCCAATCTTCAGCAGTAACACTAAGTATATCAATAACGTGCAAATCGTCTACTTTTGAGTCTGATGGAGCTCGACTCAGGGCATCCACATGTGACATCTTATCTCCTGGTCGATACTCAATTTCACAGTCATATTCTTGTAACTGCACCCACCATCTTGCAATTTTCGGGATCACATCTCGTTTTGTAAGTGTGGTGCGTAATGAATTACAATCTGTTAGTATTTTGAACCGTAGGCCTAACAAGTAGATCCTAAACTTGTTTAATGACGCTATCACAGCTAGAGTTTCTAACTCAAACGAGTGAAGTTTCTGCTCTTCTACCGTGGTTTGACGACTGTAGTATGCTACAACTCTCCATTTGTTTTTCTAATTCGCTAAGATTATCCCCTATAACAGGCTCAGATATATCATTCCTGTCAGTGAAATTAACGTTATTTACATATTTACAATCATTACTCATTACCATACTGCGTATCAGCAACTGTTCACGTTCTAGAATTAAACCCTTAGTTCTAGGATTAAAGATAAGAAGACAGCCTAATCCATATTTTAATTCATATTCTCCCGGAAACAAATAGAATTCAGAACCATTTTTTTCCCCGCATACCACCTCTAACATATACAGTACAAGAAAGTTCAGGTTTTGCTAATACTGCGACAGTTTGTATTGCTTCAGGGTTAATATAAGTTTGCTCCCTACATAACAAGTGTATTTTAGCGTTTTGGGTCTTACAAATCTCCAGTTTATCTACGGTTTTAGTGATTTTAATACCCGGCCGTTCTGAAAATGAATGCCCTACAAACACTGGATAGTTAATAAGATTATCATTAATAACTAATATTTCTATATCTTTTCAGTAATTCCTTGTACCTCAATATTAACTAACGACTTGCCGATAGGCTGGTACGGTATACTGCCTAGGCCTTTTAGTAAAGGTAAATCATTTGTGGTCCAAACGAACCCTAGATTTAGGGCGTCCGTCAACCGAATTAGTGTACATTCGCTTCCTAAATCTAAATGACATTGGACATTTACCCCGTTAATACGTATAGGAAAAGCATAAATACTCGCCGATTGTTGACTAGAGATTTTCAACACGGTTTTTTTCCTTATCTAGCTTTTGAGCGGGTTCCATTTTAGAACACTCATTAGACAAATGACCTAATAAATTACAACGACTACACTTTAATAACGGTTTATTGCATTTATAGCTGGGGTGACCTACTTCGTTACAATTGAAACAAGTTATCCGACCCGGTTCGGATCTATTCGGCTTATTCAAGAACCTATTTGAATTATTTGGTACCGGCCGTTTATCCCTATCTCGAATTGATCTTTCGGTATCCCTAGAAACGCCTGGTTTAACAGTTTTAAAAAATTTGAGTAACTGTTCAGGTTCAGAAAATTGTGCCGCTTGAGCTCCTAGTCTAATACCCCTATCTTCAATTCCATAAATTAGACAATCAACTGCATTTTTGCCATATATGTTGCAACGGTTTAGTAAGTTAATTTTAGTGTAATAATATAATTCGGGAGATTCACTAAACCGTAGTTGTTTATTCAACATTTCAGTTAATAATTCACCATAATTCTGGGTAGATGGAAAAGTTTCAATTAATTTAACTTTCCATTCCTCCCAAGAATACAGCAATGTGGGGAGACTTTGGTACCACGTTTTAGCTATTCCCGAGAGTTTAGGCAGAGCGTAGTGCACGACTTCTTTTTCTGACCATTCGTAAATTAATTTACATTCCTCAACCTTCGATAACCACGCATTAACAGTCTGTTCTTTTGCCATTGGATCAAAATCAGGTATTACATTGTGAATAGACGAAAATTTATCACTAGAACTAGATTTCATCGATTTAATCGCATCAACAAATGAATCTATTAAAGTACTAGTTAGATCGCTTTTATCACCTTTTTGGGGTCTTGTAATAGAACAGTCCTTACTACGTTTCCTACTTCTACGGTCCCGATCAATATTCATAATTCTGCTATCGTGGCGATTTCGTAGCTGACTGCGGCTACGACTTCGATGTTCACCAGATCGTTGGCTGCGACGTTCAATACTACGCCTAGAACGTCGCTCACCGGGGCTCCTTTGGTGGTGCTCAGTGTTAGGGCGGCTCCGGTGACTGGCACTTCGGTTCGGGCTTGGGCGCTGACTGCGGCGGTCTGAGCGCTTTTCACTGCGGCGCTCTCTACTACGCCGGCTTCGCTGTTCATTGCCCTCACGACTGCCGTCTCGGCTGCGTGAAGGAGTCCTTGACCAATCACGGCCCATCACCAATCTGATAAAAAAAAATAATCCGAATCAGGTTCATTTATTATTATTAAAAATATATATATATGAGTTAGCTTTTATGTTTTAATGTAAAATGCGAATCATAAAAACATCAAGGAGTTCACGAACAGTACCAGAGAGTACCCTGGCATACTGATAGCAAAATCCGCATTAGACTAGTCTAGTGTCACAGCCCTACTACCCGGGAGTGCCCTGGCCAAATAGTGCTGTACCTCCAAACTATCCAACTAGATGTCTCTATATACGCTTTATCATTAATAAAGAGAAAATACGTATATATAATGTATAGTTTTTTTTTTTTAAATAGTTTAGTCACTCAACCTTATTACCAGAGTGTAGCCCTGGTCAAATATTGTCAAGATTCCAAACTATTCAATTCTGTGTATTGCTAGCACTATCAGGGAGTGCCCTGACCACGTGTTAACAACTCACATATATAATGTTCAATACAATAATATCATAAACGTGTCACCTGATAGTTTAGTCACTCAACCTTATTACCAGGGAGTAGCCCTGGCCAAATATTGTCAAGGTCCTAAACTATTCAACTAGTGTCTTGCTAACACTATCAGGGAGTACCCTGACCACGCATTAACAATTCACGTACGTACATGTAATGTTGTAAATTATTCGATTAAATAATCTAAAATCACAGTCGTATCACCAGGGAGTGCCCTGGCCAGATTCGATCTGGATCGTAGATCACTTAAAGCGTCGTTTGTTAACATTATGAGGGTATGTGAACCCGGCCAAATGATAACAATCAACGTTCGATACACGCACAAGGATTATTTATTTATTCACATATTTGTGGGCAAATGGACGATAACAAGCCTTTTAACTAACAAGCATAGTTTAAAATACATAAAGAAAAAAAAATCCTTTATAATAATTATGATCCATGTAAACTATATATTAATAAAAGACGGTGGTAAAAAAAAAAAATATAAAAGAAAAATGTCACATTACCTTGTTATCGTTATCCCGCTTCTGAAGCTGTTGGGTTGTGGAATAAAACGCCTTCGTCACAATTGATATTTTAATATTCCTCCTTGTTACATTCACTATTTACTATAATATTCGCAATCTTTCACAATCACAATCTTAAATAATAGATTTAAATAATCCTAAAACAAGCACGAGGCACGGCTAAGGCACTGACTTGTTGACCGCACTGGTCGGCTGTTCAGGATCAATTGCTAGCTGATCGTTTCTTCAAAAAATGTGAGCGATCGACTGACAACTAACCGACTGGAGGGGAGGTTAAGTTGTCAGGCGGTAGATTATAAATAACAGAAAACCTTGTCTATGGAAATGTACTATGTATGATTTTAAGATTTGTAACACTTATAAAATTATTAAAATCTGTAAATGTCAGTTTAATTGATAACAATGGAATAAATTATTATTAAAATAAATAATAAAAAGAAATGCTAGTATATATACTCACCATTGATTTGATGTATTATAATATTCCAACGGTACTTTGAATTAATTTTGGATTTATAATATAAGAACAAAAATGAAATACGAGTTTAAGGACATTTAACAAAGTGTCCTTAAACTCGTTTCATTTAAAATGCACGTTTATGATGTCAGTATTTTACAGCATTTAGAGTGAAGTAACTGTAAGGCATTTAAAATATCCATTAATCTGATAATATTTTATTATTACTTTTACAATATTTTATGTCCAAAGAAGTGTAGTGCATTTTTGTAAGAGCTATAATTAAATATAAGTCATATAGGGAAATATTATAGAAATTATTAAGGAAAATATTCTCGATAATTTTAGCTGATTCGTATCTGGAGAGATGTATCGTAGCATCTAAAGGTTCTGTAGAAAAAGCAAAAAATCGTTTGGACAAAATGTGCACTATGAGAACTTTGATGCCTGAATTCTTTGAAGACAAAGATCTTACAAAAGATTTTAAGGAACTATTTGAGACAGTGTAAGTATTTGATAAATATTTAATTAATTTGTGGTAATTTTAAAACAACAATTTGACAAATCTGAAAAAAAAAAACTGAAGATTTCAATAATTATTTTGTATTTGTGTGTCTGTTTATTTCATCGTAGGAAAGGGTAGATTTTTTTAACATGAAGGAACAAAAAAAAAACAATATTTTATGGTTATAAAAACAGCGGGCTGATCACCAAATTGGAAACATGATTGTATTTTGCATTTTAAATTATGTTAGACATTTTGGGATATCTGGGTGCATTTATTTATTTTTTATCTACTAAATACATATTATTTGTACATGTCGGTATTATTCGGGTATTTTTCTAACATTTTTATGAGAAGATAAGGAAAAAAGGAATTTTTATTGCAGAATTCTGACCATTTGCCCGAAATTAACGAAGGAACACCAACAAGTTTTCGTAGTAAAAGCCTACAAGAATCCTTCAAGCTCAAAACTATTCACTACGTTTTTTAAATATGGAGTTTATGTAAGTTATTATTCTTAGCTAGACACGTTCAAAAATAGTGATATTTTTAAACAAAAAAAAAATTGGGAATGTTTTATGTTTGCTGTTCACAATATTACTAGCGGTCCGCCCCGGCTTCGCCCGTGGCCGTGGTACCTACATGTTTACGTTTCTTTTAAGGAATAGATTCTACAGCGCACGCGATGACAGAATTTTTATTAAGGAATTTTTTACACCTTGGGTTACATTATTGCATTTTTGGTACCTATTGAAAATACAATATAGCCTATGTTGCTCAGTCAAGATGCAGCTTCTATAATGGTGAAAGAATTTTTGAAATCGGTCCAGTAGTTTATTCATGAAAACCATACAAACATAATAATTACAAACCTTTCATCTTTATAATATCGTTCCTATAGGAGGAACTTGTAGTCAGCATGTAAAATGTGTATATTACACAATATTTACTTTGAATAATATTACAATTTATAAATTCAATTTTCAGAAGCACTTTTGAATCGTGAATCGTCATAACATACTTTTAAAATTTACCTTAAATTACCTATTTTATTATTGTTATTCTATGTAGGTACAATATTTTAGTAAAAATAAAGCACAAGTAATTTAAGTTTTTTTTACACTTAATTAATAAATTATGTTTTTAGCTGGCAGAGTATGAAAGAAGATATGATTACATCGCCGGTTTTCGTATTGTTTACGACTTCAGAAATTTGGATTTAATTCATTTCGTTTCTAAATTAAATATTGTTGAGACTCGGCATGCCGTATCTCTGTTTATGGTAAGATATTTAACAGAAATGCTAAAGAGCTGAAGTATTGTGTAATAGTAGTATACTATTAGATATATATGGATATATTATCTGTGCGGTAATAGTTTTATTTTTAAGAATAGAATAGAATAAAATAAATTTTATTAGGCACACCAAATTACCACCACCAACACAAACAAAAAAAAAAGAAACAATATAAAAATACACTCTTAAATATAATCAAACATAAAAATTTAATTTAATTTTATCAGTCCACTATCTGTGTCCCGCGGTTTCACCCGCATTGCTCCGCTCCTGTTGGTCTTAGCGTGATGATCTATAGCTAGCCTTCCTCGATAAATGGGCTATCCAACACCGAAAGAATTTTTCAAATCGGACCAGTAGTTCCTGAGATTAGCGCGTTCAAACAAAAAAACAAACAAACCCTTCGGCTTTATAATATTTACTATAGATTTATCACTCGAGTCTTAATTTGGATTGGAATTAGTCTAAATCTGCATTCCTGTAATATTAGATATATTTGAAGAAAGTATTGCTTTGCTGATGTACAACTTGTATTTAATTAATTTTTACGCTCACGGGTGACGGGTTTACAAGGCAAAAGTTCTTGCGCCTGTAATATTTTATGAGCAAATTCACATGCTATAAAATTATATCACTGCGGAACTAACTTTCACATAATCTTTGATTCTTGAATCAACGATTCTTGACATATCTTCATAAACCATTTTAACAAAGCTGTTTAAAGCTCCTAGAAATTGTTTTTTCTTTTTTTTATTAAATGTTTTCTAGATAATTAGAATTAAGAAAATATTACATTGATACAAGATGTTCTTACTTTCAGTTCTCAGTTGTGATAATATTATAATAAGTTAAGTAATATTATTAGGTTTTAACTGATACGTAGGTACCTAGTAAAAATATGACGATAAACCTCCAAACGTCTGCAAAAATAAGTCCAGTAACCAATTAAAAATATTTTTTTTAATAAATAGATAATATGTATTTTTTTTAATTATTGTTTAAAACAAATTAATACATAATCGTTCTATTATTTCAGCAAGGCTACGGCTTGAAAATAAAAGGCATTCATATAATATCAGATTCCAAAGGTGTCGATCTTTTTGTGAATATCATCAAGCAAATATTAAAGCCCAAGCTGGCTAGTCGGATTTCAACTCATAAGACGTTTGAGGAGATACATGATATCGTGGGAAAAGATGTTCTACCAGCTGAATTGGGAGGATATGAAAGGCCTATCAAGGAAATTCATGGTAGGTAATATTTGAGTTTAGTTTTAGTAGAGCTTGTTGTGAACCCCTCACATTTATAATTTTCTTGTAAATTTGTTAAATTATAATATGCTAATTTGGTATCCCAGAAGGATAACGGCTATTATATTTATTGGACTGCACCTAAATGCCAAATTATGAAGGGAAGGAAATTATTACACGATTTACACTTTCTATATCAGATTTTCGTTCCTAAAACTGCCTTCACTTAACTTATCTTACACTCAAACATTTATTTATTTAATTAGACTTATTCTAGAAGCACTTTTGTATATATAGTTTTACTCACGTTTTACCATTTACCACCGGTTGCAGTGCTTAAGCTTACATTTCAAAGTTTCGAGGTACAAAGCCTCCCTAGCACATTTTGATATATTATCTTTAATTAAAAAAATACTATTTCAGAGGATTGGTTATCAGAATTAGCAACAGAAGAAAACATGGAATACATGCGTGAAATGAACAAAGCTGGCACTGACGAAACACTTCGATCGAGAGACAAGTTCAACGAAGACTATGCTGGCATGCCTGGCACCTTTAGAGTTTTGAGTTTAGACTAATTAGAATTATATAAATTCTGGTTAGATGTTTATTCTGATAAGAAAGAAAGAAGAAAGAATAAGATTCTCACTGCTCACTGTTCAGCATGATGATTGTGTAAAGAAAGTACCTATAGTTATAAAGAGATTTTAATTGTATAACTAAAAAGTTGTTGATGAGGATAAGAAGCTTAAGTTTTTTATAAGCTAAAGTATAGGCGGTGATAAAAATAAGTAATCGATGTATGAAAAAAATTTTATCCTAGTCAAATGATTAAAGATGAATTTTTGAGACTTTACCTAAGAGCTAGCACGCAAGAGCAACTTTTGTCCCCGCAACTATTTTGTCTCTCCCATCAACTCTATGGGGAGTTGCGTGGCTACGTGCGCGCACTTTCTTACTAGCCCATAGAGTTGATGGGAGAATCAAAATAGTTGCGGAGACAAAAGTTGCTCTTGCGCGCTAGCTCTGAATAAACAACTGAATTTATGACTGTCCGTCATTTTCTCTGATGATATTCAATTCCAAGTTAAGACCATTAAATCTATGAATGAATGAATGAATGAAAAATTCTTTATTGTACACCATATATAGGACAATTTAAAACACATAATAACTTATTTACTTATTTAAATGTATCTATTATTTTATACATAATCTTTACAAAATACAGTTATTATTATTATTTCAATATTAAACAGTTAAGGCGATGAACTATAAAAATCTATAGAAATGGTAAATAAAAGGTGATCTTTTTCATCTCAGCGCGTGGCTTTATTTGAACATCAATAGATATTCGCAGTCTCCCCTTCCGTTAAGTAACATGAATAAAAAGAGTATGATCTTGAATTAATATGGAGATGGTACGCATTAAAAGCTAGTGTTAAAGATATTCTATGTTTCTTAGTAATAAATGGTGAGTATTAACAACTATAGTGTTCGTAATGTTCTACTATTCTAAATAGCAAAAGAATATTGAGTCAATTGAGTTCATCTCGTTAATTAAACAATTATTACAAATATGTCTCAGAAAAACAATTTTTATGTATTTAATTAAATTTTTTAAATATATTTTATTGTAAAAAATAGCGAGTGAAGAAATTATACTCTTTAGAATTTGGTATTGCCGTATTATTTATAACCAACCCGATATTTCTGGAGAATACAAAAGTATAGTATGAAATTATTTTTCTAAGGCTCAAATCATTTACTACTGACCTACTGCCTTTTAAAATTTGTAATTATGTTTAAATGAACAGCCCGCATGTGAAACAAATACAATAACGGTTGTTGATAAATCAGATAACATTATTTCTAAGTCTTACATTTGTGTTCCACCGTGAGAATAGTTGTTACTTCTTGACCCCTATTTTGAATATCAGAAGGGTGTAGAATATTTTTGTATACTTACAACTGTATATTATTGAAAATATCCTAAAAGAGGAGTCATCAATTACGTCTCATACTTTTAAAAATAGGTTTACCTATTAAAAAATGTACTTTATGGAAAACACGAAAAATCCTATAGATAGTCTACATGTAAAATACCAAAATTAAAAAAAATACTTCCCACTTATTCTAATTTATTCTTCTGTCCTTAACGGCTATTGCATAATAATATATAGACAAATAAAAAATCCTAGAAGACCTTTGCAAAACTTTCTCAGGACGAAACTGGTCAAACCAGTTGTGGACAATGGTGTCTATGGAGACACTGTCCCTTAAATTGCAAGGGTTCGTCCAAAACCAGTTTGACCGCTTTGTGTGGGAAAGGACAGTCAAATGACCCTTTATTTGCATGTCTTAGGTGAAGGTGAAACTATTATTGTGCTAACGGTACAACCCTTCCGCGTGGCAAGTGTAAAGGGATCTTTTGTGCTTAAGCTTTTGATGGCATGCCATATGAAACCTTATGTGATAGTGTTAGAGTTGAAATTATATTGCAATAAATGTTTGTAGTGCTGGACACATCGCTATCTAAGAACTGGTTTGGATAAAAATAGACCGGGAGATACTGACACAAAATTTCGAGTCATTTGTAACAGGATGGCGGTTCTACAGGGGTCTTAGTACGCAATGATAAAAAGAAAAATGATGGTGTGATCGCTGGTATCGGTGGTTTAGTCGCGTGGGCGTTAGCCGAACTCGTCGGAAAAATAGCGAAAGTCAAACGATTTGTAACACAAAAATTTTAGTATTTACCGATAGCCCATAAAAAAGAAGTAGGCGGTAGTGTCATGCCATACTTTTCCGGTGTGACTTACAGCCCGCCATACCGACGCGAATATGTTGATTTAAATAAAACAATTATTCAACCATTTGTACCAGGCTAACTTTTGCACAGGTAACCATCGTCGTGCAGCCATTTACGAAAATCGCCATGCCATACTTTTCGGACGATTCCAAATGGTCGCCATACCGCCGAAAATCTGCAAAAAAAATTTATTTCGCCAAACTTTTTGTACCAGTATTGCATTTGGATTTTTGGAGAGTATTTGATAAAATGTGACCATTATTATATTTGCCATACTTCTAGTAGGGGGAAAAAGTGCTGTCATACTTGAAAAATTAATTTAGTATGAATTTATATAAGTAAAGATTTCCAACAACTAGATCTTTGAAATTTTGTATTTATATTCTTTGATCCTCAAACTTCCAGGAAAAATAAGTGCCATACTGTTACAAACGTGAGTGAGTTCGACTAACGCCCACGCGACTAAGCCGCCGGTACCAGCGTTCACACCATCATTTTTCTTTTTGTCATTGCGTACTAAGAACCCTGTAGAACCGCCATCCTGTTACAAATGACTCGAAATTTTGTGTCAGTATCTCCCGGTCTAAAAGTGCAGGAAGGGCGGACAGGAATAGTCGAACGTGACAACGGTTATTTCGCAAGGATTGTTCGCGGTCATGTGGGAATTTCGCTATCATCATTGAAATAGATAGGTCACTATTGTTATTTCATATTTGTTCGTTGTACATGCGTATAAAATTGTTATTGTTTTACCAGGAAAAAGTATCTGAAAATTAATACAGTGTGGCATTTATTGTTTTATTGATAAAATTGTTTGTAGGATATTTAATTAAAATATTTTTTTTAAGAAATACATAAACTTCTGATGGTGAGAGCATTTTATTCAATTAATGAATCTCTAAGAAGTTTTAAAGAACTATCTACTTATTAACAGTAGAAAGTAATAAAATTATATTTATTTAAACAAGCATAATAATTATGGATAAATTCAAGAAGGGGAGTCAAAAGTTATTGTTCGTCGCGTGCCGAAAATATGGACCCCAAAGTCAAGTAGATCCCTCTCATCTCCATTTATCAAGGATTTTTTGAAATATCCCTTACATATAAGAAAGAGAAAGATATAGTTTTAATTTTATATTATATTTTATACTTTCGATGACTGGAAAAGCGTGAAAGTTTTCAAATGTTTTTCTGGGGCCCACGTATGCCCACGTCACAGTCCACGTTTTTTTAATCGGACCAAAAAGTCTAGCAATTTTACATCCTATCGTTATTTTATAACAATATGTTGAAATTTTGCCATGAAAAATTTTAGTAACGATTATAACGTAATTGTTAATATTATTTACCAATCATTATTTAGTAGACTACAGAAAAGTAAATTTATAATTATTTCAATTTGCAACTTTTTAGTTTTTATCATTTAATTTTATTGGTCTGTATTTAAGTAGGTTCTTAGATAAAAAGTACCTAAATAATTGACCACTGATTGCAAATTAAGGTCAAGAATTATAGATTAGTTGAGCATTTGAAATAGTAATATTTATTTACTGTATCGAATGCTGACTGGATAATCCAAGTATATACTAATTTCTTAATTGAAAACTGAAACTTTTTCAGTCGTTTTTATGTTTTAATGGACGAAGTACCTACTAAACGAACAATATTTACTTGCAATGATTTAAAAAAATATATGGTGTATCGAAAGGTGTTTTATTGAGAAAAAGAACTAACTGGGTATGTTAATTATAGAGGGTGATTATAGTTTGTGTCTATTTTGCATGCAAAACGGTGGCATATTAATTATCATTTACACATTGAACTTATAAAATTATAAAGCATTTGAATGCCATAAAACCAAAAATAGCAAAGACTTTGAACTTCATGAATCAGAATATGCAGATCTTGTGTACTTACCATAACCATAAAACAAGTAAAATAAATAAAAATTAATTAATCATATGTTTTTTGATACCTTATACCTATATGTTACTTTATTACCTAAAATATACAGATATTGCGACATTTTAAAACCTTTTAATCTATGTCTAGACATGCAGTTTAGACATAATATCACTGTATGTATTAAATAATCTGTCACGGCGAGAATATTTTTTTTACACCTACTGACACTATCACCGCCAAAAACCTCTATTAACTGTGGTCTGTGCCCGCACTAAAAAAAAAACCATAATTTTTTATTATTAACGAATTCAAAATTTAATCTAGACTCAATATTCTAAATGTTCCAGGTGTTCCAGCGTAGTCTTCATTGAATTTTCCACTTGGTCGGAGCTCCTCGTCAGTGCGAGCATTGTACATGTAGTGGGACCACTCTCTGAACTCTTTCGTTGATAACACATCTATTAGATCGTCTGAAATTTAATTGTAACCTTAGTATTATATTTAACTAGCTGTGCTGTGCGGTTTTACCCGCATTGCTCCGCTCCTTTTAGCGTGATGATATATAGCCTATAGCCTTCCGCGATAAATGGGGTATTTAACCTCTTTTTCAAATCGGACCAGTAGCTCCTGAGATTAGCGCGTTCAAACAAACAAACAAACTCTTCGTCTTTATAATATTAGTATAGATTAGAACCTAGGCTTAGATTGCATCGTACAATAATAAGAATATCAATATCCAGACCGAGATCTCTTAGCGAAAAGACATTCCCAGCTCAATTGTTTGTTGAAAAAGGAAACAAACACTATTGAAAATAATAGTGATATATATGTAGAGCATAGAATCAGAAACAATTTGCAATAGCATAAAGAATAGAATTTGTACTATAAAGCAATGTTAGTGATAATTACTTACCATGCAATTCAAAAATAGATCTTTCATTGCCTCCAAATTCTGGTGGAAGAACATCTTTTCCGATAAACTCGTGTAGATCATCATAAGACTTATGTACGTGCATACGACTAATTATCTTAGGCTTCAGAATTGTTCTGGCAATATTTAGAAAAAGTTCGATGCTTTTCGACTGTGATACTAAATGTATACCCTTGACTCTCATACTGTATCCTTCCTGAAATATATAATTTTAAAGTAAAATGACTATTTTTCTTATTAAAAATTCACAGGAGTTAACTACATATAATATTTTATTACGTTACACGGATGCAGCTTTCTAAAAATAAAACGATTTTTAAAATCGGTCTAGAATTTAAAAAATCAATTCTCTTTCCTCTATAATAAGTTTAGATTTCAGTTTCTTACTTATCATATTTTTTTCGTCTATTTCATGAAATGGAAACAACATGCAGTATTCTTATTTTCGTTTCAATTCTTTATTATTTTCAAAGGACTAATTTAATAAGATAATCAGACATTTATTTTTACATGTATTTAAAAACTTACCAGGAAAACGGTTATAATATTTCTAAATTCGACCACGTTCATCTTTGAGATTAGTTTGACCATATCCAGTGATTGTAAATCGTAGACGCAATGAAGACCCATTACATAATCGTATTTTCTCAAAACTTCACCAATCTGAAATTACAATAGGTAGTAGGTATTTGGAGCTATCTTACAGAAACAATTACAGGGATATAAATTGTATATTATATATAATATAATATAATTATATACTAGGTAGTTATAAAAAACTAAAAACACGCGTAGACTCGTGAAATGATTGTATTGTCGTCGATCCATGTCAAGTCTACAAAGTTTGAAATAAACGTGGGTCAAAATCGAGTCTAAAGGAGTCAGTTATATGACAAACATACATTTCACAAACAGGTGAAGCTAATAAAAGCGTGTTAATAAAAAAAGGTCAAGTGCGAGCCGTTCTATGAATATTGGCAAAACTTGAATAGTAACAAAAAAGTCATGTGATATTCCCAAAAATGAATGTTTTTTTCGGTGGCCTTAATTAAAATAGATTATTATACTTGTATAATTAAATTAATTTTAAATAAATAACAATCCTAGATGCAATTTTTTTATCAACTACTTATTATTCTGCCATTGTTCTTTTTTGGTAGATAAACAAACTTTTCGGGCTTTCATACAGTTCTGTTTTTTGCTAGTAGCAACTATTACAATTTTTATAAGGTTTCTTATCTAAAATATGTAGCAGGCACCTTATATAAATTACAATCTAGCCTACAAGACTAATAAGTAATTTTATGTCAACTTAAACTTACTTAAACTATTACATTTTTTTATATATTTTGATCATGAAGCATTTGTTTATATGACAGTAAGATTATTTTAAAACTTACGTATATGCTAAATTTATAAAACATGGATAAAAATTCAGCAGCTGCATCATTTACAAGGGTCTTTGTTACAATCACTCTGTGATGTTCTTTCGTAAGCTTTGGACAGATGACGGCAACGCTGTAAAATAAAGCTCATCAGATAACGGATAAATGTTGATAGTATTGACCATTATTATTATTTATGATTATGAATAAATATACTACTAGGTACTAGTGATTTAAAAATGTGACTAATCCATTTGGTTGTTGTTATTTTTTAAGCTTCTTATTTCTTCAATTAACAACTAATTTTTTGTTGATAACTAATCTGTTTTTAATGTCCTTTGGTTTTGTACATTTCAGTTCAGTTCAATAATTTATCATTTTTTTACCATGACGTAATCTGAATAACAACAAAAATAAACAAAAACAACACACACTTGGCGAAAGACGCGGGATCGAGTCCAGCCTCTGTATAGATTTTTTTCTAATACATACATATTTATAAAGCATTAGAATGCTGTAAAATAAAACAAACAAACTCACACTTTATCACTTAAACCGTTGAAATCCTGTGTTATGTCTGACTCCTTGAAGAAATTGGGCAATAGAGTTCGCATTGTACACATTCTGTCCAAGCGAGATTTCGCCTTTTCGACCGACCCTTTGGACACCACAATCCATCTTTCTAAATACGAATCAGCTGTAACGATAATATTTATCAAATTATTTATGTGATTGGTCTAAACTCTAAAGCAGAAACTAAAATTATTAACTGAAATCTGGGTACTCTATCTCTTCAACTATAAAGAGATAGGATACTACCTCCATTTTCTTAAAAGATAAACTGAAACACAATTGAATTCTTTCAACAGTAGGTGCATGATCGATTTATTGTTTATTATGCGTAAAAAGCATACATACATACATACATACATACATACATATGAACCTTTCCTCTTTACAATATTAGTATAGATAAAATCAAAACCACTAAATTGATATTTTTTATTTTGTTTATATGTAGAGCGAGTAAATTATCAACATCAAATTTCGGGTTCGTCTACGTGCATAGGTCAATTACAGATAATATAAAACTTTTGGGTCAACTTTTATCATAACATCATTTCTTTCTTTTCGACTAAATATTTAAAGGTTATTTGTTGAATGCCGTCAGTCGTGATTAATCATTTTATACAGAGCGGAACGTAGCAGGTATTAAATTACTAGTTAAACTATGACTGACATAATTTTATTTCAATTGGACCTGACTACAAAAAAAAACATTCATAACACATAGCCCTTTAGGCCTCAAAATCTAAGATCTCTCGTAAATCACGCATGAGATCAATAAGACAGTAATTAATTGGTTTAAAAACGAATACCTGTTATTAACTTAAGGTCAATTGGACATACTGAGAAATAAAATATGATAAGTACTTATATAATTTATAAGTAACTCTGCCTACAAACAGAATTATGTCTCACAACCTTGATAAAAAACACGATTAAAATGATTATATTTAATCACTACTTTTAACTGTGTAATTGTGAACAGAGACAAATTAATATTTAATAAAATATAATAAAGTCCATTAAACTTATATGTATTAATAATTAAGTATAGAAGTGAAAAATTGTGAATATGGAGATGTGTTAATCGTTCATCCAAAAATGGACTAGGTATCAGATTTTATTAGTTGATGAGTTTTTGACACAGAAATTATAAACTACAGTTTATTTTGGGTACCATATGTGCTAAGCTACTAGATGAAATTTGTGTCATAGAAAAATGGGCATTAAAAGCAGTTTTTTTTTGGAAAACTAAAAATCGTATCTGTAATTATTAAGATGATATTATGATAAAGATAATATACGTAGATATGTAGAGACATATCTAAGTACAAGCATAACGTACTTAATAGAAAAAAAAATATAACGAGGTGGGATTCGAACCCGCGTCTTCTGCCTTTCTTCAGTTTCAGTTTTTTCTATTCTTTAAAATTTTTATTTCTAAAGAATTTGAATGCCATAAAACCGAAATATCAAATTCCACAGATACAAGGAAAAATAAATTTGTATGCATACCTACCTAGTTACTCGTAAAGTTTAAAAAAATGGTAAGCTGATAATTACAATGTTTTTATGACCATACATAAAAATAATTTTGGATTCGGGACCTTGGCTGCTTTATAGCTTTTTGACAATGGGCTGTTTAGTATATATGGTAATTTATGTATTTTTTGTAATACGGTACATAATTAATATGACAGGTTTTTAAACGACTGTGCATATATTTTGAAAAGCTCCGAGTTGATAGATATAATAAGAGTCGTGTATTATTTTATGGTACTGTTATTATTTTAATTAAACACGTCAATCAGCGAGCATCTTATTTTTCTATTTTATTGCCGGGCACGGGCAAAATTTTAAATATTATATTCAGATATAAATTACGTACGTCTTTATTTTGAAAAGCTGAAACGTTAATCGGAACAATGTTCTTATCTACCCTAAAATTATTTATATGTAACATATCTTGCATAAAGTTATCTATCAATAGTCTCAGACCAATGTAAATAATTAAACTTAATATTTATTTTGATAAACATAACACAATTAATTAATTGTTTAGGTATCTACATTGTACACTTAAAAACTAAAAATAATTGTATCTTACAATTTACAAATACCTCCTCAGTGAAAGAGAGCATTCCTCTTAATTATAAAAAAAGTTATGTCCATATATTATTAGCAAAACAAAAAATAAATAATAATATACTAACGGAAGTCTTTCGTCCTGAAGTGAGGCTGCATCTGCACCCATTCCCTAAGAATTCGAACGGCTTCTTTCATGTCATCTTCTTTGGCCAAGTTTATTTCTTTTTTAACTACATCAAATGTATCCGGATGAAAACGAAACACTTTATTTTGCTCTTGCGACATTTTATGTGTCTATTCACTTCAGATGTATATTTTAAACTGGTAGATGTAATTTGCTTACAACTTTATTAATATAACGTATTTGACAGCAACCTATTATTACATTATGAGGAAAAACGCTATGGAATAAAAATGAATAATTAAAAAGGTGTAAGATCAAACTTGGATTATTTTATTATACTCAACCATTATTATCCAAGTGTCCTTAACTTAAATAGGTAATTGATTTTAATAATTTCCTTGGATGCACATTTTTAATCTCCAAAAAAGATGTTATTTATAATGAAAACCGAAAAAATTACTTGAGAATTTTAAAAATATAGTGCAACTAAATGCTACAATTATTAATATGTATGATGTCACGTCTTTACAATCTCAGCGAGGTGATATAAAATTTTAACACCGATTTTATTATTTAAATTTATTTCTAGAAAACAAAGGTTAGTTAATATATTGTGAGAATGTTATTGTATTATAATTAGAATGGTCTAGCAATTAATTAACTTAAGTATAATTAATTAATTAAATTTATACGTGTGTCTTTAATGGAGAATGTTCACTAATTTTGATTATTAGCACTCCATATTCTCTGTCAAAAATAAATAATACTAGTGAAAAAATTACTTCGATACGTCAATTATTTTCCGATTTAGAAGTAAAACAAGTTGTAAACGCCCGGTGATGGTGTGACGTCACACCACAACACGCTCAATCTGGCTCACTCAGTCCGCTAGCGATCGCGCGCCCGCGCCGTCGAAATTATAATTAAATACTTTTAAAAATGTCCAATCCAAATACCAGAAAATCATGTGTTGTTCCTAAATGTAAAAATACAACTACCAATTCGTCGGATAAGTTGTTTTTTATAGTTACAAAGGAAGTAAGCTACATATTATAATATTTTGAGAACATTGCAGCTGTTTTGCGTTATCCTTTGTTTTCTATACAAGTTTTAATCTATACTAGACTGTGCTTCTGCTCTGCTCGTATGGGCTAAGTATAGGTAGATGGCTAGTAAGATTTTTTCTTGTTTTAAGTTGAGAATGATATGGAGAACTATACTAAAATATAAGTTGGTCGGGGGAAGAATTAAACAAAAACAGGGCATAGTTCCACACAAATTCAAATGTCAACAGGAAAATGAAGATAAACCTCAGAGATCGTAGAGAACGCAATCGTATAGAATATTTTGAGAAACTATTAAATAAAGATGAAACTTTGGCATGACTGTTATTTTATTAAATGAATAATAATTACTATTATTGGACTATTAACGAAATTCGCGGACGAAAACCCATCAAAATACTGCGCAAGCTATAACACCTACTACAGCGCTGCCGACTTGATACTAGGGTGCGTATAAAGCAAAATTACCAATCTTCTATTAGATGATACGTGTAATATTCAAGACCAAATCTAAAAAATAAAATATATAACAAACTAGATGATATGTTCAACGATTCTGTTCAATCAAAAACATAAAATATTAAAATTGACTCGATAAAAAAAAATCACCAAGTTAGCTCTAATTTTCACACTTTTACGTTTTCTACTTGACATGGTAATACTTATTATGATTTTTTTTTCATAAACAATTATATTAAAACATTTGCAAGATATTTGTCAGAGCATTTTGAGTAATTACTTTTAGTTTTGGTTTTATCTGCGATAAACCACTTTTATCGTGACAAAACCAAACGTTTATCTCGAGAAAAAAAGAGCGCCAAAAATAAAACCAAAACTAAAAGTAATTACACAAAATGATTGACAAATATCTTGCAAATGTTTTAATATAATTGTTTATGAAAAAAAAATCATAATAAGTATTACCATGTCAAGTAGAAAACGTAAAAGTGTGGAAATTAGAGCTAACTTGGTAATTTTTTTTATCGAGTAAATTTTAATATTTTATGTTTTTGATTAAACAGAATCGTTGAACATATCATCTAGTTTGATATATATTTTATTTTTTAGATTTGGTCTTGAATATTACACGTATCATCCAATAGAAGATTGGTAATTTTGCTTTATACACACCGCGCGGGGACGCGGCCGCGCGGTGCGTTGTGACGTGACGTCACAAGCGGTCACGTGACTATTAGCGGGACTCGATATTTTTCGAAACTTTGAATGCGTATAAAATCAAAACTACTTGGTATTTTTGACTACGACAAAAACTAGTGTATTTGTATACATACAGGCTTTACTGAGACACAATTTCAAGGGATTTGGCATACCTAGTAACATTCTTCATTATATAATGGATTCACAATAATATATTTTGGATGTTTACTCAACAACGCCGCATTATAAGAACTCAACAAGATTGCTATATTATCACTATAATTATCTATACCTATGTAAGTAACTACACATTTAATATATAAATAATATTATTATGAACTTTTTTATATCTGTATTAAGATAAACTTGTGCATCTAATTTCAAGGTTTATAATTTAATTATATTGCGATAACCTACATAGCGATTATTGAATATAATCGCTTACTTATTTATTGTTAGTAGGTATGTTTATTTTTATGGTACTCACAGTGTGTATGTTCTCACTTTCATGAAGTCTTATCAAGCCTAAGGATAGAGATCATTAGGTTTTTTATAAAGTTCATTAACCGATACAGTAAGAGGTCAAAAGCACACTTTCAATTTAATTCTGAAAACTAAAAATTTAACCCTAAATTATAAAATTTGTTCATATAATTATTTCTATTAGATTTTGCTGTTAGAAGTAGTTGCGTACATTCTTTTTCATTTAGCATAATATTGTGTACCTAATATTCTTTTAACGGATCTTGAATTGTTATAAAATTAATTAAATAAATACCCATTTATCAAACTGCTCTTTAAAAAACACTATAATTTTATACAACAATAGTATGCCTATTAATTTTGACCAAATAATAGCAAAATTCCCATAGATCGTACAATCCTTGCAAAATAACCGTTGTCACGTTCTAAGACCGTTCCTGTCCGCCCTTCCTGCACTTTCATTCCAAACCAGTTCTTAGATAGCAATGTGTCCAGCACTACAAACATATAATGCAATATAATTTCAACTCTAACACTATAACATAAGGTTTCATATGGCATGCCATAAAAAGTTTAAGCACAAAAGATCCCTTTACACTTGCCACGCGGAAGGGTTGTACCGTTAGCATAATAATAGTTTCACCTTCACCTAAGACATGCAAATAAAGGGTCATTCGACTGTCCTTTCCCACACAAAGCGGTCAAACTGGTTTTGGACGAACCCTTGCAATTTAAGGGGCAGTGTCTTCATAGACACCATTGTCCACAACTGGTTTGACCAGTTTCGTCCTGAGAAAGTTTTGCAAAGGTATTCTAGGATTTTTTATTGTTCCATTGATTATATTATTATAATATAAGCCGTCACCGATAAGGTTGGAAGAAAAATTTAGTAGGTCCACAAGTGCCTGGATTAAAAAAAATAATGATTATATATTAGACCGATTATTTAATTAGAAAAATTATTTCTTTTTAAATGTATTTTGTTAATTAACTAGGTACAGACTAAAATAAAATTTGATGAAGATATGTAAATTGTGAAAAATTACAAGTATGTTCTCTGAGAAAACATAATATCCTATGGTGTATAAGTGTTCCTGTCTTTGCGCCCCTTAAAAATATTTAAATTAAGGGTCAAGGAGTAACAAAATTTCTCATGAGGGCTACATAAAAGTTAGTTCAAACAATGAAGTGTTATCAGTTTGATTATTATTCACCGTTACATGTGGGCTGTAGTTTGTTTGTTAAAATACCTATTTGAAACTATCGAAAATTCCAATGAAAATTTTCATGTACTTAGTAACTCTAGTTAACGGAATATGTGAAAAGGTCCAAAATTATTTCCTTAGTTAAAAATGTACAAATTACCAATGATAATATCATGTAACAATGAGTTTTGAATGAAAGTACCTAACCATAACCTAAACAAGATATTTTACTACATATTTACATCATTACATGCGGTTCATGTAGATCACGGTACACCGTGAAACAAATAGATACTTTTTCCAAACATCTTTTAACATTTATTATCCTACATTTGAAACGTATTCAAATAATTATAAAATATACAATATGCCTTCCCTTTCATCTTAACTGCATAAAGGGGAGACTGCGTGTACCCCATTGATGTATGTAAGTATTGTTGTAGCCACGCGCGAGATGAAAAAAGCTTCGTTGTTTGTTTTGTATTGAATTTTACAGTTCATCACCTTTTACTGCTTAGTGTACTGTGTAAACTGTAAATATAATGATTTACATATTGTATTATGAAGATATTGGTATCGAATATTTTCTATTAATTGTAAAATTTTAATAAGAATCTTTCCTAATGAATAAAAGAGAATACAGAAAAAGTGAATACGTATATATCTGTCTTGAATACAGAATAAGCTGATAATATATGTATCTGTTTTTGCTTCTTTCAAAAATAATCTGATCTTTAGGATGGCGCAAAAAATTGAATAACCTTTTATGTATCTACTATCTACTCGCCGCTATAAAAATAAAAACAAATACCTGGGATGAAATAAAAACAGCCTATGTCACACCTTCGTATGACCTGAGCCGAGTACTGACTTCAGAAGACTACTGCACTCTACAAAAATACAAAGTAAGAAATTAGACTCTACCATAATATAACATATTCATTCGAAAATACTGTCTGATCAATCATCATTGTTTGTGAATTACATCATTGTGCAATTCATATCAGTGTGTTGATATCATAAACCATTGTTTAAATTTTATTACGTCTAGGTATCCTTTTGTCACATTAGCACAATTTAGAAGATTCTACTAATTCACAAACACAACTTAGGTTACTAGATATATCTATAAAAATCTAAAGAGTCAAACGATGCGGACATTAACAGAATACTTACCTAGTTACAATCTTAAAGTTAAATAAAGTTTGTATGGATGTATGGATGTTTGACTCTTTCACGTAAAAACTACTGAACCGATTACAATGAAATTTAGCACACATATAGAGGGTAACTTGGATTAACACATAGGATAGGTTTTATCCCGGAAATCCCACGGGAACGGGAACTATGCGGGTTTTCCTTTGAAAACGCGGGCGAAGCCGCGGGTGGAAATCTAGTAATTTCCATAATATACGATATTGGTACATAGTACTTACGTACATTATCATACAAATTTTTATGACGTTAACTGAACAAAGGTCCCTTTAGAAAAAAGTGACATGCAAATAAAGGTCATTCGACTGTCCTTTCCCACATAAGTCGGTCAAACTGGTTTTGGACGAACCCTTTGTAACTTTATGAAGGAACCTTTGTCCAAAGCTCGTTTGACCAGTTTTGGTGAGAAAATCTTTCAGTAGTTATGTAATGGATAAGGCCACAGATAAGGCAAGGATACTGAGACAAGTCTTTTGCTGTTACGAATTATTATATTACTAACTTAACTTTACTCAATTACGTTTTATGGTCAACGACAAATCTAGATAGTCTGGTCAAGTTATTTCATAAATTATGAATGAATGATTATGAAGTTAAAAAAAACTATCAAAGCAAAAAAATTGAATTCATCAGAAAATTATTGGTAACTACTTCAAAAGATAACCAAAAATTACGATATTAATAATTACCCATCATAGGTACCTACTTGGAAACAGTGAAGTAAATAGTTTTGCGTGATTATCACCAAAAAGTTTTATAAAAATTTTCTTTTGCATTAAAAATTTTACTTTCTAGAGCCGGAAGTGGAAGTATGTGAGTTTCTTATTAAAAAGTGTACCAAAAAAGCATAGATTGTGAGATCCTATACGATGTAGGTTTATTAAAATTATTAGTATAAAAAGTATTTATGGGATGAATGCGTATAAAAATAGTTATTTGAAATTTCTAATGTTTGCTTTACTTTTAATGTATTAAACAGTTTCATAGCATTAAAATTAAAAATTGTTCAGTGAGGTGGGATCAATATGGGTGGTTAAGAGGTAAGGCCTCGACTTATTTTTAATTTTTTCCTTTTCTATACAAATATTGAATCTTTTTTCAATGAAAGCTCTTTGGTTGTACTTCATCATAGTGAGGTAAACCTATATTAAGAAGAGCTGGAACGTCAACACATTTACACATTGCACATGTTAGGCCGGGAGATACTGACACAAAATTTCGGGTCATTTGTAACAGGATGGCGGTCTAGAGGGGTCTTAGTATGCAATGACAAAAAGAAAAAACCGGCCAAGTGCGAGTCGGACTCGCGCACCGAGGGTTCCGTATGTGATGTAACTAAAAATTTATGGTTTTCGTAATTTTTCCTTTATCTATGCTATAAGACGTTGCTTCGTACCAAATTTCAAGATTCTGAGTTCACGGGAAGCAACCTGTAGGTTTTGATTCCCTTGCAAGTGTCGAAAATTTGCGGCATAAACGGCTATATCTTTTGATTGCGTTGGCTTAGAAGTTTGATTTTTTCACAGCTTCAAGGGACAGTAGACCTGAGTAATTGATATAAATTTCAGCTTCATACCTCCACGCGTTCCTGAGAAAAAGGGTCTTGACAGACGGACGGACGGACGGACGGACAGACGGACAACAAAGTGATCCTATAAGGGTTCCGTTTTTTCCTTTTGAGGTACGGAACCCTAAAAATGATGGTCAGAACGCTGGTACCGGTGGACTAGTCGCGTGGGCGTTAGTCACACTCGTCGGATTTAAATAGCGAAAGTCCAACGATTTGTAACACAAAAATTTCAGAATTTACCGATAGCCCTTAAAAAAGATGTAGGCGGTAGTGTCATGCCATACTTTTACGATGTGACTTACAGTCCGCCTTACCGACGTGAATGCGTTGATTTAAAAAAACAATTCAACCATTTGTACCGGGCTAACTTTTGCACAGGTAACCATCGTCGTGCAGCCATTTGGAATCGTCCGAAAAGTATGGCATGGTGATTTTCGTAAATGTCTGCACGATGATGATTACCTGTGCAAAAGTTAGCCTGATACAAATGGTTGAATTGTTTTTTTTTTTTAATCAACGCATCGCGTCGGTATGGGGGGCTGTAAGTTACACCGGAAAAGTATGGCATGACACTACCGCCTACATCTTTTTTATGGGCTATCGGTAAATTCTAAAATTTTTGTGTTACAAATCGTTTGACTTTCGCTATTTATCCGACGAGTTCGACTAACGCCCACGCGACTAGTCCGCCGGTACCAGCGTTCTGACCATCATTTTTCTTTTTGTCATTGCGTAATAAGACCCCTGTAGAACTGCCATTCTGTTACAAATGACCCGAAATTTTGTGTCAGTATCTCCCGGCCTATGTGTAGCTTTTATTTTGCAATTGTTTATAAATACAGGGTGATGTAGTTGGTGTAGTACGAATATCTAAAAAATCTATGAAGAATTTTGTGATACAGTAAATAGAAGAATTATAGACTATTTTACAGTATTTAATAAAATTATTTAATTTTTTGTTCATTTTCATTAGAAATGTAAATTTTTCTCACCAATGTGGAAATTTGGATGATAAGGATCTTGTTATAAAAATATAAATTTTGACTAAAATCGGCATTTTTTTTTCAAAAATCAAATTACTAATTAATAATCAGAGTTATCACCATTTACATTAATTTACAAACAATATCGGTTGTTCTTACTTAAAATTGAATACCAATGTCTTATTGCGGTAGGTAACACATATTTGTTAGCGCGTATTGGTAGGTATTACGTACTTACTACAAATATAATATTTCTTAGATATCTTTACTCGACCAAAGTCAGGACAAGACTGCTCCGCAACTGCAGAAGAAGTCCCTTATTTAAATCATTATCAAAACAACCATCCGTGTGTTGGGAGTGAGCGTACACGTGTTATTTGTATTGTTTTTATGACCTGAAATTTAATTATTATTTGATAATTGAATGATTATTATTACTTTTATCCAATTGATTATTATTAGAATAAATAATTAAGTTCATCAATTGATTTACTTTTAAATTATAATTTTACAGGTAAATTATGAGAGCTTTCATAATTATATTTGCATATATTTATCTACAACGCACCATTTTACAATTCAAGTCTAAAATGAAACTAGAGTCGCATTTATTTTTGAACATACTGTAAGTGAAATTGCATAAGTGTGAGTACTGTGAACATGCCAGCTTTCCTTAATTGACCTCTATAATCTGGGTATTAACATGGACGAATATATTTGTCTATGGTATTAATTCATTATTTTTATTTTTATTATGTTCAAGTAAAAATCGATAATGAATAATGTCATCTTATCTTTGTAATATTATCAGTTTAGTATAAATATGACAGGTTTATTTTCAAATTACGTTAAAAATAAACGCCTTTTAAATAAATATAGCAATTAATATTTCGCTTGTTTAATTTCTTTTGTGGTCAGAAAAGCATTGAATTCAATGTATGCAAAATATCATAAGAATAAGAATGTTATGATAGTCGAGATAAAAAGGTGCATAAATCAAGTAGGGAATGAAGACCCTTGCGATTAAAAAAACGACAATAATAGGTGAGCTTAGGTGGTCATATTTGCTCCTGTAATGCATTTCGAAACAGTGTTAGTGTAGTGCAGGACTTTATCGTGATCACATTAAACTTTAACATTTTATATTTAAAAGTTGTAATAGGTTAAAGGTCGACAGTGAAAGTGAAACACAGTAAATCTGGTGAATTTTTTTTTATTTAATTTTTAAGGTAAGTTGGATACAATGAAGGATGATGTTTTTAATCAGATACACAATTGGTTATTACAATATAATATATGCCTCACATTTTTCAATATTATAAACGTTTACTATATTTTTTATTAATGTCATGATAATGAAGGTAGTATACAAATGAGTTGATTATACTCTAAGGTATTTAAGGGTCGCCAATAGTTGCCAATCAATGAAGATAAGTTACGTGGTTGACTTGCTTGGTTACGTGTAATTTATTTTTTGGTTTTTTTAATATTTTTTTCTTTTTTTTTGGTTTTTTATCGATTTACGATCCTCCGTCTGCTTATTCTGGCTCGTTCATCCTGAGGCGGGCGAAGTCTTCGAAGACAATGTTGTCCTCTTCCTCGTTGGTGTACAGAGAGTTCTCGTAGCGGTGTCGCTCAATGGATTGCATCTTCTTCATGGCGTTGAATCGCTGGCGCTCAACAGATCCTAGAATGGATAGATTCAATGAATAAAAAACGTTTTTAAACAGGAACCATTCTATTGGTACGATGCCTTACCCTCAGCAGGGTGAAGAAGTTTGAATGGCACATCGGTAACGAGTTCGCCTCCAAGAGTACCGCAGTTCAGCTTGACACGGACGGAGTAGGATACGACAATACCAATAGCGTCGGCTGGGCATTTGCCTTCGGTTACAAGGGTGGAGCTGGCCAAGTTGACGTCATCTTCCTTGAGGTGTCCGTCCAGAGCCACACCTGTTTCACGAAACAAATAATTAATGCAACGGTTTGATGTGGAAAGAAATATGAAATAATTTTTCATGGATCTAGTTTACCGCGGATGTCCTTGTTGCTGCGAGCAAGGGGTACGAGGTAGAAGCTCTTGGACAGGCTGGCGCCGGGGGTAACTGGGCAACCTTCACGGCTTTCCAGGGAAGCGACGTGGCGGCTGAACTGCGAGTTGATCATGGTGATTTCAACGTGTTGGACCACCATGCAGCGGATGTTGCGGACCGATTTCCTGGAGTTGTTGGAAACGATGATGTTCGCGCAGATCTTTTCGCCATGGTAGTAGATTTCCTTGTCCAAAGTGACTTCGAGGCTGATCTTTCCATTGCTGAAAGTGAAGCCCTTGCTGACGAGAGAGCTAGGAAGGCGGCGGCCTCGGGAGGCAGGTGCGTGTTGAAGCTGTTATAAAAAAGGAAAATTAGTAGTATGCTTTATAAAGCAAAGTATTCGATAAAGTTGTACTATAGACCACCTTCTTGATCGCCAAAGTGACTGAGCTCCTCTTGTGGCTCTTCTGGTCTTCGCTCTCGGCAACGTAAGTGCGGACGCAGTATTCAACGCCCATGGGCTTGCCTTGGTCCTCATCGGATGCTTGCAGAGTTACCTAATATTGAATGAGAATCGATAATAAATAAAATCGATGAGTTATTGAATTTATATTAATTTAAAATAGATAAGTGAAAATATCATGTTTCCTTCGTATCGTTATCTTCATTTGATTGCTTTAAGTTAAAATAAATAAATTCATTACCGAGCTAGGGGACATCTCTGGGAAGTTGAAGGTGAATGGGAAGGCGTTAGGGCCCAGTTTCTTCAGAAGTTTCTCCTGGACGGGTGTCAGTTCCATTTTGTTGTTGACCATTGGGACGACCTGTTCTGTACCGACGACCATTTCCTTGGAAAATTTGACCCCCATAACCTCATCTTCCTCCCTACCATAGCGGTAAGTGGTCACGAGCTGCACAGATACAAATAATTTTAAATCCAGGGAATGCACTTCACTTATCACAAGATGCACAGAACGTCACTATTTCACAACACTTTTATACCTGGCTGTAAACTTTCCTTCCTTTCAGGTAGTCGGTGTCAACGACCACCACTCCATCGATTGGATCGCAGTAATCTATATGATCAATGAAGTCACGCTTGCCAAGGTAAACCGTAATTTTTCCATTGGGGGTGGTTTTCTTGAAAACCTTTACGGCAACCACAAAGATAAGGGATAGGTAATCAAGCATTTTGCTTGGGGAGAGTGATACGAGACCACAGGAAAAATTGAACTTAGTATACTTTCGTATTTAGTTGGATTGTTTTTGGAATGTTTAGGCTGTGAGGCGTTCACCAGAAGTGATGAGCCTAGGCCTCTACCACCTATTTATACTAGCAACCTATGAGGTTTCCTGAGAATAAAGTAGCAACGTAATGAGATTTAACTCGTATGAGACAAATTGGATTAAACTCGTATGACGTTGTTTTGTAACAATATAATCGATAAATAGTACACAACACTACTCTGCAAAAAATTTGGAAATCGGTCAAGGAAATGTCAAAATGACGTGAGTGTTTTGACAGTTCTGATCGGGCTAAATTTCGAGGAAAATTGTTTTATTTATCAAGTTTTAAAAATAATCACTAATAAATAAGCACTACTAATCCAATTAGATTCTTATATGATAACGATTTAAGGTTTTAGGGATTTGATAGCGCAAGTAACGACACGAGACTATGTGAATGTGTTAGTATTTAATTTTGTTTATTTCTGTTAAAGTTATCGATGTATTTCACTGGTCTTGAAATAATGTAAACTGGCAGTATATAGTTATTTTACTATCTTATACATGATTGTATTTAAAATGCATATAAAGATAAAGCATATTTCATGTAAGAATGTGTAGTTTCGCATATATGTTCTAGTCCTTTTATTATAGATTAAATCTTTTAGAAGATTCCATTACTAGCAAATATTCTCATAGTTTTTTACTTGATGTCTAGCTTATACACCATGAACTAAAAGGCTAACCATTTCGATGTCTTATTTCTAAAAATGCCTCTGTAGCTTAATACAAGGTTATACTTATTAGTAATTTGATATAGCCTCCAATGGTTATATCACTAATTGGTGTTATAGTAAACAAGCAGTTATTTTGGTCAACAAATTTCTATTCAAGTTCATTTTCATACAATTTTTTTACATACTAGCACTAGTATTCAAGTAATGTTAAAAGTTATGACATTTGCCTACTGCCTAATAGGTTATTCAGATATTTGCACCCACAAAGCAATATCCCATAATTATTTTTGTTCAACTCATAGTTCAAACTCATGTTGTACATTCTTATATGATTATAGTATATTCTATTATCAATCTAGTTTCAATTATATAAAGTTAACATGTTGTATGTACTTATATGACTGGCCGGTTGGCTTGGTTGGTAGTGGCTCTGCCTTCCGATCCAGAGGTCGTGGGTTCGATTCCCACCCCGGGGCAAATATTTGTGTGATGAACGTAGATGTTTCTGGGTGTTAATTATCTATATAAGTATTTATTTAAAATTATATATGTATGTTTATCAGCCATCTGGTTTCCATAACACAAGCGAAAGCTTAGTATGGGATCAAATCGTGCCGTGTGTGAAAATTGTGCCGAAATATTTATTAAATTTATTTATTATTATTATATGATTGTTTGAATAATCTATCTTCAATCTAGTTAAATTACACGCTTTATATTAGCTTCACCTGTATGTTTGTTTGTTTGTAACCGACTTCTTTGGGTGCGATTTTGACCCACTTTAAACGGCCAGATTTCTTTCAAACTTTGTAGATTTATTGAGGACCGATGACAATACACTAATTTGATGAAATTTTTTAGTTCGGTTTTCTATAAAAAGCTTTTTTAGTTTTATTAAACTACTAGAGGTCCGCCCCGGCTTCGCCCGTGGTACATATTATTATTTCGCAATAAAAGGTAGCCTATGTCCTTTCTCGGGTATCAAAATATCTCCATACCAAATTTCATGCAAATTGGTTCAGTAGTTTAGGCGTGATTGAGTAACAGACAGACAGACAGAGTTACTTTCGCATTTATAATATTAGTATGGATTATTACACCAACATTTATCATATTTCAGCTACACCCTCAGCATGCCCACATTCCTGACGCCTGGCCGTCATGGCTACAGTGTTAGATTCTCGAGAACGCGGCCAGATGCCCTTGCAGTGGCTACGAGCCAGTACTATGGCCTGGCTGGTGGCGGCACATTGTTCTTCCTGGAAATCGCTCCAGATGGAACGAGTGTGCTTGAGTTGCAGAAGTTGGAATGGACGGATGGATTGTTTGATGTTGTGAGTATATCTATACTAATATTATAAAGAGGAAAGGTTTGTATGTATGTATGGTTTTCACGCATAAACTACTGAACCGATTACAATGAAATTTAGCACCCATATAGAGGGTAACTTGGATTAACACATAGGATAGGTTTTGTCCCGGAAATCCCACGGGAACGGGAACTATGCGGGTTTTCCTTTGAAAACGCGGGCGAAGCCGCGGGCGGAAGTCTAGTCTATACTAATATTATAAAGAGGAAAGGTTTGTATGTAGGTATGGTTTTCACGCATAAACTGCTGGACCGATTTTAATGAAATTTGGCATAGATAATCTTTAGACCCTGAGAAAGAACATAGGCTACCTTTTATTGCGAAATATGTACCACGGGCGAAGCTGGGGCGGACCGCTAGTGTTGTTATAAGCTTGATAGTATGGTCTATTACTGGTAAAAGAAAGAATAAATGCATACAGAGTTTTTTATGTTTTAGTAAATGCTTCATAACTATGATATTTAAAATATTGGTTTGTGTTAAGTTTACAACCATGATTTCTTAGTTTGATTCTTAGTAAAGATAAAACATAAGTTTTTTCCTAGTTTCTGGTGAAGCCTTAATACCTATTTGCCCATAAATCAATATCTGAACATTACAAACAGAAACTGGCTCATATTATGTATCTCTTTTCATTTTTCTATCTTAATGGTTCATAGAAAGAAAATATTTAGAATCTTATATGAAACTTCAAAGTGTTATCCACAAACTTATTTCCTATACTTTCACAGAAAATATTGTACAGTTCAAATAGTTATATAGAGTTTCAAAAGAAGAAGTATTAAAATGGTGGAAGTATGTTGATATGAGATATTGTAGTCAAGTCTATAGTATTCAACAGAAAACATCACTTACCTATGTGAAAACTAATAAACTTATTTGAAAGAAATAATTTCATATTTGAAAAAAAAAAAAATAAACTGGATAACACCATTTCTATTGCTTGTACAAATCTTGAAGTACCAAATACATGTACACATCTTTTAGCATTATTTTTATTATCATATCTATGAGTACTCATAGCCTCCTTTTTTGTAAAAAAAATCTCTCACAGAACCTCCTAGAATAATAAGAATTTTAAGCCTTCCTTAGTTGCATACAACATTCTTCTGTTATATAATGTTAAATCTAATTATAAATAATAAATACAGTTAATAATGACATCATAATTTTTTTTTTATTAAACGCCCCACAAATTAAAACATGGCGTAAAATAATATTTTACAATATTTATTAAAATTGGCCGTTAACTGATTGAATCCCATTAAAGTTTATTGCATTAGGTCACGATTGAGAACAGAATATAGTAGGAGTAACCTTTTGAAGCCCTAATAGTGCAGTTATGTGAGAGCTTGACGTGGGCCAGTAAGAGGCTTATCTTTTCACTAGCTGTGCCCGCGACTTCGTCCGCGTGGAATAGTGACTGCATAGTAGGTAGTTACTACTTAACTTTTATTGAATAAACACGTACTACCATAAATAATTAAACGAACTGTTAGTAAAATTTATTACTAAACTGAGCTAAAAAATAAAAATAAATACCTAGTTAATTTTCTACGTAAAATTTATTTTAAATTATGTCATATTATTTTTAGGCACCAGGAGGGAAGGGAGCAAATTTATTTTTCTTCCTTCCTTGTATGTATGTTTTTGACAATATATATAACCGTTTCTACGAAAAATCTATTTTTTCATTCGTTGATCTCAAAAATAAAAATTCCAATCACCAGAACGACAGGAAATTTTAATAATTTATTTTTAATTATGTTTTGCACAATTTTGTTAAATTACGACTGGATGAAAATTTTGTTCGTGGTCGTCGTCGTCGTTGGTAAGGTGAACAAATCCTTATCAAAACATCATACGCTTAAGACAATAATTAGTATCGATAGCGGATTCTATTCCTTTGCGTTTTGACGTTTGTCTCAGCGCTCAGATCTTTCCTGTCTCACGCCGTAGTAACTAAACCGTTTAGACCGTGCAATAAAAATTAAATAAAAAAAAAACTCAACGCAACGAAGAAAAGTGCATAGAAAAAGGAAAAAATGTTGTGTGGTTTTATGAAACCACGGTAAAAGTGAAACTTAGGCACAAAATTATCGTATTTGTACGATAATGACTCCGAACACTGCTTTATACCTACTCGGCAGCCGACCGTCATGCGACATGCGCTACACAGACCAAAAAGTTTGAGACGATGTAATAAAAGTTTCACTAATTTTACAAACTTCCCGAAGATCTTTAAAAATAAATACCATTTTAAATATTTATAAAAATAAAAAAAACAAAGTCATCGGGGCTGCCATACCATCATTATCATAATATCATATACAATTATATTTTTTTTATAATGGTACTTAATTTTAAAGATCGTCGGGAAGTTTGTAAAATTATAATTTATTCCTTTTCCTTCGTTGCGTTGGGTTTTTCTTTTTAATTTTTAAATTTTTAACTTCGGTTTCTTATTTTCATGTGATATTTTCAAGTGAGCGAGACCTACCTCTACCTCCATATTACATTCCTACATCATATTGATATCTATAAGTTTGTTGCTCCTTGACATCTTTTAAGTTGGGCCGTAACCGTGCACAAATTGTAATGGATCACAGTGGCAAAAGAAGTGGTATCTTTAGGAAAAAAATTGCCAAGAGCCAGGCCCACAGTATTACAATATTATTTCCTACAGTAAGGAATCGCCTTTGATGTCGCGCGATGCCGCCGCCAGCGTAGGTACTTACGCTGCCACACGAAAATACGCTAGGGTTGCAACAAATGGGAAATAAAACAATTGTGATTATTAATATTATGATGAAATCATTTATTCATATGTACATTCAAAATAATTGCGATTATTTAATCTGATGTAATTATTTGTTCATAAATATATAATTACAGATATTGCACTGCTAAATATTTACGTGGACACTATTTTTGGATGTTCTTAATTGTATATTATAACATTTAACTAAGTTATGCATTCGCATTGGGATGTACAATCTGATTAGAAAATAATGAGGACAACATATGTACATAGCTTTGATTTTAATTCAACAGATACAATTAATACAATCTTTCTGAAATATTGTTTCCTTCTGGGATTTCAATGTAGATTTACATCCGCAAACGGAACAGTTTTTGCGCGCCATAATAGAATATGTCAGTACCTA
This sequence comes from Colias philodice, assembly GCF_061535455.1. Classification (NCBI taxonomy): domain Eukaryota; kingdom Metazoa; phylum Arthropoda; class Insecta; order Lepidoptera; family Pieridae; genus Colias; species Colias philodice. The sequence goes on from NC_143096.1 coordinate 10,617,300, forward strand.
TGTATAATAAAATTATTACACAAAAAATACGACTGCGTCGTCCTTTCGCGATAGTTAATGCAAACTCAGCGTGATTGCATTAAGCGGCCCGCGTCGCCCGACCCCCCGCCAGTTCCCCTCCGTTTCTCTGCACAAGTACATTCGTCGCACTACTGTAGGAAATATGGTAATACTGTGGCCAGGCCTATTTGGCTTTGAGTAGAGTTCAAAATTTCCAGGTTGTGGCTATCCTCTCGCTCCCATATCCCCCTCTTCTTTCACAGACTTTCAACCCTTCTCTTTCCACACCTAGTAAATGGCAGAACCGATTTTGATGTAAACCATAATTATTATCTAATTATACCTATATGTACACGTCATATCCTGTCGTTTGATGCTCCATTTGGTTTATTTATCTAACCACTGTCACCCCTAAATGTAATAAACGGATGAACCGATTTCGATAAAACACGTTGCTCTTTTATATTTTGATATGCCACTTGAGTATATTATTTGACCACATTCGATTATTGTTCATTCCCACTTTCACCGCTGTAATCTAATAAATGGATAAACCGAATTGGATAAAAATATAACTAATATTTTTTCCCACATTCCCACTTTTACCTCTATATACCTAGGTATAATAAATGGATGAACCGATTTTGATACACTTTATCTAAGAACCAGCGTCGGAAAATATGCTGCCTAACACGCATCTAATTCGTATTACCTGTTAGCGAGCTACGGTGGCACAAACAGACAAACATAGCGGTCAAACACTTATCACCCATCTTTTTGATGGTTAAAAATGGTTAAAAGGGGTTAAAAATATAATACGACATAATTTAAAGGACATTTTATGTATAAAATTTACCTAGAAGTAAGCATAATTCTAATTTGACCCCTTCCCCCCCTACTACCTCAGCTTACCCCCCCACCCTTGGGGACTTTCGATATGATCACCTGGACATTTATAAGGAATAATTACTGTAGCGTATAACAGATAACTTACGTTTTATCGTACACTGTATAGTGTACAATAGAATGCCTTTGCAAATGTTCGCCGTGAATACTTAAATGGTCATAACTTTTTTATTTACAAACCGATTAACATGAAATAAACACTTAATATTAAATGAAGATTACCACAATATATTAGTGAAAACCGCATCTAAATCGGATAAGCCGTTTCTGAGATTAGCGTGCACAAACATACAGACAAACAGACAAAAAAAATTATAACTACAGTTTTGGGTTTGAGATCGACTTAATAATAACCCCTGCTATTTTTTTTACATATTTTCATTGTACAGACATCACTTTTCTAGAATTTTATTATAATATGTATTGAATATTGATTGACCACGCGCAAGGTTACTAATTTCCACTACATCCTCACGCCAATCGTCAATTTTTATGAACATTGAATCTGTAAATAAAAAAAAATCAAAAGATAAGTGTACCTAATTTTAATAAAAAGCTACTAACAAATAAAGTTTTATCAAGAACTAAAGTGACCTTCTTTGGGCGTATAATATAGTCTTGTAAAAGTTATACATGATAAAAATAAAATTTCATCATTTTCTTATTTTGTCATAACTTTAACTAATTAAAAACATGAGTCTAACTATATAATTATAAAAAACAATAAATATAAAAGCTACAACTTACCTTTTGTGGGAACGCAAGAAGGCGAAAATTAAAAAAAAGCCGAAGATTTTTAAAAATGTAACCAATGAACACAATCACTGTTATCTACTATTACCCAAAGAGAATACAAATACTACGTCTATTACCTATATAACTGTAACTAACATCAAATAATAAACATCTACCCTCACTTATAAAAATTTAGTATATTCACATGAAATATATGCGCACCTGAAATTTACTCTGGGAAGATATGAATTATTTATTTAACTTTAAAAAAAAAACCAAACTCACCAACATCATAATATTTAAATTATGAATTTCCAAGGAGCGTTTAGCGTGTAAATTGATTTAATTTTAATGAAATCTCATAGATGGCGCTGTTTTAAATTTGTCTTTATACTACTAAGATTCATTATACTGTTTCTCTGCCAAAATTACTTAAATGACGTAGTTTTTATAGTGTAAAGGTAGACAATAGCATGGCTTACTCAAAAACAACATTTAAACATGAGTCTTTATATTGTACGCTGTCGTAGTACACGGAATACGTAAGAAAAATAAAGGTTCACAGCTCCTCCCCCGAAGGTGATAGCATGATAATATGTATATAACAGCCTGACCCGACCTGTTAGTAATATTCATGCAAAATTTGAAGTAAATCCGTGCAGTACTTTCTGAGATTAGCCTGGACAAACATACAGACAAACAGACAAACAGACAAACCGACAAACAGACAAACAGACAAACAGACAAAAATTCTAAAAACTATGTTTTTGGCTTCTATATCGATTATAGATCATGGATTATGTATTCTTTTAAAAAAATATTCAATGTACAGTTTTGACTTTCCTACGATTTTATTATATGTATAGATTTACCTTCATTTAATTTTGCTCAGTTCAACCACATGGTTTTAACAACCTGTTTTACATAAACTATATAATAATTGTGTGTTAAATTCGTAAGTATTTGTTTAGGCTAATTTTTAGGTAGGTATATAACTTTAAAAACATGATGTTATGTTGAGGGAATGATTGTGTAAATAAGTATGTACCCAGGTAATTAGTCTTCTACATCTTTCTAGGCTTTAAATTGTTTTTCAGTCTCTTCTAGTGAATGTATCTATGGGTTTTGAGTTGGCATATACAAAATAAATAAAACATAGGGAATAACTACAGTTTTAACAATTGTTGTAAAGGTCAGAGTCCCTATAAGTAGTTGGGCTTATAGCAGTTCATATTATATTACAACATTCTGATATTATATATTCCAGAAAGTGACAAATTATTATAGACTAAATTACAGTCTTTTCTTTATTGTAATTCATAAACCTAAAAATTTAAAATGTGGTTATATTTTTAAACCCGTACAGCATTTGTGTATGTGTATTATGTTGAATAATGTATAGGCTATCTTATCCATCTACCATGTGACTATAGTAAGCTATGTGCTGATACTAATTTTAAATGCTTATATAAAGCAAAGTTAAAATAATAATTTACTAGGATTAGGCTTCCCAGAGAAGCCTTGTTATGTAAATGTGTTTTGAGTTGTTATATCTATATATATAATAAAACTAAGTCGATAAAATGTGCGTGCCGATAAAACTTAAAAAGGAGTCCCGACACGATAAAGGGACTTATGTGGTGTGATAGCCCTTTATCCCCCCTCGAACAAGAAAGTTCCCGTTTTAATCTAAAGGGCATGTTTTTAAAGATATAAGGGACTTTCCGACCTTTCAACTTGGAAATTAAGTGCAGTGGCGCCATCTGTTATCGAATATTTGAACTTCATTCAGGCCAACGATTGTTTGGGTTGAATTTCCAAAAGCGTTGCGAGCAATTGTAGCATGTGTAGTAGTGACATGAAATTTAAAATTCCAATTTCAATAAAGTCTTAAATTTAATTTGATGCTATAATAAAGTTATTAAATTTTGTGTATTTATACGTCATTAGCTAACTTATATTTTGGAGTTAAAGCGACATAAAATTAGTTATCCAAATTAGTTCTCAAAACATTAATTTAGGTTTTTAAATTTCGCGCTTTTACTACAAATGCTACCGCTATAGAACCTTTTATTATGGCGGACGATAATGACCAGAATACTCTAGAAGGTGTGAGAATATTTTCAAATTTTCTCGAATATTCTAGAGCCTAGCACTCTGAAGTGTCTCTGAATATATAAGAGCCCGGTGTCACTCACCAGAGTTAGTTTAATTTGAACAGCGAAAAACTTCCCCACTGAATTTCTAAACTCTTTACAAGTACCAGGAATGCCATTACACTGCCTTCGTCGTCATACTACTCAGAAATCTCAACTCCCCAAAATTATGTAATGGAACTAGAATGATCGTAAAACAGCTATCGAATAATATCATTGAAGCTGAACTTATTTCTGGAAAGACCAAAGGACAGACAGTATTTATACCTAGAATACCTCTGATCTCTTCGGAATTGCCATTTCAATTTAAAAGACTGCAGTTTCCAATAAAATTAGCCTTTAGTTTTACAATTAACAAAGCGCAAGGGCAAACTTTAAAATAATGTTGTGGCATTAACCTCAAAGAATCCTGCTTCTCTCACGGTCCGCTATATGTAGCTTGCTCAAGAGTAGGAAATCCGAAAAATTTATGTATATATTATACTCCGGACAATAAAATGAAAAATGTTGTTTATAAACAAGTATTGTAAATAATGAGAAAACGTTTTCAATAAACTTTTTTTTTACTTTTTACGTCATTGTTTATTTTTTTACTTCGACTCTACCACGTCATCTCATATCAACTCCCGGGCGAAGCCGGGTTTTTTAGCTAGTGTATATTATATAAATAAAAGTAAATTACATATAAGATACACCAAGTATCTAAATATGCACAGTGCACACATATTCACTTGGTAAGGAATATGAAATATTGAAGATGTGATAATGTAGTAAATGCTTGTATATTGTTTTGCATATATACCATTTTGAATATTCAGTAATGTGGTAGAGTAGACAAGGTTTAGTAAAGTAGATCATAGTAGTAGCCATTTTCAAAACTGTTATAGGAGCCATTTCATATAAATTATGTTGGTTAGATAAAGTATCTTGTATCTAGGATATTACAAAACTATTTCAGATATGGTCTGGCATGTCAGACGTGCGGGTCCGGCGACGGCATGGTCATAGTGTAGCGCTTGGAGTGCGCGAGACCGTTCCCATTGACATAAAATTATTTGGCCAGATTCATACATTCGGCATCAGAAATCCTATTGAAACTGTGTTAAAAATTGTTGCCTATTACAACTATTAGCATCTAGAATGTTCGAAATCTCTTTCAGACGTGGTCTGGCACGTCAGACAGCGTCGCCGCGTGCGGATCCGGCACGGTCATAGTGTGGCGCGTGGGGAGCGCGGGACCTTTCCCATTTACATTTTATTTAATGGGCTTGATTATGACATTAGGCATCATAAAACTTGTCAAAATAGGCGTTTTGAATGTATTTTGTTATTCTTGTATATATAATGTACAAAATCTCTTTCAGACATGGTCTGGCACGTCAGACAGCGTCGCCGCGTGTGGTTCAGGCGATGGTACGGTCATAGTATGGCGCGTGGGTTGCGCGGCGCCGCTGCGTGTGCTGCGCGCGCATCGGAGTGAAGTCTGCTCTGTGGACTGGTTGCGGACACATTTGTTAAGCGCGAGTTGGGATACGACGGTGAAATTGGTGAGTTTTTTTTTGTTTTAAATAATTTATGTATTATGTTGCTTGTTTATGAGTTAAAGGTGTTCGGTTTTCAACTGGGTGCGTGATTGTTTTATGCTTTTTTATTAAATATTTTTAGTAAATATTTAGTGTAGTAAATTTCAATTGTTTGTGATGTTATTTAATTATGTATGATAGGTATTACTTTGGTATTCGGTTTGTATACTATAGTTTGTCTAATAATAATCCAGTCTTAATTGAAACATTATGGTTGTACTGTATTTAAACATTGCATTTTTTTCCGTTATTAACGGGAATATATAAAGGAAAATTAGAAATACTTTTAAAAACTTGAGTCATGAGTGGTTCAGTGATTTTATTTCATGCACGTCATTCAGATAATAGGTTGTTCGGTTATTTCCGTTATAATTTTTTTTTTATAAATTAAAACAATATGCCGACATTTCAGCTGGGTCATACCTTCTATTTCTTAATATATTGTATTAAAATAAAACTGGTAATTCATTGAAATTCTTGAAAGATGTTTAGTAAATTTACATTTAAAGAACAATAAAGATTGAGTTATGATGTATTTTACATTACTATTATAAAAAAAATCTGTCATTCTGTATACAATATCGATAAAGATAAAAGTTTTGGACGAACTGATTTGACTTCATTTACTTCATATGAACCATTCACTTAACAGTTGCCTACTAAATTCTATTGAAATAACATTTTATTCGTTGACAATAATTTTTAAAGTCTATTGTATCGCTAATTAGAAAACTCTGCCCAATACACACGCGTAGGCAGAGTTTTGCTTTAGGAAATTTTCGCGCTCGATTGTGAATAGTTATTTATTATTCACTCAATTGTTATAAGGCTAAAGAAAATTCTATATTTTTTTTTAATCTCTATGGTCTTTCATGTTTGATTCTAATTAGCCGGACTGTCGTTGAAATCAAACGACAGTCCGTGGCGTCCTTTATAGTCTGTGGCATTTCCCACTCTAATCAGTTATAGTAAAATAAAAATCTAATAAGAATTAAGGCAAGTGCTTAAAATGCACAATATTAGTGTATAATGTATAAGTATTGTGTATTTTTACTAACGGTGTTTGCGATACTAAGCCGCTAGGTGACTCGATAAAGATACAGATTTCTAATAGTAAAAAAAAATCCAATCAGTCAAGTAGTTTTTGAGTTAAATCGTTATGCTGGCAGAATAACTAAAAAAAATCTAAACCTTTTTTTATAAGTAAATAATATTTTTTACCGATTTTAAAATTTTAAATAGGTAATAAAAGAAGTGTCTAATAAGTTTTTTTGTAAATATGAACTATTAATTTTTAACGAAACTTAACTTAACTAACAATATTTTCTCACTTTTTCTCTCATGAATTAATCCCAAAACATCAATAAATTGAGACTTAGATATGCATAAAGTACACGAACTCATCACCAATCACTAATCCATATAATTGCACCATACAAAAAAATGGAAATTACGATAAAATTGTCATACTTATAGTTATTAGGTACCAAGAAAAAATGTTTATATGTATTTTGCCTGTTATACGAGCTCTATGGAATTCACAGTACTTATGCAAATTTATGTAAAATAACCTGATTTACTCGCTCTAATGACTAGCTTCTAAATAGTCACATTATATTGCATGTAATTTGAGAGCAATTCAATAATGCAAGTGAGTGAGTGGATGTAATTTTTTTATCACAGTACCTACCAGCAACAAAGTTGCTAATTATGTACTAGCAAGATGTATGTTAAATAATAGTTATCTGTATCGGCATAGCGATATTATCGATGTACTTTATTTTGTATCATAATATGAAGAGCGCATTTTCTTTCTTTCATTTATACAGGGTTACTTGTAAAACACCAGGGCCTGTAGACAAAGTAACAATTACAAAACGATAACGAAGTTAGAAATCGCAAAAATGTATGGGATTGACATACGCCGCGTTAGATCACGTGGTCTATCTAATGTCAATCCCATACATTTTTGCGATTTCTAACTTCGTTATCGTTTTGTAATTGTTACTTTGTCTAAGGCCCCAGCACCCTCTCAGGACAAGATAGCTAACATCATATGTAACAACATTTGTTCTACGACTTTTGGCATAACGCAATACATTATTTTTAAATGATTTTTTTAAAGTTTTTATTGTACTCTCCTAACATTTGTAAGTCTATGTTCTATTCATTATCGAAAGGACGACGCGACGCCTCCTTTCCCCTCTCGTTTGCTTCTTGTTTACGTAATTTTTGGATGCGCGTAGAGTTTATAATATTCAAACGGAAAATTAAATGAATATTTTATATTTATTTTTGTATGAAAATAAAATCTAACAAATTATCAAAAGTCGTAGAACAAATGTTGTTACTTATGATGTTAGCTATCTTGTCCTGCGAGGTTGCTGGTGATTTTACAAGTAACCCTGTATAAATTATACATTTTGTGCATTGAACCAACAGTCTTACAAATAATAATATTATCATTGAAACTATCGATAATAGTTTAAAGTTTGCCTTTATTCCCTCAGTCCCGGAATCACAGACACAATAGAAAATCTATTGTGTCGCGGCCCGATCGGGCCGCTCGGTGGTCAATGGGTTATTTTATACCATAGGTAAATCGCTGTTGTAGATAGAGAGAGAGAGAGATCTAGATAATATTTGATTGAATGAACGCGCTTGTCATTCAATCAAATAGCGCATTCAACCAGATGACGGTGACATAGATATCCCAACAAATTGATAAATCTATATGAGGTTAATGAATCATATTATGCATATAACATTAAGTATATTGTGTTGCCGGTTCTTCTCCATAGATACTGCTTTCCGAATCGGTGGTAAATGTTAAAATATGTTATGACGATTTAAAATTGCTTCTAGAACAAGTCTAATCTTAATACTATTATAAAGGCGAAAGTTTGTATGGATGTATGGATGTATGGATGTATGGATGTTTGTTACTCTTTCACGTAAAAACTACTGAACCGATTACAATGAAATTTAGCACACATATAGAAGGTAACTTCGATTAACACATAGGATAAGTTTTATCCCGGAAATCCCACGGGAACGGGAACTATGCGGGTTTTCCTTTGAAAACGCGGGCGAAGCCGCGGGCGGAAATCTAGTTGAATAAATAAATGTTTCAGTTTGAGTTTATAAATGAGAAATTTTGAAGTGAAACTTCTTTATCGGGGTTGGAAAAAAATTTAGTGTAAGTAACATTTTTTCGTTACTCGTGACATTTTTCCTTTACGCGCCATCTTGTTTTTATCTATAGCACGCGTGATTCGACGTATTTCTGTAAAGTTGCATATAGTAAATTATTTTTTGAAAAATAAGGTTATAAAGAAGTTTCAATTCTTACGTGTGTACACTAGTACACGCACACATTTTTATTTAAGAATAAAAATCGCATTAGATAATATTATGTGTCTAACGTTCCCCAACCATTTCAGTGGGACCCCGAGTCGGAAACATGTCTCAATACATTCGCGGGTCACTCGCAGCTGGTTTACACGGCAGCATTTTCCCCACACTCGCCAGCGACCTTCGCGTCGGTGTCCGGTGATGGACATCTGAAGTTATGGTCCTGTGCAGAACCTTCTAGACCAGCGGCTGTTGTTAAGGCACATGATGCGGAGGTGAGCTCTATGTGGTTGTGATAAAGTTGAGTTGTGTGTGAAATAGGTAGCTGGGTTAGGAAGTCACTCGCAGCTGGTATGTGACATTTGCATCTATGCGAAGGTGAGCTCTATGTGGTTGTGATAAGGTTCAGTTTTGTGTGTGAGGTTAATAGTGAAATAGATAGCTGGGTTGTGGAACGTAGTCACACGCAGCTGCTTTTCACACTCACTAGCGATATTCGCGTCGGTGTCCGGTGATGGACACCTGAAGTTATGGTCCTGTGCAGAACCTTCTAGACCAGCGGCGGTGGTAAATGCACATGATGCTGAGGTGAGCTCTATATACTTGTGATAAGGTTTAGTTTTGTATGTTAGGTTAGTAGCTAAATAGGTTGCGGTACATAATCACTTAAGCTGTGGTCTTGTGCCGAACAAAACCGTGGTAAATGTTAAAAATATGTAATGACGTTTCAAAAGTGCTTCTAGAAGAAGTCTAATTGAATAAATAAATGTTTTGAGTTTTTTTTAACCTTCTAGAATAGCGACGGTTGTTTAGCCACATGATGCGGAGGTGAGCTCTATTGTGTTGGAGTAAGGTTCAGTTTTGTGAGAAATAAGTAGCTTGGTTAGAAGTCACTCGCAGTTGGTCTATATTGCCGCGTTCTCCCCGTTGAAATTTGCATTTATGCGAAGGTGAGCTCTATGCGGTTGTGATAAGGTTCAGTTTTGTGTGTAGTCACTCGTAACTGGTTTACATATTCCGGTGACATAAGCGTGTATGTCCGGCGATGGTCATCTGAAGCTGTGGTCCTGTGCAGAACCTTCTAGAACAGTGGCGGTTGTGAAAGCGCATGAAGCGCAGGTTAGCTCCTATGGCATTGCAATAAGGTTCAGTTTTGAATAACGGTAGATTTTTTTTGTATATACAGTGTGTCCGGACATGACATACCGATATTTGAAGGGGCTATTCTCCAGGTATTTTTATCGACAATTCAACCCCTCTACAGTCCCCTACCTCACCCCCCTCAAAATGGCAAACCTATCAATTCGGATAGTGAATTTATGAAAATTGTAATAACTTCGAAAGTGAGTGTCATAAAATACTAAATTTGGTTTTATTTGAACAATAACAAGTTATTCTAGGGACCACTAAACAAATTTAATTGATAAGAGTGATGAAACATACTTTAAAAAATTCGAATACCATTTTGAGGGGGGTGAGGTAGGGGACTGTAGAGGGGTTGAATTGTCGATAAAAATACCTGGAGAATAGGCCCTTCAAATATCGGTATGTCATGTCCGGACACACTGTATTTTCAACGTATATAAATAAAATACTGAAAGAATATTGGCATAACTTTTAGTATGCACCAACTATATTACCATTTTTTTTCTTTTTCTAATTTTGATCCAATTTCAATATTATTTGTTATCTTTCGAGTTTACTTGATAAATATATCAGACAGTTTATCAAATAAAATTAAATTGCAGGTATTATCCTGTGATTGGAGTAAAGCAGAGGCGCACGTGTTAGCGACTTCAGGGTCTGATGGACTCATTCGAGGGTGGGACCTTAGGAGACTTACAGCACCTATGTTCACGCTTAAAGGTATGATATTAGAATTTTGTATGAATGATTAAGGTTTTTTAATACAAAAAAAGTGTTTTTTGTGGAAATCCTGAATTTCATACTCTATTTTTTTCTATTCGTGTAAACTTACAAAATGTGCCTGTAAAATGCTAAATCTTAAGATGAAGGGATAAATTATTATTCTCGAAATCATGTAGGTAGTTGAATATTTTATACTATTTCCCAGGTTGTGAGTGCGCTGTAAGAAGAGTCCAATTTTCACCACACGCGTCTTCAGTAGTCGCCGCTGTGTCATATGATTTCACTACGAGGTAAGAATTGTTTATTAAATCAAATCGACGTATTACTAAACTTCTTAACTACCTATTTGATATTTATATAGAACTTTGATACAGTGTATACCTTATGTCTCATTGTATTTATCAGTGAAAAGTGGGTGAGGTCTTTATTGAGTTTACTTCGAACGAAATAAAGTCCTGTTTGACTGTCCTTAAGTTTAGAAGATTAGTTTTAGACCTGTCGGGAATGGGTCAATGATAATGCACATATGGTTAAAATTGATATGTGTAATAAGGTACACCAAATTCCTGTTTTTGTAATTCTATTTGTGTTATTTTACTTAAATAAAAAAAAAGACGTGTGGCACTCGGGGACTGCCGCGGTTAAGCTATTGCATGCTATGCCTTCAAGCCACAACTCCGCGCCCGTCGGAGTGGGGAGCGTGAGGTTTTTCGTTACGCAATTTCTGGATTCGGTCCCGGTGCTCAGGCCCGCGATAGAAGCTATGCAATAGCTTAAAAAATATTTTCATTTTCATATTTTTCCAATATCTATCTGTTTTAATGCAATTCAATTATTGCAGGATATGGGACGTAAAGCGCGGTTGCGAGCCGCTAGAAACGATCCGGCATCACTCTGAGTTCACGTACGGGCTGGACTGGAGCGCGCTGCGGCCGCACCGCGTGGCCGACTGCGGGTGGGACTCGCTCGTGCACGTGTTCACGCCGCGCTCGCTGGCGGCCTACTGAGCGGGGGCGGGCGTGCAGTGAGTATATATTGTTTCTTGCCCGCATGCGTCTATTTCCCGTCCGATTAGGGCCCTTCTGGCCTCCTCCACTCAAGCGACAGCTCAAGCCGAGGTTCGTGGTCCCCGTCAAGGGGGGACGCCCTTGTGCATGTCGCTACCAGGGTGAACCTTCAGTTCACCCCCGCGTCCGCGTTAAAATGTAGAAGCCCTTCTGGCTAACATTGAGAGACACCACACAAAAAAAAAAAAAAAAAAAAAATGCGTCTATTTCTGTCTTGATATCGTATCGTAGTATAGGATATGTAGCAGTGGGTGGGACTCGCTCGTGCACGTGTTCACGCTACGCTCGCTGGCGGCGTACTGAGCGGGGGGATGCGTGTAGCAAGTATACAGGGTGTCCCACTATATGGGACGGACGGACGACTATGGGTGGTATACTAAGCGCGATGGAACTTGTAGTTTTGCATACACTGATCACGTAAAAAATACTTAAACAACAAAATTACGTCAAAAATTTTTTGCTAAATTTTTCCTGAAAATCCATGTTTTCTTCTCTAGCTTCGCGCAGCCGGCATATACCGCTTATCTAATGTGAGCATTTTGTCTATGAAAACATAATCTTCAACGATAGCTCACGTGCTGGTGGCAAAGTTGGGCGGGTTGCTTGTTATGGGTGTACACAGAGTTTTAAGAATTCATCTATTTGAAAAAAAAATGCGTCTGGAATTTTATAAGTATTTTTTACGTACTCAGCGTATGGAAAATTATAACCTCCTTTGAGCTTAGTATACCAACAGTGGGACACCCTGTATATTGTTTCTACCCGCATAAGTCCTTGAGACGTGAAGCGCGGATGCGAGCCGCTAGATAAGATCCGGCACTTTTTTTTGTCCAGGGCTTCTACTTTTAACCGAGCTCATATTTGCTGGCTGCGTATTGAGCCCCCGTAACGTAAAAACGTACCCCCGCGTGCGGTACGACTTTATTGTTTCTATCTGTGGGTTATATTTCGTTTGATTGCATATTTTGTACTTATGACAAAAAGACACATAATAACAAACGTCTAGTCTTATAGACAAAGGAATAGGTACCACAAAAATTATCTACAACTAATTGAAGGCAGTTAATCACGGTGAAGCGTTATTTCTTCTACTGTAAAGTTGCATTTTATGATGTATGATAATTGATAACTTGCCAATTCAATCTCAATAAAAATAAATAAAAAATAAACTATAATTGTCCTACTGTAGGTATGTATTTTAAAGTTTAAAACATTATTATTTTCAGATCTCGTCTGGGAATTTATACCGTCTTGTGACGTCTAAGGCTGTGGAAACAAGTGGAGGGTTGAATATTTTGTTGGCTGGTTTCGTTTTAGTTGTATTATAATTATTCTTTGTTGAATTATATCAAAGCATGAATGTTCAATGTACGATTTAGAGTTCTGACGTCATCAGACTGTAGTGAATACAGTTCAAAGTCCAAATGAAGTCATGACGTCATTCGATAATCACATGTTTCGATATTCATCTACATAGGAGGTGGCTATCCTTAATTTCAATCAATGTGACAATAATAGAGGAAGCTTTGTGACGTCATAAGCCAAAACCGCAATAAGTATTAAAATAATTTCTAAGTGTAATGTTTGTGATGTCACAGTAAACTTAATAAAAAGTCTCCTTAAAACTTACTGAAATGTCTCCGCGCCATGCTTATGAAATTGAAATCGTGTTTCAAAGTAACCACTCTGTTTCTTTCATTCTTAGGTAAAATAACTTGAGAGTGAAAGGGATAGAACCATTGACGCATAGTAAACAATTACACTCTCAATCATGGTCAAAAATTGTCCGGAACAAAACTCTGCTTTCGCGTGTATTAGGCAGAGTTTTATTATGAGAGATACGATGGATTTTGAACATTACTGCCAAGAAATAAGGTGTTCATTTTAATGAATGTTTTATAGAACGCCACTCGGACAGTTTTTGACAACCTTTTAATAGTCGATTGTCAGTGTAATGGTTCATAGTACGACAATTTAACAAAACACTTTTTTACATAATAAATATGTTAAATTAATTTAAAAAAATAAAGCACCCCATGGATGACTCTAACTGAATTTTTGAAAAAAAATCCAGCATTTTTTTGAGTTATTAACGAGATCTTTATTATAATTTTAATGTTCATTCCTTTTTACGAATCTATTCTAATATGTTTTTTGTTATTATTTGTTAAAATATTGGGAATGGAAATTAAAAACAGGGAAATGAATGAATTTCGGTGGTTGGAGTGTAAATACAATTTTATATTTGTTAAATATTTTATAATTTTTAGATGTAAGTCTTTCTAAGCTATTTTTATTGCCTGTTAAAGGTTATTGTATCGTCTGTTTTATTGTTGTATTTTATTGTAATTCTGTTATTATTAACTTTGAAAATATGTTACGAAGCTAAACTTTATGCAATTTACAAAATTAAACTAGCTTTCCGGCCGTGGCTTCGCCTATTCGTTAAAAGAAATTATCATAGAAATGAGATGTTATACCGCGACATAAAGTATCAAAATGGAGTATTTTGAGTAGCAACGTGAGAGAAAGACAAACAATCAAACATTGTTATATTAGTAAGTATTTAATAAAAAGTCGCAACTTAATAATTCTAATTTATTTGCTCTTCTATAACGGTGTATTTTCATCAAACGAACATAGAGCTAGAGCAAGAGCATTCTTTCGTGATCTTTTAGAGTAAACGAAAACTTGTATTCAGTAATAAAATAAGTATTAAAAAATTGCATAGAATATTTTCCAACGCACTAAGAACAACGGAATAATGCTCTACGCCTGTTTACACTCACACACAATCGCCTTTTCTCGTTTGATATAAACGCACCGTAACATATAATAGATTAATAATAACAGAATATTAATAATTTTTCAATGTAATAAATAAAATGAATTTGAGCATTCCAGTATAATCGTTTAATATAATAAATATTTTTTATTAATAATTGTATAAATGTCGATAATTGCTTGTTTTGTACATAATTAATCTATTTGTAATGTGTAACCTATACCATAGTATTTTATTGTCTAATATTATGTACTATATCACCAGCACATTATTGGATTCTCTGTCAATATTAAACTCAAACTCAATAATTATTCAAACTACATTTAGTTAAGCTTTTGAATCGTCAAAATACAGAAAAAAAAAACAAAATGATAATTTTAATAAATTATTTGAAAGCAATGGATACAGAAAATATATCATTCCTAACATTATTTTTTAAGCTATTGCATAGCTTCTATCGCGGGCCTTGAGCGCGGGGACCGAATCGAGAAATTCCGTAACGAAAAACCTCACGCTCCCCACTCCGACGGGTACGGAGGTGTGGCTTGAAGGCATAGCATGCAATAGCTTTACCGCGGCAGTCCCCGAGTGCCACACGTCTTTTTTTTTATTCTTATTATCAGCGCAATTTTTATGTAAGTACATAAGTACACCATGGGGCATTTCACGCCAAGCGGACACAGATTTCAGGGTCAGGTTTCAGATTTCGGTTATATTTTAGTATGTTACACCTGTATATATCCTCGGTATGTATACGAAATATTTTTGCATTTAGAATCTTAGTTTTCAAAATACAGGTCTTTGAAGATGTCAGTAAGCGCGAGGTATGGGGGACTTTGAATGTAGTTATCAGTTCAAGAAAAGTAATTTTTAAATAAATTGATGACTGAATAATATACCCCATGAAATAAACTTTTTATGCTCATATTTCGAATTTCGAATTTATATTAAAATTCCTTAGAAAAATAAAAAAATATTTTTCTTTGTCATTTTTTACAAACTTTGCGTATTTTTAATTTTTTTAAAGATCATTAAATAAATAGCTTATATTATGCTTAAACTTCATGCAAAGTTCTAGAGTGGTCATCGCAGAAGTTTAGAAGCTACATGTATTATAATGTCGAAGCGCGGCAATATCCCCATACTAGCGCCTAGCGCGACGCACTGCAATATTCATAGAAACGGGGACAAAAAATAAATTCTAGAAATTTGAATTAAATGAAGTGTCAACAGATAGGTCTTTAAAAATTGATTAGAGGATTATATATAAGTTTTATGCTAAAATAAATAATTGACGAGATATACGTATTCAAAGTCGTAAAAATGTCATATTACTTTACTGAATATTTTTTTTTTAAGAAAACTAAAGTAATATTTTCTTGCTTGTTATTTACCACTATAAAATCTTATTAAAACCTGAAACGGTGTTATTAACTAACTATAATGAGATAAATACTGCAGTACGGTGCGCTAACCAACTAAGCGCTAGTATGGGGATATTGCCGCGCTTCGACATCATAATACATGTAGATTCTAAAGTCCTGCGATGACCACTCTAGAACTTTGCATGAAGTTTAAACATAATATAAGCTATTTATTTAATGATCTTTAAAAAAATTAAAAATACGCAAAGTTTGTAAAAAATGACAAAGAAAAATAAATTTTTATTTTTCTAAGGAATTTAAATATAAATTCAAAATTCGAAATATGAGCATAAAAAGTTTATTTCATGGGGTATATTATTCAGTCATCAATTTATTTAAAAATTACTTTTCTTGAACTGATAATTATATTCAAAGTCCCCCATACCTCACGCTTGCTGACATCTTCAAAGACCTGTATTTTGAAAACTAAGCTTCTAAATGCAAAAATTTTTCGTATACATACTGAGGATATAAACAGGTGTAACATACTAAGATATAACCGAAATCTGAAACCTGACCCTGAAATCTGTGCCCGCTTGGCGTGAAATGCCCCCCATATAAAGTATTTTTGGTCAAATTCAGGTGTAAAGTAAATTTCGTGAATTAATTTAGCTTTTCTACCTTGAGTTCGAAAGTATTACAACATATTTGAATTTATGAACTTCTTTATTCGCGTTGAGAGTCGCGTCAAGGCAATACCGTCATAGAGTAAGGCGACGTATATTTGAATCTTGCCCAAGAAGTTTCACTTCTGACATGTGTACTCGGCACACACGCTCTTTTTCTATTTCAAGGTACCTTTACGTCGTATTACATTTAAACTAAGAATAGAATTTGCAAAAATATTATTATAAACTGTATTGAGTAAAAAAAAACAATCATGGTTATAAAGTATGTACTATTTTTAGTTACAATAGATGACAAGAAGTTAAGCGATTTTTTTTATATTCTATAAATAATTTCTGTTTCTTTTTATTCATTGTTCAGTTTAGTTCTTCATTATGGAATAATCATTTTATAGCTGTGAGTTCTTACAATGATTACTAAATATATAATATTATAGGATAAAAAGTTGATTGATGGTGTTTGGGAATGAATTATATTTTTGTATTATTTTAAACATTTAACTTCAATGATTTTAAGATGATCATTAGATTTTTTCAGTTTTTTTATAAAGACTATAAATATATTATATAATTTACTAGGTTCCGCCCGCGGCTTCTCCCGCGCAGTCAAAGAAAAACCCGCATAGTTCCCGTTCCCGTGGGATTTCCGGGATTGCGTCATTTTCCCGGGATAAAAAGTAGCCTATGTCCTTTCTCGGGTATCAAAATATCTCCATACCAAATTTCATGAAAATTGGTTCAGTAGTTTAGGCGTGATTGAGTAACAGACAGACAGACAGAGTTACTTTCACATTTATAATATTAGTATGGATTATATGTATTGATGTTATACGGGTAATAAATGATAAAATATATTTATTTACTTTAAACATCGAATCAACCCTTAATCAACCATAAGAAAGGTGTTCGTTTATAAGAAGAACAAAACTGTAATACGTGAGACACGCGAATAATTTATTATATTATACAGTAGTAGTACCAAGAAGCTTATATCTTATACACTGGAGATTTCGGTACGAACATTTGACGTGTAACAAGAAAATTGTTGTGTTCTATCACTTTCACACCTAACTTGGTATTGCCACTGTTAATACGAAGTTTTCCCAAGGCTACTATGTATGCTGTAATATTCTGTGCAAAAGGATAGTTTTTGTTCATGAGTTTGTTGATAAATTGCCAAAAACGTCATTCAGAAGCATTGTTGGATGAGACAATTATTATTTATGCTAAATAAAATAAGTATCTGAACCAATTATTAAAAAGCGATATTCCCTGATTATGGGTAGTTACCATAATAAAATTGTAGCAACTCTCACTTTGACAATATGACATAAGTGTCAAAAAAATTGCGTCGCTTCGAATATTTAAGTTAATATTGTTGCGTATTTAATAAATATTTTCCGAATATTAATAACTAGATTTCCGCCCGCGGCTTCGCCCGCGTTTGCAAAGGAAAACCCGCATAGTTCCCGTTCCCGTGGGATTTCCGGGATAAAAACTATCCTATGTGTTAATCCAAGTTACCCTCTATATGTGTGCTAAATTTCATTGTAATCGGTTCAGTAGTTTTTACGTGAAAGAGTAACAAACATCCATACATCCATACATCCTTACAAACTTTCGCCTTTATAATATATATTAGATAGCAATGCCCTGCGGTTTCACCCGCATAGATAGCGATATCGTTACAGTGAAAAGTCTACTATAGGTCGGACTATAGGTTTAATTTTTAATCACATGAAAATCACCTTTACCCCGTCCCGCACTACGGCCTTTTTTTTTTTTTTTAGTGGGGAAATCTTTCATAGATACCCACGGCCTCCGGGGGAGGGGCCGTGGGTTATGTCGGATTCCTACCGACCAAAACCCCACTGTGTTCCGTCAAGACGCATATTGGTAGAATTCCTCCGTGACCCCCGCACTACGGCCTGCTCGAACAGTATACCTACTATTTTCTGTAGATTGACACTTTTAAAAATTCGTTATATCTTTTGAATGGAATATCCAATTCTTTTCATTTAAAAAGTATTTTGCTGGTATTGAAACAGTCTATAATAAAACATCATTTAATGGGATAAGGATTAATATATATGTATGGATAACATGGTTTGATTACTGACGGCACTTCTATTTACTTTGAAAACGTAAAAAAGTTGTTGTAGTACCATAACTACTGAAGATGGACATATGGTATCGTGGACTTTCTTGTAGATATTGATCCATTCTATAATACCGTAGAACATTTTTTTGTTCTATCTTCAATAGATTCCACAGCGCACGCGATGACAGAAGTTTTATTGAGGATTTTTTTACACCTTGGGTTACATTATTGCATTTTTGGTAAGGATCTCTAATTTTTTTGAAAATGCAATATAGCCTATGTTGCTCAGTAAAGATGCAGCTTTCTAATGGTGAAAGAATTTTTGAAATCGGTCCAGTAGTTTTTGCGTGAAAACCATACATACATACATACATACATACATACTTACAAACTTTTCCTCTTTATAATATTAGTATAGATGTATTGCATTGTGAAAAATTGCAGAAGTTTTTGGACACCAAATTCTGGCCTATAATTTTACAGGCAAGTGTATATTTACGTTATTTACAATATTCCTTAATACTCGTGCATTTACCTGTTTAGAATCATTTTAATGGCAAAAATCATCAAATTTATCATCATTTTACTAAGCAATCATGTTAAATAAGTTCTTTTCCTAATACTTTCATCATTTTTCAACAAGTTTTCAACAAACAAATTTAACAAGTAAGGTAACCATGATGATGGGTTTTTACGGATAGCGACGATAATATTATATTGCTAAACAATATTATGATGAACATTTAGAACACCATTTTAAATTTTTTTATACTAGTAATGAAACAACACACGACATCGGTATTGCACTCACATATTGTGGTTTGTTCTTTTTTACATTGAAATTTATACTTTTTAACCTAATATTTTTTTTGTTTTACGTATTTCAGCTTTCCAAAAATGAAATAAAAAGAAATAAATGGCTGTCCATAGTGCCTATCAAGGGTAAAATTTATCAACATGCCAGAATATGCAGTTTGCATTTTAAGCCTGAGGATTACGGTCCAGAAAAAAAAATACCTTTTGAAAAGTGCTATACCTTTTTATTTACCACATTCTTGTTACTGCGTCTCAACTGATAAAGTAATTTTAATTATATTATAATTAACCACCATGAAACCATTAGTAACCGTAAGTACAGCTCCTGAAAGACATACGAATTTCTGAGAACTGTAATATCGTTACCACACATCAACACTAGCGATGCAACTCTCCCTTTGGAATATTGAAAAGTTTTAGACTGAAGCTTGAGTAACAGTAACAAAACGATCTTTTAATGTATGTAGCACTCATTTCAAAATCGTAGTATGAGATCAAAAGTTATCAAGCGTTATTTAAAACTATCATTCTCTACCAATTAAAATGGTATGTACATATAAAGATGATAATTATTCATGTAAGTTGACCAGTAATATTATAATATAAATACTGTTAAAAATATATGTCGTTATTATTTATAGACCATGATTTTTAGTTTTTTTTATTTCGAAAAATCCTGAATATACAAACCAGTGTGGTCACCCACAGAAAGAGACAAAAAACAACACTGACGTCATTCAAGGTTATATTTTCTTGTGACAAGTTAATGGTCATAGTGCAATCTCCAGTGTAAGATATAAGCTTCTTGAGTAGTACAATATTGTCGGGCGTTTCGTAATTTTGATTATAAAAATGATTTTAAAATTAATAGATACTATAACTCCTTTTTCATGACACCATTTATATATTACCTGAGATAATTTATCTTCTACATTTTTATAAATCTGTATATTTTACCTGCATAGGTACTGTTGTGTAATATTTGTAAATTAAATACATAATATATAGACTAGTTTTTGTTATTGGATTACTCTGAATACTTGGTGGATAAATAATAAAATATTATTCGATTGGTGTTGTTTTTATTTATGTGTAATCTTAAGTTTTTATAATTTCAATTAAAGATGTATTAATAATTATTATGATCTATGTCTTACAGTAAAACTAAAACCTCTTAGGTAATTGCAGAATTTTCATCTTTGGCTAGCCTATTGATATTATTGAAGTGAAACTTCTTTATCGGGGTTGGAAAAAAATTTTGTGTAACATTTTATGGTTGGTAAATAATATGTTAATATTATTTTTTAAATGATTAGGCATTTGCGCGGTACAAAGTTGCATATGTACATAATATGCATATTTAACGTATTTGTTAATAACCTTACATATTGTCAAGAAGTATTAATTAAAAATTATAATGGTCGTAACTATGTACTTAAAGACTCGAAGGCACGAAAAAAATTGTTAATAAAGCCGTTTCATTTATAGAATATATTGGTTTTTCTATAAATATGTCTTCTAAATAGAAGGGCCTATTCAACAAATGAGAAACAAAAGTAATTAATTGTTATATCATATTATTGTGTACCCATTGACCAATATATTACTAATTATTAATATACCAATAGATTTTCTATTGTGTCTGTGATTCCGTGGCCTGAGTTATTAAACCAATAACTATTATAATATCTTTAATTTCGCTTTATAATACCTACACTAGCTGTACTAAGTACTCAAGAATTTCTATCCTTTAGTTTCTGTGATCTGTGATTTCTATAGTCATGTGTTGCTCTTCTTTTACTTTAAACTTTAGTTTCCTTTAGATATTATGTTTACCTACTGATGACATATAGACTAGCAATATGATACTTACCTATAATGTTAGGACTTAGGCGTAGCGATGCTACGCTATAATTATCTAATATTTTTAGCGATACCAGAGCAAGTAACTAGAGTTTTTATAAACTCAATTCCTAACTCGAAAGGGAAAAATCGGAACCCTAAAGGATCACTTTGTTGTCCATCTGTCTGTCTGTCTGTCCCTTTTCCTCAGGAACGCTTGGAGATATGAAGCTGAAACTTATTTTTATGTTGGACAATGGACACTTACACGTGCGATGCACTTAAATATCTAAGCCCATCGAGTTTTACCTTCAAAAATATATATAAATAAGAGATTATATTGTAGACATTCATTTGAATAAAAATTTTCAAACATAGCGCTCGCTATGTTGTTTTTATTATTATGTTTAGCGGCAGTGCTGTGGTATACAGTATTTAGATATAAAAGAAAAAGATTATATGAACTCGCAGATTTGCTACCGAGCCCTGAAGGAATGAACAATTTGCTCGGCATAATGCAACATACATTTAAAGGAACAGATGGTGAGTATTTTAGAGGTAGTTCAGCAGTATTTTTCATTTAATATTTTCAAATAATTATCTAGGTCTCCTTTTAAAAGCGGACAAACGTGTTACGTGCGGCACTTGCGACGTGTGAAATAACATCCTGCAACATTAGAAACATACTAAATAATTCACCCATTTCCATGACTTAATTATTATTGATCCCTTTAAAATAATATGATAATTGATAAATAGGTATTATTTTTTAAGAAGATGAAATTGTTGATGACTACGAATCTATCTCTTTTGTGGGATTGAATTGTATTAAAAATGTTGTCAATTTCCCTGAAAATTTCTTCACGCTTTAATCTTAAAGCCTCTTGAAATAAAGAAAATTTGACTTATTTTATCGCGTAGCATATCTGTTAGTCTGTACCTAATGTAATGTCTGTAGCATCTACCTACCTACTAGGTACCGATTTTATGCAATTTGAAATGAAAATCTTTTACTTAGATATAATATCTTCGATCTTAATAATTATAATATTATATAATTAATATAATGATATATAATTAATATTTAATACCTACTGTTTCATTTACATAAGTATTATTTAAATTCGAACTAAGGAGATCTTGTTAGAAACTAGATCAAATTTAATTTGCGGCGATTGAGTAGGTACTAGGTAGTTGAGTTGATACTAATTATCTACATATATTTATATAAATGTAACCCGTTTTCCTTGGTCACGGCATCACACGTGAACGGGTGGACCGATTTCGATAATTCTTTTTTTATTATATTCCTTGAAGTACGAGGATGGTTCTCATGTAGAGAAAACGTAAATATGTACCACGGGCAAAGCCGGGGTGGACCGCTAGTCTAATAATAATTGAACTAGTTACGTAGGCTAAATAATCATCACTACATAGTATAAAACAAAGTCGCTTTCTCTGTCCTTATGTCCCTACATCCCTATGTCCCTATGTCCCTTTGTACGCCTAAATCTTTGAAACTACGCAACGGATTTTGATGCGGTTTTTTTATAGATAGAGTGATTCAAGAGGAAGGTTTATATGTATAATAACATCCATCAAATAGTGGAGAAGTACTGTTATTTTTGAGGTTTCTAATGTGATGTCGTAAAAAATTTGATTTTTTTTCGCTTACATTGCAAACGCAGGCTGAACCCTACGAGTTTTATCAAAATAATGTACTAAGTATTATACACATTGAAAAGGTCTACAGAAAAGTCCGCGGTGGTATATGTCTATCTCTTATGGATAACCCACAATAACTTTTTTTGTCATTTACTTTTTACGACAAATAATGGCTAATTTTCGAAGCGATTTTAACCAATACAGCATTAATCCTTAACCAATTAAATACCTTGAATACATTGTTCATTTAATATAGATCTATATGGCCCTTTACACCGTATGATTTAAGTGAATATTTTCGAAGATATTACAGATTTAAAAATTGCGGGACGTAGCGTTTGCGGCGGTACCGGCCGGCCGCCCGGCAGCCGGCTATATATTTTATACCCGTGCGAAGCCGGAGCGGGCCGCTATGTTTTTATATACAACGTTCACAGTTTTTCTGTAGTGTATTTGGTATCAGCATTGCACCCGTGCGAAGCCGGGGCGGGTCGCTAGTAGTTTCTACTTAATTATAGTTTAGGTATATTTATTTAACCTAGCGGCCTAATGCCAATGTCACCACAGAAATTAAGTGACATATCACACTAGCGGATTGCGAGCGGTTTCAAAGCGGAGCGGGTGCGCAACGAATACGTTGCGGTTGCGCAGCGAATTCGTTGCGGACGCGTGGCAGATGCGCAACGTTTACGTCGCAGTCATGTACACTCATTAACAAAATGGAATCCGTGCTGGTTGTTACTTATAACTTGTGATAGTATAATAATTATGAGATCATTATTTTTTACGAGTTTCATAACATGTTAATGTTTAGGGTATTGTTTTATCTATTAAATCTTGGTCGAAATGCAATCAGATAACTTAATTGCTCATTAAGAAAGTTCATTAGTGAAATAAATGTTAAAGCTCCTTAACTAAAACAGGGCTATCTTATTATTAGATAAATAGCAGTGAATAGAAAATTTTATCAAGCAACCAGCAACTCACTATCACTTTGCTCATAATTAGGTTCACAAAATCTCTTTATAACATACGTTGCTATGGGAGAGATTATACTGGTCAGTCGTTACATACTTTTGGAATGTATGGTACATTCTAAAAGTCCTAGTAATTCAATTTTATAGCACCTTTTTTTAACAACTCCAGTTGTTATTACATCTTTAGTTAACTGTTAAGTAAGTGCATTTCCACAGTACGGTTAAAAAATTGAGTGCTACAGAAACGATGGAAATATTGAATGGAAGTTAGGCAAGGCGGAAGGGCTGGCTTTTGTGCGAGAGTATACAAAATGACGCGTCCGCAACGAATTCGCTGCGCAACCGCGGCGTGTTCGTTGCGCGCCCGCAACGTATTCGTTGCGCACCCGCTCCGCTTTGAAACCGCTCGCAATCCGCTAGTGTGATATGGCACTAAATAGGTAAGTATTTTTTGCGGTTAATATGTTTTCAAGGATTTTTTGCGGTTTCGAAAGCTTTCCCAAAAGTGTTGAAAGTTCAGATTCCAAACTTGTTGCGCAGGGAATGAAGAAAACTACCTAAATAAATATTCCTTTTCCACAAGTACCGTGGTCATTCACACAAATTAAAACCTATTTATTTAAAAACTGGCATCAATTATTATTGTCTTCTTTTTCAGTTGCGTTCCATGTTATAAAGGAATTCACCAAGTTTTGTGAAAAAAGCGGAGGAATTATTAAATTTTGGGGAGGACCAATATTTTTCGCAGGTTTTTGTATTGTATACCTACACCTTACGGTGCACTTATCTACCTATATCAAACGAGCGAATGCTCATTCTAACCCCATTTGTGTAAACAGGCGTAGAGCTTTCTTTCGTTGTTCTTATTGCGTTCGAAAATATTCTATGTCATGTTCTTACTGATCAACACTGACTACGAGTTTTCGTTTACATTAAGATCACGAGAGAATGCTCTTGCTCTAGCTCTATGTTCGTTTGATGTTAATGCATCTCTACAATAATTAGAGGTTTTTTTATTTGACTAAAATATCTAAATATTTACATTTAAGCAGTCCGTTACAATTCAATATTAATTATTATATATTCAAGAAAACTTGACTTATTTACATATAAAATGAAATAACTATTTTACTTATGAGTTACTTACTATTAATGAAATAACTATTTTACTTATGAGTAACTTACTATTAATTAAATAACTATTTTACTTATGTAGTTCGTTGCCGATTCAAAGTATCTATTTATTTCCAGGCTCCTGAAAAACAGTTTATAACTATATTAGGAGCCTAGGTCATTTAATATATGTAGCAATTTTTGTTGAAAAATAAACGACTTTTTATTTTATTTAATTAACTTTACAGGTGTCATGAGACCGAATGATGTTGATTTTATATTAAAGAACTTCCCAGAAAAGGAAAGTCGAGAGAAGTTACTAAGAGAATTTACTGGCAATGCTGGGATTTACGCACCTGGTCAGTTAATTAATTATACTTAATTCAAATAAAATGAAAAAATCCATGCTAGTACTTCTAAATTGTTAAGTAATTTGTTGAAATTTTGGTTGAAAATAAATCATAAGCTGTACAAACCATATTTATGTCTTCTATAAAAGAAAATTGTCTTTAATGGACAAATAAATATGTAGAGAAACATTGTATCTATAAAAAATGAAAATATATTTTATGACTACGGCCTTGAAGAATAAAGTTGTAGCAGAGTATTAAGGCACAAATATTATTTTAAATGACTTTGTATATTATGTGCAATAATGTATGTATTTTCAATCAATTAGCAATCTTTATAATTATACGTATTATTATAAAATCCTCGTGTCATAGTAGGTAGATACTAAATACTTGTAACCAGACTTCTGTGAAATAGTTTGACAGATTTCAATGATAATTTTGTGAAGATATTTTTTTGTTAGATCTGAGTGTTCTCAATATTATTTATACCCCAGTTATAAGGGTGTTCTGATCAACAGAACAATTTGGGGGCCAGCTAGTACAAACGTATCTAAGGCGACAAACATCGACGATCATTTGTTGGGCCAAAGCAGGCATTGTGAAGAGGGCACAAAACATTGAAATTTAAACAAATGCTTGTTAACTATAATTTTAGTGCCAATTTGGACGCGTCGGAGGAAGATCATGGTGCCGGCATTTTCTCCGAAAATAATAAATGGTTTCTTAGATACAATTGTCGCCCAAAGTGAAAATCTTACTAAGCGTTTGGCGAAAGACGATCGTATTGGTACTGGGCAGTTTAGCATTTGGCTGTATGTTACTGGTTTCACTTTGTCCACTATTGCAGGTGAGTTCTGAACAAAGTACAAATTAGCAGAAATGACGACATTTTTATCGTGTAAATAATTTTACTCGAGCGTGTGTGCCGAGCACACGTGTTAGAAGTGAAACTTCTCTGGCAAGATTTAAAGATATCAAAATCGTCGCCTTACTCCATGACGTGACTGTATTGCCATGACCCGAGCTTGAAATTTTAATCTGCACTGCTTAGAGAAGTTTCTTTTCAATAATATCCAATGTAAAAGGTAAATTTGGCGAATGTTTGCATGAAGACGGAAATACAAATTTTTATATACCCTTGAACAGGAACGAAGCTCGTAGAAATCTGAAAATAAAACGCAATGTCCAAAACTTTACCTAAAACATATTTTTTGCTTCAAACCGGGTCTTTCAGAATAAAGTACCACTAACAACAATAAAGTACTACCTAACAAGAATTTAATATAGTTTCAATGTCAATTTATTTTATCTAATTACTTACTCTGAATTATATTTTTACGTATCCTCTAGGATAAAACCTACCCTATGTGTTAATCCAAGTTACCTTCTATATGTGTGCTAAATTTCATTGTAATCGGTTCAGTAGTTTTTACGTGAAAGAGTAACAAACATCCATACATCCATATTTAAAAACTTTCGCCTTTATAATAGTAGTAGGATTAATTTTCCAGAAACGTCCCTCGGCGTGAATCTGGACATCCAGCGAAATCCAGACATACCGTTCCTAAATGCTATTAACCGCACATTATTTTTAATGACAAAACGGATGTTAACTGTTTGGTTGTGGCCCGACTGGTTATTTAGACTAACCCTATCATATAGAGAGGCGCAAGAATGCAAGGAGATTATGAATGGCTTAACTAATAAAGTAAGTACATAATGTTATGTTTTGTGGTACTTAATTTCTTAATTTTACCATTTAGTGACGAACAAGAATAAGATGTTAATTTTAGACATTCCTTTTTAGCGTTCCGTACGCAAAGTGTAAAACGGGAGTCGGGACCCTATTACTAAGCCTCCGTCCGTGTCTGTCTGCGCGAGTCCGACTCGCACTTGGCCGGTTTTTTAATAAATCTCATATTAATACCCTTATTTATATTGCAAAAGCATTTTGCACTCTATAAACTTGTGGTTTTTATTTTTATATTATTTCAGATAATGCAAGAGAGACGTGAAGTACTGAAGGATTTTAAAGGTAGCAGTAACAACAATTCTATTTACGGTATGTTACTTGAATAGAACACTTCTAGTTTTAATTTACGAATATTAAAATGTTAAAATCTGTGTAAACGAGTCATTCATTTAGTTTAAGAATAGTTTTAAGAAGGTAAAGTATGAAAGAACGCTTAATTTTAGGTCAAGGTGAACACCAAGTAAAGAGTTTCCTAGATCACCTAATAATGCAGTCTAAAGTCAATAAAATGACTGATACTGAAATAAGGGAAGAAATTTTGGTTTTATTGATAGCGGGAACTGATACCTCTGCTGTGGCGATATGTAATACTTTGAAGCTATTAGCAATGTATCCCGAAGTACAGGCTAAAGTTTATAATGAGTAAGTTATTTGTCAAGACATTTCTAATCTCAGGCACTCTTCACAATGAGCAAAGTTGGCCCAACAAATGATCGTCGATGTTTGCCGCCATTACAGTATAATGAATAAACACCTACAATGATGGCCGATCATAGACATTAATACTCTCTACATTATCGTGATTGCCTCTTCTCGCCCAACGCTGCTCATTGTGAAGAGGGCCCATTATTAACAGATTGAATATTATAATTTGTCAAGGAAATATATAAAAATTGCAGCCTCTTTTGTATCTTTTTGTAAACTATAATAAGAATATAATCGTAATATAATAATTAATAAGAATATAATATTTGAACCAGTTTAACTATAAATATAGGAACTTATAAAATAAAACATTTGATATACAGTCCAGATTTTGGTCCTATTATTGAGTTTTCCTATCTACTGCATTTTTTTTAAATAAAATATCAAATTTCATGTAAGAGCTAGCGCGCACGAGCAACTTTGTCTCCGCAACTATTTTATCTCTCCACCCATGGGCTAGTATGAAAGTGCGCGCACGTAGCGACGCAACTCCCCATACAAATTGATGGGAGAGACAAAATAGTTGCGGAGACAAAGTTGCTCGTGCGCGCTAGCTCTTACGTTATTCGATAAATATACATTTTTATCAATCAGGATAATGAGCGTCTTGAAGGATGACCATCCACTTGACAAAAATAGTCTCAGAGACCTCGACTATTTACAAAGAGTTATAAAGGAATCCCTCCGACTATTTCCTCCTGTACCAATTATTGGAAGAAAACTCGATACTGAAGTTAAATTACGTGAGTTATTTCGTAAAAAAATCTCAAGAATTCATTACATAGGTACATACTTCTACTAGATTGCTGTAAATACAATCTTGCAAGATAGGTGTAAAACATAGTTTCAAATAATAATTTTAAGATAACATCATTATTATCTTTGTAAGTACCTATATAATAACGGGTCATGAGGTCACAGTTGATGCAAAATTACCTAAATTACTTTAAAATGTGCCTACTTATTCTTTACAGAGGATTTACCTATTTATTATCTTCAATATACTTAATTATTGTTGTTAATAATAGCATCTTAATATATATAAATCTCGTGTCACAATGTTTGTCCTCAATGGACTCCTAAACCACTTAACCGATTATAATAAAATTCGCACACCATGTGCAGTTCGATCCAAGTTGAGAGATAGGATAGTTTAAACATGTAGGTACCACGGGCGAAGCCGGGCGGACCGCTAGTTTATTTTAATTTCTAGGGGTTAAATTTCTGTAATTACATTATACTTAATGTACAATTCCTTTATTTAAATTGAATATTTTGTGTGCTTATTCATTATTTTAGGATAAATCCTATTTTGCTTTCAATAGCTTCTGGCGCCATACTCCCTGAAGGAGCAGAAGTTATAATATCTATCTGGGGCATTCATCGAGATGTAAACAACTGGGGATCTACAGCAGAATGCTTTGATCCAGATAGATTCCAATCAAAGGAAGATGGCGGTCGCTTTATACCGTTTGGTTCAGGGCCGAGAAATTGCATTGGTGAGTACAAAATGCCATTTGCTAATTCTGGAATCGATTTGTTTATACGGTAGATAGTTCCATTTTGTTCCCTATCGTATCATTCTTGTGAATTACATAACATTATAATTCAGATAATATGGCGAACACAAAAATATTATGTGTGGTTTTGATTTGTTTCCGTTTCTAAATAAATGGTCAGTTTTTTTTAAGTTCAATTGTTATAGGTCTACCAGAATCTGATGGCATATTTATATTTAAGAAATAAAAGATTTTCATGTGGCAACTTATTTGACAACTATCAAATTGGTTGTCAAATTATGTGTCTTTTTTGCAGTTGATGAATAATTTTTAGGATTTTGTCTAAAAAATCTTCGAAAATGTCGAAAAAGCCGCTGTGATCACAAGCAAGAGGTGTTGTTTATAATGTGTATAGAAAAATATTTGATGAAGAAGGGTCAAACACATCACAATTTTCAATTTAGAAGATTTTATTGGTAAATTGGACTTACCCGCTTTGATACTTTCAATTAAAAAATATTATATGTAGGTAACTATAATATTGTTTGTTGATTGGAATATAATTTTATGAAAACTTATTACAGGAGTTTCCAATACGGCTATTCGTCAAGTCCAAGCTGTCCAAGTAAATTTTATAATGTGTGTATCTGTTAATACTTACGAAAATAAACATAGTTTTATTTTATTTTTATTTTATTTTATAAAAAATTATAAGCAGTCTAGTTTTCTATCGATATAAGATCGATATAACATCGATATTTTCACATGGCATAATGATAATGAACATACAAATATAGGTATGTGTAAATAATGATATGTATTACCTATATAAAAGTAATATGTATATTATACATGTAAGTATGTACCTATATAATATTAAGTGGATATCTCATTATTAAGTACAGTATTGTCCACTTAAGTAATGTGACTAATGATATTGAGAACAAACTAAAAAATAAGCAGTATCAAGATCGTTCAGTCCATTTTCCCTAGGGTTGCACACTCAAAATTTTGATTTCCCTAATTGCCATCAGATTCTGGTTTACCTATATAGATTTTTTGTATAGTTTAATATGACGTGGTTTCTCAAAGTAGTCTACGATTACATCCTATTTGACTTCTTAGAACTAACTTTTTTGCAGAAGTTATAAAATTTCTTGCTAAAGTTAAGGGTGAAAACGATGAAAGTATAGATAAATTATTTCTTTCAGGATATCAATATGCATTGACTGGTATTAAAATAGCACTTGCAACAATACTTCGACACTACAGAATCGTGGGTAAAGAAGCAAGTAGCAATGTTCCAACAATGGATTTGAAATTTTCCATAATGCTGAGAGCAACAGATGAATATCAGATTTCTTTGGAACGCCGTTGATGTTTAGCTATAAGTTATTTAAATAATAAATGAAATTGCTTTTAATACGTTTGATTTTTATTGTGTCTCCTTTTCTGAGATTTGTTGGTATTTTGAAATATTTAATTATCATAGAATTTTAGATTTCTACGTCAGAATAGGTCAGGATGCATAAGGTATTGCAAAATATTTTAAAGGTTTCTTTCCTTTGAGGCTCACAATAACAAACAAAATATAATATCTGAATAAGGTAAACAAACAAATAAAACACGAAATGCTCGATCAATATTTATTACGCCATACACGACTATTACATAGGTACAATATGATAATTTCAAACGGTACGATCACAAATTTTGTTTTAGTCTACGAACTCTGCCTTCTATCGCAGTGAGCATATAATACAATGTTTTTAAATCATGGCTTTCATTCCGTCTAATATCTACAGCACTAATAGTTGGTGATAATATGCAGTTTTGATTTATTATTTCACGTTTTTTGATTTTCACTTGCAAGTTCTCATCTTGTCTTCCGCTAGGCTTCATTGTACACGCTTCTACGTATATATTTGATGGAGAAAATGTATCGAGTTCATTTGTTAGCCGTCTTTTAACTGAAAATATTAAAAAAAATAATAAATACCAACACAATATACAAACGCCATGGTAATTCATTTTTATAAACTAGAGAATTAACTTTGCACCTACTCTATAAATATTTTTTATTTGATTGATATTTTTTACGACATTCCTCAATGATTTCATCAGAACAGAACTTACCATTCTGTTTAAACCGTATAATTTTTTTCGATAAGAGATCACTGTAATATCGACATGATGATGCCATCTGATCTTCTATGTGGTCTCCGCTGGTGTGCACTAAAAATGAATAAATAATAAGAAACCGAAAAATACAATTATTATTAAAAGTAAATTATTACGTAGGTACTACATTCGTTAAATCTTCTTCATTATTTTTGAAATGAACTTCTTTAGATGCGTTGAAAGTAAAATTTTCAGGACGGGGCGTGGCAATACCGTCACGTCATGAAATAAGGATTTTGGTATCTTTGAATCTTGCCAAAGAAGTTTCACTTTTGACTCGTGTGCAAACACACACACACACACACACACACGCTCTTTTAAGCAAAGACAAACATAAAAATTACAAGGTAGGTACCTACTATAAAGAAAATGTAAATTCTATTCAATTTTAAAGGAATTTTACTATCTGCAATGAACCAGTTAATGCTACAATGTTATTATGTACGCAAATAATTTAACTTGACTTTAAGATACTTTTTAACTGTCAAGGAAAACGGCAAATGCGATTTTGTTCCAGTTTCTTACCGTAATCCTTGTGTTTATTATATTTTCTAGAACAGTAAGGACATGTAAATGGCAACGACCCGAGTATTGCTTGTATGGATTGCGAGTGTTTTTCTGTAAAAAAAGAAAATATGTTTTTTTGTTAAATGTTCAGGATAAAAAGGCTCTTTTCATCAGAAACGTTTGTTATGGACCTTTTTTTTTGGTAAACCTACCTACCAGTAGGTATCTAGTAGGTAATTTTCTAAATTTTATCATACAGGATTGTTTTTTTATAATGACAAATTATTAAATCATAAAATCATTTTTCAAATCAATTTTGAAGTGTAATTGAGTAGCTATCTAGCAAACATAAAAAATACAATATAGGTACATTTCCTAAATGTTCTATCTCTTTACGTTCAAGAGATATATAAATTAACAATTTCATAAGAACCCATAGCGTAAAATAGTCTTTCAATATGGAGCTATAATATTTTATAACACCTTTTGGCTTTTGGGTAGTTTATGAAAATTATAACAGGGTATGATATAAATAGGGTATTTATTACCCATTACATATTGTCGTTGTCGAGGTTGTTTACATTAACCTCTATCTCAGTACAAAGAACTACATTTTTACAAAATAATATACTTTTGCATTGTTGTAATTTTATTGAGGATGTTTCAGTTCTTTTTAATTAGATGAATCAACAATTTATTTGATGCACAAAATCAAAGAAAAATTAACATTAGTTCTATTGTATACGTTGGGTAGTTTTTAAATTCCAAATATTATGAAGATACAGGTAAAATATTGTTATACCTACCGAATTTTTTTCCTAAATTTTTAACCTATCCGAGCGAACCTTTATTTCTCTCCTCAAATTATTATTATCGTAAAATAAATAAATGTTACAAGCGTTTACAGCTTGTTTGCATATGTGCTTGATTATGTAATTAAAATTTCAAAATAATTCGGATACAAACCTTCAGGTACCATAATTCCACCAATCACAGCACTCGTTTGCTTACAGCAATTGATTTGTCGTGACGTCACAAAACCAATGGTACGACTGTTGTTACTAGTTTTCTTTGCTGTGGGAGAAATCGCTTCAAAATTAGTAGTATTGTAAAAACGTTATTTTAATTCCAATTACTGTAAACAAAAAAAAACTTATTCAATCGTTTATTAATTACTAGCTTTCCGCCCGCGGCTTCGCCCGCTTTGTATAAAACATAATAAATTATATACTAAAACCTTCCTCTTGATCACTCTATCTATTAAAAAAAACGCATCAAAATCCGTTGCGTAGTTTAAAAGATTTAAGCATACATAGGGACATAAGGACAGAGAAAGCGACTTTGTTTTATACTATGTAGTGATAATATGTAGTTAGAGCTTTAGATAAGCTTTCATATTTTTTTTAATATCTGTGAATCAACCCTAAACAGATTGAATATTTTTTCCTCAATAATTGTGCTGGTCACGAAAAATAAATATATTTATACCAAAACTATCTAACAATAAACGCAACCTAATCAAATATACTAACATTTAAATATTTTCCCAAGTCGTGAATGTGTGGAATCATTTTGTACGCCTGCTTCCATATTCTGAGAGTGGACTATGCATCTACCTCGGTCATATATGAACAAACAGTCTAGAACAATCGATATTGCATATTATTATTTTACTATAAACAATATTAATGTCTGTGCTTTTAGAAATAGCACACTTTCTTAACTTTTATAGTTATTTACACTAAGACAATAAAACGAAAAGATACTTTCTAAGATTTGATCTCTCTGTTGTTCTTTCTATTTCAGGTTTCCAAAGGTGGAATCAATTATAATAATTTTACTTTTTCTTCGGCAATATGACAGATTTAAGCTTATCTTTTATTTTACCCAAACATAGTATTATATTATCTGTGCCCAAACGAAGCACTTTCAATAAGCAAACTAAATCAAAAATTTTAAATGTTCAGATAGCATAGTTCTTATTTGCACTGTATCCTCCATATTGTAATATTTCAATGTCATAAAGCGAGAATGCCATTTATTCCCACTATAAAACACATAAATCTTCCAAGTTGAAACGCTGAATCAATCAAACTTAGATCCACTTTATTCCGCGTTTTATATTACAAGAAACGATCAAATACACAGAGCTGTAAAACGGAGTTTTCCGATTTATCATTTTCCTCTTTGGAAAAATCAGTGACATTATAAAGATTTTACAGAAAATAATGTTTCAGTAATGAAATATAATACGTAGGTAATAACATAATAATAATATTTTACCCAAACACATACATATCTACTAAACATTTATACCCAAGAAGCTTATATCTAACTAGCAATGCCCTGCGGTTTCACCCGCATAGATAGCGATATCGTTACAGTGAAAAGTTTACTATAGGTCGGACTATAGGTTTATTTTTTAATCACATGAAAATCACCTTTACCCCGTCCCGCACTACGGCCTTTTTTTTTGTTTTAGTGGGGAAATCTTTCATAGATACCCACGGCCTCCAGGGGAGGGGCCGTGGGTTATGTCGGATTCCTACCGACCAAAACCCCACTGTGTTCCGTCAAGACGCATATTGGTAGAATTCCTCCGTGACCCCCGCACTACGGCCTGCTCGAACAGTATACCTACTATTTTCTGTAGATTGACACTTTTAAATTCGTTATATCTTTTGAATGGAATATCCAATTCTTTTCATTTAAAAAGTATTTTGCTGGTATTGAAACAGTCTATAATAAAACATCATTTAATGGGATAAGGATTAATATATGTGTATGGATAACATGGTTTGATTACTGTCGGCACTTCTATTTACTTTGAAAACGTTAAAAAGTTGTTGTAGTAACATAACTACTGAAGATGGACATATGGTATCGCGGACTTTCTTGTAGATATTGATCCATTCTATAATACTGCAGAACATTTTTTTGTTCTATCTTCAATAGATTCCGCAGCGCACGCGATGACAGAAGTTTTATTGAGGATTTTTTTACACCTTGGGTTACATTATTGCATTTTTGGTAAGGATCTCTAATTTTTTTGAAAATGCAATATAGCCTATGTTGCTCAGTAAAGATGCAGCTTTCTAATGGTGAAAGAATTTTTGAAATCGGTCCAGTAGTTTTTGCGTGAAAACCATACATACATACATACATACATACATACATACTTACAAACTTTTCCTCTTTATAATATTAGTATAGATACACTGGAGATTTCAGTATGAACATTAACTTGTAACAAGAAAATATGACCTTGAATGACGCCTGTATGTTTTTTTATCCCTTATAGATATAAGCTTCTTGTTCATATCCATCGGCTAAATAGCCTTGTCGAATAGTATGACATAAATGACATGAATTAAAATATTTAAATAAGTATATTATCATAGTGGCGTAGCTACCCAGAGGCTAAGTGAGGCAGAGCCCTCGAATCCCAGGAGAAAATCTAGATCGAACTATCGAAAATTTCTCCCATTTTCAAAATAAATAGGTATGACAGGTTGCAACTTAGTTAGTTGGTATGTCTAGATAAACAAAATAAAAATAAATAGTTTTTTTTCATCGTCGATGAGAGGCCCTCTTTTGTTATTTGCCCCACCCCAGGGCCCTTGCTTAAGTAAGCAAGGGCCCTGGTAACCAAGGTACCTGGTAACCTGGTAACCAAGTGGTTACGACACTGGTTACAACATTGTGAAGTAAACCAACTATCAGCAATTCATTGAGAAGACTGTCGAGATTCACACACAGTTACAAATATTGTACTGTGTCATAGTCTATAGCGTATTTAAATTTTCAAATACAGCCAAGTTCTGAAGAGGTACTTATCTAACTGATGGTTATATTATACTATACTAAGGGCCGATTTTTCAATGCTTGGATAAAACTTATCCGTCCAATAAAGTATTACACGATAATATTAAAATGTCACGTAAACTGTCAAATACGGGCAATTAGAATACGTTTATAAAATGGTAGTTTTATACATTATTCGACGAATAAGTTTTATCCAAGCATTGAAAAATCGGCCCTAAACTAATTTGGAGTGTTCTTCACCAATTCCAAATCGCAGAGAACCGACTAACATGCATGGCTAAAGCACAAAGCTATATTGCTCAATACTTGGATCATTTAGATTTTAGAGCGAGCTTCAAAGGATCGAATATACTGGAACATTTTAATCGTTCAATTAAATCGTTTTATATGATAATTATACATTTTGGAGAGTGTGCAGATTGTCATACTATTCGACAAGGCTATTTAGCCGATGGGTATGAATGTTTAGTAGATATAATTATGTATTAGTTAATGCTGCAATTTTTTAACGAAAGTTAAATGAAACTAAATTTGACGATTGATTTAACTCGCTGTGATTTCTAAACGATTGAATCTAATTATTTGCTAAATTATATAATTTGTTAGATATCAACTCAATTCCAACTATAGCAGGAAATCAATTTGACTTCTTTACAGCCAGCCAGTAGCCATATTACATAGATTTTGGACACGAAGAATGATAACATATTTTTCTGTTAATATTTTTTGTTCATTAATTTAAAATTATACACGATTATTTTCGTTACGAAAAACAATTAATAAGGACTTTTAAATCTAATGTTGATGCTGTAAGCTGTTAATCTATTTTAAATCTTAATATATAATATAAATCTCGTGTCACAATGTTTGTCCTCAATGGACACTTAACCGATTATAATAAAATTCGCACACCATGTGCAGTTCGATCCAACTTGAGAGATAGGATAGTTTAAACATGTAGGTACCACGGGCGAAGCCGGGGCGGACCACTAGTATAAAATATAATACATATATACAAGTAATAAGTTACCTGTATGATCTTTACTCTGACGTTGACATTCCAGTGGCTTGGCGAGAAAATGGCGCGATGTCAGAACGCAGGCTGATTTGTGTTTCACTCTTGATTTTTTATCTGAAATATTATATTTTTCCAGAAACAATTGTTCTATGGATTGAATAATTTCTTAACGATTATAACCTGATTGTAAAGATATACATATATTTTAATTTGTATATTAATAATTATTATCGGAAAGAGACGGAATAAAAATCAATAAGAAAATGAAATGAAAACCAAAAGGTTCAGCCAAA
The DNA here is from genome assembly GCF_061535455.1 of Colias philodice. Taxonomy (NCBI): domain Eukaryota; kingdom Metazoa; phylum Arthropoda; class Insecta; order Lepidoptera; family Pieridae; genus Colias; species Colias philodice. Next base: position 10,654,453 of record NC_143096.1, read on the forward strand.
ACAAAGTTTAAAATACGGAATAATTATCGTTGAAATTTTGTTAAAACATTTCAAATATCCCCCATATTTTCATTTGAGATTATTAAATCACTATTCTTTTATACAGATAAAAATTGACTATAAAACCTACCTATTTAGATTTTCTAGGGTTAGTTTCGATATTAATCGTGATCACACAGTTACTTTTATGCATACGGTCCAACTTTAATATTATACCAAACTTCGAGTTGCGTTTGGATGAACTTCTTTGCTCTATGGAGAAAAATATTGGATTCAAATATGTTTATCTATTCTATTCGATATAATAAAATCCAAGTTATGTTTCAATATAACGGTAGGATTGTTCGGTTTAAAGAATTTTATTTATCTCATAAACAAGAACAATACAATATGATCTTTTACACATATGAGAAATAACAATTTTGCAGTTAGTATAACACAATCAGCTATCGAAATTAGTTAAGTGGGTTTGTCTTAATTTATTTTTAAAAATAGTAATTGATGAGGATTCTTTAATTGCTTTAGGCAAGCTATTGTACAATTGTGCTCTCTTGATTGTTAACGAACAAAACTGTAACGACGAATTAATCTTTCAACACAATGTTTTAATAAAATGATAAATTGGAATGTTTATTAAGCAAAATTACTTAATGTTTTGTACCCATTGACTTATTATAATAAAAGTAATAAAAACAATAAAACAATATTGTATTTACCTGCATCACAAACGTTTGAACGAACTTGCAGTGAAGATTTATCTAAATTCTTCGTAGTATCTGAAATTGAAAATGATAAATTTCGTGCGCAATTGATGCTATATTTTATAAAAGAATATAATATTATATTTATTGGAGTAGTTCTTTGTTAATACAACTATATCATCTCATTAAAAAATTGGTAATTTTTTGTATCACAAATTGTTTATTTCTCATTTGATTTTAAGTAAAAATTACCTGAAGCATCCGCATCTTCTTGATTATGGCAAGACTTTGTAACTCCAACATTTTCCTTAGTTTCATCTTTAACTGGTATTTCATCCGTCATTATATTGTTATCAGTTAGTATTGTACTCATGTTTTTTGCAGTTACTGAAATTTTATCCAGTCGAGTTAAAAGCGACTTCAAATTAAAAATAATTATAATCGAAAGAGAAAAAATAGTTTGTATTTACTAGTTTTAAATGATTTACTTATATATTTTTATAGATAGAAATGTCTAGGGTTAAACTGAGCAAGTATTAATATTATATAAATTTATAAAGAATAGAAAAAAAGAATCACGAGGCGGGACTCGAACCCGCATCCTTTCGCGCCATTCCGGGGCGGATACCTGACCAACTCAGCCACTCGTGACCCAAATATATTTATAAAGCATTTGAATGCCATAAAACCAAAAATATAAATTCAAGTATTAATATTTTCAACATAAAAGGACATAACTGAGAATCGAGTTTTAATTAGGGCTCATTCACAATAAGAAATATATTATGGACTCTCTTTTTCCATACAATAACCAACATCCATCTAATCTAAAACTTTAAAAACCATATTGAACTAATAAATTTTTATTTAAACGTTTATTTAATAACAATACCACAATTAACAGCAGCTTCTTGAGAATTAACAATATCCGATGTGTGTTTGTACTCGCTTGCGTTTGTCACGGCCAATGTAGCGCGCTCTAACGACTCTGATACTGTCATTTCACTTATATCTATTATTGATTGGTATTCTGAAATTTCGAGTGAAAATAATGGGAAATAATAATTTTATTTATCTTAAATAAAATTTTAATATAGTGGTACAATATGAATTTGAATTTCGACATGCTAATGGCGTTCATATCGTCCTTATTTTTAAAATGTTTTAATATAAACATTGTGTACACGAAGCAAACTTACTTTATCAGACAGCAAAAAAAACTAATTAAAATCATCATAATCTTTCTGCATTTTCAACTGAATTAGTAAATCTTTTAAGGAATTATACGATAAAGATTTGCAAAAAAACAATTAGATTCATACACAATTCGTGTGTAATTAGGACAAGTAAATAAAAAGGATAATTTTATTAATAAAATGCGTAAAACTTTCGTATTTTATTAAACGTTCAAACAATAACTTAAATAACATAGGTATATGACTATACCATCTTTAGTACATCCATTCATCCATTTAGCGGCGTTTAAATTGCTCGATATAACGACACTGGGGTTACGAGGCCGAATCAACGACTTATTCGATCTCTGTTCCACACGACATGACGTAGATTTTGTGTCCCCTTCTGTCTTTTCTAGAATTAAGTACATAAATAAATAAATAAATAAATAATAAAGTGTTGGATATATGTAATATACATGGAAAAAATAAATACTTAATTGCGTATAAATTTTTTATATAATGAAAAACATCGATCACGAGGTGGGAACCTGCGTCTTCTGCCTAAAAAGCATTTGAATGCTGTAAAAACGAAAATTTCTAATTTATACTTAATTATCAGTAATTATTTACAAAGAAAAAAAATTTTTTCCCTATCTAGAGTGTATCATAGCATTTTGAAAACGATTTAAAATAATATGATGATAAAAATTAATATTGTTTCATAGACATAATATTGATAGTTCCAAGCGGAAAGTAATGAAAATTAAGACATAAATAAAGTTCGTGAGTTGGTGGAAGTCATAAAAACGAAAGAAGAACTATATAAAAATATCTCAAGCGGTGGGTAGATTAATTATTATTTCAAGGATATAACATGAAGTATCGCTCTATAATTTCGATATAATTTTGTTGTTTTAATTATTTGCTAATATAATGTTTTCTGGGTTAAAAACTCTACAAAGTCTTTGTGTTACAAAGTATTTTATACCGATATTCTCAATGATCACGTAGGATTTCTAAATTGTCGTTTTTTCTTTCATTAGACATAGACTTACAAGTAGGTACTAAGTTTTAAAATTAAAAATCGTTGAAGTGGAAGACACTACGCTTCTGTTAAGTTTTAGGAAGTTAGAATAGAAATACCAAAGTTCACTCATGTGTTCTAAAACAATGTGAAACAATTAAGACTTTAAACTTTCTAATGCGTGAGGTTGAGCATTCACCGAATTATGCTTATTGCTTTGGGACCTTCTTTTGTCATTCCCGAGCTAATATTGATGATAATATCTATAATCGAAACTAGCGGTTTTCTCTCCATAAGAACCATCCTCGTACTTCAAGGAATATTATAAAAAAATAATTAACGAAATCGGTTCAGCCGTTCTCGAGTTATGCGCTTACCAACACATTTTGCGATTCATTTTTATATATAACTAGCGGTCCGCCCCGGCTTCGCCCGTGGTACATATTTACGTTTTCTCTACATAAAAACCATCCTCGTACTTCATGGAATATAATAAAAAAAGAATTATCGAAATCGGTTCAGCCGTTCTCGAGTTATGCGCTTACCAACACATTTTGCGATTCATTTTTATATATAAGAAGATCTACAAGGACTTTTGGAAATATTCAATGCCGGTGAAATACATGAAAATGAAGCGCTTTAATAAATGTACCTACAGTTAAACATAGAACCTCATTCTTTTTTAAAGTTAGTTAAATTGAGTAAATTAAGAAAAATTCTATATTATACAAACCTGTCGCGTCAGTCTGCTTCTCCAATCTAGATGGTATATTGCTCCATGTTTTGTTAATTTTGATGTCTGGTGTATCTGTTTGTAAACATACGTGCTTGATAAATTGACTGTACTGATCTAAAGTACACAATATGTAGGTTATCACAAATACAATTTTTATAACGATTGAAAAGACAAACTACCTAACTACCTATAGTAGAGCCATTTTAATAGGCAACATTTGACAGTTCAACAAAATTCAACAACGTAACCTAGTAACGACGACATAGAATAACATGATATTTCGTTTTGTTGTAACTGCACATTTGCTTAACTTTTTTCAATTACGATTACATATTTATAATAATAATGACCGATGCAACTAATTTTAGGATTTGATTTTACTGATAAACCATTCTAAACATTTTCTTATTTAAAGAACTGACGTCGCTACAATTTTGTGTCAATAAACCTTTTTTCTTTTTAAATACCAGAGACGTTACTCTAAAAATCGAAATCTGACACCTAGAATCGAATGCATTGATTACTTGGGAATAAAAATCATCATAAATTATTGACATGTGTTTCAAGTTCGATTGACAAAATATGTTTCAAGTCCGTATCGATTAATTCGCTTTAGGGCGCTTGTGCACTACAAGGAATTTTACCGTCCGGCATTCCGATTTTTTACGGTCCGGTTTGGCATGAAAAATCCGATGAATTGGCTTGTGCACCTGTCCGTCTTTACTCGGATCAGTGCGGTACAGTTCAAGGAAGTTTGGCGGTAGAATGCTATCATATTTTTTTTGCATTTTACAAGAAACGAGTAAAAAATAAAATATGTTGTGTGGTTTTATGAAACCACGGTAAAAGTGAAACTGTTCGAACGGTTCCGAACACTGCTTTGTGTAGCGCATGTCGCGTGACGGTCGGCTGCCGAGTAGGTATACCTACTCGGCAGCCGCGATACACGCGACATGCGCTACACAGACTAAAAAGTTTGAGACGATGTAATAAAAGTTTCACTTTAAAAATATAGAAGATGAAATATTATATTACTTCGTAGGTCAATGTATATAAAAATAACAATACCGACTTTTCAAATCACATTGCCAGCTAAAAGGAAGTAAAACAAGAGCTTGTTTCAATTGGCATATGCTGTAAAAAGAGTAAAATCCAAGCAAGTGGGCATTCGAAAATAATTATATGTACAGCGACTCGTAGACACAAAAAACCATCCGGAATAGGGAAAAGTGAAATGTCGGACAGTAAAATTACGTATAGTGCACAAGCGCCCTTTATCGATGTTTTTAAGCAGGTTACCACCCTATGAAGATAAAATTGATAGACGTCAAATGTTGCCTATTAAATTGGCTCAACTATTAATTAATTATTAGGCAAAATGAACTGAAACTAACTAGCTCAGTATATTACAATAAAGATAAAAATAATATTGTTCTAAATATTCGAAGAAATGTTTATTATTTAAATCCATACTAATATTATAAATGCGAAAGTAACTCTGTCTGTCTGTCTGTTACTCAATCACGCCTAAACTACTGAACCAATTTTCATGAAATTTGGTATGGAGATATTTTGATACCCGAGAAAGGACATAGGCTACTTTTTATCCCGGGAAAATGACGCAATCCCGGAAATCCCACGGGAACGGGAACTAGGCGGGTTTTTCTTTGACTGCGCGGGCGAAGCCGCGGGCGGTAACCTAGTTTACTATAAAGCACCAAACCTGTATTATTCTCCTTGGAAGCTTTCAATACATTGACAGTTTTATCAAACGCAAAGTGAGACGTTAGCATAGACGCCGACACAATCCCCTTCGGCGTTGTATGTGTTTCTATAACAATTAGATGAATTGCTATGTAATATGTATGAATTCATTTTATTCACTAGACAGTACCTTGTCGTAAAATTTCGAGCAATATTAAAGTCCAGATGGAAGATTATTACAAAAATTTTGTCGTAGACAACAAAAGTATGTAGGTACTTTCCCTTTTAATTCGAGCTCGCGGCTTTGCTCCCATAAAAATTAACCTACCAAGTCTACTACGACTACAGTTATTAATATGTATATTTTTATTTAAAATTTCATACTGAATCGATCATCTCTTTTTGCGTGATAGAGTAAATGATTCTTCATAATTTTGTTCTCACAGTTTCACAATTACAATAATTATATAAGTATAGTACAGTATGAGTAGGACAGCAGGTTACGAATATTAAGTATTATTCAAAGATAAAAATTCATGATTTATTTACTACGTATTATCATAGTTGAATTATTATTAAGATATTTGTAAAATTACCTGCATTTGCCATAGACGGCTTAGCTTGCGTGTCCACGTCTGAGAAAGAGTCGCCCAGCATTCGCACCGACATGAGGCGGCTGCGACCGATACGCCCGGAATCCACTGATTTCGGTGTATCTTTAAATAAAACACAGCTGTCTTCTCAAAAAATAATACACAAATTTCAGCATTATTAAACGAAACGAACTTACTTTATAATTTTTTTATTGCAACACGAAAATCAGTAAAATATTTAACTGAACAAAATGGAACATAACTTTTTTTTTCTTTTTTTCTAGAGCTCATTTTCCCGCGCGTAAACGCAATTTGGACTTGGGCTTTTATCTATACAGCCAAATAAAGAGGTGCCAGTATATAGTAATTTATTTTATTATATTTATTTAAAAATAAATGTAAAAATTACGTATATGAAAAAAACCTATTGAACTATTTCATTTTCCTACGCGAAAATATTCTTAATCCTTTCACAAGAGGCTGGCTTTTAGCTATAGGCAGCCAGGACAATTGTTTCAATAGAAAATTGAGCTTGTTTATTTATTTTATTAATTATTATTACTGTTACCTAAATTCTATTTTTAATTAATGTATATTAATTATTATGAAGTAATATAACTAACCATTTTTCTCCTTATCGCTATACTGAACGAAAGCGTCATTCATGTTTGTATTGCGGACCTCCGTAACGGCTACGTTGGAAATGATTAGAGCCCGTGACTGTATTGCCCACTCTGTGTTGGTCGACATTGAATGCATGCTTGGACGAAAATCTGAAATTTATATGGGTTATTATACCATAAAAATCATTCGAACGACTAGCTGTCCCAGCAAACGTTGTTATGCCTTACTCTTATCTAAAAATAGATTTAAGCTGATTCTCAGAATTATCCGATATGCAAACAAAATTTCATAAGATTCAGTCAAGCAGTTTCGGAGGAGGTTAACTGCTGACAAATACCGCGACACGATAATTTTGTATTTTATTAGAGATAAAAAAACTCCATGTTTTACATAAACTGTCAAAATAAAGGTTTTTTAACTTCACACATAAAGTTGAAGTTTGATTCTTTCACTAGGTACGATAAAATTGGTATTTTTCCCTAAGCTCGAGTTATACGACCTCATAAAATTGGTTAAATAGATACGAAGGATTTAGGTAATATCTTGACAATTTTCGGTTAAAGTGCCTAACATAACCTTAATTTCTAGAATAAAAATTTGTTAAGCTTTAGGGTACATTTTTATCTTTCTCAAATTTAGCAATCGATAAGAAATTTTCATAATAGTGCAGGTATAGGTAAACCAGAATCTGATGGCAATTAGGGAAATCAAAATTTTGAGTGTGCAACCCTAGGGAAAATGGACTGAACGATCTTGATACTGCGTATTTTTTATTTTGTCCTCAATATCATTAGTTATATTACACAAGTGGATATTATACTGTATTTAATAATGAGATATCCACGTAATATTATGTAGGTACTTATTACATGTATAATATACATATTATTACTTTTCTAAAGGTAATACATAATATTATGTATTACACACCTATATTTGAATATAATATATCATTATGGCATGTGAAAATATGGATGTAATGATAATGCAGATCAAAACTTATTCACTATATTTAACGATTGTTTATAATCCATACTAATATTATAAATGCGAAAGTAACTCTGTCTGTCTGTCTGTCTGTTACTCAATCACGCCTAAACTACTGAACCAATTTTCATGAAATTTGGTATGGAGATATTTTGATACCCGAGAAAGGACATAGGCTACTTTTTATCCCGGGAAAAAAACGCAATCCCGGAAATCCCACGGGAACGGCAACTATGCGGGTTTTTCTTTGACTGCGCGGGCGAAGCCGCGGGCGGAAACCTAGTTTTTTATAAAATAAAACAATAATAAAATAAAATCATGTTTATTTTCGTAAGATTTAACACATTATAAAATTGACTTGTACACCTTGGACTTGACAAATAGCCGAATTGGAAACTCCTGTTATAAGTTTTCATAAAATTATATTTTAATCAACAAACAATATTATATACTTACCTATTTATAACATTTTTAATTTAAAGTATCAAAACGGGTAAGTCCAACTTAGCAATAAAATCTTTCACGCGCTTTAAAATTGAAAATTGTGATGAGTTTGATCCTTCTTCATCGAATATTTTTCTATATACATTGTAAACAACACCTCTTGCTTGTGATCGCAGCGGTTTTATCGACATTTAGAAGATTTTGAAGACAAAATCCTAAAAATTTATCATCAAAACAAATAATTTGACAACCAATTTGATAGTTGTCAAATTAAGTTGCCACATGAAAATCTTTAATTTTTTAAATATAAATATGCCATCAGATTCTGGTAGACCTATAACCACACTTATTATCACTAGTACATAGTATAAAACAAAGTCACTTTCTCTGCCTCTATGTCCCTATGTATGCTTAAATCTTTAAAACTACGCAACGGAATTTAATACGGTTTGTTTTATTAGATAGAGTGGTTCTCGAGGAAGCTTTTTGTATATAATTTATAAGGTTTTAGACAAAGCGGGCGAAGCCGCTCTATAATTTCAAATACGATGTACGTTTATTTTTAATGATAAATACAAAATCTTAGTCAAACCTGCATTAAAACTGCGTTGAGTTTTTGGCGACCCACAGTTGAACGATGACTTGTCTATTAGTTTAGTTGTAGATACGCCTGTAACATCGGAAAATCTATTAATAACGAATATTATAAAACTAAAGAGAAGAATTCGTTTATTTGAACATGAATATGAACATGTTGCAAAAATATTCCTTTTGACGTAATATTCTAACTCACCAATTGTAGAATTAACAGCTTTTGTTATATCCGTTGTGGAAGTAGTACCGTCATTCTTCATAATATTATTTTCTTCAATGTTAATGCCTACATAGAAAAACATCTTTAAGAACAGGAACCAAACAGAGTTCATAATATTATAATTTGTATCTATTAATTTGATTTTTTTTTCGACCAACAATTTAAGAAGGCAACAGGGTCATGTTGACCCTTTGTCGTTATTATTTAAAACAACTGCTATGGTACGGGAGCCAGCAGCAGATTTTATGACCAAGTTCCTCTCAAGCGGTAATTAGTAAAATGCATCAAAGTATAGTAATAAGAAGCCTCGTGAACGTCAGCTGGAGCTCGGTTGGGGGGAAGAGCGGTTGTAGCCTCCCGTATCAGCTGACGGTTTTTCCACCAAGATACAGCCAGCTGACCTATATATTTATCCACAGTTACATATAAGCTATCATCAGGTAAATTTTTGTTTGAGAGGAAATCACGGAAAATAAATTTTTCTTTAAATTTAACTTTCATGTTCGAGACACCAGCTGACGTATATTATACCATGTTGTAACCAGCTGATTATTTTTTTTCGTTGAGATATTGGGTTAGCTACAATTTGACAAATTTTTAGCTGAGAGGAAATGAATGAATGAATGTATTTTTTTCCTACGTGCGTGGGAGGCTACAACCGCTCACCCCCCCAACCGAGCGCCAGCTGACGTTCACGAGGCTTTATAATACTATACTCTGAGGCGTCTGACGAATTATCTCTTGAGAGGAAATAATTAACCAAATTTGCACCTGGCTCCCGTACCACTACCTAATCGTAGAAAAATCGTGCAATTTTAATATTGATCATTATAAATATATATTATTATAATTATTATATAAAGTAATTCAAATAAATAGAGCGTACATTTATTTACATTTATTCGTACATTTATTATTTTTACATAGCTTTCTGTACACTTATTTTGGGATCTAAACCAAGGAATCCCGAATCGATGATCAAATAGCTAAGCATGTGCTCGTATATTATTTGAATAATAATAATTGAAATAGTTATAAAATAACGTTTGAAAATAAAACCGTACAAGTATTGTTTTACCTAAACACGCGTCTTTCAGCGTGTGTTGGTAGAGCGACGGCGCCGTGTGACACACCATGTTACGCGTCGATACCAAATTCGTAGACATAGCTGAAAAATAATCAGTATTACGTATTTTCATAAATCATCATCTTTTTATTATAAAATACTTTATTTTAATTGCTTACATCATAATATTATAATAAAATAATTGTACTTTTAATGTTAGGCCAACATACCGTGAGTTGCGGGTGTATTGTATGTAGTACCAAATTTCATGAAAATTGGCTCAGCAGTTTTCACGTGAAGGTGTAACAAACAAACGTACAAACTTTCGCATTTATAATATTAGTCGGATCGTTAATTACCTGTGTTTGTTATATACTTCCTATTGTAAAATACGGAATCAGCTTGAAGATTGACCGATGATACTGATATTATCTTTGTGCCTGAAATGTAATTTATAATAAAAATAAATGAATAAATGATAAAATATAAATTCAGCCAAGTCCGAGTCGAACTCGCGCACCGAGGGTTCCGTATAAACCTTTTTTTTTAATATTTTGTAACTGTAAATTTTACACAATTTTCCTTTATCTGTATATGTATTGTATTTAAAAAAATATTAATTTTATATTTTACCAGTGCACGATAAAACAGTTCCTTTGGGCGTAGTCAACGTAGCAAAGCCCTTATTCTCAAGCCTCTTGCAAGGTATTACAGTATCTGGAACAATTATTGTGCTCATTATTTGAATACTCTAAAGGATGTACCTACTCGTACTTGTAAATTTACTTTTACTAAGCAAAAGGCAGCCTTAGCCAGCTATAGTAGAGCCATTTTAATAGGCAACATTTGACAGTTCAACAAAATTCAACAACGTAACCTAGTAACGTATCATAGAATAACATGATATTTCGTTTTGTTAGAACTGCACATTGGCTTAACTTTTTTCAATTAGGACCACATATTTATAATAATAATGACCGATACAAGTAATTTTAAGATTTCATTTTACTGATAAACCATTCTAAACATAATAAACAATATCTGAATTGAAGAACTGACGTCGCTACAATTTTGTGTCAATAAACCTTTTTTCTTTTTAAATACCAGAGACATTACTCTAAAAATCGAAATCTGACATCTAGAATCGAATGCATTGATTACTTGTGAATAAAAATCATCATAAATTAATAAATTCGATTGACAAATGTTTCAAATCCGTATCGATTAATTCACTTAAATCGATGTTTTTAAGCAGGTTACCTCTCTTCGAAGATAAAATTGATAGACGTCAAATGTTGCCTATTAAATTGGCTCGACTATAAGTATCGAGCCCTTAAAGAAAAGGAAATAAATAATAACAAATCGAAGGCGAAGTCTATTAAGTCTTAATAACTTGAAATATGAAAAATACTCATTGGCTAAAGGCTCAACGACTCATTAATAGATATTTTTTTTATTATACAGGGAGTTTCAGTTCTGCCAAATATTTTTTTAATATTATGTAGATTAAATAGTTATTACCTGTAACAGTACTGGATGTATTGAGGAAACCATTGTCGAAAGTTATCGTGCCCGTTGATACTTTGGTGTTCGACGGTTCTGGAGTTATTCGCATCGATTTCACTGTTGTAAGGATATTATTATAAATTATTATCTAGAAAGGTGATAATCCTTATTTTTAAATTAGTTGTTATACATTGTTTAAATAAAGAGATAATAATCCTTTATAAAAAAAAATAAAAATTATCTTGGTTTTTTTTAATGTTTACCGTTGCCTCTACAAATTTATTGCTCTATTTCACATCCTTAACTTTATTTTTGAGTTAAATAGGTAGAGATTGTCTAATCTAAAAATGAACGCCCCTCCACTGTGTTTACGCTCACATTCAAAGTACGTGTATAGACGCAATACACACAAATTGGTCTGCCTCATTGGTCGTTCAGTCCTCCAGTCCCGTTCATGCCCGAACGACAGGACCAGTTGGCCAACTAGTGCATAAATGACGCGATGCACGACAGAACGGACGTGTCATTCCGTACATAGCGCGCTCTCCCCGCCATACAATGCTAGGCACCTGAACTGATCGCCCGATTAGTTGACAAATCAGTGCGCGAGTGTCAAAGTTTGCAGTAGAATCGCCGCGCGCACACATATAAAGTGGTTCAATAATTATTTGTCCTCACACATTGAAACAATTAAGTTTAGTGGAGGGGCGTTCATTTTTAGATTAGACAATCTCTAACATATTGTGTCCTGTATAGTCTAAACTATATCTACATTCAAATTTATCCAAATCAGTTGTTGAATTTATGGCCTTTACAAATTCATCTAATTACTCAAAACAAACTTAAATAATGTTCCATCTCTTTTTATAATATAACAATAATAGTAACCCTTATTAGTCTTATTACTTTTTTTTTCATACTCCAGACGTGAATAAATACATAAAAGTACACCGAATAATTGTATGAATATCGAACCATTACATTTTACGATATCGGAATCGAACCGACACCGTCATAACGATTTGAGGTATTAACGCAGTTCATAAAATATGATAGAAATCGCTTTGAGCTATGAAATTATTATGTGATTTTGGTTCTATCTATGCGATTTTTTCCTTTATTTTTATATAAGTAGGTATGTAGAAAAAGTAAGCTTGAAATATTATATCTTCTTATATATAAAAATGAATCGCAAAATGTGTTGGTAAGCGCATAACTCGAGAACGGCTGAACCGATTTCGATAATTCTTTTTTTATTATATTCCTTGAAGTACGAGGATGGTTCTTATGTAGAGAAAACGTAAACATGTACCACGGGCGAAGCCGGGGCGGACCGCTAGTATTGAATAAAAAATTAAATAATATAAACATAAACGGTGAGATAAGAGGACATCCTTTTGTTTTCAAAACCTAATTGTTTAAGGATTTAATAGTTTTTTCCATATCATATTATTTTGATGATAGTTGATGTATTTTGGATCTAACTGAAGATGATAGCTGATGTGCTACCTAGGTAGTAAAGTGAATAATATTCTACTTACTCATTGATTTGTTCTCTGACGTAAAATCTTCGGTTAATTTTGAATCGCAGTATAATTCTGATGTTGTAGCTGATGCTTCCAATGTTGGATTGAATTTTATATCGGTGGCTGTGAAACACATCACACATTAATATAATTATTGAAAAAAAGAATCATCGTATTGAATTGAACAAACGATGTTTGTTACAGGCGACAAAAAGATTAATTCTAATGAATTTTCAATTTACCTATACATAAAATTGACCATGACAAAAACCTTACACAATATTTGTTGTCTCTCAGTCTCAGTTGAATATTATATCTATTCAAGTTTTCGAGTGAAATTCAAAAGCATTTCTTAATTATTATGTTGTATTATCCACTAACATATCAAACCATAGTCTTCATCATTCACACATACACACACACATTTAGATACAAACATAAGTTAGATTCACACTATCTAGGGTTCGGGAAACTAAACAATGATTCACATCAACGGACAAAAATAGTACAATATTCGATGATATAGGACCCATGGAAGCGTCTAACAGCTTTATGATTCGGAAATATAGGAAGGAGCAGTATTAATCTATGGGCTACGTTTTGGGTTACACTGTATGTAAGATTAAGCTATACATTTCATAGTTAAGACAATAATTGTATCCCACTAATATCCTACTAATATTATAAATGCAAAAGTTTGTGAGGATGTGTATGTGTGTGTTTGTTACTCTTTCACGCAAATACTACTGAACCGATAACAATGAAATTTAGCACACATATAGAGGGTAACTTGGATTAACACATAGGATAGGTTTTATCCCGGAAATCCCACGGGAACGGGAACTATGCGGGTTTTTCTTTGAAAACGCGGGCGAAGCCGCGGGCGGAAAGCTAGTGTTTGATAATAGTTCTTGTTTTTAGAAAATGTTTTATATCGAATAGAATATAATAATTGACCTAAATTTTACAAGAAAAAAATGTCCGTGAAAAAGTTATAAATAAATTCCGCCATTTTGTGTTCTATTTTCTTTTGTGACACAAGTGTTCTATGAAGAATAATCCTATTGTAATGTCAATATTATGTTCGAAGGGAATTGGGTCTACATAATAAGACTGTATATTATATTGAAGAATTACAGTACCTTCGAAATATTCAAATAATTATACCTACGGGAGTCATCAATGTATATAACAATTATATAGACTGTGTCTGTAGTCTCGGCACTGTGTGAAAAACTTCAGACAAACATACATTCGCTAGCTTTATAATATAATTATTATTGAAGAGAAACTTCTTTATGCGCGTTGAAAGTAAAATTTCAAGGTCGTGTCATGACAATACCGTCACGTCATGGAGTAAGTACCTATGAATCTTGCCAAAGAAGTTTCACTTCTGACACGTGTGCTCGGCAAGCACGCTCTTTTTATTATTTACCTGCATTATTGCAAGTTATGATCATTTGTGTGCACACGTTTTGTGGTAGTTGGTCCTTCAGGTGTAGCAGAGTGCTCGTTATCTTATTGGTTAGCGGTGGAAGGGATTCTGTAACTGAAAATAGTGTCCTTTTCCGTGTAGATATAATAAGAAATATCGATAAATTAGACTCTACTAAATTTCTATGTACTTTTATAACTATGTTGAAAGGGTAATTATTCAGCTATCGAATGTCCGTTGAACTCATAATACAAATGAATGTGACGTGGGTGTTTATAAATGTTAGAAGGCAGTAAAGTATACGAAACAATTATGTAGGTAGGTAATACCTACTGAGAATGATATAATACTTGTATGTAGGTAATAATTGAAATGATCAAGCAATCCAATAGGGTCAAGATAGAGCAAATAATTAAATGAAATTTGAACTATTCCACAACAACACACGTATTAATTACGGTAAGGAATAACGTACATTTCAACGAAACAATTATGTAATTGAATACTACAAATTAGATCTACAGCACAAGTTTGAAATAAGCATTTACCTACCGGAGTATAGACGGCCTAGAACTTTGTCATACTCAACAAATACACAACTTATTCATACAAATAACATTGAATACCTGTCCCATTCTCGGCTTTGTCACTCGGAATAACCACATAACTCGTCGACTTACTGAGTTGACGACTCACTGGGAAAAATGTAAAAATGTTAGAAAAAAAGCGAAAAATTGTGGTAATAAACCGGCCAAGTGCGAGTCGGACTCGCCCACGAAGGGTTCCGTACTATCATGCAAAAAAATACACGTCTATTGTAAGGGGAACTTAACTATTTATTTATTTTTTAATTTTAGTATTTATTGTTGTAAAATGGTATTTCCGTTTCATTTGTGAAAATTTCAGGTTTATAGCTATCACGGTTTATGAGCACGGTTTATGAGCGGTATATACAGCTTGGACACAGACAGACAGCGCGGAGGTTAGTAATAGGGTCCCGTTTTACCCTTTGGGTATGGAACCCTAAAAATGTAGGAAAAATTGCAAAATACAAGAGTCATTGTCGTCCTGCGGTCCTGCCGCCTTACCATTATTTATCTTTCAAGAGGAACAAGGCGAAATTAGAATAAGTGTTATTAAAGGTGACGATGAATATCTGAGGTTTTTACACCTTTATAAGGTACGTTGCTCACTGAGATGGAATTATTTTCAAGGAAATTATGATAGCATAAAATATAATTTATTATACTATAAGGTATTTAAAGTAAATTAAATTTGGTTACATTATTCCTTTACACAGTTAAGTAAAATGCAAAGAATTATAAAATATGCGAGCTATATATTTAATACAATTAAAGGTTTTGGAAAAAATGGTTTACCTACTGCATAAAAAATTACTGATAATAATTATTACTGCACAACCAACCATACAATCTTATAAAGTATACGTTATAATTATTTTAATACATATAATATTCAGGTGAGCGCTTCTCTTTATACAAAATAGGATTTGTTTTTCAGAGCCTTAAAATTTAAGGGTCTTTTAACACTACACTTTTGTTACCTCCGAGTATAATGTCGCGACTGCTTAGTAAATTAAATAAACGAGATCTTTATTGAAATTATTTAAAAACCTTCGGTGGCATTTTTATAATGATATCTATTATTAAATATTACTTATATACAAGGTATAGGTACTTTATAACAATTTTTATTGAACTATATAGGTGTTTGTAAAATATTGCACTCTTATGAACTACTTACCTATTAAGAAAAGCTACATAGTATTAAAAAATAAAATACTTAATATCAATCTTACATCTCATCTTCGCTGACTGATCCATAAGTTTAATTAGTTCTTTGAACGTTTTCAAATCTTGGAAAGGCGATGACTTTTCCACCGACGTTGTTTGAGACACCATTGGTAATTCTTTAAAAGAACAAATCAACATAATAATGGTCTATCTATATATAATATTTCTCATACATCTTGATCTGTATTCTATGTAGAGTTGTTATTGATAAGGCACTTAATTTTTCGTTCATCCCTGATATAAACACACAATGTCTTCCGATCGTTTATTAGTAGGTCAAGAGGTTTCCGCAGTGAAACAGACGTCAAATGTATGT
Organism: Colias philodice; assembly: GCF_061535455.1. Classification (NCBI taxonomy): domain Eukaryota; kingdom Metazoa; phylum Arthropoda; class Insecta; order Lepidoptera; family Pieridae; genus Colias; species Colias philodice. The sequence goes on from NC_143096.1 coordinate 10,670,921, forward strand.
CGTAAATTATATATCTTTTTTGCTCTATATATATTTAAAATTATCGAGTTACAATGTTAGTTACAATACTCTTCCAAAATGGCTGGACCGATTGTGATGTGCTGAAATTTTGTGTGCCTATTGGGTATTGATTGGTTGTCATTCCATTCACCTAACAGATCTAGCGAATGTTCGCAAAAAATTTCAAAAAATCGGTTAAGCCGTTTCTGTAAGTTTAGTTACAAACTTTGTGATATGAGATTTTCTAACAATTTATGGATATTTTGTTATCCAAAAATTAAAAATGAATATCATAGTTCTATATCTAGAAATCGAGTGTCGTATTACTGTGGACTATTCTGGAAGTATTTTTCGTAGTTTCTTCTACGTGACTCTACTAAATGTAATAAAAATTAAAGGCTAAATTAATTGAACAAAACGATCGTATTTATTTAACAAATGTTAGGTTAGGTTAAATTAAAAAATTATCTAAAGACTTTTTTGTGAATTTTAAATGACAATACAATACAATACAATACAAATTTTTTTATTTAACACACACATACAGAAGAAAAGAAAAAAAAACATATAAGACACTATACAACATGTTAAATAGGCGGCCTTATCGCTTTCAAGCGATCTCTGCCAGGCGACATTATCATGGGAAGACTGACCGCGCTTGCTTTAAAATACTTGAAACGTCAAAACGAAATATTTTACTGAATCACGTTTAAAATCAATTGAAAAGTATTCAATTTCTCTTGCTCGGGTTGTATCCACACATAGGGAAAATGTAAAAGAATGTAAAACTCAACTTACTCGTCAATTTGACGAATGAGAATTCCGATGGGCCAACATTAACGTGATTCGGATCGCAGTTTGTACACTTTTTTAGTCTTGACGTTGTAGAGGCGACTGGAAAAAAACAATATTAAAAATAATTGTTAGGCAAGTTTTCCTCTAAACTCTCTGAATATTAAACTCTCTAAATTCAACTAAATTGTGAAGTTTAAAGTTTTTAAAACATCTATTCTTATTTATATATGGCTTGTCCGCGGCTTTGTTCGCATATTTTCTCAATTGTTACTATCTTCTATTGTAATAAAACCCAATTCACTGGAACTCAATGAATTTACAATTCAATGGATAATTATCGATATTGTTATTATAATATTATCAATATTCGTATGTAATACGTACCTAACATGAATGTAAATATCAAAAACAAAAGCTCGTGTGGATGGTGCTTTTCTAATATTATGAATGTTTTATTCCTATATCTGTATATTGTTTGAAATATTTTCAAATAATGTGAAGCCAATGAATGTATAAAAATATGGTTTCCTATTGTCAGAGAGCTATTTGTATATAAGACCATATTATAGATATTACTAACGTGGGAAGATTTTATGAAATTTTAAATATTATATTTTTGTATTCAAGATCAAGAAGATTGTAATTATGAATATTACAAGATTTTCTGGAAAGTACGCCTAATTATAATAACGCCTAATTAAGTACGCCTAATAAGCATCAAGCATGTCGAATTTTGAAGTATGAAATTTAATAAATGAAGCTGGGGCTGTTAATGAAACTCTGCTTCATAAATCATAAGTGTAGGAATGTACATATTTTCTTTTCTCATTGGTGAAAAAAAGTAGTCATCACAGTTAAAATTTGAATGGCCGTTTTTTTCGAGACTGCCTATTTTAAGACATACCCAGTATGTCATTTAATTTATTTACCCACCGATCTATAAGGGTACCTAAGTGTATAGATTTTTTCTACAACATTATTATAGTAACATACTTGATCCATTTCTAACTTCTGTATCCGTAGTGATAGCGGCAGACCGTTGCCCCTTTGACAGCGCGTCCGTCCCTAAAAAGTAAAATCGTGTCATGGGTTACAATATCCGCAGAATTACGAGGAAATGTACTCCGATCTTCGTCTCAAATGGCCTTGCTAATGCGTCAAATTATATTTTGAAACCTCTTAAGATAATGTCAGCGGAACGATGAGAGAATTTTTCATCCACCCTTCGAGCGTTTGATTTTGCCACGTATTTATTATACGCTTAAAATCAATTCAGAGTTTCAAGAGGGTTCCGCGATTTATCCTAACATTTCAATGTCAAAATGGATGCGTCATGGATAGTAATCAGCCGATATTTATTCCAACGACAAAACATGAAATTAAATTAAGTGTAACATGGAATTTCACTTTGTTTTTGTAAATTATTCTCAAAGTATTTTTTCGGATAAGTGGGAATCGAACTGAGTCAAATCTGCAGGAAACCACACGCTCACAGAAATCACAATAAGTCACAGACGTGATATTATATTAACATGTAAATGTTTGTCTCTCGTTCATATCATTTCCCTAACCTATCCCAGTCCTCTGCTTTATATAAGCAACTTATTCGTAGAGGCCTAGTATTTTGGGTCCGTAAATGCTCAATAGTTCCTTTGCCCGCTCTTGTATAAATAAATAATAATAGTTTAACAAAACTAAAAAACACGCTTTTAGTTCGGTTTTCTATAAAACGCGTGTTTTTTATTTTTTTTTAACTATTATTTATTTTATCAAATTAGTGTATTGTCATCGGTCCTAAATAAATCTACAAAGTTTGAACGAAATCTGGCCGTTTAAAGTGGGTCAAAATCGCGCCCAAAGAAGTCGGTTACAAACATACAGGTGAACCTAATATAGCGTGTAAAAAGGTGATGATGCTGGTTTATTACCTCTTTCATTGTATACTAGGACAGTGGTTTGGACGACTGCGTTGTCTAAGTTGTAGCGTTGTAAATAATGCATCATTCGAACTAGAAGAAATACAAGAGATTTATTAAAGTAATTAGGTATATAAGGTATTTTAAAAGTAAATAGATAAAAAAAATATTATGTCCATTAATATTATTGAAATACTGGAAGTATAAAATCTGGTTGATGTTAAATAATGTGATTATGATGATCTTATTCATTTCAATAATCTATATTCGAAGGATTAATTCGTAGACTTTATTCGTAGACCTTAGCAAGATATTAATTAATTTTAGGTAACCAATAAAAAAAATTCTCAATGGTTAAATGGTATGCTATTTTATTATATACACTATTTGGTTATAATATCCTCTTTAATTAGTTAAACATAGTATGGGTAAGTAGGTCTCATAAGTTTCGCTCTCCAAACCATACTCTCCCTGAGATTGATTCAATATAGACGTCAATGTGCGATTCCCTCCAAATAAGATTTTCACACGATATTGATATTCAGTTTTTCGTCCTCTAGACGTAAATAAGATCAGCAGTTTGAGTCGATCTTCGAGAAAATTTCATTTTACCAGTCAGTCATAGTTTTTCTGAGACACCTTTATTTTGTTATTGATATTATATCGAGAGAACAGTTATTTTATTCAATAACAGAATATTAGTGTACGAAATTGGTTTTCATACGGAAATAAAAATATATTTTTGGTTTGAAGTTGAACGTTTGAATGTTCAAAGTAATATTCGGAGTTTGGCGTTAAGGAGTCTATTTTATAAATATCCTGATCTGAATAATATTAAGTTCGTAGAAGTCTCGAAAACAATAAACACAAGGACATCATGAACTGTTTTTAAACACAGTCACCGTCCCGTTTATCTTCTTCTTCTTATATATAAAAATGAATCGCAAAATATGTTGGTAAGCGCATAACTCGAGAACGGCTGAACCGATTTCGATAATTCTTTTTTTATTATATTCCTTGAAGTACGAGGATGGTTCTTATGTAGAGAAAACGTAAATATGTACCACGGGCGAAGCCGGGGCGGACCGCTAGTTTATAATATATTCATGTCAGGTTTTAACGCACGGAAAAAACTTGGGACTTTTTAAACACAGTATAAGTAGGATAGCAATTATTTATATGTACCTTAAAATGAATTTATTATATAAACTAGCTTTCCACCCACGGCTCCGCTCGCTTTGTCACTCTCTATCTATTAAAGAAATATATGTACCATCAAAATACTTTGCGTAATTTTAAAGATCTGAGCATACATAGACGGTAGAAAGTGACTTTGTTTTATACTATGTAGTGATGATACATACGTAATAATATAGGATATAGTTACATTTAGCGAATTTTGACGGTGATTTCGACCATTTCGTGAACCGTTGTGTGGTTTTCTTCCAAACCCGATTCCAGCGATGTTTGCACCCTCGTCCAAACACTATGCGGTTTTTCAAGTCTACAAATCGTTTGGATACTGAAAAATTGTCTTAAGACATTAAAAGCATTAATACTAATGTATCACAACTAAATAATAAAGCAAAATTTGTCGTGTTATAAATTATATTTAATTATATGAAAATTAAATTAAAAAAATAAATATTACAGAATAATCTATTAATTGTGGCTTACTCTTGTTGTTTTTATTTGAATATCTTCTATACTTCTGACATTTTTTACATCTTCCTAAAGAATCACGAAGTTTTTGAATATTATTTTCCCGTATGGCCACTTCCTTTCTCCAACAATAATGGTAGTAATATTCACGATAACTGCAATTCGCTAAAAAGCCAATGAAATCGTTTAAAATAATACTATCTATTAAATCTGTATCTTGTCAAATATATAAAAGGTAAATCCATGAAATCTATCACATTATATTACGATAGATTTACCTTTCAAATGAACATACTAAGGCCACAACTTTTTATACAAATAACAAGCTTAATATACTCAAACCTGCACACTTCTGCGACGAAAAGTTGCTCGACGGCTTGCACAGGTCACCCCTCTGTCTCCAGGAACCATCCGTCGTCTCCGAGCACTTTGACGACTTGAAGATGGCACTGCACTGCGAGCTTGGCAGCCTCCAGTCGTACTGGTGAACATGATGTGTCAAAATGTAATAATGTCTTTGCGAGAAAGAGATAGTGCTATACTAACTGTGTAGCTCTGTCTCTCACACGCCGGAATAATGCTCTATGCTATGCCCATTGACGTACAACAAATAACTAGACTCACAATCAGCTCAAAAAATGTTCGAAGTTAAACTCTGCATGGACTGCGTGGCAGACTTAACAATCATTCCAAATTCAAATTAATTTAATTGCCAAACACATGGTATACAGATAGTTTTCTAATGAGCAATACAATGGACTGTGAACTTTGCTGTCATGAAATAAGGTGCTAATTTTTATAAATGGTTTATATAGCCTAAAGTAGAGACCTTTTAGTAGGCTATTGTGAGTCTAGCTGTTTATCACATCGGTTTACCTGGTCGGTCGCTTCGCTGCTATCATCCATGTGTTCGCAGGCGTGACTGGAGAGATCGTCTTGTATGTCCACGTCTTTGCCTGTGCTTGACGTGTCGTTGCCTTGGGGCGTATTGTTTATTTCAATTAATCAGGTTTAGTGTTGGAATTATATGCAAAAATTAATAAATTATTATTGTTGGAATTATATGCAAAAATTAATAAATTATTATGAGTATAGTAACTCATTTGATCTTTTTTGTAAGTATAAAATAACCGCCACCCGTTAATATTTGTTCAGTCCTGTTTTAATTTGTGAACAGTACACAAGTATAATACAGTAAAATAAAAAGTGATAAAGTGAAGTGTAGTATTATTTTATACCCTAACCTCCTACAGGTTATGGGCCCAGATTACGCGAGTGAAAATAATAGTGCAGTGTTTGTGCGGTGAATTGTTAAGTGTTGTTTAAGTTAAGTGCGTATACGTTAATATTTAAAATGGAGAACCAAAAAATGAAGCGAAACATTAAGCCGTTCGATGGCGAAAAATATAGTACGTGGAAATTTCGTATTCGTGCTTTATTGGCCGAAATGGACGTTCTTAAGGTGGTCGACGAGGATCCCATCATTCCGACAAATGAGTGGGAGAAAAACAATAGGATTGCAAAAGGTATTATAGTGGAATATTTGGCGGATTCTTTTCTCGGTTTCGCTAAAGAAGATTCTTCAGCGAGGCAAATTTTCAAAAAATTAGACAACCTATACGAGAGAAAAAGTATGGCTACACAATTGGCTATACGAAAGAAGTTATTGGCGTTAAAACTACAAGGCGATGTACCTCTTATCAAGCATTTTACTACGTTTGATGATTTGATAACGGAGCTCTTAGCTGCAGGCGCTAAATTGGAAGAGACCGATAAAATAGCCCATTTATTTTTGACACTACCCTCATCTTATGATGGAATCGTCACTGCAATTGAGACGTTGACGGAAGACAATCTAACGTTAGCTTTTGTAAAAACGAGACTTTTAGACCACGAGGTGAAGCTGAAGAATGAATCTGGTGACACTAGTATGAAAGTCTTACAGGCTAAAGTTGAGATTCCGAAGAAAAGGAAGTTCAATCGTCATAAAATTAACTACGATAGTCATAAAAGAAAGAAGACATCACATTTCATAAAGTGTCATCATTGTGGGCGTAAAGGACACGTTAAAAATGACTGCTACTATTACAAAAGGAATAATCAGGCATTTAATCAGCATAAAGATTATACCGACAGACAAAAAACGCTACAAGTAGTGGACACAAATCAACCGTCAACTTCAAATTATGTTTCTGGGTTTGTTTTAATGATGGGAAATTATCGAAATGATCCTAGAGGTAACAAATTAACATTTATCTTGGACTCCGGAGCATCGGACCATATAACAAACAGGGAAGATTTGTTTATCAATTGTACTCTTTTAAATTCGCCTGTCAAAATTTCGATTGCTAAAACCGGTCAATTCATCTGTGCAAATAAAAAAGGAGCTTTGCAGGTAACCAGTGATACAGGCATACAGGGAATCTTGGAGAACGTGCTTTACTGTCCTGATGTGCCGTATAATCTCTTGTCCGTGTCGAAAATGCAACAAGCTGGTTACACCATCATTTTCAACCAGTGCGGTGCTCGTGTACTAGATAAGAGTGGTAATGTCATCATGCGAGGTATGTTGAATAATAATTTAATAACTGTTGATTTTATGACTTCGTTACACGAGAGTCACTCTGTTTCTAATATTTGCAATAATAATATTACCAAGTACAAATTATGGCACGAACGTTTGGGCCATATTAGTAAAAATAAATTTTTAGAACTGAAAAATAATAAAATGACAGATGATTTTAATGAAATTGAAACATTGTTGCCAATTAATGAATTTTGCGAAGCCTGTATAAAAGGTAAACAGAGTAGACTACCGTTTAACGACGTCAAGGATAAAAGTTACGTGAAGAGACCTTTATTTATTGTTCATTCGGACGTCTGTGGACCTATCACTCCTCCGACCGTAGATAATAAAAATTATTTTGTGCTTTTTGTTGATCAGTTCACGCATTACGCCGTGGTTTACTTGATAACGTATAAATCGGACGTATTTTCAGTATTTAGGGACTTTGTAGCTAAAAGTGAAAGTAAATTCAATACAAAATTAGTAAATTTATATTGTGATAATGGCCGTGAATACTTATCCACGGATATGAAAAATTACTGTGTTGAGAAGGGTATTACTTACCATTTAACTGTACCTAGGACCCCACAGTTAAACGGCGTCTCAGAAAGAATGGTTAGGACTGTTACTGAAAAAGCCCGCGCTATGATTAACGGCGCTAAATTAAATAAAGTATTTTGGGGTGAAGCGGTATTAACTGCTGTGTTTTTGATTAACTTGACTCCGACTAAAGCGGTGCAATGTCATAAGACACCGTTTGAGATGTGGCATGATAAAAAGCCCCGAATTAAATATTTAAAGGTGTTTGGATCGACTGTGTATGTTCACAATAAAGTTATGAAGTCAAAGTTTGACGACAAATCTTGGAAGGGTATTCTCGTGGGTTATGAACCAAACGGATATAAAGTTTGGAATCCTGAAATTAAAAGGTTTTGTGTTGTTAGAGACGTTATAGTTGACGAGGTCAACTTTATTAAAACTAGGCCTATAGATAATTTTGAAGAGAATGTTCGAAATTCTCATGACCAAACTGATAGTGACTTTATGTCGAAATCAGTGTCAAAGCCTAGAGTCTCTGCAAGTAATAAATCTGATGATAATGAGTGCCCTAGTAAAAAGAGTAAGAACCAAGATGTAAATGATTGTGAACAAACACATGTTGATCTACAGTCTGTTAGTCCGAGTTCAAGTAATAATGAATTAAGGAGGAGTGCTAGGCTTAAAGGGCGTCCGCCTGTGTCATATAAAGAAATTGATGAATGTAATAATGATTACTTAATGTGTGCTCATTCCGTTTTGTATAATATACCCGCCTCTTTTAATGAAATTAAATTTCGGGATGATAAAGTTTATTGGGAACAAGCAATAAAAGATGAATTGAATTCATTAGATATTAATAATACATGGGTTTTAGTTCCTAAACCTGAAAATAGAAATATAGTTGATTGCAAGTGGGTTTTCACTCTGAAGACTGATGAGTTTGGAAAGCCTTTAAGATACAAAGCTCGCCTTGTTGCAAGAGGTTTTAGTCAGGAATATTTAACTGATTATAACGAGACATTTGCCCCCGTTGCAAGAATAGCTAGCTTCCGATTTATTGTTAGTTTTGCTAATCAGTTTAATTTGCTCATTCACCATATGGACGTTAAAACAGCTTTTCTTAACGGTGACTTAAAAGAAGAGATATATATGAAAATACCTGAAGGAGTACAATACAAAGATAATTATGTATGCAAATTAAATAAATCATTGTACGGGTTAAAACAGGCCGCTAGGTGTTGGTTCGAAAAATTCGAACAATGCCTTGTGGAAAAAGGTTTCCAAAACTCTTCTGTAGATAGGTGTATTTACATGTTAGACAAGGGCAGTGTGTATAAAAGTATTTATGTGCTATTGTATGTTGATGATTTAGTAATTGTATGCGCTGATATTAGTGTTATGAATAGTTTTAAAATGTACCTAATGAGCAAATTTAAAATGACCGATTTAAAAGAAATTAAATTATTTCTGGGCATTAAGATTGCAAGATCTAACGATGAAATATTATTAGATCAAAGTGCATATATTAAAACAATTTTACATAAGTTTCAAATGCACGAATGCAATCCCATAAATACTCCTATGGAAGTAAAACTTAATTATGATGCCTTAAACTCAGAAGAAAAGTATAATGCACCTTGTCGTAATGTTTTAGGCTGCTTAATGTACGTAATGTTATGTACTCGGCCAGATTTAAGCTTGTGTGTTAATATACTTAGCAGATATTCTAATAAAAATAATAAAGAGTTATGGCTGTGTTTAAAGAGAGTTCTCAGATATCTTAAGGGTACTATTAATTTAAAATTATGTTATAAACGGTCTGATTATGAAAATATTTTATGTGGATATGTTGACTCTGACTGGGGTGGAAGTGATACAAAGGACAGAAAAAGTACAACTGGCTATATATTTAAATTGTTTGATAATTGTACTATAACTTGGTGTACCAAGAAACAAATGTCGGTGGCAGCCTCTTCGACTGAGGCTGAGTATATGGCACTGTATGAAGCTGTAAGGGAAGCGTTATGGCTAAAATCATTAGCGGCTAGTGTTCATTTAAATATAGATAAACCCATTGTTATATATGAAGATAATAATGGTTGCATAAGTATTGCAAATAACCCCACCAGTCATAAGAGGTCAAAACATATAGACATAAAATATCATTTTTCAAGAGAAAAGGTTGAACAAAATGTAATAAAATTAAATTACATTCCCACAGGTTTGCAGCTAGCAGATGGACTCACAAAGCCATTACCTGTCGTGGCCTTTCAAGCGATGAAGTCCAAATTAGGATTAAAATGAATATGGTTCATTTTAAATGATTCAATTAATTTATTGTGAAAATTATGAATTATGTTTGATTGATACATTTATGAATATTATATATTATATAGTCTGATTAGGTTTTTCTGGGTTTTTCCTAATCCTTGCAACAAATGTTGGACTATTATTATGTATTCCCAGTGTATACTTGTAAACTGTACTGTACTGTGGTAAATGTTAGAAATATGTAATGACGATTCGAAAGTGCTTCTAAAAAAAATTTTATTGAACAAATAAATGTTTGAGTTTGATTTTGTAAAGATTGATTTAATGATTAATTTTTGAGGGGGCGTGTTGGAATTATATGCAAAAATTAATAAATTATTATTGTTGGAATTATATGCAAAAATTAATAAATTATTATGAGTATAGTAACTCATTTGATCTTTTTTGTAAGTATAAAATAACCGCCACCCGTTAATATTTGTTCAGTCCTGTTTTAATTTGTGAACAGTACACAAGTATAATACAGTAAAATAAAAAGTGATAAAGTGAAGTGTAGTATTATTTTATACCCTAACCTCCTACATTTAGGTTATGGATTTTAAATGGGGAATGTTTTATATACACAATATATAATAGGTGAATAATTCCCAGAAATTTCACTGGTGGTATGTTTTTATTATTTATTATTATAAATAATAATAACGGTGAAGGAAAACATCGTGAGGAAACCGACATGTCGAAGAATCAAAAGTTCGACGATATGTGTCATCCGCCAACCCGCACTTGGCCAGCGTGGTGGATTATGGCCTGTACCCTCATAGGAGGCTCGTGTCCCAGCAGTGGGAACATATATGGGCTGATGATGATGATGATGATAAATAATAAAAACATTATTATTATTATATCAGCCTGTCGTGTCCCAATGCTGCAAAGGCCTCTCCAAGTCGCTTCCACGAATCGCGGTCTTGTCCTAATGAGAACCAGTCATTTTTAAATTGGTGAAGTTCATCTCGCCATCTCTTCTTCGGCCTGCCACGACGTCTTCTATGTGTTCCTGGGCTCCACAAAGTGGTTATCTTGGCCCACAGTTCGTCCGGCATGCGACTTATGTGCCCTGCCCAACTCCATTTCAACGCAGCGGCTTTTTGCGCTACATCGGCAATTTTAGTGGTGGTATGTTTACTTGTGCTTAATGTAAACAGTGGTGATTAAATTTACAAAACACGGATGAATTTTCTACATACCTACAATTCAAAGGACCCACATACTTGTTGCTCTATATAAATTTATTACTTTCTATTTCGACGTGTCTTCTAAAATTCCATATAGATTTAGGTATTCACTGTTAAAGTTGTGATATTCGGGATTGTATATGGGTAATACACTAATTTTGAAATAACTTATGCGTAAATTATAATATTGTGTTTAGACCTCAAAATAATGCAAGAGTAACTCGTGCATGATTTCATCACACTTACAATCTCAATCCCAAACAACCCGGCCAACCCATATAACTTAACACTATACCGTCTGTTTCAAAGTTGGTGGTCCGTTGTAGAACTTCTGAAGGACACTCGATGTATGAGGGGACTTGTATGCTGTTGTAAGGTTCTTTCTTTCGGGTCGGGTTCGGTGTGGACGGGAATTTGAAGGTGGCATAGAATTCTGAGGAAAGTAATATTATGATGATCAATTATCAACATTGTACAGGTATGAGTGGCGTGCTGTTAGATTTTTGTATTGGAAAAATCTCTTTACGTAAGGCGTCTTCAAAATTAAATTTATCCCGAACACCTAATGTGGATGTAACTCCATTAAGCAAATAAAACTGTTGAATTTCAACACATATTATAATTTCGTTCATAAATTTTTGTAGCAAAAATATAAATTACTGAAATCACCATAACCCTTAAAAGGAGGAATTACTAAATATAGAAAAACTTTTGATATTAACGTACCGTTGGGAGGCTTCAACGGTTTCGTATCAGTATTCATTTTGTGCAAAGGGTTTACAGGTTTTATTTTAGAGTCCTTAGCTAATATCACAGTTTCTTGCACCGTCATCGATTTAGCTGAAATTAAATAAAAATTTGAATGCCATTCGACATACAAAGCTATCAATAGTGATTGTAAATTGTTGATATTGATATTTAATTAGTCTGAGTGAGCCACCCTGAGTGTCTATAGCTTACCAGTTATAAATAACTTGAACATCAAAATTGATTATATTTAATGTATGTAAGTGATTAATTTACTTTCTAGTAATTACTTAATATTATTATTTTTTCGACTGAAGAGACATAGGATAAATTATAATTAAAAGTCATGCATCTAAAATTATAAATTTAAATGCACTCATTTAAATTTATAATTTTAGATGCATGCCTTTTAATAATAATTAATGGTCTAATTTTCGTAGTTAATTTACCATCGGTATTTTTCTCTATGTCCGTCGTCGACACAGATTTCTTAGTTTGATTTTTGTTATTGAAAAGAAGTGAGTACTTTCTGATAATTTCTGCTCTGGGATCCAAAAAGCCGTTTGATTTCGCTCCACTTGACATGTATTTTGGCTGACTATCAGAATGGTAACCTAAATAATATTTAACAAAACCTTTAGGAGACAATTCATATTACAGCATTATAATGAAAGAGTCAAGATTTTTACCTGATTCATTATCTCTTGTGGGATGATCTAATTCAAACGATAACCAGTCTCTAACATTATCGTTTGTGGATTGGAAGTATCTTGCTCGGTGATTTGCGTTGCTTGTAAATGAAGAATGCTGGTTGCTCATCCCTTGTTCTAGAACATTTTTATGAAGAGGTTAAGGAATAGGATTTTTATAGTATTTACCAAATTAATTTAAATTAAAAAGAGTTGATACTAAAACTTCACTGTTTTTAGTTCCTAGATGCTTTTACATGTTGAAGCCCTTATAACATCTTAAAGTCCTGGTTTGATTATAATTTATCAAAATAAAAATAGTAGTGTTCTTTTAAAAGCTTTATTATATAACAGAAAATTGCTACCTTTATTAGTATCGGCCATGTTGAATCCGCTTCCAGGAGATACGTTACTTATATTATTACTATTGCCTGGGGTCACAAATTGAACTTCTAAGTTTTCATTTACTGGACCCAAGAAAAAATCTAAAAAATTATTGTACATTGAGCCCCTTACATGATCAGCAAAGTGAAAATAAATAATAATTACCACTTAGCAGGGGTAGCTAGATTTTAATCATGTTTACATAAATTAAAAAGATCATTCAAATATGATATTACCATTGTAAATGTTGCTATTAATGACTGAGTTGCCATAAATTTGTCCTAAAGTTGGAATAGGTCTTGTTGTAGCTACAGTAACTGGAATATCATGCAGTTCTGAAAAATCTGAAACTTCTAGTTATAACTTTAATATTTTATTTCAATCAAATAATTTTACAAAAAAATAAAGACGTTTAATTTCAAAAACTGACCCGGTGAAGTGTTATAAATTTGCAGTCTTTGTATATTTTTATTTTGTGATAAGATGCTTTGTGTATTTTCCTTTGATGCTTTTTTCTTCAGAGTGTTAACTTTTCGCATTGGAATATGACTTGGTTTTGGTTTTTTATCTACTTCTAAAAATGTATGCCATATTTTAAAACCTTTAAATTTATGTTTAAGATACAAAAAAGATATAAATATTTTTTTATTTACTTGGTCGATTAGTCGGTGCTGGCCTGGGTCGTCTATTTATGGTTGTCGAGTCACCTTTGAAGAAAAAAAGGCAATATATTATAGCAGAGTATAATAATTATATTTCAATTATTATTATTTCAATATTAATTAAGTACCTGCAATATCAATTCGACCGTTGCTATTTGGTATAACTCTTCTAAAATTAACTGGCTGTCTGGTTCTATAGAATTTATTTTCTTCTTTCTTATCCTCTTCACTTTTATGCTTAACATCTATAATTTCATATATTTTATAAATATTTAAGTCTGAATAATTAAATAATATTTTTGTTTAATTTACCTTTGTTTATTTTGTTCCTAGTTGAAGTCATACGGCCAAAGGCAACGGTATAATCCTTGGACTTGGATAGATTGGAACTTACTTCGTGAGAAACATCCATTTCTGCTCTATTAAAATAAATTTTATAATTATAACTTGTTTGACCTGATAAAAAATAGGGATAACAAATTACTCCAGTGTCTAACGTATAAAAAATCAAGAATATGAAATGGAATAGTCACCTTTGGAATTTCTCTATTTGTTGATTCTATTGTTACAACATGCGCATTATAAAGCATGCATTCACTTTTAAATTTTGTAAATAAAACGAACAAAACTTATATTTTTATGTATTTATTTTACAAAGAATTTTAGAAATCCAAAACAATCTTTAATTCATGTTGACAAGCTGTCAGTTATGATTTCTACTTCATATTTTCTGCCAGTCCAGTTATTTCTTTGTCGATGAACATTCAGCTTCAATCATAACATTCATTGGGGTATTTAAGTTATTTCCTTCTTCTGCTTTTATTTCTTCTAGCTTTTTGATTAGATCCTCTTGTACGCTGTCTACAATCTCCTTTAAATTCTTGGCTGAAATAGGATTGATGTTTTTGACATGTGATTTAATAGAAGTGGCAATTGATCTATGATTTACCAATACACAACATAATGTGAATTTACTAGAATATTGTTGACTTATGCTACTTCAAATTCCCTAGGACGCCAAGGATTTACCTGTTTTCTGATTAAACTCTTCAGCTATGAGTGATATTTTTCTCAATGTCCCCACATACTTTGCTATTTCACCAGCGACGTCGTGATCACCTCCTGTGTTCACTGCAACATCTTCCATAGGCATTTTGATCCGTCTCTCTGTTGGCTTGAACACATCACTGCTTGAGACTGGCATTTTAGGCATTTTGAAACCACTCTTTAATATTGGATTTTCTATTTCTGGCGGCTCATCAGCTGCTATGGTTAATGGTTGAGGTACACTCAATGTATCGTTCGGCAATAATTCTGGCGCGTAAGATTGTAAAGTTTCAATTTTTAAAGGTGAATCTTTCCTTGGAGGTGACCGTTTTGATAATCTCACTGGTAGTGCGTTAGTGAGGCTTTCTATTATTGTTTCTATAAAACCAAAAATGCGATTGCTTAAATCCATAATAATTTTAGTAATGGAAATGAATAATATTTGGACACTAACGGACTATGTTTATGGGCGCTTCGGCTTCTTGTTTCTTTTTCAACATGAACTTTTTTGTCAGTTCAGCTATGAACATTGAACATGTAGGACCTGGAGAAGAACAGTTTAATAATAATGATAACTAATAGATAATTTTCTTTATAATTTGAAATTACGCTAATAATAATAGTTACCATCACTCTTTCTTTTCTTCGCTGCTTTTTGCTTCGATGCAGCAGTTTTATTCTTACTCTTGATGCGGATCGGTTTTTCCATAACTGTTGGAATAGCGCTTGTACGTGGCTTTCATATATTTATCATGTGTTTATTAAAGCATCATGTTTTTGAGTTTATGCTACAATTACTAAGGTTCTAAATATAAATTTACCTACCAAAGACCCCGGGAGGTCCCGATACAGCGGGACTCCCGAGTAATATGATATTTAAATAAATCAAAGCTAAAATTAACCCAACACAACAGTAAATTTTCGAGGATAGCTTTTTGACAAAGTCATATTGAATGTCGTGGTTTTGTCAAATTTCTTATTTTTTAATGAATAATATATTTACAATGAGGTTCATGTCGAGAGTACGTAACAAATGAGTGCTAAATGAACATTTTTTTGATATTATGTTCCTTGGTTATAGTATGCTCTATAATCTCGACATCCTATAGTAGAGCCCAAGAAGCTTATATCTTATACACTGGAGATTTCGGTATGAACATTTGACGTGTAACAAGAAAATTGTTGTGTTCTATCACTTTCACACCTAACTTGGTATTGCCACTGTTAATACGAAGTTTTCCCAAGGCTACTATGTATGCTGTAATATTCTGTGCAAAAGGTTAGTTTTTGTACATGAGTTTGTTGATAAATTGCCAACAACGTCATTCAGAAGCATTGTTGGATGAGACAATTATTATTTATGCTAAATAAAATAAGTATCTGAACCACAGAACAATAAAAACAAATAGAAGTGCTTTAATGTCATAATTAGTATGAAAACCAGTGTCGCCAAACCCACACATTTAAACCGATAGTTATACAGTACACTACAAGTAAACTATGCCTTTGATTGGACTGCTTAATTTGAGTAAAAACTGACTTAGGTTATAAATTCAGCATTTCAATATGTACCCTAACGCACCATGTTACGGTTTATTTTAGTATAACATCTCTAGGTATATTAGCTGTTTTGTTTCTCATTGCACAGAAATTCCAAATGCGAAAAACATTCAGCTACTCCACAACAGAGGGCGTTAGTTTTCAATAGATATAACTTTGAACCTCAACACATAGAGATAAGGTTGAAATTTGTGTCACTCAACATTAATGACATTAACTTGATATTTATCTGATGCTATGCCCTGAGGGATGTCAGCCTTGTTATCGATATCGAGATATCGATAATTCACAAATAAATATTTTTTGTGTATTTTTTTTTCTTTCTATTATACGAGTATAGTATAATGTGTCACATTTTGGAGTATGTTTATTACTACTAAGTACGTCTTTTTATATTATTATTATTAAATAAAAAACGGAATAGAATAGTATTAATCTATATTTACAAAATACAAACAGAAAATATGCATTATTTTAAATCTTGGAACTGCCGTAGGTTTGCTGTATCGGTGGCCTTTGTTAGACTGCTTAGTGCTGTTCGGCATTCAGTTAACTCGTCACGTTGCATTTATCCATTTCTCTTTTAAATTAGCCTCTTTGGGAAATCTGTAAATAAATTGGACAAATGAAAGCTAAGGAAAAATAAAATAAAATTTAATATTTATAATGTTTGTCTTTTCTAAAGTATCGATACTGTCGATATGCGCCACAAGCATCACTAAAGCGACATTCGTTTGTTTATTGCAATAATATTCCAGAAATTCTTGTTTGCTGTTCAATCTATAATAGTACTAATGTCTTAGGGATTAAGGTTCATTTTGACTAGATATTTGTATACAATTTTGACAAATTACAAGCGAAGATATAACATAAAATATTATATGTAAAATAAATAAAAATAAGACTTACCGATGGTATGAAATGCCTCCATTGCTGATATTATTTCGTCTGCTATCATTTTTGCACTCTAATACCGAACAACACGTCCTAATTAATGAATAAATACGGAAAAAAGGTTTGACAGCTGACAACCGACTCGAATATTTTTCTGCGCACAACTGAGAGCAAGTTAGGTGATCTTACCTTACAAGTGACACGTGGGCCACGCCCACATCACACTTCTATCTACTTTACTGTTCTGTGATCTGAACCAATTATTAAAAAGCGATATTCCCTGATTATGGGTAGTTACCATAATAAAATTGTAGCAACTCTCACTTTGACAATATGACATAAGTGTCAAAAAAATTGCGTCGCTTCGAATATTTAAGTTAATATTGTTGCGTATTTAATAAATATTTTCCAAATATTAATAATGTATTGCATTGTGAAAAATTGCAGAAGTTTTTGGACACCAAATTCTGGCCTATAATTTCACAGGCAAGTGTATATTTACGTTATTTACAATATTCCTCAATAGGTACTCATGCATTTACCTGTTTAGAATCATTTTAATGGTAAAAATCGTCAAATTTATCATCACTTTACTAAGCAATCATGTTAAATAAGTTCTTTTCCTAATACTTTCATCATTTTTCAACAAGTTTTCAACAAACAAATTTAACAAGTAAGGTAACCATGATGATGGGTTTTTACGGATAGAGACGATAATATATTGCTAAACAATATTATGATGAATATTTAGAACACCATTTTAAAATTTTTTATACTAGTAATGAAACAACACACGACATCGGTATTGCACTCACATATTGTGGTTTGTTCTTTTTTACATTGAAATTTATACTTTTTAACCTAATATTTTTTTGCTTTCCAAAAATGAAATAAAAATAATAAATGGCTGTCCATAGTGCCTATCAAGGGTAAAATTTATCAACATGCCAGAATATGCAGTTTGCATTTTAAGCCTGAGGATTACGGTCCAGAAAAAAATACCTTTTGAAAAGTGCTATACCTTTTTATTTACCACATTCTTGTTACTGCGTCTCAACTGATAAAGTGATTTTAATTATATTATAATTAACCACCATGAAACCATTAGTAACCGTAAGTACAGCTCCTGAAAGACATACGAATTTCTGAGAACTGTAATATCGTTACCACACATCAACACTAGCGATGCAACTCTCCCTTTGGAATATTGAAAAGTTTTAGACTGAAGCTTGAGTAACCAAAACGATGTTTTAATGTATGTAGCACTCATTTTAATTAAAAAATCGTAGTATGAGATCAAAAGTTATCAAGCGTTATTTAAAACTATCATTCTCTACCAATTAAAATGGTATGTACCTATAAAGATGATAATTATTCATGTAAGTTGACCAGTAATATTATAATATAAATACTGTTAAAAATATATGTCGTTATTATTTATAGACCATGATTTTTAGTTTTTTTTATTTCGAAAAATCCTGAATATACAAACCAGTGTGGTCACCCACAGAAAGAGACAAAAAACAACACTGACGTCATTCAAGGTTATATTTTCTTGTGACAAGTTAATGGTCATAGTGCAATCTCCAGTATATTAGATACTAGCAATGCCCTGCGGTTTCACCCGCATAGATAGCGATATCGTTACAGTGAAAAGTCTACTATAGGTCGGACTATAGGTTTAATTTTTAATCACATGAAAATCACCTTTACCCCGTCCCGCACTACGGCCTTTTTTTTTGTTTTAGTGGGGAAATCTTTCATAGATACCCTCGGCCTCCGGGGGAGGGGCCGTGGGTTATGTCGGATTCCTACCGACCAAAACCCCACTGTGTTCCGTCAAGACGCATATTGGTAGAATTCCTCCGTGACCCCCGCACTACGGCCTGCTCGAACAGTATACCTACTATTTTCTGTAGATTGACACTTTAAAAAATTCGTTATATCTTTTGAATGGAATATCCAATTCTTTTCATTTAAAAAGTATTTTGCTGGTATTGAAACAGTCTATAGTAAAACATCATTTAATGGGATAAGGATTAATATATGTGTATGGATAACATGGTTTGATTACTGTCGGCACTTCTATTTACTTTGAAAACGTAAAAAAGTTGTTGTAGTAACTTAACTACTGAAGATGGACATATGGTATCGCGGACTTTCTTGTAGATATTGATTCATTCTATAATATCGTAGAACATTTTTTTGTTCTATCTTCAATAGATTCCGCAGCGCACGCGATGACAGAAGTTTTATTGAGGATTTTTTTACACCTTGGGTTACATTATTGCATTTTTGGTAAGGATCTCTAATTTTTTTGAAAATGCAATATAGCCTATGTTGCTCAGTAAAGATGCAGCTTTCTAATGGTGAAAGAATTTTTGAAATCGGTCCAGTAGTTTATGCGTGAAAACCATACATACATACATACATACTTACATACATACTTACAAACTTTTCCTCTTTATAATATTAGTATAGATAAGCACAGAACAGTAAAAACATATAGAAGTGCTGTAATGTCTAATTATAGTCGAGCCAATTTAATAGGCAACATTTGACGTCTATCAATTTTATCTTCGAAGAGAGGTAACCTGCTTAAAAACATCGATTAAAGTGAATTAATCGATACTGACTTGAAACATTTGTCAATCGAACTTGAAACACATTTATTAATTTATGATGATTTTTATTCACAAGTAATCAATGCATTCGATTCTAGATGTCAGATTTCGATTTTTAGAGTAACGTCTCTGGTATTTAAAAAGAAAAAAAGTTTATTGACACAAAATTGTAGCGACGTCAGTTCTTTAATTCAGAAATTGTTTATTATGTTTAGAATGGTTTATCAGTAATATGAAATCTTAAAATTACTTGTATCGGTCATTATTATTATAAATATGTAATCGTATTTGAAAAAAGTTAAGCAAATGTGCAGTTCTAACAAAACGAAATATCATGTTATTCTTTGTCGTCGTTACTAGGTTACATTGTTGAATTTTGTTGAACTGTCAAATGTTGCCTATTAAAATGGCTCTACTATAGTATGAAAACCAGTGTCGCCAAACCCACACATTTAAACCGATAGTTATACAGTACACTACAAGTAAACTATGCCTTTGATTGGACAGCTTAATTTGAGTAAAAACTGACTTAGGTTATAAATTCAGCATTTCAATATGTACCCTAACGCACGATGTTACGGTTTATTTTAGTATAACATCCCTAGGTATATTAGCTGTTTTGTTTCTCATTGCACAGAAATTCCAAATTCGAAAACATTCAGCTACTCCACAACAGAGGGCGTTAGTTTTCGATAGATATAAATTTGAAACGCAACACATAGAGATAAGGTTGAAATTTGTGTCACTCTACATTAATGACATTAACTTGATATTTATCTGATGCTATGCTCTGAGGGATGTCAGCCTTGTTATCGATAATTCACAAATAAATATTTTTTGTGTATTTTTTTTTTCTTTCTTTTATATGAGTATAGTATAATGCGTCACATTTTGGAGTATGTTTATTACTACTAAGTACGTCTTTTTATATTATTATTATTAAATAAAAAACGGAATAGAATAGTATAAATCTATATTTACAAAATACAAACAGAACATATGCATTATTTTAAATCTTGGAACTGCTGTAGGTTTGATGTATCGGTGGCCTTTTTTAGACCGCTTAGTACTGTTCGGCATCCAGTTAACTCGTCACGTTGCATTTATCCATTTCTCTTTTAAATTAGCCTCTTTGGGAAATCTATAAATTAATTAGACAAATGATAGCTAAGGAAAAATAAAATAAAATTTAATATTTATAATGTTTGTCTTTTCTAAAGTATCGATACTGTCGATATGCACCACAAGCATCACTAAAGCGACATTCGTTTGTTTATTGCAATAATATTCCAGAAAGTCTTGTTTGCTGTCCAATCTATAATAGTACTAATTTCTTATGGATTAAGGTTCATTTTGACTAGATATTTGTATACAATTTTGACAAATTACGACAAGCGAAGTTATAACATAAAATATAATTAAAATAAATTAAAATAAGACTTACCGACGGTATGAAATGCCTTCATTGCTGATATTATTTCGTCTGCTATCATTTTTGCACTCTTTATACCGAACAACACGTCCTAATTAATGAATAAATATGGAAAAAAGGTTTGACAGCTGACAACCGACTCGAATATTTTTCTGCGCACAACTGAGAGCAAGTTAGGTGATCTAAACTTATCATTGACACGTGGGCCACGCCCACATCACACTTCTATCTACTTTACTGTTCTGTGGATATAAGCTTCTTGGTAGAGCCATTTTAATAGGCAACATTTGACAGTTCAACAAAATTCAACAACGTAACCTAGTAACGACAACATAGAATAACATGATATTTCTTTCTGTTAGATCTGCACATTTGCTTAACTTTTTTCAATAACGATTACATATTTATAATAATAATGACCGATACAAGTAATTTTAAGATTTAATTTTACTGATGAACCATTCTAAACATAATAAACAATTTCTGAATTGAAGAACTGACGTCGCTACAATTTTGTGTCAATAAACCTTTTTTCTTTTTAATTACCAGAGATGTTAGGGCGTTTGTCCACTACAAGGAATTTTACGGTCCGGCATTCCGATTTTTTACGGTCCGGTATGGCACGCCATTAATCTAAATACTAGCTTGTGCACTATACGTAATTTTACTGTCCGACATTTTACTTTTCCCTATTCCGGATGGTTTTTTGAGTTTACGAGTCGCTGTAGGTATAATTGTTTTCGAGTGCCCACTTGCTTGGATTTTACTCTTTTTATTGCATATGCCAATTGAAAGCAAGCTCTTGTTTTACTTTCTTTTAGCTGGCAATGAGATTTGAGAAGTCGGTATTGTTATTTTATATACATTGACCAAGCATTGACCTATAATTATTATCTAAGTAAGTGTTGGTAAGTTAAAGTTCAAGTGGGAATAGATTTAGCTCCTCGTCACCGATTAATAAATAAGTGAAACACGCATTTTAATCCGTCAGTCCTCGGATCACAGACACAATAGAAAATCTATTGTGTCTCGGCCCGATCGGGCCGCTCGGTGGTCAATGGGTTAAATCTCTTACGGAACTTTACTTTTTATTATAACGAAGTAATATAATATTTCACCTTCTATATTTTTACCTACTCGTTTCTTGTAAAATGAAAAAACAATCATTTATTATACCGCCATACTTCCTTGAACTGTACCGCACTGATCCGAGTAAAGACGGACAGGTGCACAAGCAATTCATCGGTTTTTTCATGCCACACCGGACCGTAAAAAATCGGAATGCCGGACAGTAAAATTCCTTGTAGTGCACAAGCGCCCTTACTCTAAAAATCGAGATCGGACATCTAGAATCGAATGCATTGATTACTTGTGAACAAAAATCATCATAAATTAATAAATTCGATTTACAAATGTTTCAAATCCGTATCGATTAATTCACTTTAATCGATGTTTTTAAGCAGGTTACCTCTCTTGGAAGATAAAATTGATAGACGTCAAATGTTGCCTATTAAATTGGCTCGACTATACATATTATATTTCATATTATCATGAGCATGAAAAAGTGAGTACTACGACAAGACTACGATGGTATGTGATATCTCAATAGCGTTAGCTACAAAACAGAATTGTAACAAATTATAGCATAATAAAATATAATAATATGTATGTGTTAATTAACAATTGTAGGTTTTACAATTTCAAAAAATTTGCAATAAATATGAAGGATGCTCTTGAAATATGGAAAAGATTAGTCCTGGGAATTAATAAAATATAACACATTATTATTCCATAAATACTTTATTATATTGTTAATTGTATAACACTTGTTTCTTGAAAGCCAGATGTTTCCCTGAAGATCTGTAAAGATAACATAATATTATATTTAAAGAAAAGTATTATGAGTAAAATATTTAGACCTCTATTCATATATAATTTTTCATAATAAAATTTATAATTGTGCCAGCGAGGTATTATACGTAAAGGTGAGTAGGTGATAAAATAAAACGGTTCATAATAATGATTTAATTTTAAAAAGTGAAAAGCTTTGAAAGCGATATTAGACTTAAATTTTACCTTATTGCTTTGCATCTGGAGGAACTACGGGTTTCTGAAAACCATAAAATTATGGTTATAGTAAGACATTCAACTAAACATAAGACAAAAATTATACTTAGCAACCAAGCATTATATTATTGTTTAGTTTTGCACAAAAACTTAAAAAATACACTTGCTATTAAATAACAGTAATATATTATGCTAATCAAATAAAAAAAAAAATTGAATTTGGTCAGTTTTAAGTTTCACCAAAATGGAAATTTCTCTATGCCCTAAAAAATTATAGCACGGAATATCCAAAAATTCTTTCGTGTCATCTATTACCAATATAAATTGTATTACCGTAACAGTAGATGGTTGTCGAGGGGTGGCAGAAGTCCTTTGAGTTGTTGCAGTTTGTTCTACTTTTGGATCTTGACCGTGTTCAGAATGTGCCTGGGCCAAGGCGACTGTTGCTGCGGGCTTTGCTTGGTTATCTATAGTTTTAATAGAACAGAAACATATTTTAGAAAGTGGTGGTATTATAACAAAAATATTAATAAAAAATTGAAGAATTTGAAGGTTCGAATTGTATTTTGACTTTTAAGTATTATTACCCTGAATGGTAACTCAAACGTTTGGAAACTCAAACGTTGGCTTAGAGCTGATAACAAATTTTCGAAATACAATACTGAATTGTTTTTATATTTTTAATGTTAGGTATATTCTTTCAAATGTTGCTATCTGCTGTTGAAGTTACTATAATCTTTATTCGATAGCTTTACAAATACATAAGTACGTATTTATAAGCTGTAAACAGTTTTTACCTGGTATATCATGTAAACTGGCATTCGCGTCATAGAACTCCTCCTTTCCCAGATCCTCAACTTTTGGAGTACTATCCGACAAGCTAGATGCTGACGTGCTACTCCTCTCCGCAGTGGGTTGTGCTCGTTTCTTCCTTCTCTTCTTTATTCTTAAATCAGTTGGTGCAGTCTTCTCTGCTTGAGGCACGTCTTTCTTGATTTCGTGGAGTTCTAGTACAAACGGTTGATTAGATTCGTAAATTCCTGAATTGGAGGAGGACGACTCTGTGTCTGTCAAGTTTAATAGGTCTTCTAATGTCCTGTCTGCAAGTGAGTTAAAATTGCTCTTGTGAATAACAAATAATGCTCAATATAACAAAGAGTGGGGATTAAAACTAGTACACTTTTTCTCGGCACTTTAAAGTAGCTAGAGCCAGTATATTTTGGCTGGGTTTTAAGGTCACAGCTCGGAGGACAAAACTAAGTCTTCCAGCCCTTTTTATCTAACTAAATAATAGAATATTGTTATAACTGAAGAAAAATCTAATTTCTTCACACGTTTCGGGGATCAAGTGTCTCCTGCATACGAATTAAACGACGGACAATTTCAAATACTGTGACGATGTTTACGATAGCAAACACTTTTCGACTCGGTATTGGAATTTTAAAATTGTTATATTTGACTAGCTTATACCCGCGGTGTTACTTGCAATGGTATGTAAAATACATCTTTGGCCGTGATAAGCAGTAAAGCAAGAAATATTACTAACTACTACCCTATTCTAGTACCCTATCAATATTATGGATGAATGAGTTCATTCAATTTTACATTGAAATTATCAGTATTACGTGGCCTTTAAGTGAGATAAATCTTTCTTCTGTATTTTTTATTTATACATAAAATAATGTTTCATAATTTTGAATGCAATTAGGGACACATGTGCCGTATCGGAATTCAGGTCATGGTAGTTAATTTCAAACTAAGATGGTAATAATACCTCCTCCTCTACATTGAAGTTGAACTAGTAAATTATAGATATGTTTTGCACACCTCCACCCAGTCTTTAAGATAAGGCAGAAGTGCACATATAGAGAACTTACAATACTTACTTGAGTTATCCATTCTATATGGGGTTATCTTTGTATTTATATGAACTGAATGTGTGATTTTACTGTATTATTGTTTTTTTTTAAACTTCCATATTATAAATGATTATTTGTATTATTAAACGGGCATTTTGAGAAACTTGAAGATTTTACTTAATTTTTAGATGTTCTGACTATTTCTGTCAAGAACTGTTCTTTGTCATAAAGTTTTAAATTAGGAATTTATTTTTTAGAATGCGTTAACTATGTGGAATGAGGTTTCAATCGAATTCTACCTAGTGCTTGAAATAATTTATCTGTAACATACGTTTTACATACGCCCTACGTAGTGTAGGGCGCCCTGTAGCAAGGTGGAGCGACGATATACGCAGGGTTGCTGGTACTCAATGGCGGCGAAAAGCTGTAGACCAAGCTCTATGGCGTGCCTAAGGAGAGGCCTATGTCCAACAGTGGACGGAAAAAGGCTGAAGAGAGAGAGAGAGATACGTTTAAAACTTGTTTAAAACCAATTACTTGTAAGTAGTAAAAAATGTCTTATTATATAAATAGGTAATGTACGTATGTATTACATACGCAACTTCGCTTTGACATGAATATGCATATAATGTTTCATCCATAGAAATCTAAATAACAAGACACATAGAAGTGCTAGAATGTCATAATTCGTATGAAAACCGCTGTCGCCAAAATCAACACATTCAAACCGAAAGCTAAACAGTACACACAAGTAAACTATGCCTTTTATTGGACAGCTTGATTTTAGTGAAAACTAACTTATCTATTAAATTAAGCTTTTGAATATGTATCCTAACGCTCGAATTTACGGTTTATTTTAGAATAACATCCCTAAGTATATGAGACTTTTTGCTCCAATACGAACAAACGTGATAATAAGAATGGTCGACTGTGTCATTCATTGTTATTTCGATTACTATGGTGACACTCGTAATACTTGTAAATATTCTATAATTTTAAGGAAAAACGGCATTATTTCTAAAAAAATATATTTTCCGATGAAATATTATTCCTTTATAAGTATAATTACAACTTGTGGAAGAATTTCCGCAATGGGAATTGCTGAAACACACCATGTATACACTCATACGTCTCCAGAGCAACTGAACAGTGACGAATGCACTGGTGATGTGCAAATCACCTGAGTGGCGACAAGGTCACGCACGCTTACGACTTCTAGTGTCTTGTTATTTAGATTTCTATGGTTTCATCGTCTATCAGGTATTTAAACAAAACTACCGTCAGCAATTTGTATCCATCGATACCGTTTCAGATAGCTGTGCAGATAGCGATAAAAAATTATTGTAATTGTGTGATATTACTTCAAAATGTTATACTATCTTCATTCGTGTTAACGTCTCAATAATAAATTGATAGAATTTAAGATCAAAGTCACTTCGAGCTATAATTTGTACGATAAAGGAAAATGGTCCGCTCACACACTTTATGTGACTGTTATTGACCTTTCAGTCCTTTGAGAGTCACTCAATGAACATACATTTAAAAATAACAGTTAATTCCATAAATATGATTGGTGATCCTATTCCTTAATTCTGAGTGCTAGAAAACATATACACTTAATAAATAAAACCGTCTGTTATTCATTTGAATTAAATTTGACTAATCGATGCATTAGATAAACTGATTGTATTAAGCTTAGTATTAAGACATTACTTTAAAAATGTTTATATATTATATAGTTATAAATTACTAGCTTTCCGCCCGCGGCTTCGCCCGCTTTTTCTAAAACCTAATAAATTATATACTAAAATCACACTAAAATCCTCTTGAATCAATCCATCTATTAAAAAAACGCATCGAATTGCGTAGTTTTAAAGATTGCTTACATAGGGGACATAGGGACAGAGAAAGCGACTTTGTTTTATACTATGTAGTGATAGTGATTATGTACAAAAAATCATGTAGATAAAAAAAAACGTTGGCCCTCTGTGCGTTTTAATATTTATTTTTTTAATGTCCATCCAACCATAATAAAATTGAGCCGTGCTACATAAAACTTATAATCATATTATAGAATAATATAAATTATGAACTAATGAGTTGTAGTTGTAATATAAAAGAATATTTGTATTTCAGTAGAAACATTGTCATATTCTTTGTAACATTGCGGGACTTTGGCGGAATTTACATAGATTTATGTTCAGTGCTTACGAAGCGCGTTGTCTAGATTTAGATACTAGTGCCTCGAGAGACCGAGCTTCGTAACAAAACATATACTTATTATATATGACACACTTTGCGTTGTTCTTATGTAACAATGTTATCATAATATATTTATTTATCCTTTCTTATGGATATTGTACAATTTAAAGTAGTTTAATTGGGTTTAAGTTTAACGGTTGTTATTATTAAAATACTAGCGGTCCGCCCCGACTTCGCCCGTGGTACATATTTACGTTTTCTCTACATAAGAACCATCCTCGTACTTCAAGGAATATAATAAAAAAAGAATTATCGAAATCGGTTCAGCCGTTCTCGAGTTATGCGCTTACCAACACATTTTGCGATTCATTTTTATATATAAGAGAAGATAAGTAAGGTCAGTCTTCATCCGTTCTAAAAGGTAAATTAAGTGTTAAATGCTCATGTTTAAACTCTATTCACATCTTTAGGTATAATAAAAATGAATCGCCAAATGTGATGCTAAACGTAAAACTCGAGAACGGCTCGACCATTTTGGATATTTTTTTTTTGTTAAGGTTTTTGAAAACGTAAACACCGTGGTACACACGGATTAAACCGCAGCGAAACACTATTTTATGAATTTATTAATAAAAAGGCGTCTAAATTTCATCTTTCATTATTCAATGTATAACGAAGTGTAGTTATTTTAACCAGAATTTTTAGTCAAAAGGGCCAATAAAATCGAGTATCTAAATAAACAAGTCAATAACTGCGTTAAAAACAACCGACTTCAAACTTGCACTTGCAACATTTACAAATACAGACAAAAATGCTCATAAAATAAAAACTACTGGGCCTATCCGAATAAAATTTTTATGGGACCAATTCGACACCATCCCGCATCGAACAAAAAAAGAATCACGTAAATCGGTTCAGAAACCACGGAGTAATCGGTGTACATACATAAAAAAAAAAAACATACCGGCCGAATTGATAACCTCCTCCTTTTTTTGAAGTCGGTTAAAAATTGCAGCCAATAACGACCTAGCGTAACCAACAATTTTCGCGGCTCGTCGCGTATTGTATTGCCCGTGAAAATATGGTTCCCTCGATTGGATGTTCCTATGGAAATATGTTTATTGTGACAATGTAATAAACGGCACGTCGTGTAAGCTTTGATAAAAGGGATTAATATTTATGAGTCTATGTATATGAAGAGGCTCTTAACATTCGTCTATGTGATCAATGATGTTTATAGAAAAGGAAACTATACAGCGAAAACGAAATATTCATTCTTAATCGATGAGTGTGAATCTTAACTTTGCTTTTTGACGAAAGAATGCTGAATGGTAGTGACTTAATTCAGATGTTCTTACTTCTTCCAGTGCAAATATAGTAATTTTGGCTACTGAGTGTCGCTACGAAGATTTATTAAAGGTATTTGTGTTATATTATATTCCAATATCTTAGAATGTATAATTATCATGTCATGTTAGGTGTATTTTTTATCTGCTCTACATTTATTTCAATATAGACAATAATTATCTATATTGATTCAAACTACCAAAATTACAATATGTGAATGTGAAAATATAAAATAGTTTACTAGATAATCCGACATCATTATAATTCATATGCCTTTAGATACAAGATCTATTAGAGTCATTTTTCATACTGATCACACGCGTCCAAAGTCCACAAAAACCCTACCATATGTATTATTTATAATTTGGGGTCCCACGAATGAGGTCAATAGGGTAAAAGTCAACAATCTTTACAAATATTTCGATCGATATTCTTATCTGTAATATGTCACCAGTTGGTAAGCATCCGATGGTTGCCTACTCAAAGATCCCTTGATGCGGTGAAAGGAAATTTAACTTTATATTATGAGCGTTATGATGTATTGTGTTTAAAGGTGATTGATTTGTTTTTGGTATTACATACAAATATGTTGTAATTAATGCATTCAGCCCCCCTAGACAAGTGGCTTTCTATTAGCGTAAAGTTGAATAGAATAGATTATGAATGTATGAAATTGACGTAATCAATCGTCGTCGTCGTCGTAATCAAACGTCAATCTCATACATTCATAATCTATTCTATTGAACTTTACGCTAATAGAAAGCCACTTGTCTAGGGGGGCTGATTATTAATAATTAAGAACTACATAATTAATTAAGATGACACGTCTTGTGCCCTGTGCTACATGCTCGTGCTACGCTACGATCTATGCTACGTGCTACGACACCTGTAAACATCTGTTAGACTATAACAGATGGTTACAAGGTAAAAGGTAGGTAGGCTAGCTAAATATTTACATTTTTTAGTTTAATACACTTAATTTTAAGGCCTTAAATTGAACTAATGAATTTGTTTCCTTCCTAATAATTTTATTAATCTCTGAAAGTAACGAACTATCAGATTTACTACAAAAGGTAACAATATTCGTATACCCAATAGATAGTAAATCATACATTACATTATTCGTTGGAGGCTGCGCTTTATCTCCCGTAATGTAACGTTTATGACTTGCTGTTGAAGATGACAATAAATCGATAGGGACTGCAAATTATCGGTCGTCAGTGACCCGATTTGTTTCGGGTCATGGGTTGCATGGGGGAATAATACTGGCTTTACACTGAGCTTTATAGTGGAGCCTTAATTATGGAAGGGTTGTAAGAAATGTTTATGATGGATTGATTAAGTTTTGAACGTTGGGTTTTAAAGGTTTATAGTTTGTTTTGTTCGTATATTGCCTTGTTTATAAATAGAGTATTTTAACAATGTATGCAGAAAATAAACAAAGGAGTAGGGAATTGAAACTGGTATCTAATAGGTTATTATGTACTGGTATACTAAAATTAATATGAGATTCCTTTACTGTGTCTTATCCTTATTTAATACTAGCTTACCCGCGGCTTCGCCCGCTTTGTCTAAGACCTAATAAATTATATACTAAAACCTTCCTCTTGAATCTCTCTATCTATTAAAAAAACCACATCAAAATCCGTTGCGTATAGTTTTAAAGATTTAAGCATACAAAGGGACATAGGGACATAAGGACAGAGAAAGCGACTTTGTTTTATACTATGTAGTGATAATAAAATTTAATATAAACTCTACATGTAATGTTATGTTAGGATAAAATATGGAAATTTAATTAGTTACTTAATAATAATAAATTGATTGAAAATGTAATCAAAGTTTTAACTTATAAACAATATCAGTTTAGATATTCGATATAGGTAATACATTTTGAAAAGCCCGATTCAGTAGACAAAATGTGGCGTAATATGGAGTAGGTACCTATGTAGTAAAAATAAGGTAATTAGACAAGCAAAAATACTTTCTAGACAATAAAAGTAACTGTGTTTTTCGTTATCTATCCTATTCGGTATATTGTTTACAGGAACTCGTCGCCAAACAAGTGCTTTTTAATGAGTCGATGTCTGGTCTAGTTTTTAAGATTTGTGGGTTTTCTCTATGTGTAGGTATATACTATTATGGCAGTTCCTGGACAGCATAATAGCAATACAAAATTAATGATAATGTATGTTTAATCTATTACATTTCATACGAAGGCTTAAATATAACGTAATATGTGTAATAGAATATTTTATTTAGTTTTCCTTTTTCGTATTGCCTTGTTTTTGCTCACCCACTTTTTGCTTTTGTGTATTTCCTATATTTTAAGGGTTGCCTGGCAGAGATCGCTGCCTAGCGATAAGGCCGCCTTTTGCTTGTTTTATATTATGTGTTGTGTGCTTTTGCATCTGTATTTATTTATAAGCAATAAAGAATTTTCATTCAAGGCTTAATTGCAGCTTTTAAATAAATGTAATAGACCGGACTCTCAGTGGAGTTTCGTTTGCAAAAATCGCGGACCTAAATCTGACTTCTGATATATATTGTATAGATCCCAGACATCCTATAGACAGATGTTGCCAACCAGTTTTGTGGTCCCCCTGCCCGCACCCCGGTAATTAAATATGGCATACAAAGAAAAAAATAAAAATTTCCAAAACATGCCGTGTGGGGTATCAAATGAAAGAGCTTATTGAGTAGATCACGAATATATAGCATACTATATACATTTCTTACACTTTCTCTAAGATTTTTTAGAAAATTTACGAAAATGGTCCATTGTTGAGTTAACTTTAAACCACTATAGATTGAAAACTCGTGAATATATTTTTTAAATTATTATTTTAAATAATTAACAATAGTCCATTGTTTACGATTCAATATTTCGTACAGTGAAATAGTTGCATGGGGGAGTGGGGGGAGCATTCAAAGATGGCGAGTATATTTTCAAGTTCATATAGTATATAGTTATTTTCATCAAATCCACCACATAGCTCACTTATATAATATTACGAACTATTGAATCATAAACAATGGACTATTATTAATTATTTAAAATAATAATTTAAAAAATATATTCATGAGTTTTCAATCTATAGTGGTTTAAAGTTAACTCAACAATGGACCATTTTCGTAAATTTTCTAAAAAATCTTAGAGAAAGTGTAAGAAATGTATATAGTATGCTATATATTCGTGATCTACTCAATAAGCTCTTTCATTTGATACCCCACACGGCATGTTTTGGAAATTTTTATTTTTTTCTTTGTATGCCATATTTAATTACCGGGGTGCGGGCAGGGGGACCACAAAACTGGTTGGCAACATCTGTCTATAGGATGTCTGGGACCTATACAATATATATCAGAAGTCAGATTTAGGTCCGCTATTTTTGCAAACGAACATCTCCTTGGAGCCTGCTCTATAAGAGATAATAAGAAAGGGAACTTGTACATAATTATGGTTTCTTTATATCACATAAAACAGCGGTTATTAAGTAAAAGTTATGCACAGTATATGCACAATAAAAACAATGAAGTAGTAACTATCTCTTTAGGGCCAGACAATAGTTGCAAAAACACGATTAGGTACAAGACATCACGGATTTATGGCGAACAATAAACTGAATTTCACTTCTCTTGCCAGAAAACATTTTATAGTTGTCATATTAAGACATCAGTATAAAATATTTCACACTTTATTGCTCGGGGTAACACGAGCGATGTCTCATGGAGTATCTTGCGTTCGCATGCGACTTCGCTTTGCTCTCACTGTAAATGTATTACTATTCTTAACTGTAAAATAACTTTAATACACGGAAGATTGGTGGATTCTCTCTATTGGGAGCATAATTGACAGGTTTATGTTGACCCAGTACACTTCAATCTACAGTACATTTAATTACTGGATAAAAAAAGAGTGGAAAAATATGACATTGGTATAAATTAAATTAATTTCTTCATTTTCACACAAGGTGGTATTGTATAAATCATGTTTTCATCAACCGTCGCATCATAAATATAATTATATATATAAGGATCTAAGTACTAAATAATGAATAAATATAATTATTATTATCTACGCACCGCAACTTTCTGGTTGTGATAGACACGCTAAGTTTGTAATGAATTTTGGTACTTAACATTACTTCTAACAAACTTTTTGATTTGATTTCATTAATATAAAATATATTACATAATATATTACTATGAACAGAATTGGGTGCTCTTATATTAATTTTAGTACTTAATCGAATAAATAATATGTTATTTATTTTCAGCAAATAATACGTAATTTCGGTTTCATCAGCCAATAAATAGTTAAAGAAAATAACGAGTACGATAAAATTTACTCTCTTGAAAACAGAGTACTTACGTTAAAATTTACTGTCTCATAATCTTTGAAGTCTTTTCGAATCTGAACTATTCATGGTTCAATAATAATAATTAATAAATCTACACCACAGCTATAACTGTCAACATGTTGATAATTAACGATTTGCAGTTAATAAAATGAAACAAAAGTTGAAAGGGGTTTTAGGTAAACTAGATAGGTCATTAGCGTTATTTATTTCTAGTATACAGGGTGTCCCAAAAAGTAGTGATATACTGAAGCTGGGAGGTAGAGGACTTAGAGTGCTATCCGAATCACCCCCATGTGTGTTATGCGATTTTTCGTATTTTCGGAGTTATTACATTTTTTTCAATTTTTCATCTATCGCCGAGTACGATGAGATTTTTATTTATGGTGACGTGAATTATTGCGCTAGATGCTTGATTTTTTTTTGTGTGCTAAGCTGAAAGATAGGCCAATTCAGTATGGTAACATTTACTATCGTTAAATCTTCGAATAGAATAAAAAAAAGAATTAAATGCCAAGAAAGATAAAATTACCCAGTATGTTCATAACTTCAAGGGCCCATAAAAAAATAAAATCACATAAAAAAGGTTTTCCATTTGGCTTTTAAAAACTTGCTCTATCGATCAGGTAGCTACCCTAAAAATTTCATTTTATTATTCTGAAGGCTTCAATCGAAAAATTGAAATCTAAATGTGGTAAGTGGAAAATTTTTATTAACATGATGATCATTAAAACCAATAAATAGGTGTTAAATTACCAGAATTTTTTTAAAATAGCCCCGCTGTTGCTCAATGCAAGTGCGACATCACCGTAAAAAGTTGTTTTTTTAATGTCTGAATGCTCTTTTATCATTTTAAATGGTTTCTTCTGCAACTATGAATTTCCGGGTTATTTCGTCCAAATTGTGGCAGTCTCTCGTCTTTGTAGTATTCCCACGGAAAAAATTCAGTAGGGTTTATGTCCGGAGACCGTGGAGGCCAGGCTAAAGGGCAAAAATACTCTGAAAGATGGATTGGTCGTTGCAGCCTGCGCATGCGCTGGTGACGCCTGCTTTAAAGCCTGGCCTCCACGGTCCCTCGACCTAAACCCCATTGATTTGTTTTAATGGGGATACTAAAAAGACCTTGGCCACTTGAGAGAATGCCACAATTTGGACGAAATAACCCGAAATTCATAGTTGCAGAAGAAACCATTAAAAATGATAAAAGAGCATTCAGACATTAAAAAGACAACTTTTTACGGTGATGTCGCACTTGCATTGAGCAACAGCGGGGCTATTTTAAAAAAATTCTGGTAATTTAACACCTATTTATTGGTTTTAATGATCATCATGTTAATAAAAATTTTCCACTTACCACATTTAGATTTCAATTTTTCGATTGAAGCCTTCAGAATAATAAAATGAAATTTTTAGGGTAGCTACCTGATCGATAGAGCAAGTTTTTAAAAGCCAAATGGAAAACCTTTTTTATGTGATTTTATTTTTTTATGGGCCCTTGAAGTTATGAACATACTGGGTAATTTTATCTTTCTTGGCATTTAATTCTTTTTTTTTATTCCATTCGTAGATCTAACGATAGTAAATGTTACCATACTGAATTAGCCTATCTTTCAGCTTAGCACACAAAAAAAATCAAGCATCTAGCGCAATAATTCACGTCACCATAAATAAAAATCTCATCGTACTCGGCGATAGATGAAAAATTGAAAAAAATGTAATAACTCCGAAAATACGAAAAATCGCATAACACACATGGG
The DNA here is from genome assembly GCF_061535455.1 of Colias philodice. Classification (NCBI taxonomy): domain Eukaryota; kingdom Metazoa; phylum Arthropoda; class Insecta; order Lepidoptera; family Pieridae; genus Colias; species Colias philodice. Next base: position 10,705,535 of record NC_143096.1, read on the forward strand.
GGTGATTCGGATAGCCCTCTTGGTCCTCTACCTTCCAGCTTTCGTTCATCACTACTTTTTGGGACACCCTGTATATTGAGTTAGATATAAACTTTTAGAAACACTGTTTAAATAAAATATAGTAGGAAATATTTTATACAAAATGGCTCTAGCTATCACAAACTTTTTAACATAAAAGCAATTTCTTTCATATACCTACTTATGAAATTAGACGACTTAGAGATTCTCCTATAGAAATCGAACAAAAATCACAAAATCACCTGATTTAGTAGCACGTGTATGGAAGTTTTATAAAATATCATTCCAATAGGTAATAATAAGCTGAGAAAAAGCCCATAGAAACAAGATTCGCAATCAAAGTGTCCAACTAGTGATTAATGGCAAATAATAATTACTTGGTTACTTGCAAGTGATTAAGTTGCTTGAGAAGGGTTAAATATACCCTTTGCTGATACTTATGTGAATAGACTGCTTTTATATAATGTGGAAAAGTAATAGAGAACGGAGTTATTTATTATGAAAGGGTTTTTTTTAATTGTTTTAATTGAATGTTTGTCTCTTTGATCAAGTCATTGGTAGGTATGTGAGAGACTTGAGTCTAGTGTTAATCGTAGGTGGAGATTGATATTTAAATTTCAGCCTTGTTTAAAAAATCCGTGATAATGACCTTTTTTATTAGCAGAATCCACGTCAGAAGTGAAATGCATCTCTACCGTCAGCTGTATCTCTTCCTTATTACTTTTTTAAAAGCAGGAAATTCATTTGTAAAGGCCCTACCTCTACAAATATTCATGGACGGCGGCCGGTTACCATCAGGTGACCCATCACTTTAGTTGCCCGCTGTATTATTAAATAATTTGGAAAATCCAAAAGTGCACGCCTCATAATTTTTTTTTAATAAATATTTATTAATTATTATTTTTGTTTATTTAATAACAATTAAACCACATCGAATCAGACCCTGAAAAATGAAAGGGTTCTATTCCTGAGCATACTCAAGCGTAAGAGAAAAAAAAAGACTCGATTAGTAAAGTATTTCGGTCGCTATCGTGTTAACAAGAAAAAGGATCCGCACATACAGACACACGGACGTCCAAGACAGAACTTTTTTAAACTGTTTTTTAACTAGCAAAAATGACATCAAAAATATCATGAACGTTAAAAATAGTGTTTTTTCTTAATATGTGTGTGTATGTATTATCTTACAAGTGCAATGTATGATACATAAAGACATTTTAAGTTTGAAAAATCAGATGTTTTGCGCGAAGTGACAGTAGTACCCACCTCAACGCTTCGCTTATGAGGCGTGCAATAAAACATCTGTAAGAAAAGGTTCATTAAAATTCCAATAAAATATTACTTTAAAAGAATATTTCCTCAAACAACGCCTAACTCCTAATACATTTACACAGTTTTAAATTAATCAAACAGTTAGTATATACTAATGGATCTCTAAACTTTCAATTCTATTTAGAACTAAACTGGAAAGAAAAACTTTTCACTCACATAAAGCATCAGACGCTGTCTTTATTTACACCCTTTGAGATTTTTATAATATTATCAGCGCGACGAATCTCGCCTCTCAAGATTTATTACAGTATAATTTAACTTACAATGGTTGCATTTGAGACATAATTACATTAATCTTTTTATTTAACTCGCAAATACAGTCTAAATAACCAAAATATTAGTTTTCAACTATTTAATTAAATGTTTATGTAAGTAATTTAGATACTAACACAAATCATTTCTTAGAATGGAGAGTTTATTTATTATTTACTCTCGAGAGTTAATTTATTATTTTAAATTTACTAACTTTTTAAACATAAATATGTATAATGTATATCTCTTATGTTATGATAATAATATCTAATATAAGTAAATGAATAAAACTTTAATTTTTACTTTAGGAGTGATCGGTTTATCGATCCGAGCAGAGCCTAAATTGATGTACAATATCTACTTGACTTAAACTCATACAAACTTACAGTGAAACCATAAAGCATGATATCCATTCCATATTTATTTTAAGACATTGGACTTGGTACTATTACCAAATTAAATATACATAGGTATATATCAGGTAATTATACATAATTTAATTGATTATTATCAGGATAGGAATGTTAAAATCAAACACACCACATCGTTTCATACATTTATTTCGCTTATCTATTCTAAACATAGATTTACACATAAGGTACTCATTAAATTCAATTAACATCGATTACACCAAATGACTTAGAGTTTGACTCGGGGCCATTTTGGCACCAGCAGCCGATCCATATATCGGCTTGGAATTTATATTAAATAGACTAATGGTAAATGCTTTGTTACTTCGTGGTATATATTTCAATTTTGATCATACTTTGGTAGATCTTCCTCATGTAATTTCTGTTTTTAATTTGTTTCGTATTCCTGTTTGTTATAAACATTGAAATCATAAAACCCCCTACGACATACCTAATTGTGCAATATTTTGCCAATACTTTAAGTATTTCGCAATTATATGAATTATTTATATTTTAATAGCATACTATATTATAAAATCAATATTATGATTATTGAAATGCCGATTTGAAATATACTATAGTTAGATTTGAGCCCACGCTAACGAGATCAGATTATATTAAATTTCTGATCTTAAAAAAATGTAAAAAGCACAAGAGACCCACATAAAAAATTGTAATAAAATTCTGACAATTATTATATCAATATAAAAAACACCATTCAATCTAACAACGACTTATTCTATCTTTGGTACAAGAGATCGGTAACGTCGTACAAAACATTTAGACAAATTTTGAAAAAATAGCCATTAGTATACATATAAATAATCCCTGTAATATATTTTAACCCTAAGATACAGTGATATCTTAAGTATAATGGCAATGAGATTAAATGCATCGAAATCAAGGTATTTGGTAATACAAAGGATTATACTTATTCTTTAGGACTATTTCTAATAATAAGTTTTGTAATTGTGTTATCTCATTACCACGTATTATTTTACATATTTAATTACATAGAGACAAGATAACGATTTAATATTGGCAGTTTTAAATCAAACACTGATTAACTTTAAATTAAATAGGTATATTTTTTCCTGAAATATTACTTAGTTTAAAAAATTAAAATCTTTGGCTTTAGTCATAACGAGTAAAATAATAAAATGACCGAATAAAAAATGGATAAGGTAACTGTTTTGCAAATAAAAATGTTTTGCAAAATACAAATTTTGTCATAATTCAAGTGTCCGTATATAATTCGAGTCATTTTAAAATATAGCGGGATTATTAATTTGTGATTTATCTACAAGAAGGTGTCGTCTCGCCTTCGCGGCTGGCAATTATTATTTATTTGGGTTTGTTCTGGCAAATGGAGCCGAACTTTACGGGAACTATTGCACTGGTGTAAGCGCTGCTTTGGGTACTTAATGCTGTCGTCTTTTACCTGAAAAATGAAATAATTATATTAATTATAATAATTATATAAATAATTATATTAATTATTAAGTGCAGTGTCTAACGTTTACTTTATTACAGAATCTACTCTACTAGAGCGTAAGTAAATATTTGTAACAATTTGTATTTCCGGAACTAATGTTTATTAAAAAAATTGAACAATGAGTTTGAAAATTGTCATGGTTTTACTAAAAGTAGATTTGCGTATAAACAGTATAAAAATGTAATAAAATGTCGAATATTTTATAACTACATTTAGAAAATTTTGAATCCCTAGAATACTTTAAATCTTATTTGAAATATACTGTGAAAATTGCGTACCCATACCTACTTTCCTACCACACAAACTAGTTGACAACATGTCACTACAAAGATACATGATGAAGATTTTTTATCAAAGAAAAGGGATTTTTTATTAATACGCGCTGTTGCTGCGGAAGACAGACCATTTATTATTAAGGTTTGTAAAGGAATATGACGGTGCTCATAAGTTCTGCATAGCGAAAATGTACTGAAATATTTGTTCCAACTTTTCCTTTTTATTTTCATCTCGAGTTCTTTATTATTTATGTTTTTGCGTATTTCTTAACATAATGTTTCATTCTTATTTAAATGATGATTGGATTTGATGAATCATGAATAACAAACGATATTAAAATTTTAATTTGAAATTTCGATGTACTAAGGTAAATTTCAAATCTTGGAATTTATAACGATTGAATATGGAGCTTTCAAAGTAGAGTTTCTTGATGTAAACCCATTTGAACATTCCTTATTTCAATTACAACGTATAATTAGTATCTACAAACAAAACATTATTTTCTGCATGATTTATTTATAAAACGTCATTGATTATTAATTATAAAATTATGTTTGATTTCCAATAACCTCTAAATTTAATCCCTCCTCTTCCCGTCACTTTAAATAAACATTTCATACCGTAAATGAGATAATAGGCTGTAAAATAACGATTCATAAATATGCAATGAGCTCGCTCCAACAAATATTCAGATTACGGTCGACTGCGGGATAATCCTCGGTGACGATATTGTTGTCAGACATGGGGACTGGGGAGGTTTCCTTACATATTGTTTGGAAAGAACACTTGAGAAGGAAATGTATGGGAAATAAAAACAATTAGTGCACGTGCTAAAGGTATGTATGGTTTAGAATTGAAGTAGTAGGAGAATGTCCTATATTTTCCTGGATTATATAAGTCATTGTCGCCGTCACAGCCGATGCACAGTTAGTATTTGCATTCATTAAATATTCTAGGATTCGCGATCGTCGCTGTTATGCACAATTGCAGAAGATCGTTTGCAGGCATTACAGCTCTACAAATGAATTGCCAACGTTAAAGGGAAAGAGAATAAAGAAAGGATTGATCAAAGGAATAAAGGACTAGGAAGGGTAAGGAAAAGGTCATCCTTTTGAACCAGGGAAAAAATTAAGATAATAAATATGACAACTTATTAATTAGGTATTATCTTATCCTATTACATTATTAAGCATAACGCAAATAAAGCGCGTCACACACGGTGAAGATACTATAATATTTTATGTTCAGATTCTCTAATATAAAATATTACAGTATCTTAAGGTATCCGGTATCAGCGTTCTGACCATCATTTTTCTTTTTGTTATTGCGTACTAAGACCTCTGTAGAACCGCCATCCTGTTACAAATGACCCGAAACACTGACACAAAATAAAATATTATAGTATCTTCACCGTGTGTGACGCGCTTTATTTGCAGTTCGGTCTGTCCATATTTTATAAATGGCACACACGCACACACACACACACACACACACACACACGCACACACACGCACGCACACACACGCACACACTCACCCGCACGGTGAGCTCGTGGCGGGTCCGCCGGTGCGAGGAGGTGAGCAGCTCGGTGTGCGCGCGCGACTCGGCGCCGCCCGGGCTGTCCGCGTGCAGCCAGCACAGCCACTTGTATGGCGGGATGTTTCTGCATTTGTAGTGCTTACCCGTTTATATGTTTTGTAATAACACATACATTTACGCTTAGTCACAGTAAATAGAATACGAACAGTAAGGCAACTAAAGCTTTTTAATAAAATAATTACCTACGCAGTATTGAAACAAAAGTTCTGTTAACGTACGTTTATTTTTACATAATGTGCGTATCTGGGGGCACGGCAGTGCCCCCGCCAAGTCGAGCAAAAAAAAAGCGGCACGGCCGTACCATCCTTTTCTCGAAGCAATTCGGGCCTTTTTCGACCCCCTATAATTCGGTTGTGGATAAAGCAAGAAACCTGAATCTTCAGTAACTAATCCGGCATTGTATAAACACGGAATATTTAAAATTTCAGTCAATTTGAACCAGTAGTTTAAGAATGACAACTTGTTAAAGTTTCTAAATTTTGTCACTCACTGACTCACCGATCATCAAAAGTCCAAGGCACTTCTAGCAGACTTAGAAGCTTCATATTTGGAATACATATAGAGTTTAGTGTCTTAATCATGGGAAAACTTAAATATTTTGTAATTTCGGTCCAGTTTTCCAAATACACCAACTGCATCAATAACTTTGTAATCACATATAAATATATGGGATTACAAAGTTATTTATGCAGTTGGTGGTTGGTGGTGGTTATAAATTTAATAGGTGTAGATAGGTACCTACCATATGAGGCAAGGGAGGGGGTATAGGGTGGGTAAGGGTGTGTTTAGCCCATGAAACTGAACAACATTATTACTTGTAAAATGGTCGACGTAATGAAAAACACATGATTGGACATGTCTTGAAGTACGAAAATCTAATAAAACAATATATTATAATTTAAATCTGTTATATATAAATTGTTGGCGCGACTAGCCTCCTTACAGACAGACTGGCCTCTATTTTACTCTATGACTGACAAGCAAAATATACGCCAAAATGACAGAACAATGAAATGTGAATGCCTTCGAGCGAGCGGCAGCCACACGCATACGTGCGAGCGCCCTCATGCTGTTCGGATGTGCCTCGAAATCTAACCTATAAGTTTGCGATTTTCATTTATAATTTCGATTGAGGCTGAAGCTCAAGAAGTAGTACCGGAAAAGAAAAAGAGGAAGACTACATATAAAAATAAGAAAATATCATAAGACCTTTAACAAAATTTGTTAGAAGTAGATGGTATCAAAAAGAAAGGCTCTACAAAAAGAAGTGAGATCCCATCAAAAACATCCTGTAAAAAACCCAAGTCTCGCAGCTCAGTTTTTCTACCGTCAAAAGTTGTGAGATCCATGTAACCAAGTCGGTTAATCTATTTAGTGTCTACTTGAAGGACCTTCTGTCTTAAGTTATTACATAAGTTATTATCATGCCAATATTAAAAATATTTAACGTTTTAAACAAATAGATCGACTTGGACATCGCATGAAAACAAAATGAATATTACAATATTATATTAGATTCTTTAGTCTCTCGCGCCTCACGCGATTGAAACTCTCGTTCCTGTTGGTCGCTGGCCCGTCGTGCTGTGTAGTGTGATACATACTAATAATCAAATCAAGCGATGTCCAAGTCGATCTATTTGTTTAAAACGTTAAATATTTTTAATATTGGCATGATAATAACTTATGTAATAACTTAAGACAGAAGGTCCTTCAAGTAGACACTAAATAGATTAACCGACTTGGTTACATGGATCTCACAACTTTTGACGGTAGAAAAACTGAGCTGCGAGACTTGGGTTTTTTACAGGATGTTTTTGATGGGATTCTATTTACTGTGTCAAAGTTAAGCTTAAGGGCTTGGTCTAGTAGTGCAAACAAATGCATCCTGTCATCCTATATGTAAATAATACAAATGTACTAAGGGAAAGTTGCTCCACTTAATTTTTAAAAATTAAATCATTCGTATAATTTAATATTCGTAATAAGTACCAAAAATGACAATTTGAAACAATTTTCGTGAAAATTACACCGGGTGATTTTTTTTTTATCAGTACACAAAATTTGCGAATACTTTCTATTGATATCTTCAACTTCATGTTTATATAACTGATCAACTTTTACAAAGAAATTTGGACGAAATATAAAAAAAATAAGCTTTCCATACAAAATGCATAACTCTATACATTTTTTTCGACCTAAGTTTCTTAGTGAAAGTTATTCAGTTTAACTAATAAAACGGATAAACAAATTTTGTATTTAATAAAAAAAATGTAATGTTTGTGTTAAAAAATTATAAAATAGAAAAATACGCAAATGAAAACAAAAGATATTTATTACTGACTAGCTTCCGCCCGCGACTCCGTCCGCGCGGATGTCAGTCTTCGCGTCTTCTACAGATTTATTATATTATGTATAATATATAGATTAATATTGATAAACCTAATAAATCTTTTGCTAGCATTCTGATGCTTTATCGGTTGCACTGGATTAATCTCTTTTTTTTCAATCGCTTGAATGATATAGGATGGGTCCTTGATGGGCATCGAATGCTGAAGTCTCGAATCAATCAATTCTGACAGTAGGCAATTTATGTAAAATCTTGATAATGGTCCATCATTTTATTTTGCCTAAACGTTACATACTTTTTTATATATTCTATTTTTAACGAATGATTCACTCCAGTCCAAACAGCAAATAAGCAGACTTCTGCTTCTGCAACGTTTAGTTGTCCCTGAATTTGAAAAAAATAGTCATGATTCTTATCTATGACAAAAGTGTTATTTTTTGCATTGTATTTCAAATATTAAATTTTTTTTAACCGCATCTTCCGCATTCATGTCTTTTGCCGGAATTAGACATTTAACTTCTACTAGTCCCATTTTCCCTTTTTGATATGGGAGTGTATAAAGTAAATTTTTTAGATATTTCTCGTTATACTTTTAAAAAGTTATTATTGTCATTTTGCTCATTAGGTAAAGTAATTTCGATATCAGTTTTAAGTTTTTTGATACCTGCAATAATAACGTCATAATCGCCTGCACATACTTATCGATTACACCCTGTATGCAATCCACCATCCACATTCATAATGTTTTCCTGTCCTCCTCTCCTTTACGCTGTTCACCGATACATTTTAAATGAGTAAATCTGCTACCACTGAAGGATGTTTCATTGTGATCAGCAAATTTTCACCACTGTTGTCGATTATTTGTTTTTCATTTTTAATCAGCAATTGGGAATCATCAGTTTTGTTTTTTGCAGATTGGTGATGTACCCTAACAATACGTCGAAAAGGGAAAGCATCAACGAATTATCGTTTTCGTCCTCTTTTTTTATTCTTCGCGTCTCTGTTACTTCTGTTTGTTTAGTTCTCAACCCCACTGAATTTTCTATGTTATTGTGATCTTCCATTACATCTGAGTTTTGATGATGTGATGATAATCCATTCGTTTTAATATTGGTACTTAGAGTTGGTAGACTAAACTAGAAATGGTGGACTAAATTTGTCAGCGCGTCTGTAAGATCAGAATATAAAACCAACATCCTGTATTTAAGTTACAAAATTAATAATCAAACAACATGCCGCTACGTTGAAAATGACTAGAAGAAAAAATTAAAACACCTCGGATCAATTTTGGAGTAAACAAATCATTTTCCCCGTATGGGGATTTCCCCGGATGAACTTGGGAAGTTCAAGTTCTCAATACAAGTTTATATTATATTTCGTATTTCTCAAACGAAAAATAAACATTTTTGGAACTTCAAAAAAATTATATTATAAGAAAATTTATGAGCTTACTTTAGTTTTAAAGAAATATACATCCCTTTACTGACACCCCGTAAAATAAAGAAATTGTTGCCAATCACCTTTGCAATCTATTTGGTTTCATTAACTTTATGTTCGAAGATAATTTTTTTTCTAGTAGTTACACGCGTAATTTTTTCGTTTATTTTCCATATCGAAATCAAATGTTTAAAAATACGAATATTTGCACAAAACTAAGATAAAAATAATCAATTAACAAAAATATTAAATTTAATGAAGTAGAGCAACTTTCACTTCGGTATGAAGGAAAATCGAGCGTAGAGCACACGTCAGAACGCTCCGGCCCAAGGAGCGCGACTAAAGAAATTCGCTAGGATTTTTACTTATTATTTTAAATATTTTTTTAATATTTAAAGAATTATCAAAATTCAAAAAAAAAATTTTTTAAAGGATTAATACTCATTGGTCTTCAACCAACTCGAATAAATTAATGGAAAAAATAACTTTTAGCAGTATTTATCAATCGATTTTGTAAGGCAAAAAATGGGAAATTTAATGAATTTATAACGTCCTAATTAAGAAAATCATAAGTTTTTCGGCAATTGTATTCAGCAGTTTTTAATAACGACTATATAAGGATAATAATGCGCTGATCAGATTGTGTAAATTGTAATCGGTTGCAACGTAGTGAGTGCACAAACTTAGCTCGAAATGTCTTTGGGGGAAAGAGACTTATCTTTAAGGCCTGATTAAGGTAACATAAAGTAACTTTATAAATGTGAAAAAATTCACGCGCATTGCGTATATAACACTAATTGATAAACAAGAAAAAAAAAATTCAGTTTATCATTTCATTAGCCGGGAAAAAATTGTCAAATAACTTGTTGAAAACGCAATTTTGCTAGACTGCAGCCTTAATTTCAAAATAATTTAGACTCGAAACTCTTTAGCTCTTTAGCTCGAAACTCGTTAGCAAGCTTTTATTTATAGCCTAATGAACAATATTTTGTTTAAATAACACTGATTCAAAAATCAGAATGTCGTTTTCAATTTCTTCAATTATCTTAACCCATTTTATTTAATAGGCCAATCCAAAATTTACATAAAAATATCGCTTCAATAAAAAATTATATTAACAGCACTTAAATGAATACAAACAAATCTTTAATTAAAAAATACAAAAGCATTATTATTTATTGGATTCGGAATTTTATAAAGCTCTTTGATCATTCAATTTATTATTGGGCGAAGAGAAACTTCGTCTAATCGGAAAATATTTATGGACATAGAATTTAATCTCAAATTTATGAAACCATAAAACCCTTCCCAAGTTAACAATTAGCTATAAATCATTTGCAATAACAACTGCGGGTAAACTTTATTCAGAAGTAATTTTGTGACTCAAAGATATATTGTTGCCGTTTTTAATAATATTTGTATATCTTTATTTAAAATCAAATGCGCTTTTAACACGTTGCAACCCTAATTAGCATACACAATACATCATAATTAATTATTTGAAAGCTTTTCATAGGGCTACCAAATCGACGTTAACTTTGGGCATTTAGGGAAGGCTAAATCTTATTATTTTGTAATGCTATTTGTAATCTATAAATTATGATTAAAATACTTATTTATTCAATGTAATAGGTAATTTTAACTCAGTACCTATCAATACTCATAATTAAGTATCATAAAACGACGATTAACAACCGAAATCAAATTTAATATTACAATAACAATTTATGACATAAATTGTCAGTCTGACTTCGACTTGACATTTCGATTCATTGGCCTGTATCTGATCGTAAAACTATGGTTTCTTTTATGATATTTTTTAAGTTTGTATGAAGATATTTCATAGGAATATGACTAATTTATAAAATTGCAACTTTGCACTGCAGTAAACATTGCATCCATTCACTGGACAAAATATTATATTGGATCGATTTTTAAAGATTCAGCGACGAATTTTCGTTTCTTGAATGAGGAGAGGTACTTTAATTGTAGATAACACTGTTCAGAGTGCAAAAACTAAAGATTTAAACACGCTTATTTTAAAACTGAAAGGGAGCTTAACTTTAAGGTTAGGTATTTTAAGGTTATAATTGATAAAAGCTGTGATATGATTATTTGCATCACATCACTCAATACTCAACAAATACAATCATTACTTTTTCTAAAGTTATCTATTGACGAAAATGACAAACACAAAAACCCATAAATTTTAAAATCAAAACAGATCTTACCTCAAACTAATAAATATTCTATTAGAGAAGATGAAATATATAACAGGGTTGGCTGCTGAGTTGAGAGGCGCCAGGCTTTGTATCAGTGAGGCGATGGCGATGTTTGCTTGTGTGTCCGGTACGTAGCCATACACTTGAAGTAGGTCGAAGATCATATATGGCGACCAGCAGAGGACGAACACTATAGATAAGTATACATTTTACAAATATATAAATAGAAACAAATATATATATATATAAAAAACCGTAAAATCTTCAAATTTTCTGTAAAGTACATTTTTTTATTTTAAATAGAAATAGATTGCACGTATTTGCATGTTTTCTGCAGTCGAATAAAAACTTACAATGTATATTCAATCCATACCTGTATAAGATAACCATTGAAGATACATAATATTATGGACAAGGTTTAATATGGCCTTACAGTCAACAAAACAATTCAATAAAAGGTTAAATGTAGAGTGTATTACGTAGTAGGTACCATTTTTATCTCTTGGTTGCGTAAAACATACCTACAAATTTTCACATTCATTTTATTAGTCACTACAATAAATAATTGATTAGGGCAATTTCATGCTATCTCATAGCAATAATTCACAGGAGTAAATTCGACAGCCGTCCAATCTTGATACAGCCCTAAATAAATAAAGTCACTCAACACGTTTAAAAGAAATATATGAGCATAGGGGTTAAATGAAAAGTCGAGTCACGATTCGAATTGTAAATTTATAAGATTCCTTCACACCGCTGCTATGTGGGGGCACGTGACGACGCACTATAACGTAAAGGTATCAGACTATCAGTATAGTTTTTTTGAGAATTAGGTATCTAGTTTTGTGGAAGAAAAGTTTTCGAGTATTGAGCAGTCAATCACTTCCTATCCTGTTGTATACATAATACATATATTATGAAAACGTAGCTAATTAATAAAATTGTAAGGATATTTCAAGTTAAGTTACAATGTTGGTTACAATAAATAGAGTCAAGTCTTTTATTTTATTAATGTAAGTAAATACAAAGAGTTTTCTTACACGTAGTAAGTTTTAAACCAGTTAAGATGGAACTTAGCTACGTGGTCGACGTATTTATAAACACTGGCAAAATTAATTTTATTCAATACAAAATCAGCAAACTACCATCTAAAACGAAGAATATGCATAAAATAATATTAACGAATTGTTAAAAAGCTCACAAATATTAGTTTTTATGCGTCAATTAATTGGGGTATTTCATGCTAAAGCTATAAGAATAACAATTTTGTCCACTTAGACATAATGGACGCGATCGTAAAAGGCTTTATCGCTGAAGAGCATTTACTTTTCATATTTATTATTTTTATAGTAGATGTATTTCTTTTCAAAGTAGGCTATTACGTTTTTGTTAGGAGCCCGCAATATGCTATACGTAGCATAATATGATTTGATTTAGACGCTTTTTTAAATATTTTCTTCCAGTTCGATATGACAAGCCTTATCATTATATATTTTTCTACTTAAATATACATTTAAGGTAATGTCTAATTACCACCTGTTTTCACCCTTACTTGTAATTTTCATAAAAATATTTACACCTGTCCCTACCATATACCTACATACCCATAAAAAGTTAAAGTCACCAGCCCAATAAAACCATTCTAATACTAAAGGATTTCAGCTTATAATATACTTATGTTAAAATTTAACAAACTACGTATTATGTACAAAGAGAAAAATCTCAGCAAACAAAACAATCTCTCAGGATCCCAAATTAATACATAAGTATATCTTCGTGAATTCCCGCAAAGCATCTTTTAAGAAAATGAAGTTAATAAATAGCCAAAGAGAAGCGGGTAAGTTATTGGACGTTCCCGCTTTCATAATTCTGTTTTCTTGTCAACTAAGTTTTCAGACATGGATTTACCGAGACCAAACTAATTTCGCTAACATTTTATTAAAAAGTGCTATTGACAAATGTACTAAGTATGATGGAATTGAAACCGCATATTGCAGTGACGTTTTTACTTTGGATGTAAAATTTGTATCAAATATTGACTCACAAAATCATAAATCTACTTAGGTTGTAAAAGTATTTATGTTATGGATAAAATGCTAAGTAATATTACAAATAAATGGTAACAGTGAACGGTATGGAAATTATTACATATTTGTATTAACTAACATTTTGGACGAAATTCAAATATTCTTGAAGTCGGCTACTATTTCCAAAAGAAACCTTATTGTTTTTAATTTTCCATCTTATGGAAAACTAGCTGTGCTCCGCGGTTTCACCCACAGTGCTCCGCTCCTGTTGGTCTTAGCGAGATAATATAATACAGTCTATAGCCTTCCTCGATAAGTGGGCTATTTGACCCCGAAAGAATTTTTCAAATCGGTAGGTAGTTCCCGAGATTAGCGCGTTCAAACAAACAAACTCTTCAGTTTATAATACATATTAGTATAGATTAACTTTACATTTTTCTTTTATGAAGAGTACCTAGGTGATCTTATCTTAAAATAAATTACTAGTCACAGAATTAGATATGTTTAATTTTTAAATTAATTATCACACTATAATATGTTCTGTGAATTATCATTACATGACTCACGAGTATTGCAAAATTTTCAGGTTTCTAATAGTACGACTTACGAGAAAACAATAATTAAGGTCTGTACTATGAAAAGTAATTAAAGCCAGTTGTAGGTATTTCAATATTTATCACAATTATGCTATCCATTACCCTAATTTTAAAAGCAAGCAATTTAAATAACTAGGTCAAAAAATTAATTAACTGCTTAATTTAAAGCTACTGTAATCAAGTTTTGATATGAAAATTAAAAGCCAACACGAAACAAATCACGCCAACTTTAAATATATGAAGGGGTTAGGAAATTGAATTATAATTGTTCACTATATTAAGATAGTTCAAGTTCAATTTAACATAATATAATAAACTAGATTTCCGCCCGCGGCTTCGCCCGCGTTTTCAAAGGAAAACCCGCATAGTTCCCGTTCCCGTGGGATTTCCGGGATAAAACCTATCCTATGTGTTAATCCAAGTTACCCTCTATATGTGTGCTAAATTTCATTGCAATCGGTTCAGTAGTTTTTACGTGAAAGAGTAACAAACATCCATACATCCATACATCCATACAAACTTTCGCCTTTATAATAGTATTAAGATAAGATTAAGATATGTAGATAATACTTGGAATATGTATAATTATTAATTGAAATGAATGTTTCCACAGTTCATAAAACAAAATACACATTTTTACGTAGATAATTATAAATTTTCCAAACTATTGTATTAGTTTCTATAGTGTCGTACTCAACATACGTACAATTTATTTTACATATGAAAAAATCCTTTCTTATCATTAATTAGATCTATTTTCGACACTAATTTTCCAATAATATAATACGAACCTTTATTATTTATTATTCAAACTAATTATTATTTTCATACAAATAGGTCTATTAGTATTTATTAGGATATTGACTAAACGTTCCCTTAAGCATTGTATTAAATAGCTACTTATTTGCTATAATTTGTCTCAAATAAGTTTATCCTCAAGGAAAATGGGCCACAAATTAAGGGCAGAGATACTTATCGCACTACTCATCCCTTGTCACGAATTACGTACACGGAATATCTTCCTAGTCAAGGTTCTAGCGGCAACTAATCATAAATGAAATTAACTTATATTTACGCAACAGATATTATATACACTGATATAATAAATAAATATTAAATAATCTGTTCTAATGTGACGAAACGAAAGTCTTTGATGCGGGTGTAAACTAAAGATACTGCTTTCTTTGATTATTTTTAGCCAATTTTATTTGAATTTAGTATGGAAATTATGACCTGGAATATATTATGTAGGCTATTCAGTATTCTATGTAAGTAACTAGATAACGTGGCCCACATAAGACAGCTCGAAGCATTAATCGTTCTACAAGACAGGCTAAAAACTTTCTTAATGTATAGGTATCCTTTGAAGAAATTATTATTATAAATCACAGAAAATAAACTTTACATAAAAATTAATGTTATTGTGGTCAAGAGAAATCTATAGAGACCCATTAATCAGACAATACAACATCCTAAAAGTCCTAAAAGCTTAGACATACGCCACAACATAGTACTTGAAGAGTCTCATACGTGATTCTAAGCAAAGTTTCCATCGTACGCTATAATCCTATCTCACACAGTTCGTCCCCAAATTCTATCAACAGTTACAGGGGAAACCGTCGATGATCCTAGTAATCTCATTCAGTCTAGACGACAATTGGTTCCTATTTTTTTCCTTTCGTTTTACGCGTCTCTCGCAATATTATGTACGAAACGCGCGTTGAAATTTGAATTAGGTATTAGATATACCTAATGTATTATGATATTGTAAATTCCATTTTTATTCAGATAGTCAGTAGTATGATTTTAACTGTAATTTTTATTACAACTACCTACTACTTACACCTAGTGTATTCACAACAAAGTTTATACAATATCTATGATTGATTATTGGGCTGAAATTTAAAACAAATTAGTAAAACACACTGCTAAAGTTTCATAAATGTTCGGGGATGCGTAATTATGAACATTATAATAATATGTTATTTACATGTAAAATGTTTTTGAAAATTCTACCAATATTTTCATGTTTATTTTATTTAGGTTATAAAGTAAACATATAAATTTAATGTTAATTATTTACATGCTAAACTTACCAAAAACGATAACAAACGTCATTTTGACGGTTTTGATTTTTGCTTTGGGAATGATGCCGCGGCTGCTCGCGCGTCGGCTGTCCAGATCATCACTATCTAAAATCAAAATAGATGTATAATACTTGTTTTTAAAAATAAATTAAATAATTACCTCCAAATTGTAACTATGGCCGTCAATAATTATAATTGCATTATCTATGGTCTATTTTTATACATAATGTGGAAGTCGAAGTACAATGATTTTGTTGTGCAAAAAATTAAAAACACCTCTACTTTTAATTAAAAATATCAAATGTGTAGGTACATTAATCATTTGATTTTGGACGAATTATGACCTGAATGTAAAACCTTATAAAGAAAGAAAAAGTAATTAACGAAGAAAATAATGGTGACTAGTGAACAATAAAGAAAAAATTGAAAAGGGAAATGTGAAGGTTTTAGTTCAAAAGAAATATGGAAGAAATTATTTCATAATACATATCTAATATTATAATGTGTTTTTAAAACTATGTTGAAATTTTGTTGTAGTTTGAACTTTAAGAAAACCCTAAAAATCTAAGTCTTACTCATATTATTCGTTTTGCTTTTATTTTTTTGCCAAAAAAGGCATATTACAGTCCCCATAGTTCAGTTTATCTCCGTTCTAAATTTCATCAAAATCGGTTCAGTGTAAATGTTCGATCGTAACGTACGTTTCTTTCGCATTTACATTATTAATAAAAATACACGAAAAAAGTATCAAGTAAATACTTAGACGAAAATATATTTAACAAAAAGCGAAAAATCTCCCTAATCAAATTAGCCTCTTACATCGAGCTTTTTGATTCAATTACTGTATAATATGATTTAAATCCGTCATGTGAGTCGAGGCCGTATTCCCAATTATTATACGAAACATGACACTGTCTGAACAAATAAACACCGGTGAAATAATCTTATGTTTTGGGAAAATTCAATTAGTAATGTTTATCGATGATGGTTTAGTCGAGGTTTATGGAAATTCATCTTATGGGAGCAGGTTCCATTGGAATGAGGAACAAACTGTTGGTTGTAGTGGAAACTTTAACTGATTTTCTTGTGCTATTTATTGATAATTTACAACGTTAAAAAACTCTCAAGTAGTAATTTTTCATTGTTAAGATTATAAAACTGATCTGTTTGTAATTCATAAATTCCATTAATGACGTAGAATTTAGCAACAATATAAGCCCGGGCTTGTAATGATTAGATTTTTTTTTAGTTGAAATCATCATTACTGCAACCCTCCAAACAAAATGTATTATTTTAATCTCACAAAATAATATAATACCTATCCATTCTTATTTTGTTCCAATAAATTCAAATACCATAAAACAAACCATTTAATGCGGCCCATAAAATAAATCCACAACTAATCTTATTACTAAAAGATCCATTCACTAGATTTGTTCCATTCATTGAATAGTTTGTCAACGTCGTTACATTACCGTTAATTTAGCAGACGTCCCCAAATTTACCGACAAAAGATCAAGTGACAAAGTTTTTCTTACAAGACACTGTGGCGGCCAGCTGAGCGAGCGCATAACGGGACTACGCGCCCTTCACCCCGCGCCCCGCTCCGGCCGCACACGAGAGTTGTCCGCTACGCTTCGCGACTCGCGAGCCTTCACTCCGTGGCAACCAGCTTTAGACGACGGATGTGCGCTCAGTTTTTCTATCCTATTGAATTATTGTAACGTGCGAATAAACGCATCTTCGTGGATGTTTTGGGATTTTATTTCAACGCTCCTCAAGCATCCCACATTGGTGACCCCGACTTCAAAAAACGTTTTATAATGGAAAAAGAAGACCGATCGGATTTGGAATTGAATAAAGTCGGCGTGCGGCTGCCGCCATTTTGGGCGGATGACCCTGCTTTGTGGTTCGCGCAGGTTGAAGGACAATTCTTTTTAGCTGGAATAACGTCTGATACGACGAAGTTTTACCACATTTCGTCGCAATTAGAACAAAGGTTTGCCCAGGAAGTCAAGGATATAATAAAAAATCCTCCAGCTGAGAATAAATATAATAAACTTAAAACAGAATTAATAAAACGACTAACGGCGTCACAGGAAAGACGAATACAACAACTTTTGGCTCAAGAGGAATTAGGGGACAGAAAACCGTCACAGTTTCTTCGTCATCTACAGAATTTGGCGGGGCCAGCTGTTCCGGACGAATTTCTCAGGACTTTATGGACAGGTCGGTTACCATTAAATATTCAAACAATAATAGCTTCACAAAAAAGTCTCAGTTTAGAAGCGATTGCCGATTTAGCAGATTCTGTTCATGATATTGTACACCCTACCCAACAAGTTTGCACTTTAAATAATAATTTGAATAATAATGAAATTTCAGAATTAAGTAAGCAATTAGAAAATTTAACAAAAGAAGTAGCTTCACTAAAAGGTCAAGTCCACAGATCAAGGTCACGTACCCCATCTCGAATAAGAACTAACCGTAACAGGTCAAGATCTAAATCTAGAAATTTCGATTTTTGTTGGTATCATCATAGATTTGGCAAGCGAGCGCATAAATGCATTAAACCGTGCAAATTTAATTTGTCGTCGGAAAACAACATGTGCAGCCGGAACTAGCGGCAACCGACTGCAATGTTTCGCCAGGCCGCCTTTTTGTTATTGATAAAATAAGTAAAATAAAATTTCTTGTCGATACAGGTTCTGATTTGTGTGTTTACCCACGCAGAGCGCTCAGGCAATATCGAGAGAAGACTGACTATCAGCTGTTCGCGGCCAACGGCACTGTGATACCTACATATGGCTGGGTGCAGATAAATATTAATTTAGGTTTGCGGCGTGATTTTAAATGGCGATTTGTAGTTGCAGATATTAATAAGCCGATAATTGGCGTTGATTTTCTTTCTTTTTATAATCTGTTGGTAGATTGCCGCCAGCAGCGACTTATTGATGGGTTGACGTCACTCCAGGTCACAGCGTCAATTGAGATTCCAACTGACAGCGACTATGGTTCAATTAAGGTAATTTCTGGAGATTCTATTTACCATCAGCTTTTACGCAAATATCCAGACATAACACGCCCGGCTGGTACACATAAGGAGGTGAAACATAATACCGTTCATTATATTCGAACTACACCAGGTCCACCCGTTTCCTCACGACCACGCAGGCTGCCACCGGATCGCCTTCAGATAGCACAAAAAGAATTTGAGGACATGCTGCAATCAGGCGTGGCACGCAGGTCAGACAGTTCTTGGTCATCTCCATTACATTTAGCTCCTAAGAAAGACAACGGCTGGAGACCCTGCGGCGACTACAGAGCTTTAAATGCAAGAACTTTGCCAGACTGCTACCCCATCAGACATATTCAGGACTTTACACATTTAATTGCTGGAAGCACTATATTTTCTAAAATCGACATGGTAAGAGCATTTAACCAAATACCAGTTTTCAAGAGCGATATACCAAAGACCGCCATTACTACACCATTCGGATTATTCGAGTTTTGTTATATGACGTTTGGCCTTCGCAACGCAGCTCAGACCTTTCAACGTTTTGTTGATGAAATGCTCAAAGGACTATCCTTTTGTTATGGGTATGTCGATGATATTTTGGTCTTTTCCGCAGATTACGATGAGCACCTGGAACACCTGGATCAATTATTTAAGAGACTTTCAGACTACGGCATGCTTATTAATTCAAGTAAATGTGAGTTTGGTTTACCTAGTATAACCTTCTTAGGTCACAAAGTTACATCAGCTGGAATTAGTCCTGTTGAAGAAAAGGTTCAAGCTGTCGTAGATTATCCAGTTCCGAAGAGTGTAAGAGAACTCCGCCGATTTCTAGGAATGTATAATTTTTATAGGCGTTTCATTCCAGATGCATCTTCTATTCAAGGTCCTCTCAGCCTGGCACTCTCAGGATCTAAAAAGAAAAATAACCAACCTATCGAGATGTCTGATGTCATGCTGGACTCCTTCAATGCCTGTAAGTCGTCTCTTGCGAGAGCAACCTTATTAGCTCATCCTAGGTCCGACTGTGATTTTGCAATTCACACAGATGCCTCTGACATCGCAGTCGGTGCTGTGCTCCAACAACGGGTAAATGATGACTGGCAACCACTAGCGTTTTTCTCACGCAAACTTAAGCCGTCTCAGGTAAAATATAGTCCGTATGATCGAGAACTGTTAGCCATTTATGAAGCTATACGATATTTTCGACATATGCTGGAGGCCAGAAATTTTACTGTGTACACAGATCATAAGCCGCTGACATTCATGTTCAAAACTAATCGAGATAAATGTTCACCTCGACAATTTAGATATCTAGATTTTATTTCTCAATTTACTACAGATATCAGGTACGTGACCGGGTCTGAGAATATGGTAGCCGACGCTATGTCCAGAATAGAGGAAATCACAGACTCTATAAATTTTGAGGAGCTTGCACGCGCTCAAAGTACAGATATTGAGCTGCAAGAACTTTTAAATAACAATTCATCTCTTAAACTAGTAAAAGTAAAATTACCAAATTCATCTCATTTCATCTACTGTGACGTGTCTATGCAAAATCCAAGACCGTTTGTTACTAAGGCCTTTCGCGAACAAGTTTTTAATAATTTACATGGTTTAAGCCATCCTGGTGCTAAGGCGAGCATTAAGTTGATTACGCAACGATTTGTTTGGCCTGGAATTAAAAAAGATTGTCGACGCTTGGCGCGAGCTTGCACAGATTGCCAGCGCAACAAAGTCATTCGTCATACAATTTCACCTTTCTCTCAATTTTCTACACCTTCTCAACGTTTTTTGCATGTCCACATGGACATTGTAGGACCATTACCTTATTCTTCTGGTTACAGATATTGTCTCACGATCATCGATAGATTCACGCGTTGGCCTGAGGCAGTTCCTTTACCAGACATACAAGCCGAGACGTGTGCCCGTGCTTTTCTCTCTGGTTGGGTGGCGAGATACGGATGTCCAGAGAAGATCACTACTGACAGAGGAAGACAGTTTGAATCTGATTTGTTTCGTAGCATTTCTTCACTGTTGGGTGCAGTTCATCGCCCTACGACGGCGTATCACCCGGCATGCAACGGCATGGTGGAGCGCTTTCATCGGCAGCTTAAGGCAGCTATCATGTGCCATAAAAATGATCAATGGTCTGAGGTACTTCCACTTGTTTTACTTGGCATTCGCAGCGCTTGGAAGGAAGACATTGAGTCATCTGCAGCTGAGCTAGTGTACGGGGAGCCACTGCGCCTTCCCGGTGAGTTTCTCGCTCCTAAAGCTCATAGTACTGATCTAACAGATTTTGCATCCCGCCTACGCAATCATTTTCATAATCTCGCACCAAAACCAGCGCACTGGCATACCAGCAAAACCTTTTTCATACCTAAGAGCTTACAAATTGCTGACTATGTTTTCCTTCGCAAAGGCCCCATTAAAAAATCATTAGAATCACCTTATTCTGGCCCGCACAAAGTGATTGAAAGAGGAGAAAAAACATTTAAAATTGACGTGGGAGGCAAGCTTTCGCATGTAACCATAGATAGGCTTAAACCTGCTTATTTGCTTACTAAATTACAGGAAGAACCACAACACGATGAGAACAGCAAATCACTACCGTTCAAGACCAGAAGTGGACGAGTGGTTCGCTTCCCCAACTACTATCGACCTTAGCTGTGGCATCGGTCTCGGCGGGGGAGTAGTGTGGCGGCCAGCTGAGCGAGCGCATAACGGGACTACGCGCCCTTCACCCCGCGCCCCGCTCCGGCCGCACACGAGAGTTGTCCGCTACGCTTCGCGACTCGCGAGCCTTCACTCCGTGGCAACCAGCTTTAGACGACGGATGTGCGCTCAGTTTTTCTATCCTATTGAATTATTGTAACGTGCGAATAAACGCATCTTCGTGGATGTTTTGGGATTTTATTTCAACGCTCCTCAAGCATCCCACAACACCATTAGTCTACACTAATATTATAAAGAGGAAAACTTTGTTTGTTTGTTTGTTTGATTGTAATGGGCTCATAAACTACTGGACCGATTTTAAAAATTCTTTCACCATTCGAAAGCTACATTATCAACGAGTAATATAGGATAGGTTTTATCCCGAAAATTCCACGGGAACGGGAACTATGCGAGTTTTTTTTGAAACCGCGGGCGGAGCCGCCGGCGGAAAGCTAGTTGAATATAAATGCGTACGACTGTACTTTCATGTTGTAGGTATTATATACAAGTATTGTTATCCGGCTTTTGATGGCAATTTTACATAATTTATGTGTGTAATATCTGCCAATGGTTTGAGAAATGTTGACAAAAGATTGGCCTGATACGAGAAAAGTAATATAAGAGCTTATATTTTCAATGGTATTTCTGTTTGTAGGTACAAAAGATTGAATGGGTACAATTCACCGATGTGTCTATACCAAGGTCTATACAAAAGAAAACCAATCGCTACGCATTAGTCTGTAAGAAAAACTCAAGGGGGCTTGATATTTGCTGGGACAGTTTAATAAAGTACTTTGGGACAGGCCGACCGAAAGCCGAAAAACTTACCGAAGTTCAAATCGTCACACTGATAAATACAAAAACTAACAAATACTTCTAAAATTTCTTCATCATTCATGCTATTACTAAATTCAATGGGTTGCCCGAAAGATATCACTCTTAACGATAAGACAGCTGTCTATGCAGATATCTAAGGACATGCCTCTGCCCTTGCAGCACAATCACATAAATTTTGAAAACCTAACAAGTGTGAAAAATAATATACAAATAAACACTCACATTGCCTTGTAGCCGCAGTCCGCTTGCCCAGAACTCGTCTACTCTTCTGACGAATGGTGACCACGATCACACCATAACACGCCGATATGATCAGCGCGGGCGCCACGAATAGAGAGAGGAACACGCTCGTCATCCAGATCCGCCATTGGGTTTGGTTTATACTTGACCAGCATTGTGGAGTACCTGTGGAGAGCTGGTAGTGTTAGTGTGAACGACAGAATCTTATAAGAAAATAATATCTAAAATGTAAGATACGGTGTCAGCAATGTAATGTCGTCAGAAATTGAGAGTTTGAGGTGAAACGCTATGTTCGCTAGGTTCGTACGTCGCGGCGTAGCGAACCGCGACTGCTACTGACCTTTAGGGCGTTACAAGTAATAAAAATTATGCCTGTATGTGTATATTATAACAACCTGCTTGCATGTTAATTATTTATCGTCATTAATTTAAAAGTTAAAAATACTTGTGACCAACGTCCTTAGTTAAAAACTGTAGTAATTACATCACTTAGATAATATGGTTATCAATCATTTAACAAGAACATTGATATTTTCAATTATGTAGAGCTTAAAAATGAACATTAAAGAAGTTGTATACTCAATATTGAACTTTCTTATAGGTGTCAACCCTTATCGTAACATCAAGAAAAGTTCTCGAGTCGTCTTGAACTTTTTAATCGAGTTTATTTTCAACAAATTCCTTCTAACATTTACACGAAGACTTATAAGAACCTATCAGGGAGGTTTATTGTTGATTTCTTACAGCAAAGTTAATTATGTTGAAAATTGCTAAACTCAAACAAGAAAATGGTTGAGAATCAATAGCAAAACTCGTGGAATCGTTTGTCTTTACTGAGATATGCGAGAGATATTCAGATTTGGCTTTGGTGATAAATTCTTATTACGGGAATGTATATTAGGGCATACTGGGTGATATTTTAATGGAGTTGACAGATTCTGTCATGTATACCTACCTAGGCTTGATATGCATGATATGCGAATTGAATTGTGTACCCTACTAAATTTTTGTTCGCTGTTGGTTATTAGTAATTTATTAGACTCTAATTAAATAAAGAGAATAAAAGTACCATTCAATATTTTATCTATTCGATAGTCTCATAGTCCGGGATACATCGCCCATTTTTGCAAGTGATTACTATCAAGCTAATTTTTCGTGAGTAGCTTTATTTTGATGAGATGCCCAATAATTTCATGTACGAAACTCTCGATTGTGGTAGCTTACACAGGTAACAAGGATAAAAATTTTTGATTTGACGGTTCTCAAATATTTATTACGCAATTTGTAGGACAATATGTCTGTTGAATTATATAAGTATTAAATAGGTGAAAATAAAATAATCAGCTGGTTAGTAATCATTTATGATGACTTCGTTATCGATACACATTGGAAAGAGGGACTCTTTGATCAAACCATAGATTTTGTAGGACAAATATTTTTCCGAATAATTTAGATAATTATCTTGAGATTGAACAAAAAAAAAACATTCAGTTAGTAATTAATATTTGAGAACCATCAAATCAAAATATTTTATCCTTGTTTCCTCTGGTAGCTACCACAATCGAGAGTTTTGTACATGAAATTATTGGGCATCTCATCAAAATAAAGCTATTCACGAAAAATTAGCTTGATAGTAATCACTTGCAAAAATGGGCGATGTATCCCGGACTATCAGCTAATTTTAAAATCTATTTATACTAATATTAAGAGAAAAGTTTGTAATTATGTAATTATGTATGTATGTATTGTTTTCACGCATAAACCTCTTAACCGGTTTTGATGAAATTTGGCACAGACAATCTTTAGACCCTGAGAAAGAACATAGGCTACCTTTTATTGCGAAATATGTACCACTGGTCGAAGCCAGGGCGGACCGCTAATATAATATACATGATATGAAGCTGTTCAACAATTTGGAGTTTTCTTTTCTATTTCGACAATAATTGTAATTACCCAAAAAATAACAACAACCAAACCAACCAACCAACCAACGTTTTTCAAAGTTTTAAGGTTCGGTTTTACTATGGAATTGTATCTCAAAAATGTTTTAATAATTGTAGATAATAATATTTTGCAAATTAAAAACATTAAAATAATTCAATTCTAATCCTTAACCGTTCAGTATCTATCCAAGATGTACGAAAAATATTTACATTCATATAACTTGTATCAACAATAAGATAATTCTTCTCAGACAGTCACGGTCGATTAAATCCCTTAATATTCATAACTTTTATTCAATTTTATTTCCATATAAGTAATACTTTAGTTATAAACCAAGAGATTTTTCTATCTTTGAATTTCAGCACGAATAAGTATGAAAGAAATCGCTTAAGGATATTTGAATTTTGTGAAGTAATAACACTTATTCAGTCAACTGTGAACAAATATCTAACCACTTATGAATATTTACTTGTATGAATATTCGATGAATTTCTAATAGAGCTTATCTTTTGTATACATTTCAATATATTGATATTACTTGAAAACGACGTAATATGTTTATTGTTTAATAAGAAACAATAATTATGTTTCTCTCGTTATAGTAGGGGAGCCCAGGATGCTAAATGTGGATTTACTCGAGCGTCACGGGAACCTATTAGAATTGGTAGATTAGACCATAGCGAGAAAAAAAGGTCCTATATAATGTTTTCACTTTTAGCGGTGGGGAAGGGTTTTTTGATTTTTTTTAATTTAAAAAAGAAAAAAATTGGCTTGGAAATACTCAAGCGCGTTAGATATTGATATTTTGCATGCTCCAGGACGTCACTGAAAAAAAGTATACGTTAATCTGACGATTTAAGTGGCGATTTAATCGCTATGAAGAAAGGGTAAAAAAATTAAGTAATATTATTCGAGCGCGTCAGATTAATATATGGGGGGGGTTAATTACAATATAAGAAGTCCCCATTTCGCTAATCTGACGATTCGAGCTCAACCTTAGGAAATTATGGATTATTCAAATTTTCCAGCGGGGCCCCTGAGCGCACCCACCAACCATAACTGCTCATATTGACTAGAGGTACTAATGAATAGCTAAGGTACCGTCCCTTATAGTAGTAATCTGACGCGCTCGAGTAAATCCCAAAATCCCCTCTTGGGCTCCCCTACTATTATGTATAAGATACTTGTATTACGTTGATTAGTAGATAATTAATTGTTACATATATTATGTAACCGAACAGTATAACAAATTAAATCAGTACAATCTCAGATACTAGAACCGAACAGTATAACAAATTAAATCAGTACAATCTCAGATACTAGAACCGAACAGTATAACAAATTATATCAGTATAATCTCACCTACATTATATTTATAACAAAGAGATAATAATATTTGTGTAAAGTTAATTATTATTTTAAATATAAATTCAAGATTTTAGTTTAAAATCGGAATCACTACATTATAATTAATTATACATTTCAACCACAAACCTACTTTTTACGACAACACAGTATGACTATTTTTACCTACTTCATTTGATTGCCTTGTAATTAACATTTTCCTGATTCTTTCAAAATGCCTGCATATCTTAATACTATTATAAAGGCGAAAGTTTGTATGGATGTATGGATGTATGGATGATTGTTGCTCTTTCACGTAAAAACTACTGAACCGATTACAAAGAAATTTAGCACACATATAGAGGGTAACTTGGATTAACACATAGGATAGGTTTTATCCCGGAAATCCCACGGGAACGGGAACTATGCGGGTTTTCCTTTGAAAACGCGGGCGAAGCCGCGGGCGGAAATCTAGTTCTTAATAAGGTAACTAAGCACGCTATTACTATCTTATACCTATATTATTGGAATTCGTAGATCGGATTATCTAAAACAGTATGCATGTGCTTAAACCATACTATTGGAGGATTTTGCTAGTAATCCTCTTTTCATATCATTACAGCACATTTCCTTAAAGACGTCCATATTATATTTAAAAGGAAATATAATAAAGATATTTGCATATATTAATACTAGATTTCCGCCCGCGGCTTCGCCCGCGTTTGCAAAGGAAAACCCGCATAGCTCCCGTTCCCGTGGGATTTCCGGGATAAAAACTATCCTATGTGTTAATCCAAGTTACCCTCTATATGTGTGCTAAATTTCATTGTAATCGGTTCAGTAGTTTTTACGTGAAAGAGTAACAAACATCCATACATCCATACATCCATACATCCATACATCCATACATCCATACACATAATAGATAATAGATAATAGCTGTGTTTTACCTGAAAATAAAACACATATTAAATACTTACCTATATTTGAAGCTTACTTATTGAGAAGGCACCTAGCTTTTTCCGCCTATTTTTCCCTCTCTTTCCGTTGTATATATGCTATCTCTCTCGCACACCTCTCCACCAGGTGGCGGGGCGCTCGATAATGTGCGGGCGCTGGATGTTTTTCATTGAGTCGAAATCCACAACAGGTGGACGTTAAGTGTAAGCTTCAAATATAGGTAAGTATTTAATATGTGTTTTATTTTCAGGTAAAACACAGCTATTAAACACTTGACCGTAATTTGAAGCTTACTTATTGAGACCCGTTTGTTACCCACCTGGTGTAGAATATATGGACGCCAATGTGAATTTGAAAACATAAGTAATTACTTATTTCTTTATTTGATAGAGTAAGGTGTGCAGATAGTATACCTACCAATAAATCACACAAATTTTTATATTATATAATATATTAACAATCCCAGATGAAAAGTTAATCAAATAAGAACCAAAAAGTTAATCATAATGATTAAAAGTATTAGAACTTATGAGATTGGTTCAAGTGTACCTTAGTTAACCTTTTGGGCTTGAAAAGTTAAAGTTACTACAATTTCCACTATCTTTAGCGTAAATCTGCGAAAGCGCCAGTAACGACTTTCAATTAAGCATTTAGATGTTACTTACAAAATGAAGCAAAAGCTGATCCCGACGAGGCAAAAATACCTCAAACTCAAACCTTTATTTATTCAATTAGAAGTCTGCAGAAGCACAATTGAATCATCTTAACATAAAATTACCACCTGTCTCAACTCACACAGTTTTAACCCAACCTGCTACAAGCAGACAAGAAGAGACCTTGGTCCTTACTTTTGGGGTCAGAAATAAATTTAAAAAGGTCACCCCTTGAATAAGGCAATAAAATATCAAAACAGGTAAACGGTTTTAATTATAATACAGATTTTTAACATCCAACCAAACCGTGCGATATCTATTAATGTTTAGAGCCAACGCCACCGATCATAATCTAAACATGGCTAGTACTTTCAGTACAATGCATGAATTATTTATTTAAAACTGATAGGTCATAAACTCTGTACTGAAAACAAATATACTGAACTCAAGAGACTAAAATGATAAGGAGCTTATCTGTGTCCCAAAACTGCAATTACTACAGCCAAGTACGTTACTTCTAATCAATTCGGTTTTAAGATATAATTATGATTTACATCAGAACTTATATACCGAAAGCCTCGGGACTACATAACGTGACTTATTTATAATAATTGTGTTTGTACATAACACTAGGCAGTCAACAGCTATATGAACGTCAGATAGGAAAAGAGCCTTTATCCAGTCAGTAACAAAGGATTTTAACTATAGGTACTTATTCTAAAACAAACAACTACTACTAGCTACTCCGTATGACTTTTGGGTAGACGGAGGCAAATAGGGTTTTTATTCCAACTATATCATTTGATATTTTGAAAATGTACTCCACATTTTCATACCGTCAGAGTCATTTTGCAGATTATAGTGGTGCGGCACTGAACACTGTCTATTAGGTGGCTGGTGCTGCTGACCGGGCCTTCAGTTCCGCTTTCCAGAATACCTTCACCCTTCTAGGTGCTACTACTACTGAAATAGCAGTACTCTATCGCGTCGTTCAGGTCTGTAACCGACAGGATTTCTCATATTATCGTAACAACCCTCGCTCGTTCTAACGAGAACAAATTATCGCCAAGGAATTCTGCTGCAGGATAATGGCAAGAGAGATTATAAGCTTAACTATGCATTATTATGTTCAGGAATATGGTAGATTTTGAATACTATCGTCGTCTGAAAGTATCTCCTTTCGATTAACTTCATTAAGGATGCAGATCTGATCCCATCTTTGTTCCGTAGGAATGCTTCGACAGTCTAAACGTTACACTGGACAAAGAAAATTGCCCTAAATATAGTCGGTTGTTCCAACATCCGTAATATGGCTAGCCTACCTTGCTAGCCCTTGATTGTATCTGCTACCAATGGAGGCATTGGTCTTGTGTTGTCCACAGTTGTGCGAGTGCAAAAATGAAGAACTGAGCTCGTGGGGAGCTATGTCAAATGAATCTGTAGATTATGACAGTATATGACGGCTGTGGATGCGAAGACAGGACATTACTTTATTCATCCGTAAACACGCGAGGCAGCCACGGACAGCGATATAGCAAGAACTAAACTAGCAAAGTTTAGTTCGCTTACCAGACTTTGTCATGTTTTAAATGCAGTAGGTATATCCTCTGTATAGCATTGCATTTATGACTATTGATAAACTTAATTCACCCGTAAACACGAGAAGCAGGCACGGAAAGCGATATAGCAAGAACTAAACCAGCAAAGTTTAGTTCGCTTACCAGACTTATATTTTAAAAGCCGTATAGTCTGTACATTTCATTTATTGCCCCCCCCCCCCCCCTCAAAGCAAAGAAATGAGAAGTCATTTGGCAGAGCTTTCTCGTTAAGGGTAGGGGTTCCAAGTAATATCTAATAATAAGAGGCTTTTGTTTGGAAAGATATGTAACTCAACAGTCAGTATTCTCAGCATTCGTTGAGTACTTAAACGTTTTACGATAATAGTTGTATATAACTTTATTATACAATATAATAATCCTGGTGGGATGACAAGAAACTTGTCTAACAAACGATTATCCTAATCCCTCAGCGATTTATTGTTTGAGCCCTGAAGAAAAATCTCATGGGTGCAATAATGAGGTTTAAATTGGTTGAAAAAACGAGTCAAATAAATTGCCTACAAGACCGGGCAACTAATATAGGCCTATAAGAGGTCAACTATACGTAATCAATCGTCATTTGTTACATTCAATCGCTTTGCGATTAAAAAATCTCTTCCGATGTTTTTACATGAAAATTGGTCGGCTAGTGCCATTGAATTACGATACCAAACATACCGTTGACACAAGGCTTGGTGACAATCCTCGAAACCACCGCCACAAATCATCTGCGAGATGATATTTGATCCGACTCGCCTTCCTTTGTTGTGAATAGGCTTTGCATTGGTAAATACGATTTGTTCAATTCCAATATCCATAATTGGTAAACCAATGGTGGTTTCCTGATTCCTGAAGCGTAAACTTTTAGGATACGAAGTATCAATTTCATGCGCCCATTATTTAACGTCTCTAACCTTTATTGTATTTATTAGGTCATATTACTATACTACCCACTGTGAAGTAGATTTCAAAACCTTTTTCTACCTACCTTAGAAGAGTGAAGATCCGATACAGTCATATCCAAAAATTTCTTTCGTTGGTCCTCGTTGACGAAAGCAAATATCTATGATCATTTTAATGATCAATCCTTTGTTTATTTGCACCAATCGCCATCAAAGCCCCGCGAGGGCTGATATATTCCCCGTGGAGACGGTTGCTATCAAAGCCCCGCGAGGGCTGATATATATTTGCACCATGTCTCCGTGAGGTACTAATGTAATCAAAGCCCCGCGAGGGCTGATATATATTTGCACCATGTCTCCGTGAGGTACTGTTGTAATCAAAGCCCCGCGAGGGCTGATATATATTTGCACCATTTCTCCGTGAGGGACGGTTGTAATCAAAGCCCCGCGAGGGCTGATATATATTTGCACAATCTTTTCCGTGAGGGACGGTTGTAATCAAAGCCCCGCGAGGGCCGATATATATTTGCACCATTTCCCTGCGAGCGACAGCTGCGCGAGGGATGTTTGTAACTAGAAATAAGTAGGGCCTGCCAAAAAATGCTTAAGAGACACCCTGCGAGGGTGGATTTGACCTGGCTAACCCCTGCGAGGAGTAGTGGCCACATTTATGTATTCTGCTTCGAGCAAGAATACACCTTAGTGCTAATATAAATTAGCACTAAGGTGTATTAGCAGTAAATAATTATTTAAATAATATAGCAATTAACAAGGTCCTTTAACTTATTTTCCAATGTTAGCGACAACTGTCTAGGATGAAATAAGAATTGATTTGACAATGGTAATTAATTATTATGTTTATATAAAAAAGGACTAACTATTTAATAAATTCATAATTCAAATCAATTCACTAAATTTTTAAAATGAACTTCGATTCATATTTATTTTTGTTCATGCAATCGATGTAACATTTAGTTGCTTTATATCCGTTAACATTCCTTACGAACGCAACCATACCGTCGTAGGACGTTATATTTAATTGCACAAAATAATCTCCACTCACCCGCAATTTTTTACTTTTTGTCAAGGTGTACAAGTTTATAATATTATTCTAAAACGTTAGAAGTGAATTGTAAATCCTTTGAAATAAATGTATCTAAATCTAATTTATATTAAGGTATCTCGATAATTATATTATACGATAACCCTTTCAGCACAAGTTCAGTAAACCAAAGCATTTAATTGTAAAATTTTCGTTTTAACAAAAAAGTTGCATCATTTGAAACATAGGAAACGTAATTTTCAATCAAATTAGCCGTGTGTAATATGTCTACTTTCACATAAAAACGGATCAGAATAATACTCATAAAAGGACACGTATAAACTACGGATAGTTTTGAATGTGTGGAACATTCATGGTACGTATCTACATGAGCGAATTCCATCATTATTCAGTTGAGCGGTAACTCCCGTACGATTTATAAAATAATATCACAACATGTTCTGACATGTCGTGACTTCTTGGAGCTGACTCATCTCGTTCGATAATTTTTAGTAATAAACTATGATAGGAATTCCGAACCGTTCCTAGCGATAACGACAATGTAATAAAGTCCACGTGTTTTCCACCAAAAATTCACTTGTAACATTGTAATAAAAACACATTAATAAAAATGAAATAAAATATTAAAAATATCTATATACAAGAGAGGGTATTTGATATATCTAGTAATATCAAATAATCACAAAAGTAATATTAACGATTCGAGTAAAGCCGAACGGTAACACCGTTAAAATAGCTTTACTCACAGTATTAAAAATTCAAATATTAATTAGTACATATTGCATAATGAAATATTTCAAAAGAAAAGTTACTATTTCAAGTAAAATGTAACGGTTGTATCGTTAATTTTAAATATCTTTATTCATGCTATTAAGTATTTAAGCATATTGAAAAATAAACTATTGCTGAAGGATTCATTAAAAACCTCAGCATTTTAAATAAAGTCCAACGATTATACCGTTGACTTTAAAGATTTTTACTCATTTTTAAGTAAAATATCATAAGAATAGATTAAAAATAACTCACTGTACCGATCCGACGGGATACACTTTTTAACACTTTTAGCACTTGCTTTAAGCAATACTTAATACTTAATAGCACCAAGGTTGTAGTCTTGTAGACAACCTTCTCGCGGCGGAAGCTAGACGCCAATGAAAAACATCCAGCGCCCGCACATTATCGAGCGCCCCGCCACCTGGTGGAGAGGTGTGCGAGAGAGATAGCATATATACAACGGAAAGAGAGGGAAAAATAGGCGGAAAAAGCTAGGTGCCTTCTCAATAAGTAAGCTTCAAATTACGGTCAAGTGTTTAATAGATTGTTTCATAATAAAAGCTCTTACTTTGCTTAAATTGCCTGAAAGATTTTTATCGATCATCTGCCTATTTGTACTACTATAATAGGTATTTTCGTTGTTTGTATTTTGCCTGTTATGTGTACAATTATATTAGTATTTTATAAGAATGAAGTACATGGTATAAAATTTTGTAGCAGATAAATTTAGTAAAAAATAGATCATATATTTTATTTTATCAATTTCTAAGGTTTTCAAAGAAAATATAAAATTTATAGAAGACATCTTACCTTGTATGTCTGCTTCATCGAATAAAATAAGCATCGGTATACAAAATATGAAGCTGACGAGCCACGCGCCGAATATCAAAGCTCTGGCGCGACGCCCTGTGAAATAATATAATATTATTATATACTGAAAACCATTCATAAAAATACAAGTAAATACAATAAATAAATCATTGAGTTAACATTTTCGTATTTTTCTTACGTTTCTAGTAAAATATTGGTTGAAGAATGAAAATGAATTTCAAGCATTAATTCTTAAATTGAGTATTTGAATTAAATTTTTTTTTGTGATAAATGGAAAGATTATATATTAGTTTTATAACAAAACTGTTTTTATTTTTATTTTTTTTGCAATAATTCAAAAGTTATTTCAAAATAAAAATTAGTCTTTGAATCCAGTACCGAAGACACGCCGACAACTCCCGAAGCGTCACACGATCGCGTGTGACGTCACAATGTTAGTTTTCACTCATTGCAGTTGATAGAAAATTGAATATAGTTTGAAAAACTAAACAGGACAAAAAGATAAATTCATGAAATTATTGTATTGTTACCGGGTTTTTATAAGTATACAAAATTTAAATTAAATCCGTGGGTCTAAATCGAATCGAAAGGAGAATTGGTTACATACAAACATATGTTTTAAGCTGATCCTGGCGATCCTTATCAGGATAAATTTATGATATTATTGTATTGTCATCGGATCTTGATAAGTGTTCAAAATTTGAACAAAATCCGTCGGTTTTAAGTGGGTCAAAATCGAGTCGAAACTTCGAAAGGAGTCGGTTACATACAAACATACAGGTGAAGCTAATAAAAGCGTGTTAATAATAAATACAGTGTTTTGATCTATTTAATTTTGTTGTCATTATTAAATTACATATTAATTATATTAATTGTTAATTATATTATTTAAATTTATATTAAAAATGGCGAACCTCAAAAGTTATCGTTTTGTATCATTATGTACGAATACTACAAAGGCAACTCCTGACAAAAATCGGTGATCATAAATATATCAACATCAAGAATATTATTCGTAACTAACTAACTAATTCGGAACCAACTAACAAATCGTATGTAAACGCTATGTACTGCAGTTAATAATAGCTATAACATTATGACGTCACAACTGTGGTGACCAGTCATGGCGCGTTTTTAGTCACGTGATTCTAACTTAAATTTCATCAATTTTTAATTGCTTATAATTAACGGAAAAATTTTTTTTTAAGTTATTTGCATTAAATATCAATATTATTAATAATAAAGTTTCAAAATACATAAAAAAAATCAATAATTTTTTTTTATTCAAATACTCAATTATTGTAAAAGTGTACAAATACATTTGAAATATTATTAGATTTAATAACAATCTTAACTATATTTTTAACATGTTAAATTTCATAATACGTAGCGCTATAAAATAAATTTACTTATTAACTTATAGAAAATGATATAAACTTACAGCTTCCCGTAAAATTCATAGGATGCGTGATGGCATCACACCGGTCCACGCTGAGCGCGACCAACACATACGTCGATGAATACGTAACTACACCCTGCAAAAATATTTCTATTATTTATTTTATTTTTTGGGATCAGTAAGGAACTACTGATCCGATTTGAGATTAGCGCGTTCAAACAAACAAAAAAACAAACTCTTCAGCATTATAATATTAGTATAGATTACTTCAAATCAACTACGTATATTTAATCGACTAAAAACCAAGAGAGTTATCGACATAAAAACATTAAAAAATGCTACGTATTGAGAACCTCAGTTGTTTTTAGGAACGTCGGCTAATTGCTTGGTGAAGCATTCGTCATCAAATTGTACTTAGATAATTTAATTTTCTACTAGTTCATTCGTAGTTTCGTATTTAAAACCTACGTACATACTACCACCTATAACAGTAGAACTACCTTCTTAAAAAAGTCTTCAAATTAATGAAATTTCTGTTGTCATGACAACTAACATAGTCAAATAAGTGCAGTTAATTTTTTGTTTAATTTAGCATTGAGGTATTATTACTACGTAGTACATAGTAACTCAATGTCATTTAGTCGCTTTTTTTTCAAATATTATATACACTTAAATTGCTTTAATTTGTCTCAACCTGCTAATTATCCAAAAATAGCTATTAAAACGTTAATAAAACAATAGAAAGCTAACAAAGCTGTACAAATTAAGAACACGTCTTCAGCCGTTATTTCTTGAATGCTTCCTTTTGAATTTGACTCTAAGTCCCAGAGTGTTTCGTATTAATTAAATGATGACAATATTAATAAGAAAAAAAGGCAAGAAGTTCAACAATGTTTTTGTACATTCATGTCATTTAATTTTATACTACAATTCTTATTTCTTTAGTAATGGAATATTGCACGCCTCATAAGCGAAGCGTTGAGGTGGGTACTACTGTCACTTCGCGCAAAACATCTGATTTTTCAAACTTAAAATGTCTTTATGTATCATACATTGCACTTGTAAGATAATACATACACACACATATTAAGAAAAAACACTATTTTTAACATTCATGATATTTTTGATGTCATTTCTGTTATTTAAACTAGTTAAAAAACAGTTTAAAAAAGTTCTGTCTTGGACGTCCGTGTGTCTGTATGTGCGGAGGATTTTCTTGTTAACACGATAGCGACCGAAATACTTTACTAATCGAGTCTTTTTTTTTTCTCTTACGCTTGAGTATGCTCAGGAATAGAACCCTTTCATTTTTCAGGGTCTGATTCGATGTGGTTTAATTGTTATTAAATAAACAAAAATAATAATTAATAAATAATTATTAAAAAAAAATTATGAGGCGTGCACTTTTGGATTTTCCAAATTATTTAAAACTACCGTTTATCTATTTAAATCATTAAACATTATTTAATCCTTAGATTAATACAAAACAGTTTAAATAATATAATATGTAGGTATTTTAATCTATTGTTTAATAGTGTAAAGTTAAACCTAAAACTACCTTATAAAAAGTACTTTTATAAAATAAAGATCTAAAACTACAATCAATGTACAGAAATAGGATGTATGCGATTCAATGAAATTTAATTACACACGTTAAAACTAACCGAATAAATCAATAGTACAATTACAGTATAACTACTGCGATTAAATTTATATCTTGGCACGATTCGACGAGGATTAAAGTTTCAATAGCATTGTTTATTCTAACAATAGGACTGTCAATTACATAGAACATACCTAACATTGAATTATTTTTAGAAATGGCGGTGAAATATTTTCTAATTGTTTTAGTGGGACATGATAATTCACAACAATAGTGTGAAATAAAACTTACCAAGTGAAGTTATTTATAAATAAGAAGTTATTTATAATTTTACAATTCCACAATACAAATAACAATTATTTCTTTAAATTCTATTCTCGAAAAAACATAATGTGACCTAAATATCAATGATTATTCTAGAATCATGGACGTATAAAAAAAGACGGACGGTATATCGCCTAAACATTGAGTGAAGCCTAGTAATGGCGGCGAAACATCCATGTGTGTGTGCCATGTTGCCATGGCAACAGCTGTCCTGTTGACAATGGCGGCTGTATTTTTTTTTAAATTTTGCCGTAATAATTTTGTCATTAAAACATAAAATAAATAACTTGCTTCCCTGTGGAATGTAATCCCTCGTGTTTTGTTATTTAAAATTGTACTGTTTCGACACCATTTAACCACGCAAGACGGCATTTTGAATATTTTTTGTGAAACAGTGACGCAGTTAATCAGTCGGTAGTTCACGACGTAATGGCGGCCGACTAGCTTACTATGGTGAGAGTGTGTGCGTGTTTATTGTCTTTACACGATCGCTAGCTTACTATGGTGGCTTCACGTTGTTTGTTCGTAATACGGCGTCCGTCTTTTTTTATACGTCCATGTCTAGAATGTTAAATTTTCTTTCTCGGTCGAACGTACAGGATTTAAATTTCGAATAATATGATTTTTTTTTAATTTAAGCTGCCAGCGCCATCACGTCGAATTTTTTTTTCCAAAAAGGTTTTATAAAATTCCTGATTCGAGAAAATTAAATGTCAAAGTTGTTTCTTAATTTTATATTGCTATAGAAACCTGGGAAATTAATTTCTTTTTATAAAAGTTTTGCGGAAATTCAGTCAGGATTTTAATCAGGTGCTAACTCTATTAGTTTGTATGTGTTTTTTGATTTGAAGTTATTTTTATTGTTCCTTTTTAAAGTAATCAATGTATTATAAATATTTATTATAGAATAATATTCTATCCTTTACTGTGATATATTCGCACTAGTGCGTATCAGTATTTTGACCAACTACACAATAGCGCATTTAGAAATTACTGCCATTGTTGAATATTGTTGCATAAATTGACATGAAACTCTGTTCCTTCCAATTAAAATTAAAATATTAACATTGTGGTTTATAATTTTAGGAATAGTACTACAAATAAACTTCTGATAATATGTTAGATATTTTGAAGTATTCACACCCCTTAACTTCAATAATCAATCAACTAATTCGTTTACTTTAACCCCCGCATACATAATTTTGCGGTTGTGAAATTTTGCATATAA
This sequence comes from Colias philodice, assembly GCF_061535455.1. Classification (NCBI taxonomy): domain Eukaryota; kingdom Metazoa; phylum Arthropoda; class Insecta; order Lepidoptera; family Pieridae; genus Colias; species Colias philodice. The sequence goes on from NC_143096.1 coordinate 10,743,067, forward strand.
TTTGCAATCAATCGAATTACACAAATTGTTTGTGGTAGATTTACGTGTTAAGATATTGAATAGAGGAACTTAAAATAGAACATTTGGTTATTAAGCATAATATAATATAGCAAAACTAAACGACGCGCGGTTTCACCACTCCCTGATAACGTCGTTGATAGACTATTTGACACTTTTTGACGTAAATTTTCAAACATTATTTTGTTTTGACCACACTACACGACATTGGCAAAATTGTGGCAACGCAGTACTGCCATAAATTAAAATATTGAATTGAATTGTTTTGACCACAATTACTGTCCGCTTTTTTTTCTTTGCTTTAACTGACAGTTAAGATAATCAGGAAGCTGTTAAACCGGCCCTCACTACCACACACAGCTACCACAATACAATATGATTAAAATGAATATTAATAATCTTGATTTCTAAATAACAAATAAATAATATAATCTTACCTGTAAATATTTCATCAGCTTACAAGCTATTGAACCAGCGAACCACGAGATGGTGACCCGCTGTATGAGGTCCGGCAGGACGCTTATCAGCCCCACCCATAAATCTGGAACAAAATTACTTTACGCACAACTAATCGCATTTATTAACTAGCTGTTGCCCGCAGCTTCGCCTGCGTGGAAAAGATAAATTTTCATGGTACAAACATTCATCCCCTATTTAATACACTTGGGATGCCAAATTGCAGCCCGATACGTCCTGTGGTATGGGCCGTGCGTTGATAGATCACTATGTCAGGCAGTCACCTTTGAGTTGTGAATATTTAGATTTAGAGATAGATTTAGATGGAAAGCTATACAGTGTGAGATGAGGTACTTGTTGATAGTTATGTTAAAAATAAAATGTTAAATGTATGGAAGATTATAGTCATTTTCGCAAAGGTTGGTGGTTATAACCACTTTGTGAAAATGATGTTATAAGTAAAAAAACGTACCGGCCGAATTGATAACCTCCTCCTTTTTTTGAAGTCGGTTAAAAACAAAATGGTGTTGATAGGTTACCAACACGACATTTGATCTTCCAAAATTGCATCCTAGCGCACACACGATTAGATGCCAAGTAAGATGGCATGATTCATCTATCGTGAGCGAAAAAGAGATAACCGAAGTATATTGTGGCTAATTAGCCACATTTCTCGAAGATTCTATCTTCATCTTTTTACGTATAATTAAAATCTACTATGAGTAAATAATATATGCGTCAGTCTATGATTCAGCAAGAATAGTTAATTAAATTTTCCTACGAACAACGTATCATATTAATTTACCGCCTTCTAAATCTCTTTGGAACACATTCCATAAGAATCCCTCAAAGTTGCTTTATAATAAATTGAACAAACTTCGCGCTGCTGTTATCTTTTTTATTGTGAATCAGGTCTTCTGTTTTTAACTGAATAATAAATCTTTTCTAAAAAACATCCAGATTCTAAAGTGATACGAAATTATTTAAAAGAGCAACTATGGAGTTTCTTGCCGATTCTTCTCCATAGATACTGCTTTCTGAATCGGTGGTAAATTTTAAAAATATGTATTGACGTTTCAAAAGTGCTTCTCGAAGAAGTCTTAGGCCCTTCGCTCATGGAGCTACTCAAAAAGAACTAGTCACAAACTCAAATTACTAACGAGTTGCCTGAGCGTCACAGCCCATACATGTTCTATGGAGATTCGCACACGACGCGACTAGTTACTAACTGGTGAGTAACGCGTTAGCAACAAATCACGTGCGACGCGTCGTGCCGGTCTCCACGCTACTGGTTTCCCGAGTTTCTTTGTTTTTTATGATAAAAATGAACGAGCAAACATTGACAAGTGACTGAAACCTTATAACTTGAGTAGCGTTGTATGCGAGATACAATTTGTAACTGGTTTGTAATCGTAATTACTGATTAGTTCAGTCATTTTTGAGTAGCTCCATGAGCGAGGGGCCTAATTGAATAAATAAGGCCCTTCGCTCATGGAGCTACTCAAAAATGACTGATTTAATCAGTAATTACGATTACAAACCAGTTACAAATTGTATCTCGCATACAACGCTACTCAAGTTAAGGTTTCAGTCACTTGTCAATGTTTGCTCGTTCATTTTTTTATCATAAAAAACAAAGAAACTCGGGAAACCAGTAGCGTGGAGACCGACACGACGCGTCGCGCGTGATTTGTTGCTAACGCGTTACTCACCAGTTAGTAACTAGTCGCGTCGTGTGCGAATCTCCATAGAACATGTATGGGCTGTGACACTCAGGCAACTCGTTAGTAATTTGAGTTTGTGACTAGTTCTTTTTGAGTAGCTCCATGAGAGAAGGGCCTTAATGTTTGAGTTTTTTTGAGTTTGAGTTTTGACAACTATTCTATCAAATAAAAAAAGAATCACGTCAATCGGTAGAAAACACACGGAGTTATCGACTTCTACTACTATCGAGAAAAAACAATACAGAATTGAGAACCTTCGTTTTTGGGAAGCTTGTAAATAGACTTTGTATAAAAGCTCCATTAGCCAACAATTATTTTCAATACGATAAGTTCGAACTAAATGTTAATTGGCATGTTTTGGCACGTACGATAACCTAAAACTAACTACTTCGGATTTGGAGGATCATATTGAACAACAAAAGATGCTTAGTGGGTCGTCTTAACGTTCTATTTCAGTGTTCTAACCACACAACGCTGTGATGTGTCTATATTTTCGTATTTGAATTCCATTTTATGAATTAATTAAGGTGAACTTAAGCTATCATTTATTATCATTACGATATATATGTCGTAGGCAAATTGTAGGTATTATTTCGCCGAATATTCGTAATCAGAAATTTTTCGTTTGGAGGGGGTGGGTTAGTTAGGTTCGTGTTTTTAAAACTACACAGAAATAGGCTCGCGACCGTCTTTTTGTAGAATTTTTGAAAAAGTAAATCCTGAGCATATTACAAAATGCCGAGCATTTGTAAACAGCGAGATTATACAATTTGCCTGCGACATATACAAACGTAAAATTAATATGTTTGAATGTTGAGTTTCGCTACAGAATTTCCTACAGTTAGATCAAATAGAACGCAGTACAAAAACTGTCTATTCTTTTTAACAGGTAACGTGGGTAATTACGTCACGCAGTGTAGCCTACTCTTACAAAGGACCTAATTGATATACCTTTGACTAGCATTCACTATTGAATGGCCTTTTATTGGGTGAATCCATTAATTAAGAGAAGAAGATGATTTTCCTTAATGAAAGATAAGTAGATTACATGTTTTATTATGATCGAAGACAAAATAGCAACTGTAATTTTTCCATCTACCCTCAACATTATTATCTATTAAATTTATATTTCTGCCGTTTGTTTTTGCTGTATTTACATAATAAGTAAGATGTGATATAAATCATATTATTACAGTTTGAAATATTCTTTGTCTAAAAAATATTTGTCTTCTTTAATTTTTAACTCATATTACTGTTTCTGTGTGTGTGTATGTGTGTGTGTTTTCTGTATTATTAAATGCTTTTTGTGTTTTCTGTTTTATTGTAAGTATGATTGTGTTCTATGAATACACGTTTCACCTATCTATCTATTTGTCTAAATAAAGAATAAAACTTACCAGCTATAGCTAAATGCATGATAAAGAAGTTCATCCGACTTTTCCTGGACTTTGTGAGCAGTAACGCCAGGATGACGGTCGCGTTGCCGGCGACGATTGCCACAAGCAGTACCCATAGTACTGCCAACTGTGCTGTCTGAAGGAAGAAGAAACGACCTCGGGATATAAAATAGTAATTGGAACATTAACTTACATTATACTATGTTGACTTATCTGAACTATTAATAAAGACAGGTATGCTGTAATTATTTTGTGAGTTTTTAAACGATTGATTCGATTTTTAAATTGTCCTCGTTTAATTTGCATAGAGTATTTGATTTTTGCATTGTGCGCGTAGTACCTATATCAAAACAGTTTAAACGTGAATACGTAGGTACTTTTATTATATTACTAGCGGTCCGCCCCGGCTTCGCCCGTGGTACATGTTTACGTTTTCTCTACATAAGAACCATCCTCGTACTTCAAGGAATATAATAAAAAAATAATTATCGAAATCGGTTCAGCCGTTCTCGAGTTATGCGCTTACCAACACATTTTGCGATTCATTTTTATATATAACTAGCGACCCGCCCCGGCTTCGCACGGGTGCAATGCTGATACTAAATACACTGCAGAAAAATTGTGAACGTTGTATAGGTATAAAAATATAGCGGCCCGCTCCGGCCTCCGGCATCGCACGGGTATAAAATACATAGCCGGGCGGCCGCAAACGCTACGTCCTGCAATTTTTAAATCTGTAATATCTTCGAAAATATTCACTTAAATCATACGGTGTAAAGGGCCATATAGATCTATATTAAATGAACAATGTATCCATGGTATTTAATTGGTTAAGGATTAATGCTGTATTGGTTAAAATCGCTTCGAAAATTAGCCATTATTTGTCGTAAAAAGTAAATGACAAAAAAAAGTTATTGTGGGTTATCCATAAGAGATAGACATATACCATCGCGGACTTTTCTGTAGACCTTTTCAATGTGTATAATACTTAGTACATTATTTTGATAAAACTCGTAGGGTTCAGCCTGCGTTTGCAATGTAAGCGGAATAAATGTAATTTTTTACGACATCACATTAGAAACCTCAAAAATAACAGTACTTCTCCACTACTTAATGGATCTTATTATACATATAAACCTTCCTCTTGAATCACTCTATCTATTAAAAAAAACCGCATCAAAATCCGTTGCGTAGTTTCAAAGATTTAAGCGTACAAAGGGACATAGGGACATAGGGACAGGGAAAGCGACTTTGTTTTATACTATGTAGTGAAGATATTATAAAATATAAAGGCATTGGTTAGAACAAGAGACAGCTCTTAGCGAACAAAATAAACGCCACAAAAGTAGTTCTTCCTAGATAAATAAGGAAATGAGGAAACAAAAAATACCCGTTAGTTGACAAAGTTAATTATATAAAAATTTGTCCTACCTTTTCTCTTCCTAACCGGGAAACGAGTTGTTATTAATTACATTGTGTATTCCCTTAGAAACTTTATTTTTCTAAATACTACACTTATTTAAATCTACCTTTGTTTTTGCTTTCATTAAATCATTTTCATTTCACGTCTCATAACTCACAATGTTCCTGTATTCAATCATTTATTTTGGCCCTTGTATAAAAAAATGTTCTAACTATTATGTTTTCTAATTGAAAAATTATTTTATGTTTTGTTCTAAAGAAATTGAAAACAAAACATTTTCGTTCCTTATTTTCCATTCAAGCGTTAAGTCGAGATTAAATATTTATTCCATGACACGATCCTCATAATGCAATTTAAAGTGAACTGAAAAGAATTTGAATAACGGGCTAACGTTAATGGTTTTCTGTTGTAAATTATAAGAGGGTAAAGTTTTGCATAATAACGCCCCAGTGCAGTTAGCAAGCAATCTTCAACGAATAAATTGACTTGAAAGTTGTACCTATGGATCATTGACTTGACTTACTACGTCGTAAACTATTGAGTTGTAGATTTAGTAAACAAAATAGCGGATGTATTTGGGAATTAGCGATGCGGTCTTATAGTAAAAGAGAGATGGTTTGATCCGGATGGAAATCAACTATTAAAATTATATTGAAATAAACAAACCCATACTTTAGCAGTGGATTAAAAACTGTCCATAAAACGCAATAAATTTAATATTTCCCCATCATAAGAATCATTGTCTATTCTAGTACAAATAAAGGGATGATGGTATCAAAATCAATTAAATACTACTATTTTATTCAATAAAGCTTGTGTAGTGCTTGATGCACTGCACTTCAACCAATTAAGTGATTCTTGTTAATAACATAAAATTATTACTACCACAAATTAGTGCGTGTAGTTTGTAAAATTATACGTATTTAAACAAGATTAGAATACTGTGTCTAGACCCATACTTCAGTGGTCTCTCAAACAATTAATTGGAACCCGAGTGAGGATCTCTAAGGAACATTTGACGTTTAAACAGGCAATTATGAACTTTATCGCTCAATTATACAGTTTAAAATTGAATATACGAAGGTGTCGTCTCCATAATGCATAAGACGACGAAATTTAAGTGACTTTTATGTCTAAATCTATAGTGTTAGCGTAAGTTTTTGCTTGCCAAATGAGCCAGATAATATTTACATAAGTGAGTAGTTTACAACATTTTTAAAGAAAATAATAAATTCGTGAAAACACGAAGCTTTATAAAGCTTATGGCTAAAAAAAATAGTGGAAACTACAAGTCTACTAAAGTTGTCATACCTACTATAATATTAAGCAACTACAACAATTATTATTGACGAAAAACAATATTCATCCTAAAAACATTTTTTTCATTATGCTTGTACTTTTTATTTCGATAAATCATAAACCATATTTTATAGGTATTAACAAAACAATTTTTTAAATAATTTACACAACAATAAAACTATATATGTACCTGGTAGAAATAAAATTTGTTGATGGTAACATTGCTCGTCGTATTCCCATAGTATGTATCATTTTCGTCCAAAAACAGACTGCAGTTGTCGCACCCCACCTCTTCCATGCCGCTTCACATTTTGTCCCTTGATTATCTGTGGACGAAATATCATTAAGGCAATGTTTATCTATGTCCGGGTAATTTCCTGTTGCTCTTTCTACTGTCCACAGAAAATTTAATTTCAAATTTGGAATTTAATAAGGTCAGTGTGACAGCCCTATTTCTTAGTTTGGATGTTTTGGATGTTGTTTAGAATTTTAATTTGGCCTCGAGAATGTGCCTTGGAAATAATAATAATCAGTGTACTACGATTAAGGCAGTGTCTATATATTTTGTATTTTTAAATGAAATTACAATCATAAAAGTAAAATAGCAGAAATCTCAAATGGTGAGTTTCTATTTTTATTTGGATCAAATATTACCTTATTTGAACTATAGCCTATATTTGGTATATTTTATTAATTAACGATTTACGTCAATATGTATTTTATTTACATACTATAATTAATAGGTAATTGAACTATTTGGTTTGATATAAATTGTTTTATTGCTTTTCTCTTAATTCTATTCCTTGGCCTTTTCTCCTTGAACGAATTCGTTTTCATAACCAATTTCCTTCCCAAATATTATTTTATGCGCGAAATTTGACTTCCAGAATGTCCACCAATAATAAATGTAATTTAAATGTATTATAATTGTATTTTTAATTTCACAGACAAAAAAATCACACACGATCATTGAACTAACAATCCAATTCTATAATCTATAATGTCGTTCGATTCAAATCGAAACAGATTGGTAGAATGTAATGCTTATTACACACAATCCGAAGTAACCATTTACTGTATCGAGTTGAACGAATTGCTTCGGATTAGACGGGGTAAGTATGTAAGTACATCAGTGATTCAATCGTGTTACTTACATGTTGTAATTCTCATTATTTTTGGTTGTAAGATTCTTCTGATAAATTTTAATATAAGTATATAAATCTCGTGTCACAATTTTTGTCCTCAATGGCCTCCTAAACCACTTAACCGATTATAATAAAATTCGCACACCATGTGCAGTTTGATCCAACTTGAGAGATAGGATAGTTTAAACGTCATGTAGGTACCACGGGCGAAGCCGGGGCGGACCACTAGTACAATATAAATTGTACGTTCCATATCATATGTTGAATTTTCCCACTGGGACACGGGCCTCCTATAAGGGTACAGGCCATAATCCACCAAGCTTGCCAAGTGTGCGAAAGAAGTTTGAGATTATTAAAGACGTCTGTCCGGTTCAAAATACCTCAAATGTAAGTTTTAAAGTTGTTAATGATTTTTGCAAAAAAATACTTAGATTACCTAATTGTTATGTAGACATCGATTATAGGATATAAATAAAAATTATTTAATTTAATTACACTGTACGTATGTTAACACACAAAAGTAAAAAAAGGTAATACCTAAGGTAATTCAAATTTCAAATAAGCCCGTGTACCGTGAATTTTGTTCCGTGTGTCTTGAATTTTGCGTAGAAGTGTTAGAAAGTGGCTATAGCCTAAGCAAGTTTTGTCAAAACTAAAACAAACATAACATAAACATACAATTACATAACACAATGAGCTAGTTATCAGTTGTTATCTCAACCTTTTATTAAAACCCGGCTAATCCTCGCCACAATGCTACCCTTTCCTTATTTTAATGAAATAAACGGGCTTAACAGAAATTTGGGGCCCAAAAATTTAATTAGGACCGTTGATGAAGTCTTTTCATCTCGATATTATTATTTTTAACAAAACTAAACCGCCTGCAAATTGTCGGAACTAGATCAAATTTAAATAAGATACAGAAGGCACAAGCTTTCATATGAAAAAAAAAATCATTAAAATCGCTTCATCCAGGTAAAAGTTTATAACAAACAAAAGAAACAGTCGAATTGAGAACCTCCTCCTTTTTTAAAGTCGGTATAAAAAGGGTTTTCGTCAAGCGTCTGTATCGAGAGACGTATAGTGGTAATCTACAATAGCATTGGATATCTATAAGATTCCACACTTGTGACGAATTGCTTTTAGTAGTAAGCTTCGATAGGATTTCGTTGTGTTTTGTGTAGAAAGAATTCTCATCATTCAATCAATATAGAAAGACTGAGTAAAATCCCATTTTAATAACAGCAATCGAGATCAAAACTTTAAGCTTCTTAATCACAAATCTACTATCGGCTTTATTATTTCTAACATATCATAAAAAATGTAATGAAACTTCCAAACTGATGATTCACTTCAATAACTTGTGTATAAGTTTATTAATTCCTGATATCATAACGAGTAAGGAAACAAAAATATTCAGCTCAAGTTCTTAATAAAAACAACTCTTAACTTATGACCAAGAGCGTAGTTTTTTCCTCTCCACATAACATATAAAGCTGTGTCATCGCCCTGCTTACGTCTAGGGCATTTACATACTCTGTATTATCTAATACTATCTTCTACACCCGTCTTATCAAAATATTACGTCTTAAGACCACTGCTCTCAAATGTGTTCCTAGAAAATTCTAGCAATTTCATATTTCTGTAGTCATGGATATGGCATTCGGAAAAAGGGGCTCAGAACTTCTGACTATGAAGTAATAGTCTTAGAAAATTTATCTTATAGGGCTCCAGAATCCGACAAATACATTGGAGACTCCGAAGCGAGCAGGCCAGTTAAATATTTACTTTACAGATAACCATATATACCAAGAGATAAGACCAAGGGTAGTATTGATTTAAAGGCATATTTCAATTCAGCAACTGAATTCCAGAAATAATAATATTTGCCACATTGTACCCAAGAATATTGCCTATAAATAGTAATAACAAGCAGAGAGAAAAGATTTCCAAAACTATGCCCGTAAATATTTATGCTAAATAGTTAACATGAGAAAATTCTTCACATCGCAAAGGATGGATTCTGACATAAAACCAACATAAAACTGAATGTGGATACGAACGCTCATAATGGAATGGTTTTGCTCGATAATATTTTTCTTAGGTGAGTTTATTATTTTGTTCGTACAATTTACACAGGCAACTAACCCGAAGGAATGACATTTGGCGCCGTAAAAATTTATTAAAACAATACTTTTGTTCGTTTTGCTATGGAATTTATAGGAATTGTTGGGAGATAAAATTAGGCAAATTTAAAAGAATTAGGTAGGTACTATCTCATAGCTTAGAGTTAAGACTAATTAAGTAATCTCTTTTTTTTAATTGTGTGTCTAAAGATATTCTGTAAAATATAGCCACAATTATTTTAGGACTGTCAAAACAAAACAATCTAATGTAACAAAAAAATTCCTCTTTCAGATGTTCTCATCAATATGCCGCTGTATAAAATATTCAAATTCGTCAATAGCCATGAGCAGATGGTATCTGTTGTTTTATCATTTGCATCCTTTCTACATTGGATTTAAGGTTCAATTTCGCTGAAATTAAAATTGGATAATCAATCAATCTGACAGCGATTCGGGAGCCGATATACAAAGTACTTAATACAGTCGATCAAATTTGCGAGACCCTGTGTTAACAGGTGGGTTACAATTGCTTTTCTTTTAGCTCCTACTTTTTTAATAAATGTCAGAATTTTTTTAACAAAAAATTAACAACTTGTAAATAACTCATAAAAAATATTTAAAAGAACCAACAAAATTATTTTTATTATTTTGGATAATTAATTAGGAAGAAAGTGTAATTGGATTTTCAGGGTTTCGATTTTCTAAAAATAAATTCTCGAGGAAACGATGAACAGAAGGTATTTATGTTATTTATAATTTTAATTATGAATCTTAAGATATAAATAGATTTCATTCTTATCCATTCTTGCCCTTTTCTCAATGGTTTACTTAATAAACTTTTCTTAATAACTTCAAAGGCAAGGACTTCAAAGGATCACAATAAGTCAACGTTTTCAGGCAATGTCTGAAGAAGTACCTAGTGCGTAATATAACAAATTAAATGTATCGTAAACCCAGTGTCTACAAGGTCAAGGGAAACAAAATCTCATTTCAAGGAATTAAGTTCCTTGTGCCTCGGTATTCTTAATGTGGTAAAGTGATTCGGAGGACTAACTGTAATCCAATTTGGGAAATTCGTGCGAAATATTAAGTGTTATATCTAGTCTGTAAAAAAGCAGATACATAGAAAAAGAAATACAAAACAAAAAAGACCGTTTGTGCCTTAGAGCATTAAATGCTCTAAGGTTTGTGCCAAGAACACGTGTCAGAAGTGAAACTTCTTTGGCAAGATTCAAAGATATCAAAATCGTTGCCATCTCCATGACGTGGCGGTATTGCCATGACTGAACCTTGAAATTTTACTCTCAACGCGCCTTCACGAACAGTTTTACTTCAAAAATACTTCTGCAATAGCTATATTCTCTCCTGATTTGCTCCTTACATACAATTTCTAATTTCTCATTAGTTAAAATAAACATCCGACACATTTCCGGGCCAATACCATGACACGAGAATTTAGCTTGACCCACATCCTTGTCTAAAATTCTTAAGCTTTTACAATAAAATCCGATTCATGTAATTAATCAGTGACAAACACCATGTCCCTTAAGAAGGGTCCAAAAATGACAAATAACTGACTGACTTTTCAAATTACGCAATCAAGAAAATGGAAATGTAAACTTTTCGCTTGAAATATAATTAGGAGCCTTCTTTTTGCATTATGGTTGAACTGTACTCTGAAAAGGTAGATGTTGCTTATTAAAACATACCAAATATTAGATTCCAGTGTGGGTGTTTAATATTTCATGGGTTCCCAAAACAATGTTTAACAGAACATCTATGAACGCTTTTCGTTTCTTTTCATCTAACCATCATCATCTCAAGTCGGTGTGATAATATTAACATTCTACTTATTATGATAAGCTTTTAAATGTCGAGAAAAAAATCAAAAAATCGAAATCGAAAATTATTCGTTTACAATGAAATAGTAGCTTGTACCCAATTCTGCATAAAAATCAGAATTAATAAGGTTAGAAAACAGTTTTTAGTTAACCTTTTTGACTTTCCCAATAAAAACAGTTTCGAATAATAAATCAGCCTAAACCTTATCTGGAAATTAGCATAAAATCACAAAGCAAACTAAAGGTATCCAAAAGTTTGGATCATAAACTCAATCCACTAACGGGAACATTATCGCATGATAATGAGGCAAGTTTAAAGTTATAATGCAGAGTGCAAATTTGTGTAAGCCACTGTGGCTGAGCGTTAAGGAAGGACTTGGAAGTATCTCATCCCAACGGGATTACTATAGCAAGGAATTACTGCTTTCCGTAGGCGGGATCTGGTTTGTGCCGGTTCTATCGTTCTCATAATTTGATTTGTTAAACTGGAAAATAGTGCTTCTAAAGTTTGTTGTCTGAATTGTATAGTTTAGAACATTGAGATAATATTAATATGGAGACGACACCGCCTAAATCACTTATGTTCCACTCAACATACGTCATGTGACGTATGTTGAGCGGTATTTTTTAATGGTTTTAAAGTGAAACGCATCAAACATGCCTTCGTGTGTGTTACGATATTGCACAAATAATACAAATAATACGGAAAAGTGCAAAGGAATAACTTTCATCGTTAAGTACCTAACTAGATAATAATTTTTAAAACTTAGTTAGAGCAAAAAAATGGCGCACAGATTTTGTTCGTGGTGTCTCCTCCATACGTAGTAATATTATCTCAATGGTTTAGAAAGGTTTTGTTGCGCTTCAGTGAAATATAAAGAGATTATAATATTTTGCTCATGGATGCTTGGGTAAATCATAATTTTGGCAACAATTGTACAGAAGCTTTGGTAGATGCTTATCTTTGTATTGCGCGGTAATATTCTCTTGCCTTCAGGGGACTTGTAAACTCGTTTGCCCACTCTGCTAAATACATAAAGAAATAAAGGGTTCTAATAAAAAACCTCACCATGTGTATCGTAGATTTGTGAGGTATAAGGTTTAGTTGCGGATAAAATATATTGGCGTCTCATTAAAATGTTAAACAAAAAATAAATCATGATAGAATATAACAGTTATTTAAGAAAAATTAAATGAATATGCAGATTTTTCTTTCAGTTCCGACTCAACCACTTATAAATCACTGGCATAACTTTTTTTATCAATAAATCATTTACAACATCTAAACTAGAAAAGTAATTTAAAAGCTTGGAAAATTGTTAACTAAACGTAAATTGTTATGAGGCAGTAACTTTTTCTCACCTTAAGGAATTAAGTTAAACATTAACTCGAAATTTCTTCGGAGATAAACAGCTTGGGGCAATTTACGGGAGCTTCAAGGTCAATTACGAAATAAATTCACTTTTAAATGTTATTTGAAATAGAATTTCGCTACTTTTCGTATTTATTTTTGGGTGTTCAAACAACTTGTAATGCTGAGTGTTTAATTGATATGATTACCTTTGCTTCTTTTCTTGTAATTTGGGAAATTTTAAATGAATTAAGCTTTAAAATAAACTATATTTTTTACAGCAAAATTAATATTAAGTTACGTAATATAAGTTAGTACGTTTTAGTATACGTAAAAGAAAATCTAATAATAGATTGGAATACCTACACACTGACATAAATCTTTTTTCCATAAATAGTTCTCAATCTATTTATAACTATTTCATACATTTATCAAAACCATATTCACAAATCACAAGAGACGAAACAAAAGCCACAACTCTAAGTGAACGTTTATATTTCATAATAATTAACACTTCCTTGTTTCAAATTACCAATACATAACGTACGAAATGCGAGATCTTGAACACGAATAGAATAATAATTGTCTCGACGCAATTAATTTTACGTATGAGATACTGTTATTTAGTTAATTTTGTACTATCTTGTCATCGTGTGTTATTGTGAAATGTTGATATATTTATTATTTTATTAGAACTTACTAGCTGTCCCGGCAAAGATTGTTCTGCCTTACTCTTATCATTAAGCGGTATGAAAAATAGATGTTGTCCTATTCTCAGACCTACCCGTTATGCACAGAAAATTTCATGAGAATCGGTCCAGCCGTTTTGGAGGAGTATGGTAACTAATATTGTGACACGAGAATTTATATACCTATATAGAGAAGAGATGAGGAAGATGGAAGGTGTGACTCAAGAACATATTTCTCGACCATAATAAATTACTAGCGGTCCGCCCCGGCTTCGCCCGTGGTACCTACATGTTTAAACTATCCTTTCTCTCAAGTTGGATCGAACTACACATGGTGTGCGAATTTTATTATAATCGGTTAAGTGGTTTAGGAGTCCATTGAGGACAAACATTGTGACACGAGATTTATATATATTAAGATTGGTCAGCTGTAACATAACAAAGTTTCCAAAGGGTCTGTAACGGGTTAATCAGGTAATTTCTTAATCACTGTTTATTTTTTAATTTACCATGTGCGATGAACAGTGAATATTCGTAAAACCACGAGTGGAGTCAATAATATTGTTTAGATTGTTTTCTAAGTAAAACATTAATTATTATCAAATGATTTCCGATCCTGAATCTCTGATTTAAATTCTATATTTATAGAGCTTATTTTTAAATATTTAATTATATCATATTTTGTACCTTGTTATGTTGAAATTGATTCAGTTAGTACTGATTAATATTTTGTCTGTGCCGCTTACAGACAGATTGGGCTGATCAAGTAGTAGATAGATTATTAATATGAACATGAAGGTGGTCAAAGAGTTACCTAAAAATAAAATATTTGTTCAAATGCATGAAAAATCTGGGCACTAACTCATTAATCACGTATTTGTTAAAACAATCAACAAAAGGGACTTTGTGGTGAACAAAAAAATTCAATTTGTCGCCTTCATAACTTAGACGTTGGCTGCTAATGCCGACCACATTATGGAAGTTTTCGTCGTTGGTGTTTTATTAAAAAGATTTCTTACATTCTTGTGCATAGTTTTCACGAAATATTTTAAATTTAAGTTTTGTAAAAATATCAAAGGTAAAATTTAGTTTAAGCGATAGTCTATACAACTTTTTAAAATCTATTTTCTAAGGTAAATTCTATAGTAGACATTTCAAAGCGTTACTTTATACCTTACATAATTAATACATTACATAAATTAATATAATACATTTTATAGTATTGGTGCCTTGAAAAGAGCAAGTATCCTTCTTGACCATTTTCTGCATTCCAAACAGATGTTACCTCCTCATTGTTAATTCTTCCTTAAACATTTTAAACAAGGAGGAAAGAATAAACCTTTGAGCTCGAGTTGATCCTTTTTACTGGATTAAGATTCACATATGAATTTATGATTAAGAAAAGTGCAATTTGTATGATGACTCATAAATTAATAGAAACAGAAGAAAGCATTAATATTGAACAGATAAACAGTAGCAATCTGATCTGAAGTCACATAGTGCTGCGTTGGCTGAGGGCAAATATATTCATATAATAGCAATGTTTGTTGTGACAGAGCTTGATGGAACAAACAGTTTGATGTAGCAGAAATATTGCTTGATTTACAGTTTGGTATCAGTTTTTGGTAGATAGATACCTATCTGTATACCTGATAGATATCTATCTAGATACTAGCGGTCCGCACCGGCTTCGCCCGTGGTACATAATATTTACGTTTTCTCTACGTAAGAACCATCCTCGTACTTCAAGGAATATAATAAAAAAAGAATTATTGGAATCGGTTCAGCCGTTCTCGAGTTATGCGCTTACCAACACATTTTGCGATTCATTTTTATATATAAGACTAGCGGTCCGCCCCGGCTTCGCCCGTGGTACATATTTACGTTTTCTCTACATAAAAACCATCCTCGTACTTCAAGGAATATAATAAAAAAAGAATTATCGAAATCGGTTCAGCCGTTCTCGAGTTATGCGCTTACCAACACATTTTGCGATTCATTTTTATATATAAGAAGATTAGTTTGAAAATTATTTGCGGTTGAACTGTGAAAGTTATTTAGTAGGTAAATGAATGCGTAAAAGTTATTTTGGTATAATATATTAGGACAAAGCTAGTCGTCCGCTAAACGGATGAATAAAATAAATTAGTCGTCCGATTACCGGATGAATAAAATAATTTAATCGTCCGATAACATCTATTTATCTATATGTATAGTTAGGTTATCGGGGTTTCTTTAGAGAACTGCCGCACGTATTATAGGTTTTTTGTGGGGGGAGGAGGGGGGAGGAGGGCACACGTTGGTATTTGATTTTTTTTTTGCGCGTCGACGGAGCCCCGCTTCGCGGGGCTCCTATTTCTGTGTAGTTTTTTTTTTAAGAAACCTAACCTAACCTAACCTAACCTAAACTTGATTTTTTTTGCGCGTCTATTTCTGTGTAGTTTTTTTTTAAGAAACCTAACCTAACCTAACCTAACCTAAACTTGATTTTTTTTTGCGCGTCGACGGAGCCCCGCGAAACCTAACCTAACCTAAACTTGATTTTTTTTTGCGCGTCGACGGAGCCCCGCTTCGCGGGGCTCCTATTTCTGTTTAGTTTTTTTTTTAAGAAACCTAACCTAACCTAACCTAACCTAAACTTGATTATTTTTTTGCGCGTCGACGGAGCCCCGCTTCGCGGGTCTCCTATTTCTGTGTAGTTTTTTTTTTAAGAAACCTAACCTAACCTAACCTAACGACTAACCTAACCTAAACTTGATTATTTTTTTGCGCGTCGACGGAGCCCCGCTTCGCGGGGCTCCTATCTCTGTGTAGTTTTTTTTTAAGAAACCTAACCTAACCTAACCTAAAGGCTAACCTAACCTAAACCTAACCTTACGAATTAAGGGCGAATATCTCGGCCATTTTTGATTTTATAGAAAAGTTGTTCCTATAAAACATGCTTATACAGGGTGTCCCACTGTTGGTATACTAAGCTCAAAGGAGGTTATAGTTTTGCATACGCTGAGTACGTAAAAAATAATTAAAAAATTCCAGACGCATTTTTTTTTCAAATAGATGAATTCTTAAAACTCTATGTGTACACCCATAACAAGCGAGCCGCCCAACTTTGCCACCAGCACGTGAGCTATCGTTTAAGATTATGTTTTCATAGATAAAATGCTCATATTAGAGAAGCGGTATATGCCGGCTGCGCTAAGCTAGAGAAGAAAACATGGATTTTCAGGAAAAATTTAGCAAAAAATTTTGGACGTAATTTTTTTTAAAAGTATTTTTTACGTGATCAGTGTATGCAAAACTACAAGTTCCTTCGCGCTTAGTATACCAATAGCGGGACACCCTGTATTAGCGTAATCTTTACGATAAAATAATAATAAATAGGTGTTATAATGACACCAACTCCATCAAAAATTTTCTAAGTCCTGCGCCCCCTTTGCTTTAGTCCAACCCAACTAGCTTTAGTGTTAAAAGGTTATCTATTAATCCGAATAATCGGACGATTAAATTATTTTATTCATCCGGTAATCGGACGATTAAATTATTTTATTCATCCGGTAATCGGACGACTAATTTATTTTATTCATCCGTTTAGCGGACGACTAGACACTTCGAATATATTATCTACATCTAAACTAATATTATAAAGAGGAAAACTTTGTTTGTTTGTTTGTTTGTTTGTTTGATTGTAATGAATAGGCTCATAAACTACTGGACCGATTTTAAAAATTCTTTCACCATTCGAAAGCTACATTATCCACGAGTAACATAGGCTAGGTTTTATCCCGGAAATCCCACGGGAACGGGAACTATGCGGGTTTTTCTTTGAAAACGCGGGCGAAGCCGCAGGCGGAAAGCTAGTGTAGATATATATTACGTAAAATTAAATCATAATATTGACATGATTTTAAAACTATGGAGTTTCTTGCCGTTTCTTCTCCATAGATCCTGCTTTCCGAATCGGTGGTAAATGTTAAAAATATGTAATGACGAAGTATGTTGAGTATATATTTTGAATAATAAATAAAAAATTTAAAGGTATTACCTTTAAATTTTTTATCCACGTTTATTTGTGTTAAAATATATTTCTCATACCAATATTACTTTAGAAAATAATTAGATTGTTAGGCGGGACTTAAACCCTACGTTGCGTTGCCGCTAGGCACGTTCCAAAATACCGTCTCAGACATTTTTTCTCTGGAATATAATACCTACATAATATTAAAATGCTATGAATAAAAAAATATAACTTAATTTATTTAGACGTTGGTTAAGCATTCCTGTAATGTTGGAAGTTTCATAATAGATTTTCATATTGAAATATTTCCACTCCAGAGGATTGATTTTCACCATTATTGTTACAATTGTTCATATTGTATCCTCATATAAAATTGCACTTTTGCTGACATGAACTATAAATAGATTCAGTAGAATTCCACGATAACAGTTATCTATAAATAATTGTATGCACTCCATCCGTGCGTTTCATTGATAAATGGCCCTGCGAATATTAGATAAATATTATTTATCTATTTCGTGAGATGAGGCATGCTGGGACAAACCCGCGTGCAAAAGCTAGTACTTCTATATATCTTACTAGCTGTGCTCCACGGGTTTTTTTTTTGTTTAGCTGTATAGATGTGTTGCTCAGTTACATAAGCTACAACACTGTCAAGTTTGTTGTTGTTAGTTGTGTAGTTGTTTTTCCGTGAAAGAGGAACAAACATACATACACATATTATTAGCCAACCATCCTCACAAACTTCCACTTTTGTAAAATTAGTAAGAAAATAAGGTTATTCTTGTTAGAAGTATCTACTTGTAGAACCAAATTTACTTAAATGTAATAACTAACTTATCCATTAGGTATGTTTCAATTTTGCTTTTACGAAAACCGTATTAAAAGCATGTAAAGTTAGTCCAATTATTTAGGCAAATTACTTACATAGAACTCTTACTAACTTCATAAAATGTTCAAAGACTTGAAACCTATTGCGATATTAATTTTAATGTTTTCATTATTATATTTCTTTAAATTGTATTAAACCGGCTACTCACGTATCTGCAGCAGGGGCAATTTTGAAATTGGTCCCTTAATTGTGATGTGTATAGGCAAGCAGGGGCAATTTAGAGAACAACTGAAATTGCTCCGACCGCCGATCAACCGAGATTGTTCCAATATTGCCCCTACGTACGTGAGTACCAAAGATCAGAATCGGATCCTTAGTGCAGTGGTTAGCAGATGAAAAAGAAGTGGAAATTTCATAGGTTCGATGTTAACAGATGAACGCAAAAGAGAAAACTTCATAAGGAGATTGGTGGATATTAAGAGTGGGTATAAAGCAAAATTACTAATCTTCTATTAGATGATACGAGTAATATTCAAGGCCAAATCTAAAAAATAAAATATATATCCAACTAGATGATATTCTCACAACAAGTTATTCGGACAAAACAAACACAAAAAAAATAACCTTTTAGTGAAGACGTAGTAGAACTGTAGAAGTTATGCGCGGCATCTCATTTTTCACATTTTTATTTATAGTTAAAATACATTCAAAAGATACAAAAAAAAGTAAGTTCAAGGTCAAATCTAATGAAAATTGCTCCACTATGTATTACCGTAATTCACAAGTTAATTAGCCGATAGTATATAAACCACTGCTAACTGTGTGTAATTACGCTTGCCTGCTTTTATGTCCAATCAAAGTAAGTAATTGTATGAGATTTAACATTCTCTTATTGTCAACTTTATAGTGGAAAGTTTTAAAGGCGAAAATACAATTTTATATATTTTATAATATTATAAGGTTGTGTATTTGAATAAGATTATGTAGGAACATTCGTATTTAACGGATGTGAAAAAAATAATATATTTTCGTCCGTGTAAAAATTATTGTTAATATATAGAAATGACCAATTTGCGCTAGTATTTTGCTAAAATTAAATTTTAGGTTTCAAGCTCATGGGTCGTCGTCGTGACCGATATAAAAACTTATTTTTGAATGAATTAATTTTAGACGCATAATTGCGTCTTTAGTGATATATGTCCCATTTATATTCATACATTTTTGCTGTAAAATAAACAATATATAGGTAGGTGTTATGTATCTTAATTTGGATTCCATTCTTCAACACTATTGTAAAGCTTTTGGTTAACTAAGTTTACTGAAATTTTCTGTAACATAGTACCAGTTTTCAGTTCAACCATAATCTAAAAACGTATTATTTCTTATTTACATTCAATTTAATCTAGGTATAAAATAACAAACATATTACAAAATACAGCAACTGTTTGTCGCTCCTGACTTTTCCAATGACGTCACATGGTCTAGAAAAACTTTGCATACGATTATATCTAGGAATGGGAAATAAGACTTTTATTTTCCTTGACAAAAGTGTTATAGAACTTTTGTTTTCTTTATGCTTAGATAAGATACTAGACTCAGTATTATATGAGCGACAGAATCGGGACAAATAGACTGTTTTCAGCGAAAAATAATAAGAAACCTTTTCGATTGTAGTTATAGTTCTTTAGTTTGTTTGTTCTACGAGATTAATTTGAATTCAACCTTATAATTTTAATAATTTAGGAATTTGTGTTAAATATGTAGGTAGTCGTCAGAATTTCGACAACCTTTTCATTCTGAAAAAGTGGTTCAGAATATTCTGTGATGTTAATGTCACATGTCAGTCAATTTTATATGAATCCAAAATTGTAAATTCAAAGGCTAAAACAAAACAAGTTAAAGAAGCGTTAATAGACTTTGAAACAAAACCAAATTATAATTTAATCCCTTTTAAGGCAAAAACTGTACCCTTATATTTTACCAATTATAAAATCGTCTGCAAAAGGGCAACCTTACACAGATCTTTGTTTGAGGTTCCTTGTTTAATTAATTTTCATTCTTAACAAACATCAAGGCTCTTAATCTCAGCATTCTTGGCTTAAAGGCCTTATTAACTGGATGATAAACAAAATTACAGCAGTTTGAGTCATCGATTCCTGTCAGAAACAGAATGGTTTCAATTTGTCCCATTACGTCGACTCAATGATCCGATTTTCAGTGAAAGCCGGCGTAAGTATCGTTTAGGGTTAACCTCTGGAGTTAATAAAAAAGGAAGTTTAAAACTATGGCTATATCATATTTTCAACCTACTCCATTTGCTGGATCGTTTCCTAATAGCTTTGTGCATTAGACACAGGCATTAGTCAAATAATGCTTTATGTCGTTAAGCGGAAATAACTGATCTTTATCGTATGATTAATAGGTATATAATTTCCCAAATCACACGTTTTAGTTCGATTGTTAAAGCATTTTTATTTTAAGAGCTAATATACATAATATATGTATACATAATGTAGCTACTTTTTGTTAAAATTTTGCTCTATGAACCTAAAATCTATTCTTTACGACGTCTCGCGTAGTTGAACTCATTTCAACAATCATAAAATAAAAAAGCGAATAAATAGAGCATTATTATCGTTTCCATTAACAAACTTTTCCAGAACTTTCTACCTCATTTAACTCATTAAAGCCAAGGATGGCACAAGGGCGCACTGTCAAGGGCAGTCCCGGATATATAAATGGCCATGAAAAAACATTAATAATATATGTAATTTTCCGACTTACTTCACATCGGAATATATCGAATCAAGCCAGATACCTAGTCTGAGAGCGTGGAATAGTTTTATATTTTCTGCGGTGATTTTCGTCAAATATTAAATCTAGTATTATTAATGCTTTTGAAATCTTTTGGAATATAAAAATTTAATATTTTTCGCCTTATTGAGAAAGCGTTTCGCCGAACTGCGTATTTACATAGGTACTATAAAAATTTCATGAGGTACTTGATATTTATTATCATTTCTTAATAATTTTAAACTTGCTTTCGAAAGCAGAAAAAGAATTGTTTTTTTTTTGTGTTGAATAAGTAAAAACAAAAAACAAAACCCCTATTTGAAATTCTGCAAGCTATGCACGTTCAAACCAGTCAGGGGCAGTATATTACCCTACAAATATACTACAAAGAACCCCATTGCCATCATAAATCCCATACACACATCCTACATATTTTTACCATAATCTCCTAGACTACGTATCAAACCGATTCCGTGACCTTTTCCGTCTATAATTTATTTATATTTCCGACGGACATGCTGTTGATACAGGGACTTAACGAAGTCATATTTCATTTTATACTTTGTTTTCTTTTTCGGTGATTGAAGCTACATTACGGTTGATCGACAATGGTTCTATAAAAATATTCTTTCGTCTTTTCAGAGATTATTTTTAAATTATGAAACTTGTATGTTCACTACTTCTTGAATATATTCAAAGCATGTGATTCAAAGTTTAAATTAAACTATCAAACTATAAGTTACATAATACTTATATTATGTTAACTGACCGTAGAATATAACCATTTCTAAGGTACTTATATACAGATTTTGACGTGACAACGTCTTATAATTCGATAGAGCCGATTGCGCGTACGAAAAAACATGACTCATGCGGCGTTACCTCGCTCTGAGGCGTTCCATGTAAGGCTTGAAGTGCAAGCGAGAGCGCGGAACGAGCGACAAAGAAGCACAATCGGTCTTAAGACGTTGTCACGTTCAACTATCGTCAGTATACCGACTTTACAGACAACCAATTTTTTTTTGTGAAAATCTAAATGTTTCCTTATTAATAGAACTACCGCCAGCAGTTTTGCCATGCCATTTGCCATGCAAATTATACATATAAACCTTCTTATCTATCTTAAATCACTCTCTATTATAAAACAGCAAAGTCCGTTGCGTAGTTTTGAAGATTTATGAATACACAGGGAAGAATACATAGAGCCATCATGAAGGCAAACGTGGTTCAGCAGATAAATGAAATTTGATAAACATGAAAATGTCATCATCTGGATTTCATATTTCATGGAATGACAACTAAAAAAAAAGTTTTTAAATACCCAAAGACGTCATTGCGAAAATTATGTACCATTTATTCCGTAAACAAATTCTATAGAAAAAGGCAACAAGAAACTTTGTGATTACTTTTTTGAATCAGATAAAATTTATAGAATTTATTTACAGTTTTCATTTAAAAAAATAAACTTTTCTCGACCCCTCTGAATCAAATTCAATTTAATATTATAAATGTGAAAGTATTTGTGTATCTCTCATACGCTTTCGTAGACATCTTAATTACGTGTCAATTTTATTAAAAAAAATAGATGAACAGATTCAACACAGGTTTCTTTTATTATCAACCGATATGATGTTTAATAATGGATGGCCATACATGACATAATATGTATAATTGGTATAATATTATTGTAACTCAGTAGATGCGTCGTGTATGTTTTTAAGTTTGTCCGTCATTCGCATCGTAATGGTGAGCATACAGATGTCAGTATGCTACTAGTCAACTATGAAAACTGAAAACAGAGTGTTGCAAATAAGTAAAACGGAACGCGAACGTATCCTCAGCGTTCGCGCTGCCTCATCGTGGCATCGCGTCATCGAGCCGTACCATTGGCCGCTGATGATGCTACGTTGTTCCATATGCTACGCAACCGCTGCGCCGTACTGTAAACTGCCTCGCTTCTAAATGCTGTGTCGTAAAACGCTCTCTGCAGTATTGACTATTTTTGGATAAGAATAACTACCTATTGGTATATGGTAAATTGTGTTAACATGGATGAGGAACGATGAATTATTGAAGTGTAACTTCTTTATCGGGGTTGGAAAAAAATTTAGTGTAACATTTTTTCGTTACGCGTGACATTTTTCCGTTACGCGCCATCTTTTTCTTATCCCTACCACGCGTGATTCGACGTATTTCTGTAAAGTTGCATATAGTAAATATTTTCTTGAAAAATAAGGTCATAAAGAAGTTTCACTTCTTACGTGTGTACACTAGTACACGCACACATTTTTTTTTATAAGAATAACTACCTATTGGTACATGGTAAATTGTGTTAACATGGATGAGGAACGAGGAATTATTATATTTAAATCGTATTGTTATCGTATTCATATGAAAGCTTAATCGAAACAGAACTTTTAGTTCTTAGAACGTTAACAAATCAACTTAGTATTTTAAATAGCTAGCTAGATATATTATAAAACTGGTTTATATTTATAATAACAAACGCTCCAAATGTTAGCATCAATCAATCAATAGGGTATTGAATAAATCCAAGAACACATAAACTTCAGTTTATACGCGCTAATTTCAGCAGCTTCCTAGAGGGATTTTCCTTTACTTACAAAAATACAGATGAGTAAAAGCACAGATATTTAATTTTTAGTTATATGGAATTCACATCCTACTATCCTAATATTATCCCATTAATAATCCTTAATATCCAATATCCTACTAATATTACAAATGCGAAAGTTTGTGTAAATGGGGAAGGATGAAGGTATGTTTGTTAGTCCCTCACGCAAATACTGCTGAACCTATTACAATGAAATTTGTTATGTAGGTAGCTGAAGATCCAGAATAAGACATAAGCTACTTTCTATCCCGGAAATCCCACAAGAACGGGAACTATGCAGGTTTTCTTTGAAAACGCGGGCGAAGCCGCGCGAAAGACGTGTGTTCGTATCTCAACTCGTTATCAAATATTTCTGTTCTTTATAAAATTTCTCAGTACGAATAATTTTCATACAATTATTCTAGTAATTGTTACAAGGAACCAGACATAAATACTATCTAATTTTCAACTAAATCCAATAAGAATGTAATTATTCGGAGTGGCTTTTTTCGATTGCGCGATGAATAATATATTTCAATTATTTGTCCACCTGTATTAGTAATGTAAAATGTAAATAATTGTTTCTCTAGCTAACAGCTGAGAAGCTAATTAGTTTGGTTTTACAGATTTTTTATTAATTGCAATTTGATATTATTTGTAAGCATTTAAATAAATTTGTAAGATATTATTCCAAAAAATATATTATGAGAATTGATATTTTTTTTGAGAAACACTTATATTAGATATAAATACATAGTAGAACATTAATTATTAATGTATTGTTCATAAAATTTTATAACTAGTTTAAGCCCGTAGTTTAGTAAAAACTCAATATTTTAAGTTTTTGTTAAATTAAATTCACAATTAAAATTTAGAATTAAAAAAAAAATATAGATATGATTATTATTATAAGAAGGCATAATTTATATAACCTATATGTTGAAGTGCTTTTATGACATTTTATTTGTAGCTGGATTTTCCACGAAAATTGCTTTAATTTATTAGATAACTATTCAGCTTTAGTATTTTATAAAGGTTTTAAAAGAAAAAAAAATCATAAAAAGTGCTCTTTGTATGTTGAACGATCTAAAAATTTAGATAACGCACAATAGTTAAAATGTAAAACAATAATAATTTTCGAAGTTAGATAATTTAAGTTCATGGCACTGAGATTTTAACTTTAAAGCTTTAGTATTTCCTTTCTACTATTTTCTATAAAATAAGTACTTATTATTCAAAGTAATCTATGTAACTAAATATTAAGTTTTTTAATTAGCGTGCACCAAACCAATTTAATAAATCACTTAAAAATAACCAAAAAATCATCACACAAATCGTCATAAAAATTAATAATAAAAACCTTATAACTTAATAAATTATTTTGAATTAAAAACTAATATTCACCCTCAAAATAAATTCTCTCAACACTAAATCACTGAACAGTTAACAGTTATACACACTTCACAACACTCGTCAAAGTTGGAGCTTCCGAAAGCACAGGCGTGCGTCGTCCAGCGAAGCCACTACGAGAATACGCGCCAAAACCCTGCGATAACTTCGATTATTTATTGTATAATTATATTGCTTGTATAATTGTGTATAATATTATACTGTATGTTTCCTATTTATATATTCTACATTACTTTTGCTGTACGAATTCGTTGTAAAGAGGCTTTGTAGGTATGTACAAGCTTTTGGGCTATGCGTTCTGGTTTGATGTTAACTGGTGTAGAAAAATATTATGTTGGTAGGTATTTGTTAACCCTAAAATTGAAATAAAATTCCAATTGTTTTGTAAATGGTAAACCTTAATTTTTCAGAGGAATAGGTTATGGATATTTATTATCTAAGGTACTTTTTTCTGCGTAATCTATTTGGTGCAAATGACATTCTCTACGGTCTACGAACAAGTGAATTATGATTAGCAATATTTATCTATTTTTTTGAGCAATATTTGAAAATATTTGCTTAATTTAATCCATTCAAAAACAGCAAGAATTTCTCGTACAATCTATGAAAATTTAAACGCCACTCTAGAACCTATCAGCCTTGTAATATCTATTTTTAAAAGTCTTCACACAATCATGTTTTACTGTTCCATAATTTAATAGTCAATTTTCAATGTTTTATGATGCGTAGACATAAATTTACCGCGCATCATCAGTTTAACTAAAAAGATATTTTTACTCATCTAAAAAATGTTAGTATTCATTCTATTTATATATTTATGTACATCCGTATGTTCGTTATTTACATAGTGTATTTTTAGTGTTTACGGCTTACGCATTCTTACGAAGGGAACACGCAAATATTTTTACGTTTTCTTAAATGTTTTGAGATTTATTTCACTCAATCTTGTAGTAACTTAAAATAAACCTTTTAACACATAAAAGAGTGATCGTAAATCTTCTTAAATGTTTTATGATGTTTAAGAAAAATGTACTGAATACACATGAAAGAAAGAAAGAAAGAAAAAAAGCTTTATTGCCAACAAAAACTTAGACTAACTTAACTTAAAAGTAAACACGTATTAGGCAATCGGAACAGACTCAGCCATGCTGTGGGCTAACACCCGAACATATATAATACTAATATATATAATACTAGCTGCTCCGCGCGGTTTCACCCCCGTGGCTTCACTCCTGTTGGTCGTAGCGTGATGATTAGCCTATAACCTTCCTCCATAAATGGGATTTTTCAAATCGGACCAGTAGTTCCCCAGATTAGCGCGTTCAAACAAACAAACAAACAAACTCTTCAGCTTTATAATATTATTAGTAGGTATAGATAGATGTGATTATTGCCAAATTTTATTGTGAAGATTTAAATTTTTCTTTACTACCTATCCTCTTTTGCTAAAAAAGTAAGGGAGGTTTCGAAAAGATTTGGCCTAAAAAGGTTTCAATCTACAATTATTGGGTTAAATGTTTCATACATTTCCGTAATAAAAACCAGGAAGTATTTCCCAGCCGTGTTCGGAGGTACAAACTAGCGTAGGTACTTTATGTCATGTCACTAACACACGAATTTCATGGCGCAAGTTTGGAAAAATTTACCGACTTCCAACATTCAGAAGTTTAAAACTCAATATATTTCCCGGAATTCTTGTAATAAAAATTAAATGTTCTATCGCGTATAAAAGTTGGGTTTGAATCACCTATTAGGTAGAGGGCATTGCACTTGATATGTGCAAAACTTTTTTCTATAGGTTGTTGAGATAATGTCACGATCATTATCAGTATTATATTTATTGTTATAGTCCTTTCAGGGGTTCAGTTCTAGCAATTTAAGATTATTTAAGAAAACATTTTAATTAAAGATATCTTAATCACCATAGATCACAGCTTCAACGTATAATTCCAGATCAAATTATCGATATTTTGCTGACTAATTATGTAAATATATTAAGTATAGGTCTCGAGTAATTTTTTTTTAGTCTAGATAGGGAAGTGCTTGACCACAATCTCACCTGATGGAAAGCTCAGATGCGGTCTAAGATGGTACGCGCTTCCCTAGTAGGTACCGGTTCACTCTTTGCTTGATTCTTTATTAACGAAAACAAACCGATATAACTCTTTTGTTTGTGGTTAACAGTGTGTTTTATTGAGACATATTATTTAAAAACGTGTTTCATGACTCTTTACACACTTGAAATCTATAAAAAAGACATTCTGTCGGTAAAGTCCTGTAGCACAGAATCAGGTTACACGTTCTTTATATTTTGGACTTCTTTGTCTTTGCGACTTTTAATTTTAATGACAACGAATGATTAAATGTAGAGCCAAATGAGAGCCAACGTTTTTATTTTAATACCTACTTTATATTATATTTTTTTAATTGAATTTTAATAACGTAGAAATTATTTTTAAGTGACACTTCTTTAATCGCGTTGAGAGTAAATTTCAAGGTCGCATCATGGCAATAGCGTCACGGCGACGATTTTGTTATATTTCAATCATGCCAAAGTTGTTTCACTTCTGTCACCTGTGCTCGGCACACACGTTCTTTTTTAATTTAATTGATTTCTTGAATCATGTAATTCTTAACTTTGATAAGTGATTTTATTCGCTTAGTAACTTAGTAACCCATGATTTCCTGCTTAGGTACTTTATTGATCGTCACTAAAAAGAAATATATTGTACCTACATGCTAATTTTTATTCATCCAAACATTTCATTCATAGATTTGAAATTCCGTAAAATACATACATTTAGCCGAGGTTCTCCTTACATAATATAACGGTCCAACCCTACCTGTATGTATCCCGTGAAATCCTACCTTCTAATGGTGTTACACGAATATGTCAGTTGATAAAAGCTTATATAGGTAATAGCAAATGTAACATAATGTATTTGTCACATCAGCGCGTCTCCGATTTTTACCTGTATTTTTATCCTAATAAATTCGTGTATGAGGGTTTTTTGAGGGAAAATCCTTGTGAGCTTGTGACAGCGGTTACTAGGGAGGTTTTTCGATTAATATCCTATATTTGTTGTATTGTATTAATAAATAAAAAAGTATAAGCTGAATCTTTATTTATAGCTCTTTGTCTAATAATTATAGTACGAGCTTTCTTAATTTATTGTAATCAATGACTCTATTATACTAGATTGTAATACGTTCCTACAGTATCGATAAAAATTAACATGATAATTCATAGGAAGATCACAGTAACGAACATTTTTTATTATTTACAACGTAGTCGTTTAAGAAAAGATAAACTGTACCATTTCAAGTAAATAGTAGAGTTAAAGATATTGCTATAACTTGACCAATAAACAGTTACCAAAGTTATTCAAAACTCCTAGATTTTTAATTGCTCTAGCCGATTGCAGTTCAAATTTTACGATACAATAAAATCAACGCTTCGCTGAACAAAGTTCAATTAATGTCTTTGAAATACAAACTGAAACGAGACTATTGTTTCCAATTTTGTTCTTCTTTTGCGATTGCTTGCTTTGAATATGCGAAATATAGGCATAAATATATCTGGGCACGTATTGTGCTAAAATTATGTTACCAACTATTAAATGTATATAATTTTATTTAAATAGTATAATATTGTTATTCTTTTATTATTTTGCATAGTTCTGGTAATGAAATTGAAGAGGTATTTCAAAAACATTCTCTTTGCTGTCTCCATGTCTAAAAACGCTACGACAATCAACCTCAGCTATTGTATTTTTCTAGCTTTGTGCCCGTTTTCAGTTCCATTTTTTGCATTTTTTTTATTTTTATGAATAAAAAGTAAAATAGAAAATGTAGATTGTACGATTATTACGATTATTGTACGATTGGAGACCCAATAATGATATTTGAGCAGCAGATCTCTACTTTCTATGCATCTGAAGATACGTAAATATGCACCGGAGTTTTTTGAGAAGAATTTTTCAAATCGGACCAGTAGTTCCTGAGATTAGCGCTTTAAAACCAACAAATTAACTCTTCTAAATATTAGTAAGTACAGATTTTGGCCTTGACCTTTGTATCTATGGTATCCAGACTTAAAATTGAAATTATTTGAATACCAATAAAGTTGCGTAGGCTTATAATCGGGATATTTCTCCTAAAATCAGTGTCACGTCTGCCTGTTTATTTATGTATCAAGCTACATTAAGCTAAGATTGTTATTGTTATATTTTATAAAAAAATAGTTGAATAGGTAGTAGTTATGACAATGGTTTAATTTGGATAGTAGGTAATTTACTTAAAAGTTATACCTACATCATAAATAGATAGATAGAGAGAATTAAGAGAATTAACCACAAACAGTAAGTTAAGCACTCCATTATAGAAATCAACACTGAAATTTGAAACTAAGTCTTAGGAAACTGTAATCTATGTCCTTCTGTTAAGTGCTATTTTAGCACATCAGTGATATCTTTAACAACAGCTCTTCAGATGAAGAATGGTCGTGTTTCGGTTTACGACGCATTTGCATTCGCAGACTGTTTCGTTGTTTCTTATGTTTGTACTATCATATTCTTACTATCTCATTATAGACTATAGCTTTACACCCACGGGTTCACTCACATTATCCTCTGGAATAAAATCCATCTTATATCCTTTCTCAGGGTCCGTTAGCGGTACCTGTACAAAATTTTATCGAAATCCGTTCAGTAGTTTAGACATGAAGAAAAGACAGACAGACAGTTTATTTTCGTATTTATAATACTTGATAGGACTATGAACAAAACATAATAACACCTAGTACGGTGTTGTAAGACATTAAATTTTTATTTGTATTTTATTGGCACCGGTGTTTGAGCTACAAAAATATTACAGATGTGTTGTGTTAAAAGCCGGTCAAGTGTGAGTCGAAACAAAGAGGCCAGAGGGTTTTAAGGGTTCAGTAAGAAGTCTATAATACTACATATTAGAAAAAAGTCTGTCTATCAGTCGCAATTTCGGTTAAATTACAGCAATTAAAATTAATCAATATAGTTGATAACGCACGATCCGACATAGTCCACGTTTTTCCTAAAAAATCAACAACATTTGGTGTACCTACCAATATTATTATTTCTAACACACATTTTCACACAAAGACAAAAAATACATAGTAAAAGCACCCCGGTTGCCACTTTTCGCCATGTCCAATACTTTAATAATCGCCTTTCCTTATACCTTCTCACAAAGATGAATAAAATAAGGTTATTTCATCATGGGGTGAAATAGATAATGAAACATTACGAGAATATGAGAATAGAAGCCTAATACGAGGCCTTCCCAGAGGGACTGCTATAAGACTTCGCAAAATAAATGAATTTCCTTAAATTGAGTCTTCCAAATTTGATGGAAATGACTATGGAGTTTCTTGCCGGTTCTTCTCCATAGATACTGCTTTCCGAATCGGTGGTAAATGTTAAAAATATGTAATGACGATTCGAAAGTGCTTCGAGGAGAAGTCTAATTGAATAAATAAATGTTTGAGTTTGATTGTGATATTTTTTCGAGAGCTTTTAAAACCGCAACGCTAATACGCGCTTGTCAATATCCAAATGTTTATAAAATGGACTAGCTTTCCGCCCGCGGCTTCTCCCGCGTTTTCAAAGAAAAATCCGCATAGTTCCCGTTCCCGAGGGTTTTCCAGGATAAAACCTATCCTATGTGTTAATCCAAGTTATCATCTATTTGTGTGCTAAATTTCATTGTAATCGGTTTAGTAGTATTTGCGTGAAAGTGTAACAAACATACATACACATCCTTACAAACTTTCGCATTAATAATATTAAGTAGGATAGAATAGGATAGGTTGATTCTGGAAGTTTCTAGAGAGGTTTGATTTCTAAAATCTATTGTAATAATTGTATTTGAATTGTTGAATATTCAACGTTATTGTAATAGATGCTGTTTTATTAAGAAATTTGAATAAAATTTTACCAAGTTATCATTTCTTATGATAATAGATATTATTGTTGTTCAGAAGGTTTGGCTCGTTTAGCAATTTAGGATAAAAAATGAATGTAATAATTTATGTTTCTTGCCGAGAATTAGTAACCTTTGTCTGTCGTCGAGGTCTAATTTATCTCTAAGCAAATCTCATCAAAAGTAGTCTAGCTATTTATGATAAAAGAACATGCGTACAAAAAATAAGATTTGTATGTGTCAACATTCTTCTAGGTATAATTCCAAACATGGTTCCAAGTTCTAATTTGTTCTAAGTAAGTTCTAAGTTTGATCCCTGGTGACATATTATAAAAGTAAGTTGGACTAAGAATAACACATGTACCTAAGAAGTTAATCTAATGAAACACAAACAAACAAACCTACATCTAGTATCTATATATATAATAATGAATAGATTTTTAAATAATCAATCTTTTTAATTATTTCTGAGGTTTGTTTCAATTACACTCTTTATTTATTTTTTTTATTAGGTATTTTCAGCCATCAGTCCCACTGCTGGGCAAAGGCCTCTCTTCCCTCCGTCCACGTCTTCCTATTGTGAGCAATTTTAGTCTATTCCTTGCAATGAGAGTCCTGTTCGTCTCGCCATCTGATTTTGGGCCTGCCACGCAGCCTTTTTCGACTATTGGGGCTCCACATAGTGGTAATTTTTGCTCACAACTCTTCGGACATTCGGCAAACATGTCCAGTCCATTTGAGCTCGGCAGCTTTATGGGCTACGTCAACAATCTGTGGTTTTGAGCGCAGCGTTAAACTCATATTAGTATTTTTAATTATTATTTAAATTTTACATTACTATTTCTCTATATTTTCCACATAAATTATTTAGAAGGGCTAAAAAATAAAGGAAGGAATATTTGTCAGATATTTCATTTCGTGTAAAATTTAATCAAAGTACGGCTTCACGCGTAACTTAATTTGCTCTGATTAAATAATCAGCACGAAATATTCCTAGTTGTTCTACATTTTAATATGTCAAATATATTTAAATATCTTCAATAAAACAGACTATGAAATGGTATTTAATTAAATAATTTATTTCTGGTGATGATTTTCTTTGGACTAAAGAACTAATATAGCAGCGTAGCTCTGGATTGACGGTCAGAATTCTGGGTTCGATGTTTAACCCTTTTTTTTATAGTGGGGAAATCTTCCAAAGATACTGCCCCCGGGGAAGGAGCCGTGGGTTATGTCGGATTCTTACCGACTAAAACCCCACTGTGTTCCGTCGAGCCGCTTTAATGATGGGGCCGCGGGTATTTGTTAGAATTCTCGATGTTTAACCCTAGAAAGATAATCATATTGAGTAGTACGGAAAAGATACTCATGCGTCAAATTGACGCATGTTTTTATTAAGCTCTAAGTCGAGGTATATTATTTGTTATTATAATATTATAATCTCAAAAAAGCCAAATATTTACAGTCGAGTAACCTTATAACATGTATAATAGAGATGACATCTATTATTAGTATTTCTCAAATTAGCATAATTTGATCACTACTATCAAAACATAATTGTAATACAGCGTGCTGCGTGAGTATATTTATTTAAAAATCTTTATTGTGTTAATTAACAGAACGTTTAGGTAATTGTAAAAAATGTAAAAAATTCATTTCTTAATTCATAACACAGCCATTTATAAATTCCATAAATTCCATATCACTAAATATTATCGCACTAATAGTAAACTATAAACGCAATAAAGATACCCACACAAAAATCTTAATTAAATAACGTGCCTCAAACAAAAGCCCAAAAAATCCAATTCCATCAGGAAATACATGGATAACAAGGATTATCTCGCAAGAATACAACTAGACCTATGAGTGTTATCTCTGCCCTTGAGTGACCTTCTCATCCCTGAAGTGTAACAAAAGAAATTGCTGCTTTTTATCTGTGGTCTGATTGATGGATTATGAACGAAAAGTAGAAAAAATAAATTTATTTTCACAAAATGAAAGAATAATGTACGCATATTGTGATTTTGTCTTTCCTTAAAATACGATAGTTTCTGAATTATGCCGTTCAATTGTCGTCCTATAGTGGAATTGATGTAATGCCTATAAAACAAAGACACATGCATATATGGATGAAATTAGATTATTACTCTTAAAATTTAATGGAAAATTACTTTATCCAAAGTTTGTGTTTCAGTAAAAATAATTCATTCATTGAAATTAAATAAAGTGTGAAAAAAAGCGTATTATGTGGTGATTTAAACAATGTTTTTGCTATTACAAAAACATGCAATTAAAACTATATAACCAGTATAAAGTTTTAATTGCTATTTCATAAAAAAAAAAACAGAAGAAAATACTTTCATGTAATAGATACCTATTCGGAACTATACAGGATGTAATCGTTAAGTGTGCACAGGCGATTATTCCGTAACTATTGCAGATATCAAAAAACTTTAAACTGATATCGAAAGCCCTTTGGGCGTGTTTGATGTAAAATTATTGGATATTTCCCGTTTTATTTTTAAAAAGTTAGTATTGTCATTTTACTCATTAGATCTGCAATAGTTACGGAATAATCGCCTGTGCACACTTAACGATTACACCCTGTATACATTGTTCCGATGTGATCCTGAACGAGTACAAAAATATGTATCAAGAACATTGCTGAATAAAAGTTAGTCCTGTATTTCTTTTGTACTACAAACACAATTTGCTTTATAAATGTTAGTTCATTAATGTTCTGTCTCTACTATTTTCAAGTTGTTTGATCAAAAGAAGAGAGAAAAAATAATCTAACATTTCATAATTATGGTAATATTTTTTTACGATTTTATTTAAGCTCAAGGATGAATCTTATGGAGGGAAAACACGAAAAAGGTAATAGGGCAGATCAGCGTCAGCCGGTAGCTAGTTTTTTATATAAACATTAATCTCTTCGTTTATTTTTTAAGCCTATTAGGTGAATTTACATATTAAAATTAGTTCTCCAATGCAAAAAATAAATATATAATACAATCACAAAAACTTAAACTGTATTAATAACATCACTTTAACCACAAAATACCTAATCCAGCCTGTACCTAGTATAAACTTCGTTTAAAAGTTACTATGTTGAAACCACTTTTCAATCACATTCAAACTTAGTCACCAAATATTTCAGTGAATCTAGATTAAGTAACTTAAGCACTAAGTTGAACAACAAATGTTCATCTCACTGGAACGTCGCGGGATTATCTAGAATTTGCTACAACTTTATTATAGTTTTATCTTTGGCAAACTAAGTAATGGTGAGGAAGTCTTACCATGTCTTGTATTAACTGATTGAATGTATAGGATAGGGATATCCTTACTAACATTATAAATGCGAAAGTAAGTTTGTGTGTTTGTTTGTCTTCCTTTCACGTGGCATCGGAGCGATTTTATGATATGATTTTTGCGTCTGGAGAGAGTTATTGAGTCTAGAAAGTGACATAGGCTAATTTACACGAGGGTGAAATATTTTATTTATTTTAGAAATATTATTGCTATGAGAAAATCCTTTGAATATGCGATCGAAGTTGCGGGCTGTAAGCTAGTTAGGTAAGTAAAAATAATATAATATTTTTATTCTACGTGGCCTACGTACTATCCTTTTACCAAATGACGAAAGGCCAAGTTATGTCTGAGAGCCGTGGATGTAGAGACAAAACCAATCAGTTTTTAGATAAATTATTATTATATCTATCTACTTCTATTTCGATTTCAAGGTTGCTGTGGTAGAAAAAAAAGCTGTAAGGGAAGACAAATTTTTCGTTTGGCAAAATCAACCTCTACAAATTGCTTCCAAATTAGATAAATAGGAATATAACTTGGATAGGATTCTACAATAAAGTCCAAAAATATCAAGTGATATTACACAAATATTACCGTGAATATTAACCCATTAAAACTATGCTACAATTTTTAATTAATTAAAATACATTTTAAAAAGAACTTTATAAATCTGAAGTAAAAACGCTATTTAACCTATTTTATAAGGTCCATAATACATTTTACGATGGAAATGTGGTTAAAAATTCAAAAGAAAACGGACCCTGAATGCTGAAACCCCTTCCTAGTTGATAGCTCGCGGGTACGATGATCCCTTACGTATGCAACTACTGGGCGAACCAGAAAAACAGCGATTTTAACCGCTTGAGTTGAAGAATGAGTTATATTAGTTCTTATAGTACTGATCTATTAATCTATAGAGTATTATTTCATGACTTGTCAATGGCTGATCGAATTGCTCACACTGTATTTATTGTTGATAATTTGATCAAACATTTCTTAAAATAAAAAAGTTTGAAACTTACAATAAATACACTTGAAATAATTTATTGTAATATTACGGACAAAACAGCCTGCAAGTTATTTGTATAATACTTAAGGGGGCGCATAAAGCAAAATAACCAATCTTCTATTAGATGATACGTGTAATATGCAAGACCAAATCTAAAAAATAAAATATATATCAAACTAGATGATATGTTCAACGATTCTGTTTAATCAAAAACATAAAATATTAAAATTTACTCGATAAAAAAAAATCACCAAGTTAGCTCTAATTTTCACACTTTTACGTTTTCTACTTGACATGGTAATACTTATTATGATTTTTTTTTCATAAACAATTATATTAAAACATTTGCAAGATATTTGTCAGAGCATTTTGTGTAATTACTTTTAGTTTTGGTTTTATCTGCGATAAACCACTTTTATCGTGACAAAATCAAACGTTTATCTCGAGAAAAAAAGAGCGCCACAAAATGCTCTGACAAAAATCTTGCAAATGTTTTAATATAATTGTTTATGAAAAAAAAATCATAATAAGTATTACCATGTCAAGTAGAAAACGTAAAAGTGTGAAAATTAGAGCCAACTTGGTGATTTTTTTTTTATCGAGTAAATTTTAATATTTTATGTTTTTGATTAAACAGAATCGTTGAACATATCATCTAGTTTGATATATATTTTATTTTTTAGATTTGGTCTTGCATATTACACGTATCATCTAATAGAAGATTGGTTATTTTGCTTTATGCGCCCCCTTAATACAAACAATAGTTCGGAGAAGATGTGTGGCATGTTAAAGGTTTGTATGATGACACGGTTCAAAGCACGAATGAATATGCGCTAAACTGATATAGTACTATTACTGCAAATACATAATAGAGCATTTCAAAACTCGCTCTTGGATTCGCTTAGCTGATCCAATCCTGTCGCGCTTGCCCTGGCCTCTCGTAGAGTCGTCAACTAGAATAGAAGTGCGGTTGATCGCCTTTTTATTGTTCACTTTGTACGCTACTCGCATCTGTAATGTTTGGTTTGTTTTCATTAAGACACTTCACTACTTTAACCCTAGTAAATGTTTTTTATTACGAGAGAAATACCGAGACTTAACGGCTATTGTGAACTGGACTGGACAGATGATAATAATTCCTTTGTTCATGGTTTTGGGGTAATGATTTAGTTTATTGGCGAGTAAGTAGACCGTTTTTGGTGTCAATCTCTGTGTATTTATACATTAATATTATAGCGTTATAAGAAAGAAGTTATAATGTGTTTGTGTCCATTTATAATAATTATAATGTGTATATAACACATTATAATTATTGTTATCCTTTTTAAACTGCTAAGTTAAGCATAATTTTTTCAATGTCCAAATGTCTCACGATGTGGGAAAAACCATATAAATTAAAATTCAACAATATTTGGGGCTTTTAAAATATAACATACTACATCTTTAAAATTTATATACCTAAGTATTTACAAATAATATTTCAAAAATTCGGTAAAACCATGAAACATTTTAAAAGCTTTCTCCTATCAATAAGCAACAAGCGTTCCATTTCGCGTCGTTTTCCATCTTGCTGACGTCACTGGTAATGCATTTCTATTTGTTTAGTGATAAATGAATTTCCTATTTACTCTGATATTGATATGTTAACTGATATACTTGATAAAACGTGGATGAAATATAAATCCAGGAATTTAACTTGTATCGAGTATACTGCAAATTGTGGTTCAATATGTAGATAATAATCAAAGTCGCTGTAGCTAATGGTCCGACCTAATGTATGCTTAAAACTTAAAAACTACGCAACGGATTTTGATGAGGATTTTTTAATAGATAGAGCGGTGTCTTAATAAACTCTGACTAAAAACTGCCTATAGGAAACAATATTAATGAATGCTCTCAATAATTGAACTAGGCTTTTATTATAAAAAAGATTCACCCACTTATTTTCGGTGTATTTGATGAAGTATTACAAATTATCAATATAAATACATTAATTTCGTTTCATTTCATATAATCCTATATCAATTGAGTAAATCTACGTTACATGGAAAAATATACCATAGTCAATGTCCATATTAAATTTCTGTACCTATGTAGATGCAATTTCAACTTGGTCTCCATTTCATACTCGCTATAAAGACATACGAGGTCAACTTATTCTGGTTGCGTTTAAAATTAAAAACCCCGTTTTACAGTCCATGCTCTTGTCATAAGATTGATGAGTCATAATTGATGAGTCACGATACAATACATCAAGGTATTATGGTATATTGTTCGTAAAAACGTTTAAATGCTCTTGACAAGGACATGGTATTAATAAACGCGAAA
Source organism: Colias philodice (assembly GCF_061535455.1). Taxonomy (NCBI): domain Eukaryota; kingdom Metazoa; phylum Arthropoda; class Insecta; order Lepidoptera; family Pieridae; genus Colias; species Colias philodice. The sequence continues at coordinate 10,780,810 of NC_143096.1, forward strand.
ATTTTAACGTCCGGGAGGAAATAAATCGCGGCTACGTCATGTTCATTGTAAAATTCAAAGAACGGCGAATACATTAAGGGTGCACTCACACACATCAGTCACCGTCAAGTCACCGATGACTGATCGGTGACGGTTTGTGTACGTATCCACAAACACCAGTCACCGTCATGTTGTCCGTCAGTCACGTCGCCGGTTTGACTGAATCATTGAACACATACATCAGGTTAGTCAGTGATTAGACGTGTGTCACGCTAGAGAACAGATACTGCCCTGACGGATAAAATGCAATACACGTGTAGCAATTGACGGTAGCACGACGCTGACTGAACTGAGACGTGACGGCACCGTGTGAGTGGGGATAAAAGTATGATACATGTATGGAAAGATTATTTGACGTGCCTGACCGGTGACGTCACTGATAGATTTCGTGCCAGCGACTGTCGTGTGGGAACAGAGTCATACTAGAACTATTGATACATATTTTTTTTTAATCCTGTCCGGTGACGTGCCGTGACGGTGACTGATGTGTGTGAGTGCACCCTAAAATGATATTGCGTTTTAAAATTTATATAAAAATATGAACTTATTGATTGGTTTTTACGTGGTTTTTACTGTTTAATTTAAATAAGACTATAAGTTGCAAGTAACATAATATGTGAATATTATACCTAGTGCAGTTTAGTATAATCTAGATCTTCAATGAAGGTGGTATTTGTCCCTGCAGTGAGCCCAAATATAGGCTGGTCTGGCATTTTATTAATATACTATCGAATATTGTTTTTATCATATTTTCTTAGAACACAATAAGTGGAAAAACAATGTTTAATCATTATTATCTTTTTCATGTTTATTTGGTTACAAATTCGGAATTTACACAATGATTTTATAGATATTATATACACTTTATGTACATAATATTATGTTTAACATTCGTATAACAAAATTTAAATACAGTCATCATGTAAAAATATAGTAATCTTAAAGATAAACAGGCATTCTGTAGATATCATCCCACATTTTAAGTATACAGAGATATAAGGTAAACATTTCAGTAAAGGTTTAGGATTACGTCGAAAAACGACAAAGTTAATACCTTGACTTATCAGTGGACCCCCAATAATGTTGAGTAAAGCTGGGTACAGAAACCGTTTTATAATTGAGTTCAAACGATACAGGGGATTAGACACGACATAGGATTAGAGGAATCTTTATAGAGTTTTATTCGTTTACGAGCTGATTTTTCTATCTTTGGTTAAAATGAAATTAGGAAGTAAATTCGGTGAATATCGTTATAAAAACCCGTTTCAAAATTGCCCATCTTTTGAAATTACTGGTGATATTTCTTTCTCGTGATTTCTCTCAATAACAATCTTCTTTACTTTACAAAAAAGTTTTAAAAAATTTTTGTCGAATTGTTCTAGCCGCGGATTGTTAAGTATTTTCACTGTGACATGTTATAAATGAATTCCAACATAATTAAACTTTTGAGCTCATTCTACATTGTGACATAATAGTTCATATTCCAGAACGTAATTACTCGGACTTAAGACGTTCACAAATTTATCTAAGGATTAATGAAGGAAATTCTCGTCTAATGGAAATTTGTTTGCCAAATCGGCGGCCGCAATACGTCATCCGAACTTGTTGTTTACAAAACTTCTATCAATTTTCTGTTATTTATTAGTGCCCTCAATATAATAACATATTTCATATACTTTCACCGAACTGTTTAAGAACGACTTGATGTATGGCAGTAACATCAATAGTTATAGCTTATTAACTCTTAATTTATGGACTATTTTATATTGATAGCGTCCCGTCTGTGCTTTGTTTTCGGAATAGAAATTATGATTAACAAAGCCAATTGCGGTGTATCAAATTTATTATTATTCCACACTAGCGGTCCGCCCCGGCTTCGCCCGTGGTACATGTTTACGTTTTCTCTACATAAGAACCATCCTCGTACTTCAAGGAATATAATAAAAAAAGAATTATCGAAATCGGTTCAGGCGTTCTCGAGTTATGCGCTTACCAACACATTTTGCGATTCATTTTTATATATTCCACATAACATTCAGTTTTCGTTTAGTCATCCTACTAGATATTGATTCACCAAACATTTAAAATATTAGTTGTTGGTATGCAAAGCGTTGTGTTACTTAACCATTACAACCTTTCCTTTTCTAGATTTATTATACTAAGCTCTGATTTTCAGATACGTAGCTCTAGTTAAAATAGATCTCCCTAGATTGTATGCGTAGCAGTTAGTGATTTAGTAACTACTGTCACAAATTTTCATTTGATGATTGATAAAATGGTAAATAACAAACTAAAATATTCTTATGTATGTAGGTAGTATATTAGTTAAGCAAGTTCCACATAAACAAGTTCATCCAACCAGTCGCCAAAACCAATTGATAGAGAAAGCTACGTGATTCCAAGGCTTCCCGGAAGGGTCCCATAAAAACGGCCGTAAAACCTGTTGGCACCGAGATGAGTCAAGGACATGCAAGGTCAGAGTCCTGTGACCTCTGCTCGATCTCGTGCCATATAACAATATTTCAATGTTACGTAGAGTGATACGTGCTTGTGCTTAAGTCTTCTGTGAAGAATTGGCTTGTATCAGGGAAGTAATAGTATGTTTGCGTAATGTGGACTCATTAATATTGTGTAATATCTTGGGTCTGATCTTCCAATTCATTGGAGTATGAGGGATTGATTGTGGAATTAAACATAAAATTTATAAGCTTGTATGTAAATATAAATTGAGTGAAAATTACTCTAGGTACATAATATTAGATTATTTAATATATGTATTATAATATCCACTTCCTGGATAAAGATACGCATCTTTATCCGATTCCAAACTACCCAATAGTAATTTTGTGTCTTGATATCTAGTTTACTGCAAGGACACATAGAATAAATAATACAGTATTGATTAAATACAATATGAATTTCAAATATACTTTTATTAAGTGTAACGATGAAATAACATTTAAACGGTGTTTTAACGACACTGAAATATAGGTAGATTAGAGTAGAGTAGAGATAAGAAAATTAAGCTAAAAAAAAAATTAAGCTCAGAATCTAGATATCTCGGAAAGTAAAAAAAAGTTGGCTTATACACCAATCTACACGTAATCCAAGATTCATAAAAACTAATATTCCATCTCGATTCCACAAGCATGTCATAAACAGCCCACACGCTCAAAGTTGGCGCGAATTGTGATGCAAATACGAGTCCGAGGATTTCGGGACGAAAAAGTTATTGAATAGCTTGAGGTTAGATTTCGGAAAATTAGAATGAATTCGGGAATTCGATATCGGCTTTCCTTTGATGTGGAATGAGATTTGCCTATTCTGTAGTTTTCAGTGAGATAGTATTCACTTCGATCTTGATTTGTAGGATAGGATTGGTCGTTGAAGTAATTGTTTAGATGTAGAATAATGAACATAGCTGATAGGCTGTACCGATCATACATTATTGCGAGATCAAAAAAATGGCATTTCAATAATGACTGCACATACGACTTTTTTTTGCACACGATCTTACACTGCATATTATGGATTTTCAAATAGTGTGTTAATTTATACCGAGATTTTTACTTAATCGTGTTCTACAAAAGTTTCGTAGCTATTTCGTAGACTCTACCAAGATAGTTTAATTTTGGTGTTTGGTACAAAGTCTAGGAGTTGATTTTTCACTAAATATATTACTTAGATCATAATATTATAAGGAGATTAAACCCAAAACCATCTTTTATATGAAATCCAATAAATTACTGAACAATAGCAAAAGTTTCAATAAACATTTTCCCACCTGGATACATAAACCATATTTCAGTTTAATTCTAAATGGATTTCCGGAATTATTTGTTATACCACAATACGTAAACTTTGTTTTAGGATTGCCCTGACCCTTGTAACGGGCCCTTCTAATTATACCATTATATTAATTTACGCTAAAGGGTTTCAAACACCTATGAAGCCTTATAACACGTATTACTATGTACTTATATGTAGAGTAACGTAAAATAGTTTATTCTTCGTTTATTTTTTTCATGAAACTGAACAATATTGTGTTATACTCTGCCAATTGTACAATAGTTAGTTGGCAGATGCAACTCGAATTTAACAGAACTCATAAAAGTTTAAAGCCTTGAATATTCTATTGTACTTTTATTTAATATATACAATATTACTGAAAAATTTAACACAACGCTCTTACACGGGAATATTTAAATATATTTTTTGGGATTTTTGAGAAATAGTGATTTGATTTATAAGTATAGGAAATAATAGGGTTAACAATTTTCATGTTACCCAATACTGTCGATAGTTGTATTTCTGCGACATGCTGGTTTCCTTGCAATATCTTGCAGCACTGATTGGAGTACCGTATGTATATTATTAGAAGTTTTATTAAAAAGAAAAGCAAACATAAGTATGATTAAATTAATATTATTTCTGTTACGTTAGTAATCACGATAAGGTGATTTTTTAGCAAACGTAATAATGTTTTTATTTTATAAAATTAAACAAACAGAGCACACAGTGCAAACAGAAATATATTTAATCTGAAATCGAATTAAATTAAGTTTCCATTCAAAATACTGTTCGAAAAATGCCCACTTTTAATTTAAATACAAATTAATACAGTTAAGGGTCTATATAAATGTAATAAAGTTGAAAATTAGGCTAAGACCGATGAACTTCGATACCTTATTTACGACTGAGAGTTTTACAACGCAATAAAAATTTTCACGCGACTCCCGGCAATTAGGCTATGCAAATCTGGGTCTTATATTATTATAGTACTGTATACAATCATTCAAATAATTAACCTTTATTTGTTCAAACACAAAAGAACATTATTTTATTACAGATGAATCTCAAATCGAAATTGACTAAAATCTGAAGTAACATCCATTCTCTTAATCTCATATGTGACACCTCACTAAGCACATCTAAGGCTGGTAATACACGTCCGATCCGCAGAGACGGCATAAGGCCTCGCGGTAAAAAGAGCCTCGCGCCTTACAGCCGAAAATTAAAACTCAAAACTACACGCCAAAATTCTACTTACTACTATGTGTCTAGTAGTCGTAACTCGCGAGTCCGACACCGATATTTTAATTTAAATTTTCTGTTAGAGAGCCTCGCATCTCACGACATGTGGCAATCGGGTCAGGCAAAGTGGGCAAAGTGTTTTAAGCATGATTTTTTATTTCTCATTTATAAATCATTTGATTAAAATTTAAAATTAATCTTTGCGACAAAATAAAAAATATGAAAGTGTGTTAAGTATTCAAAAGTATGGCATGAGAGCCTTCAGACAGTCTGAACAGCCAGTCAGTCAGACTCTTGGATGAAAGAATGTGACAAAGAGAATACAAATACTACGTGAATGTGACGTATATTCCCAGCTTGAATGTTGATGAAGCATGCAATCAATATGTCATTTTCAAAATGCTCCGCTGATCGAAACGACCCGGATCGCACTGGCATGTCCTAAAATTTAAAAAAGTTTAACGTCGTATGACAGGCCACAGAACAGTAAAAACAAAGTGGGCCAATGGCTATCCAAAGAGGTTATAAATTTCATTTAATCTAAAGATGATCTCTTTGGGTAGGATAGGATTAGCAGCATAATCAAATAATATCAATTATGTTGATTAATACATAATATGTAGGTATTAAGGTTGATATTAAACTTTCTTCTTTAATTATAAAAGTACACATACACGCCCAATTAATACATCGATAAACTTTTATGACCAATATACAAAGTTTATTCCGGTCATAAAGTTCTAGGACTAAATGTATTAATGGCCTTCCAAACTATGGCTACTCAATTAATGTAGGTACATATCATTTGACGACAAAATTACATTTGAAACAAGCCGAGTTCTGTGAATTAGGTTTTGGGTTATATTATTATGTATATTTGTACTGATAAGGGGAATACATGATGAAGCACTTTGTGTGTACAAAACATTTTAACATGGGACATTAATTATTAAAATTTTTAAATACAGTAAAAGAATCATTTGTCATTGTCTTCTATGCGAAGATATTTTCAAAAAGAGAGAATCATCAAAAAAAGGTTCATCTAAAATATTAAAAACTTCTAGGTACAATCATGGACCAATATACTCAAGATTAATTTCATTAAAACGAACTTACTTTTCAGACTTTACTCCTTATTACATAATAAACCTTGAGAAACATCACAATTCTGACCAAACAGTCCCAAATCAACAAGGAAAATATATCAAAATGCGTCCGCAACAATCTCAAACAAGGCAATATATTTCCATACAAGTAAATGCAATTTACAGTTTCTTGTAAACTGAAATTAATTGCTTGGGAAAGCGCCAGATACGTTGCATCGAGAATATTATAAATAAACAAGAGTTTTATGCGATTTTCGACTGTATGGATAATTACCTGCGTAAACCTGTTTAGTGAACAATGCGGATAATAAAATACGTATTATTAAATATTGTTTATATGAGTAATCTTTTCAGTCTTTTACTGTTTGATTCACTTCGAAATTAAAAAAATATACCTATATATATGATACGATGCAATGTAAAAATTGATTTATAAAACAATAAACATATTACATTGGTAAATAACTATTTTTATTACCTACTTATTGCCTAAGTATTTTGTTTTGCTAAAATACTACATGATATTTAAAAATTAAACCTGTGTGTTTACTCGCCTTATTATTACCTCGTACCTAACACAAATGTTTCCTAAATTAGTACTTACAGCCTCTAGTTATTAGATCGAATCCACTATTTTGAAAAATTCAACATTTCAAACATTGTTACATCCAAGTTACAACATTGTCCCAAAGTCTGCTTATCAACGTCAAATAAAACTAAATGCGCACAAAATAGAGCTGTAAATGGAACAACAGATAAAATGCATGATACGTCACAATGTGTCACGGTCGTGAATTTCACGAGACTTTTCAACTCATAAAATTTCATACAAGCTATTAGTATGCAGATTCGCACTATCTTTGGGTTGTCTCCAAAAATATTTACTTGTCTAACAATATGAGAAGTTTGGTTCGCCAAGCCTTTTGTCCTGGATTTAACAATACATCAAAATAAATATACGTTTTATATTCGAGGAGTCTAAGTTCAATCGCGTGAAAACTTATAAGTCATGTATGTGAGCTAAATATTTTATTTTTGTGAAATTTAAAAAATTATTGTCCTTTCTACATACTTAATATATACAAGGTATTAAAGTAGTCTGCACTATAAGTATCTAACAGTTTATAGTGGTTATAATAATACCTTATTAGTACAAGCAAAAATACTTCGAGCAACCTAGCCTACTTTCTAAAACCACTCTATACTATACGAGTTGTGCTCTGCGGTTTATCCCGCAATGCTCCGCTCCTATCGGTCTTAACGAGATGATATAATAAACCTTATAGTATCCTCTATAAATGGACTATCTAACAATATGAAATAATTTACAAATCGGACCCATGGTTCCTGAGATTAATCAAGCGAACAAATTCTTCAGCTTTATAACATTAGTTAGATACTTATGGGAGTTAGTTACCAGGCCAAAATAATTAACCCGCCATTGGTGACGTGAATTTGACTTACACCGTTGGTGACCCCGGTCTCACGCACCGGGGTTTTTGACTACGAGTTTTTCTGTAATTTGCGGTTCATGCTACTTTTCATTGGAATGGATATAAAATTTGATCTTTTATTGTCAATAAAACATAGGTATTTCATAAATCAAATTCTCTTTTATTAGCATAAGACAATATCTTTGGAATAACTAACATTTTCAAGTATTTTAACAAAGTTTTTTTAAAACTCAAAAATAAAGCAACAATCTTAATTATTTAACAATAAAATTAGGCTTAGTCAGTCTTATGACATTGAAAACATAAAATGAAGTAACATAAATGGTAATACTTCAACCAAAAAAAAAAAAATTCACAATACCAAAATCACATAAATCTTCAACAGTAAAACAACTAGAGCAAGTTGGTACTACGTGCGATCTGGTTCGAAATTATCTGGTTCGAAGTCACTTCCAGATTCACTTTCCGATGACGTTTGTAATCTGTCCTCATCAGATACTGCTTCTTGCAAAAGAGCCTCGAGACGACGCTGATTACTTTCGTAAGACATGCTGAGACAATGTTCACAATTTGAACAAAAAATACGGAATTTCTTGTAAAATATCGATCAAATCTAGCAAAACGCTTACTAATAATAGAATTATATGATTAAACTATAAATTACAACAACAGCTTTATCAAAATAAATAAATAAAAAAAAAATACACAATAACCATTTGACTTACTTAGTTGGTGACACCGGTCTCACGCACCGGGTTGGGGCCAAAACTCTGTAACGTGCGCCCGCGTCGCTGTCACGGGGTAGGGGTAGGGTAGGGGGCGCGAAATAAGGCAGCTACTCGAAACCACAGTGTAATTCGATAAACGGTGACAAAAATATTTGGGTTTCTTTAACTGCCCGGTCTCACAGACATATAAGGTCACCAATGGCGGGTTAATACGTAATTATAATTCAGGTTCAACAAACCACAATGAAATTGGTTTTGTTCAACCAATCGACCTTTATCAATCTACGTCAGTGACAAATGTTTGTGACCAGTTGACACTTAATTAATATTTTTTTAGTATTTAGCACTTATTTGGAGCTAAGATGTATGGGCGGTGATTTAGGTTATGAATGCTGCAAAAACGTTTCAGAGCGTCAAGTGAATGAGTAATAACATTTTCTGTATATCTCGATGTATTTATTCGGTATAAAATAATTAAGTAGTCTTTAATAATTAATAATTATTTAATAGTTAAGTAGTAAAAATGTGAACTTGAACTAGAATTAATAATTGTATAAATACATACAATAATAATATTGTATTAAATTATAATTTTCACATACTCGGAGAAGATAATAATTATGTTCTTTTCGTTATCTCGTATGAAATTACACGAAGATAATCCACATACGAACGTAATAAATTAATTATAATTGTCTATAACGATCCGAGTGGCATAATTTGCCGAAATAATTAATTTTATATTAGTTCGTTATATTAAACTAAGACGATTAGTCCAATATAAGAACTTACAGAAAAGACCCATTCGCTCTATATATAATTTACGTGCTCGGGACTCACTAAGAGATCATTTTAAGAATACTGGTATCCTTACTGTACCATCACAGTATATATTTAATAATATTTTGTATGTACACAAAAGCTCCGACTTACACACAAGAGTAGGAGATAGACACGATTATGGCACAAGGAACAGAAATAGAATTGAAATGCCATTTTTCCGATTAGCTAAAGTTAAAAATTCATTTATGGGTCAAGGTATACGCTTTTACAATAGAATTCCTCATAATATTAAGGAGTTTAGTAGGTAGTTCTAAATTTAAAACTTATATAAAAAATGTACTAGTTCAGAGAGCTTACTACAGTATTCAGGAATATATGGACGATAAAAACCCATGGAGGGTTGTCGCGTAAAAACCACAGGACAGTTCTTTGGCATATTATGTAGTTAGATATAAGTTACATATTATGTAATATTGACATGATTTTAAAAGAGCAACTATGGAGTTTCTTGCCGATTCTTCTCCATAGATACTGCTTTCCGAATCGGTGGTAAATGTTAAAAATACTTATGTAATGACGATTCGAAAGTGCTACTAAATAGTAGTCTAATTGAATAAATGAATGTTTGAGTTTGAGTTTGAATATTAAATTACTTCGGTTGAGTTGATTAATCTAAAAGTTGTTATAATTGAGATTTATTAAATCCTAACATTTTTGGGCTGTGCTCGGTTTCACATACGAAATAAACCTCCGGCAAAAACTTACATCTTCTATTTCAACCGTATAACATTAGGCTTTGGAACCAATTTCTCGTAAAATAACATCGTAACTACTAGTAGTGAGTGAATCTAACTATGTATAACTTTTATAATATCCAATAGAGATCTTTTCTCGCTAAAGAATATAACAATATTTTTATAATAGCTACAAAAGTTTATAGTGTCATTGAAATACGTTGTATAAACTATTAAGTGGTCGGGTCACTGATATTACAATTTAAGTATTAATCACTCGCTCGCGGAGAGCATACCAAAATTATAGAGTGCCATTGTTACAATTTTCTATTAAAACATAAATATAGAACATCAAAATTATTAAGAAAAACGTAAAAATAACCAATAAAAACCAACACTTAATTGAATACATTAGCAAAATATTAAAAACCGCTTCACTGAACATGCTGAAAATGAATTGTAGGCGTAGGTACGGGAATCATTGAATTATTCATTATATTTATTCATCAATAGGTAAGATACGCTATCGACTGGAAGCCTATATTCCTTTGACACCGATACGTTTAATATACTGTATTTACATTTTTATAACGCAATATCTTAATATATATAAATCTCGTGTCACAATGTTTGTCCTCAATGGACTCCTAAACCACTTAACCGATTATAATAAAATTCGCACACCATGTGCAGTTCGATCCAACTTGAGAGATAGGATAGTTTAAACATGTAGGTACCACGGGCGAAACCGGGGCGGACCGCTAGTTTTAATATAGATATAGTAAAGTTTTAATAGAGGCTTGTCATATTTTTCACATGCTACGACTGCTTGCTATTGACGAAAATTATGAGAAAACAAATATTTGGGATAAATTTGGTTGATATCGAAATAAAAACTGAAGCAATTATTTTTATTCAACAACATTCATAGACAACGAATAATAAATTTTTAAGCCGGTTTTTTGCATAATTTTTTAGATTATAAATTACGAATTACGAGCTAAGTAAATTATAAATTACGAATTGTTTTGAAAATACACTGCAATCTCTTCTAGTTTCCCTTAGGCAAAGGACTTATAACAAAATAAAATACACATTAAAAGGTAGACGAAAGTTAATTGAAATTCTTCGGGACCTCCTTCAACGTGGCGTTAGAATGACGTACACTTTATACCATAAAGTTTTTCAATTAATTGTTATTTAAAGTAAAAGGTTATTGTTGTGCGTGTGTTTATTATGTTTACTGTATATTAAATTATTGAATATAACAAATATATTAAAACACTAGATTAATTTTAAAAGGGACACTTCGAAGTTTCTAGCTTGTTCTTGTCTGTAGAAACTACTTTTCGAATCGGTGGTAAATGGTATGTTATGACGATTCGAAAGTGTTTCTAGAAGAAGTTTTATTGAATAATATAAATGTTTGAATTGATTGAGTTTGTATTTAACATCATGTAAAATCATTAATAATTGTAGAGTCTGTGTTTATGTACACATTTTGTTTGTAGGCGTGAGAAATATGCATAAACGTTCTATGAAAAGTTGTAAAGACTGTTAAAATATACTTCTCAATTTCTCTATAAGTAATTCTTAAGCGCTTTTATCGACTTTTGGATCTATCGACACTTATAATAATATTATATTTGCTTAAACCATAGATTTTTTTCGTCTGACGACATTGTAACGTGATGATTGCTAATAAGACAGATTCCACCAACTGAATAATGAATGATACAATGTCATTCACCCCTGTTTGTTTCAGGTTCAAGGACCATTAAAATTGTGGCAAATTAATGAGATTCCCCGTTGAAATTTATGATGGCATAGTATCGGTTCGTTTAACATTGTACAATGACGAGGCTGTGATTGTTATGGTGTACTGTTTTTTGAATTACAAATTAATTAATGACTTTTACTTGGTGTTTTGATTTTTTTGAAGTGAAACTTCTTTATCGGGGTTGGAAACAATTTAGTGCAGCATTTTTTCGTTACGCGTGACATTTTTCCGTTACGCGCCATCTTTTTCTAATCCCTACCACGCGTGATTCGACGTATTTCTGTAAAGTTGCATATAGTAAATTATTTTTTGAAAAATAAGGTCATAAAGAAGTTTCACTTCTTACGTGTACACTAGTACACGCACACATTTTTTATGTATATGGTTTTCTAGAAGTCTACGTTATGATCCTGATAGTCACATTTGTGTTCATAAGAAATCAGGAGCTCTTGAGTTCTTGGTAACAGAACATTTCTTAATGGATGCCTCAAAAATCTTTTAAATGTATATGTTGAACAATACTTCTAAAAATGTAAGTAGGTACATTATTGTAGTGAAAAATTGTCTCCTGCTCCTGTGATGTGATGGATCTCAAAATCGGATGAAACTATAATTCAACTGATAATTAAAAATGTATTTGAATCGTTACACAATAAACTATAAATAATTAATTTACTGACTACCTATTGTTTCATTATTCAAAGAGTTATTAAGTAGGTACTTACAATTTTGTGGTAACTGGTAAAGTCTTTGATTTATCTATTTAGTCCTTTCTAGAACATTCTCGCAAGTTCTACTGCTACAATAGTTCGTGAGTCCATGAACTACAATAAAGTTATTTGGAGACTTAATAATAAAGATTCTAAACTAAGTACCTATTTAATATTAACTGCGGCCATTTTGAAATCATCTTCAATAAAACAATGAAGTTTTAAAGAAATAAAATGTAATAAAAAATATACTAAGGTCTACTTTCCAATCAGGAATATAAGGATTTTAATATTTCTACGTTATTATGTTAATACATATATTTCACAAGTATATGTATTAACATAATAACGTAGTAACACAAGTACCTGGTTAAAATGTGACACAATTTGAAACCACAAAAGCTTTGGTGGATAATGCCACGCCCGAAAAATTGAGAGCTTCGCTTTTGTCAATATATTAATTAATGTATCTATTGTTTGTTTTGTATGCTATACGGATTTGATAGAGACGACAATATCTCTAGCTTGTTTGAAGTTTAACACGTTCGCTGCGAAACAGGGCTTGAAACACCCTGTCCGTGTCTCGTCGTTATAGCGGTAGGAAAAAACTTAAACTTCTCTGTCGTGCGGGAGGCATAACTTGCATCTGGTTCAGTGTAGGAAAGTGATATCTATATATCTGAGATGTGCTATTGATTCCTAGTTCAATGGTATACCGACCTTAATACCGGGTTTCTTAGACCTCGTGCCGCACTGAACAAATAAAAATTCTAACACAGTGCGGAACGAGGTTGCGAACACCTCGTACCACCGCGCACCTCGTACCGCACCCTAAGCTAGCTTCACGCGGTTAGTGTTGTGCAACGCATTCGAGACTATTTGTGGAACAACTTATTGAAGCTTTTACAAAGAAGGACTTGAATGTGGATACAGGTACCTAATTTTCAAACTACTCGTTATAATAAATATCGTTAATAGAAACGTGAATGTGACATGTTGAGTAACTTTCTTCAAATAGGTTGATAATCATGATTACTATTAGTGTGTTTGTTCATTGAATCAACTAGCGGCAAATCCAAAACACCCGGCAATCGGTGTATGGCTCATCAAAATTTAACTCTTGCCCAAGTCAACAAGCCAACAAACAAGGCACATCATCTCTTAAAGGGATCAAAGAAGAGGAGATGTGTAGGATGTTACGAAAAACTCCGCATCTTCTTAACAAGTCGTGAGGCCGACAAAAAAAGTAAAGGAAATTCTCACAGAATGCACTGGTTGCAAACAATATTCTGGTTTGGCCTGTTTTAATAAAAAACATCCATAAGTTTGATAAATAAATACAATTAAATAAAATCGATATTTCTTTTCCCATCACTAAATTATATGAAAAACTGCTATTGTTCAGTGCGGTATGGGGTACATCAGACCCCACATTTTATTTTACCCATAGAATCTAAACTAACTAATCTAACCACGGGCGGCGGTAGATTTAGGTTAATGAACTCATTGTTAATAATAATCACGACAAAAGCCGCACACTTTGTCTTATTTGGCGCCAAAAAAAGGATTTTGGTCTCCTACGGGCGGTGGGGTTTAATATGCCTCGTGCCGCCACAATGTCTGGTATAGGACAAGGTTTAAAACGACCCGTAACGCAGTAATGGAAAGTACAGATATATCTGTGCCGCAGCGAACGTGTTAAATGGATTAGCTTTTCATATTTATCGTAGATTTTTCCATCGAGATATTTTAAGTCAAAGACTATCTTATATTCAGGAAATAAAAGCTTAAAGCAATTCCAATTGAAGAAAACCGTGCTGACAGCTCGTATTACTCCACCCCAGGCTATTTTCATAGTTCAAAACGTGACGATATAGAAAACTTTTTCTAATATTACTTTGATTCCGCAACCAATATGGCTTCGGGCGACAATTTCGGTGGCCGCAAACAAGCCCAAAGAAAGTTTGAGCAAACCCCGATCAAATCAAGTAAAGATTGTTATGGTTTGATTTCATAAATCAAATTTGGTTATATAAATCAAATTTTATTTATCTTATGGGAACTTATAATTATCCTCATTGAGAACTTGTTTGCTTAAAAAGATATATAATTAACAGTTTCAACTTTGAGTTATTAATAGTTTTCATTTTTCTTTTTTCTAGGACATACCTAATTCTAAAATTGTACTAGTAAAGCTTATTCAGAGGAGTCGTATAATTGTTAAAAGTTACAAAATCTTTCTCTCTCTCTACACAAACTTCCCATTTTATATAAACTTAGGCACCCTAAGCCGATAGCGCTGTTGAATGCAAAGTTGTTATCAGCTCTTATTAATAACCTAACTAGCCATCATCCATTCTTATTCGGTAATGAAACTATAGACTATTTAGCCAATGTCTATCTAATGATATGGTATGTATTAATTGATTTTATGATAATATATTGTACCATGACGCAGATAGGTTGTTGGTATAAAACTAGTAAATGAGTACAGTTTAAGATTGCTTTGAAAAGAATTAAAAAGAAAATTATTATGAATAAAATATTTCTATTTTATAATACCGTTGGTTGTAGCTATCCCTCTTAAAAAAGAAAAGTAGGTACGTAGAAGTAATTAGAGCAGGTAGAAGCTAAATAACATTTTAATTAAAATACTAATTGTACATCAACCGCAAGGTTTTGCCTTTGAAACCTTTAGTTTGTATATGACACGTTTCATGTACAAATAGCACAAATTAACAGGCTTTAAATTCGTCGCAATTATTACAATAATTACCGATTATACCTAGGTATATATAATATTATATCAGTCCAATTAGAAAAATAGGATGAAAATTATGTACCTACTAAGTGAGTGATGTTAAGATTTGAAACTAAATCGTAAATAATAATAATAATATTATATTGTGACGTGAAATTTTTGAACAAAATGCCTATTACATGAATTTAAGAAATGTAACGTTACTTAAAACGTAACGTTTCTGTAACATTTAGCCACATCTTATTCCGTACAACTGCACTTGACAGACGTTTAGAAAAACAAAACTGCAAGCATTTGTATTCTAATCTGAAAATGACGTTTATAAACTGCGAAATCTTACAATTTGTAGTTTTAGGATAAAATTTTACGATATTTATGAGTAGAGTTGATAAATAAAATCACATGATGCTATACCTACTTAGACTGCAAATTCTTTTAATATTTTACGTGGAAACAGTACATAAATATTTCATGTATTCATAGATAATATGTTTGTAATGTAATGTAAATATGTGAAATACCCTAAGATAGTGCTCAATGAAATGGGTTTTTAATCCAATTTTTTTGCATCTGGAAAGTCGATTGCCTACAACCTATAAGGCAATAAATAGGAGTAAGGAAAAATAGGAAAAATAAAACAATTAGGTTTATGTACACTTGAATAATCTTTTTATTATATTTCAATAGGTATATTATACAAAAATAATTGTAAACATTTCTTATTCTATAGAATATTAAAATCTACTCACACACGATTATATTTACGTTTTTTACATATTATTATCTATTTACACACATATTATTAACTAGTAAATAATACTATTATTTGATGTACAAATGTCTATAAAAAATGCCAGTATAAAATAATAACAACCTAAACGAATATTATTTTATACAGCAATACAACACTAAATACATTAAAAATGGACTAGCCGTTACAATGCTTCTATACTTTGTTCAATAATTATAGACGAATTCTCTGCTTTTTTACTCTATTTGCAGGATTTTATTAAGTTTTGAAAATTGAGGTTTCCCTTTCATAGCCTTATCAAATCTATACTAATATTATAAAGCTGAAGAGTTTGTTTGTTTGTTTGTTTGAACGCGCTAATCTCGGGATCTACTGGTCCGATTTGAAAAATTCTTTCGGTGTTAGATAGCCCATTTATCCAGGAAGGTTATAGGCTATATTATATCATCACGCTACGGCCAACAGGAGTGGAGCTACGGGGGTGAAACCGCGCGGAGCAGCTAGTTTTAAATATAGCTAGTACAGTAAGTATGTATAGAATTATTATAGTACATTAAGTATGTATTACAATGAGCATCAGTTCTATGTATTTAAATGTATGCCTTGAACAAAATATTAAACAAGACCAATAAATATTATGTCTCTTTGGCACTAAATAGGTTAATTCTTACAATAATTGCTACACACGTAAAATAGCCTCATATTTGATTATGAATAAAGATGACTTAATAAATTCACTTACTTCAAGTATTCTATGAATAATATTATAGTGATTCGTTGCTCTTGCTAATTTTGATATAACTTAGTTAATACGAACAGTACAATAAAAAAATGCACTCCGGGAGTGCCGGCAGAAGTGAAAACTTGATTATTAACGTTGAGCATGTTTGATATCCATCCGTCTTACGCTTTTTCGATCAGGTCACGTGTCCTGACTCGAGTTTAAGATTTTATACCCATTACAGAAAAAGTGCTCAACGCCGCTAAAGAAGTTTTCACTTCAAAAAAACAGACCCAATTTTATAAAATAAATAAAATATGCATATAAATAACGAAGTAATTCAACAAAAAAATATTTTCTTTGCTCCAGTAGGTAGATATAGAACTAAAAAATAAATGTAATTTAATTTTTTAATTTAATTGTTTATTGAAAAAACAATATGTTCAAAAAATAAGAGCATTAAACCAGTTCCAAAAACATTCAAAAAGTTGTCATTCGAAAAAAAAATTAAATAAGCAGTCAAGATATTTTAATTTCGGCCAACATGTTTCATTGCTCTTAACACAACCACTTCAAAATTACTCAGTCTAAACAACAAATACATACAATATACATAGAAATACTGAATATTTGACTATAATTTTAAATAAATAATAAATAAATATTCAGGACAATTTTCACACACGGCACGATCTGATCCCATACTAAGCTTTCGCCTGTGTTATGGAAACCAGATGGCTGATAAATATACATATTATATAATAAATTTTAAATAAATACATATATAGATAATTAACGCCCAGACACAGAGCAAACATCTATGTTCATCACACAAATATTTGCCCCGGGTGGGAATCAAACCCACGACCTCTGGCTTGGAAGGCAGGGTCACTACCAACCAAGCCAACCGGGCCGGTCAGTCAAATACATTTACATAATATTTATTAGTATTACATTACACACACACACTAATATGGACTATATTTACAATCAGTCACATTTAACTATAGTAAATGACTTAGTAATAATTATGAAATACTTACTCTAAAATGTAATCAACTAACATCTATTATGATAATCTATCTATATAGTATATAAAAACTAGCTTACCGCTCGCGGCTTCGCCCGCTTTGTCTAAAACCTAATAAATTATATACTAAAACCTTCCTCTTGAATCACTCTATCTATTAAAAAAACCGCATCAAAATCCGTTGCGTAGTTTGAAAGATTTAAGAATACAAAGGGACATAGGGACAGAGAAAGCGACTTTGTTTTACTATGTAGTGATGAAACCCGTTTCGATTTGTCACGGCATCACGTATGAACGGCTGAACCGATTTCGATAATTCTTTTTTTATTGTATTCCTTGAAGTACGAGGATGGTTCTTATGTAGAGAAAACGTAAATATGTACCACGAGCGAAGCCGGGGCGGACCGCTAGTTCAATAATAAAACCATAATTTACTTTATGAAGGTGTGAAGAAAAAGTAAATATTGTAAAAATAGAAATAAAATAAAATTGAATTTGTAAAATGTGTTTTTTTTATTATAATTTGAGATACACGATATTAATGAATATTCATTTTTGATTGTCACTTCAGTTGAAGACAGAAACGGACGGAGTATAAAACAAATGTAGACTTTAACCATTTTTTTAATAAAATATTTTTAAAATTAATTTACGATTGAAATAAATGAATGGAATTGTAATAATTGTTTGTTTGAACTTTTGTTTTAAGATAATATTGTTTTGTATTATGCCACGCCATCTAGTTAACGTTCCTGGAATTTCTAGATACATATAAACTTTGTGAATACATCAAAAATTAAATTTACCCTTATTACTGAGACTTCACTATCAGTCTGTCTGTCTGTCTGTCCGTCTGTCACAAACTCACCAGGCTGCATCTCATGAAACGAATTGTTTGCAGTTCTAACAAAACGAAATATCATGTTATTCTATGTCGTCGTTATACTAGGTTACGTTGTTGAATTTTGTTGAACTGTCAAATGTTTCCTATTAAAATGGCTCTATTTGTTCTTTGTCAGGTTATACAGCTCCATGTAAGAAGTTTAAGAGTAAATAAAAAGTGAATCATCTCATCCGTGATTTTTCCTCAGCACAGAGTTCGCTTATCATGAGCATTAACTTAAATTGATCATCTGCTCAAAACTTGACATTGGCAGAATCCGTCCTCACTGAAGAATTACTATAGTGCGTCTACAACATGACGTCCTGCGCACAATGCGAATGACTATGCGAGTGTGTGTGTGAGTATGTGCACACATAGCTATGTGTGTGTGTATGTGCGTGTGTGTGTGTGTGCCGACGTCACTTGTGCAGCGCGACGAGCAGTGTGGCGCGGCGCGGGGCGCGGGGGGCGCTGCCGGACTGGCTCGCGTTCAGTGCCTGCAAGATATACAGTTACATATTAATAGTATTGAAGTGAAACTTCTTTATCGGAGTTGGAAAAAAAATTTAGTGTAACATTTTTCCGTTACGCGCCATATTGTTTTTATCCCTTCCACGCGTGATTGACGTATTTCTGTAAAGTTGCATATAATAAATTATTTTTTTGAAAAATAAGGTCATACAAAAGTTTTACTTCTTCTTCTTCTGTATAATATACAAGGTGAAAGGTAAGACGTTAGACAAATTTAGACAGGAGCTTCTACTTATGAAACTGAACAACTTTTATTCTACAACTTTGCTGAATTCGCTAATCAGCTGACCGATTTCCATACAAAGTCTAAATTTTTTTCTACCAATTCAGCAAAGTTGTAGAACAAAAGTTGTTCAGTTTCATGAGAAGAAGCTCCTGTCAAAATGCGTCTGACGTCTTACCAGTCACCCTGTATAATAAGTAATATAGAAATCCCACTAACAGCAGCATGCGAGCGTCTCGCGTGTGTGGAGCTGAGCAGATCGGAGTGCGCGGTGGAGTCGGAGCGGGAGCGGAGCCGCGCGCGGGACCGCCCGCACCACACCCAGCGGTACGGGGGGACGCGTCTGCAACATATACGTAATAATATTACAAAGTTATATCTATACTAATAATAATCTCAGGAACTACTGGTCCGATTTTAAAAATTATTTCAAATTATTTCTATGTTACATAGCATATTTATTGAGGAAGGTTATAGGCTATATATCCACACTCTAAGACCAACAGGAGTGGAGCCACGCGGGTAAAACCGCGTGACACAGCTAGTAAAAAATTATATGGATTCTTCAGGTGACTTGTTGTAGATGTAATAGTTTTAAAGACATGAAAGTATAGCTCATTTAGAGTAAAAAAAGTAGACCATTAGTCAAATCCGGCTCGAAGGACCATGTTAAATCGTGTAACTTGTAAATGTAATTAGTGTAAAAAAACCCGGGTTTTATTACTTTACACCAGCTACATTTATAAGTTACACGATTTAACATGGTCACAAGCACTTTATTAATAATGTGTATTTTCACCATCACATAAAACGGAAGTTCAAAAAAAAAGACGTGTGGCACTCGGGGACTGCCGCGGTAAAGCTATTGCATGCTATGCCTTCAAGCCACACCTCCGCGCCCGTCGGAGTGGGGAGCGTGAGGTTTTTCGTGACTAAATTTCTGGATTCGGTCCCCGCGCTCAAGGCCCGCGATAGAAGCTATGCAATAGCTTAAAAAAGTAAAACATTACTCAAATCCGGCTCGAAGGACCATGTTAAATCGTGTAACTTGTAAATGTAACTGGTGTAAAGCAATAAAAACCCGGAGAACTTTGTTAACAGCGTGTATTTTCACCAACACATAAAATGGAAAAAGATTGCCGTACTTAAAACTTACTTAAAAAAAACCCCAACAATTACCAAGCCTAAAATTATTAATTTCAAAAATATTCTGAAAACGATAAAACTATGATTTCACTCAGTCTAGTGAAAAAGTTTTGAGGAAATATGGATATCTTATTTTTTTCATTGAATTTACGGTCTATAAAGGAAATCAAGCCAATAGTTTCAAGGATAACGGCGTTTATACTAGCAGCCTGCTGATATAATGTATGAAGGAACCGACGAATACAACTGACACGAAGGACTGTCAAATTTTAGAGCCTCTTACCTAATCTGGCCTAAAATAAAACAATTAACACACTTCCAAAATACAATTTCTATCCTCACCTCAAACTGCTGTAAATATGCGGCGAGAACATACAGCAGATCAAAGGATTGGCTGCTGAGTTGAGTGGTGCGAGAGACTGGATGAACGTGGCTATGGCCAGGTTGGCCTGCGTTGGCGGAATGTGGTCATACACTTGGAGGAGATCGAAGAGGATGTAGGGCGACCAGCAGAGGATGAACACTGAAATTTGGGAAATAATTGGTTATATGGTGGCAAAAATATAGTAAATAATATCTTGTTATTGAACTACGAAGTTTGAAATTATGATAGAACAATGAAAAATAGGAATAAGTTATTGCTAAAACGTTATTAAGTAGACCTTAAATTATTTGATGCTTAAAAATTTAAAGATTCTGGAGCTTAAAATTATGATCCAACAAAGTAAAATAGAAAAAAGAAATAAAGATAATTTCAATAAATGTGATACGATAATGAAGTGATGGACATGTGTGAATTTAATGTAATAAATTAATAATACATAAAATTATAGTTGTTAGTGGTCGGCTTATAACTATGAATTGCTAATTGCAATACCTATTGACTGTATAAGTGTATAATAGCGATTCAAAGAAGATAGAAGTTAAAATATCAATACATTACAATTGAAACAGATACGTAATGCTAATGGATTTATTTATAGGAACTAAAATAACAGCAGACAATTCCTACTGTTCCTGGCATTCTAACAATACAAAACAAACAAGCACCAGTTACTTCCAAACTCTAACCATGTCAAGAACTTACTAATTGATATGTTCTAAGAAATATTTAAAACCAAATGAACTAGAGTCGGAAAACAAAATGAACATCAAACGTTACGGACGTCACTCGTCACGTGTTCCGGAATACATTGGCCAAAGAAAACCATAAAATATGTTATCAAAACACTCTACTGTGTTCAAAGTAAATACAAAGAAGACTATTGACGGATTCGTTTAATACAATATCTGAAAACACATTTTTATGGATCCTTTGAACAATTGGCTGCGTTGGGCGAGTAGAGGCAATCACGATAGTGTAAAATAGTAATAGATAGTGTGGCCTAAATATCCATGACCAGCCGTCGTTGTAGATGTTTTTTTTTATAATCACCGTAGGTATTGGCGGCAAATATTGACGATCATTTGTTGGGCCAACGCTGCCCATTGTGTAGAGAGCCCATTTAATAAATTGTAAAATATTGTATCAAAATAACAATGAAATACCTAGCTTTAATGTGCAACTCATCAACTTTACAAAATATATTGAAAGCTTTCCCTTACTTTACCAGGCATAAAAACTAATAGATAATAATGATGGTATGTTTTAAAGACTTTCAAATAATATTATAAATTGTGAAAAAATTGGAATCCCCTTTGAAGTTAGTGAAAACCAATGGTGAAAACTAATTGTAGATATAAATTATGCACACATTTAATGCATGGCGTTCAAATAAGCTTACTATTCAAATCTTGAAAGAACAACAAACAACCAATTTTTATACAAGAATTACGCGATAAAAAAAACCATGTAAAATGAATCACAGTGTGTACACAGCGCTATTTCGGAAGTTGAACCATAGTCTAAATATATTGTGATCTTGAACCGTTTCGAGGTGTATAAAATAAACGATACATCTTGCTCTGACTTATAAATGATCTCGTGTTCGTATGGCGTCTTTAGATAATTGCCTTCCGGTATGAGTTATATAGATTATTGTTTTGAAGATTATCTGGTAATAGAATTTTTATTATGTAAGAGCTTTTGGAGGTTATGAATTTTATATTTAAAAACGTAATGCTTTTTGATCGATACACTCATTCAAATATTGAATTTTGATTTTATTTGAGTTTAATATACCTACTACAAGTGGTAGGCTTGTATGTAATCATAATTTTTTGAGAATGTTCAATGTACATACCTACTTGAATCTTTAAGTTTTACAAGTAGGTGCCACCAATGTTCAGTATTTATTTAAAATAAATACCCCTACTAATGCATTTTATTTCATTTTTTATATAAATATAAAGACAAATTGGTGTCACCTACCATTTAATATTTTAATAAGGAACACTAATAACTTTCTTTTAACAGGGCGGGAATCAAGTTACATTTACGAGTATGAAAGGAAATACGGACATATGACCCAGTTCCCTCATTCTTAAGAAATATTTTTATTATCACTTTGAAACAATTTTAGCAATAACTTTTATCTTCTTTTTTTTTAAGACATAACCATGGGGAAATTTTTCGCCCCAAATTTTACAATTTTATAGTAAAAGGATCACTTCGCGGTGGTTTTCAGGGAAACTATATTATATTTAGTTTTATAACATTCAAATGCCTTATAAATGATAAATTTTTAGATAAGTAATAGAAAAAAATGACCACGAGAATTATAATATTGTCACAAAGTAATATTGGCATTACTTTATGAACTAATACATTCTAATACTAACAACGAAGGCTTAGTACAAATTTCAGATACTAAAACAACAAACAAGTTATTATGTTAGTATAATATTAACTATAATAAACTTAAAATATACATCCATCAAATCACCAGATTAGTTCAGACAAACGTTATAATAATGCTTTATCAAAAACGTCTTTTTAATTTTTACACAGAAACTAAAAAATGACCAAACACACGCAAGTATGGACATCTTATACCAAATTATGATTAATCTCTCTATAAGATGTCTTATTCTATAGATTTCAGCCACTCACCCCACTAATTACTAAACCGATGTGTTGAAAAGCTCTTGGAAGTGATCAATCTTAACTGTCAACTACCTTATGTAATAACTGTCCCGTACCTTGGTAATAAAGTTTGATGATCGTCAGGTTTTATATTGGTACTTTAATTATATGAAAATACTAGATTTCCGCCCGCGGCTTCGCCCGCGTTTTCAAAGGAAAACCCGCATAGTTCCCGTTCCCGTGGGATTTCCGGGATAAAACCTATCCTATGTGTTAATCCAAGTTACCCTCTATATATGTGCTAAATTTCATTGTAATCGCTTCAGTAGTTTTTACGTGAAAGAGTAACAAACATCCATACATCCATACAAACTTTCGCCTTTATAATAGTATTAAGGTAAGATATGAAATCTCGTGTTTCATTCTATGGCTTCGTACTTTTATCTATAAGATTATATATTTTATGATTTATACTTTGTATACCTATATTTTTACTTTGTATTGTCTGTTGTCCATAAGATTGAATGGACGTTTAACGCATGTGTAACATATTTATTTGTCCAAAGTGGATAATTAACTTGATTCAGTGTGCAGACGAATAGTTGCAAGACTAAATCGTGACATCTACTGCGAGTCGTAATGTACCTTTATCGCTATTTACAAAGATAATAAACGTCCAATAGATCCTCAGATTTGATCTCTATCTTTTAAACTAATGACTACGATAAAACCTTATTCGCTCCAAGTAAATAAAGAAACAGTTAAAAATTATTGGCTGTGCCCGAGGAATGCACGAAAATTATCGCAATTTTCGTGCATTAATTTATACACACAGATATACATTGTAACTTACATATTCATTTGTTCACCCAGGCTTTTGCTATCTCACTAAAAACCCTAATAAATATTGACATAACGATAAAAAAACACACTTTGGCACCTGAGTGGCAAATGAATAACCTCCTATTAAAGTCGCCAAAAAAGTTACAACAAAAACAAAAAAACGAAATAAGACAAATTAAAAAAAAAGAACACACACACAATTAATACTCACCAAAAACAATAACAAACGTCATTTTGACGCTTTTAATCTTGGCTCTTGGGATGAGGCCGCGTGAACTGGCACGACGGGACTCCGGCTCGCTCTCCGCTTGCCCTGGAATTGTATTAAGCTTACTAAATAACTAGCCTATGTATTCTTATAATAAATATTTTATAATCTAGTGAACTATACAAATTAGACCATAATTTCTAACGTATTTAGAGACCAAATGTAAGACCTTAGTTTAAAACACGAAGTTAAATAATCCAGTCCACTGACGAATAGAATGAACAACTAGACTCACAATGCAACTTTTTCACAATTGTTGGAAGCCAAACTCTGCCTTCGTGTGTATTAGGCAGAGTTTTCTAATAAGCGATACATAAGACTTCGAAAATGATTGCCGTGGTCTTTGGAAACGTTAGGTTAATCTAATTTTGTGTATTGACATCATATTGCTCAACCATTGCATTTTTGTGCAAATGAAACTTTTCGTACTACAGTAATTGGTTTTCTACGTATTAAGCGCGTCACACACGGTGAAGATACTATCATATTTTATCTTAAGATACTGTTATATTTTATATTACAGTATCTTAACGCATCCGGTATCAGCGTTCGGACCATCATTTTTCTTTTTGTCATTGCGTACTTTAGACTCCTGTAGAACCGCCATCCTGTTACAAATGACCCACAAAATTTCGCGTCATTTGTAACAGGATGGCGGTTCTACAGGGGTCCTTAGTACGCAATGACAAAAAGAAAAATGATGGTCCGAACGCTGATACCGGATGCGTTAAGATACTGTAATATAAAATATAACAGTATCTTAAAGATAAAATATTATAGTATCTTCACCGTGTGTGACGCGCTTTACTGTTAATTAATATTTCTAGGAGATATAAATATAAATCATTGTTTTAGAATTCAAAGTCGTCATAAGAATACCTGGGGAATTTCAGCGTATCTAAATTGAATGCAAGAGGTCTTCATTACTTAGCTGGGTTGTGCACTTAGAGAAATTGGACCTTTTTAAACACTAAGATAGACCTCTATTGACTTTTCTGTTAGAGCAGTGTATTATTATAATCATATTTAATAGAGTACAAAATTATCTATGTATTTTAAACTTATGAACTATCGAAAAATGTTATCGAAGACGTACGGACGGTAGGTAAACCAGAGACTACCTACAATGCAATGGGAGTAGGTAATATAAAATACTAACTCTACGCTTTAAATGCAAAAATATATCCGTGCCAGTTTAAGCATTAGCTAATAAGTTTCCTAATTTAAGAATTTAGGATATTTTCAAATGTTATGTCGTCATTTTTACTAACAAATAAAGTAAATAGAACATAGCCAGAAGATATGAATAAAGCTTTTTAATAATGTATATCAAAAGGACACGATCGTATCGCATACTTTCTAACCCAGTATTTTAGTCATTAGTGCATTCCGTCACACTTTTGTTTCGTTCACATCCGCGAGTTTCTTATGCCTTCTAATCTTATAATCTAGACTGATGGGAGTTTTAAAAATGCACTTTTGAACAAAATAATGTGGGAATATTTATGTTTATCTTTTTGTTTGTGTAATTAAAGTGAATGTGAAACACGCACTGTTGTTTTTGTATATTGGACTTTAAGAGATTTAAAATTACATCGACACTCATAAGAAGGCCGAAACTATCGACAAATTTAATAAATAATAAATAAATAAGTAATAAAATTCACATTTGGCAAATATTTAAACAATCAAGATGTATCATTTGATATTTATTTAATGGAACATGTAGAGGTTTTTGTGCTTTTCGATATTTTAAGATTACTTTAATCAAGCTTTTAGCAATAATTTTTAAATATTAAAAACTTCAAACGTCTGACTTACATACCCATGCCACATAAAACAAATTTTAATCAAAATACTTATCTACATCTCAGTGTTTGATATGGAAATCTTATGAGATAAATATTTGTAAGGCACCATCTTCCCTACTAATTAGTACCGAATGTTAATTATATATCTCTATGAATTAATACATAAATATTATCATTAAATTCTGAGGTAAAAACCTACCTATACGCAGTAGCAAATATATGAAGATTTAGTCGAGTGTAATTAGTTTAGCTTGATGAATGCTTACCTACACTATAGAGGAATGTTCTTCAGATTGTAATAAACATAATGATACTAAACATGATTGATTGATGACTAGAAATTGATTGATAAGTTTATAATCCTAACTATAATATATTTTAGTCCAAATCGTGAGTACTCTTACGCGTAATACGCCGCTATAGCAAGCAACAAACTCACAAATACAACAAAACTCACCATTTCTCCAATTCTTGAATCTTCTAGAATTGACCGGTGGGCTCATAACCACAGCCTTGCTTTTGGTCCAAATAGTAAGTACTATTATTGCGTAACAAGCCGCTATAGCAAGTGCGGGGAGAACGAATATCATGACAGCGACTAGAGTGACCCACACTTGCCAGCGCTTTGTGGTGCCGAGGTCTATCCAGCATTGAAGCTGACCTGGGTATGGAAATTTTAGCTTAAGGGCCGATTTTTCAATGCTTGGATAAAACTTATTCGTCGAATAATGTATAAAACTACCATTTTAAAAACGTATTCTAATTGCCCGTATTTGACAGTTTACGTGACATTTAATAAAGTATTACACGATCATATTATTATGATCGTGTAATACTTTATTGGACGGATAAGTTTTATCCAAGCATTGAAAAATCGGCCCTTAATCTTACAAAATTAATTTAAATTGAAAGTCCAAAACAAACATTCATACGTGTCCATACAGATAACAAAATTTACTTTACAAAGTTAAATGTCTTTCTTTTAATATTGCATGCACACAATTTAGTTTGGTTTTACAGCTCCTGTAGATACGTTGCTAGAAAATTTTGTGTAGGTATTAACAACTCTGTATAGTTCTGTTTTGAGCAGCTCTATATAAATACATAGTTGGAAATATTTTACACTAGGTATTTAGATGTCTATTAACAATATGAAATATTTAATAATTTCCCAAAATATCTACACAATATATCAAGTAATCAATCGAATTAATATTTTTATTCAAAGAATTAATAGGTGAACAAAATTATCACCCACCTTGTACTTCCTTAACTTCATACAGAATAAGAAGCGGTATGGAGAACACAATGCTGATCATCCAGGCGGAAGCGACGAGTGCCCGCGCTCTGTTCCCTGAAATATTATGAAATACCTCCTTAATTTTCTAAAATTAATATTTTTTAAATTGTACTTAACTATTAATTTAATGGTGTTATCACAAAAAGCAAAGCTTTCATCACTACTAACTATATAATATTATAATAATATGTAGATATTATTATGTTTCAGTGGTTAAGGACTTCACATGAGTTTTGAGACAAGCATGAATATCCACACCACCTAGGTAATTAAACGGACGCCCCTCCGAGAAAAAATAATGTAAATTTCAGTAAAGAAATACAATTATAATAAGAAAAGATATAAGTATGAAGACGTAGGTTCGTCATTAAACAATATTTTATAACGAAAGTAATAAAGCCTTTAATTTCATCTTAATTGCAGTCTAAATTGGAGAAACATTACATTTACCTTCAACTTTCAATAATGCGTAATAAGCCGACTTGAAATTTACCTTTCCATTGCATATTATGAAATTTAAATTACGTGGCTCCACTCCTGTTGGTCGTAGCGTGATGATATATAGCCTATAGCCTTCCTCGATAAATGAGCTATCTAACACCGAAATAATTTTCCAAATCAGACCAGTAGTTCCCGAGATTAGCGCGTTCAAACAAACAAACAAACTCTTCTTTATAATATTAATATAGATTAGAAGAAACTTCGACTCAAACTTCTTCTTTTAACTTCGAGAAGCCACCGAAATGTGTAGGTAATGTATGATGTTAGCAACGTTAAATACACTTCGAAACAAATTTATTGTTCAATTTACAAGAACTCTACAGCAGGTAAGATGAATGAACTTTAAATGGATATTTAATATTCGCATTAAAATGACCTTTAAGCCCACAGCGTAGAGAGCAAAGTCGACTGAAATGTTATTAATATGTGTAATTATACACGAAAAACGAATATACTAGAGTTCAAAATAAACTGTGTTGTGAGTGTCTTGAACATATGGTTTCGTGTTATAAATTAGCTCTGATTCAGTAACATCTGCTAGGAATTTATTTTAATTTAGACTTCACCTCACAACAAATTACAATATGCAAAGTGCTGCATTTTATTAAACGCATGGAATTATTCAATACAAATTACTTTTATTAAGAACCGCCATGAAGTGTGCTTTTTTGGGCATGTAATGAAATGCATATAAAAATTAAACGATTTTTCAAAGTGTTCAGTCTTTCGGCCACTCACCTTTTTGACATAGAGAAAAGAAACAACAGGAGCATTATGCACATAAATTATAAAAAAAGCATTCTTATTTACACTGTAATAAAATCTCTTTATGAGAGGTTACTCTTTTATTTAGCAAATATAAAAAAAAAAACAATTAAATCCCAAATTATATATACCAACATCAACAAACACAATCATTAAACACTTCATAATTTGCAATAGTAAAACACAAATTAAAGTGCGACGATTCAAGCTTACCACGACGCGGACGTCTTGTAGCAATATTATTTTTCGACAAGCTCATTTTTACATAATGGAAATAATACTGTTTTAAGACATCATAGTACGGAGGCAGAAACTAAATCAAGCTTCCCAAATAGACACGGTTTAGAACCATTATCATACTGAAATATGTAAATACTCACAACTGCCGGAGAAGTTCATGGGATTTGTGATCGCGTCGCAGCGGTCTATACTGAGCGCCACTAGAACGTATGTGGATGCATACATTACTACCGCCTGGAAAAGGGGTTTAGTATTAAATTAAATCAATACCTAGCAGAATTTATTGAAGTGAAACTTCTTTATCGGGGTAGGAAAAAAATTTAGTGTAACATTTTTCGTTACGCGCCATCTTTTTCTTATCCCTACCACGCGTGATTCGACGTATTTCTGTCAAGTTGCATATAGTAAATTATTTTTTTAAAATAAGGTTATAAAGAAGTTTCACTTCTTACGTGTGTAGACTAGTACACGCACACATTTTTTTTTAATATGTTAATTGCATTTAATGTTGTATAGAAAACTATCAACAACAACCGTCGGTTTCACCTAAATGTTAAAGGCAAATTCAGAAAAGAGATGTTTCAGGAAAGAGATGTAAAAGTATCATTTATGTATCACTAACTATACTGTGTAATAAATTACTTAGTTGCCACACGAAAGAGAAACAAACTCACTTTTGCATTAGTATATTTTTATATATTTTGTATACGAAAACTAAAAGCAATTTAAGGGCAGTTTCACAGTGTTTAGCTTATCTATCAGTTTGAATCAGTTACAATGTATGTCAATCAAAAACTATCAAATAGGCTTTCAACCAGAGGTGAAAATGGTGAAATAAATAGACAGAGATATGTCTTTTCTTTTACGTATAATGTAAATGGGGTGATATATCTGCATTCTGTATCTTTTCTCAAACACGCCCAGTCATTTGAATTTTGGCTTACTAGATGTTTGTTTCGGATTTCTAGTGTCTTTTTTTTAATGGTAACTTTTATTTCATTTCAGTGTTAAAAAATAAATGTATTTTTAAGAGAATTATTTCAGAACCAGTAAAAATGTTATCAAAGATTTTAAATAGAAGGTCACATTGAATAACGAGAAAATAATAGGCAGTCGTTCCGGAAAAACAAATATAAATGTCGAAAAATTTAAGATCATCAAAACCTTTTCAGTTTGAAACGCCATTGCACTTAAAGAGTGATAAAGACGGTAGCTTTGAAGTCCAATTAGAAAACTTAAAGTAATCAAAAACTCTGATTTCTAATTTAAATTTACAGTTAAATATTCTTATCAATATTTTAATTCTCTCTGTTTTCCGTCCGTCCGTTATTATTTTCATTACAATTCCTTTTGAGTAGCTTTTCACCAAAAACTGTCATTTTTACACGCTTTATATTAGCTTCACCTGTATGTTTGTTTGTAACCGACTTCTTTGTAGATTTATTGAGGACCGATGACAATACACTAATTTGATAAAATTTTCTATTTTTTATTTCGGTTTTCTATAAAAAGCGTGTTTTTTAGTTTTTTTAAACTATTATTATTTAAATGTGCGTGTTATTATTTTATTTCAATTTATATCCATACGAGAATATTTTGATTTGTCAACGATAACTTTATCTTTCTCTTCAAAGTATCAAGCCAAAATAAAAAATGATGACCACATCGAGTAAAATTATTATCTCGATAATAAAACCTAATATCCCTTATCCATATTTAAAATTATCCAGTTTAAAATTAGTAACAAGCCAGGTTTACTAATTTGAATATTTACAATAAAGAGATTTTCTGGATACTAAAGCTTAAGCTGAGTTATAATCAAGTTATTTAAATTAGTTATCAATATAAGTATGGAAATTATATCAATCATTCATTCAAGACAAAGAAGAATGTTTTTGACAAACCGAAGACAAGTGGATTTTTGTAATAATTGTTCTAGATAATTTTAAATACTTATAATATGCTTTGAATTTCATACTAGAATATAAACCATTACCAACCAACCATAAGGCAGACGCTTTATCATAAACTAGTTTAACGCCCGCGGCTTCGCCCGCTTTGCCTAAAACCTAATAAATTATATACTAAAACCTTCCTCTTGAATCACTCTATCTATTAAAAAAACCGCATCAAAATCCGTTGCGTAATTTTAAAGATTTAAGCATACAAAGGGACATAAGGACATAGGGACAGAAAAAGCGACTTTGTTTTATACTATGTAGTGATTTAGGCTTCGCCCGCGGTTCATGTTTACGTTTTCTCTTCAATAAGAAACATCTTCATACTTCAAGGAATATTATAAAAAAAATAATTATTGAAATCGATTCAGCCGTTCTCGAGCTATGCGCTTACCAACACATTTTGATATTCATTTTTATCTAATAGACATTAAGTATAAAGTAAATTTCAAGGGTACACCTAGGGGATACGTATTTTTTAGACAAACTGATTTACTTAGAAAACAATTTACATAAAGTAGACATTTCGTTATCTCGTCTATTATGTTGATTTCAAAGTGTACTCTACGTCTCTTCGTCTTTGACAATTTATTCATAAAAACTTTTCTTGCGAAAGTAAAACATTATTAAGGACTAGGTCGAAAAATACCTACACTAATCATACTTTTCGTTTTGCTCAGAAATTTATTAATATTACATTAAATAGAAATAAACCTAAATAAATTAAAAAAAGGGGATATTACAAATTACCTGTAAGAATTTCACAACTTTACACATGAATTCGCCGGCCAGCCAGGCTATCGTGATCTTCTGTACGATGTCCACGAACACGTATAAGAGACCAACCATGAGATCTGCGAAATAAAAAAAACTATTAGAGCTATTATAATATATTCTATATATTTTATTTAATATTAAATTAACGGTGCGTTTAGTACAAGGAAAAACATAAAATAAATAGGATCTACTGAATGTAGTATCAAATTTTACGACTTTTTAATTTTATGACATAGGTTACTAAGAACTATAAAAATCAGGAAGATTGGATGGTAGACACGTCAAATTATTTTTGCAAACATATTAAACTTTACAATAAGCACAATAATGATTTATTAAAATAACCACAGTATAAAAGAACATCGACTAACATTGAAAATTGCGCATCGCAGTTTTTTTATCGGTTCGCACAAAAATATTCTACCGTTTACATCATCATATTTATATTATGGCTAGTTTACACATAATCGTATACGTTTTATCTTTGGCTAGCTTCATAATATATATTACATTCAAAATTATAATTTAAAAATGATTATCACGTCTGTTTTTAATAGTGAAAGTAAGGATGTAGAGTCCTTAAATTTAAAAAGTTATCTTCAAATCTCATGTGATCCTATTGAAAGAATAAAAAACAGTACATAGTAATAATAAATCAGTCAAAAATAATAAAATAAATATAAGCATAAGCCGGTTTTAAACCGTATCTCCAGGCTGCTACTCTATAATTTCGCTTGGATACAAAAATAAGAATATTTTTCATATTTTCTTGAGAAATCACACAAAATTTGAAGATATTAAACTAAATATTCAAATACAATAAAGAAATTTTGCTTACGGGCAAAGGAATCATAATAATATTCACGTATTTTGTTTTTTTTACAAGAATAAAAGATATTGGAAATGATAGAAGGAAGTCGAATTCAATTAATCCAAATAGATGTCCAAATATTTCAGTATTTTGCGTTTTGTATATTTTATTATATTCAGTAATTTGTTTGGTTTATCGAAGTTTTTTTTCTATTTGTACTGAACTACACGAGAAGGAATCAATATTACCAAAGCCAAAATAATTTAAACTAAATAATATGAAACAGTTAACAAAAGTATCGTTTTATTTTCGAGACAAATGTAACAATACAGTGTCGATGAAGTTTGCGGTAGGCTTAAACATTTTTACAACGTACCTACGCTGCTCAAAATAAACTGCTTCTGTTTACATGCTGAGTGAATCTTCGAACTAGTCATCTGATAATCTTTAATACATTGTAATAAAGCGTAATCTCGTTTAAATTTTATAAATAATCTACTTTGGACAAGGGTTTTGTAGTGACTGGATATTAATGAAGCGATGAAAGCACGTCAAAGAGAATGCTACAATGTTTACGCGCTGTTTAAAATCATACTTCCGTATGGCAGAAATGTTTTTCAGTTTTTGATATGCTTTGAAAACATGAAAGCGTTTTATAATACATATTTTAAGTAGCCACGATAGTTAGCTTGTAGTTTATGACGTGTAAATATTTCTCCGCACGATTATTTTTCTCGTACGTAAAATGTCGCTGTCAAACCGAAGATAAACACGGAATTTCAAGTTCATTACAATTAGTATGGACGACATCCAGTTTCCTGAACCACACCACCTACGCCAAAAGTTCATGAAATGTCAGTAAGCAGTGAAAATATTAAACGCATGATGGAATTGTATCCGTTAATCGAGATTAAACTGTATTAATCGAATGAGCGATCAAAAGCGATCATACGTTGTGTATGGCGAAGGCATTGAACGCTCAATTTCAGTCACATTGTTGGATATTATATCCAGCTGTCATGTGCTTGCTTTATCAGAATCGACTCGATCGATTGTGATTATCGATTTATGCAATAACAGTGTAATTTATCCAATTATTGTTAAGATGGCTAATATTATCTTGTTTTACCGCTAAATTAGGTAATGTTTTATGCAATTATTTACGCAGTATGTATGATACGTTGGTTAAATAAATATTCCTGGCAATGTTACATATTGATATCTTAATATAACACTTTTAAATAGAAATCGCTACAGCCATTAAAATTACGGTAACGGTAGAATGAAAAAAATAAATGTTTGAATGTGATCTCTACATAGTGAGCATCCATAACTTTGCTCCTGTGATATCATTTTAAATATATATTATTATTTTAGGTGATAATTTATTGATGCCAGTATTTTATAAAATAAATCCCTAAAATTATATTTCGGGATAGTAAATTGGCAAACCCAAACAATTTAAATAAACCTATGTTTTGTAGGGAACGTGAAATGGAACGCAAATTATTGTTTCCCCCAATTAATATAAATTATTGCCCGATGATAAATGCGTTTCCGCATCCCGTTTATAATTAATTTATTGTGATTAAATTAGACAGCCGCGGTTTGTATCCCCGTTATTATTTGTTGTACATAATTTGGCAAAAAATTGACGATGGAAGAACAAAAGAAAATCGTTCTAAAATTATTCTGGAAGTTTTTATTGATGTAGATGAGTGGGAACTGTGAAGGTGTTTCTAATTTAAATCTGGTTTGTATTAATATTTAGTATGTAAGTATATATATGAAAAGTTTGTTAAAATTATTCTTGAGATGTTGTTTTTCGTTTCTTTTACGTAGCGATCTATTGTATACGATAAAATAATTACGTGCAGTTTTAAAAAGGATTATAATCTTACCATCTAGCCCTATTTATGTGTAGTTCAATTTATAATTGAAAACAATGTATCCGATTCATAGCCTACACCTAATAATCATGTATAATAATAACTAAATAACCATCTTTGCGAGCAACCATACTCCATAAATTTTATTTTCAAACTGCAGAACATTTATTTCACTTAATTTGATGCAGACGACTATAACCAGACTGTAAAATATATCATCCGTCTTTTGGGAACTATAAATCTGTGAAGAATTCGCGTTCACACTTTTATGATTGCAACTCAAGCGTATAAAAGTAATCAATTTATTTATTCCAGTCCTATTATTATGAGTGTGCAAAACTGTCTAAAAATGTTGAT
This sequence comes from Colias philodice, assembly GCF_061535455.1. NCBI lineage: Eukaryota > Metazoa > Arthropoda > Insecta > Lepidoptera > Pieridae > Colias > Colias philodice. Next base: position 10,815,769 of record NC_143096.1, read on the forward strand.
ATGTACACGAGCTGCATACTATTTTTATTGTTATGTGAATTTTATTGCTATTAAAAGATTTATTAAGATCATTTTGCCTATTTTGCTGTGGTAAGTAGACTACTGTTTCTTTGTCTCAAAATTCGTGTCTTTGTCGTTGCGTGATAAAATAAATATAAACAAAAGAAGAAAAAATTCTCCGGAATCCTATTTTTTTTTCTATTTAACCCATTATAATCCTAATGGACGCTACAATTACATGCTTTTAATATCTAGGTGGTCTAACACAAGTCAATAACTGCGTTAAAAACAACCGACTTCAAACTTGCACTTGCAACATTTACAAATACAGACAAAAATGCTCATAAAATAAAAACTACTGGGCCTATCCGAACAAAATTTTTATGGGACCAATTCGACACCATCCCGCAGGGAACAAAAAAAGAATCACGTAAATCGGTTCAGAAACCACGGAGTAATCGGTGTACATACATAAAAAAAAAAGAACATACCGGCCGAATTGATAACCTCCTCCTTTTTTTTGAAGTCGGTTAAAAATGGGTGTAATTTTATTAAAGGTCTCTTAATTTGGAAAGTTCTCTGTGCCGTTAATTAAGGTGAAAGGGCAGAATTACCTATTGTCGTTTTACGTTTTAGGGGTTATGAAATTGGAGGCTCACTTAAAACTTATATTTGCATATTTATTGGATGTGATATGACTATGCCATATTATTTCACGCGTGCTTGTTTCACTATATTCTGTTAATGGATTCTTGTGTAAATTGTAATATGAGAATTTATTCAAAGCTTAATGGAAATATGGAATAGAAAGGTTACCCGTAAGTCTTAACAATTTCTTCTTCAAATAATTTATAAATCGTAAGAACTAAGTTATAAAACAAAAATAACATTTTGTTTGCTTATAACTTATAAGTTAGATAGATTTCAGTGTACATACCTACCTACATATCATATTAGAGTCCACTAAAATTACTTACAAAAATCACCAGATACCTAAATATTAGGTACATGGGATTTCTCCCACCATCAATAATCTTAAAATACCATACCTACACTATTTAGTACATGTAATTGCTTTAACATTACCACGTACCTGCAATAGCAAGCTGCATTATGAAGAAGTTCATTCTGCTCTTCCTAGCATTGGTGCAGAGTAGAGCTGCTATGACTGATGCATTTAGAAGCACGATCAGGAAAAACAACACCCACATTACAGGAAACTGGATCGACTGGAAGGGAAATTATTGGTTAATAATTAAAGAAATTAAACAGCTTGATAATGACGTACTCAGTTTTAAATGAGTACCTACTAATCTAAAGGAATATTTTTGCCAGTAAATTTCTTCATAGCATAACGTTGTTCGCTTATAATTATATTGTGATTGCCTCATTGATAATGTTTGTATGTCAGGGTGTGAGAATCGACAAATCTTTCGAAGAAGCTGATGAATCACTGGATTTACAATTTACTTAAATAAAAAATGTGAAATAGTTGTGCAAGAAATTGACCAGCTTAGACATATTAGTACCTAGTTTTACATAATTACAATTGTTAATCGCAATAGTTAATATTTGTAAAAATAAACACAAAAGTTTATAGTTTATAGTTTTGTATTACAATAATCTTGAATCACATAATATGTATAATATTATGTCTTCGAGTTATGTCTAATAACATAGAGACAATCCAAATATGTATATTAATATAGGCTACTATTTTAATGTTTAATTCGCGACCGAAGCTTCGAGATAGAACTATTATGGTACCCTCAGCTTAATGAGCCTAATCTAATTAGATGAAGCTGGAAGCACACTCAAATCCAACTTTAGATATTGATTGACACAAGGAACCTAATTATATGAATTGTTGTTTAAAATTAGTTTTGCGGAAACAAATTACGTCATATCCAACTTATGACAATATGAGGTTTAAACTGAAAAGTCATGAAAGCAATTAGTAAAAAAGTTAAATTTTTACCTTTGAAATTTGAACGATTAATCACAGTTTTGCGAAAGCTTTGAATAAATTAAACTCGGTTTTCGCTGGTAACCTTGCAGTTTACGTAACGTTCATAACATTTAGCCAAGCACTATTGTCATACTTTAGTAATTAAAACAATTAGTCCGTTGAGTAAGGATCTCAGGGAAAGGTATAGTGGACCATGGAAGTGTGGTTTTGACAACTAACAGTCCGTTTAGATTCATTAATTAGGACCCTTTTTGCTTACTGCTGCTTTTGACAGTGGTTCTTGGAATTATTTACTTCATGTTAGCATATTATGACATTGAATTGAGGTAGTTTTTGGCATTTTAGAGTGCTCTATAAAGCTCATGGATAAATTACTATATCTCATTATTTACGAAACTCGCGTTAATATTTAAATAACGACTAAATTCCTATATCAAGTCTCTCATTAAAGTCTTATTTATTCGTATAATAAAAATAAAAGTTAAAAGAATAATAGATACAATTAGTCACGATGTTAGAAATCACTTCCTCGAAAACATAAGCCCATGCTTAAAATAATGCAGTCAAATGTCACGTAGAACTAATAATAAACCACTTTATAACAAATTTAAAGCGACTGATTTATTATAATTTGACATTAATAAAATTTACAGCCACTTCTAGCTTAATCGCAGACAGTTCGCTGATAGATGTCTTTATGATGCCTTCATAAATTACTGCGACTATGTCTATTTCTAAAGCATTTGAATCTATTACACTCACACATAGATCTTCTACTAACAAGGTACACTTGTACCTTTGTGCATATAACACGTACTCATACAAGCGTGTACCTACATAATATTACGCGTCTGTATGTGTGCGTAATAAATGAATATAGTTAGATTTATTGTGTGACATTTAACTGAACGCACTGTTACTCCTATACATTGTCATAATTTACGGTTGTCTTTTGTTTGATTTAACGTGATGATTGTTATATATTCGACCCGACAATTCGAACACTTTATAGCGAGCGAGGTCACAGGTATAACAATATCAAAAAATCAACATCTTTAAGGGAATTTTATCTAAGCGCTAAAAAGCTTTAATGTTTCAGTAAATTGTTGAAAACCGCAAGCCGAATGTGTATAATAAACTTGCTATTTAAATTTAAATACGTTATAAAACATTTATTTCCAAATATCAACGTCAATAAAATAGCAAATGCTATTAATCACGGGAAATATATTAAATAGAGTAACACACCGTGAAGTCAATAACCTTTATTGAATGCCATTTTAAAAATAGCCGGCATACCCGATTTTCAGATATATTTAATTCTGTGTGTACAACTCATTTGACATTTATAATACACGATAAATAATATATTTATTAGGATAATATTTGATCATATTTTTGAAGGGATTATAAGCGCAAGTTACCAAAATATTCCTTATATTTAGATCCTGAAAATATAAATAAATAAACTTGAAAAGATCCTGAAAGTATAGACATATTAACAGTTGCGGATATGTGGGTTATAGCCACGTTAAAATGTCTACAATTTTAATTATACCATCTAATTGTTGATTGATTTAATTTGAGTAATATAAAAAATCATGCTTTAATTATACCAACTGCAAATTATACTCAAATGCAAACATAAAGTGTGCTTATACAGAAAAACGCGTAAGAAGTAATTGCTCTCATTCCCTTTTTCATTACTTCATACATATCTTTTCATAACCATAATGTACTTAAACATGACGCTTTTTATAATGTAACACTCAATCTCATTATTGAATCACCGGGGTTTTATATGTATACAATTACAAGGTTTACAGTATACATTTAAAACAAATAAAATATCGTGTCGTATCGTATAAAGCGTCTCAACGGCGCGCGGTCAACGATAAATTTCAGCGTATTGACAGCTATACAAATTACAAACGCATGAAGAACTGTATACGTGCCAAAAGCCGCGAACCGCTTATTGTTATAGCCATTGTAAACCACTTGTTTGCGACATTGTATTTGTATTCTCGTAAATTATTTGAGAACTATTGTACTATTATATTCGGATACGATGCATCAAACAAGCATGATAGAGCCCTCACGAAATGGGAATCAATTTAAAAAGATTTCAACGTAATTTAAAATTATCCATATGGTATCTAAACGATAATTATCAAGCAGAAGTATTACTACATTTGTTTCTATTACTTTATTACCCATAATATAAAGATAGCCTAATAATTTTATATAACTCAGTGAACCCGCTAACTATACGCATTAAGAAGAAAGTTCGAATCTATTTATTCAAACTAACATGAAACAGCCAACCCTATTACCATATTATTAAAACAAAGCACGACCATCCAATCAACTAATAAACAACGTTATCGTACACAGTGAATCTATTAAAAACACTTATCTGCCGTGACGACAGAACGGTAACAGGCGTCCATTACACGATTAAAACCTTTCAGCCTGTTGATAATCCACCTGAATGCGTGGGCGCGATTTACATTACGATATTGCAAGTATTTGCCTCTAGTTTCATACTTTGTATTGAGATAAACAGTAACTAGTCTCACGAGGCCCCGGCCCCAAGCGGTGGTTGAAAGGCAGCAGAAAGCGCTGTTTTGTAATTCGGAAAATGTTAAAAAAATACTAAGATATTAGAAACTTTAATAGGTAATATTCCTGGGCATTTCTTATGTATGATGTGTGAACACGTAATTGGTATAAATGACGTTTATATTATTCTAGCTTTCCGCCTGCGCTTAAAACCTTCCTCGAGAATCACTCTATCTATTTAAAAAACCGCATCAAAATGTTGCGTAGTTTTAAGGATAGGTAAGCACACACAAATGTCGAAGAGCGACTTTGTTTTATACTATTTAGTGATCACTTTCATTATAGTATGTTACTACATACTTGTACATAATATGCACTTTTTTTTTCTTTTGAAAAACATGAAAAACAAGGCCATGTTTCCAGTCGGCCGTAGGCGACCCCGCGCGACGACGCGTTACGCCCCTGACTAGGCTTCGTTTGTTTAATCAAACTATGGAGATGCTGACTTTTTTGGATAAACTACTGCCGCTTAACTAAAATGTTAAACAAATGTTTAAGCTATTTGTCGCTGACTTTCTTGTTAAACTACGAAAGTTTGATTGCTTCATATATTATGCAATATTATTACAAGGCAGTTAAAAGTAAAATGTATCTATTTTTAATTGAAATAAATGTCATTCATTGAGCTTTAAACGAATTAATGTTTAATATAAATATTAACGATAAAGATTAAATGTTCCGAGACACCATATAGGTAACAATATGAAGTGAAGTATGAAAAGCTAGATTTACTTAGTTACCCCTCGACCTAATAAAAGTGATTAAAAGTACTTACGTCATAAAAATAGTACACATTGAGATCATTTGAAGTGTTACTGCTGTTGCCTGGATAGATAGTTGTGACCAGGGACCGGGGCGTCGACCCCGGCATCTCTTCGAAGAGGTCTGGCTCCATTACCTGTGATATAAAAATACATAATATAAGTATAGATAGTAAGTAAAAACTTAAGTAATTGGTTTGCTTACGTTCTGTGAAATGGATAGATTTCTATAAAAAAAATATGTATAAGTGTGTATTGATACTAATTACAAACACAATTTAATTACCTACCTTGTAATAATTGTTAGATAACTTCTATTAAACAATATACGCCATACCTACATTATACGTATTTCACGTAATAAAAACGAAATATCTACTAATTATTTACATTTATTACGAATATTGCAGAAAGTTATAATGTGTACAAATTGTTGTCTTTTGTTTTTAATTAATAATTTTTTCAATTGATCTAAATTCAAAATTTAAGAACGCGTAACTTTTTTTTTGCTTGCCAGTATCAGTATGTTCGCGCGGCGTTGCCAAAATAAATAACACCATAATATATAAAAAATATAAATAATCATCAATTAATTTTAAAAATGTTTTTGCATATTTAATAGATAAAGTCTATAATATCTAAGCATAAAAATATGTGATCATGTTTTTACTTTTTAGGTTGAAAAAAAAATTCAACAACGCGCCAATTCCATTTGACCACAGATTAGCTATGACGTGTGCATCGATTTTTTTTTTGCGAGTTGTGTCTATGGCTGCCGGCTGTGTCAGTTCAATTATTTATTGCCTATTAAAATATAATTTATTGTAATGCTTAAATTTCCAAATATCTATATACTAATTAATAATAGCAATTTATTTTATAATAATGATATAAATAAATATAATATTATTTTTTATTAACGTTATTTTTTTAAGAAGCGCGCTTTTTTTGGACGCGCGTTTTTAGCGCGCAGTAGCCAGGTTTTGCTATCAAGTATGAATATAAACTATAGAACAGGTACGTAATATAAAAATTACTTTAAATATTAAACAAATAATTTTATCTACAAACTAACTTCCTGAACATGGGTGCGTAAATTTTTGGAATCTGACTTAAAACGTTCAATCAACTTTATCAAATGTTTCATATTATTATGTAAGTAGATAACATGATTAAATATTTTAATAAAAGTTATCTATCGATAATTATTGGATCTTTTCTATATTAAAAGTAATATTCAACGGTAAACGTCCAGCCCGCGGCGAATTTCAGCAACTAATAAGGGAAGAATGCCAATAAATCCAGACTTAGTTCACGCTTGAGGAAATATTTGCCCCAAATTTTAAATCCCTTGGTCTACGGTTTTGGACTAGACGTTACTTTACATTTAGACGTTAATGTTCTAATAAATTAACGTTTACGTTTTAATCAGAGAGTTGAATGTATGAATCAATGAAAACAGTACATTTGGACCAAAGGAACAGATAACTATACAAAAGTGTGTCCTTTTGACACTTATGACCTAACATAGTTACATACCTAAAGACAGGCAGCCTTATCTCTAAAACAGCGATCTCTTCCAGGCAACCTTAGAGAATTATGATTTACAACACTAGACATAATATATTGTGCACACTTAAAAATATCTTATTGATTGAGATTCACAGAAAATGTTAAAAAATGTTTCATTACAACTTTTTCGTAATAGATCCCATAAAAATTCCCCCACAAACGTAATTTTTATTGTTTCCCGAAAATATCGTAAAATAGGTATACTTTGATTAAGATTGAAATCGTTTCATTGTTTATGTTGCAAGAGATAGGTACGTTGGTTGAAACATCTCGAAAACACGTCGTAAAATACGCAATCCGTAAAATAAGTATTAGATTTTATCGATAATTATAATTTTTGTGGGACTTCCTCAAGCTATGGATATAATCGGGTTTCTATCTTGTATCTTATTGGTGAATATAGATAAGAAAGAAAGAAAGAAAGATCATACAAACAGATGCGGGGTATAATATAACTCGAACAATATTTTATAAAAAAATATATTCTGATTTAAAAATTATTCTTAATTTCAAATAATTCATCTCTTGGTCTATGGCACGTTTTTCATTTGTGTAGTGTTTGTGTTCTTAGTTAAAATGTTGATACATGTGCCAAAATATGCCTGATTTTACAGTACAAAATTTCTGTTAAATACCAATTCGCTAGAAAACCATAGGTAGAAAAAGTTTTAAATTCTGCTTAATTCGAAAACAGAAGTTCTCTGGTAAAAATCAGAATAATTTTATGCTTGAAAGTTTCAAACATCTGGCAATATTTTTTCAATACCTACGTTTTATTTATATATTTAGTTAACGATTTCAATGCCTACGATTTAGTTAACGATTCCAAACTTTAAATCTGTTGCTCAGCCAAACATGAAGTATAAAATTAAACTGAATTCCATCTCAGTTTTTCATACTACATATTTGCAAACTAAAATATTTCCAAGAATAATTGGAAAACTTTCAGTTGAAAAGTAGTTCCCTATTTATATGTCAGTGACAATAATTTCTTATGAAAAATGTTAATGTCCTTTTTGAAATACGGTAATGCTCGTGGAGGAACTTAAATCAAAACTTCTTTGAGTTAATATTTGAGTTCAATATTCTTATGGATATCACGATTGTTTTAAATGGCAAACGAATTTGTTATTAATTTAGATTATGATATTAGATTTGAACAATGATATATTAAAAATCAATATTTGATTCGATTAAAAAACAATGAAATTTCAATAAGTGCCGATGGGGTACGCGTGTATGACACAGGCTATTGCGTTTTAGCATGGTTTTAATCTTGTTTTAATCAACTGAAAATGATAGGATTTATTTTTATGTGAAAACATTGTCTGTGCTTTTTTATAAACATGATATTTTAATAATAAAAAAAAACGTGATAAGTATAGTATTCACTATTCATATATTTGTCTTTTTTTCATTCTAAATAAAGAGTGTGTGTGTGTGTAATATTCATATAGAAATATTATATATTATATACTATAGGAGATTCAAATATTCTTCGCTCAATCGACGTTCCTCTACAGATTTTATCATACGATACTCGTTAACGTAACGCAAAATTTTATTATAAAAAGGGCCAAAGACATAAAGTAAGTTCTTTCTCCCTTAGGACCTTCTTATTTCTTAATTTATCAAAGTCAAACCTGCGTATAATAGTGGTATTACTCTTAATGAGACCAAAAAAAGCTAAAACTATCTAGATAATCCACTACCATTAAGTAACAATGGACAATGGACCACGCATTTTCTTTTTATGCGAAGGCCAGCAAAAAACAATCGTTAGTTCCTCTGAAATTTATGTTAGCGACATACAAATTACAAGGGTCTTTTCGTATCATGTAGCAGTAAATTTTTCATAAAAAATATATGATTATTAGATTATGATGTCCATATAATTAGATTTTGGAACAACCTTTCTGTTACATTTTTCTCGTTTCGCGTTAAATAAAAATGGATTATAAAAGTAAGTTTTTAAATCATTAGCTACTAATTTTTAAGGTTCATTCTTGTACCATCTTCAATATTAAAACACATTAAAACACACAATATAACTATAGTAATCACAAACTCAACTTAACTCAATTTACCTTATTTATTTTTTGTAATAAATGTATTTGCAAGGTATCCCTACTTATAGTACCTACTTGATAAAGTAATTCGCACTATACATTACTCAACAATAAACCAACTAGAGTGCTTTCATTACTCACATTGTACTAGCCTTGTTTACTTTCTTTTGCTAATAAATTACCTATATTAAACAAGGATCAATGTCATTCAATACAAGAACCTTTATCCAACCACAGATCTATTTATTAAAAAAATATGTAATAAATAGGTCTGTGTATTATTTATCTTACAATACTGTATAATAACAGCTACACATATTCTATAGATACAATACTGTAATCATGTAGATTTGGAAGCCTTATAGCGATATCCTTTCATTCAATACTTGCTTCTTCAACTAATACGATAAATATAAAAGTTTCGACGTTCAAAGATATCGATATTTTCGAAACATAAAATACTTTTCTTGAAATACTTATTCTAATGTACATAAAAAAAAACTTCTAGGAATTGCTATAACGTACATTTTATTTGGAAGAAAAATGTCTGGGAAAAATGTAAAGAAAAGCAGTACCTACCATTGATAAAAAATATACATAAAAAAATTCTTTGGAAGCCTTGTTCTTTGTGTGGTTTTATGAAAATAATTGATTCACACGTGTATAATATTGAATATTGTACAGATATTTATTTATTGGTTTTATGTATGAATTTACATGTATATAATTTTGTTTAAACATGAACTATCTTTCCGCCCGCGGTTTCACCCGCGTTTTCAAAGAAAAACTCGCATAGTTACCGTTTCTGTGGGATTTCCGGGATAAAACCTATCCTATGTTTTAATCCAAGTTACCCTCTATGTGTGTGCCAAATTTCATTGTAATCGATACAATAGTATTTGCGTGAAAGAGTAACAAACATCCATACATACATACAAACTTTCGCATTTATAAAATTAGTAGGATGATGGAATGCAGCTGCATAAACGTGTGCATGATATCAAAAGATGATCGAAATGCGAATTACAAATCCTTTGGTAAGCTGCGGGTTATAAATATTTTACAAGTGTTTCAATTATTGATTTTCTTAAACATGTATCTATAACATACCAGAAAATGTATCTGCCATTTATTAATGTTATACAAACTAAATTTTATATTTTACAGCTTAATAAATACATATTGGTACTGTAATAACGAATGAAAGTAATAAACAATATAATGTCAATTAATAAATAGGGAAAATAAGTTCCAATGAACTTCCCTAATTCATTCAAAGCCTTTCCATTAATTATTCGCTGTAGAGTATTATTACAAACAATAAATGAGTTATCGTCTTAAACAGTGCCGGATAAAAGTTAAGTTCATAAATCCATAGGCCTTTATTCAGACAAATTAAACAAAGCAATAAGGACCATCAATGACAGATTTATTGAATCTCTTCGCTTCGTTACCAAATAAATTATCTTTACTTGGGACCTTCATTGTTTGTTCGATGGAATATTGAGTTTCGTGTAGATTTCTACATTCAATCAGATTTTGAATATATGCTTTGTATATTGTATACGCTGTTTCGATTGCTGTAATATTTTGAACATGCCCAGTTAAATTTTAAATACATCCATTAACTAATAATTTCGAAATATATACAAGTAATGTTGTTACCATAACTTGTACATATTTCGAAAAAGGTACTTTATAAAAATTGTACATAAAAAACATACGTAAAGACTTGATAATTTTATCCTTTAATATATTGATTGTTTCAAAACATAGTTATTTGTACGATCAGAATACATACAATCGCACTACATAGTCATCCCTATACTCTAGGATTTAAATCTTTTTCAAGCAAGATATTTTAAATTCCCATTTGAAATCACATTTTTTACTAAACGAAAACCCCATAATTTATGTAACAAATCACTCCACTGAACCTCTAAGTGGATGATCAAGGCCGCATTTCATTACAAAACGTTCAACTTTATTTACATAAAAGGTAATGGATTTCGTCATTTTATTAAAAAAGGTTGGCAAGGTAATTGCCAAAGTTATTGTTTCCTAAAACCCTTCTTTGCTTTAATTGACTCACCGGGCGTGTAACTCGTAGAATACATTAACTCTAAAGAGCTTTTTGTGTGCTTTTTGCACCAGAGTTAATTTTCCTGTTAACAGTGCAGTTGAGAGTATAAAAGATCCACTTTGCGTCGTGAATTAACTCTTTCAAAATCTCTACAAAAGTGCAAGTACTACTTAGAATTTACACGTCAATCATTGCTAATTTTTCTGTGGTGATTAAATACAAAAGTGGTTTTTTTTCATTGCTCCAGAACATTATTCACTAATATCTAAAGACATTTGTCCCTAAATAGTATAAATAATATTATACTATGTTATAACCAAACCTATTTAAACTTAGCCTTTCTCTTCCAAAATAAATAAAATCTACGAAAAATCAGAAAATATAAGGTGGAAAATGAAAATTCAATTTGCGTATTCCACTTGAGAACATTCGTTATCGTAAAATAAACACCATACAGTTCTGTGATACAGTTTCTACTCCGTAGTTTCCAATACAAATAACAATTGAATATCTCTGAATTACGACAGCAAACATAGAGCGATGAGATATCCGCTAAGTCCACGTAATAACTTCCCAAAATTATTCAATAGACGGGTTCACACAGAGCGAGCATCCTCGCGAAGCCGTGTGAAGCAGCTCTGTCAGTGTGGACGTGGCTAGGCTAAAGAAATGAAATGAATACTCTTCATTGTACATGTGAAGTAGATTAAACTTAGATTACATATATTTTTCATTTATATATTATCTGTTATCACTTTGACAGTTTGTCCTATTGCGCACATAAATAATAAAACCACTCGTAGTAAATTCTTACATCTTTTATTTATTGAACATCACGTTACAGTACATACTTTAAAATATAGTTTGTTACATGGGTGAGATAGTTACTTATAATAGAGATGAAAAAATAGCGGCTTTATACCTCATGAGTGTATTCTTCCAACTCAATGTAGATATACATAGTGAGCTAGAATTAAAGTGTCAACACATCGAGCTGCATTTGCTTCGCGAGGATGCTCGCTCTGTGTGGTCGCCTAATGGTTCGGTCAGATAATACGAAACTCTGACAAGGCCGGGATTTATTTACTTTATAACCTTCGTAATGAACTTGAACAAATCCTGATTGAGACGCTTGAGTACCAAGAAATATCTTTGTGCGAGTTTTTGTAACCCAGCTTGAGATTATTTACACTATTTTTGCAGGAACGTGGTGAAAATATTATGATTGGATAAAAGAATTTTATTTAAAAATGGTTCTGTAATTTCAGTCTTTGACATTCGTCACGAAATGAGAAGTGGAATACTAATTTATGTAGTTACCCCGTTTGCTAATTTTAAAATATTTAACGAGTAAAATAAGCTTTAAATATAAATAACATTCATCTCTATATTCTAATAACTCCACCAAAAATTAAAAAAGGTAATAAGCCTTACAATTACTATATGTATGTATTATGAATATTAAATTGGCTACATATATTTTACAACCAGTATTAACACATAGGGTATAATCCCGGATCAAGCCAGACAAAGCCGGGATGAGCAGCTAATTTAATCCTTCCCGTCATCACATTTATATACAAAATTCAGAATATTACTCCTCTACACGCGAATTAAATTCGAGCTTTCATATAAATACACTTCATAAAACTTATAACATTATTTACGTTGGTATGTCAATTTCATATTACCAAGCTTAGAATATTATGTAAGTCGTAAATTGGACGAAGTTTTTAGTACTTTTGTTAAATCTGTGAAAATGTTCATGTTTGCCTGATGTACCTTAATGATACTTTTCATTACATTTTAATGGCTCTATATCATAGATCTCTATAACTGACTGCTCTCTGTGCCTGCTTTGAACGGGAATAAATACACACCTATAAAAAAGTTAATACAATAGCAAAACTTTATTCAAATCTATTCCAGTGCTTCTGTGTATGAGACTGAACTATCATATTAGAAGCACCTTTTGCAATTTTTCTCAAAAAACTACTGTGATTAACATGATAATTACAATCAAAACCATGCGTATTAGAAACAATTAATGATGAGATTTCAATAAACATTATTGTGAAAAAAAAGAATATGTTTCTGTACATATATTTATTTATTTATTAAGGCTCATTAGCAGCTGTACATCGATGAAATTACATAAAAAATACACAAAAAATATAGAACGTGATGGACAACCAATAAAAAATGAGCACTGCATGCACTATAAAAAATACGTTACAACACATTCAATACATTCCAAAATAATCAGTTAATAAATTATAATACATATATTATTAAGCCCACTTTCACGACATGTTGTCGGTACCTTTAAATACTCCGTCTCGTATCCCACGAGAATAAAAGTATTTAGAATTCCCTTAATTAAATCGTTATTATCATGTTTTGTAAAGGTAGTTGTGTCATAAAATGTAAGAAAGGTATATAGTACTATTCGTTCAACCTTCTTCTACGTCTTTTGTTCTGTTCTTGATTCCTTGGTGCATGGACTGTCGAAATTGAATCTGGTGTTATATTTATTATTTGTTCGTCTGTAGATATTTGATGTGGCTGTAATCGATTGACTGGTTCGTCTGTTTGTGATGTGTGATGTATGTTCATTTGTTGAGATGTATGTGTTGATAGTCCTATACTTTGTGTGTTATGATTTACTACTGTGTTTATAAATACGTTATCGCCAAGTACTTTACTTAATATAATTGATGAATGTATGGCTGCTTGTTTTTGAAGAATGCTGATGTCAATAAACGTATCTAATTTATCTATATATTTTATAATGTTTTTAGCTACTACCCCTGTGGCTCCTATGACAATCGGAATGACCGTTGTTTGAGTTTTCCACAAACGATTTACTTCAGTCTTGAGTAGTTGATATTTACTTAACTTTTCTATCTCTTTCGGCCCTATGTTGTAGTCTATAGGTACTGTTATATCTATCAAATATGTTTTGTTGTTAATTTTATCTATATATATTAAGTCGGGTCTATTGTGTGTGATTGTGAGATCAGTTTGAACAGGCATTTCCCAAAGAATTTTAGCGGTGTCATTTTCTTTTACTTGTGGCTGTACAAGTGTTTCTTTCCACCAGAGGTTTGAATCTGCCAGTTTGTGTTTTTTAGCTAAGCACCAATAGACGTATAGAACGAGGTTATTATGTCGCTTCATATAGTATGTTCCTGCCAACTTTTCACACCCTGATATGATATGTTGTGCAGTTTCATCTTTGCAGGCACATAAGCGGCACTTGCCGTCTATCGGTTCTTTCAATATATCGCGTTTATGTTGTCGGGTCATAACAACTTGATCCTGTATAGCAAATATTTCTGCTTCTATTCTAGGTGATACTTTTTGTTTTTTCATCCATTTAAATGAAAGTTCTGTATCTATATTAGCCTGATCTAATACTCTTTTTGGAAACTGTCCATGTAATTGTTTACATATATTATAATACATATATTATAATAATATATTATATTAATATATTATATATTTACTTCTAGCGATAAAACAAAGCCACGGGTGAAATTAAGTTTACATTATTAACAATTTGACTGAAACCAATCCCAGTCAATCAATATTATAATAGACCATGATTGCTTATTATGAATTGATTCTTGATTATCCCTCACTCCCTTATCAGCCGTACCTTTCGCCTAAATAAATTCATTTTTATCCTACAATGGGAAAAGAATTGAATGAACAAAATGACTCTCACAATCCGCTGTTCAGAGAAATCCTTTTTTTAATAAACATAAATTTAGACGTAAGGTAACTTTTGAAATGCTCTTTTAGCATTATATTCATTGCTTTTGATTCGAACGGGTTTACAAATAGTGTTTTTAGGGTTCCGTAGCCAAAATGGCAAAAACGGAACCCTTATAGTTTCGTCATGTCCGTCTGTCCGTCTGTCCGTCTGTCCGTCTGTCACAGCCGATTTACTCGGAAACTATAAGTACTACAGTGATGAAATTTGATGGGAATATGTGTTGTATGAACCGCTACAAAAATATGACACTAAATAGTAAAAAAAAGAATTGGGGGTGGGGCCCCCCATACATGTAACTGAGGGATGAAATTTTTTTTTTCGATGTACATACCCGTGTGGGGTATCAATGGAAAGGTCTTTTAAAATGATATAAAGTTTTCTAAAAAACATTTTTCTTAAAGTGAACGGTTTTTGAGATATCAGCTCTCAAAGTCGTAAAAAGTATGTCCCCCCCCCTCTATTTTTATAACTACGGGGTATAAAATTCTAAAAAAAATAGAGGTGATGCATGCTAATTAACTCTTTCAACGATTTTTGGTTTGATCAAAGTATCTCTTATAGTTTTTGAGATAGGTTGATTTAACTGTAATTTATTATATTTGCTGCTACGGAACCCTTTGTGCGCGAGCCCGACTCGCACTTGGCCGGTTTTATTTTAATACCAACTTTGACTAGATTTCAAGAACTACAGATTAAAAATATGTATATAAAAATGACTGCGTGAATAATACCTACTACTTGTTATGTCTACGTAATCAACTAAGAAGATAATAATATACTAGCTATGTCGCGTGGTTTTACCTGTAGGCAAGTGTAAGGCAAGTAGTTCTATTACATGTGTTATTCTGGTACATAAACTACATTACTACCAAGTCTCATTAAAATTAGTTCATCGGTTTTCCGTCAAAGAGTAACATAAATTTTATATTCAATCCTCATCATTCCTCATAAATTTTCAATTTTCATATTAGTAGGAGGATTACTATGTGAAATGTGAATAATACTCTTATTTAGTAGGATAACAATGTAAATAATACCCTTGTATAGAAAGTATATTTGGCCCAATATATACCAATATCCTGAAACCGATAGTTACGCAATACCATTGGAAGGATATTAGGAGTGATAGCAAACACTGCCTTTGATTTGATATATGGAGCAAACAATTCAACGAACTAGTGGCTTCATTACATCATCAAGTGATTTTGGGATCTTATTGCTTTGGGACTTCGATATTTTATTTAACGGCTGTAACGTACATAATGTACTATTTTTTTATAATGTTATTCGTTTTGTAGTCCGTCAGACTTCAGTCGTTTGAATTATCTAAATTAAACTATCTCGTCGATCGACGATCGTTTAAATCCAAATTAGGTATAATCAACTTCGTTGACTACGACGTAGTCACAACGTAGTCGCAGTAAGTAGCATTAGGTATTCACAAACAATTTTAAACTGTATCACATTATAAATTATAATATAACATAATATAAAATGTTATTCAGCGGAATATAGACCTATTCAGGATGCTGTTTTGTCTAATAGAGATATACGTAGCACTTCTTCCAAACACTAGACATATCGAACTTCAAGCCAGCAACATTGCCCACCCAGAAAATACAGGATAGGTAATCCTAGCGCATGAAAACGATAAACTGCAATAACAACCCTAAGTATAAGTCAATAAGAACTCTAAAAAGACCAATACTAGAAGCTACAACATAAAATAGAGTCATAACAAACATAAACATTGTTTACAGTTACAGGTGTTGTTTCTCACCATCGATCATATCAACGATTACTGGGGACCATTAATATGAAGAATTGCTATTTTCCTTATTTCGTAATCATTTATCTATTCAGCGTCTTGCAAGGCATATAATATATCACCGTCTATTTGTGTCTACTCCCATAAGATTTTCTAAAATCCCTTACATCTCCTATTAAATTACTATATAATTAAAGAAAATACACTACTGTTTTCCTTAGTCGTCAACTTTTTATCTATACATATAATAAATCTGTAGAAGGGTCAATTCTGTACATTGAAAATATTGAAAAAATAAGGGGGTGTTACTGGATCGATACCAAACCCAAATATGTGATTAAAAAAAATTTTGTCTGTCTGTCTGTCTGTCTGTATGTGAAGACATCACGTGAAAACTAAAGGTTCGATTTCGATGAAACTTGGTATAATTATACCTTATTATCCTGAGCGTAAAATAGGATACTTTTTATCCTGAAAAAATACGAAGAAAAAAAATAATCTTAATTTTTCAGTTTTATCCATAGACGTTGTTCTGTAGAACAGCGAACACACGTTGGGTATTATTATAGGCCTAGCCGTATTTGAGTCCAATAGATATTTATAAGATGTTATTGTCAGAGTTACTCAAAATGGAGAAATAAACCATCCACGCGAAGACCGACATCCGCGCGGACGGAGTCGCGGGCGGAAGCTAGTAAAAAATAATTTCGGCAGTATATACCTATCGTTAAAAAAGTTTCAACCCATTCACAAAATGCATTCTTATTATAACAGCATTTAATTTTTTTGAAGTAAAACTTCTTTAGGCGCGACTAGGGAGTAACTCAGATTTATTTTCTGACGGAAGTAACGCTTACTATAGTCTGCGTAGTTTCCGCCATTTAAAAATAATAATTCTGATTGGTTGTAAGTATATGTCATATACTACACGCTTCTTGACTTATACGCCAGCTAGTGGCAAATATCATAATCAATTAGGATTATTTATTTTCAAATTTTCAAACGGATCAATTGTGAATAGCAAAGTGAATGAAAAATTCAACAGTTTTAAAAACATTATTTTAAATTGCAAAATTTTTTGAAAATCTCTAAATATACTTGTTTATTTATTACTTTTAAAATAAGTAAATTAAAAATAAAAATAAACATGTTGCGGATTATAATCAATCTATTTTAAATATTGCTGAAGACAAAGTAGTATCCATAGCAACAGATATGTATATAGGTTGTCATTCAGTTGAACAAGAAGCATATTATGTACGCCAACAATTTCATAAAATGTCAGTTATTGATACAGGAGGATCGCCTTATGAAATCATATTAGTTCTTAACAAATTTTACATTATTACAACCAATATTGATGTATCTGATGGCTTAGCCAACGGTTGTGTTGGAAAGTTAGTGTATATTGAACGTGATGACAGTGATAACATCATACGCTTATGGCTTGAGTTTCCTGGTAAGATAGGAGAGAAAATTAGGAAAAAAGCTGCCCATCATATTCAAACTCTAAACATTAGTAGAACAGCAGTCCCAATTTTACGAAGATCGTCATCTGTACCAATGAATAGAAATAAGACAATATTTGCAAAGAGAAATCACTTTCCATTAGTATCTGCTTGTGCGCTTACAATACATAAGTCTCAAGGTGGTACTTTTGATCAAATCGTTTATGAATACAATAAAAGTCACAGTCAGCAGCTGTTATATGTAGCATTATCACGAGTAACTGATATAAATGGATTGTTCATTGTCTCAAACACCGATGACAACAAATTTTATCATGGAAGAAAGCGTCCAGGGGGAATAGTTGATTTACAGTGTGAATTTGAAAGACTTTCAAATTCTCGCCTAATAACACAACAGGAAGAATTATATAACCTTGTAAATGAGAGTAACATTACACTATTTTCCTTCAACTGCCAAAGTTTACGTGCTCATGTTTCTGATCTGAATGATAAAGTATTAAAAAGGTCCACATTGCTGTTATTTTCCGAAACTTGGATGAAAAATGACGAACAAATTCTTATTGAAAATTTTTATTGCGTTACCCAATACAAACGACCCAACTCAACTGCTGGTGGAGTAGCTGTATATCATTCATCTACAGATACACTGAACAATGTAACACCAATTCAAAATATTTCACCAACTATATTATCACAAATTTCCGATGAGGTTTCACAAATTGGTGACATCGCCTTGGTTCGATGTGTTAATACGAATGACCAACCTGTGATTATCGTTGTTATTTATATTTCTACAAATACTAGCCTGACAAATATCATAAAATTTATTCATCAGCAATTACTTCACTTCACAATTGAAGGTTCTCGACTTTTAAATAGTAATTATCATGAATTACCGATGATTCTAACTGGAGATTTTAATGTTAATTTTCGCTCTCAGGAATCTCAGCCGTTAATTGATTTTTTAGAAGAAAAATTTGATTTATCTATGAATACTTCTCGACTTCATTCAACAACGCGTTTCGGTACAACGATAGATGCTGTATTTTCAAGAAAAGTAGCAAATTTAGAGAGTAAAATTTATGTTTCACATTATAGTTACCACAAACCTATAATTTCGTACGTAAGAAATTATGATGACATTCAATTACCTGTTTCGAATGAATAATATTAATATAACATTTAAATAATCTTTGTAAAGCACATGAATAATAAATATAATTAAATTATAATATAATATTTATTTATTTAAGTTAATATTTAATCATTTCAGTGATATATGTCGTCAACGCCAAAGAAGTTTTACTTCAATCGCGCGTAAAGGTTACACGCACACACTTTTTTTTTTCAGTAATAAGTATAATATAATAATAGTACGTATATTTTATGAATAATTTATATGATATTCAACGGCTGAAATGATGATTTTAGTACGCCAATAATAAAATCATCGCTTCAAATAAAATTACCATTAGATGCGTGACTGAACAATATTTAAATGTATTTGGAAATATTAAATATACTATCCGTGTTGTCCTTTAAATAAGTACTGAATTTAATTAAGAAGTTTTAGTCTTATCAGTAAAAAAGAGTAAAAGGCTCTCTTTATTTTAAAGACAATACAGAGCTTAATGTCATCATACCACAGAAATAAACGAAAACTTAATAGTGTCATCATCCAGATAATTATTACTCTATTCATAATTGAAAACACGTTTAGTTTTTCTTAATACATATATTCAATACATTATATCATTGAAATTACAATTAACGTTTTAAACAAAGGCATTTATTAAAAAACAACTCTTTCATAAATTGACTTCATATAAAAGCACAACAGATAATTAAATACCCAATTATAAAATTTCAGTAAGCAATATTACCAATTTACAACAGAAATAATTGGGTCGTTTGCTTATTCGGCTTTTCCGACCTTTATATGGCTTTGTATTGTATTGTAATTAATTTTCAATATAAATGATACAACTTTTCAATAAACTTTCTGAATGTGTAACCTTTTTATTATACAGACATTTTCCCTTTTGACAAAGTATTGGTCATATTTTATGTTATGGACGCCATACTTTTTTTGTGCTTAAAAGTTCTTAAAGTTATTAAAGCAATAACAAATATATTGATGGCATAGACTCTATCGACCAGACCAAATCCATTAAAAGTTACATTGAGGGTTGCGTCTAGCAATTATGTATGTTTTTTTTAAGTGAAATTGCTAATATTTAAAAATGTAACATTTCAATGGACTATTTTCTATTGTTATCTACTTTGTACTGGTTGGTGACCGCTTCTTAAAGAAATACATTGAATGCATATTTACAAGGCAAGGTTGTAAATATGCATTCAATGTATTTCTTTTGTAATTTATAGGTTGTATTATTTTTAATTATTTATTATCAGAAACAACAAGACAAACAAGCATATAAGTGTACAGCTGTGAAGTAAAACAGCACTGAGATTTAATTATAATTTATAATATCATATTAGCTAACATAATGTCACAAACTGTCACAAACTATTACGATAAGAATTTTATATTATTTGTTTCTAAAGAATTTGTTATTCAATTTAATCAATAAACGTTCATGTCTTTGTGACTGCGTAAAAAGAATTTGCAATCTTCAATCTAAAAACACAAGGGAAATAGGACACAACGCTCAAGAATGTTCTCGAAACAAATCCTATGGGCACAATGTATTGCATTGATGTGATCAATATAAACGGAATTGGTACGCGTATTTTTGCAAGACGTATGACTCGATAAATTTATGTTTTTAAATGTGTTTTATGCGTAAAGTGGGTTGTAATAAGTGCGTTATTTATGAGGTTGAACGATTGAATAATAGATTTAATGTTCCCAATTGAAATGAAATGTGTTATTATTAACTTTCTTTCATGTCGGTCTTTTCGATGAATGCATACTTACAGGACTGAATAAATAAAGAGTACGCATTACTTGCACGTATTTATTTATTATACTTCATTGTACAAACATAAATGGATAAAGCAGAAAAAAAGAACAATATCACAAAAGGGCATCATTTGTACAAAAGGCGGCGTTATTGCTGAACAGCAATCTCTACCAGGCAACCTGGTAGGAAAGGTAATGTATGAAGGTCGAAGGTCGTATTTACATATTTTAGTACATTAAGTTACAGATTAGACACTAGGTTTAGTTATATATCACTAGTATATAGTGTGACTAGTATATGATAATTATAGTTTAAGATAAATGTTATAATTTGTGCTCTCAAAGAAGAAATAACAGCTGATTCTTTAAGCTATCACAGGACGAACCCAAAAATTAAATAGGTATAAAAAGTAGTCCATTATTTAATTATCAGAATTATATTATGGTTCTATAGCAGATATAGAAGAAGTAAAAGCGAATATTAAAGGGTATGAAGCCACTTCCCCTGAACACTTGACCTGACCTTTTACAGTGAAAGGTAGATTGGGTACCACCTCTTCAAAAACTAAAGCCGATAACCGTGTAAAATTTTAATCTAGTAAAATTTCAAAAAAAAAATTGTCTAGTACATTACACTCAATAATATAATTCTAAATATTATCCTTTTAGTATTTTTATAAGTTTACTTTTCTTTAAGAAAAATGGGTTGCTTGGTAGTATCATATCTAACACTCACAAAGCTTAAAATAAATTCCCCTTAGCCGACAAAATCCACTCCCAATAAAGTCAAATCAAACAAAAAACAGTTAGCCAGCGAAAGGGATAATAAAAGAAACATTAAGGGCCTTCATGAGTCCATGTAAGTACGGTTTATACTCTGACCCTGACACCTCGTTACAGTAAGTGATCAATTTGGAACCGTCCCGCTGTTAACTCGTAAAACCTTTTAATAAACTGCTTGAGACTGCTGACGCTAATCGCCTTTGAATATCAAATATGGAGTGTTGTGTTGATGGATCGATTTTTTAAATATCTCGCTAATGGAAGTTTTCGGTTACTTAGTACTTTGGTTACTATTCATCAGTCCGGATCATTTATTTGTGGTAGAGACAGACGGGGCAACTTGAGCATTGAACCAACTGTTTAAGCGGGATAAAGATGTCAATTGTAGTGGCAATTATTGGTACCTACTTACGAAATAATATTCAATGGTAAATATAAGAAGATGGAAAAGTTGACATTATCGACTTTCTCCGGGATAACACCATACAACGAGTAAGTTGTAAAGGATCATTACGGATTTTTAGAAAAATACTAGGAATATAAACAAGTAAAGTTCTTGGTTTAGCAGAGACGAAGTAAAGCGAAGTTTTTTAATAATAGTTTCAAACTCAAAATATTGGAACAGTAGGGTCAAGAATAATTGAAGACTAGAACTCATAATATTACGTTATTTTCATAACCTAATCTAAATTATGTTAGGTCTTAGGAGACTTTTTACTAATTAATCCCGCTTACGTCTTCCCCGAGAAATATAATTTTAATCTATTCTCTATCTAATCTCTATCTAGGCAGGCATGGCCTTTCATAGACTGCATCACTATTTACCATCAGTAGTAGTGCAGTCAAATGCCTGGCTATCCTAATACTATTATAAGGGCGAAAGTTTGTATGGATGTTTGTTACTCTTTCACGTAAAAACTACTGAACCGATTACAATGGAATTTAGCACACATATAGAGGGTAACTAGGATTAACACAAAGGATAGGTTTTGTCCCGGAAATCCCACGGGAACGGGAACTATGCGGGTTTTCCTTTGAAAACGCGGGCGAAGACGCGGGCGGAAATCTAGTTCTATATAAAAAAAGACGGGTTGCACTCCGGGAGTTCCGGCAGAAGTGAAAACTTGATTATTAACGTTCAGCATGTTTGATATTTTGGAATGGTTTCCGTCTTACGCTTTTTCGATCAGGTCACGTGTCCTGAAGCGAGTTTAAGATTTTATACCTACTACAGAAAAAGTGCTGTAAAGAAGTTTTCACTTCAAAAATGTGATTCGTGATTGAATGAATGAAACATTAACATTTTATTACGATTAAATTACTTTTGTGATAAGATTCTTTTACTTTTATACCCAGTTTTTGCCAAGCAGAGTAGGAGAGCTCTGTAAGTCTGAAGCAAATAGGTTTCTAAATCCAAAAACAAGGTATTGAATTTGTCATTCACAAATAATATCCTATCAGGGGACGTTCAAATGAAGCAAACAATTTGTGAGATCAACCTTGGACCTTTACATGAGATTGGAGTAACTTCACTATATTTTGTAGACAGTTCAATTTCCAGGCGGGTTACGATAAGGACTTTTATCAAGAATAATATAATAAAAAGAAGGATTTTTTGTACATGCTCCAACACGTAAAAAACAGCTACGAGAGAGAATATAAAAAATTGGCCTAGAAGAAATTATTACTTCAAGTATATAAGTGACATCACGAGTGCAGACAGGGAAAGTAGCTAAAACACATATTGTAACAAATAAATAATAATTTATAAGACACTAGCTGCTCCGCGCGGTTTCACCCCCGTGGCTCCACTCCTGTTGGTCGTAGCATGATGATATAATATACCCTATTATAGCCTTCCTCGATTAATGAGCTATCTAACACCGAAAGAATTTTTTAAATCGGACCAGTAGTTCCCGAGATTAGCGCGTTCAAACAAACAAACACACAAACTCTTCAGCTTTATAATATTAGTATAGATTTAAATCGTTATTTCCGTAACCTACATTAATATATTATTATTTATTACTAGCGGTCTGCCCCGGCTTCGCCCGTGGTACATAATATTTACGTTTTCTCTACATAAGAACCATCCTCGTACTTCAAGGAATATAATAAAAAAAGAATTATCGAAATCGGTTCAGCCGTTCTCGAGTTATGCGCTTACCAACACATTTTGCGATTCATTTTTATATATAAGAAGATTAACGTACATTGATAATGGATGAAGATTATCTCTACCAGCTATTTACTTCAAAACAATATAATGTAAATTTATACTAGGATAATCAGCTTATTGTCTCTATTATGTATCATTTATTTATTAGTTTAAGGTGCCAAATGATTTATTGTTGCACGCGGTGAAAACTAAATTGGTATTCAGTAGTTCAGTAGCTCCAAATATTTCCGCAAATAACTGTTTATCTAGATCATAACAACTTATAAAATAATTCCACTGAATTGAAAATAATTTTTAAAACACCTTATAAACGTAGAAAGGCGCTCATATAAGCTTCCAAACGATATTCGCGAACAATAACACGACGAAATGTTCAATGTAAATAACGCATAATTCATAAGCCCATAAAATAAAAACAATTTACTAAGAGCTCGAAGCACCTGCCCTTATTAAGAATTCATTAAGCCATAATCTCTTTTATAGCTTTTATAGCGTCGTTATAAAATTTATAGATTCATTGGACAATATCAGAAGTAATTAACATTGAATTGTATTGCTGTATAACAATGAATCGATGAAAATATATCTAATACTTACTAGTTTCACACGTGGCTTTGTTCATGTAATTTATAGTGGGAAAATACTTTTCCATACACAATTGTATTCTCTTACGTAGCCCATGTCAGATGCCTGATTTTTAACTTCGTAGGTTAATATATCAACATTTTATTTATAAATCAAACGAACACTAAGCAGATTTTCTCATTCACTAGCTCACATTTTCACTGGAAAAAGTAAGCGTTTTATGAAAATTAAAGTTCTGGTTTTATGAAATTTACATTCTTCATTATCATTATAATAACATTACCTTATTCTTTTATGAACCAAATAAAAAATACACTTTTAATCTCAATAATATAATCTTTATAGAATACACGTTAAAAATGACAGAACAAAATTTCAACATCATTTATTAGCATGAACAAGCATTATTCATCAACATGCATCTTAAAGGCGCCAGTAAAATTCTGTTTTATACGTTTTTAAACATTCATTAGTCGTATATAACATTTGTATACAATGTGAGTTATTATAAAAACCCAACAAAACACCGTGATTTATCAAAAACTGCTGCTGCTGAGATATTCTTAAGTCTTAATCTTAGCTCATTCCCACGATATACAATTACAGTTTGCACATTGAAAATATTAGTAACCAGCGGTCCGCCCCGGCTTCGCCCGTGGTACATATTTCGCAATAAAAGGTAGCCTATGTTCTTCCTCAGGGTCTAAAGATTATCTGTGCCAAATTTCATCAAAATCGGTCCAGTAGTTTATGCGTGAAAACCATACATACATACATACAAACCTTTCCTCTTTATAATATTATAGTATAGATGGACACAAAAACTATCTTTGTCCTTGTTTAGAAATAGTGAAATAACATATCCATTTGTTTTCTGAGACTTTTTTAATCTTAAAACAACTCTAACTTAAAGAATATTAAAATAGAGCAAAATTTGCCATCAAGGTTAGATTCAGCGCAAAATATTTCCCTCATATATTATTTTCCCACTAATATTAATAAATAACCTTGCCAAGGTACCTTATATCTCGATCAAAATACAGGTTGTTTTTCCCATCTCACCTACGCAATATAAATTTCCCATAGAAAACATCACGCTGTGCTTAGTTCGACACCAAAAATAGATTTCGCGAAATTGGAAAAGGTCACTATACTTAATTGAAGAATTATCAGGGTTTCCCTACTGACGTCATTCCGTTTACAAATCATTAGTATTTAGTTTTAGCGTAAGAAGTTATTGTAATATATTGACATATTATAAAATCTTAGGAATGTACATTGAATATTTTTTTATATCGAAACAAAAAATATAGTTTTTAGAATTTTTGTATGTGTATACAGGTTCAAGTAAGTGTTAAATTTAGTACAGAGATAGCTTGAGACCTGCAAAAGAACATGGGATATGTTTTATCCCGGAAATCCCATGGGAAAGGGAACTATGCGGGTTTTATTTTGACTATGCGGGCGAAGCCGCTGGCGTTAAGCTAATTCTTATTAAAGTAGGTAATTACAAACATTCTATATCCTATAGCGATTTAATAAGATTTTTTGTTGAATTGACAGCTCTTAATTTAATCTGTGGATTCGTTAATTTTATTCCGTAAATAAAAGTTATCGGATGATTGAAATCTATCTTGAGCCTGTCTGATTTCTGATTAAATCGTTGATTTGACTTTATGGCACAGTTTTTTCACGCTACAAAAAACAGATAATAGTAAAAACAAAATAAGTTTTCATGATGTAAAAATGCATTTCGTTGGCAATCACATTTATTAAGAACTAGCTGTGCCCCGCTGTTTTACCTGCATTGCTCCGCACCTGTTGGTCTTAGCGTGATGATAGGCCTATAGGCCTATAGCCTTCATCGATAAATGGGCTATCTAACACTGAAAGATTTTTTCAAATCGGACCAGTAGTTCCTGAGTGCGCGTTCAAACAAACAAACAAACTTTTTTTCGATTGTTTTCGATACAGTTTTTAGTCGGTTTACGACGAACTTTGTAACCCAGTATAGAAACTAATAATTATAAACGGTTTAATTAAGCCTCTTTAGATCTTACGAAGTTCATTAACAATAACCCGAAATTCCACATCAAATGGTATGATTTTCCATACAACAGCATCTCATTATAAAATTTTGATTACTTTCAACCGATGTATAAACTTTGTAATTAATTCGTTGGTCAGTAATTACTCGTGTACTATAATTAGCTTGAAATTTGAAACTCCATTATTTTTCACAAGGGTCACGGATCTAAGTGTAATTATTTTGTAAATCGAGATGGTTTACAAAATTGAGTTTCCCAGAATTTTTATAATAAAGAAGGCTATTGTTATTTTGCACTTAATAAAAGACACATTAGTTAGTGTTGCTATCCAAATATAGTGAAAAAATATAAAAAAATGACGTATTTTAATAAAGAATTAAGTTAAGTGAAAAACACATTATCACATTGCAAAGAAAATGCGTTTTCATAGAAAGTTTGTTGTAGAAATTTAACATAATAATTACGGTATTGGTAAGGTTTAATTAACTGTAAAAAAATTAAAGAAAATACGTAAATTCAGCCATTACTATAACAAAACCAACATCACAATACAGTTAGTTACTACATATCGACAACTTGATACATTATTTTAATTCTTAAACATAGTCTAGTTACCAGACTAGAGGTTTGTTAAACACAACATTAGTTACAGACTACTTTAGGGTCTCTTTGAAATAAGGGTCAAAGTTTTCCAATCACTCAATGTAACTAACCAAATTAAATTATTAACAACTTGGTGTTACTATTCAAAAACGAATATGTCTGTTGAAGACTAATAAAACATTATTATTTTGAGTGGCAATACTATCTTTAGTATTCAAACAATTTGCCCCAGTTCATATACCTACTATCGATTAATATTTATTATTTCTCAATTAAAGTTGAATAGTTTTTTTCTTACATTTATAACAAACATCCTTCCAAACATTTTCGTTAGGTTTCAAACTTGCATTAATGGCTAAACTTTACTTTATAGGGCGTCGAGTTGAGTCGTAAATTTTTTTGTGCTTAGCTATTGTCCTATGGAACCTAAATCAAAGATTTCATTTGTTGGAAACTTTAGTTTATGAGTTACGAATTTTTGAAATCGGAAAATTACTATAGAAAGTTACTCACCAACAAAAATAAGAAAGTTTTCGCCTGAAATAAATATCTACATAAAGTGTACAACTACATACAACTAATGTACAACTAACGAAGTGTTAAATAAATAAATAAATAAATCTATTACCTACCCGTAATCATTGCTAATGAAAATTAATTGAAAATTATATTGGCTTGGGTAGTCGGAAACTCTAGATAAAAGTTGCTAATGTACAAAAATAATAGACAAAAGAATCTCAACTTTCTGATTAATAGATTAGAATAGTGCAGTAGATTATTATTTTTTATTTCGAATACTTACTATACCCGGCGCGGCCTAAGATGATCCCTATGACAGTTCGTCTTAGTGATTGCTCGTATGATGGATCGTGTCGATACTTTACTATTTTATAGGCTAAGGCGTGGTTTGCATTCAGCCACGTCGGTAAACATGTTTTTACAAATATTATAAAATGAATTTTTAACGTCTATTATGTAAACGAAACGGTAAAACGAAAGTTTTCCAAAACATAAAAATGCACCTTATCATTTTCTCGTAATCTTTAACCCGTTTAACACAGTGTATATTATTTTATCATGAAAATGGAATCCCCCATTTAATTTTTCTAAAAAACTTATATTATCATAGGTAAGTAAATTAACGCGAACGGTAATTAATTAATTAATTATGCTGCGATCTTCTGTTCCATTCAATAGAGAATATAAATAATAAACTATAGCTTAAGCATGGAAAAAATGTGAACTCGTTTCCATTATCGAAATTTGTTTATCGATACTTTCCGCACTAGTCGATAAATGCCAATGATGTAAGTTTTGAAGGACGTAAACGTAAAGTCAGATTGATATAATTTCTCGTAAATGTTAAGAATTGTTATAATTCCAACGGAATATCATTGTAATGGCACAAAGCTACGTAAAAATTAATAAATGCCATTTTTGGACGCCTCCAATACGTTTCTAATTTAATGGTGACGCCATTACAAGTTTGTCTCTTGACAATAACTGTCAGTGTCATAGGGATCATCTTAGGCCGCGCCGGGTATAAATAACTCATACTTGAGGTAGACATAAAAATATTTCAAGCTTATTTCGCTAAATTGCTTGAAAACTTTAAATACAACAACATAAAATCCAATATTATTAATCTCTTTCAACCTACGCAAACTGTAAAACCAATAAAGTTATATGTTTTAATTGCCCCTAAAGCGTAATTTACACAATATCACATAATTCAAATACTAATAACATTGTGCAATATTGCTTTCAGCCATTATTATTAAGCTCTATATAGTATTTTCTAATGTTTGATTTTACGCGAGTATATATTTAGAAATTAAAGATCTTTTAACGGATTTTAAACGCGATTTATTCATTATATTATTTCCTATAATGAAATATTTAGTTTTACATGTTACATTTATATATAATATAAAGATACGTAAGTAGGTTTCATTTCGTTGAAGATCACAATTATTATATTATCTCCCAATTATTTAACAATCAAACTTTTACCTTCACATACAGTCACAGAAATTCAACAGCAATATTTTTTAATTTTATTCATTTGATTTGAAAAGATAATTTACAATGATTCCCACATAATATGTGTAGGTATATAATATGCCTCCCACACTTGATGAGAAGCCCAAAAAATGTTCAAATAATATTAAAACGTAGCACAACGATTTCTGCCACCTTTCTGCCACTTACATATAAAATTTAATCTATACGAAAGAAATTAAATTCGTAAAAAGAAATACTAAGAAGAAATTTATAACTTTTATCTAATATTTGACTCCCTACTTGCATTAGCTACTATTAAGTATTCTGTGCTCGTACTTTTTCATACATCAGTTTCTTTGCTTAAAGGGATTATCTATATTAATATTATAAAGAGGAAAGGTTTGTAATTATGTATGTATGTATGTATGGTTTTCACGCATAAACTACTGGACCGATTTCAAAAATTATTTCACTGCTGCTGCATCTTCACTGAGCAACATAGGCTAGGTTTTATCTCGGAAATCCCACGGGAACGGGAACTATCATTGAATATTACTACGCATGGAGGAGACACCACGAACAAAATCTGTGCGCCATTTTTTTTGCTCTAACTAAGTTTTAAAAATTATTATCTAGATAGGTACTTACCGATAAAAGTTATTCCTTTACACTTTTCCGTATTATTTGTATTATTTGTGCAATATCGTAACACACACGAAGGCATATTTGATGCGTTTCACTTTAAAACAAATAAAAAATGAGCGTGCAGTTACGCCATATGGCGTATGTTGAGCTTGAGAGCTTGAGAGTTGAGAGTTGTATATCTCAATGGGAACTATGCGGCTTTTTCTTTGAAAACGCGGGCGAGGCCGCAGGCGGAAAGCTAGTCTATTATATTTTGTTATAAAGAGTAAGTAAGTCAAGAGTATCTCAAATCACCTACTCCCATTTTAATTACCGTACACAAGTCTTAACACTCCAAACATCTAAAAAGTACAAGAAAAAAGAAACATTAGTGAAATTCTTTACCATTGTTCTTTCTACAAACATAGTCCATTTCTACGATGTACCATGTCGGCAGTAAACACACATATTCAGCAAAGATGTAAATCAACTCAATTTACACAGCGGTTACCTCGTTACAGACACGTAGCCGTAACCGTGGTACAAACGTAACCGTAACGGCGGTTAAGGTACACAAATTATATTTACCCATTCTAAATATATTTCGCTTTGAGCAATCAATCGAGTTTCCTTCAATCTGTTTTACTGCGAACATGACTCGTTTATAGCTTCCGGAAAATGAATAAAGTTTGCATAAGTAATTTTTACCTCATTGAAAAATAAGAGCTTTTAACTGAATTTGTTAATATTAATAAAATAAAGTTATATTAAGCCTATACAATCACCAAGCTTATAGTTAACTAGCTGTGCCCCGCGGTGCTTCCCTCTTGTTGAGCTTAGCGTGATCATATATAGCCTATACTCTATAGCCTTCCTCGATAAACGGGCTATCTAACACCGAAATAATTTTTCAAATCGGACCAGTAGTTCCTGAGATTAGCGCGTTCAAACAAACAAACTCTTCAACTTTATAATATTAAGAATAGTTAAAAAAATATACAATGACCTAATTGAAGTACTTTCTCCAAACCTTTCAGCAAATTTTTGTTTCTACGCATATCATAATATCACAACAAGGAAACGCATTCCAGAAGATAATATTATTTTCATAATAAAATCAACAAAGCTCGCAATCTTACGTATTTAATAAACCTCGTCAAAAATTTCCTCATAACCCACTTCCAGAGCAATTGTTTAACATAATTAAAAATACGCGACCAATGTTTCACATATAAACAACTTTTTATGAGATCATAAAATTATAAATAATTTTTGTGTTGTAAGTCTTTACGGTTGTAAGTCATATCGTAAATATATCATAGTAAGAACGTTTTTATTTCTGAATGAAAATTATTACGTCCTGGACATCTTGAGGGCACTGAAAAACTATTAAGTTATATTGGATCTCATTTAATAGGTTAGGGGCTAAATTAATTCAATAGAGCGAACAGAACTAAATAAATAAAAACCAAAAGTGACTCTCTTTCTGGCAATAAGGTACCTCAAGTCTCATATTAATAGGTGATATAAATTATTACAAAAACAATACCACCTACAATTGGAAAACTATATTTAATAATCAAATTGTGATTTAAAAAATTCATAACAAATATTTTTCTCTACTAACATAAGTACGAGAAACCTATAAAGAATAATAATATTATGTCCTGCCGTCTGCGTTTATCTTTATGGTCTTCATTTAATTTGAATGTAGGATAACTTTTTTATCCATACAGGGAATAAAAATATTTAGATAAATTTCTTTATTGTTCAAACAACACAGAGAGAAAAGAATGCATTTTAAACATACCAAACCGAAACACATAACCCAGGCTAAGTCAAAAATTATTAAATCCTAACATTCAATTACAAATATAAAAATCTGGAGTTGAGAATACTGTCTCCAAAAATGTTGTCGTATGTAATTCACATCTTTACGGAACGATAAACAAACCCAATTATTTCAGCCAATAAATGCCAAAGCAAAAAATATAACCGAAAGAGGACTTAATAAATTCAATGATCGTCCCTTTGAATTCTTGTATATTTCTTGTTCGCTCCACGTTTTGAGTGAAAAAATCTAGCCACGTTTTGCGCTCGAATTGTTACTTATTCCATCTGTTGTACAAAACGAGTTAGGAGAATCTACCAAAAAAAAGAATAGGATTCTTGTAAATTTTGGCTGGATATAAATGAAGTTTGTTGAGACGGATTTTAACTTTAAAGTAATCAATGTAATTCTACGAAGCGATCTCTTAAAACGTCTCAAAAAGAATCAAAATAGGTAATTTTATAGCAATAATCCGAGTCCATTTATTCCATTATAGATTCTATAGCTCTCAATAGGTGTATTGAAATATAAGGAAGAGAAACTGTAATATAGATAATATTTAGATATTATATCACTTGAAAATTCACACAGAATATTATGTAGGTTTATATCAGAATATGTTCTAGTTTGAAATATACCTTTTGTATTAAAAAATAATCAAAAGACAATTTGTTTTTTCCCGAAGCAACGCGAATGCTGTCCGCTAGTAATAGAAAAACACATGGACAGCCTTTGAATAGATTGAGGAAAATTTCGCTTCAAAACTAGTGTGTTTTTTTTTTGTAAAAAAAATCTTATATATATGAAACACTTCTGCTTTAATTTATTGCATACAAAGAATTTCTACGCAATAGTTATAGCAATGTTTAAACATCAAAGATTTTATTTGAGATTTTTGACTTATTTTAATACGCTATAGAAGTATTTTTAATCAGGTTTTTCAAATATTTTTTTAGCTCGTTGAAAAGCGTATGATTTGAGAATTTGCCATAAATATGCTTTGATTGCTAATGCAATTATGTTTTCAGCGAATCTAAAATTTTATCGCCTACGAATTATTTTAAAATTACATGGATTTTAACACATAAAAGTATAATAGTGATGCTTAGATAAGAAGTAAACCAAATTAAATTTTAAAACTTGTCATAATGCACACTTAGGAACAGGTTGGCGTTACAGATAATAAATATTCATACAATTCGTTTTAATGTCTATAAAATATCTATTACTCCTCTCCATAAAAGTGGGAATGTTCTCGATTTTACAACAGGTTTTATTAAGTAACATAAAAAGAGTCTCGGCATCTCGAATTGTAAGAAAAAGGTCGTTAAATCTGCGAAATGCGAAACAAGTATTGCAAGCACGTGGCCTGCTATCATTTTTTGTGTAACGATATTGAGAATGGAGGATATTTATCATGAAGCTAATATATCTGGTTGTTATGACGTCTGCCTGTTTTCGCTGTGTTTTAATATACGATAGTGATTGTATATACCGGGTGTAATCGTTAAGTGTGCGCAGACGATTATTCCGCAACTACATATTACAGATATTACAGATATCAAAAATATATACGTATTACAGATATCAAAAAACTGCGAACGAGCGTTTGATGTAAATTTTTTGGTTATTTCTCGTTTTATTTTTAAAAAGTTATTATTGTCATTTTACGAATTAGTTTAAGTACTTTTAATATTAGTTTAAAGTTTTTTTATATCTGCAATAGTTACGGAATAATCGCCTGTGCACACTTAACGATTACACCCTGTATAAATTGGGTGGCAATCATTTATTGTTTGTTGAATATATTTGAATATTCTAATGTTTAGTACTTATGTTCTGCGTAAATTATTTTCTTTATGACAATTATTAACGGAATTGCCTTTTATGTAAATCGTCATTACCTAGTCTAACCTTCACCATCATTTTAAGTATCATTTTTATTTACTTAATTTAAAGATATTTCAAGTTATTTTGCTAAGCTAAGCTTTCATTGCAAGTACTACTGAAACATTATTTTCTTTCATTCATATCTCGGTTTTAGAATGGTTTTAGATCACACTGTCACAATTCTTTCCAATTAGAGTTTGATTCATACAGTTTGTAAGGAACCTCTGTTTGAAATTAATTCATTACACACAATGTTCAAACACTAACCCAATAAAACCGTTTGCTTTAAAACTTTACGATAACGCGCTACATAAAACTATCCAGAACACATAAGTTATTAGGAGTTAGCCAATTTACTGCACCATAATCACTTCTTTTGATATACATAAGGTCGAAAATCGCGTGAACTTTCAGGTACTTACCATTCATAGTCTGGAAATTTCAGAAATAGATGCAGAGAGTACATTCCAGTAAAATAAAGGTGAGAACTTGTTCTTTGGGTTAAATGACTCATAAAATGTTGAATGCGCTTTACATTTTTATTCGGAGTACGTGAAAAGTACAGCGTAGTTCGTGTACATTTATTTTGTTAAGCTCTTCGCAACTAATACAAACAAATGTTTTGGCTCAAATGTGTTTAAATGGCATGTGTTACGGCCAAGTTGGATTCAACACTTGTTAATGGTAAACACTTTTATCTGTTAACTTTGTGAATTAGAAATTGTTCCATATTGCTGGGATATATTGAATCACTAGTTTTCCGCACTTGCACTTTATCTTAACATATTTCGAAGCCAAATATTATAGTAACGAATAATTATAATGTAATATAATTTCCATGTCTTATTTCTACCTAGACAGTTTATAGACAGTTAAATATAATTCGTCTTTTCAATACATCCATGTAGGCAGCTACCTATCTGCCTTTATACCTAAATATTAAACATCTTAAACTATCGAAAAATGGACAACAAATTCACACAAGAATATAGAACTCAGGTATAACGTAAAGATAAGCATAAGAATAACAGGAAACTATTGGTAGATACAACAGCTTTTAGCCGAGCCCTTCTTAAGAGCCCTTCTAGCCATGGGCAGGATATTTTCTCTGGTATTTTTGTTTCGTTAATGTCTTTAGGTTTAATGGAGTTTCCCGCTAAAGGCATTTTTGTGTCTCATTTAGAAAGCGGTGCAAATTAATCAATTTGATTAATACTAAGAGATTTATTATAGGTAGAAGACCTTTACAATGATTTAAAATCTGTACAATAACAATAATGTAATTCAAAAATACAATTTGATGACTAAAATTAATCGAGGTCAATCAGAAAATAAACATCTTACGACTCAAATCAGTATGTAAGAGACAATGAACATAAACAACACAACCATATTTTAACTGCCTGAGTTAATATAAATCTATTCATTTCATATACATAAATACATACATCGACAAGTTTTTACTCTGATATTACTCGAAAACCTTCATGGCAACCCCTGTAATATGGGTAAATACTAAACGGTAATTGATGTAGACATAAGGAAGAGTAATCAAACCCAATACATGCCAATCTAATTTCAACAATCCCAAATCATTGTCACGGACAGTACTTCACTTCGTCACCCGTCAGAGGTCATCAGCCGATACTCATCGATACTGATTCCATAAGCAAACACATGTAAAAGCTAAATCAGATAAGCTTCTGCTTTGTTTTAATGCTATCAGATAGTAGAGATAGCAACGAAATTTTCAGGAAACATGCGTAACAATCTTTATTATTATTTGCCAGAAGTACTTGAAACTGTTACCAAATATTGATTATATTATAAAGAGGATTTACAGGTGAAACATTTATAAATAAGAGTGTTTCAATATTCACGCAATTTTATACAATAGATATTCTATTAATAGTCAATATACTTGGTAAAAAGAATTCATGCTAAATTAAACAAATATTGTAATTATGATTATTAACTCATCTGAACACTCATAAAAATCAATCCAAATATAAATATTCAAAAATATCTCAAACATTTGTTAAGAGGATATCCAGAATACTGGATTTAAAACAATCACTACTTATTTAATAATATTTATTCTTGTAAACTACTAGCGGTCCGCCCCGGCTTCGCCCGTGGTATATATTTCGCAATAAAAAGTAGCCTATGTTCTTTCTCAGGGTCTAAAGATTGTCTGTACCAAATTTCATCAAAATCGGTTGAGAGGTTTAAGCGGGAAAGCGTAACAGACAGACAGACAGAGTTACTTTCGCATTTATAATATTAAATAGTAGGGATTACACACTGCAAAATCTATATAATATAAGTACGGTTACGTCTAGATAAAACAAATCCGTTGAAAGTGCTTAACATAAAGATATCCCGAAAACCACACACCTCAAAAACCTCTGATTTACACCGCACCTAATTTCAATAATCACTTTATTCAGCACATAAATAAAAATAATGTCCCACTTTAACGGCCCCGATAATGTCCCATTTCTGACCAATGTCCCGTTATATTTGGGCCATGGGGCAATTCGGGTTGAGACAGACGAATGCTTTTTACAGGCGATCTTATAAAAAGTAATGCCTTTCCTATATCACATGGCAGTTTGTAAGACCTTTTCCTTCATTTACATAAATTTTATATAACCAGGATTATTTACATGAATATCTAATGCTTTATATTGGAAATGGGTGCAAATCTATATAATATAATTTTTAAAAGCTTCGTTTTTACATTTTGCCTTATGAAAGATAAATAAAACTGACTTATATTCATATCATCTCAAGATAATACACAGCTATTCGTCTGAAATTTCGCAGATGTAATCAGTAGAATCCAATTTGAATATCAAAATAAAAATAATTTAATAAATAAACATTAAATAACAAAAAAGTACTTATTTATAATATTTTGTATTTTATTTATATCGTTGTTGTATTCTTGTTAAATAAAACTTTAGTATCTGTGTCAATTTGCGGCGGATAACTTCGAAATGTCTAGGCGGCTTTTTCTGGTAGAAAGCAGTTGTTATAAAAACTAAATTAGGGTTTTCTTTTTTGGAAAAAAAAATTGAGCTGCCCGAAACAATGTCGCATTTAATCTGGGTGAAATCGCAAGACTTATGAGTTTTAAACTTTCGAACTTTTTGTTTATTTTACAGTACAAGTTACAACCGAGCCCATCTCTTGGTTCTGTTTTCTGGCATAAAAAATTTAGCCTATGATGTTCAATAAAGGGGCTACTAAATGGAAAAATAATGTTTAACACAAAACAGTAGTATTTCAATTAAATCTCAAGAAACAAACAAACGAAAATAAACTATTTAATATTTTCTCTTTATAATATTAGTACCTAGGTATATATATACTAACTAGCGGTCCGCCCCGGCTTCGCCCGTGGTACATATTTCGCAATAAAAAGTGGCCTATGTCCTTTCTCGGGTATCAAAATATCTCTATACCAAATTTCATGCAAATTGGTTCAGTAGTTAAGGCGTGATTGAGTAACAGACAGACAGACAGAGTTACTTTCGCATTTATAATACTAGTATGGATGTGCTATTTATTAAATAGGTTTGAAGTTGGTGCCGAACATTAAGCACTTAGTATTAAGCCCGTGCACCGACATCAAACCTTTTCAATAAATAGCACATATAAAATATAATATGTAGTAAATAATAATGTCAAATCTTTTTTATTTCTTACTTTTCCGTTTTTGAAGTCGATTGTTTTTAAAGCAGTTATTTTTATTAGTGAATATTAAGCTTTCCGTGCGATTAGAGCTTTTTATGACAATTAAGCTCTCCGTGCGATAAGAGCCTTTAATGAAAATTAAGCTCTGCGTGCTATTAGAGATTTTTGTGAAAATTAAGCTCTCCGTGCGATTAGAGTTTTTTGTGAAAATTAAGCTTTCCGTTCGATTAGTGCTTTTAATGAAAATTAAGCTCTGCGTGCGATTAGGGCTTTTGTGAAAATTAAGCTCTCCATGTGATTAGAGCTTCTTGTGAAAATTAAGCTCTCCATGTGATTAGAGCTTCTTGTGAAAATTAAGCTCTCTGTGTGATTAGAGCTTCTTGTGAAAATTAAGCTTTCCGTGTGATTAGAGCTTTATGTGAAAATTAAGCTCTCCATGCGATTAGAGCTTTTTTGTGAAAATTAAGCTTTCCGTGCGAATAGAGCTTTTGGTGAATATAAAGCTTTCCGTGCGATTAGAGCTTTTTATGAAAATTAAGCTCTCCGTGTGATTAGAGCTTCTTGTGAAAATTAAGCTCTCTGTGTGATTAGAGCTTCTTGTGAAAATTAAGCTTTCCGTGTGATTAGAGGTTTTTGTGAAAATTAAGCTCTCCATGCGATTAGAGCTTTTTTGTGAAAATTAAGCTTTCCGTGCGAATAGAGCTTTTTGTGAATATAAAGCTTTCCGTGCGATTAGAGCTTTTTATGAAAATTAAGCTCTCCATGCGATTAGAGCTTTTTTGTGAAAATTAAGCTCTCCTTGCGATTAGAGCTTTTTGTGAAAATTAAGCTTTCTGTGCGATTAGAGCTTTTTGCGAAAATTAAGCTCTTCGTGCGATTAGAGCTTTTTGTGAAAATTAAGCTTTCCGTGCGATTAAAGCTTTTTGTGAAAATTAAGCTCTCCGTGCGATGAGAGTTTTTTGTGAAAATTAAGCTCTCCGTGCGATTAGAGCTTTTTTGTGAAAATTTAGCTTTCCGTGCGATTAGAGCCTTTAATGAAAATTAAGCTCTCCATGCGATTTTATGCGGTTATCAATACGGCCGGTATATTTTTTTTTGTATGTATGTACACCGTACACCGTATGTTTTTTCGGATAGGCCCAGTAGTTTTTATTTTATGAGCATTTTTGTCTGTACTCGATGACTAAGTTGATATGTAGCAAGTAACTTTGATTCACTTCCCGGTAACCGATTGAGCTGAAATTTTGTATACGTATGTAAATTTGATAGCGATGAAACATTATCATGACATGAAGCTGATTTGATGATGGAATCGGAAGGTGGCCATAGGAACTTAGTAATATATTGACTCAACTTTATCGAGTTTGGGCTCGTTTGATTCGTGTTGAAAAATACACTAAAAAGTATTAAATAAAAATAACTGCGTTAAAAACAACCGACTTCAAAAACGGAAAAGTAAGAAATAAAAAAGATTTGATATTATTAACTACTACATAATATTATTGTACATATTTCGTAATAAAAAGTGGCCTATGTCCTTTCTCGGGTATCAAAATATCTCTATACCAAATTTCATGCAAATTGGTTCAGTAGTTAAGGCGTGATTGAGTAACAGACAGACAGACAGAGTTACTTTCGCATTTATAATATTAATATGGATTTTAACTAAATCTATTTGCATATAAATATGATAGTATACAAGAAGTAGAACACATTTAATAAACAATGGCTCTCCTAACTGAATTTAAATTGTTTAGTTAGCAATATGTGCGCAGAATGTGTCACGTAATCGCTTCTGAAATATTATTTGTTTAATATAAAATAATATAAATTTCAGGAATAGGAAAATCTAACACGCTTCAATTATTATGTTATTTGCGTTTCAAAATCTACTGAATAATCATGGTATTTTTCACTTTAGCAATATATTTTAAGCATTCAATATTATCTACCTATTGTTTTATTCTTTTAAGTCTGAAGGTACTTGTTTAAAAAGGGTAAATGACACAAAATATATAAATTGGTTGTAGCAAAAAATTATTGACGGAATATAAGTAAATAATACTTGCATGAAATAAAACACAAGGAAACTCTAAATTTTATGGTTAAGGTATTCTAATAATTTCTAATTACAGATTTTCCACACATCGTTTTAGTTAAAAGTGATTCCTACAAAATATTTTTTCAGAACAATTTTAAGAGTTTAAGTAATCTTATAAAAGGTTTTCCTTATAAATAAAGCAATAGAAAATTTAAAAATATATCATTGTTTTTTAAATCATGCTCTACCAAAACTTAAGACATTTCCATCCATAATATTGCTATAATATTTTCCTTTCAAATACGTTTCTAAGCATTCTTTATTAAAGGATATAATTCAGGCTCGGTTGGACACAGAAACCTCAATAATATCAAGTTGCAAGAACAGCTGATATTTCCATACGAGTAAATACATTTAAAAAGCTCGTCCCGAATATTTGATATTTCCACTGAACCTTATTGTGAAGAATCTTCGAGAAATTTTCTTTTTACATACGATTTACTTCGTAAAAAGTTTTGAATGTTTTTATTTTTGTAATTGAAAAATATATCTGATACAAGTTTACGTGGTATATTATGTTGTATTAATTTCAGTTTCAATTTATATTGTGGAATAATTAATAAAGTTACATGTACAAATTGTTTTATTTCAATATTAAGGTGAAAACTAATCAACCCAAAGTGAAAAAGTGTATATTAAATAATTTCATTTTAATCAGTATCCAATATGTGTTTTAATTAATTTTCCATTTGCAAATACAAATTGAAAAGTTTATTTAATCTAATGACGAGGTATACAAATAATAGTTTTAATTAGAGCAACATATTATGTTGATGATATGTTACAAGAGGGTTACTAACATAATTATATGTGTGTATCAAGTTAGAAAGGAAAATTTAATATATAAATACATTTTATTTGTACTTGTGTATATTCTAAAGTTTTATTTTTTTATAATATTACCGTTTAAAAGCTTCACAGTCTTCAAATTCAAATCCAAATTCTTTTCAAAAGACCCACCATTTTGTAACAATTTTACACGATTTTCACCACATGCAATATCATGCGACGGAACACAAGCATCCACAATATGTAAACAGTAAATAATATTTTACGACGCTGTCCGGTCGCGGATTATTTGTGTAACATTAAACTATTTATAAACATCCGCTTCAAAAGTGGACCTCTCGAAATTCTTTCAGCCTGTTGTAGGCGAGCAATGTCAAGATCAAATGATTGATGATTATATTTATTCATACTAAATGGTGCACCCGCTACTATCGATCCCTCTCAATACCCTTTATGATTCTCGTAATCACGCGTGCGTGTGTGCGTGAGCCATTTCGAACGTTTTGTATGAAGTTTCCTTACTGTATGTATCTGTATATTGTGCTAAATGCGAAAGTCTGATAACGAACCTCTTCTGCGGCTTTGAAGGAATTTTTGAATACCAAATTACCTATAGTAAAAGAGCATTTTTATTATAATGTTTTAAAAAACACGAAACCACTTTCAAATTGTTTGAAAACAAACATAACTTATTATATTCCATATATTTTTAAATGGAAACACAAGGGAGGAACCAGCTTTCAATTACGAAAAATTATCAAAATCGTTTCACTCATTCGTAAGTTCTGAAATGCAAACCCAAACCAAAACAGTCGAATAAGAGAACCTTTCCGAAGTAAATTTAAAACACATTTCATAATTAAAAGAAATCATAATGAGTCGCAATTAAAACACGCTATCTTCAAAGAATAGGAATGTAGAATTGTAGAGCTTGCTGTTCCACAACATTCTGAGCCTGAGTTTATTTGCAGCCACATACACATTACTAGAAAAGTTTATTAAACCTATATATAAAAAGAGTTGTTCTATATTCTCGTTTTAGAGTTTGTTGCATGTCGTGTTTTCGCTAATCTGTTTTTTTTTAATTATCTAATACTAGCTTTCCGCCCGCGGCTTCGCCCACGTTTTCTAAGAAAAACCCGCATAGTTCCCGTTCCCGTGGGATTTCCGGGATAAAACCTATCCTATGTGCTAATCCAAGTTACCCTCTATATGTGTGCTTAATTTCATTGTAATCGGTTCAGTAGTTTTTGCGTGAAAGAGTAACAAACACACACGCAAATCGTAAATCCTCACAAACTTATAATATTAGTAGGATAGGATGTAAATATGAAGTCATCTTCTTGAGGATGTAAAATCAAAAATCAATTGCTCTGTAACTATCGCATGAAAAAATAGCAAAATTGTACCAAGTCATTGGGAAATACTGATATACGCTTTATAAGGAAGATTGGTGGTTTCAATTACCGTCAAAAGGGACAATGCCTTCAGTTACCCAACCCAAGAATTTGAAATCTACTAACTGGAAATTTGGATGCATCGACTCATTTGTAATATCATCAGCTATTTCTTTTGCAATAATATTTCACAAATCACTATCATTCATTTTTTACATCTCAATCAATTTACGACTCATAATAATTTCATCACATTCTAAACAAAACAATAGCCGTAAAAATTAGAAGAATGACAACAATATCTAAATTAAAATCTCCATTGAAATCCGTGATTTGTTTCAGACGACCGTTGGAGCAGGAACTTCTTTTATCCGTTCCCAAAAGATTCCCTTTCGAGATATTTTGAAACAATGCTTTTTTTGTATTGAAGCCAGATATATTACATAAATAACATCGCGAAAGCAGATAACACTTGAAAATAAACAGTTGTACTCGATAAACAGTTATTTATAGAGCGTAATGATATAACTAAAGAAAATAATAGTCTTTCGTTTTAAAACATCGCAAACTTTTGTGCGAAACAGATAACTGATTTAAAGGACAAATAAATATTTTATTTTCAAAGGCCTCGTGAAATATTTTTAATCTTGTTTGAATTTTAAATTAAATAACAACAAATGCCAAAACAAAAATGAAGAGAATACACAAAGCTGACTTGTAATTTTACTTTAAAGTGAATATCTTTTATTTCAATAAAGATAGATAGTAGACACTGATGTAGTTTAATATTTTTGAGGGTTTATAAAAATGATATTAGGTTGTTACCTATGTAACAGGATTTCTATAATTTGATTTCTATAAATCGTTGTCTCTTACTTGACTAATTACTAATATTAAAAATATGCTTATATATAACGCTGATGGAATCAGAATGAAATTTGGCATTATATAATAGAAACTACTAATCACTACGTAGTATAAAAAAAGTCGCTTTTTCTGTCCCTATGTCTCTATTTATGCTTAAATCTACGCAACGGATTTTGATGCGGGTTTTTATATTAGATAGTCGAGTAATTCAAGAGGAAGGTTTTAGTATATAATTTATCAGGTTTTAAACAAATCGAGCGAACCCGCGAGCGGATAGCTAGTAATATAATACTTTAAAAACTAGCATACAGTACCTACCTCGGTGATTTTTTTGAAATAAAATGCACTGAAACAAACAAACTCTTCAGCTCTATATTGTAAGTACAGAATACAGATATCGATTGGTATATACTATGTTTAATACGGATTGAAGTATTGCAATACTATTAGTGCGCCCATCCAAATGCTCTCTAGAAATCTGAAGAGATACATTTTAGACAATCATATAGATTGGACTTAACTTACGTTATATTTTGCTCTTCAAAGCAATGTTTGTAGCTTGCACACAAGTATCCTATATATTATTATGTTTTCTTGTATTTAATTTTACGTTTTGCTATAAAATATTAAAAACTCTTATTAAAATCGTATTGTTTTTCAATTTAAATTTTACTGAAAAGCAATAAATATTGATGATAATGACTGGCAAAAAACAACGCAGAAGACAAAAAAAAAATATTTACAAGTGCTGGTCGGTCTTGAAGATGTTATACAGGGTGTCCCAAGCAGTAGTGGTAGGTATACCTACTGAAGCACTCTGGGAGCGCTCTAGGTCCTCTACCTCCCAGCTTCAGTAAATAACTACTTCTTGTG
Organism: Colias philodice; assembly: GCF_061535455.1. Classification (NCBI taxonomy): domain Eukaryota; kingdom Metazoa; phylum Arthropoda; class Insecta; order Lepidoptera; family Pieridae; genus Colias; species Colias philodice. The sequence goes on from NC_143096.1 coordinate 10,859,065, forward strand.
ACACCCTGTATAACATTTCTATTAATTGCACTGTTGGACTTCTTCACCTAAATTATTCAACAACACCACAGATAATATAATACTATAGAAATACTAATATTACATATTGCGTAGTCAATAAACTTTGCCTAGCAAATGCAGAGCTTCTCTGTTAATTTTCCTTCTCACATTATAATACGATGTAAGATAATGACGAATTAATTCTAGAGAAACGAAAACCACTATTGAGAAAATACCTAAATATTGCTTCTACGTATTAAAGTTTATTTATATCTTTGTTGATCAGTTAGGAACTTTTTCCTTAGAATAATATATTCATTTTTCATCCTGTAATATTTAAAGAACATGACTTTCAGGTATAAAAATATATTCACGACAACACATGTTTTGTGTGGGTAGTACGAACATGTTATAAATATTAATCGGCAGGATTATCCAACTTTATTCATATGTTACGGAATTTTTAGAGAGTAATAAATAAAAATGCCTAAACAGTGTAATGTTTTCGGATGAATATTTTCTTCTACAAAACAATTGGTCTTATTTGATGTGGAATAAAATAGCAGAGCGAATCATTTTACTGAACACGTAAAATCTAAGAAATTGTTGAAATTAAAAAAATCTAAACAAAAAAAAACCTCATCATTCAATCATTTTTTCGCAAAATAATGTGTAGGTACGACTCTATATTTAAAGCGGATGTTGTTATTCTTTGAACGATTTAATATTCAGAGTTAGCAAACAATAAAATAGCACTTCTAAAAATACTTTGTTAAAGCCTTGTTTGACTAAACACTAAACAGTCTTGTTGTTTATCTTAAAAACGAACTATTAATTAACTTTGTAAAGTGCTGTGTATTTACAAAATCAGTCTGATGCATTTCAGCAGTTTGCCTTGAGGAATGAGGTAGTCTACGTATAAATTCAGTTGGAGCAACAATAGATCAAGATAATTAAGTCTAAATCTTGACCATATTACTAATTACTTTACTATCTAACTAAACGCTCGTCCCGGGTTCACCCGGGCTGAACCAGGATAACTACGAAATAAAATATAACCTCCTTAATAATGTAGCTTTTTATTAGAGAAATCATTAAAATCGGTCCGGTAGTTTGGAGCCTATTCAATAAAAACAAACAAAAATATTTCATCTTTATAATATTAGTGTAGATGTTATCTAACAAGTACAATGTACATATTGTTTTTATTACATTCTGCGACATTCTCGCAGTATAGAAAACGTAATCATCTTCATTTCAAGCAAAAAACGTGTCACTTGTTTGTGTAAACTAATATTACATGGATATTATGTACAATGTTGTTTGCACGTATTTTTGTTTCAAACAGTTTTATGGCTACATTACATAGAAATGAACCTTTTTAAGCTATTGCATAGCTTCTATCGCAGGCCTTGAGCGCGGGGACCGAATCTAGAAATTCCGTAACGAAAAAACCTCACGCTCCGCCTCCGACGGGCGGAGGTGTGGCTTGAAGGCATGCTATGCAATAGCTTTACCGCGGCAGTCCCCGAGAGCCACACGTCTTTTTTTTAAGTGGGGAAATCTTCCAAAGATACCCACGGCTCCTTCCCAGGGCGCCGTGGATCCGTTATGTCGGATTCTTACCGACTAAAACCCCACTGTGTTCCGTCAAGCAGGTAGAAATGAACTACTGGTAGAAAATTGCCACAAATACAATTTTGAATACGCTAGTAAAGAGAAAAAGCGTAATGGGAAGCGAAAAGTAGACATATTTAGATATGAAATTCATCTTCATTCGTCATGTCGAAGATGAAGATCTCGTATACTTCTGTAATTTATAATTATTATTATTGATACATCATAATATCATCATCACCATCATCATCATTGATGCGCAGTATTTAGTGCTTCACGCTTAATCTAATATTCTAAGACATCAGGACAGACATACAGGTTCATTACTAAATTAAGTGCATGTGGTCTTTAATATATAATTAAGTACTCTTTTAAAACTGCAATCAACGACAAAAAGTCGGTGACAAACAACTTTATTTCCCATCGAATGAATCTTGATTAAAAGTTAGGGTCAACCGGGGCAAATGCAACTATGGGGCTATGGCAACTAGTTATCATAACTAATTTATTAGAGTTGTTGTAATAAATCGCCACCTATGATTCAATAGCTCAACGACTAATAAATCTTACAAGTAATAGATGGTGCCCCTACGATGAAAACTATTTGATTGATAGGCCATTGTGTCAAACCGCTATTTTGAAGTTGGTGTGCGTAAAAACAGGTGTCGAGTGGTGCAGACAAAAAAATTGTTTAGTTGTGATTTTTTGCAGGTGTTTTTGATTGGACGCGATTATCACAAGCCGTTAAGCATATTTCATTTATATTTTTAGTGCGTTAGTTGACTCTATTTTGTGTTATTGATGCAGTTACAATTGCCTCATGAAAATTTCACTGTGGGGTTATTGCAACTGTGAGGTTAGTTACAATAGCCCCTTATATTTTTGTATGAAACTAAAAACACTAGTGATGTGACAGTGTCGATATTTTTATTATGTATCCTTCTTGGTAGTCAAAATATATTTTCTTTATGATTAATTAAAGAAGAACCATCGATTATTTCTTCGATATTATACCCAGAGACGGGTTCATAAGTAAAATTCAAATTAGATAAAGCGTGGTTAAAGAATATAAGTAACTAAAAACGATAGGTAGGATAGTTCTGTGATTGTTCAAGTAATTTTTAGTAAACGGTTGATTAACTAATAAACGTATTTTGTTTGGTTTACGTTTTTAACAATATTTAACATAAAGAATATTATTTGTTCTGACCAAAAACTAAAATTTACTTCGTAGGTAGTACACTGTTATTTTTTTTTTTGTTGCGATTTAAAGTGGTAAATCAAAGTAGGTACATGAGACAATGCGGCGCCATCTACGATCGCAACGTTATTGTATATATATATATATATATAGAATAATAAAAATATATCGATGAATAAGTTTTTTGCATTCCCTTCACTAATTCTCTAACAAATAGTTGCATTTGCCCCACAATCAGAAAAATAAGATTTTTCCTGAAAACTCGTTCTTCCTACACGGTAATCCAGTTCAAAATCCTATGAATAACATGAAATCTCATAAATATATTCTATATTCGTTGTTTTATATGAAATAGAAGAAGAGCTATGGCAGTTAGTTGCATTTACCCCCGACTAGGGGTTAATGTAACTTTTTCTACCAATTTTAGGAAATATTCTCACTACCAGTTATTTATAAGACTACTGTATTGCTTGATTGGTTGAAAATAATCTTGAATAAATACAAAAATCACTAAATGGGTCAAATAAATGACCAAATATAAAAGGAGATAACTGCAACCGATCAAACTTGACACTTGTTATTTTTTAGTTGCATTTGCCCCGGTTGACCCTATACGTTTTATCTCCGCTCCTCCATACCATGATATCTTATAGCAGTATTATATCCAGTGTGGGAAAGTAATGGCGCTAGACGACCTATATAGCGCTGTCTCTTTTCCACATTGGATTTAATACTGCTTTCTGACATCATGTTACGGGAGCAGATCAGTTTAACGTCAGTAATAATAAAGTTCCTGCAAAAACAAATACGCCTCACGGAGCATTATTCTCTGGGGTTTACAATATCGTTCTTTCAGTCATTTTATTGTGTATATTCTTTTATCTGTGAACGGTCCTTGAACTTTTTAATAAGCTGATTTGAATAAATTAAACAGAATTGAATGACCTTTAAAAATGCGGCAAGCAAAATTTTGGGACTAGATACGACTTTATTCATATACTTAGACAAATTATTTTATATAGTTACTATCGCCATTTTACATTGAGACTTTTTACCTAATAAAAGGGACTTAATCTAATAAATGTTATCTTTGAACGTTTATTCTTATCATATTTGCAAAATGGTAGGTATTGTTTTTTTTAAATAATTATCAACTATAATTTCGAATTCAACAGAGTATTCATAAAACCTCACAATTTACCTTTGACAACATTATAAGCAATAACTTTTTCCGTTATTTCATCCGTTATAAACTTTTGTATCATTTTATCTTTCCTCGTCATCATAAAATTGTTCTTGTAAATATTTAGCGCGATATTTCCCAAAGGGAACTTTCGAATTCCTTTTTGTTTGTAGCTGCGTGTGTTAACAAAGTGAATTCAAATTGTCATTTCTGTCAGCATATAAAGTAATGCTGACAGAAATGACAAACTACACAAATAAATAAATAAATGTTAATGAACAGAACGAAAAATACACAAATAAAAATAATAATGTTAATGAACAAAAGAAAAAAAAGAATTTAAGCGTATTTGCATTGCCTTTGAAAGGCAAGGTGAAAATTTTTAAAATATTGCCTTCAATTGAAAATTAAACCAAGAGATTACCATCGTGGTAACAATTATTAATTCAGTTATTATAAAACGAGTATGACTATTATTAATGTATAATGTAACTAATATCGTATTATTCTTTTAAGAAAAGTTGTGTGTTTATAAGCTAAAAAACGTTTTAAATGTAATATTACCTTTTATAAACGCCATAGCACCATCACTACATGACTAAAAATACGGCTTCATAAGCTCATACACGAACTTGATATATACATATTGCCAACGTTAATCCTCAAAAATTTCCCTCTTAAATATGTAGGGCAAAAAAGGACATCATATGCACCCCAAGTGTTCCTATAATGGTAATATTATACGAAGTGTCTTTGAGAAAACTCTCTGTAACGGTGCATTGACATCAAACGAATATAGAGCTAGAGCTAGAGCAAGAGCATTCTTTCGTGATCTTTTAGTGTAAATGAAAACTCGTATTCAGTGCTGTTCAGTATTAGAATTTTGTATAGAATATTTCGGAACGCACTAAGAACAACGAAAGAATGTACTATTCCTGTTTACACTAAAAGAATTTGACTAGAATGAGAATTCGCTCGTTTGATGTAAATTCACCGTATGTTAACAGTATCCAGCTGATTTTAAATTGTTGGCACAAGCGATCTTAAGACGCTTTTGTGATAACATTTTAGTAATAATGCTTGTTTGCGTTTTATGGCTAGCAGATTGGCGAGAAATATGGAGTTAGAAGTATGCTATAAATAATATGATGAAGTATACTTTAAAGATTAATAGGGTATGGAAGTAAATGCTTATTTGATATGACATATTTCGATTGTTATATAGAAATTTGTAAAATAATCACAAATTTTTAACACCGTTGAAATTTATAGATGTAGCTCGTCTAAGTTCGGACACGCTATGCTAGGATGAAAGCCAGGTTCGAAGCTACATGTGTATTTTGTACTATCAAAATCAGTTAGATCTTTTTTGGGTAAACTAAATATCTAAAGATACTCGTAGGCGTAGAGACTACTTTAAAAAGTAAAACACAATAGGTACAGACTTAATAGTCACTACATAGTATAAAACAAAGTCGCTTTCTCTGTCCCTATGTCCCTTTGTATGCTTAAATCTTTGAAACTACGCAACGGATTTTGATGCGGTTTTTTTTAATAGATAGAGTGATTCAAGAAGAAGGTTTTTGTATACAATTTATTAGGTTTTAGATAAAGCGGGCGAAGCCACGGGCGGTAAGCTAGTAGATAATAAGGCTGAAATTTTTCAAATTGAATGAGCCGTTTTAGCTTCATACACATATGAAGCTATCTATCTTTTCTTTCTTCATAATACTGTAAGAAAGATTAGATCACATTATATATTCAAGGCATTTTCAAAGTTTTACGAAATAAACTGAAAAAACTTATTTAATTTAAAAAGTCATGGGCGAAGAGTGGCTTCAGTCTAGAAATAACTTAAAATAAAGAAACAAGAAACAGTTAAAGTAATGGAATCCATTTAATACGTGTTTTGGATACTAAGAGAAACAAGACCCATTGTATAAAATAGACTTTCTCATAATCTGAATAAAGTAGAATAGATTGTGATGCTTATTACAACAAGTCATTTAATTAGAAATTCAAACGTTGAATTAAGTTTTAAAATGTCTTGGAAAATACAATTTAGATCTTAATATCATGAAAACTTACTTTTTAAGGTACCTCGTAGTTATATTTGAGGAAAAGGGTAGGCAAATCCATACTAATATTATAAATGCGAAAGTAACTCTGTCTGTCTGTTACTCAATCACGCCTGAACTACTGAACCAATTTGCAAGAAATTTGGTATAGATATATTTTGATACCCGAGAAAGGACATAGGATAGGTTTTATCCCGGAAATCCTACGGGAACGGATTTTTCTCTGAAAACGCGGGCGAAGCCGCGGGCGGAAAGCTAGTATGTATATAATGTAAAATTAAGATGTTTGTTTATATTACCTATTCATTTGTTTTACCTGTTGTCACGTTAGATAGTAATTTATTAAATTATTATCAGTTGAAGTTTATTAGTATGAAACTTGAAACAATTCAACACAACTTATCATTGAAAATTGGCAGCAGTCCCTATTAAATAAAAACCAAATTCAATCCATAAAAACAAAAGTATGTCAAAATAATACATCAATGTTAATTAAAAGATTTTAATTGACAGAACAATCGGCAGCTTTTGTTGATCGTTATACGTACAATACGACGAGGGCATAATAAAAACGATATTCATATAAGGGCCGATTTTTCAATGCTTGGATAAAACTTATCCGTCCAATAAAGTATTACACGATAATATTAAAATGTCACGTAAACTGTCAAATACGGGCAATTAGAATACGTTTTTAAAATGGTAGTTTTATACATTATTCGACGAATAAGTTTTAACCAAGGATTGAAAAATCAGCCCTAAGTTCATAGGTACTTATTCCTTGACATAAATTGAGCTCTTGTGTCGTTTTACGTAGGACTCTCATAATAACAATGTGGTTGTAATTACTAGCTGAAAAGCATCGGCAATCTATGTATCTGTGTTATGACGACTCAAAGGTGCAAGAAGTTCTCTAGAATACATTAAATGTTTGAGATTGTATGATCGCAACTTGCTATTGTATAAGTAAAGGCGATAAATATAAAGTTATATTCTTTTAAGGGCTGATTTTTCAATCATTGGTTATTCATCGAATATCGTATTAAACTACCATTTCAAAAATGTATTCTAATTGTCCGTATTTGACAGTTTACAGGTGACATTTTAAAATGTTCGTGTAATACTTTATTGGATGGATAAATTTTAACCAAGGATTGTAAATCGAGCACGCAGATGAAACTGTGTGAAAAAATAAACATTTTCAAATCCACACAAACAGATTGTAACTCTTTTTTAAAGAATACAACGTTATTTATGTAGATAAGCATTGAAATAAATTTTCATTCAGGATTTTTTAACGACCAGAGGATGTCTGTAATAATAATATTATACTGTCGTGTTTGACGTCCGTTAGTTATTTCAATGCTAATAAAATCACACAAAAATATAACAGAAATGTTGTTGGATAACATTTAATTTCTTTCGTTCATCAGTTTCGTGTTAAAGCTACATCAAGAAACTAAAATTAAAACTTTAATATTATTGAACATTTAATAAAAACAAACACTGCACATTATATTGCCTGGTAGAAATCGCTTAATAGCGATAAGGCCGCCTTTTTAGCTTTATAACATTCATTTTTTACATGTATTTACTTGGTGCTGAATAAAATGTATTTTTTTATATTATATTAATTGTATTATTCTGAAAAAAACAGTCCATTTTATTTTATGGCAATGGCGCTTAATTATTGCAGTATGCTTATTTGCAATTTTTTCTTGGTCAATACATTTCCATAATTCTCACACTATGAAAGTAAAACTGAATGAAGAACTACCTCTCTCATTATTTTGCTCAAAATTACTTAACTGTGGGAATCAGATTATGTGATAATCGTTTACTTAATAAGCGGATTTAATTAGTTTTTTTATTTATTAAGTACTAGCTGCCCCGGCAGATGCATTTCTGTACTATTGCCTCTATTACATGTTTTCTCTCCATAATATGAACCAAAACGTTCAAATAATCAACCGAAGTAGTGGTTCTAAAGTTTTGGGCTTAGCAACAAATTTGAAAGAAAGAAACATTTGGCGATTAAATTTTATTACATAGATATTAATTTCTTATTCGTTATTAAGAAAACTTTATGCCTGAAATGCTATGACTGTGGAAATGGAACACAATTTACTTTAGAGTAACTAAGTTAAGCATCAGAAGCTATTTAACAGGACTGAAATATCTTCAGCTAAATATAAGAAATACTCCGACATTTAGACTGTTCTAAACAATCGTTAATTATAACTCAGTTGCAAGTATCATGTATCTATTTATTTTATTGTTTGTTTCTTACAATTGAGTGAATTTTATATTGGCCAATAATATTCTATTTATGTACACAATAAAGGCCTATTTTATATTGCTACAATTTTATATAACAATTAAGGTAACTTTACATTTAGCATCACATAATATTCTATGTATTTACAAGTTTACAACTATAATATCTTTTTGGAATTTTCATCTTTGTGAGGATGAATGGATGTATGTATATTTTTGTTCCTCTTTCATCCCAAAGCACTGAACGGATTTTGATGATACTTAACAGTGATGTAGCTTATGTGTACCATATTAACACTGTCTTCAGCTAATACTTACTACTTTAAGAAATACTTTATTTTTGCCCGCGCGGAGGAAACTGCACAACACAGCACAGCATCTGATATGTACCATAAATTCCAATAATTCATCCTTCAATTAAACCACACAAAACATTGTTTCCAATCCACTCCCAATCTTCTCGAAGCTTGCGGTAATCTTGATTGAATATCAAAAAGTTTTTATTGATTTGTTTGTAAAGCCAATCCTGTAGATTATTACTGCCATCCATCATACCAGAGTGTCAAGCTGAAGTACCCTAAGTGTGTTTTAACTTTTATTTGGTAATTCTTATCTTTACTGTGACCGCTTCTAGAAAATGCTATGTAATATTGAGATGCTAAATTCTTTGAATATCTAGTTTTAGATAAACGCTTAAGAATCCATACTAATATTATAAATGCGAAAGTAACTCTGTCTGTCTGTCTGTTACTCAATCGCGCCTAAACTATTGAACCAATTTGCATGAAATTTGGTATGGAGATATTTTGATACCCGAGAAAGGACATAGGCTACCTTTTATTGCGAAATATGTACCACGGGCGAAGCCGGGGCGGACCTCTAGTATTTTATATCTCTAGTCAGTTCCTTGTTTGTTTTTCTTCTCTTAAAGCTTTTCAGCTTTTTTAAATTATGCAATTAGTTTACTAGTTATTTTATAAGGTCTATTTTTTATTGTTAATTTTTTCCTCGCTTATCATTTATATAAGGGCCGATTTTTCAATCCATGGTTAAAACTTATCCGCCCAATAAAGTATTACACGATAATATTAAAATGTCACCCCTAAACTGTCAAAGGCGGGCAAAGAATACATTTTTGAAATGGTAGTTTAATACGTTATTCGACGAATAAGTAGGTATTAACCAAGGATTAAAAATCAGCCCTTAATGATATTAATCAATCAATTTGTAAATGATCCTTTATTCTACAAGATAATCTAAAATTATTCCTTTCAATACAAAAAAACAAGTTTAGACAGTGTTCCTGACAACTCCCTTAAATTAAATACGTTTCGTACAATGATTAACTTTCAATTTAACTTCTTAACCCGAGTCACGTTAAAAATCAAGGATCCAACCTTGATTTTGAAGAAAGTAAGGCCAAATTAAATACGGTTTAAGAGTGAATGAAATTGAGATAAAGTAAATTTGGTAATTTGGAAGCAAACATTCGAATTGGAATGAAATAATTGTTATCGTCAACAATTATTGAAATTAATGGAATAGCGTGGACAATATTGTTAAGCTTTTTATAAGTATGCTTATCATGATCATTTTTTTTTATCCTTCCTTTTATAGAATATATCCTCCTTACCTTTTTTAGGCTATGATTATTATCAGACTGGTCTATTGCGGTTTGAAAATAAATTTATTGTTAAGCACTGTCATACAATTATTTTTTTTTTTTTTTGGAAACTGTTCGTAATTCGTTAAGCTGCAAAATGCAATTGTAAATGATTTAATGTGAAAAGATGATTTATGTTTCAATGAATAAAAATTAAGGTAAATCATCCTCGAATCCCACATACAAAAATCTTAATGGGCCCTCTTCACAATAGTCAGCGTTGGGCGAGTAGAGGCAATCACGATAGTGTAGAGGCAGTATTTAATCTGTGGTAGAGGCTAGCTGTTTATTCATGCCGTAATGGCGGCAAACATCGACGATCATTTATTGGGCCAACGCTGCCCATTGTGTAGAGGCCCCATTACACATTAATCACATCTCAACAAATCAAACCGCACACGGCAGAGCGTAATGGGCCAATTTTGCGTTCGATTATATTGAATAAAGTTCAATTTACGAGTGCGAGTTTGTTCCCCGACGGAAATTCGAGCACGCAATGTTGCGGGAATCTTTATACATATCTCGTTTGAAATTTATGTTTCCTTTCATAAGAATAATATTGCTTAATTCGATCCGTTTTTAAAAACAATCCGCGCTTTGATGTGGAAATGCGTGGTAGGAAACCGTAAAGAAATGACATATTAATAGACGTTTGTGTTACATTTGCATTGTTATTTTGAGTATGTGGGTATGACGCTTTTTTCTTTTTTACTAGCTTCCGCCCGCGACTTCCTTGTTGTTTTCTTGCTGAAAAGATTTCGGCTAACAATGTATTTCTCCCGCCAAATCGGTCTGTTCCCTTCGATGTTCAGCCGTATGAAATGGACCAGGAAAACTTTTTATTCATTATTACCTCGTTGAATCTACATAATATTTTCGGAACTGTAAAGAAGCAGTTAATTGTAACATGAACATAGATCTATTTAAAAACTAATGACACACTTAAATATTTGAATAGATACAGTTAGTTCAACGGGACTACCTAAGTGATAAAAATCTATACAGATATAGGTAGTACTACTAAGCTCAGCTTACGACCTTGCCCGCATGGTAATTGAATAAAAATAATCCATTATTCTGATCCTAATCTACTTGCATAATAAATTTTAGCTTAACGAGTTCAGCAGTTTTGCCGTGAAATATTAACTAACTGACACATCCATTTGGGTATCATTTAAGCTATCACCAATTTAATTAGTTTTGTGTTTCTTAAATAATAGGGTTTGTCCTCAAAATAGTAGATCTGTCACCAAAATGTAGTCACCAAACAATGCAAAATCAGTTCCACAATAAATCACCTAAAATCCTGAGATATAAGGTCTAGTACCAAATAAATGTTTTTGTATGTATTATAATAGGTGTGTCCTAATAAGTATTTAAGCAAACTAATTTAAAGAGATCACCAATAAATCATATTATGTTACTAGAAAATTGCATTAAATTCAAATAAAAAATTAGGGTTGTCATCATCGTTTCAACCAAAAGATTCTCCCAAGGTTCTAAATTTCCACTGGTAGTATAAATTATATTTAAATAAAATTTTTAGCAGAGTAGTAAATAAAACAATTAAAGTCAAAATAATCAATATTTATTGTTTAAAATAATTACCACTGAACAATCAGCGCTGGTTTAAAATAGCTGGCTTATGGCTAGCAGAATAGTAGATAAAACACTTAATTAAAGTTAAAATAATCAATATTTATTCTTAAAAATGATAACCACTGAATAATCATTTGGTCATCATTGGTCAATTTTTAAAGCGCGCCAATTTGTCTCCGCCCCTTTGATCATTTTTTCATTAAAATTATAAATTGATGTATTAAATTGGTAACGAATAGTATTAATTTAATATCTGAACGAAATAAAATGTTACTATAGTCCTTTCCACCTAAGATGATTTCTGTGACACATCGATTTTTGACACGTGTAGAGATGTCGGTTACTGAAATCGTATCAATTGTTTCCGATAATCGATAATATTCTATATGGAAATGAAATCGATTTGAATAAAGTACCAAAATTAGTTTTTTCGGCATTTCGCCAACAATTAACTAAGGAAACTTAGCAAACAACAGCAACAAAAAGTCAACAATAACAATTAGTAACAATAACAGAATACCACGTAAAGTATCAATATAAAATTGCAATTTGCATACAAGGCTGACGCACTCGTACAGACGATTGACTCGATTGTCAAATGATCACAAGATGGGCGCCGATTATATGATTTTCCAACCCTATGATTTTTCAACGATCCATTTCATGTACACGAATTGCGTAGGTATTATATTTTTGTGTTATTTTATTTTATTTTTCATTATATTAAACTAAACAATACTGTTTTTGATTTATAAGCTTAAGGCGTGAATCGGGTAGAATGACCTTTTAATACCGAAAATTAACTCTAGTTATAACCGTTTTTCTTCTTAGATTCTTAATGTACATATCTAAAAAAAATGTATATTAAAGTTTCGAATATGATAAAGGGCATGGTTGTTTTAATTTGTTTATTTTACAATCAGGTTTTTTGGAAAAAAATCATGAACTGAGGTAGATTTTTGGACTTTAAACCAAAACGCTAAGTCAATATAACGTCAATTATTGTAGAATTTTTACAGTGTGTTTATGAAATTGAAACACAGGGCATGGTTGTTTTAAATTTTGATTCCATACCCAAATATCATTTTAAATAATTTTTATACGTACTTTTACTACGGTAGATTCGCGCCGGTCCCCCGATCCCGCCTTGTAAATCGTCGTCAAGGTCGCTAGCCCCTATTAACGCCTTAAGATGTTTCATTTTTATATTTTTGGTAATAATGCCGCCATAAAATAAAAATATTATGCACTAAAATTATTTTGACTTTAAACATAAAATTCGTAATTCGGAACACGATGAAGTGTCACAGGAATCATCATAGGTGAAAAGGACTATACTGTATTGGTGACAAAATATCAAATAAAAAGGAATCGCAGTCAGGGATCAATAATCGATTTATTTGGTGACAGATCTACCATTCTGAGCACAGAGCTATTATTTAAATAACAAAACCGTTATTATAAGAACGAAGTTTTATATTCATGTAATGCAATATAATTTTATTGGTTATCGATCTCTTATTTTACACATATATTAACATTAATTTGATAATTCATACCTGGGAACAATTTTTGTTTATCTGAGAACGAAAATATTTCGTGGTGATAGATCTATTTATTAGGTGATACAACTTGATGACAAATATAAATTTTGGTGATAGAAAATATAGTTCCCCATCCATTTAGAGTTATTATTATATGTGTTTATAGGATTTTTTACTTGTACTCGTTTGTCACAGTTATTCTTTTACGTAATTTAGGAAATAGACCGGTCGTATTGCGAAAGTTGTTATAGAACTCTATTAAAATCATGTTTGACTTCTTATTTCATTTTAAACTAAAGTTGTCACCCGGCTTCGTGTGAAATGTGACTATACATTGTTAAGATATAATATTTATTACTAGCAGTGCATCCCGGCTTCGCCTGAGTTACACTGTCGAAAATTGGTTGTAGGAACTCAGAAATCATCGTGGGCTCATGTACAATACTTTGCTGAAAATCAACACATGATCAAATCCGTAGTTTATAGTTACATAATAGACATACAGACAAACATTCATTTTTATATATTTATTAGAGGTTATTATTAATTGACTTGATACAATAAAGTTCAATGTCGGTTTAATGTTTCATTGATGAAACTAAGATAAATTTATATTTGAAATATCGCAGCAAATAATTAATGTAGCTGTAGTTTCCGCTGAGAGCAATGAATAAATGAAAATCATGATGTTGTGGACAATGATATCCTGAAAATTAAATGTATATTAAAATTTCCCTGGTTTCAATGGAGTCGTAAAATAATTCAATTTTAAATTATAACACTTATTATGTTAGTTTATCTATAAGTACTTATTTATATTCTTTTATCAGCAAAGCAATTACAATGTTTTATAAAATTTAAGATTAATTATTGAATGAAATTTCTCTTTGATAAGTAGTCGTCGTCGTCGTCGTTTCAGCCGTGGGATAGGTAGTACCACAGACTAATAATAATATACTACGTATACAATATTATTATTTGAAATTTTTATTGCAGATTATAATATAAATTGCTACTATAGTATAGTTACTAGTCGGTATAGTAAGTATTATAATATCTGTGCCATAGTACAATGCGAGACGAAGAGCTGTCCAATTCAAGCCCGACATAAGATTGATCAATGAATTAGTAAGTACTGAAATTCCGCCCCATATTCCACAAAGGGACAAACAAATGTTTACAGGAATTGGAAACATAACCGTTGCATTCTCAAATCTCTCTCCAATAATTTAGAGCTACAACACAGAGAAATAGTATGAATATAGGTATAGTATTACTAGCTTTCCGCCCGCGGCTTCGCCGCGTTTTCAAAGGAAAAACCCGCATAGTTCCCGTGGGATTTCCGGGATTAAACCTATCATACGTGTTAATCCAAGTTACCCTCTATACGAGTGCTAAATTTCATTGTAATCGGTTCAGTATTTGCGTGAAAGAGTAACAAACACACACATACACATCCTCACAAATTTTCGCATTTATAATATTATTAGTAGGATAGGATATATAATTAGGATATTCTCTGTAGTATTATTTATTATCTGTGGTCTGACACACTAGTTTTTTAAGTAACGATTAATAAAGTATGGGAACCCACGTATATCTTGTTTTCTAAGGAATCTTTACACAATGTATCGTCTTTGTCGTGAAAAAAGAGATCAAAACAACTACTAGAAAAACTTTACCAGCATTCATGTCCTAAACCTTTATATAACTGAGAGAGATCTGTAGAGATACAATGGAAACAAAATAGGTTAACGATACTATTAACAATTTCGTTCAAACTGTTTCAGTAGTTTTTGCGTGATGAAACATCAAACACACAAACAGACTTTCGCATTTTTAATATACGTAAATAATATTTTCTTTACGATACCGGAAGTTTAAGGGTAAGCGTATATTTTAAGGCAATAACCTTCAAATCAACAAACGAGAATTAAAAACTAGAGCAACCGACCTACATTCATGAATATTTAAATATATATAACATAATTTTATTCGCAATTTATCAGTATTTCACCACAGTTTATAGTTTTGTATTTAAACGCGATTTTGGACGGGTATAGTTTGCGTTTAGTTAATCGCCAAATAGGGTATTCAAATATCCCAACGTTCCTGCCCCGAATAATAATTAGATCTGATTATCATGCAATCTATACCAATATTATGAAGTGTTTAGTTGTTTAGTTTTTGCAGAAGAGTTTGTTTGCTTGCTTGAACGGAACTCAGGAACCAGGTCTGATAATTTCACAGTTAGATAGTCCATTTATTGAGGAAGGCTATATCACATCGCGCTAAGACCATAGGTGCAATGAGGGTAAAATCGCGAAGCATAGCTAATTTCCTAGTTCCAATATATAATGTGGAACTAGTCAACATAAAATAATAGAGACTTTAAAATCAAATTAAATTACGAATACATAATAAGAATTAAATACCTTCCGCCGTTTTTGGGAATAGCATTCCTCTCGATATCTTAATCTTATCTTCATCGCTAACTGTTCAAGTCTACATAATAAATTAAATAATTAATTACACGTAATGACACATAATTGCACATTATAAATACATAACAAATAATTTAATTAAACCATTTTTTTTTAATCCTTTTATTATGATCGTCAATTTAGTTGATACAATTTAGAATTTATAATCAAAACTGCAAAACCATCTCTATCATTTCAATAAAACACCCGAATCTTTTGGCTTAATTTTTAATTAATTTTTTTGTTTATAAATCCAAATACACTAATAAATTAATATTCGCATAAATTAATAACAGGAAAAAAATATTTGTAAAAACTCCACTGGCCTAGTGCATCGTTTAATTGACCTTTAGGTGTTATATTAGTAATAATAAGATAATGTTTTTATTGTTCCATATAAGAAATGTTTATAACGTGCAATTGTATTAATCTTCTTATACATATATAAAATTCTCGTGTCACAATGTTAGTCTGCATACTCCTCCGAAACGGGTGGACCGATTCTCATGAAATTTTCTGTGCATATCGGGTAAGTCTGAGAATCGGCCAACATCTATTTTTCATATGTACCACGGGCGAAGCCGAGGCGGGCCGCTAGTATATAAATAAAACAAACAATATCAGAATCACAATTTTAACACTTAGATATAAAAAAGTTCGCTTATGTAAAAAAGAAACTGCTAAAAATATAGTGCTCTCTTTCTCTTATTTTCAACCTCATAATATCATTCTTCTCGCTCTTGTAACGAAATTTTCCTAAAACACTTTTGCATTTAGCCATATCCACTTATCGATTCCTTAGGGTAAAAGTGGGATAGATGCCCCACTTTTTGAAATAGCCTCATAACTTTAAAAACATGAATCTTATACGAACACTTTGTATGAATATAGCTAGGTTAATTATCTGTTTTGAATTACTATATATATTTTTTATCCTATCATTTATAGATAATGTGTAATAATAATAAATATTTTTGTAGAACACCTTTTTTGAGGATAGATGCCTACAGAGTGGGATTGATGCCTTACATACTCTATAAACGCGAAATCTAATAAAATTTATATGATAAACCAGTAAATGTCATGTTAACATAGTTGTTCTGTTGTCCAAGAATATTTACTTGCGCTCGCACTCCTTCTTTTCGTGGCGTGGTTCTCCTACAATCAGTATAAGGGCAGATCATTAATAAGTAAGTATACATAACAAAAAAAAACAAATTAAACGAGTAAAATCGGTTAACATAAGAAAACCTCTGACGCAATCAGGTAAAAATATAAACAGTTCCTGTGATTATCGATAATAACATACAGTACATATGTATTGAGGGATAGATGCCCTTAGAGGCCCCTAAGGGCGTCTATCCCTCGAAAAAAAGGGGCAACTATCCTTTTTGATAAGGATAGCTGCCCCAGTATTTTTTTTTATTAAATAAAAACAAAAGAGCCATTATTTTCACTTAGATTTGTACTTAATGAACTAGTGTATAGACATAATAAGAAATATAGTGAAATTTATTAATACTTATAAAGTTATGCAAAGGCAAATATCAACCTTTTTAAATTTTAACGTGTTCGTGAAGTTCGCCCCGGATATTATAACACGCACTAGCGAAACACGTCTTCATCAAACAACAGCTCATGCGTACCCGAGGTGTGGGGTGATAGGAGCTCCTATTTAAATCATTAATTCGTAGTCACGACTCTGGGAAGTGAGGTTTTTTGAAAATGGGGCATCTATCCCCTTGCGGCATCTATCCCACTTTTACCCTAATTGCCACCTAACCAGAATATCTTAAATAACTTCATTGTAGACACTATAAAAAAGGCTACATAAATAATTTACATAAATTATTCAACGAATTTTAAGCGGTTTTTTTAATAGATAGAGTTATTATAGATATATGTTAATATTTATTAGGTTTTAGACAAAGCGGGTGAAGCCGCGGCTGGAAAGCTAGTATATATATAAATTGAATTAATATCACTCTTACTTTTCACCAAATTGAGTGACATTCTAGAGACAAAGAAGTTTATTGAAATAACTAGCTTCCGCCCACGACTTTGTACGTGCATCCCCGTTTTTCCCCGTTCCTGCAAGAATTTCGGGAAATCCTTTCTTAGCGGATGCCTACGTCCTCAATCTCATCTACCTGCATGCCAAATTTCAGCCCGATACGTCCAGTGGTTTGGGCTGTGCGTTGATAGATCACTATATCAGTCACCTTTGAGTTTATAGATATGTAAATGAAACAAATAGATTCGAAGACATTTACACCATTTAGCTATTATGTAGAGCTTTGCTTCTGTATTTTATATCTCATAATGTCAAGATATTATAAGATTCTAGGTGTGCCCCGCGGTTTTGTCCGCATTGCCCCGCTGCTTTTGGTCTTAGCGTGATAGTATGATATATAGCCTTCCACGATAAATAGGCTATCTAACACCGAAAAAATTCTTCAAAACGGACCAGTAGTTCCCGAGATTAGCGCGTTCGAACAAACAAACAAACAAACTCTTCTGCTTTATTATCATATCATACAATTGAATTATTTTATATAAAACCTAGGTAACTATAATAAAGCCATAAAATAACTAAAAATTTCAAATATTTTGTCACTTAAGACTGAACAACTGAACAATATGTTGTTTTACGACGATCATATACGAGAATTCTATAGTAGGTCAAAGTTCATACGTGCTTAGTGTTACTAAGAAATTGTTTTCTTTTAATAACATCTTATCAAAAATTCAATTTCATTGAGAAATTTTATATCTTTCTTACGAATTTACAGCTCTCAGGAGATAGACAAGGAACAACAGAGTATAAATGTTTATAAATATTCATAGAATGTTTGTTACAAAATGAAAAAACTTTTTTAATTTTCCGTGTTTTCATTTAATTGATAGTCAATGCTTTTGAAGAGAAACGATGATTAATCTCATACTTTTTGATATTATTAGTAAAATATTAAAAAAGCAAATAATTAATTTGTACATACCTAAATAACATATACCTACTAATTATATCTGTTAGAAAAAAACATTTAAAAGTAAGGAAAGGAAAATGAAGGAAGTATTTTAATAAATAACTGCATCAAATATCCGGAAATCAGAACTTAATATTAAATTGTACATATGTTATTTCTGTAACTCTACATTTGTAAAGACACATCGCTTAGGCTAACATCAATAATTAAATCATACGCATAAATGACTTAGCCAATGATAACGTAATTCACAAACCCTTCCGACATAATTGCTTGCTCACGCAAAAATATAATCAAATCCGAATGTCAGCCTATTATTATGAGCTTTAAAATTATATTTTATTACATAAAACCTATTTATATTCGACCGGAGTAATCCAAGGAGTTCAACCCACAAATTATCTTTTATAATTAGGTAAATTACACCCAGTTGACACTTAAATACTATTAAGTATAATTACTCACGAGTTTCGCAATCCTTGACTCGAAATTCGGCAACTTCCAATTCACTTTTCAACTGAAATAGTCATTGTCATTGCGCGCCAAAACTTTTAAATTAAAATATAAAACTGTCAATCACATCGTTGACACGTTTATAAATTTAAATTTGGAATCGTTAACACGCGATTATTACGTCACATCATTGACACTGTTACTTTTTAAAGTTATTTTTTTAATTCGCGACGGGCGAAAGTACGGATGCCAGCTAGCGGGCGCACGCAACTGAGTATAGTCTCAAAGTGAAAAGAGCAAGGAACGTTCCCGCGTCAGTTTATCCGAGTTAGCCCGTGATGTTTTTGCAACACCGTGATTCGTGTCAGTCAATTAAGGAAGATTCTCTCAGATTGAACATTGCCAATTTAATAAATCTCTTAAGATATGGGTTCGTTTTACACAATTTCTTGACAAATCTACGAGCTACGCGGATTTATTCTTGACAGTTTGACATATTGTAGAACGATAAATTCTCTGATTTAGAAGTCTGTTGGACTTTGTAACTTTTCAGGGGGATTAGA
Source organism: Colias philodice (assembly GCF_061535455.1). NCBI lineage: Eukaryota > Metazoa > Arthropoda > Insecta > Lepidoptera > Pieridae > Colias > Colias philodice. The sequence continues at coordinate 10,878,713 of NC_143096.1, forward strand.
GGAAAGTTTTTGCGTTTTCTATCCGTATGCGTCCCTTCGGAGCCACAATGATGACCGCGATTTTTTATTCGTGTACGTGCTCAGCTTCTTTGCCTTACTGCGGGAAACTTGATGCAAGTTTTGTGTAGTTGGGAAAAAGATTTCCCGAACTTCGAGTATCGTCAATGGCAGTTTTTTATTTGTATTAAAGATGCGGGTTTATTGTCATCGAATTTCATCGATACTAAGAAAAACTGAAAAGTCAAAGTACAAAAGTAAAAAATTATACAGCTCTCTTTTGTTTTCTTATGTTTGCAGTTACTATTAAAATATCGTTTATTAACATTTTAAAAGGTTTAGTGAAATTACCAAACAAGTATGGTTGCCTTTGTATAGTAGAGCTCTCTTTTAAAGTCTCTTATTTATGTATAAAACAATATCCTACAATTTACATTCATATGCATTAAAAATAACACTTTTAATGTGTCACTAGTGCATCTTCTCTTCTTATATATAAAAATGAATCGCAAAATGTGTTGGTAAGCGCATAACTCGAGAACGGCTGAACCGATTTCGATAATTCTTTTTTTATTATATTCCTTGAAGTACGAGGATGGTTTTTAAGTAGAGAAAACGTAAATATGTACCACGGGCGAAGCCGGGGCGGACCGCTAGTTTTTAATAAAACTCATCCAAGGATAACTCATGAAATTAATTAATTATCCAACTAGTTATAGATACGCTGTGACGTATACGATAAGTGAATGACCTCGTGATACATTTACGAAAACATTACGACTTTAATAGAAAATTCGATATGAATGAAACAATTAAAAAACATTTCTAAAAACATAAATAAAATTAATCGATGGAAATCGATTTTATTGTCAATCCATTTTAATTGAATTTTTTAATGGAATGTAATCATCTCAATAAATTAATGTTTCTTGAGAATATAAGCGTGTAAAACCTGAGATAAAAATAATATACACATAAAGATTAATATAAATAAATAACGTGTGAAATCACGAAAATAGCATGCGATTTAAAACAAATCTATTTTCAGAATGAATAATTGCTCTACATTAGTTTTCTCGGTATAAAATAAATCTGCATCGAACAAATATGCTAAAAATGTATTATTTTGGACAATACAGTCAATTTGATTTATATTTTACATTCTGAATATGTTCTGAATCGAGTTGGACAAGGCATAAACAATTTATTAAAATAATCAAGCAAAGCCAAACAAGCTTTAATATACCTAATAAATTAATCTCGTTTTGTATCCGTCAAATTTATTTTATTAAACAAGTTAATAATACTATTTATGGCTGATTTTTCAATGCTTGGATAAAACTTATGCGTCGAATAATGTATAAAACTACCATTTTAAAAACGTATTCTAACTGCCCGTATTTGACAGTTTACGTGACATTTTAATATTATCGTGTACTTTATTAGATGGATAAGTTTAATCCAAGCATTGAAAAATCGGCCCTTAAACTGAGCAATAAAAATGTTCCAGATTCAACCAAAGTTAAAGAATTAACGAAATTCGTTCCAATTTCCATCTATTTCCTTGTACCTTTTGATAATCTATGGTTTATTTTCAATATTCATGTACACAGGACCTTTTTACCAAGGATACTATTGTACCAGTCCGTACTACGCGAGATTATTTTACAAAATCGAAGGAAATATGTTAAAAATTTACAAGGACTATACCTATTGGTATTCGATTATACGCGTTTGGGAACTATAAATCTATCAGAGGTTAATTCGTTTTTACCCTCGCCTTGAAGTTTGAAGATCTTGATAGAAACTGATGAATTGCTAGATGTGAAGTTTAATAATTTTTTATTTAATAATCGTAAGTTAATGATCGTTATCTATTACGCCTGGTAGGGTTTTTATAAGTTTTAAACTTTACAGTTAATTTTCCTAAACTAAACAGAGACAAACCAAAAGTCAATAAAATGCATTCGAATCTTTTTGAGTTATTAAAGTATTATAAAAATATATAGGTGTTTAAGTTATCAGAATCAATGGCAACCCATCTTTTCACTTAAATTATTTTCACTTAAGTTTTATATAGGTAACAATAAAAAAGGTATAATACTCGATTCGTTATTAATCCGAAGATACTAAACCATAATAATTCAATGAACCATATCGTAAACACGTAAGAGCGTCTTGATTACCATTAATGAATGGTTCCTAATTGCTTGTGGATTGCACTAAGAACCGATATTGAATAAACATGTGGGTAGATGATTCTTACCCTTTAATTATAGTAGTGAACTAACTTTATATTGTGGCTCCTATCACTCCTTTGCTATGTGCCAATTTCAACAACCTATATATTGTGATCACCCCTTTTATATGTTACTAACGGTCCGCCCCGGCTTCGCCCGTGGTAAATATTTTGCAATTAAAGGTAGCCTATGTTCTTTCTCGGGGTCTAAAGATTGTCTGTGCTAAATTTCATCAAAATCGGTTGAGAGGTTTAACCGGGAAAGCGTAACAGACAGACAGACAGAGTTACTTTAGCATTTATAATATTAAGTAGGGATTACAACTTTACTTTATAACAAACTTTAGTCATCGGTTAATTATTTTGTTGAACTGTACCTTTAATATATTTTACAGCAAGCGTGGGCGGACGGATACAATAATTTTCATTACTTACTATCTTCGCAAGTATGCCATAAAATGTAATGAACTCATAACTGGATCAAGATAATTGCACTTTTTATAAAACGTTCTTATATGTCTGAGAATTTACGAATCATGCTAATAAATTTTAATGTACCTATTGCAAAATTATTAATTATACTAATTTTAACTTTTTTACTACTTACTACTGTTATAAATAATATTTACTACTTTTTCACGAAAAAACCATGACAGGTAGTAAAAATGAAAGAGAGTGAAAGAAAACAAAATATATTTATTGGCACACTTGCAATCAGTCATAATAATATTATTATCCACCGAACTAGTTCTACACACTCTTTTTATTGCCTGTAGCTTCGCCCTTTACCAATGTGTGTAAATATAGTAGATAAAAATATAAATAGTATTCAATATTTTATTGTATTACATATCACTGCATAGTAGCTGTAAAACAAAGTCGCTTCCTGCTGTCTGTCTGTGCCTATTTATGCTGAAATCTTAAAACTACGCAAGATATTTTGATGCGATTTTTTAAAGATAGAGTTGATCTCAAGAAAGTTTTTAATATACATTTATTAAGTTACCGACAACACGGGAGATTCCTGGAAAGCTTATAAATAAGTCAAACAGGTATATTGTATTAAATATTACTTAATTATAATACATATCAAAAACACACTGATTGAGAAATATCTTGGTTTCAGGCGGCTGATATCTCCGGAATTAGGTCGACAATTACAGAAGCAATCTTCACACAGCATCTAGAAGTCAATCAGAATTAATTCTGCGAACATTGAAATACACATTCTAGCCTAGTATTAGTAGATTAGTTGGAATGTCCTTGGTTGGACTAAGAATAGGTACTATATACATTGATACAGTTGAATAGTGTTCCAAATTTTCCCTTTTCAAACTATTAATATGGAGTTTTTTAGAATTTAATAAATCTTAATTGTAAGAAAGTATTGTGTATATACATATTATAGGTTGCATTAATATCCAATGTAATAGATATTTGAAAAAATTGTGTTTGCGTGAAAAAGGCGTGAATATCGCTAGTGGCGTTAATTGTATCCGTTATCAAATCATTCGTTCTTTTAAATATATATGGAAAACTAGCGGTCCGCCCCGGCTTCGCCCGTGGTACATGTTTACGTTTTCTGTACATAAGAACCATCCTCGTACTTCAAGGAATATAATAAAAAAAGAATTATCGAAATCGGTTCAGCCGTTCTCGAGTTATGCGCTTACCAATACATTTTACGATTCATTTTTATATATTATATAAGAAGATAGGTATATTAGATATGAAAAAAATGTGTTTGCGTGAATAAGGCGTGAATATCGCTAGTGGCTTTCATTGTAATCGTTATATGAAATCATTCGTTCTTTTAAATATATCATTCGTTCTTTTTTCGAGGGTAGGCGCTCAAAAAGTTAGTAACGTTTTTTTTGAGCTCTGAGTTTATAAAAGTTTTAAAAATAATTTATAGCAATTTTTCACTATAAATCTATGAGTCTGTAAAGTATTACACCTACCAGCATATCATCCTTACTTTGATTTCCCTTTATTTGCAAAAAAACACAAACACTGGTTTTTTACTGGTACTAAGATGGAGAACTTGAAAGAAAACATTGCACAGATGACTGAGAATTTTAACACCAGGATGGCAGAGTTCCAAAAGCAATTGCAAACTAACAACACACCTGCCTCCTCTAATATTACTACGGAATTTTCACTCTTCCAAAATTTTATATTGTCTTCGCTGAAAATCCTGCAGAGTGAAGTGGAGATGTTGTACAAGCTACATGACATACAGGAAATGCGGTCTCGTCGCAAGATTCTTCTTCTGCACGGAGTTAAGGAAGACCACAATGAAGACACAAAAGCAGTAGTGTTAGCGACTTTATCTAGCAAGCTTCAGTCGTTGAACCTTGATGCGGACTCCTTCAGTCGCTGTCACAGGATGGGTCATGTGAGTACTAGTGCTGTCAAGCCTCGTCCTTTATTAGTAAAGTTCAGAGATGTAGCAACGAAGAATACTGTCTGGTTTTCCAAAACTAAGTTCAAAAACAGTGGTGTCACTCTCTCTGAATTCCTCACTAAATCTCGACACGAAACTTTCATGGCCGCTAGGAAGAAGTTCGGGCTCCCCAAATGTTGGACCAAGGATGGCAATGTGTTCATTATTGGTTCTGATGGCGATAAGTACCAAGCAACCTGCCTAAACGATTTAAACACTATTCCGTGCGCGCGAGTGGATAATGTGCAATTGACCTCAAGTGTTCCTATGTTAAGCGATTCAAATAACTGTACTAAAGCCGCTTCTAGACCTAAAAGAATGGGTAATAAGATTAAATAAACTTATTAATATGCACATTATAATATTACATTGTATGTCCTTCTCAAACTAATTTCACCTTTATTGTTGTGTCTTATGTATCCTTTTTCTTTATAATCACCTTCCGTATGTCCGATTACTCTTTTTTACCCTCTTTTGTGTATTTTAAATCATTGTTAATTTTTGTGTCGTTTTTCAAATATTGTTTTTACATTCGAATGACATTCTGTCAGTGTCAAATGTCAATAATCAATTATTGTCTGATATGTCAATAGCAAATGTCAAATGTCAATTATGATTTAAGTATGTTTTTGTTTCGTTTCATGTAATTTTGCAATAACCTGTTTTATATTGTATTTGCTGGGGGTGTAGAAAAAAATAAGCGTTTGTTTGCTTATATTATATAATTTGTGTTGTGTATATACGTATATATTATAATATAATACATATATTATTTAATATTTATTTTATTGTCTATTGTATATAGCACGTATCTATTTAATAAATTCTAATATTCTATTTTACTCTTAAATCTTTTCGGTGTTTGTAAGTAAGGTGTATAAACTGTTTACTTTTGTAATTAATGGTTAAAGACGACTCATCTAGTGATCTTAACTATATGTCTCTATCTTCCGAAGACGATAGTAGTGACGATAGTTTTCGCAGTTCTTCCTTTGTTCCGTTAAATAATTTCCTATCCTCTTGTCTCCCTCCCAGCTTGAAAAGTTTCAATGTAATCCATATAAATGCCCAAAGTTTGCCTGCACACTATCCTGATTTCCTCTCCTCCTTCGACTCTATTAATGCCCACGCTATCCTTATTTCCGAGTCTTGGCTCAAACCCTGCCTTCCTTCCTCTGCCTACTCACTTCCTGGTTTCCACTTAATACGGAATGATCGCTCGGGGAGGGGTGGGGGAGGCGTCGCAATTTATCTACGGTCTCACATTCCATTTAATATTGTAAGCGTATCGCCGCAACCCCCTCCCCCTGACGCTGCTGAACATCTCATTATTGAAGTTTCCTTATCCCATAAAAAAATCCTCTTGGGTGTGTTTTATAGTCCTTCCCTCTCCATTAATTACTTCCACTCCTTCGAAACCATCCTCGCAAAATTTATTCCTATCTATGAGCATTCCATCCTTATGGGGGATTTTAACACCTGCCTCCTTAAAAACGATTCCCGAGCCAAGACTCTCCTTTCTATTACTGAATCTAACAACCTTCATCCTCTCTCCTTAAAACCTACTCACTCTATTCCAAACTGTTCTCCTTCTCTCCTCGACCTAATCTTTGTCTCCTCTCCTAACCTCGTCCTAAAATATGGTCAGTATGATGCTAGTGCATTCTCTCATCACGACCTTATTTTCCTCTGTTACAATTTGCGATCTCCCAAACCTAAACCCAAACTCGTGATGCGACGCAATTTTGCTGGGATAGACATCGAAAGTCTTCACCGTGATGCCGGTAAGATTGACTGGTCTGTTATATTATCTGCCGATACAATGGACTCGAAAGTTGATTTGTTTACTTCACTTCTGACTCAGCTATACGACCAACACGCACCCCTCAGACCAGTCAAACTTAAACATTTACCTGCTCCCTGGCTCACGGATGACCTCAAGTCACTGTTAAATTTAAAAGCGAAAGCTAAAGCCAAACTTAAGTCGAATAACAATGACTTGAACAGGGAAAAGTATGTCAAGATTCGGAATCGTTGCAATACATGTTGTAGAGATGCACAACGACGCCATATTCACTCATCTGTCGAGAACGGCGACTCCAGTAAAATCTGGAAATTCTTAAAATCCATAGGAATTGGTAATAAACCTAGTAACCCCCTTCCTGATAACATTAATATAGATCTTCTAAATCAGCATTTCACCGCTTCTTCTCCTATTTTAGATAATAACACAAAATCAAACTCTCTCCAATATATTTCTTCTTTACCAATTCCTGATTTCCCCCCGTTCCATCTGAGCCAATTCGCTAATGGTGATGTTAAGAAGAGCATAATGTCAGTATCGTCTAATGCAGTCGGTAGTGACGGCATTAGTCGTAACATGATCATCCCTATCCTTGACCTCATCATTCCTATCGTAACTCATATTTTAAACTTTTCCATCTCCTCGGGTACTTTTCCCTCTGCTTGGAAAAGTGCTCAGGTTATTCCTCTCCCTAAAAAGTCCAAACCCTCCTCCCACAGTGATTTCCGACCAATTTCTATTTTACCGTTCCTGTCAAAAGTTCTTGAAAAATTAGTGCATCAACAATTCAGTATTTTCCTTAACAGACATAATTTATTCAATCCTTTCCAATCCGGTTTCCGTCCTGGTCATGGGACGACTACTGCTCTCACCAAAATCACCGATGACATTAGACTTGGCATGGACAACAAACAACTCACCGTACTTACGCTACTTGACTTCAGCAATGCTTTTGGCTCTGTTGACTTCGAGTTACTGCTGGGTTTGTTACGTTCACTTAACTTATCGCCATTAGCGTGTGATTGGTTTCGTAGTTATTTATACGGGCGCCGGCAGCGAATTGCACTCGATGACATTTCATCGTCCTGGCGCAATATCAATGCCGGCGTGCCTCAAGGTTGCGTCTTGTCCCCTCTTCTCTTTGCAATTTTCATTAATACTTTAACTCACTCTTTAACTTCTCTCTACCACATGTATGCCGACGATGTCCAGATCTACACCCAAGCGACTCTGGAAGACTTGCCCAAAGCAATCAGCAAGGTCAACAATGATTTGTCGACCATTGTAAACTGGAGCAAGAGTTTTGGTCTATTACTCAACCCATCTAAAACTCAGACAATCATTATCGGCAGCGCGTCATTTCTCTCAAGGATTGATTGGGCAACTCTTCCGGAAGTTTTGTTGGACGGCATACAGATTGGATATAGTACCCACGTTAAAAACTTGGGTATTTTTATCGATCAGACCCTGTCGTGGGATGTCCATGTGAAGGAAGTTAGTAGGAAGATGTTTGCTTCTGCTGGCTCACTTCGGCGCCTGCGCAACTTTCTGCCTATCCCAACCAAAATAATGCTAGCTCATTCCCTTCTCCTATCCCACCTTGATTACGCCGACACCTCTTTCCTTGATCTTTCGGAAGTCCAGTTGAATAGACTTGAACGCCTTCAAAATTTTTGCATTCGTTTCATCTTTGGTTTGCGCAAGTTCGACCATGTGTCGGACTATCGCAAAAAGCTCAACTGGCTTCCCATCCGCTTCCGCCGCAACTCCCATATCCTACATCTTCTTTTCTCCATCCTCTTTGATCCTAAAACTCCTCACTATCTCAAAGATCAGTTTGATTTTTTCACTTCTCCCTTCCCACGTTCTTCCAAAACTCTTCTTCTGCGTGTCCCTGTCTCGAAGACCAAATTTTATGGTAATTCCTTTGCAGTTCGTGCAGCCAAACTTTGGAATGAACTCCCACTAGAAGTGCGTCAGGCACAAACCTTAAGAAGTTTTAAGCACCTACTTAAGGTACATTATCTCTCTCTTACCTAGCTTATTTCACTCTTCTTTATTGTTATCGTATCTTCTTTCCTATCCTTATTTTGTTATATATTATTATATTTATTCGTTGTATATGATATATTAATTTTATTTTGTTCATTTACGCCTTGTTTTTTGCTCACCCACCTCAATCAAAATCTCTCCTTACGCATATACATACGGTAGCCTGGAAGAGATCGCTACCTAGCGATAAGGCCGCCGTTTGTACATGTCTTTCTCTATTTTATGTTCTTTCTGTATTTGTACTTTCTGATGTGTGTGCAATAAAGTATAAAATAAATAAATAAATAAATAAATATATATGGAAAATATAAAAGCTCTTTACAAACTAAAACATTAAACACGCTGTATATTGAATTAAATTTATTATCTAGATATACATCATGAGACTAATAATACAAACTATTTGTATTCATATATGGTAATAGTTATGAATTTAAATTAAAGGTGACTATTCAAACCTTATCAATTAAATCTGGCAATGTTTGCTTTCAAAATTAGTTCACATAACAATTATTAATCTTAAGGTTAGTTACATATGAAATTCTATTGCAAGAGAGTATGTAGTAACAAAAGGAAAACAAAGAAAGTGTTAACAAAGTTAAAATTCACAGGAAGTTCTGTCGTTTTCTTTTCTTACACAGAGTGTAAATAATGTAATATCGATTAGATGGATTTCACCGATTTACCGAATAATTTTTTATGTGCAGGTAAGTAATTGAAGTATACGGTTCTAAACATCTTTATTATTAGTTGATTTCTGAGTAAAAATCTTGACTCATTATCTATACTTCTATACTAATACCTATTGTAAAGAGGAAAGGTTTGTAATTATGTATGTATGTAAGGTTTTCACGCATAAACTACTGGACCGATTTCAATGAAAATTAGCATACATATAGAGAGTAACTTGGATTAACACAAAGGCTAGGTTTTATCCCGGAAATCCCACGGGAACGGGAGATACGCAGATTTTTCTTTGAAAACGCGGGCAAAGCCGTGGGCGGAAAGCTAGTATAACATAAATGTAGAGATTTTATAAATCTGGGCAATTGAATTATTGTGACAAAATCGTGCGTAATAATGTAAAAGCACAGACAAACAGTTACTTATAACTTGTGTAAACTCTGCAAAAATTTAGTTTTCTATTGGTAAAGTAACTTATATCGCTCAAGGAATAGGAAATCTGCTAAATAGTTTTTGAGTTTATCCTAAGCAAGTGCCTTTATTTTTAAATAATGAAATCCCTCTAACAATAGTAAAATAAATAACAAAAAACAATAATTCATTTTTGTATAATAATAAATGATTAAATTCTTGAAACAATTATGAATACAGTGAAGAGGTTTCAGAGGGCAACGAACAGATAAAACGGAAATACATTGAGATCTGTTTCGATTGATATCCACTAAGCATCAAATTTAATATCTGCCTGATCGATATATCTCCCATAAATTCTAAATAATTATATTTGATCGGTTTATTTTAGATCCAAATACATTATATTCGTCGTTTTCTTGTAATGCGTTAACTTTTTGCAAAAGAGAATTTAAGTAATATTGTCTAACCTACAGTACAGTACCTACTCTACATATTTTAACAGCCGTACAAATAAACGAGTCATAACATTTTATGATAAGAATAAACTAAGAATAAGGAAAAATCATACAAATAAACACGTAATAAGTTAAACCTACCATAACGTCGTAATAAGTATTCATACTAATGCTATTTCATAGTTATTCCGGCTGTCACCCTAGTATAAGTCTGACATAAACGAATAAAAACACATCTTTTCGTACTTTCTGTAGTAAAGGTTGTAATTTAGAAGCAATTTTTAATCTTAATTCGAGATAATGGCAATGAGAGCAATAAGAGAAGTAGAAGAAGTTGAGCAAATTAATAATTTCATTATTGAAATGGAAAATCCTGTAAGAACAAAGAGATCAAAACATACGAAATTAGGAAAAACCCCTTTGATATTTATAATGATAATAAGTTTCGTAGAAAATATAGATTTTCTAAACCTGGAGTTATGTTTTTGGACCAGTTATTTGGCAACTCTCTATATAAAGACAGACGTGGTGGTGGTTTATCTTCTGTTCTCCAGATATTGATAGCTTTGAGATGTTGGGGTCGCAATCAAGTAAGTGTGTACCTTACTATATAATTTTAATTATTTCATTAATAAACATCATTTTTAGAGTAACCCACACAATATTTTTGTATTTGTAGTTTGCTGTGCAAGCAATTATGTAGGTACTAGGTAACTAACCTAACTAAAATATTTTGATTAACTTTCAGATGCAAGATGATTCTGGTGATATTCACGGTTTGACTCAGCAGTCTGTCTCTACTGTATGTCATCGGGTAGCAAGGGCAATATTAGTGAAAAGGTTTGATTACATTAAAATGCCGCTATCTTTAAATGAACAGTTGAAAGTTATGCAGCAGTTTGAACTGATTGCTGGGTTTAAAAATGTGGTTGGTGCCATTGACTGCACTCACATTAAAATACCAAAAGTCCAAGGACTTAGTGGTCAATATTATATAAATCGGAAAGGATACAGTTCCTTAAATGTACAGGTGTGTGTTATTTTATTTTTTCTCAAACTGCATAAAATCTATCTATATGTAAACTATCAGTTATATATATCCACCATATTAAATTGTGTGTTGACTCACCAATTATTTAATTTCAGGTAGTGTGTGATGCAACATTAAAAATAACGAATATTGTTGCTCGTTGGCGTGGCAGCACTCACGATTCACGCATATTCAGTGAAAGCCGAATAAAACAAATTTTTGAGAGTGGGCAAATACATGGTAGATTACTAGGAGACTCTGGATATGCTTGCACTCCGTACTTGTTTACACCCCTGCTAAATCCTTCTACTCGGAAAGAAGAAGCATACAATTATGCCCATATTAGAACACGCACAAGTGTTGAAAGATGTTTTGGTGTGTGGAAGAGTCGATTTAGATGTTTATTATCAGGTTTTCGAACAGCTCTGGACAACACCAAAGCATATATAGTTGCTTTGGCTATATTGCACAATATAGCCATCGAATTAAATGAGGAATCTTTCTTTGGTGATGATGATGATGACGACGATGAAGAAATACCTGCTCAACCACCAACAGTACCCGCTGGTATCAACACATTGCGTGGACCTGCAGTACGGGCCACATTTATTGAAGATAATTTTTAATTATGTATATAATATGTATATTATAGTATATTTTTATTATGTAATTTTATTTAGTTAGTAATTATGTACATAAGTTTATAAATAAAACGATAAATATTATATTATGCATTTTTATTAGTATCCAAGCATTTTTGTAAAATTTCATGTTGCAATTTTAAATTTTTCATAACTTGCACATGCATTTCAGCCATTTGAGTAATTCTTAATTCATGTTCCTTTTGTAGGCGCTCATTTTCTTGCATTCTAAAGCTATGCATGTCTTTATAAGAGGCTTCAGCAAAATCAAAACTATTTTGTCTTGCTATCTATAACAAACAAGAAAAATTTAATTATCTTTTGATACCCTAGATTTACTAAAATTCTAAGTTCTGCCCATGAACAGCTACCAACATTATATCTATCACACATTTAATATAATTATATATCTCAATAACAAACATTTGAATAAAAAAATATTTTGGAAATAAGTAGAAATTGAACAAAAACAAATATAAACTAAATCAAAAGTTAAGATGTATATAATTACTGGTGTTTTTTGTTTTTGAGGTTTTTTTTTTGTTGGTTTTGGTGGTGTTGTTTCTTCTACTGCCTTGCCAATCTTGTTATTTATAATTTCCTGGAATTAACAAGAGCAGTTCATACAAGTATCTACCTGAATATAATAGATAGATATTAATCTAACTACCACTATTACTACTACTTAGTGACCTACTAGTGATCATTATGTCACTTGATATGGTTATACCTGGTTAATATCATTTAATAATAAATTGTATGATTATAATAAAGGAACACAAAAAAAATCCCTACACTACTATTTCCATCCATTGGTGTATTTGGTTCCACAGGATCTGGATTCCCACTTATTTCATTTGTAATATCCTGAAATAAAAAACACCCATGATGAGACCACTTAAAGAACGTCATTACAAGATAAATCTTGGTAATTATTTACTTAGTAATGTAAACAAAGGAATAGTATTTAAGTTAATTTCTAACCTTGATACCATCACAATCAAACTCATTAAAACCAATCTCAAACTCCTGAGGTACCATGTCCAGTATTTCCACAGCATCTGGGGAAGGAGAAGGAGGTTTGGGGCCACCCCCAGTTTTATTTGACTCTCGCCTAAACAAGGACATTTCTTTCTTCGAATTTAATTTTTGGACCTTCCATTGATTAATTAATTGTTTTCTATCCCTTGTTCTGATATTTGCTAGATTAAAACTGAAAATAACATGTTTCAAATTTCAAATTCAAATGATTTATTGTGATTCACAGGTTATAAGGGTTATTACAATGTATGAGGTGATCCGCTGTGATCTGCCATGTGGCGTACAATTTTTAAAAAATGTTTTTCAAATGTTTGGATACATCAATAAGGTTTATAAGCAAACTAATATACAAAACAACACAATACTTACTTCTCTGTTATTTCGTCCCAAGCCTTTGTTTTTTCCTTATTTGTATTGGTAGTTAAATCCTTATTTTCTATTATATTTAGATAGGGTCGTAAGATATTCCTAAACAGTTGCTGTGAACAGAGAGAGGTACAAGAAACATGATCGAAGCAAAGAAATTACCACGCATCAATTATAAATGTACATAACTCTACATACCTTTTCCTCCTTTTCCCAATTCAGACAGCGTTCTCTTTTATTTGCTTGCATATTTAATTATAATATAATAATATATTTCCAATAATATTTTCCAAATAATTTAACAAGACATACAATGAAACTTCGAAAACAAATTCGAATGGAGGGAAGTCTCAAGTCAATCGAGTGTCGATTGTCAAAATGACAGCAGAAACGCTTATCCATAGACAATTTCAATGTTTTTCATAATTTTATGAATGAATTGCTACGTTGCCGCTTCGCGCCTATTGCATAGCGTGAGCATAGTTACATCGACGTTATTCTTAATTTATTTGTATGAAGTTATGACATCCATATTCTTTATTTATTCCAATCATATCTATTCATTGCATAAGGTTTGAATAAGCAAGTTTTTATTTGTACGGCTGTAAAAATATAGGTAGGTAGTTAGGTACCTATCAACCTATATTTTTTGATGATATGTAATTTTTTATAATGTTAATTTATTTATTTGAATCTGAACAAAAATATCAGCGTACTTATTAGGTTCTTGGATCATTTTAAAAACTACAAAATAATAGAAAACAATGGCGGGATTAAATATTAAATAAATAATAAATAACGTTTATTTCTTTTATATTTTCATAGACATGGACATATTCATTATAGTTTTGTTCACAAGTAAAAAGTATAAGTGGCACCAGATTCATAATCAAAAATAATATACCTATACGTAGTAATTCTGATGCCGAATCATTATATTACACATACCATAATATTATTATTATTATGTACCTACTATTGTACTAAGAAAAAAAAATAAACAACAATATCTAAAACTAACAAAATCTGTTCTTTCCTTCTTCCACGCGCTTCGCAATCCGCACTAACTCATGTCGAACAAATGTCGAGGGAGTTCCAATAGTTTCCACTCGGAACACAGAACTTACTGCTTTATGGCCGTAAGTGGGGAATGCACTCGCTAATAAAGTTTATTTAGCGTATAATTTTGCGAGCGAAAATGCACGATTGCTGTTAAAGTGTGTGTTCGCTCATGTGTTTATATTATTTTGTAAGAGTTTTTATTAATTTTAAAATGGAAATAAAAATGATGGAATCGTCGATAAGTTTTTTATTTACCTATTCCTTAATTATAAGATATTATATTAGGTATATTAAGACTACATCTCCTTTATCATTAAAATAATATTACGAGGCATTTTGTCACATAACATTTATTTTCATTGCAATTTTATTTTTTACTTCAACTTTATTTCAACCCTCTAGGCTAATTTAATGTGATTTTCATGCTTCTTTGTGTAACTTATACCTTTCAACAGACATTCAATGAGTTTTACCAAAAACGATTCTTATTTAACGTAATATATCTTTGCATTACATTATAAGATAACACGAACCGGCACTTTCGTTCTTCAAAAGAATACACAAAATCTTCATATAACCTGTTCCTCACATTAGCTGTATCAAATGTCACTCGAGAGTAATGTACTAGTAATACGATACATTTGTATACGTCACAATGTTAAATAAAAGCTGTCTGAAATATACAGCCTTAGATATACAGCGTATAAAACAGTGTTAAATATTGTACAGTGATCTGAACATTAGTTTTCAAGCTGAATGTGCATACCTACCACATAGAGGTTCCATATCAGTGTTCGATATTGATACATATATTATATTTGAAAACCACAGTAGAGTCGTATCCCGTGTTTAAACAAATCATGTAGCACTCGCCCCGTCTCGTTGAAGACGGTTTTTCTACGTAGATTACATCTATATGTTGAAAGACAGGTAATTTCATAATCTAAGTATATGAACTAAACTATCCAATTAAATTTAATTATCTAGTATCAAACTAAACCACTCTCATAAGGATCTACAGCAAATGTGCTACGAAGTTCAGAAAAAAGGAAGAAAATCGATTATGAAACCCGGCTCCCAAACACAAATAGATAATACTATAAATAATTATGCAGTTACTTCGGCCACCTTTTTTTACATTTTGATATAGTATCTATCTGTAAGTATCTGAATCTCAACTTTTCCCATAGAAAAACGGTTGAAAATACTTGCGTAGATGCATAAAATCTACCATAAAAAATAAGTGCGTAAGTACACGAGCTTGTAATAATATAAAAACGTATTAAAAATACGTGAAAGCTTTGCGAATGTTATCAAATAGTAAAACCGTTATCGGCGACCGACACGCGCTCGAAAAATCTTTCAATAACACGTATAGGACAGCATGTTTTGGTCGTAAAAACATACCATGTTTCAGTAAATATACCTTTAGAATAGCTTTTTATATAATGCTTGAAACGAGTTTATTATTTCAAGAGAACCATGAATGAAAAATATGTTATGATACCAGCTGCACGTTGTTTTAAACAGGATAAAAATAACCTGGGATTGTATTAGTTTTAAATAACCTTATCACATCTATCTAACATTGAATTTTATGTTTTTGGTTTTAAGGCATTCAAATGCTTTATAAATATTTTATAAAGAATAGAAAAAATTCAATGACGAGGCGGGAGTCGAACAGATTGGATGCGGGTTCGAGTCCCGCCTCGTGATCGAATTTTTTCTATTATTAATACTACTTGGTAATTGGAAAAGTGCAGATGACTCCATCTAGATTTTATATCAGACATGGTCTAATTTGGACCAGAATTAAAATTGTGCTCCGTAATATTCTGTTCAAACTGAAAGATAAGTAAGACATTTTGGAAAAAGCTCCTATAATGTTACAGATCATGAATACTTGAGAGTTGTCACGTTGCTTCTCGGAAACATGTTTGTCACTAGTAGGAGTCGATTATAATCCTGAACAATTTTCCACTAGATTTGTTAGAAGCCCACGCAGGAATCCCTTCAAAAAGCCCTTTGGGAATACGAGCGTGATGTTATGAAATGTTTTACTAGCTACCCTTTCCATGTATCATTCTAGTTTTAAAACCGTACGTGGCAAGACTGTAAAAACTCATATTATTTACTTCCTTTATATGGGTAAGTGCAGCGTTGTTGAAGCGATATTTATGGCGTGGCTTCTTTTGAGTTTGGATTAGATTTCCTTGTAGATCCTTCTTCATTTTATCTATTTATATCGAGAAGATGGAAAACAGAGGAGGAAAGTTTTGAAGACCTTTGCTTGCAGTTAGTCGAGTTTTTCATTTTAGTATAAACCTCTGATCTCTTGAATAGGTGCGGATAATGTTTGATATAGGTAGTTATAGGTTGAGTATTTTTTCTTGACAATTTTGAAATTATATATCATAGTATGTTTTTTTCTTTTCCTTGGTCTATCTTTCAGGTAATAACTTACAAAGCTTAGATTAAGGATTGGTCTCCGCGCGCGCGCTACCCCGCGCTAAGTTACAAAGTTTATTAGTCACTATTAAAAGGCTCATTCAAAAGCTTTTCGTTTAATCGGTAAATAATAAAGAAAATGCAAAGCTGATGTCTATGAATTAAAATCGTATTATTCCCTTACTATTATGTACAAAGGGTCGATTATTTATAACGTATTTTCTATTGATAAATGAAATTTAATAGCCACACGTCACGTCATATCCATCAACCAATCAGGGTTAGGGATTTCAAGCGTGAAGCTGCGTGGAGAAGATAAACACTTTTCTTTGGGACTTACCCTTTGTATAATAGAGAAAATACAGGGCAATAACCTTTTTGGTAGTGTTTTAATGTGTTGTGTTGTGGTTTAATATAAAATAGGTATTAAAAATCATGTCATAAAATCAACGTGAAAATGCGACGTAAAATAAAGACAACAGACCAACACTCTTTCGCATTTATATATTAGTAACAACTTACATTTTTTGTAGAATAAACTATGCTTTGTTAACCCATGAACACAAAGATTTAATTTATATATGGTCAGACAAAGGAGCAAAAATGTCGGCTCTTGGCAGCTGCAGCTAACCCAACATTAAGATTTATGATATGATGTAATGCCAAATTAAACTGGAATTTATGCTTCAGATATATAGACCGGGAGATACTGACACAAAATTTCGAGTCATTTGTAATAGGATGGCGGTTCTACAGGGGTCTTAGTACGCAATGACAAAAAGAAAAACGATGGCGTGAACGCTGGTACCGGCGGCTTAGTCGCGTGGGCGTTAGTCGAACTCGTCGGAAAATAGCGAAAGTCAAACGATTTGTAACAGTATGGCACTTATTTTTCCTGTAAGTTTGAGGATCAACAAATATAAATACAAAATTTCAAAGATCTATGTGTTGGAAATCTTCACTTATATAAATTAATAATAAATTAAGTTTTCAAGTATGACAGCACTTTTTCCCCCTACTAGAAGTATGGCAAATATAATAATGGTCAGATTTTATCAAATACTCTCCAAAAATCCAAATGCAATACTGGTACAAAAAGTTTGGCGAAATAAAAAATTTTTGCAGATTTTCGGCGGTATGGCGACCATTTGGAATCGTCCGAAAAGTATGGCATGGCGATTTTCGTAAATGGCTGCACGACGATAGTTACCTGTGCAAAAGTTAGCCTGGTACAAATGGTTGAATGATTGTTTTATTTAAATCAACACATTCGGATCGGTATGGCGGGCTGTAAGTCACACCGGAAAAGTATGGCATGACACTACCGCCTACTACTTTTTTATGGGCTATCGGTAAATTCTAAAATTTTTGTGTTACAAATCGTTTGACTTTCGCTATTTTTCCGACGAGTTCGACAAACGCCCACGCGACTAAGCCACCGGTACCAGCGTTCACACCATCATTTTTCTTTTTGTCATTGCGTACTAAGACCCCTGTAGAACCGCCATCCTTGTTACAAATGACTCGAAATTTTGTGTCAGTATCTCCCGGTCTAATATTATAGTTTAAGAGTAGGAAGAGACGCCATTTAGGACCTCTCAATACTTAGTATTGGAAAGCAAGTAAATAATGGAAAGTCTAAAAATATGACGTTTTTGAGCCAGAAATCCGCATTCTCTTTTTTCGTGTAGGTACCCCGTGAAATTTCAGAACTATACATCTATCCTACGAGCTAAAATCTTTCCGTTTGAACTACATAAGGAAGGTATCTGCAAAATAACTAAATCTTTTCGAATAATATACCTCGAGACGTGCAGCAAAAGTTCAGGGGTTAAATTCCCTACGATCCGGCCATCCAATAACTTACAGGAAATCTCTGAAATATTTCAAATATAACCTGCATGCGTCATATCAATTTGAGCGTTGCAAGTCAGTGAACAAGCAATAACTATTATACTATATGTGCTCGAAACATTCTGCCATTCTGAATCCCTTAAGCCGATTTAGCTTAATATAGAAATGAATATGATTCGACTTATCGCATGTTGCATGGTATTTATAAAATTGCATATCTCTTGACGTAAACATCCTAAATTCTGATATAATCCCACACTAGGAAGCTATGGAAATTGCATTAAATTAAGCTCTATCTATTAAACTCTAGTTTACTATATCCTTACTTAAATGAATGGGGAAAATGTGTTTGTTTGTCTTTATTCACAACGTAACGGAGCTATTTTATTTGTTTTTCAAGAGGCAATTAAGAGACTAGGATCGATATAATATTATAGGCTCCTTTTATACCTCAATCCCGTGGTAATTTCAAAGCAAAGCCGCGGGCGAACAGCTTGTATTTTTATACAGGTATGATAGTTAGATGATAAATGAAAATAAATGCCTGTGTTTATCTGAATATTACCGAGAATATCTGAAAACAATTTATTACGATAAATACACGTAAAAAATAAAAGAGTGAAGCCAAATAAAAACATGATATAACTTTTATAGCGAAATTACATAATCATTGACTTCAAATGAAATACGTGACTACGCATTAATGAGTATTTATATGTTATATAAACTTCATAAAAATCGTAAATGTATGTATCAACAATGTGTTTGTATGTTTCAATAGTACCTACATGTTATTATATTCTGTGATTTCAATAGAAATTTGGATATTTGATTGTTTTCGCAAGATTTTTCATAGATAAGCATGGGTAAAACTTTAGTTACCTTTTAAATTCAATTGTAAATTTTAAAATGTCCAACAGTATTATAGCATGTACAATAAATGATATTTTAGAAGCAATTTCATAAACGCCTGTATAAATAAAATAGCAATTGTGTCAGTCAGAGTAAAAGTACTTTGTAAATACAATATGTACACGAAAATTCGTCTTCCCTCTTCATATCCATTTATTACTGAAATGCTCTCCATATCCTCGTTTTTATATAAATTGAAAGGCTTAAGGATAAGGTTCAAATACCTATTAGTAAATGTAATTTCTGGGAAGATTCTCAAAGGGTTGCAAAGGGTTGTAAGTAAATCTTTCATAGAAATTATTCACAAAATTAAAGTGTATGTATCGATTTCTTAAATCGGTAAAATATATATATCTAAGTATTTGTACAAATATTATTAAAATTGTCAAAAAATCCGAATGTTTTTTCCTTTGGTGTTTAACATAATATTTTGGTCCTTAAAATTTTTCAATATATAGGGAATATGTTTCTCATTTGCCGAATTTAACCTGTCAGAGAAAAATAGAGCACTACCACTCCATAATTTTATATTATGATAAATACGAATAACATTTCTTTTCATTCAATTAAATTTTCATACTTTTTTGAATACCACCAAAATTCATAGATATTTTATCTTCTATAATGAGAGTACCTTCCTAACATAATAAACCTACCCACGAATTCATAAGAAACTTTCAAGTGTGCTTTCGAGCATAATATATTTACCTACTGAGATCGCAATTTTGGCGGTATTTCGAAATTATTACTCGACTTCATGTCACTGTGTCAACTGTCAACATGAGATTTTATTACCATACGTTATAAATATAATTCTCAGTCTAAAATAAAGGAACATGCGTAAATCATTTTCATCAATCTATTACAATTCTATTTAATATAGTGCAATAAATAAGATAGATAATTATTAAATGTTCTGTAATAAAAATATACTTAAATTGTATGAATAGGTAATTAATTTAAGGAGATGTAGGGCTGTAAACGTGGCCTGTAACTGTAAGAGCAAAACCATGGGTAGAAACCTAGTATTTTTAGAGCTAGCGCGCAAGAGCAATTTTTGTCTCCGCAACTATTTTGTCTCTCCCATCAACTCTATGGGCTAGTAAGAAAGTGCACGCACGTAGCGACGCAACTCCCCATAGAGTTGATGGGAGAGACAAAATAGTTGCGGAGACAAAAGTTGCTCTTGCGCGCTAGCTCTTAGACTCTTAGTATGTTTAAACAAGCTACTATTAAACAACTTGATAAATCGCTGGCAACCAGTATAAAAAAAAAGAAAATATTCAATACGACGAAGGTTTTAAGAGTGAATAGAAGAGTTAGGATATATGAATTATGAACCTCTTAATTTATATTAGAACCTCAATGACAAGGAAAAATGAAATATCTCCTGAAAGCAGTTAAGTTGGCTAAGTGCATTTTAGATTATTAGTGAAGATGCTGTCGGGTCAGGGATTAAGCTTATTGATTGGATATCGAAACTTAGATCAAAGGGTTTCAAACTGTATTTACTTAACATAATATCATTATATTGTCATGTGATTTTTTACGTATGAAATATTTTCAATACATCTTAAAATTGTGAGTACATCTTTTAATATATTATATCTAATAAATCTCGTGTCACAATGTTTGTCCTCAATGGACTCCTAAACCACTTAACCAATTATAATAAAATTCGCACACCATGTGCAGTTCGATCCAACTTAATTGAGAGATAGGATAGTTTAAACATGTAGGTACCACGGGCGAAGTCGGGGCGGACCGCTACTTAATAAATAATAAATATGTAACTCCAACATAACATAGTTACGGTTTAAACTTTAAATCACCGCTATTTTTTACACCCATGACCGAGTAATAGTATAAAATACAAATGCCATGACAACAATAAATTAATTTATTTATTCAATCTGAAACGTGGAAATTCGTTTTATTTTTCAATACACAATCCTTTTGATGTACACTTTCAATTGACATGTGCAATGTAATGTTACATTACTCAAGTATTAACTAATCAAATTCATACGACACGCCTTTGTCTTGTAAGGGTTGAATTTAGAGATAAATACGAGGCAATTTGTATTTAAATAATATATTCCACATAATATAATGTACTTGAGTTGGAATGATGAATGGAATCCACGACCTACTTAATTGGTTTTATGATTTATCCTCCTAATTTTAGTACAGTAGGATAAATTAAAATCGAATTATATTTATTTATAATATAACGTTTCAATAATCAATACTTATTATACAAGCAGTCTGATAAGAAAATAAAGAAATTATAGGAAAGAAAATCTTTTGTAAAAACTATGTGTAGCTTGAAAGCTTAGTTTGAAAGAATTAAAATTGCGGTTGAAATCACATTACATCGCAGTTACTTAATTTTATAATGTTCTGTAAAATGCATCACTTTCTATAGGTACCTGAAATTATTCTGGAGCAGATAATATAAAATTGTAATAATAAAATGCCTACTTCGTAAATAAATAGGATCTTTTCATATAATATTTATATAAATTAAATATTTATATAGTTTGTTTCTGAATGTAAATGGAAAAAAGCAGAGTAAAATCTTATATTACATAAAATTAATTATCCTAATTTTTGATGAAGAACCAAATAGACTTGTATCATTTCCACAGATTTTACTTTAAAGAAGCTGTTATGTCACTTGCCAATGTCAAAAACATAAAAGCGCGCTTCTTCGTAATTCGTATTTGTTTTTTTTCTGCAAAGTAAAGTAAACAAATTAAAAAAAATGTGTTGTTGAAAATCAAATAATTTTTATTAATCCTAAAATAATAAAGTGAAATGACAAAGGGTCGACAATATCAATACAGCTACACTCAACTCAATACTGAAACCGGGTAAGTTATTAATTTAGTTTTACATATTATTTATGTTTTGGTACATAGATGGATTTGATAAAATGTATCTTCTTTATTTAAGTTTAATATATTATTTTGGATTCATTAGGTACCTATTTTTATCTCAATTTTTGTATATGATTGAAGACTTATTTCATGTATAATCATAGCATTCATTATATGTATTATTAAGCATTCAATCACTCTAAAAGGACATACATTATTCAATAAAATTAAATATGTATTCCTTTGCCATAGCAATAAGTAGTCTAAGAAAAAATACACAATAATATGTCTGTAGGTGTGAATGAAAATTACTTCTTATTGGAAATAAGAGTAGAGTTTATTAGAGTTAATAATTGCAATACAAATAATTATTTAACCATACAATGTAATATTATTATTGAAAAGTAACACCTTCTGTTATACTTTAATAGTCACTTTAACCATCAGATTTTAATTACTTAGATTTTAAAGAAATTCAAACATAATGTATGTGTACTGTTCATTTTCCCGTCCGACTAGGGCCTTCCCGGCCTCCTCCACTCAAGCGACAGCCCAAGCTGAGGTTCGAGATCCCCGTCAAGGAGGGACGCCCTTGTGCATGTCGCTACCAGGGTGAACCTTCAGTTCACCCCCGCGTCCGCGTTAAAATGTAGTAGCCCTTCTGGCTAACATTGAGGAACACCACACAAAAAAAAAACGTTCATTTTTTTTTTTACCTAAAGATTATTTTGTTCTTATTAGTGTTTAGTATGAAAGTACTACTATACAGACAAAACTGTGGGCCTGAAGTTTTCACAATTACAGCGCTATGCTTGAATATGGGCCTACTTTTTTAAACTAGCTGCCCGGGTAGACATTATTCTGCCCCATAGCCCTTATTATGTTCTTTTGCTCCATAAGAACTATCTTCGTGCCATATTGCAATTGCCAAATTGATTAAGCCACTATCAAGTTTTAGAAAAAAATTTGATGATTAATTTTTATTTTACCAACGGTCAAATACTTCATTATTATATAATCCATACTAATATTATAAATGCGAAAGTAACTCTGTCTGTCTGTCTGTTACTCAATCACGCCTAAACTACTGAACCAATTTGCATGAAATTTGGTATGGAGATATTTTGATACCCGAGAAAGGACATAGGCTACCTTTTTTGCAAAATATGTACCACGGGCGAAGCCGGGGCGGACCACTAGTACTTCATATTTAGATATAATTTATTTGACATTTTGATGGTGTTTCATTTGATTATGAAGAAGAATATCAAACTATTTAATAAATTTAGAAATTAAAGTTTTTACATGATTTATTTATTATTTTAATATCCCGATGTTTCACACACTTTGCAGCGTATTTCCAAACTATACAAGGCCAGCACGCAACGGTGTGAAACTAATCACGTATAGTTTGGAAATAACTTTTTTACAAAGTTCTTCCAATCTATACAACAGCAGTACGCAAATACTCGCGTATACTTTGTAGTGAAGTAAGTAAGAATAGCGTTCCAAAACATACAGCGCCAGTACGCATACGGACTAATCGTGTATGTTTCGGAGTAAGCGCGGCGTTTTTCCATTGCTCGCGTTTATATTATTGTATTGCCTTTTTTAAATCTATTATTACAATGCATACACGAATGTTGCGTACTGATCGTGTTTAGTTTGTATCGTGGATGCTTGCGTCTTCGTTCCCGACTATACTACACGACTTACTTACAATTGACAATAGTGCTAAAAGTAAAAATCTAATAAGTCCAGAAGAAGACGGTTACGAGGCGACGGAGCCCCGCTTTGCGGGGCTCCTATTTTTGTGTAGTTAAAAAAAACACGAACCTAACCTAACCCACATTATCTGTTACCTACCCCTTATCTGTTACCTATTTATTTGCCTAAGCTTACATAATAATATTTTTATTCCATATTTTACTGAATCAAAAATAATCAAGGAGAATAAAAGTAGATAGATATAGCTGTACCTTGAGCTGTACAAATATATGAATACCTGTTTATTTATTATTTCGTTCAAGTGTTAGTAGTGTAGTATATTTGCGTACTGATCGTGTAAGTATAGTTTGGAACGAAGATGCAAGCATCCGCGTTACAAAGTATACGCGATCAGTACGCAAAATGCGTGTATATATTGTAATCACAGACTTAAAAACAGCATTACAATATATACACGAGCAGTTTCCTATGGTTGCGTTCTGGCTATGTATAGTTTGGAAAGACGCCACTTTGCAGCGAGCATGGTCACAGGGAGATTGAGATGTTATATGTCTTAACGGCCATTCAAAAATATATCGTTCATCATCGTTCATACCTTCCCTGGACTATGATACACATTTCAAAACCAAAATCAGATAAATTGGCTCAACCAATCTCGAGATTTAGCGTGACTAACGAACAGTAAATGATTTTTATACATTTTATGAAATTTTCTAAGTTCATTATCTAGCATTATTACCATTACAAGACCTATAACTGTGCCTATAACGTCACGCTATCGCCTGGCGCCTACATCATTGATCCTTCTATACAGACGTCATAAAAATCGAGTGGGCGATATTTAACCAATATATTCTCAATTGCTAGTGGGAGTTTACTGTTAACTGTGAAAATAATAGAACCGTTAGGTATTTCGATTTTTTTTTTAATCAAAGTTGTCATGATCGCGAATATATTTTGGTATTACAGAATAAACTAGGTATATAGGTTTTAAATTTTAATCATGATTTGCGATCGTCGCGGTCGGTACTTACTAGAGTTGTAAAAATACGAATTTTTCATTTATATGCGGCAATTTTTTTTAGTCTTTGGTATAGTTTAATGGGTTCGATTTGGGTGGAGACTGCTTATTCTGATAGAGTTATGAGTGGTTACTTAAACTTGCTTGTTGTTAATGTTTGTTAAGGTTTGGAATAAAAATAACAAAGTTCATAGAGCTAATGAAAACAAACTCTATTCCTAACAATGAGGCGCTGGCCCTAATACTTGAGAAAATTGTCCAAAAATTTTCTCAAAATAAATAAAAACTGGGCAACGCGTGGAAAACTATCAAAGAAAGAGCATTAGTCTGTTTTCATAGAGGTCCAAAGTCTAATTTAGATACGAGCGGTCATTATAATATTTGGAAAGTAAAGTAAACTTGCTATTCTACGTCACGTATCGTATACGCGGGGTGGGTCGCCCGACTGCACATTCAGTCGTCGAGAGGCGCGGGCGTCGAAAGGCTTGCCGGCCTCGATACAAAACAATTAAATTAATAATTTCTACATAAGTGTGTGTGTTTGTGTAACAATGAGTGAAGAGAACGCAGTGTCGGATGATTTGAAACGACAGGCGGCTATGTTTTATAATTCCACGGAAAGGTTTGTTTTCATTTCGTTTAGAAATTGCTTGTTGATACGATCTATAGTCGTTTGAGGTTGACGCCCGGTGTTCAACATGTTTTGGAGACAGAAAATGCGAAAGCCAGTTTGAAGTTTATGTGCAATTGTTTTTACAGTGTTTCATAAACTGCAATTGCAAAAAGTTTATGAATTAGTAACTCAAATATCACAATTACTCTTATGAACTATAATTAAAAAATGACACACTTTTGTTATAGTCACAATTCAAATAATTATAATTATGTTTTACGAACTAATGCACACATTAAAAATTTCACGGTAATTACTTTTAATTATTAGTTCGAAACGTCGCATATTGGAGATTATTTTTGTCCATAATTAGAAGAAATAATACCTACTTAGTACTTATAATATAGCGAAGAATATTATTGTTCCTCGTGTGCCCGATTAAAAAAACAAGGAACTTCGGCACAAGGTCGCAAACTCGTTTTTCTACAATCTATCTTGAACTTACGGAGAAATATCACCTAAATGATCGTACACTTTGACTTATCATATTAGAAAGGTGAAGCTTCCCAACACGTTTGATTAGGTATATTGCCTCTACATTCACACGGATCTTAATATGTATATACTATATACTAATATCACTACATAGTATAAAACAAAGTCGCTTTCCCTGTCCCTATGTCCCTATGTCCCTATGTACGCTTAAATCTTTGAAACTACGCAACGGATTTTGATGCGGTTTTTTTTAATAGATAGAGTGATTCAAGAGGAAGGTTTATATGTATAATAACATCCATGAAATAGTGGAGAAGTACTGTTATTTTTGAGGTTTCTAATGTGATGTCGTAAAAAATTACATTGTTTCCGCTTATATTGCAAACGCAGGCTGAACCCTACGAGTTTTATCAAAATAATGTACTAAGTATTATACATATTGAAAAGGTCTACAGAAAAGTCCGCGATGGTATATGTCTATCTCTTATGGATAACCCACAATAAAATTTTTTTGTCATTTACTTTTTACGACAAATAAAAGCTAATTTTCGAAGCGATTTTCACCAATTTAGCATTAATCCTTAACAAATTAAATACCTTGAATACATTGTTCATTTAATATAGATCTATATGGCACTTTACACCGTATGATTTAAGTGAATATTTTCGAAGATATTACAGATTTAAAAATTGCGGGACGTAGCGTTTGCGGCGGTACCGGCCGGCCGGGCCGCTATGTTTTTATATACAACGTTCACAGTTTTTCTGTAGTGTATTTAGTATCAGCATTGCACCCGTGCGAAGCCGGGGCGGGTCGCTAGTTACTTATAAAGTTGAAGAGTTTGTTTGTTTGCTTGAACGCGCCAAGTCCATTTATCGAGGAAGGCTGAGGCTATAATATTATATCATCACGCTAAGACCAATAAGAGCGGAATAATGTGGGTAGGTAAAACCACGGGTCACAGCTGGTATATTATATTTTACTTCTTTCTATTACTTTATGCATACTTTTATCTTTATTAGTTTACGTAGTTTTATAATCACGATGTAGTTCAGTGTAAAGAACCTTTCACAGAAACTGTTGTGTATGTTATACGCTCAATTCCTTTTATTAGTTTGGATTTTATTAATGGAGTTACTCAATCTTTATCTGAAAGATAAGCTACTAAGGAGAACGAATAAACTGTGCGGTTTGTTTTGCGATAATTGGTAGAGCGATTTTAATGTAGAGATACCGGTAAAATTGTCGTCACATGAATATTATTGTTATTTGTTTACAATTTACATGAATAATCATAATATTTGTAAAGTGTTCTGCTTCTTGACCGAGGTATAGGCCGTTGAGCGTAAAAATAATATAGGTATAAAAATGAATGTTTTTTTTGGTCAAAATTTTACAAAAAAATACGGGACATAGAATAACATTTCAGATGATAACCTCTACTTTACTGCAATACTCTATATCCTAGAGCATTTCTTATATAGATAATGCAGTAATAAAATTCCTTAAGATATACATAGAGTTTTTGCAACTAATATTTCGTCTAACTTGAAGTTTATTCGACTCTTAGGTGCAACCTCCATATTATAGTTTCTGCTGCAGCTAACGCTCGGTTGAGTAGTCTTGTCGAGGTCTTATATATTTTGACGAATGACGATCCAGAAATAGGATCTAGAATCGAAATTCTAGACCGACAGAATATCTGTAAGTGGTTAAATATTGTTGTAGAATATCGTTTATAAAATCACGTTTGTATAATACAAGCTGAACCTTTTAAATTCGTCTTCGCTTTATATTAATACTAGCTGTGCCGCGCGGTTTCACCCGCATTGCTCCGCTCCCGTTGGTCTTAGCGTGATGATAATATATAGCCTATAGCCTTCCTTGATAAATGGGCTATCTAACACCGAAATAATTTTTCAAATCGGACCAGTAGTTCCTGAGATTGCCGCGTTCAAACAAACAAACTCTTTAGCTTTATAATATTTTAAAATTTTCCCATTGTTACACTTTATGAATACTTTGCTCTATATAAATAGACTAGCTCTATAGAAATATACAACGTTAATAATTTGTCAATTCGAACCAGTAGTTCCTGAGACTGGCTCGTTCAAACAATTTTGTCATGCATAAATATAAACTAATAAATTACATAAAAGCCAATGCAAAATAAGTAGATATGAATTTCCCATCATGGTTAAACGGTGGAACCTTGAAAACTGAACACATGAATATTAATTACATATTGTTATCTATACTTTGTGGTTGGCGAGGATTCTGCGGAAAAACGAGCAAAAAATTTACATTCTTTCTTTATTTTGCTATACGTACTTGCATAAATTCATAGAATCATCCAAGTAAATCATGTAGGTACATAAAGGAATACAACAACATGCCAAGCTATAAGGGAAATTAATTATATTTAGCATATTTCTGTTTACAATAACAACTTTTCATTTCTTTTAACCTATTTTTCACTGTGATGCAAAAATAAATGACATTCTGTCACAAAGATACCACATTATATTGCGATAGGAGTCACTTTCAAATCTAGTGCAAGTCACATGAGCACGTAGAGCTAACTTTCATGTCAGTTGAGTTAAAACTTAATACTACTTCGACTGATTACATACTGAAGTAATTACAGTCACATATTACATACGTAATCACAACTCGTCTCCAAATTCACGTTAATTATGCCTAGATTGCATAGAATAGGTAAATACTTCTCACCGCGGATCCGTACTGAATATTTCTCTATTTGAATGTTTTCACTTTCTACTTGTTAATATGTATGTTATAGTATATATTTAGAGTTATTGCCTAAACCACGAAGGTCTATCACAGCAGTGACGAATATGTTATTAATTAATAATTGTAATTTATTCAGATGCTCTAATGTTATCTAATTCTAAATAGTATTATATACTAGCGGTCCGCCCCGGCTTCGCCCGTGGTACATATTTACATTTTCTCTACATAAAAACCATCCACGTACTTCAAGGAATATAATAAAAAAAGAATTATCGAAATCGGTTCGGCCGTTCTCGAGTTATGCGCTTACCAACACATTTTGCGATTCATTATTATATATAACTAGCAGCTTCCGCCCCGGCTTCGCCCGTGGTACATATTTACGTTTCCTCTACGTAAAAACCATCCTCGTACTTCAAGGAATATAATAAAAAAAGAATTATCGAAATCGGTTCAGCCGTTCATGAGTTATGCGCTTACCAACACATTTTGCGATTCATTTTTATATATAAGAAGAAGAAGAAGAGTTAATGTAGTCTATAATTAAATCACATTTCCGTATACATTCTTATATATTCACAATCCCAAAGCAATTTGTTCCGATGCCATGGATGCTCAATTATTAAGTGCTCAATTATTGCACACAATTACTTTTCCATCAAGCAACTAATTGCTTTAGTGACCGTAGTAATCTTCTGGAAATGTTTCGGATTTATCCAGCATTTAATATAATGGTTATAAATGTGCAATTTCTTAGATGCCAATGTTTTGTTACGAGGAAAACATGTATTTTAGGACCTAATCTTGTATGTAGTGAATATATGCAGTTTAGTAGACATTGAAAGGTCAGAGAAGCCTCAATATTATTGCTATTAAATAAATGTTAAGACAAAATGTGATAGAAGCTGATATTATATTCAGAATAATTTAAAATCATAGTTCATACAATATATTAACTATCTACAGTTTCTACTGGTTCAACAGTAGTTTTGGAGCTTACAATGCCAAAAAATATTCCTCTTTAAATAAGATTTAATAATGCTCGATTATCCACATAGGATATTAGGTAACCTGTTCATTTTCATCATTAGCATTAATTTCTGAGTCGGAAATTAAATAATTCCTAAAGCCTATCTAGACAAGCTGTAGAATGTCGTGGGAATATCCGGTCATTAACTTTTATATAAAATTGTACATTGTGAATGGTCTTGTATTCATTTTAGGGCCGATTTTTCAATGCTTGGATAAAACTTATCCGTCGAATAAAGTATTACACGATAATATTAAAATGTCACGTAAACTGTCAAATACGGGCAATTAGAATACCTTTTTAAAATGGTAGTTTTATACATTATTCGACGAATAAGTTTTATCCATGCATTGAAAAATCGGCCCTTAATTGAAGTCAGGTACTTATCAAACGTTTTTAGGAAAAATAATGTTATTATATAACAATTCATCTATAGGATAAGGGTATTATTCATTTAGAATAGAAAAATGAATTCAGTACTACACCCACACTCTCGTATTTCGTAGTTTGTTCTAATCTCGTCCTTAATGCAATTGTAATAAGACTTAGCGAACCTCCCACACACATAGCTTACAAGTTAATGAAACCATTGTGAATACCCACGCAAAGATTCATATGATCCCTGCATATATTTCTTGTATGAGAAGATGGAAAAATTGTCCCGTCTGGAACCTACAAGAATGGATGTTTATCGTCAAATATCTTACCTACTCGCTTCTGAAATATAAATAATGCATCCCAATATTTTAAATTCAGATGTTGGTTTGGAAAATAATGTAGAGCACTATGTATTATGTATTTGTACAAGATTTTTAAGAGAACCAGCTCACAGTTATCATAAAAAATAAGGTTTGACCTTAAACCTGGCTACCATGATACCATAGAGCAGTATTATTTGTAGTTTGGGAAGTGATGGCGCTAAACGACATAACGCCTTTATTTTTCTACAGCGGAAATAATACTATTTAGAAACATTATTGTATAATATGTAGTCATTTATCACAAAAACCCCAATTAATAACCTTGCCGATAATAGTCGAAAAGCAAAACATTTGTCCGATATAAATTACGGGAGAACTTTTATTGGTTTACTTGATTTACGGATTGTGATTGGATACGGGTTGATGAATATGAGTAAAACGGTCACTAGATGAATGGATAAGATGAAGAGTATAATATATTTTTTTATATTTTCAGGACAATTTTCACACACGGCACGATCTGATCCCATACTAAGCTTTCGCTTGTGTTATGGAAACCAGATGGCTGATAAACATACATATACAGGGTGTCCCACTATTGGTATACTAAGCGCGAAGGGACTTGTAGTTTTGCATACACTGATCACGTAAAAAATATATAAACAACAAAATTACGTCAAAATTTTTTTGATAATTTTTTCCTGAAAATCCATGTTTTCTTCTCTAGCTTCGCGCAGCCGTCATATACCGCTTCTCTAATGTGAGCATTTTGTCTATGAAAACATAATCTTAAATGATAGCTCACGTGCTAGTGGCAAAAATGGGCGGGTTGCTTGTTATGGGTGTACACATAGAGTTTTAAGAATTCATCTATTTGAAAAAAAACTGAGTCTGGAATTTTTTAAGTATTTTTTACGTACTCAGCGTAGCCATAACTATAACCTCCTTTAAGCTTAGTATACCAACAGTGGGACACCCTGTATATAATTTTAAATAAATACTTATATAGATAAATAACATCCAGACACAGAGCAAATATCTATTTTCATCACACGAATATTTGCCCCGGGTGGGAATCGAACCCACGACCTCTGGCTTGGAATGCAGGGCCACTACCAACCAAGCCAACCGGTCAGTCGAATATAAAACGCTATAGCCAGTACTACAATGACTTTCAGCCGGTATTGATTTGAAAAAGGTTTGAGAAAGCCTCGAGAAAGCTTATTTCACATAGGTACAAGAAAATATTAAAGCACCATATAGGCATAGTTTCAAATACTCATTTCAGATACCGGCCGTTTACAGTTTTATTTAAATACATGTAATGAACAAAATGATGCGATGATTTCTATGAAATCATATAATCAAGCTTACTCCTTTTGATACATGTAATATTTCCAAAAAAGTAATAACCTCCATTGTAACATGACATCAAAGCAACGACACTCCGCAGAAATGGGTTTTCTTTTCTTTTGGATTGTTAACGTTGCGTTGTCTCTAAATGGCGTTATTGTTTTTAAGTAATTAATAAATATGCCTTTTTATACACAAATATATTTTGTATTTTTTAAGTAATTAATAAATATGCCTGCTTATACACAAATATATTTTGCATTTTTTTAGTAATTAATAAATATGCCTGCTTATACACAAATATATTTTGTATAAGCTTTATTATCTTTAATAATTGTTTACTTTGCTTGTTTTGAGACCTGTCTGGAACAGATTATAGATTCTGTAATTACAATGAATGTTGTCATTCAGATCGGTATTTAGCTCGCATAAAACTGCGTTTCACATTATAGAACAAGTGGGTCATTGTTGTAGCGTGGATCCGTCACTTTGTCGGATTTATCCTGTTGTTTAGATTAACTTAGTTACTTATTTAGATTT
Organism: Colias philodice; assembly: GCF_061535455.1. Classification (NCBI taxonomy): domain Eukaryota; kingdom Metazoa; phylum Arthropoda; class Insecta; order Lepidoptera; family Pieridae; genus Colias; species Colias philodice. The sequence continues at coordinate 10,911,276 of NC_143096.1, forward strand.
AATTACTTTCAGATTTTATCCTAGCGCGTAGCTTGACGTGTGAACTTAGATACTTACTAGCTTTCCGCCCGCGGCTTCGCCCGCGTTTTCAAAGAAAAACCCGCATAGTTCCCGTTCCCGAGGGATTTCCGGGATAAAACCTATCCTATCTCTCAAGTTGGATCGAACTGCACAATGCACATGGTGTGCGAATTTTATTATAATCGGTTAAGTGGTTTAGGAGTCCATTGAGGACAAACATTGTGACACGAGATTTAAATAATTATATATATTACTAGCGACCCGCCCCGGCTTCGCACGGGTGCAATGCTGATACTAAATACACTACAGAAAAACTGTGAACGTTGTATATAAAAACATAGCGGCCCGCGGCCGGCCGGCCGGTACCGCCGCAAACGCTACGTCCCGCAATTTTTAAATCTGTAATATAGACATATACCATCGCGGACTTTTCTATAGACCTTTTCAATGTGTATAATACTTAGTACATTATTTTGATAAAACTCGTAGGGTTCAGCCTGCGTTTGCAGTGTAAGCGGAAAAAATGTAATTTTTTACGACATCACATCAGAAAACTCAAAAATAACAGTACTTCTCTACTATTTAATGGATGTTATTATACATATAAACCTTCCTCTTGAATCACTCTATCTATTAAAAAAAACCGCATCAAAATCCGTTGCGTAGTTTCAAAGATTTAAGCGTACAAAGGGACATAGGGACAGGGAAAGCGACTTTGTTTTATACTATGTAGTGAAGATGTATTAACTTGCATTCAACGATAGCTTAGTGTTTGATATAATAATGTAACACGTTCCGGATTGGAATTAATTTGTATTCAAAAATATTTCAGCCTTATTTAATAAGATAATAAAGACGAGGATTATAGGAAAAGGCGGCATTCCAAATCAATGATGTTTTATTTTATTAATCATAAAGGTAAGGAATAAAATATTTGACTCTAAAATAGATTATTATTAAAGCATGATGTTGAAAATACAGCATTTTAGGTAATTTCAACATGACACAAAATACGAATTTTTATCAATTTGACGAAAATGTCACTGACAGAAAGCCCATAGAAGTAGTACTTATGCTACATTTCTATTGAAAATATATCATATCGTCTTTGATATATAAGAAGGATGACAAAAGGAAATAGGTGTTCGTGTTAAATAAAAGGCAAACAAAAGGTATTTCTACGTGCACCAATGCTATCGATTTCATTGACTGTTCATATTTCATGATAACTATACGAGATAACCTAGCCATTCATTAATTTAGATACATAGATTATTTGCTTACCATATACTATATGGAGCGCTGCTAATTCTATTACTATCTAAATATATTAGTTCAAAGAATTCATTGATTTTATTTGTGAATAACATCCTTTTTCATAGCATTTATTGATGTATCTGAACTAGGCCGTCAGAAATATTGCGACGGTGAAAATTTTGCCATTATTTTTCCGCGACAATTTATTCTCGCAATCCGAAAGGGACATAATAATACAATGAATTATTATTTATTTAATAATTCATAATCTCGTTTAGAGTATCGTTAGATAAATTGACTTTCCAAAACCGAAAAGAAACTAATATTTAACCAGGAAGTCGTTACTTTAATACCAAAACAAGCATGATTAACACAACGATAAACTTCATAGAGCAACTTTGATAGTGACTCAAAGTTAACATTGCTTCTGAACAAGCTAAATGAACTATGCTATCATTATGTAAATACCTGTGTAATGAAGATCCAAGAATATGTGCGGTTTAATTCGGTTTATGACGGTCGTAAAATAACAGTTTTAAGATTAATCGCCTTGTTACATCTTGTATTAATGGTGTATGTTATGCAAGAATTTTCCAAGGAATTGAATCTATAACTATTAATATTATAAAACTGAACAGTTTGTTTGTTTGTTGGTTCGTTTGAACGCGCTAATCTCAAGAAATACTTGTCCGATTAAAAAATTTTTTTCGGAGTTGGATAGCCCATTTAACAAGGAAGGCTATTATAGGCTATAATATATCATCACGCTAAGACCAACAGAAGCGGAGCCGCGCGGGTGAAACCACGGAGCGCAGCTAGTGTGTAATCAGTAATCACAGAACATAATATAAACTGTGTGTCTAATATTATTGTTGGTCCTAATCTGAAATAACTTGAATAGCAATACATATGAAGCTGAACAAAGAACAAGGTTATATTTTTTTAATTAGGTCATTTATTCGGACATTCCATAATGCTATATAGTTCAATGATTGATTATTTGTAAAATATTTACATTTACAAAATTAATTGTGCAAAAGCGTGCAGTTATGGACGTCAAATGTTACAAGGAATACGAAGCAGTTTATGAGTCTCATAAAAATATAATAAAAGAAGTATATTATTTGTATACAAATATCAATTTGCATACATATTTGTACTTGTATATTTTTAAGAGATTCAATATTTTATTTTAAATTGTATGAAAGATAAACCGCAATTAATAAAAGTCAAAGGAAACTTGAAAACATTCAAACAAACATTTATTCATACAGTTACATAAAAATATATAATATATAAATGGCTTCACATAACAGCAATTAAGGATTTAATGACTTCTACTATAATTACTTCTTGCAATTACAGCATTCATTATTTTCATAATGACTGATTTAACTTGCACTTGATTTTTCGAATTTCGAGTGTTTAACTTTTTCTATTTTTAGTTTAGTCAAATTTAACTGTTTATGTGTTATGTGTTAAAAATGTGACTGTCGTTTACACATACACAGCAAACCACAACACATTTTATGTCGAATTATTGTTATCACTATAATATCCAACATCACACAAGGATTATTTTTCAAATTGGTTTGTACTTATGTCCTCACAATGTTTGTACATGTAAAGCACTTATTTAACATTAATCTACATATTGATATAAGCATTAACCGTGACAATAGATTGTAAGATAAGATTGTTCGATTCAATACGATTCTTTAATCATGTATCTTAATAGTTAATACCTATGCACGTAGTACCTACGTACCAGTACAGACTTTATACATACTTATATATGAAATGATTAATATTATAAAGCTTTTTTGTTTGGTTGAAAGCGATAATCTCAGGAAGAACTAGTTCAAAACGAAGAATTAAGAATTAATTAAAAACGCTAAGTATCGGATAGTCCTTGTATCGTCAAGAAGAAAGAAAAAAAGAAGGCCCTATTAAATGACGCATTGACGAGTAAAAATAAGAAAATAATAATAATAATAAAGGCGTAGGGATGTGACGACCCCATCGCCCCCGGATGGCATATCTACAATAGATATCCCAACCGTGCAGTCAGTCATCCCGCAGGGCACCTTGTGGCGAGGTGTCGGGGAGTAGCGACCCCGCGGGAACCGAGCGCTCCCGGGGGAGGCCCCTGTCCTCACCTCCGGGCTGTCTTTGTGACAGTTCGGAGTGAACAATGACGAGGTTCAGGATCCCCCACCTCTGGCTTGCCTTTGCTGGCCGTCCAGAGTGGAGCCGCCAGAGCTATATGCTCGGGGGTGGAAGTGTCTAATGGCGTAATAGCGGGGAAACCCGCTCCGGGCCCGCGGGCCCGCGATGGTGAAACCGGTGCCGCACCTCTCTACACCCCTAGCCGTTCAGCTGATGTTGCCCCCTTGTTGCCATTCTCGGTAATCTTTTTGGGAGCCCATCGACCGAACTGGCGAGTCACCGTCTGCCATTATTTTCAATTTTTAATATTGAAAAGGCAGACGTCCATAGTCCCCATAGAACCAATATACCAGTCCATCTAACACCCCCTTCCATAACCCAGTTTTGTTCATTTCCATTTTTCTGCAACAGTCCTACATTGGCCGCGGACTGCCCAGGGCTGTATCTCTATAGTGCAGTCATGGGCAGGCTGCGGCTGGTGTCCCACAACACATTAAATTCTCTAAAGGGCCTCTGCGTGTTGGACCTGTGTCCCCACGTAAGCCTTCCAAAGGACCGGGTATCTTCCTTCTGGTGGTACCCGTGTATTATGGAGAGAGACATAATAATAAAAGGAGGAGGACTGGAGCAATGAAAAACGTAGAATTTACAAAAAAAAAAACTATTCAGGTTCAACTGGTCAGGGAGTAGTTACTTCCCTTCAATTAGTTTTATTCTGATATAAGAATTACAAAAATGAACTCGATATAACAAAAATATAATATATTGATTAATGATTAAGGTAATCTTCGAATAGGCAAAAGATTCTCTATCTAGTACCTAACAGGCGGCAGTGCTTAGTGACATAGAGAGCAAAATAAATATCACGAAGCGTTCCTTTTATTAGTGATTTTTCGAAATGTCAACTCCAGAAAAGCACATCCGGATAAATATTATATTACAAAGAGTTTCACGTGAGAATATATTCAAACTATGTAAAACTATCCATGGACTATACGAAGAAACGCAGATAGTAAAAGTTTCCGTAAGAAAACCTCTACATATTAGGTCTATAGGAGAAAATGAGCATATCAAATATTTTAAACAAGTCAAGATGTTACGCATTCAAATGCCCTTATCTTATAAATGTCACATAATATCATACTCCTAGACGAAACAAGTTTTTTTTACTACAAAAGATATTATATAACAAGTATATGGTGCAGAATTAAAGATTGCATCAAGGAGCAATCCTCCTTTGATTTGACTCCATCTATAGGTGCTATTTCGCACAATCCTCTGGTTTTCTCTAGGTATAGTTATTTCGCACCCCTTAGCTCCGTGATAAAGAAAGCCACATCAAATGTCATTTCTTGACCTAATTCCGTTTCCATTGTAGATGAGGCTTACCTACGAGTTATAGCGGGATTGCAGGATAAAGGATAAGTGGAGGCTTTGTGAAATGAACTATTTCTGACCAGAATTATTAACGCTCACCCGGGGCAAACAAAGAGTTAATTAACTAAACGCTTAAATCATTAGCTGTGCAGTGAAAGTTTTGACCATTAGTTCGTGAATCGGACAACTTTTTAGTGTACTTATGCGGATTTGAAATAATAATGATGTAGTCAACAGAATAATTGAAGCTAAAAAATACAAATTTTAGAACCTATATTTGTTATTAATATTTTTAAGCCACTTGAGTGAGATGAATTAGCGGGAATTAACAAAAATATCAATTTCCTAGGAAGTAAGTACTGAATAAAGTAAATAAAAATCAAGCACGGATAATTTTGCAATTCAATGCTCGAATGTGATACTTAGTCGTTAAGTTATATTTTCATAACAAGGTCGATGCATTCAAAACATTTAATGCACTTACTTCGCTTAGATAGTATGTTTGAAGACGGATATTAAATTTGAACTAACAAAACTAATAACTTCCTTTGATTACAATTAAAGAACGTGACCCAAAATTCACCAAGTTAAGGAATGCAGATAAAGCAAAACATAAGGTACGTGTACCATAGGTACTATACCGATATGATATAAGTACCCGATGGTCTATTACATGCTACATATATTACATTATCCCATTCTCTGGAATTGCTCTTGCAGCTATAAACTGAAACACATTCACGATTCCATCATGGAATTATCTATGATCTTCCCATATACACAAATAGCTTAAGGTTTTGACTTTTGCATTTTCAAGAGATATAGGTAGATCTTTTTGGCGTTAACTTAATTTTGTTGTTAACATAATTCAAGCATTTATTATAATTTAATTTTACCAAGCACAATTAAACGTTATGGCTTGATGAATCTTAAAAACTCGTCTATATGTACCTTGTTTGGTGTTTATTAAATGATTCAAAGGTTTGACTTCCTTATTGTTGGTTGTTTTATATTCGTATGCATTTTAATTCATAACATTTTAATGGCTTTCCTCATATATATGAATCATCTCTAAGCTTATTTACGTACGATAGTTACTTTGTTTTACCACTAGGTATTTACCTATTATTTTCCCAAAAACAGCATCTATAAGGATAAGATTTTTTATGTACGTTACTTATTCCACTAAATATTGATAGCCCTCTCTATTAAATTTTGGTCCAAATAAATCAGAAATGCAACATCCTTAAAATAAGTAATTGGGTCACAACCTAATTAGGTCGGTTGACATCATCGGCACGAATGTTTGGCCCAATAAATGTCCCACGGGGGCTTTTCTTAACGACATCTTGGTTACGAGCAAACCACTCGATTTACAAGTCCCCGCCGTGTTCGAGCTATGTAGGATTGCGGTTGCTAAATCGAAATCTCCCCTCACAGAGCTTTATCATTGCAGATTATATTGGGCAAAAAGTTGGTTATCATACTTCAATCCTAAAAACGTATTATAAACGAGATAATGCAATTTCGCTTGAGTGCCGTTCAGCATTGTACGCGTGGAGGAGGCGGTGTTTATTACGATTTACGACTGCTTTTGCATTTGCATTCTACGTAAATAATAGAGAAGTTGTATTTTTCTTGCGAAGTTTGTATAATCTTATAAATATAGGTACTCGCCCAATAAACAGTTTTAGTAAAACAATTCCATTCATTAAAATACAAACCTTGCAGAAAATAATAAATAATAATACAATGGAAATCCGGTGAATGAATGAGATGTGAATATACTTTATAATTAAAAGTAATTTACCAAAACACTTCAATGATGTTATGGAGCATTACAATTGCTATAATCGAGCCAATTTAATAGGCAACATTTGACGTCTATCAATTTTATCTTCATAGGGTGGTAACCTGCTTATAAACATCGATTAAAGTGAATTAATCGATACGGGCTTGAAACATTTGTCAATCGAACTTGAAACACATGTCAATAATTTATGATGATTTTTATTCCCAAGTAATCAATGCATTCGATTCTAATTGTCAGATTTCGATTTTTAAAGTAACGTCTCTGGTATTTAAAAAGAAAAAAGGTTTATTGACACAAAATTGTAGCGACGTCAGTTTTTTAAATCAAAAATTGTTTACTATGTTTAGAATGGTTTATCAGTAAAGTCAAATTCTAAAATTACTTGTATCGGTCATTATTATTATAAATATGTAATCGTTATTGAAAAAAGTTAAGCAAATGTGCAGTTCTAACAAAACGAAATATCATATTATTCTATGTCGTCGTTACTAGGTTACGTTGTTGAATTTTGTTGAACTGTCAAATGTTGCCTATTAAAATGGCTCTACTATAATATATGTATAGGACATTTATTATTCTACATACGCACCGATATACCTACACATTGATCTTACGTAATTTTTTTGTCAAAATATTCATGACCATTTCATGACAAACTTATGTAACAATACTTGGTAAATACTACATTAGGCTTGCCATATTTCGAAATAACCTTGTTTACTGAAACGTGAATGAAGTCAATTATATTAAAGTATACCTATATTTCTACATGTCGCTAACTGAATAGGCTTTTATATTTTTGTTAGAAACAACAGAAAATACTAGTTCAATTTACAGATGACAATTTTCGCTCCTTAGTTCCTTCGAAGAGACTCTCTATACATAATAATCAAGCCGTTTCGGAGGAGTTTAACTGAAAACACGACACGAGAATTTCATATATTAGTAGCTATTGTATATAGTACAGAAATGTTTATACCATGAAATAAATATTATATCTAAAAATAGTAAAACTAGAAGCTCCATACACCCACATACTTCAATGTTGACAATGGAATCCTGTTACAAAGGGCAAAGGTTTCACTTTCCTCTATATTACTATACTCTTTGGGTTTCACTCTCTCTCACGCTTGCTCGTTTGTCCTTCAAAATCCCATAGAGATAATAGTACCGTAAAGGGTGACCATTATTAACTAAAGTATAAAAGATATAATTTGACTAAAACAACTGAGGACCTCATATAGGAAGTGTGAACACTATGGGAAGTCAATCCACGATTGGCCGGTTTATATCTATATGTACAATCATTGCTCCGTATGTCAATTGAATGATTACATAATACAATTTTCAAAGACGCTATAAGCATCGTGACTTCTGTATTACGCGACCCACGTATGAGAATTTAAATTACCTGCTAGCACTTATAAGATATTCTTATACATATCATAAAGAGACCCATTCTGTGATACTTAGAAAGAATCACGAATTATACCGATTAGAGTAGAGAGATAGAGTACTTTTGAAATATGTACTCAAAAAAATGACAAAAAAGTACCTAGGTACTAGGTCCTACTGATTGCACATGTATTTGCACTATATACTTTAACGACTTCACCAACACATAACATACATAATACATAGGTATATACTATATGTATAGGTAATAGAATTAGTGTCTAATAAATTAAATCAGAAAGTAAATTATAAACATTATTTCATACTCATTTATGAATCGAAGAACTTTTGATGTTGTTTATAGCAGTCTCAAAGAGAAATACAAGGTTATCTTAAATTATTCATTAAACGGAATCTGAAGACACAGCTTGAATAAAAGATATATCATTTTTTCCTTCACAAATATTAGGGCAAGCTAGGCTATTCAGCTCGGCATTTCTAACGACCTTCGGCTTGGTAGATGATTCTTAATTAAGTCTTTGACTAGACAAATTTAAAACATAGTATGTAATAATAAAATATCAACATATGATATCACTATATTATACTGCCTATAAAGTAGTGGTGCCTGAGTGGTGAGGACTTCGGAATCGAAGTCGGAGGTTCGAGGCCCGGTGAGCGTGCATTAAATAAGTTGATTTTTCAATTTATCTGCGCATATCACCATACCACTGCTCGAAACGGCGAAAGAATAACCGAAACAGCAATAACCGTCATAGCTCGAGCAGAAAAGTCTTTTTCAAAGCACTATTATATCAATAACATGTTAAACGATCCGATCATGCGAAGATTATTGCAAAAAATAGGGACACAAGGGTGTGTATATTTGTCAACCAATCTTGCAAAAACTACTTTACAGATTTTGAAAACCGGTAGGTAGTTTATTTGGTCAAATTTCGAATTTGTTAGAAAGTTGTGCTGTGAAAGCGGAACGGATAGTTTTTCATTTGAAGTAATTTAATATATTCGGATGAATAATTTTATAATACTAGAATTATTCTTGTTCTAATGTAATTTTCATTCAGAGTTCATTAATTCCAGTTGAACAGAGTTATAACAAAAAAAAAGTATTCATGATCATATTCCAAAGATCTCTCCATAAAACTAACAAAGTTGAGACTTGGCCTCTTTGTAATATTATAATAGAAGTGCAGATTACTTCGATAAAATTTTCACGGTAATCAATCACTACATAGTATAAAACAAAGTCGCTTTCTCTGTCCCTATGTCCCTATGTATGCTTAAATCTTTAAAACTACGCAACGGATTTTGATGCGGTTTTTTTTAATAGATAGAGTGATTCAAGAGGAATAGACCGGGAGATACTGACACAAAATTTCGAGTCATTTGTAACAGGATGGCGGTTCTACAGGGTTCTTAGTACGCAATGACAAAAAGAAAAATGATGGTGTGAACGCTGGTACCGGCGGCTTAGTCGCGTGGGCGTTAGTCGAACTCGTCGGAAAATAGCGAAAGTCAAACGATTTGTAACAGTATGGCACTTATTTTTCCTGTAAGTTTGAGGATCAACGAATATAAATACAAAATTTCAAAGATCTAGGTGTTGGAAATCTTCACTTATATAAATTAATAATAAATTTATTTTTCAAGTATGACAGCACTTTTTCCCCCTACTAGAAGTATGGCAAATATAATAATGGTCACATTTTATCAAATACTCTCCAAAAAGCCAAATGCAATACTGGTACAAAAAGATAGGCGAAATAAAAAAATTTTGCAGATTTTCGGCGGTATGGCGACCATTTGGAATCTTCCGAAAAGTATGGCATGGCGATTTTCGTAAATGGCTGCACGACGATGGTTACCTGTGCAAAAGTTAGCTTGGTACAAATGGTTGAATAATTATTTTTTTTAAATCAACACATTCGCGTCGGTATGGCGGGCTGTAAGTCATACCGGAAAAGTATGGCATGACACTACCGCCTACTTCTTTTTTATGGGCTATCGGTAAATTCTAAAATTTTTGTGTTACAAATCGTTTGACTTACGCTATTTTTCCGACGAGTTCGACTAACGCCCACGCGTCTAACCCACCGGTACCAGCGTTCACACCATCATTTTTCTTTTTGTCATTGCGTACTTAGACCCCTGTAGAACCGCCATCCTGTTACAAATGACTCGAAATTTTGTGTCAGTATCTCCCGGTCTAGAAGGTTTTAGTATGTAATTTATTATGTTTAAGACAAAGCGGGCTAATCCGCGGGCGGAAAGCTAGTACCTAATGATATAATCCGTACCTAGAATGTAAACAAAAAACATTCGTAAAAACAAACGAAAACGACCTTACTTGATAATAGGTGCATCAAAAACGTAAATGTGGTAAAAAACTTAATTGTACTATTGGAAAACAGTAGGTAGTTTTTATTTGTAATTGATCAATGGAATTAGAGCGGAACCTAACTAGTATATAAATGTAACGTAAAGGTAATAGACCTGATAAATTATAGGCGAATTAAAAGTTATGGTACACGTTTTTATGCATACTTACCTATATGTCAATCACGCTAAAATAACTGAACAAATTGGAATGAAATATTGAAGAAGTAGAGATATGATAGAACAAAAATCTTGTATTTCCTACAACTATAGAGAATGCATAGGTCAATTGCCAAGGTAATATTATGTTATAATATGTTTCTTTGAATGGTTTAAGTTGTTTATTGTCGTATTTAAATTATATTGTCCACGATTTGAAAATAAAATCCTTTGAAAAGGCCATCACAAATTACTTATTCTTTAAGACTAGTTAGTTATAAATTGCATTTACTTTATGCTAAATAAATAACACAAAATTAATATGTCTATGTATTTTTGAATAGAAGGTGACTTTTAAACATATATCTAATCTTTATCGAAACATTTTCAACGTTCAAAACAAATAATAGTTGTGTAATAGAGCTCGTAGGTATGCTATACAAATAAGCACATAAAATATATATAATATTCTCCAAGCATATCTGTACATTATACAACTTTCAACGGCGGCATTCGAACAAACTTATATCATAACTAGCTGTTGCCCGCGACTTCGTCCGCGATTACGTCGTTTTTCGTCATTCGTCGTTTAAAAAAAATACGTGACACTTTATTTTTGAATGTTCTTAATTGTCTCTTATAAAAATAAACTACATTAAAATTGAATACTCTGATAAGAAAATCTTAAAATCGGAGGACATCGAAAATCTGAGGAAAACATGAATTTGATTTAAATTCTACATTACTTATGTAAATTAAATGTAGATTAACAGTTTGAGCGCATCATTATATAATATGTACCTAAGTATTAAATTACGTTAGTTTACATAGTAATTTTACTAAAAACACGATGACTTTCTTTCGCGCTCGGTACAACAAACTAAGCATGTTTGTGGTACGTGGCCCGCATCACCTGACCCCCCGCGAGTTCCCCTCCGTTACTATGCGAAAATACATTCGTCGCCCTACCGTAGGAAAAATTGTAATATTTTAAATTCGAGAAATATTGATTTCTTGTATTCGACTATTCGTTGTAGTCGAATACAAAATATATTTGAAGAAACTTAGGTTGGCCTTCAGGCAAAAGGGATCCTATCAAATGATAAACTTGACCTTGTATCTTAAAAGTAAGCATGAAAGGATCCTCTGATAATTGTTGAGCACCAAAGGATCATTTAAAACGCACTACTATAAGAGCGAATATTGTCTAAGAACTGTTTAGATTGCACATGTTCCTCTAAAAGTAGTGATTTCAAAGGTTCTGGTGTATCTTCAAACGAAAGCCGACTCCTTACTCCTCTTTAAAGCATTACAAAAAGAACATACTACTTGTATACGTAGTATATTATTATTAGTCTGTGATACTACGTTAATATCGCCTATACAGAAGATGATCTGTAATCAATTGTGAGGTTATAAGCAAACCCACTTTTATATTTGTCGGACCACACCACCGAATTCGTAGATTGATCTTCTATGTTTACCTCTTAAGTCATTAAGACTGTCGAAATCTGTCTACAGTAAGACGCGAACGAAGCTCGCTATTCGTCCGTTTCAAGAGACCAAATAGTTTCAATTCTTAATCTTTCATTAAACAAACTTATTAATCGTACTTGTCTCAAATAATCTTGTCTCAAATAATGGTAATATTCGCGTCCCTACTCTAGTCATTGCTTATGCTCATGTTCATCTTCAAAAGATCGAATAATATTATGGTGCACCCTATCATTTGTCAATCGGTCTTCATATTGAATAAAAGTTTCAGATTATCGAGATAAAATATGCCATTTGCGATCAGCTGTGAGACGTTATACCCTCTCAGTGAAGGTTTCGGTCTCACAGGATAGTACATGCCGTTCGCGGTCAGCTGTGAGCCGCAATTCTCGTTGTGAAGCGGTTTCAGGTTCTCGGCATAACACAATATGTTGTTTTCGGTCAATAGTAAGCCTCTTACCTCTAACGATCCTTGAGAACTCTTATTTCTCATTTTCTTAGCTTTGCTCGAATTTCGATATAAAGATTTTTTAGGTGGCACTGATGCGAGTAAATAAAAATTAAGTTAAAACGGACTGAGAGTGTTATAATCATCAATCATCATCATCATCAATACATATAATAAAATTGTGGAAAAGCGATGTCTGTACAATGAAAATATGTAGAAAAAAATTAGCAGGTGTTATTATTAAATCGATCTTGAACCCAAAACTGTAGTTAAAAATTTTTTTGTCTGTTTGTCTGTATGTTTGTGCACGCTAATCTCAGAAACGGCTTATCCGATTTAGATGCGGTTTTCACTAATGTATTGTGGTAATCTTCATTTAACAGTTAGTGTTTATTTCATGTCAATCGGTTCATAAATAAAAAAGTTATGACAATTTATAAGTAATCACGGCGAACATTTGCTAAGGCATTCTATTGTACACTGTACAGTGTACGATAAAACGTAATTTATCTGTTATACGCTACAGTTATTCCTTTACATGTCCAGATGATCATATCAAAATTCCCCAAGGGTTTGGGGGTAAGCTGAGGTAGTAGGGGGGGCGGGGTCAAATTAACATTATGGTTACTTCTAATAGGTAAATTTTCCACACAAAATGTCCTTTAAATTATATCGTATTATATTTTTAACCCCCGACGCAAAAAGACGGGTGTTATGTGTTTGACTGCTATGTATTTCTGTGTGTGTGTGTGTGTCTGTCTATGGCACCGTAGCTGGCTAACAGGTAAACCGAATTAGATGCGGCTTTTTTTTGTTAGGCAGCATATTTTCCGACGCTGGTTCTTAGATAAATTGTATCGAAATCGGTTCATCCACTTATTATACCTACATAGGGGTAAAAGTGGGAATGAAAAAAATGATATAATAATTTATTTTTAAAGATCGTTGGGAAGTTTATGAAATTATTTATTCCTTTTTCTATACACTTTTCTTCGTCTAAACGGTTAAGTTACGTGCTCCCTCTCTGTCTCTTCAGCCTTTAGTTACGTGCGTGAGACAGGAAACATCTAATTTGGATTTGTTGCTGGATTTGATAAAAATTGAGTATCGATTAAGCTGATCAGTGGCTACACCATACATTATTAAAAACATCCATTTAAGAAAGGAAGGAAATAGAATTTGCTCCTCTCCCCCCCTGGTTCCTAAAAAATAATATGACATAATTTAAAAGAAATTTTACGTAGAATTAGTTAGGCATTTCTTTTTTGATTTTCGATATTATATACTAATCATAATTTTTAATTACAATATTATGTAGTAACTATTTGGTATAGGTTAGGCATTTCATTTCTTGATTTTCTTTAATAAGTTGGTGCGTAAGTTTTTTAGCTCAGTTTAGTAAGAAATTTTAATAACAATTCTTTTAATTATTTATGGTAGTACGTATTTACTCAATAATTGTATGTTAAGTAGTAATTCAGCATGGGCGTAGCCACGGTGGGGCTGGGTGGGGCGCTTACCCTGGCTTTGATCTGGTAGGTACCAATTGTGAAGGGGAGTGGGCGTGGGCGTTGGCGTGGGCCTGGGAGTGGGCGTGGGAGTGGAAGCATGAAAATAAAAACAATTATTGTTGCCCCACCCTGAGCCCATGGTCATAGGTCCCATAGTCACTATTCCACGCGGACGAAGTCGCGGGCACAGCTAGTAGACAAATATAATCAGAAAGCTTTGAACTCCTAAGCTCAACCATAAAAGATAGACATTAATTATGATGTCGGGAGATATTTTTTATATAATATGGAGAACATTTCTTTCATACTAATAATTGTACCAAGTTTCGTTTAAATCCGTCGAGTAGTTTATGTTTCTATAACGGTTATACAGACAGACAGACGGACAAAAATTTTTGGCGTCAGTGTCGATCCCTAATCACCTCGTGATAGTTATTTAGGAAATATATTTCATGTACAGAATTGACCTCTACAGATTTAATATAAGTATTATTCATATAATTAGATGCCAATTTCCATGTAACGTTAAATTCGACTATACAATAACTAACAGACAACGCAGGTTACTCTCGTTTCCGTAAGTTGAGGCGGCTACATATTTGGTCCTCATAACTTCACTTTTTGTGAACGAAACGACAGCGCGGTTTAATTAGATGCCAACACCATCAAAAAAAGGAAATATTTTTAATTGTGAAAAAATATTATGATTTACACTATAAATAGATACTATTTTAACATTAACACAAAATATAAGACTGTGAACTGTGTGTAAAAATAAATCCAGCTAGTTTCACATCAAACTTATGTTTTTAATTAGGTATACGACATGAAAATATATTAATTACCAAGCAATAATCATACAGGTAAATACTGAACAAAAGTATTAACAGTCAAAGTATATTTTTACTTACAACATGTAAATGATGAAGGAATAATAATTATCAACGAACTAACCTTTTTGTATTATTGTTTATAAATATAAATTCATAAACAATAAATTTATAAAGAATAGAAAAAATTCGACCACTAAAGAATGCTGGTTCGAGTCCCGCCTCGTTATCGAATTTTTAAAACACGAAGATTTTTAAAAATGTAACCAATGAACACAATCAATATTAGATTAACTGTAATGGTGTCTAGTTTGACTTAAAATAATAAACATCTACCCTCACTTTTAAAAATGTAGTATATTCACACGAATTATAAGCGCACCTTATAGGGAAGGGAAGATATGGGTTAAAGAGTTAAATAAATAAATAACATAATTATATTTAAATTATTAATTTTTAACATTGTGTTCAGTAGTGTTAACATGTAAATTGATTTGATTTTTACGAAATCTCATAGATGGCGCTGTTTCAAATTTGTATACTAATAAATTCATTAAACTGATTCTCTGCCCAAATTACGTAAATGACATAGTTTTTATTGTGTAAAGCTAGATAATAGCATGGCTTACCCGAAACCAACATTTAAACATGAGTCTTTAGATTGTACGCTGTCGTAATACACGGAATACGTAAGAAAAAAAAAAGGTTCACAGCTCCTCCCCCGGAGGTGATAGCATGATAATATGTTTAAAAAAGCCTCACCCGACCTGTTTGTAATATTCATGCAAAATTTGAAGTCAATCTATGCAGTACTTTTCGAGATTAGCCTGGACAAACATACAGACAAACAGACAAACAGACAAACAGACAAAAATTCTAAAAACTATGTTTTTGGCTTCTATATCGATTATAGATCATGGATTATGTATTCTTTTAAAAAAATATTCAATGTACAGTTTTGACTTTCCTACGATTTTATTATATGTATAGATTTCCGAAGAAACTCCCAATACATCCGAACTTTGTTGTAAATAGTATGGCGAGATAACAGTTGCAGTTATTCATATTAATCTGAAAATACGTCCTTTATATTCTCTTAGTTCGTTTATGGATCATTAAGCTGAATATATTCACATCATCGTATCCCTGATGTCTACACAGTGAGTTGTTATCTTGAACAATGTAAACAAACCAAAGTTCCCTACTAAGATAATCATATCGTTTATTGAAATTGTATTTGTAGTAAGCTATATCAATTTGAGTTAACTGGAACACATATTTTGAATGTTTTGTGTCCTGGAACGAACGTTTTATGTCCTGGAGACCTTTTTTTTATATAGTGGGGAAATCTTCCAAAGATACCCACGGCCCCCGGGGAAAAAGCCGTGGGTTATGTCGGATTCTTACCGACTAAAACTCCACTGTGTTCCGTCGAGCCGCTTTAATGATGGGGCCGCGGGTATTTGTTAGAATTCTTCCGCGACCATGTCCTGGAGACCTGCTTTGTTTTATTAGCCTGCTTTTTAACCTTAACTTTATAGGTATGTATTAGGTAACTACCCTAATGTATTTCTAAAGTTTATGTCTATAGGTGGTACGTTTTTTTTTTTAATAAAATTAAAAGGACACTCCGAAAAATAGAGTACTGAATTTGGAGGTAAGACGTGAAAGGTTAAAAACAACGTGGATTGGGTTTTATTAGTTTTAATGTTCTTGAAATAGATCTGCGCTGTAAGAAAAGTATACCTACTTACATTATTTGTATAAATATGATGTTAAAAAAGGTCATAAAATAGTACAAGTCAATAACTGCGTTAAAAACAACCGACTTCAAACTTGCACTTGCAACATTTACAAATACAGACAAAAATGCTCATAAAATAAAAACTACTGGGCCTATCCGAATAAAATTTTTATGGGACCAATTCGACACCATCCCGCATCGAACAAAAAAAGAATCACGTAAATCGGTTCAGAAACCACGGAGTAATCGGTGTACATACATAAAAAAAAAATCATACCGGTCGAATTGATAACCTCCTCCTTTTTTTTTGAAGTCGGTTAACAAGTAATGTACCAACTGGTTTTTCATTTAATTACCTATCGTCTTAAACAATAAGCTAATAATTCAGTAACAATTGATCATATTTTCTTTTATTTATTTTAAGTATTTCCCTGCTCTCAAATCAAATTTATTTCGATACAACATAGATTCGTTCGCAGCATTCACAGAGCGTAGAACCTCTCTGTAACAATGCCTTTACAACAATGGAAAAACATAACGTAACAGTGAATAGTAAAAGGGAGTGGACCTTGGAATAACTCGACAATGAACTAATAAACATTCCTCTACGATAAGTTGCTTACGAAAACACTAAGTGTATGGGTTCCGTGGGGTCAAGTCAGTGCATTAACCGGACATAACTGTCCTTATTGGCAACGCAGATTATATAACTTTAGTCGATCCTTTTTGGGTTGGTAAAATTGAATATTTTTAACTGTATAATTGTATGATTTTAGCTAGACGATAAATTACTCGTAGTGTATCTACTTACGTGATAAAATACGATTAGGGATACCTTTATTCTAAGTTAGTGTATTTTTCCGTGTCAAAGATTTCTTTTACTTTTTTTTTGCATTTATGAGTTTGATTACCAAACTTTACTCCTAGAAAAAATATCAAATGTTTTTTATTCATTACTCAAAGGTTGTTTACATAAACCTCTACATAAAGCTAATGCTCTGAAC
The DNA here is from genome assembly GCF_061535455.1 of Colias philodice. NCBI lineage: Eukaryota > Metazoa > Arthropoda > Insecta > Lepidoptera > Pieridae > Colias > Colias philodice. Next base: position 10,928,895 of record NC_143096.1, read on the forward strand.
CCTTATTTTTACGACTTACGTTTTATGTCAGCTGGTTTGTAGTTAGGACACTTATTTAGGTAGCGACAAGCGAAGCCCTAGTACCCATATAGCCCTACATTAAATATATTGTGTTCATATTATTGAGCTTGCTCGTAAACTTGTAGGCATGAGGGATCTATAAGAAAAAGTATTCATTCGCCGCCTTCGCCCATGTTACATGGATTTGGTTGAAATTTCTTATTGTATTTCTTTAGGTTTTGGATTTACTGGGAGACGTGATTTAGGATGAATTTAGTAAGAATGGTTATGAAATATTATCTTTTTCATAACTTACGTGTCAACGACCTCCTCTTCGAACGAATTGACCGATTTTTATGAACTTTTTGTGTAGGTTTGATATTAGGTCGTAAATTATTTTTTATTGCCTTAAGTGATAAGGGTGTTCTGATGAAACAACGTTTGTCAAGTTTACGTGATCCTCTTCAAATTGCCCCACTGATGATATAAATGCATGTTGCCATGGGGCAACCCGGTGCCATATTGTTTAAACCGAAATTGTTTAAACAATTGCAAGGAATTGTTATTTTTCAACCGGACAAATTTTTTTTATATTTTTTATCGAAATACCAATAAAAAAGGTCCAATTACTTTTCACGATAAAGTTAATATTTTCAAAGATATGAATTTTTTAAGGTTTGAAAAATCTCAAATTTGGGTACTTTCGACCCATGAAAAATATATTTAAAAAAAAAATAATATATAAGTAATATTTTTTTTTCAATTCTCTATACAATAGTTAATAATATTGTTAATAGAGATTTAAGAAAATTTCATTGTTTATATCTGTTTTTTACCTTTATTATATTTGTTTTTTACCATTCCCAACTAATCTTAAAAAACCGTGTAATTGTAAGAAAGCCTGTAAAACCAAAGCTTGTTATTGTAAAAAAAATAATATAAGTTGCATACTTCTATGTGGTTGTGATTCAGAAGACTGTAAGAATATAATATATAAAAATAATATTGATAATAAATAAATACTTATTTTTAAATCTTGTTTTATTATTTCATACTTCTCCATCTATAACTTTCGTTTGAAGAAGTTATTCAATGTAATTAATAAGGTAAAAGACCTAGTTATTGACACTTTAAATTTTATTTTAGTTAAAAAAAAAACAAATCAATTCTAATAAATTAATAAATATAATTTTTGAATTAAAAATTTTAAGATCTTTGGTTTTTTGAGAACATTTCATTCTTTTAATTAAAATCAAATTGCGAGTGTCAAACAACTAGGCCAGTGTCAATAACTGGGTCTTTTACCTTACTTGCTGTTTCAATAACAAAAAAGTAATATAAACTGACAAAAAAGTAATTTTAATTACATGTTTCAATTTATGCTTAAATAACTTTAAAAAAATTGATTTCAGAAAAAAATATATAAGAAACAAATTGTAGACAATTTAATTATTAATAAGATTGCTCTCTTTAGAAATCTTGATAAAGTTGATAGTTTTTAAGATAAATGATAAATAATGATTCAAGACACAGAGAGGCCGATGCAGCGCATGAGTAAGAGAGAGACGGCGATACTTAAAGGTAAGCGGCGCGTACTTGTGAGCGCGCGAAGTTAACAATTAAAAAACAGATATAAACAATGAAATTTTCTTAAATCTCTATTAACAATATTATTAACTATTGTATAGAGAATTGAAAAAAAAATATTACTTATATATTATTTTTTTTTTAAATATATTTTTCATGGGTCGAAAGTACCCAAATTTGAGATTTTTCAAACCTTAAAAAATTCATATCTTTGAAAATATTAACTTTATCGTGAAAAGTAATTGGACCTTTTTTATTGGTATTTCGATAAAAAATATAAAAAAAATTTGTCCGGTTGAAAAATAACAATTCCTTGCAATTGTTTAAACAATTTCGGTTTAAACAATATGGCACCGGGTTGCCCCATGGCAACATGCATTTATATCATCAGTAGGGCAATTTGAAGAGGATCACGTAAAAAAATTGAGGTGGAATAGTTTTCGGTACTCATGCGCCGATTCCTCCTGGACTAATTCATTTAGAGTACAAAATTATCGCTCAGATGGTAATTATTACAATCTTAACAAACATGACCTTTGTATGATCCTTTCTATTAGTATATATGTACATCGTACGTAATATTTACTTAATATATTTCATACACCTATGTTTATACATATTTATTTTTATGTCGTCAATGTTATGCTTCGTCCTTTATGACTATTTATGTACCAAATTTCATTATAATCGATTCAGTGGCTTTGGCGTGTGGGTACCCATAGGTACAATCCTTTTTTTGTTCATCTCAGAGTTAAGTTCTTCACATAAAACCGCCTATATTGTTCGAAGTCTTAATAGAATCCAGCCAGAACTTACATAAAAAAGGCGTAGCGTCACGTGTTTTGAAGTTCGATCATGAACAAACTTGGAAGTTAAGAACTCCTAAATATCTAGACAGGAACATAAAGAGTCGGTAATTTGGTAAATTATTCATATATTCAATATTCGGCTCACAAATAAAATCGTAAACCTAAATCGTAATTTGCACGCCCACTAAAATATTGCTGACAAAAGCTCGGATAATATACGCAGTGAGAACGAGGTAGGTATAATCATATTATTTTCATACATATATTTTATCAAGTACATACATATATTGATTTATACATGGACACGTACGATCTAAACAATGCAGTTTAAATAGTTTTATGACAAAGGAAGTTCTCTGAAGTTAATCTAGTTTTGCTAAAGTATTGACCTAACTCCTGGTTAATTCCACTGTAACATGAATATATTCTTGAGTTACGGAGTGCTTCTATTTCCTCCGAACATAGCTAAGAACCTCGAATGTCAAGATCTTCGAAATATATGCATTGTAATCAGATCGCCTGCTTAGGAGCAACAAACAGATTGACACAATGCACACGCTATATTTAAACCTCGTTAAATATTCTGTTGCAAATGTAGCTGTAATTTTTTGTTCTTAGGAATTAAGAGTTACTACGTACATTTTTATTGATATTCATATGAGAAGCCGTAGAGCCACACATAAAGAATAAAAATTGTGAATAAAGTGTCGTTAGGGTTTCTTTTTTTTTAATGTCAAACAAAAATAATTAAAACAAATGCATCAAATTTTACACGCACGCGTACACACTAATTTTAATTTTGTATCCTTAGTGATTTTTCAACTGCAAGGAGCAACTTGCACTTTATACATACCCAATATTAATATTTTTACGCCGATGATTTCCAACTTCCTACCCACAAACATGAGCTTTTAAACGCAAAAATGAAATCGATATAAATTCCTTATAACCGTATCGGCGTGTATCGTAATACCTACCTACGATATTTATTTACAACCGTGAAAATACGCCATTGTAATGCTCAATCATGCACTTGTTTTCCATTTCATTGACCTATTTTAACTCAGTTTCATGTAATGGATCGATTATCGTTATTTAAATATAATAATCGACCTACCTAATCATTAATTCCTATAATATATTAATGAATGAAGATCAAAATTCATAATGAAACATCAATCTACAAAGAATGAAACACTTTTGATCAATCGGTTCAGACTTCAAATGCATTTTGAATGCTTAAATTTTACTATAATAACTTTAATATACACCACTAGTCTATTTTTAGATCATGGAATTTCGGTCACAAAATTTTAATGGTCTTACGAGTTGACTTATGGTATATTTCCCCAATGTAATGGGAAACTTTTGGCCGTAAATCTGGGACGCCCTTGGGAAGATTTTATGTCACCTACATTCATTTTAAATTGAAATTCAAGGAACTTATGGCTATGCATTACGCTTTAATTAGCCTAACATTATCCATTATAAACCATATTTTAGCAGGAAAATGGGAAAAGAATAATTGACACTTAACTTTAAGACAAAAAATGTAATATAATATTAGTTAATTTATTCATATTCATGTTATTATTGTAGTTAAACGTAAAGTTAGTAAAAATTTACTTTTCAAAAATAATAAGATCATGTTTTTTGTCTCCAATCAAAGAGCTAACAAAATATAGCCAACCTTATTTTCGAGTAGCCTTCACATACGCATGTATTGTACATAATACCACAGATTACTTAATAGTTCATCATCATCAGCCCACATACGTTCCCACTGCAGGGACACCGGACACGGGCCTCCTATGTGGGTACAGGCCATAATCCTCCACGCTGGCCACATGTCGGTTTCCTCGCGATGTTTTCACCGTTTTAGCACATCATCTTAATATACGTATATATAAATCTCGTGTCACAATGTTTGTCCTCAATGGACTCCTAAACCACTTAACCGATTATAATAAAATTCGCACACCATGTGCAGTTCGATCCAACTTGAGAGATAGGATAGTTTAAACATGTAGGTACCACGGGCGAAGCCGGGGCGGACCGCTAGTAATACATAAATAATAAATATATAAATGTTTCTCACTTTAAAATTGTACTTATTACTTACAGAGATCAACCAAGAATCAAAGAGCACACAGAGCAAAGCACATCATGGCGATTCTGGAGGAAAAGGCGTTTAGTGGTCTCTCTACTGGCATTCTTCGGTTTTTTCAACGTGTACGCTCTGAGGGTGAACCTGTCAGTCGCTGTGGTGGCCATGACGGAGCCGATGGAGACAGAACTTGAGAACGGGACTATAGTTTATGTGAGCACTATTTAATTATCTATACCTTTATGGTATACTTATGTCGTAAATATAAGTTTGAAGGATGAATATTTGTGTTGTTGTTTTTGAAGTGAAAACTTCTTTAGCGGCGTTGAGCACTTTTTCTGTAATGGGTATAAAATCTTAAACTCGCGTCAGGACACGTGACCTGATAGAAAAAGCGTAAGACCGGATGTATATATCAAACATGCTCAACGTTAATAATCAAGTTTTCACTTCTGCCGGCACTCCCGCAGTGCAACCCGTCTTTTTTTTGTGTAAGCTGGGAATACCAAGGGTGAATGGTAATTTGTTATTCGACGGGAATTTTAGACATATTAAAAGGGAAGTATAGAGATTTCATCAAAGTTGGTTAGTAAAAGTAAATGGCACAATACACACGATAAATTGCGGCTAATAAGCCACAATTCGTCGTGCTACTGCCGGAGCGCTAATATCTTATCATTGAGTATCTATAGGACCGTAAAATAGAATTATTAATTGTTAACAGTTTGTTTTTAAATAGTGTCGAAGAATTATGTTTATAAAAACATACAACCATTTTTGAATAAATAATTTTCAAATAAAAAATTAATAATTTCAGGTGCCAGAATTCGACTGGAGTTCCCAAACAAAAGGTCTAGTGCTGAGCTCGTTCTTCTATGGCTACATCATTACACAGCTACCTGGTGGATGGTTGGCGGCTAAAATAGGAGGTAACAGGTTCGTTCCTTATTGTAAAACGAATGAATGTGTGAGAGAATGATAAAATCACAAAAAATTTGAAATAATAACCTTTCATGTTGTTTGTACATAGAATGTTTTAAAATGATATTCGTCACAATAGCATGAAGATTGAAGGCAAAATATCTGAATAGGTACTTTAATAAAAAAATGTTTCTTATTCTACCCATTTTAAATGTCCTGTATTTAAATACTAGTATTCTTATTTATATTCACGATTGCTTTTTTTATAACTTAAGTCATCAATACCTAATGATAAAGATGCCTTATAACAATTCAATACCATGAATAACAGTAAGACAACTCTTTATCACTAAAAAACTAAACTCAAAAAACTAATTATTCAAAAAAATCTGACAAAATCTAAAAAAAAATTTTAAGCTATTGCATAGCTTCTATCGCGGGCCTTGAGCGCGGGGACCGAATCGAGAAATTCTGTAACGAAAAACCTCACGCTCCCCACGGGGACGGGCGCGGAGGTGTGGCTTGAAGGCATAGCATGCAATAGCTTTACCGCGGCAGTCCCCGAGTGCCACACGTCTTTTTTTTTCTAGAATGTTCGCGATCGGCGTGGGTATGACGTCACTGCTGACTCTCTTCACTCCACCCCTAGCGCACACCAGCACAGGTCTGCTTATCGCTGTTAGAGTTATAGAGGGATTGTTTGAGGTGAGAAAATTAAGAACTTTTCTTCTTTATAACTTTTTATGTCTATTTGATCCGTTTTTTAAATTAAAAAATATTTATAATTTGATTCGAGACCGATTCTGCGAGTCCACTAGGACGCTGAAGTCTATCATCATTATTGTTACCATATTTTCCCCATGGCAACATTTTTTGAACATTTTGGATTCACGCTCTGCTCCGCTTATTTACGCTTATTTTGTCGTAACGTATGGTATATACCTCCCTCGACATATAAAATATCCAACACAACAATAATTTCTCAACATATGATTCAATACCAGATTTATAATTAGTAGGAAAATCTGTTAATTACTTTTTATTATATAAATTAAAAAAATAAATAAAGATAAACTCTTATAAAAAAACTTCTTTTGCTTTATAATGTATATTTGTCTAATTAAAATAATCATTATAAATTTCCAGGGTGTAACATACCCATGTATACACGCAGTATGGTCATCTTGGGCACCGAGCGGTGAAAGAGCAAGGCTAGCCACTTTTGCCTTCAGCGGTAGTTATGTAGGAACAGTTGTGGCTATGCCTGTATGCTCTCTGTTGGCACATTATACCGGCTGGCCGGGGATTTTTTACGTTTTTGGTAAGTCATTGATGTCATTGAGGGTTATTTTCTTTGCATGGTGAAAGGACCACCTATAATGGTCGGGCATTTTTTACGTTTTTGGTAAGTATTTCAGGTCATTAAGGGTTATTTTCCTTTGCATGGAAACAATTCACACATTGTTCGGCGATTTGTTATGTTTTTGGTAAGTATTTCATGTGTTTAAGGTTCTTTTCGTTTGCAAGAATCTGAAAAGCTTCACTTTGTTTTCTCTTTTTACCACAAACAGTAAGTTTTATTAATTAAAAATAAATAAATAGTAAATAAAATGTCCGCCATAGGTTCTTGAAGTCCCAGTAGAGAAATAGAAACGTTTTTCCTAAGAAAATATAAAATATTATCACAATTAATGTATTTTTTTTGTATATTCCAGGAATAATGGGTTTGGTGTGGACCACAATTTGGTGGATCGTAGTCAAAGAGTCACCCGAAAAGGATCCGCATATAACAGCTGCAGAACTTAAATATATACAGGTAAATAATAAAAAAAGGCGTGTGGCACTCGGGGACTGCCGCGGTTAAGCTATTGCGTGCTATGCCTTCAAGCCACACCTCCGCGCCCGTCGGAGTGGGGAGCGTGAGGATTTTTCGTTACGGAATTTCTGGATTCGGTCCCCGCGCACAAGGCCCGCGATAGAAGCTATGCAATAGCTTAACCTTTTGAACGCCAATGACATCTATAGATGTCATGCGCAATCGTGCCCTGTGCGCCAACGACACCTATACATGCCAAGAAACAGATCATAGATAAATACAAAATAAACATATTAAACCTTTACTTTTACGTGTTTTATTTATACAGTTTATGAACTGAATCCCCAGTTATTACATAATTGTACACAGTAAACAAAATTGCCAAGTAGTTATTCAAATATTTGATGACAAAAAATAACTTAATTAATGGCTAAAAAAGCATGTTCTCTCGCGCCAATGACATGTATACGTGCCTACTAGTGATGTAGTGTAATATTCAAGTAACTTCATTAAAATTTCAGCGAAATTACTCTAATTCGCTTAATTTTTGTAATAACTACAAAAAAAATATATAAGCTTAGTCACTGAGAAAAAAGGTAAATGCTACATTCTTTGGTATAATACCATATTGTCTATATTGTGGATATTGTTGATTTGAATATTTTCCTTTTCGCCAATCATGCGCATCCCTAGCACAGTATCGATATGCAATCCCTTCTGCGCCATTGACATGAATAGATGTCGGACTGGTGACGTCGTAAGCGCGTGCCGTGTTGTTAAGTGCGGAAAGTTGTAAAAATATTTTATCGAGTATTGCCGAGAGTGTGAGTGCCTTTATTAGAATATTCTTATGATACAAATTGTCGCTATGTCATATCAAAATATGGTAACCTACATATAATTAGTATTTGTAATAACTCAAGTATTAAACTAAATGATTGGAAAATAAATATGTAGTTTTAGACCTATTACGCACTGTCGACAAGTCGCCGGCGACTGTGACTTACTATAGTTTAAATAGGGGCTTGCGCACTGTCGTCCAGGAGTAAGTCCAGTCGCCGGCGACTGAGTCGCCGGCGACTGGTCGACAGTGCGTAATAGCTCATAATGCAATTCCCTTTATTTAAAGGTAATAGTTGTTTTGATATTTACAAATAAACACTCCACAATAATACCTATAGTTCATATAAACTTAATAAATAAACTCGATAAGTTATAATAATATACAGCTACACATCCCTAATCAGAAGCGAGAGATTATAAAAAAAAGGATGGTTGCCCGCGCCATTGGCATGTATACATGCCAATGGGGCGTAACTGATAGAGAATAGTGCTGTAACTTGCTGCAATTTTATATGTATTTTTGTATCTCAAAAGGTTGATTTTTTTTGTTGATAGTTGCTGTTTAATGTGGTCTTAAGTTTTTACAGTAGGAGATGAGGTTAAATAAATATTATTTTTGTGTTATAAGCTGTTTATTCAAATATTCAGACGTGAATTATTATGTTTATCGATAACATTTTGGAATCCCTACTATTTTCAAGGTTATCTCATTGAATTTGTGGCTTGGCGTGGAGGGCACGGCGATGCGTTTTTGCTCTGGCGGTCAAAAGGTTAATAAAAGGAATTAATATACATGTACATAATTTAAAGCATCTTAAAAAGAATAACACTCATACAATTTTGCATCAATTTTGTTAGAAGAAATATGATGATGCCACGGATACAAATAGATTTTTAAAAGTTACATTATTAAACATCAATATCAAATTTGTCTCTATTTTTGAAGTGAAAATTCTTTAGGCACGTTGAGAGTAAAATTTCAAGGTCACGTCACGTAAGGCGACGATTTTGGTATCTTTGAATCTTGCCAAAAAAGTTTCACTTCTGACACGTGTGCTCGGCACACACGCTCTTTTTGTTAACACATAATAATCTCCTTTTTAACACTTTAATCCGAATTTTCCAGGAGTCCCGAGGCACCACAGTATCGGGGTCGCAGGTTCGACACCCGTGGCGGGCGATGCTCACTTCGGGCCCCGTTTGGGCAATAGTCGCCGCACATTTCAGTGAAAACTGGGGTTTCTACACTTTGCTGACGTTTCTGCCTACTTTTATGCAAGGTATTTTATTATGTTCTTGAATTTATCGTAAAATGTGGTATGAATTTATAATAATAGCCAATAGGCAATAATAAATCATTGGATTGTCTTATAATATGGTATTATGATAATAACTAAAATCGTAAAAAAGTATGAACAATAATTATTTGTGCAAGGAGTAATATAAAACTATTGAATATTTGCATTATAAATTCAAAAGTATGTCTGTCTATTACGTTTCCAGAGCTTGAAAAATAGTTCAATGCCAAATATAGTTGTTTTTTTAGCATTGAACTAGGGGATCAAAACACTTTTCACAAGAAACCGCTACCAATTTTACAAAAGACATTGTACAAACTTATTTAACACGATATCACTATCACTACATAGTATAAAACAAAGTCGCTTTCTCTGTCCCTATGTCCCTTTGTATGCTTAAATCTTTAAAACTACGCAACGGATTTTGATGCGTTTTTTTTAATAGATAGAGTGATTCAAGAGGAAGGTTTAAGTATATAATTTATTAGGTTTTAGACAAAGCGGGCGAAGCCGCGGGAGGTAAGCTAGTTCTTAATAAATTTCAGACATATTAAAATAAACATTCTATAAACTTGATTTACATGTTATTCTTAACAATTTTCAGACGTATTCAAATTCAAAACGTCCCAAACGGGCTGGCTATCCGCCGTGCCATATGTGGCTATGGCGATAGTGCTCCAAATAGCGGGCCACGTGGCTGATTGGATGCTAAAAGTCGGATTATTATCGCGAACAAACATACGAAAACTGTTCAACTGTGGCGCTTTTTTATCCCAGGTGAGGAATTGTTAAACTAATTATAATAGTGACAAGATAGAAAGAAAAGCGTTTACTTAGGGATACAGTGTAACAAAAACGTAGCAATAAAATGAAAAAACCGTGCCATATGTGGCAATGGCGATAGTGCTCCAAATAACAGGCCACGTGGCTGATTGGATGCTAAAAGTTGGCTTATTATCGCGAACAAACATACGAAAACTGTTCAACTGTGGCGCGTTTTTATCCCAGGTGAGGAATTGTTAAAGTTATTTATTTAGGGCTGATTTTTCAATCCTTGGTTAAAACTTATTCGTCGAATCATGTATAAAACGACCATTTTAAAAACGTATTCTAATTGCCAGTATTTGACAGTTTACGTGACATTTTAATGTTATCGTGTAATACTTTATTGGACGGATAAGTTTTAACCAAGCATTGAAAAATCGGCCCTTATTTATTTATTTAGGTTTACCAGTAATTGTTACACAAATAAGCAAGTATACAAAAAAAAATCTTAAAACTAAGTGTACAATTTAAGTAGGTACACATGCGTACAATCAAACAAACAAAGTTTTCCTCTTTATAATAGATAAAAGGAGTAATTTTTCCAAGTCTCATATTAACATCTATTTAATAAATTATAATGAAACTAATAACTATTTAAGGTGATGAATTAATTTTTCTAACATTTACGGCCCTTTTCAAACCTTCGTAATTTTTATATTATTAAAGTTGTCGTGATGAAAATTCTTGACAAGAAAGTTCAATAGTAACACAATACGTCTACCGTTTTAGAAACATGATTCCATGATATTTTCTCGATAGAAAAAAAATACAAAGTTATCATTGTTATTTTTTTTTAATCTCTGGCATCTTCAAAATAACAAACGTAAAGTTACGACTTTTTGGATATTAACTATAAAATATACAACCTATACGTCTACCGTGTTAGAATTTTGAAATATGCGATGGTTTTGAAATAAACAAGAAATACTTGAAATTAGCGCGCGACCAGCCAATATAGCGAGAGCCGCCCTGTACCTTCCTACCCCGATCGCTGCACGAGTCATTCCCGCTACGGCCGTCACACGGGGAACTTGTGTCGCTTGCGCAATCGTAAAAAAGGGTGACAACACGATAAGACAAAATGAGACAAATGGGGACAATAAAGAAAATAAGGAGAAGAAACATAAAGATTGGAGGAAAAAGAATGCTTACAATTGGAACAAATTAATGAAGTAAGTTGGTTTTATTTTAAATTTGATGATAATTGTATTATAGACGATGTTTGATATGTACCCCTGTTTTAAGTACATAACGAATGTGTAAGATTTTTTCATTTATAGCATAAATAATCTGTTCAGAAATCCGGAATCCAGAAGGAAAATAAACCCACTGATTGTTCACAATGTGAATCAACTCCTTCGTAAGTACCTTTATTCAGTCAAAAATGTATGTTATCAAAGCTCTACTGGTTTTATCGCATGATTCCATTTTTAGCAAAAAGCAACAAAGTGCAAAGAAATAAAAAATCATGGTGAACTTAGTGGAAGTATGGCGGACATAATATGGAACAGGAGCTCATTGGAGTAGTATTATATTTAAAAAAAATACAAAATAATTTCAAGAATTACATTTCTTAGAAGGTGGTAGATAAGTATGTTGTATAAAGAATTTGATGTTGATATTTATTTCATTTATACTTACTACACCTGTGCGGGAAATTGCTTAGTAATAAAACAGGTTTATATTCATATTTACATAGTAATGTGAGTTTTCATTTCGATAAATTTTGTGTAAGTATATTAAATTGAGTTCCTGGGTGATCTGGAAACACAATTGGGCCCGGAAGATGGCGCTGCAGTCACTCCTTCTAATGACATGAACCGATTTGGATGAATATTTGTGTGCACATTTCATTTTTGTGGGATGATTGGTTGATTCGCTTTCACATTAGCTAATATTATGTATTTTTGTTGTTAGAAAGTAAACTTAATTTAATGTTTATAATACATTATTATTGGTATAAATAAGCCAGTGTTCGTCTCACATTGCTGTACCTGCCTACCTACCCTACCAGGGCCTAACTTTGTTCTGGCTATTATATTTTGATTATTTGTAATGAATAATTACAATTATAATAGAGTGCAAAAAATAAATACATGCGTCAATATATTTTGTGTTTTTTTTTAAACAATTTTTTTATTTAAAAAAATATCATTCCGACCGCGGCTTTGCCCGCGTGGAATTAGATTATATCGTGAATCCTGTCTTATCCCACAGAAGTGTTCAGTTCGGATAAAAAGTATCCTATGTGTAAATCCAGGCAATTAGCTATATTTTATCAAAATTGGTAATGTAGTCTTGACGTGATTAAGTAACAACTAACAAAAAAATATACAAATTAACATCCAAAGTTTCGCATCAGTTTTACTGTATTAGTGATATCTTCCACTCTTGACTTTGACTGAGAAGAATTAGGGTTTATAACTTCTTTCAGAAATATTACCTTTCATTTCTGGGCATGATGTAATATCTACGTCAGCATGAAATTCTATCTAAATCCATTCAGTAGTCCGCGTTATTGAGTACCATTTCATTTTTTCAGAGTAACAATATTTTTTGTTATTTTAAAGATTATTTATAACCTGTATTATTTTGTAATAAAGTAAACATTACGAAATAATAATAATTATTAATAATGTCTAAGTAGTTGTTAAAAAGAAGATTATTTGTTTATAAGCAAGAAAATAAAACCAATAAATCAACAATTAAATATATGTATAAGAATATTATAACTGTATGACGACTCCATACATGTTTGTCCCGAGTCGGCCAGCGGCAGCGCGGCGAGTTTGCAAGAATGACTTCGCGCACACCCGCGTTCGCGATAGCGAGCTATTAGACTCCGCCCGCCAAGCAGTAGATTTTTTTTTGTGTATCGTCTTAAATGTATGTAGTGTGTGTATTTATATAATATCCAACACTCTCCCACTGTTCCCAAAATAAAATTAAGGTGCACATTATATTTTTTCTCTACCTATGCTACTGTCATAAAAATTATATGTATCATATTTTAGTACTGAATCATTGCATCTGTACAGTCACGTGGTCTCCTCTGAAAATCAGTGCAGCAATACATTTTAAATAATGGTTGCTGCTTTGCTGACGGGGAGTCCTTTTTGCCACCATTGCTATCTTTTTTTTCTGTTTTGTGTGTTATATTCCTAAGATTTATATTTTTGAAGTGAAAACTTATTTAGCGGCGTTGGGTATAAAATCTTAAACTCGCGTCAGGACACGTGACTTGATCGAAAAAGCGTAAGACGGATGTTTTTTTTTTTTCTTTTTAGCCCTTATATTCCATGCGTAAGACGGATACCATTCCCAAATATCAAACATGCTGAACGTTAATAATCAAGTTTTCACTTCTGCCGGCACTCCCGGAGTGCAACCCGTCTTTTTTTTTATATGGTGGCAAATAAAATGTTTCCTATTCTATTCTAAATAAATTTTCAGACGATATTCATGGTAGCAGCGGTGTATGCAGGCAGTGTGATCGGTTGCATCGTGTGTCTTACTATAGCCGTTGGTCTGGGAGGTTTCGCTTGGTCTGGATTTAGGTATAAATATTATATATTTTATTATTATACTTATATATTAGCTAGTTGATGCCTGTGGCTTTGCTCGCGTCGTCAAAGAAAATTAACTGTCAATGAAATAATAAAAAATTTGGTTGTCTGTAAAGTCGGTTTACTGACGATAGTTGAACGTGACAACGTTCGATTGTGCTTCTTTGTCGCTCGTTCCGCGCTCTCGCTTGCACTTCAAGCCTTGCATGGAACGCCTCAGAGCGAGGTAACGCCGCATGAGTCATGTTTTTTCGTGCGTGCAGCCGGCGCTATCGAATTATAAGACGTCACGTCAAAAATCAGTTTAGTTATCTATCCATTGCTTTATTTACGTTATCTGTGAAAATAAATACAAAACAATATTATCTGTCATCTTATAGTTTCTTACAAACTGCTTCATGATACTAAATTAACTATTTAACCTTTCACTACTTTCAGCCAGTTTTATAGTAATAAATAAGATGTGTTTTGGTATTAAAACTAATATATTTATTTCAGCGTGAACCATTTAGACATAGCCCCGCCTCACGCCAGCGTTTTAATGGGATTGTCTAATACTATAGCGACTTTACCCGGTATTGTGAGTCCGCCGCTAGCCGGATCTATTGTTACTGATAAGGTAAATTATTTAAAAGTATCATAAGAACACTATTTAACTATGGGTTAAATTTAGTTTTCAATAACTAATGTAACTTAGAAATAAGCCCTTTACTGGCATGTCTGTTTTGAGACATATTAATTTTTATTGATTTGAGATAAAAATAAATAATGAAAAACACAATCTCTATTGATTATGTACGGAAGAGATAAAGAAACTTTCCATTGATGAAATAAATGAAAAAATCTTAAAAAAACATAGTTTTGATAAGTTTTTTACAAACTTACCAAATCTTCCCTCTCTTTAAAACATATATTTATAAATTACCATAATCCATAACGACAATCAAAGAATATGGAGAGAGAACCATTTTTACACGCTTTATATTAGCTTCACCTGTATGTTTGTTTGTTTGTAACCGACTTCTTTGGGCGCGATTTTGACCCACTTTAAACGGCCAGATTTCGTTCAAACTTTGTAGATTTATTGAGGACCGATGACAATACACTAATTTGATAAAATTTTCTATTTTTTAGTTCGGTTTTCTATAAAAAGCGTGTTTTTTTGTTTTTTTAAACTATTATTATTTATTTATTGAAGTTGATTATTAATACAAAACATTTCTTTACAGTCTGCAGAACAATGGCGTATAGTGTTCTTCATATCGAGTGCTATATATCTCCTCGGGGCAATTATTTATTACATATTTTGTTCCGCGGAAAAACAACCGTGGGTCCTCGAAATTGATAACGATGCAAGTTTCGATACAGACGCAGCTTCCGTAACTACTGCGAGAGGATATGATAATAAAGCTATGGATACACATTCTGAAATGTAATTAATAATAAATAAATAAATAAATAAAAAATGTGTGCGTGTACTAGTGTACACACGTAAGTGAAACTTCTTTATGACCTTATTTTTCAAAAAATAATTTACTATACGCAAATTTACAGAAATACGTCGAATCACGCGTGTTAGGGATAAGAAAATGGCGCGTAACGGAAAAATGTCACGCGTAACGAAAAAATGTTACACTAAATTTTTTCCAACCCCGATAAAGAAGTTTCACTTCAATAAATAAAGTGTGGTGTACACTCAGCATGGAATAAAGAAGAAAAGTTTAAAAATAGTTGGTTGTTTTAAGCCATTGACGTACTATAGCAAGGCTCAGAATTAAAATGACGTCAAATATGTCAGTTACGTTGAATAAAACAATTATTGAATTTAACACCTTATTTCTGTTGTTCATTGAAAACTCTACCTAATACCCTAGAGAGCAGAGTTTTGCTTTGGACAATTTTTGATTGTTG
Organism: Colias philodice; assembly: GCF_061535455.1. Classification (NCBI taxonomy): domain Eukaryota; kingdom Metazoa; phylum Arthropoda; class Insecta; order Lepidoptera; family Pieridae; genus Colias; species Colias philodice. Next base: position 10,944,578 of record NC_143096.1, read on the forward strand.
ACTGGTCGCTTATTGTACGACAATGGTTGAAAATAATAGTTTATAAAACCCACCACAGTGGCGCTAGTGTCGCAAGTATGATTATGTATTTGAAGTGGTTGAATTTGTTGAAAATTAAAAAAAATCCTAAGAATCTGTAATATTCTTCAGTATATTAGTATAATTTTAACTATATTTTTTTGTCCAAATTATTGAATAATTAAAAAACCAGTAACAATGTATGTTCTGATTTTAATAGTATTGTTAATTGAAGCGAATTGAAATTATGATGTTTTTTCAAAGAATGTTTACATGTTTTCGATAAGACGCTTTGATTTAAATTTAAGCCAATTTTTGGAGGACCATTGTGTTTATATAAATTGAAATAGGTTAGATACATTATTATTAAAGAAAATAAAACATGAGTTTTGAAATTTTTTAACGTTTAATATACCCTGTTTTATATGTTTAAGAATTCTACAAATTTTCAATTATTGTCTATTGTGAGAACTGAATTTATGTTTTAGTAGTATTTCATTGATTTAATATGAGATCTGTATTTTATACAGAAAAAGAAAGAGCATGTGTGCCGAGCACACGTGTCAGAAGTGAAACTTCTTTGGCAAGATTCAAAGATACCAAATTCATCGCCACACCATGACGTGACGGTATTGCCATGACGCGACCTTGCAATTTTACTCTACTAAAGAAGTTTCACTTCAGAAGAAATTAATTATTTATGTAACATATTATATTATTAATGTAAAAATGTACTTTTGGATAACCACTGTGGATAATTCTTTAAAATATGTAGGTAATATTGAGATAAGGAGATTTTTCAAATTACCTATATGATTTTACTATTATAAGCTTATGTATATTTTGATAATCTACATAAAGCATGGTGAATTGAAAAAGAAAAATAAAAGATAATTTGTAGTCCGTAGTAGCCATGTCTGTTATAACTTAAAATATGCACAAGGAAATAATTTTAATTTGTAGTTGTAAATCAAGCTCAAAAATAAATTAAACTAACGATTGATTTTATTTTACATGTAATCTTTTTATTTTTTTAGGAAATATACTGTATAATTATATTGATAAGCCTCGCAAATGTATAGAAACATATAGAAATCATGTATTTGCAGTTGTAGTAATGTATGTTTATAAGTTTGTATTTTATGTTGTTATATTTCTTTAAATCTGTGATGATATAGATTTTATGAATTAAATTTTGTTTTATTTTATTCAAAACCCTGAAAAAAATACTCTTTTGCATGTCGAAATTATAAGAAAATGATTGGCAAATACTTGACCGATAATTAGTATAAAATTTACAAAAATATGTTTGCACGCCATCTTTCCACATTAGTTAGTACCTCGTATTGTTTAATATTGATTAGACTCATTTTTATTTCTAACAATTTAAAATTTTAATCTTTATAATAACACAACTGTAACTAAGTATAAATATTTACAACACAAAAAAGTTGTATGATGAAAAAAAATGCAAAAACTTCACATCAATATCAACGCCATCTTTTGTAAAAAATTGAAAGCTTAAATGGTACTCTTTCAATTTAAATATTTTTCTCAATTTGAAAAATATTCGAAATTCTACACCTTGCATTATTCATAAATTTTTAAAATATATTGGTAAATTGTTTGCATGATTAACTACATAAACCAATTCCGTTATAATATCATATTCGATAATTTCATATAATAAAATAAATCTTTTTAAATAAACAATTTCTCAAATATTATAATCTTACAAAATATTAACAAATAATTTAAAATATTAGCATTAAATTTTAATACGATTTTCTAAATTAATAAATAAAAAGTCGCTCAAAATTATTTTCCAAAACAAACTTACTACGTCACAGCCGCCGAACCGTTTGTCGGCAAATATAAAAGCAGGCGGCACTTTGTCGCGCCGCTCTTTCGCCGTTACTTCGATTTGAGACATTGATCGCGTTGATTGTAAAAATGGTTGATCGTAATCAGAACGAAATTTCTAGAAGATTATTGGGCGTGATGCAGAAGACTGGATATCCTATCGTCCAACACAACGGGCAGAGGAGGTTCGGTCCGCCTCCAGACTGGACTGGTCCTCCACCACCGAAGGGCTGCGAAGTCTTTATCGGAAAGCTTCCGAGAGATATCTTTGAAGACGAGCTCATCCCTATATTCTCATCAGTGGGCAAGATCTACGAGCTACGTCTGATGATGGACTTCTCCGGCTCCAACAGGGGCTACGCCTTCGTCACGTACACCACGAAAGCAGATGCCACCGCTGCAGTTCACGAGCTGAACAACTACGAGATAAGGCCTCGGAAGCACATAGGGGTGGTGAAGTCCGTGGACAATTGCCGCCTTTTCATCGGGAACCTTCCGAAGAACAAAACCAAGGAGGAAGTGTTTGAAGAGCTGTCGAATCGGGTCTCCGGTATCGTGGACGTGATTATTTACAAAAATTGTTTCGATCGGCGGCAAAATAGGGGGTTCGCCTTTGTGGAGTTCACGTCGCATAGGGCGGCAGCAATGGCTCGTCGCGCGTTGGTGCCGGGCTGCGTGAAGCTGTGGGACCGCGAGCTGCAGGTGGACTGGGCTGAACCAGAGCCAGATATTGACGACGAACAGATGAGACTTGTAAGTAGAATTATATTTGCTTTGCGATTTTCTTTTACTGTAGCGAAATTATTTACGTACTTTTTTATCTATGTAACAAAGCCATTTCTTGCGAATTGTTTTTTAATGGTTGAAGGGGGTGGATTTTGTTTTTCTTCCAAATTCGTTAATTTTCGGACTAATAATACAATATTATCCCTATGGCGTATCTATTGTTTATAGAAGTTTATATTGCAAGATCATTATTAATTGTTATATAAATATTAAATAGTAATGCGATGCGTATCACGGTTTGAATAAACAACGTTTGATATAGTTTATCTATTGCAGGTGAAAGTGTTATATGTTCGTAACTTTGAAATTCGGACATTACCAGACACAATAAAAGCTATATTCGAAACTGCGATAAATAATAAAGTCGAAAGGGTAAAGAAAATATACGACTATGCGTTTATACATTTCTATGAGCGCGAACACGCAGAGCTTGCTATGGCGAAATTGCAAAATGCGGAGATAGACGGAAGTAATATAGAGATACGTTGGGCCAAGCCGGTCGATCGCGATTTGTACCGTATACAGAAGCTAGGGAGAGGCAATGCGAAGTTTAATAATAATCTGGACTTGTCTCAAACTTTGATGCTTTATAAACAGCACCTGCAGAAAAAGGAATATGCTAGCAGCCCTAACGACGAAGGCATCGGGTCGGCTTGCGCTGTGGAATCTCCATGTTGCTCGCCCATTGAGTATAAGCCGGCTTGTCAGACAGATAGCTACACCATGGCTCCAGCTAAGCTTGACTCCATGTGTAAAAGGTACTATAAGTTTAAATTTCATATAGGTACATTTTCATTTTAGACTACCCTCCAATATACCTATTGCACTTTTTTAGTCTGCCTATTCAGTCTCATGTAAAAAAAAACCTTAATCCTTACTAATATTATAAATGCGAAAGTAACTCTGTCTGTCAGTTACTCAATCACGCCTAAACTACTGAACCAATTTGCATGAAATTTGGTATGGAGATATTTTGATACCCGAGAAAGGACATAGGCTACCTTTTATTGCGAAATATGTACCACGGGGCGAAGCCGGGGCGGACCACTAGTTACATATAAATTAATGTCTATTTTTGTAAAATTCCAGGTACTCATGGGTGTCACCACTGTACAAATACCATAAATATGTAGATCCTACTGGCGATGACTTGTGGGTTGGTAGTGTGGAGTTGCCGCATGTTGGCCAGCCGTTGCTGAACCCACCACGGGTGATGGGCCCACTGATCACCAGGCCTTGCTTCTCTGTACAACAAGCTCATGTTGAGGCTGCTGAAATAGCGCTACATTCACTTAAGGTAATTCAATTTTAACTATTATCACAGGTATTTTAACAGGTAACTCTATTTCTCAATGTCTATACTAAATTAAAGACTTTCTTTTTATTTGAACAATAAATCTATTGTTTGCTAAGTAAAGTAGTTTTGAATGTATAAAGAACCTAAAACATTCTACAAATGCAAGAGTAGTCTGTGTCCATTGGAATTGGTTAGATAAATTGTATCATCTTTTGTAATAAATTCCTGCAGTATTATAATTGTATCATTTTATAAGGGCTGATTTTTCAATCCTTTACTTATTCCTCGAATAACGTATTAAACTACCATTTCAAAAATATATTATATTTGTCGGTATTTGACAGTTTACAGGTGACATTTTAAAATGTTCTGTAATACTTTATTGGACGGATAAATTTTAACCAACGATTGAAAAATCGGCCCTTAAGTACTTATGATCTTATGCAAACATTGTCTTTATTTCTATTTCAGATGCTTCGAGCCAACCTCATACAGCGGTCCACACAAGTTTCTACCCAGATGTACCAGGCTGTAGTCCCCACAGTGCCCAGTTGCATCAGTGTACCCTGCGACTATATTAATCCCCATCTATTCACTAGGCCTCCGCCAACTCTACCTGTCTCCATCCCACCTATGTGGTAGATTTAAGCGGACAAATTTAATTTTTATTGTTGAGCCAATAAAAATTTATTTCCTTTTTACCTTTAAGTAATTTAGTTAAGAAATAATTATAACCGAAATATAATCTTATTCTTGAAGAAATAAGATTGTATTTTGTTTAAAAAGCTAAAGTGTAAGCTATTCAATTTGATACAATTGTGAAAATTGTAATATTGAATACTGGCAGCACTAGGCAATTTGGTTTATTTCCTTATTTTTTAAGTTACCTTAAGAAATAATTATAACCGAAATATAATCTTATTCTTGAAGAAATAAGATTGTATTTTGTTTAAAAAGCTAAAGTGTAAGCTATTCAATTTGATACAATTGTGAAAATTGTAATATTGAATACTGGCAACACTGAGCAATTTAGTTGATTCTTTTTTGACAATTTTTTGTTGACTAAAATAATCCTTTCTTGACTAGAACTAGAATAGTATTTTGACTTGTTAATTGTTTAGATTTTATAAGGCGTTATTTACTTGAGTAAAGCTGTCCTCAATGCTTCCTTGTGTTTATAATTGTATATTCAGAGAGAACGCATTGTTAAATCTGGCGGTATGAGACTGTAACTTTTTTTGACAATAAACTTTTGATAACATATTGTGGTTGTTTGAATTTCTTGTACCTACACAACAATATTTGCTTGTACCTACATAATGCTACTGGTCACTTTAGTATATGATTCCAACTATTCATCCAATTCAGATTTTGTAACGGCAATTGGATCGTTTCTATACAATAAATAGAGCTAAGCAGTATGCATGTATTTGTACCTTCACGACAAAACAATGCATCACGTAAAAATTACTCGACAGATTTTGACGCAATTTCATAATATGATAGGCTGTTAGTTACTAGGTTCACTTTATATCTATTCTTAACCACAGAGATTTTTTAATCCGCTCGACGTTAATTTCTGATATCTTGAATGGATTTCAAAAAATGTACTACCACAAGAGTGCTATTTCTATATGTCGTGGCCATATCGTCGATTTGCTCATTTCATGAAATGATTGATCATTTCACGAAATGGTCGCATTTCATGAAATGGTTGAATGTCTATTGGTCACATCATGATGTGGTTTGAGCAGATCAATGATAAGAAATCGTTTCTCGATATGGGCAACTAAACGCGGATTTTTCATGAATTGATCAAAATTATTTGATCTTATCGTAAATTTATTATTAGTAGAGGCGCTACAAGCGCTTGGTTTGTGTGAAGATGGCGGCCGCTGGCGAAAATTTCATTATTCGCAGTTAAAAACTTAACAATTCGTTTAATTACATCATAGCAAAGAATTTACGACGAAGACAAAGAGTACTATGGAAACTGCGGATATTTTATATTCAAGAAAAAATGCGTCTAAAATCCTATAACTATATTTATATATCCTACTACTTATGTATATTATTAAAGGTAATTGTTTCCTATTTCAAAAACGATTCGCTTCTCGTACTCGCTAGCCGCTGCCGCGGCACTAACTTAATAGACTACAAGCCCGCATAGGAAAAAAAATGGGTCAAATGAACCACCAGGGGACATATCTAGAACGATAGAAGAGCAAAAAATAATAAGATTCATCACCATGCCGTCACTTGTAAGCTGTCCAACTGAGTGCAGATGAGAATTGAAAAGTACAGGTAGACTCGGTAAATTTTGGTCATATATTTTTGTACGGCATTCTTAACCATCGAAAGATCCATTAAAAATAATAAGAAACCGCTCAGTGCCGTACAAAAATGGTGGTCCACCAAGTCGGAATTTTTATTTAATTTCCGAGAGTTACCGGGGGTAAATTTGGTCATTTGACCATGTACGGCATCTGTGTCATACTATTGCTATACTGCTTTTAATCCATTATTCCGCAACGCCGTACAAAAATCATGGGGACAAGGGGAAAAAATCGAGAGTTGCAATCCCCTCTCTTTCCCCACTCCAGGGGGTCATTTGACTAAGTACGGCTTCGGTTCCAAAACATTATCTAGCACTCAAAAGTACTATTAAAAGCAATGCCGTCAAAAAATAATTGTTCTTTTAAATGTATACCAATAATCATCTTAATTTCATCGAATTCTTGATATAAAGAGCTGTAAGGTCATTTGACCCTGTACGGGAACTTTTTTTTTAACATGATATTGTAAAATTCAATTGTTGTATAGTATTGCCGTTCAAAAGAAACCGTTCTAAAAAAAGTTATAGAGAAATGCAAAACCAGAAATTTTGTTAAAGTTTAAACATCGTAGATTAATGAAATATAATAGTTTTCTACACTTTATTCGTTGTTTTAAATAGTATAAACATAGATAAATTAGGAAAAAACGATGCCGTACATTTTTGTGCAGACCACATCTTTTAGGCTGATGAAAGCGACGAAAGCTACAATTTTAAGGGTGCTTTATGGCCATCTGATACAGTACGGCATTAACATATTTTTACCCGACTACGGCAAAGCAAAAGGAGGGTTATGATTTTGACAGGTCATGTATGTATGTTCATATAGTCACTCGTAACTTCTAAACTACTTATCAGAATTCGACAAATGATATATCATTAGAAGCGTCTGAATTGTTCACTGGATAACCAGCGACCAGCTAGCAAAAGGCTATATGGGGTTTCACAAAATCTAATGTGGCGCCCTCTAGCGGACAAAACATACAGAGTAAAAAAATTAAGTTAAGATAAATATGCCGTGTTTGGTATCATTTGAAAGCGCTTTACTTGTATATTTTGAATATGTATATATTACTAGCATTTGCTTGTGACTTTACCTGTATTCATGAGCTAATTGCATATAATTCACATCTTTTCGTTCATAGCTTCTTTTTTAGTTTAATGGAGTCCATTCCACCTGACTCCGACTTTCCAAAGTGATAATTAACCACCTCGAGCTTCTTAATATTGTATATTTATATTTTATTATCAAAATATAAAGCAAACATTTCGTTATATGGATTTTTTTCTTTTTCAGATTTTTCCCCTTTGAACCAACGAAAATGTACGGCACATGAAAAAATATTATCTATGCATAAAATACTTTAAAAATAAATTTATTTCGTGTTGTGTCAAATGACCTCCTGGAGTGGGGAAAGAGAGGGGATTACAACTCTCGATTTTTTCCCCTTGTCCCCATGATTTTTGTACGGCGTTGCGGAATAATGGATTAAAAGCAGTATAGCAATAGTATGACACAGATGCCGTACATGGTCAAATGACCAAATTTACCCCCGGTAACTCTCGGAAACTAAATAAAAATTCCGACTTGGTGGACCACCATTTTTGTACGGCACTGAGCGGTTTCTTATTATTTGTAATGGATCTATCGATGGTTAAGAATGCCGTACAGAAATATATGACCAAAATTTACCGAGTCTACCTGAACTTTTCAATTCTCATCTGCACTCAGTTGGACAGCTTACAAGTGACGGCATAGTGATGAATCTTATTATTTTTTGCTCTTCTATGGTTCTAGATATGTCCCCTGGTGGTTCATTTGACCCATTTTTTTTCCTATGCGGGCTTGTAGTCTATAAATTACAATAAACAAGTTCTTAAAATATTCAGAATTTTTTAAATATTTTATGGACTGAGTCGACTGACTAAGTAGTAAGTACCTATATTTTATACGATCTGGCCAAATGTGGATGACGATTTAACGATCTGGTCAAACTATGTTGGCCACATCATGAAATGCGACTATAGGTAAACCAGAATCTGATGGCAAATTGGGAAATCAAAATTTTGAGTGTGCAACCCTAAGGAAAATGGACTGAACGATCTTGATACTGCTTATTTTTTATTTTGTCCTCAACATCATTAGGCACATTACATAAGTGAACAATACTGTACTTAATAATGAGATATTCACTTAATATTATGTAGGTACATACTTACATGTATAATATACATATTTTATCTATGTAATACATATTATGTATTATTTACACATACCTATATTTGTATATTCATTATCATTATGCCATGTAAAAATATGGATGTAATGATAATGCAGATCAAAACTAGATTGCTAAAAATTTTTTATAAAATAAAATAAAAATAAAATAAAACTATGTTTATTTTCGTAAGTATTAAAGACACACACATTATAAAATTGACTTGGACAGCTTGGACTTGACGAATAGCCGTATTGGAAACTCCTGTAATAAGTTTTCATAAAATTATATTGTAATCAACAAACAATATTATAATTACCTACATAAAATATTTTTTATTTTAAGTATCAAAACGGGTAAGTCCAATTTACCAATAAAATATTCAAAATTGAAAATTATGATGTGTTTGACGCTTCTGCATCGAATGTTTTTCTATACACATTATAAACAACACCTCTTGCTTGTGATCGCAGCGGCTTTTTCGACATTTTCGAAGATTTTTTAGACAAAATCCTAAAAATTATTCATCAATTGCAAAGAAGACAAATAATTTGACAACCAATTTGATAGTTGTCAAATAAAATTGCCATATGAAAATCTTTTATTTCGTAAATATAAATATGCCATCAGATTCTGGTAGACCTATACTTCACGAAATGACCTAACTTAACAATAATTATATATTCTCATTTCATTTTTTAATTTTTTTTAGTTTTATTAAATTCAAATAAAAATCTACATCATTTTGACCACACGATCAAATAATAAATATCCATAATACACAATACCCACAATACCACTACTGACTACATTATTCACAATATTAATAATTTTTGAACGACTGTTGTAATGTCATTCTGACAAATGAAAACAAATTGTGAATTGACACTTTGAAAATGAAAACAGTGTGATAAAAATTTAATTTTTCTTATGAAAATTTGCAAATATGTGGAAGAGAAAGATTCCGTCGCTCGTAAAGAGTACCTTTGCCATTGAACCAGTATTATCGTCCAGAAAAACTTTCGTAAACAATGTAGTACTAAGAAAATGTAACCATAAAAAGTACACACAAACATGTTCCAGAGTATTTTCCACAGAAAGTCATCAAACCAGACAAATTCCAATTGACAATGGAATAGTAAAAGAAAGTAGCTCTTTTACTTATAGGACACACACTTGTGGTGAGCTTCGACCGATTAATGAGGGTGAAAAAGTAACTTTATGTGGATGGGTGCAATTTGCTCGACTTTCCAAATTTTTACTTTTGCGAGATTCATATGGACTCACACAATGTGTAGTTAATGATTCTTTAATAGACATATCTAGTCTTCCACTTGAAACCATTATTAAAGTTGAAGGAACAGTGATTACTCGACCAAAAGATATGATTAATCGTGAAATGACTACTGGAGAGATAGAAGTTGTCATAGAGCGTCTAGAAGTATTGAATAATGTTGAAAAATTACCATTTAATTTACGTAATTATCAGAAACCTAAAGAACAACTTAGACTTCAATACCGGTATGTAGATTTAAGATTTCCCGAAATGCAATATAATTTACGTCAACGATCTCAAATGCTGCACAATATGCGCAGGTTTCTTATTGAGAAACACAATTTCTGTGAGGTTGAGACGCCGACGTTATTTTGTCGAACTCCGGGAGGTGCGAGAGAGTTTGTAGTGCCTACACATCATTCTGGACTATTCTATTCCCTTGTACAAAGTCCACAGCAGTTTAAACAAATGCTAATGTCTGGTGGAGTTGATAGATACTTCCAAATAGCTAGATGTTACAGAGATGAAGCCACTCGACCTGATCGACAGCCAGAATTTACTCAATTGGATATAGAATTGTCGTTCACAAATTTAAATGGAATTTTATCTATGATTGAAAACTTGATGTATGAAACATTCATAAAAGATTTACCAAAACCTCCATTTCCAAAAATGACTTATAAAAATGCCATTGAAAATTATGGAAGTGATAAACCAGATTTAACTTATGATTTAAAACTAAAGAATATTACTAATTTGGTTGGTGAAATACCTCAATCAGCATATGCTATATCTTATTCTAGTAAATTAGGTAAATTAACCACTAAATACAAGGATCAAATAAAAGAGATTAGAAAGAAATATAATGTAAAAGTTGTATTTGAAGAAAATTTGCAAAAGGATTTTGGGACAGACATTAGCAACAATATAAGACATGTAATAAATTTAAGTGAAACATGCATAATAGCACTAGGCGATAGTGAAAATGCTTGTTTATGTTTAGGTGAAATTCGTCAATTACTAGCACCTTTATTAAAATCGAAAGATTTGTTAATTATCAACAACACAATGAATCCTCTATGGGTGGTTGATTTTCCCCTATTTCTAAAAGGAGAAAATCGTTTAGAAACCTGTCATCATCCATTCACAGCACCTCATTCAGATGACTTACATTTGTTAGAGACGGAGCCTTTAAAAGTCCGGTCACTAGCATATGATTTAGTATTAAACGGCAACGAAGTTGGTGGCGGCTCTATCAGAATACACAATGCTGGTTTACAAGAGAAAGTACTGAAGATACTCAACATTGATTCTAGTTCGTTACAACACTTTTTAGATGCGTTAAAAAGTGGTTGTCCTCCCCACGGAGGTATAGCGTTAGGTATTGACAGATTAGTGTCTATTGGATGTAATGCTGAATCTATTAGGGATGTTATTGCATTTCCAAAGAGCCATGAGGGAAAAGACCCCTTATCGGGTGCGCCTAATACAATAAGTGAAGATGACAAAAAGTATTATCATATTAATGTTGTTGAATAATGTTAATAAATATGTTTTATTTACATACTTTGGTTTTTTATTTCTGATTCGTAGAATTGACAGATTGTATAGATAAATATGTATTAGTATGTAAATTGTGAGTTTTTAAATCATTACAGTTTAATAAAAATCCATTAATAATAATATTGATTTTACTGAAACATGTACATTGTAGATTCTGTGATACATTTTTTTAAATTGTTTATAATAAAAAAACTACGTTTGTATATACAATTATTTTTAGTTCATTTAAAAAATAAAACGAGATTTCATACATTTAACTTTTTATTTTAATTACATAATTACATATTACAAAAAAACAGACCTTAACCCTATACTTGGCAAGAAAATTTTTTTTTTTAAATTGAAAAAAAACTTATTTAATATGTTTGTATGTGGCTATAGAAGGGGTAAAAAATAATAAAAAAAATTTAATGTCAGTAAATTGTCATTTATTGAGTGTAACATATTAGATACATTGCCAAGCCCTTAACAATCAACACTATAAAATCTATGTATCTAATTTGCTACAATGCCAACTTTTCAGTGCCAAACAAATCAGTTTTTTTAATAAAATACTTGTAACAAAACAAAACTTAAAATGTCAATATTCTTCGTAAAATAACAAAAAATCCATACTATAATATTATAAATGCGAAAGTAACTCTGTCTGTCTGTCTGTTACTCAATCACGCCTAAACTACTGAACCAATTTGCATGAAATTTGGTACGGTGATATTTTGATACCCGAGAAAGGACATAGGCTACCTTTTATTGCGAAATATGTACCACGGGCGAAGCCGCGGCGGACCTCTAGTAAAATATAAAATTATTATGTTCTTCTACAGACATATAAAATTAGAATAATTAACAGCCTTAGTACTTATGTTATTAATCTTAAATCTTAATGATTAGTAAATTGAGATCAATCAATACAATAAAGTAAAAAATCAGTCTCACAATCGTCTTTCAAATTGTCATTAAAATGCAAGTGAAGCCTCAGTAATTGGAACTTCTTCAGGGTCATTATATCAGCTACTTTGTTGCTTCGCGTATGTTTAGCCCAATAATCTGTATAAGCTGGTAATTTATGAATACCCATATATTATACAAGAATTGCCAGAAAATCTTTGATATCATTTTCTGTAACATTTATTGAATGACCCTTTAATTGTGTGCTATATAAATTTGTTTGTTGCACTATGAGAGAAATTATGTTATCAGAAAAGAACATGCCGAAATATTCAATTGGGCTTTTCTCTTCACTTGGCTCAAACACGATTTCATCTACTTCTGCACAACCAGTAAATTTGAACCGATCCCATTTAGGTGTTTACCTTTTAGGTGGTATTGCTTTGCGTTTTACTGTGACAAGTTTAGGTCTCTTTGAACGAGTAGACGTTGAAGGAAAATTTGCAAATAATGGCGACGTTGGTGGTGACTGATGATGCCGCTTCAAGTTACTAACTCGCGGTGAAGTTAATTGTGAGGGTGCAGCTAGTACAGATGGCGATGAAGGTGATGGTATCGGACACGAAGATCTGATCTCAGTTGCTAATGGATTAGGCGATAAAATTGATGGCGAACAAGGATTAATCAATGGTGACTGAATTGAATGTTGACTGTATGCTTGTACTAAAGACTTTGAAGCGACTATCACATTGACCTCAATATCGTCATCTGAGAGAAGATTTAGGTTTTCTATTAAAGATGGCAATGATGGAGGTGGCGAACTGCTATCAGAGTAAGGAAGGCGGGAGAAATATTGAACTTCGTCCTCAGAAGTATCATTTCGACCAAATCTGATTTTGCTCCCGGTTTTGGAACAAGAGCTACGACTTGCCGAGCTCTTCTTTGTTGTTGCGTGTTTAAGTGAGAAATTACCTGTAAAAAAATAATAATTTACATACATAATGACTACATTTTGGCCCCTTGGCTATAATCGATTTGGAAAACAAAACGAAATAGTACATCTCTACAAATCTGGCAATGTCACATATTTGATACACAGCTAAAAATATGTAGAATGTTCGCTGTCTAGCAATGTATCATATTTGCTACACTTGAAAAACAATGAAGATTACATGCACTAACAATTTATTTAGGTATTGGAAAATAACGTTAGTAGTTAGAATATATAACAAGCTTTTTAAATTAGATTAGTTTTGAAAACAATTTTAACAAAATATAATAAATAATCTATAATCTTACTTTGCGATGCGTAGACGCATTCGATCGGTCCACCATCTTGCGCTCTACTGAAGATTTTAGTGTTGCAAGCACTTCAAAAGTTTTTATTTTTTGAGTATAAATATATTTTGTACCATATTAAATAATAAAAGTAAAAAAAAAACGTTAGATAAATTCTCGGGATTTTTTTAAAGTTGAATGTATCAAATTGTACACAGTACCAAGAATAGGGTTAATATGCCTTAATTAATAAATTAAAACATCTTTAATGTTAAAAAGCTCTAAAAAATGATAACATAATTCTATCGTTCTTAGGAATTAGTAACGATTGCTTATAAAATTAAAAGGTAAGTTTATAAAAGGTTGATAATTATTTTTTTTAACTATATATGTAATTTAATACAACGCCATCTAGTAACTCGACGTGGTATCACGTCAGCTGAGTTCTGTATTCTAAAATCAAAACCCGCCGAGAATGTGGCTTCTAGGTTCTAGGTTAGCTGGCAGCGGGGTTTTTAAACACCTTGATGATGATCTCATGATGATACTTATTTCAAATAAATATAAACTGACAATTAAAAACGCAATTTATTTTTGCAGATAAAAATATATTTTATCATGTCTGTTGTAAGTAATGCTTTCTAAATTCGGTTTTACCTTTCTAACAATTAACGACTAGATTTAATTAAAATCGGGTGACCCCTGTAACTGAGGACATTCTTTGATCGGAGTGCACGGTGCATCTTCACTTTTCCTCTTATAATCGGATTTACAGACACAGCCGGGCTTGCATTTCTCTTTAGCGTCACATTTGTATCTGGCCACAATAGACATGCATGTTTCTGGTGGACACGACTTTTTGCAGTCTGTGTATTCTTCATTTAGACCGCATTCAATGCCTGTAAAAATATTTTAAATGTTAAAACTTAAAACCATCTCTGAAACAGATAGCTAGGTAGGTAATAATATAAAAAAAATTATCCTGAGACTATTTTTAGCTTTCACAGTGCACATAATAAGTATTATAATATCTAAATACATATATGAAGTTGAATATGAAAATTAAGTTAGTACATACCTTGTTTATCGCAAGCTTCTTCAATATGGTGATGGTGATAAGCACGACGCTTTTCTCTAGCAGCATCTGTAAAAATAAATTTATTTGTCGTTTTATTCTTATGAGATAATATAATTTGTAATATTTTTCATTTCATTTTATATTCCATTACTTAATTTGATATAATTTCAGAAGAATCATAGTTCTGTAAGTCACATTATGATAAGCTACAATACCTAGGGTCTCGTCACCGTCTTAAAAAAATTTCATAAGCACAATTTTTTTTATTGATTAGTGATTACCTATTTTACCTTTGGGGCATTCTTCAATAGGTATACAGTTGCCATGTTCGTCTCTGGCGTGATCCGGATCGCAATAACATTTATTATTACACACAATATTCACAATGGGACAATTAGTTTGGTTTTGT
Organism: Colias philodice; assembly: GCF_061535455.1. NCBI lineage: Eukaryota > Metazoa > Arthropoda > Insecta > Lepidoptera > Pieridae > Colias > Colias philodice. The sequence continues at coordinate 10,959,588 of NC_143096.1, forward strand.
AAGTGTAGATCGGAACACACATTGTCGCATTCTGGACCACACGAGAAGTACTCGTTTTGGCGGGAACATTTCTCTGTAAAAATATAAAAATATTTTATGTGGTTTATTACAAGCTCCAATAATACGTATGTACAACAAATGAGCGCCAAATAAAGTCAGTAACAATTTATTAAAATAACGCGCTCTATTAGTACCTACTTCATGGTCTCTATTATTATGCCTTGATCCTATATTACTGATAAAGTTCGCAGAATATTGCTAAAAGTATCATTGTTATTGGAAATATATAAACAAGGAAACTCTGTTCGTGCTTATGAATTGATCTCTAATAGGTACAGATAACAATATGTTATTAATATTATAAATTATGCATATTGCTCTTTGCTAGGATATGTAAAGGATTTTTTTAGTAAAATATTACGACTCACAAGAGTAAACTTTAAAATTTAATCAGCATAGAGCCTTGATTTGATATAGCTACGTTGTATGAGTAGTTTTTTGAAAAAAAAACATCCTTGATTCAAGTAAAACTTATTTCTAATTTTCTAAGATTCAATTCATAGATGTCGAACATCATCTCTAAAATTTTGTCTTACGAAAGAAACAAATATCGGCTCTACCTACACTAGTACATAATATAAATAAAACTAGTACAATACCTAACTATCTATTACTTAATTGCTAATTTCAATACTTTTTAAATAACCTTACCACAATTTTCTTCACTAGTACACTCTCCTATAGAATTCCTGTAATACCCCTCTTTGCAGACACACTTCGGTCGACAGGGTGATTCGCTCTCCAAGCAATTGAACGCTATGTTACGGTTTCTGCAGTTGCGCTCCGGGGGACATAAGTGGACACAATCGAGAATTTCATTTTGGCGGTTACATAGCATTGGATCTGCGTAATCATATTTTTTTAAATTATAAATAAATAACTACATATTTTCACACACATTTCAGGCATGATCTGATCCCATACTAAGCTTTTAGCTTGTGTTATGGAAACCAAACATATATCATTTACTAGATAACTAACACCCAGACACAGAGCAAACATCGTTCATCACACAAATATTTGCCCTGGGTAGGAATCGAACCCACGACCTCTGTTAGGCAGGGTCGCTACAAGCCATGCCAACCGTCAATTAAATATATTTAAGTAGGTACCTACATAGTTATTTTTATCATTGTTTATGTATTGTTTATGTTTAAATTGGTCAATGTCAAATACATAATATTTTCATATGAGGTCAAATTTGAGCCAAACAGAGTAGGTATACGGTTACGGTATACCTACCTATACCTAAGTTTTTACATCTGGTATGTTTGAAATTACAAGATTACGCTCAAGATTCTCAAATTCAAATGTAGAGTTCTTATTATACCAGCGTCACAACAGCCGGCTAATCAAAGTCAAAACAATTGACTTACCATGACCATGACCTTAAAATCTTTCGATTAAATAATAAAAATATGTAATGACTACTGACGATTCAAAAGTGCTTCTAGAAGAAGTCTAATTGAATAAATAAATGTTTGAGTTTTTGAAAAAAAAAAAATAATAAACTTAGCCCTACGAATCGAACCTCCTCCTTCGGGTTACCAAAATTAAAATACGCCTACATTCTATCCTCAAACTTTAGCAAGATGGTAGCTGAAATATTCAGAAGATTGAACCATAATATAAACGTTTACTCACCGGCATGCATAGATTGAACACTATACAGGAAAACAATACAACAAAACACAGCGAGGGACTTCATTTTCTTGCCAATGTCAAACTGGTTCTGATCAGATTTGCAGATTGTAATAAATATATAAGTATCTTATTTGTTCATATTTGTTACGTCACCTTTTTGGTACGGGGACGTTGATAATGTCTCCTTCATTATAGGTATTTAAAAAAACAATTTATAAATTAAAATAAATATTTAATTAGGATGAAGAGTCATACCCATACATACGTTATACACCTGTTCAAATAGCATACATGTAGGAGCTGTAATCAAATAAAAAAAAAATCAAAAATATTTATTCAGTAACAAATATGTTTACAATTTTATCAGTCACTAGCTTCCGCCCACGACTTTGTACGTGCATCCCCGTTTTTCCCCGTTCCCGCAAGAATTTCGGGAAATCCTTTCTTAGCGGATGCCTACGTCCTAACATCTACCTGCATGCCAAATTTCGGCCCGATACGTCCAGTGGTTTGGGCTGTGCGTTGATAGATCACTATATCAGTCACCTTTGAGAATGTATGAAATCAAGGAATTGTATACAATTCCTAGGAAATGTGTACAATTCCGATACCATTTAGGAAATGTATAAAATATTGTTTAAAAAACTATTTAATGCATGCATATCCTAGGAAATGTATAATCTTCCTAGGAATTGTATACAATTCCAATATCGTATTAGGAAATGTGTAAAGTAAATGCTTTTTGTAATAAAACACGTTGTTATTTTTTTTTATTATAGCTCTTATTGATACAATCGGGTAACAGTCATACCGTAAAATTGTAATAATATTATGTTCATATTATTATCTTACTAATTAACATTTGTGTTGTTTCAGAACAATATTTTAATATGTACAGCTTGCGAACTGTAACTTGAACATCACACACCGAATATAATTCTTGAGTCGGAAATCTATAAGGTTTAAAATGGATAACCTCTTTGTGCCCTTTCTAGATCGAGTTTCTAGTCTAGATCGAGACGGTAATACAATATGTTAGCACCGATTGAACAAGTGACACATACAATTTTCAGCAAATCTGTCGTTGCGACATGTCTTAGGCCGGCCACATACATCAGTTTTCCTGATTCGGAAACCGTATCATGAAAAATTCCGTACGACTACCACACACATGCGTTTTTTTCCGTTCGGAATACCGAGATTAGTCTAGTACGGCACACCCGCGCCCGCGCCGCGGCCGCTTGTGTTTGACCCGCGCCTAGGGTTTCCGGCAGCATTAGCTATATTTTGTTCCTGTTCATATCTACGCTTTAGCTTTTTAATGAGACTAGTGCAATAATTCCTGTAACATCTATATGTGATTTGCAATACATGATTTTGTGGGTCAGATCGAAGCTTTATTTGTAAATAATTTCTATTGCGAATACATCGTAATACCCCTTGAGTCATCCACGGTTTTATAATACGTTGCACATTCGGAATAATTTTTGTATTAAATTTATTAATTTTTGAGCCAAAATATTAGCATCAACACACAAAAATAAATCATTAATGTTAGAATTTTGAAGGCTTTTTAATGCATTGTCATAATCCAAAGAACTTATATATTTGTTTTTACATTATTTTATTAGATTAGATATTTTTTTTAATTTTAGAAAAATTGTATAATGATCCGAGGTACTTGTTTTTATCAATGGAAGCTTTATTTTTAGGATGATGATGGAGACAGTTCTTATCTCTCGTGGGTATTATGTGTCCCGGAAGTAAACCATGTGTTGACAACTTATTTATATCTAAGTCGATTAGTTTTATCATGAAAACTTTCATTATCTTTGTGAATTAAATTAATATTTATGTCTCCAGTCAAAATAATTTATTTGCAATTTTTTATGGATTCTAAGTGAAGACTCAATGAATTAATAAAAATTTCAGCATTAATATTAGATGGCGACCGATAGATTCCGATCAAAATAAATTCCTTATAACTGATTTGTATACAGAAGCCTGTGAGATATTAATTTATTTTATATTTACCGAATGGATATTTTATACATATGCTGTTACACCATCACAGTGGTTTATGTGTTGACTCGTATTATATGAGGTAAGTATAGTTATTTAATATGGGTAAAGATTTGTTGCTGTCCAGCTAGCACTCACTAAGAATAATAAAGTCAGGCAAGATTTGTAGTTGTACAAGATTCAATTTAAAGTCTTCCAAATTTTTATAAATATGTACTACGTATATTTTGACACACTATGGTAAGATCGGATTTTTGTATTTTGTACAAAGTTATAAAATCGTGGGTAAATAGTACATTCCTGAGATTCCGCAATATTTACATATATTATCTAATTCATGCAAAGTATTAAGTGAACTATCCATATACAGTATACTCTATAATAAAATGTTTGAATTTATTTAAAGTATGCATGTTTAAGTTTTATAATATAATTATTAATATATTTTAATAGTGTAAGGAGTGCATTTTTAGTGTATGTATAAATTGAAGTTGTAAGTTTAATATAGTCCATTACAAATATATAGTGAGTTAATATGTTGACAATATATGTGTTGAGTTTTTGTATCAGATTAAGTTGAGTACTAATGAAAATTGTTCTGTTCTCTTTACATGTAATAAGAGTAAAAATAGAAATATAATAATTGTTTAAAGTTAATACTGACTTATAACAATAGTTTATACAATATGAATATATATTAAATAAACAAAAAATATCGTATTTACGCTTCTCATATAGTCATTTATCTTGCATGAGAGTTTGTATTTTGGATTCATTTTAATAAAGGTAGGTGAATTATCAGTTTTTCTTACATAATATATTCTTCCAAATGCAGATATTAATAAAATGAAACAAAATAAAACTTGATAAATTTTTTATTTTATTTTAAATGACAGAGTTCATTTATTTCTATTCTTTCTTCTTGAAGCGCTTATCCTTGTATTCTCGAGATCAAGCTGAAACTGAATTATTATATAGATTAAATAAGTATCTAGATACACTGAGGCTGAAAATTTGTGCTCACAAAATACATCAATAAAAGTTAAATATAATTATGTTCTATAGCTGCTCTTGTCAAGAGTTCGTAAAACCTATCAACCTTTTAAATAAATAGGTACTTAATAAGAAAATCTATTAAAACTACATATTTCAAATTATTTTTTTTTCAGAGCGTTGGCCCAACGAATAATCCTAATGGCCCAATGAACATCTACAATGACGGCCGATCACACTTTCGTGATTGTCTCTACTCGCCCAACGTTGCCCATTGTGAAGAGCGCCCATAACATAAAATAATTTGGAAAATCCAAAAGTGCACGCCTCATAATTTTTTTTTCATAAATATTTATTAATTATTATTTTTGTTTATTTAATAACAATTAAACCACATCGAATCAGACCCTGAAAAATGAAAGGGTTCTATTCCTGAGCATACTCAAGCGTAAGAGAAAAAAAAAGACTCGATTAGTAAAGTATTTCGGTCGCTATCGTGTTAACAAGAAAAAGGATCCGCACATACAGACACACGGACGTCCAAGACAGAACTTTTTTAAACTGTTTTTTAACTAGTTTAAATAACAAAAATGACATCAAAAATATCATGAACGTTAAAAATAGTGTTTTTTCTTAATATGTGTGTGTATGTATTATCTTACAAGTGCAATGTATGATACATAAAGACATTTTAAGTTTGAAAAATCTGATGTTTTGCGCGAAGTGACAGTAGTACCCACCTCAACGCTTCGCTTATGAGGCGTGCAATAATACTTACGACATTGTTCATAAGGAACGCAGTTATTGTTACCATCCCGCCAGAAGAAATCGATACAGCGACATTTCGGTTTGCATATAACCGTAATACCGATTTTGAATCTCGACCGGCACCGCTCTCCGTCAGGGGAAGCGTTGGAACATTCTTCTGAGCAAACTGGGCAGGGGTCGTATTGCTCGTTCTCTCCACATGGATATGGTGCTATTAAAATAAATATAATTGCCATATTAAATGTCCCTAGAGATAATAATGTTACCTTAAAGCAATATTATGTAGTTCACAAAAAAACTACGTCCTCTAAAAATTAATGATCTAAGAAAAAATGTAAAGCTCGTGTAACATTTCAATGGATTTTTATATTAGGTAAGTACCTATGTTAAATTTTGTTTAGTATGTCTTATGTTTATCCACATGCCGTAACTAAGCGATAAGTCAATAATATAAAAATATGTTTCTTTTGTGTCCATTTAAACAAATGAATTTTACACGTGTGAGTACGTAGTTAGTACATGTTTTAATTGTTGTTTTTTATTATTCCTATATTATAAAAACTAGCTTTCCGTCCGCGGCTTCGCCCGCTTTGTCTAAAACATAATAAATTATATACTAAAACCTTTCGCTTGAATCATTCTATCTATTAAAAACAAGTCAATAACTGCGTTAAAAACAACCGACTTCAAACTTGCACTTGCAACATTTACAAATACAGACAAAAATGCTCATAAAATAAAAACTACTGGGCCTATCCGAATAAAATTTTTATGGGACCAATTCGACACCATCCCGCATCGAACAAAAAAAGAATCACGTAAATCGGTTCAGAAACCACGGAGTAATCGGTGTACATACATAAAAAAAAACCTCCTCCTTTTTTTTGAAGTCGGTTAAAAATAACAACACACTATGATACTAGTTATACTAGGTTAAACTTACGGCATTGCCTCGTCGGTATACATGTACCGTTTTCTGCCCGACGACTCATGAGGCTGCATTGGCAAGGCCCCTGGGGGCAGGGGTCGGGGCAAGGGGCATCATCTCCTACGGGGCAACAGTCAGGGACGCAATCGTCCGGGTTTTGCTTTGCTACTTCGTTGTCACCGCACACTATGGCGTCATCTATTTTATTATGAAGAAAGAAAGAAAATACTTTTATTTGTACAGGTTGGTTCATGAATACTGCCTATAGGTGAGTGTGGTCACGACTCACGGCCCACGGGTAGACCTCACAGAGCAAGTAATATGTAGACCTTAGATTTAGATACCACGTTCGTTATACTGTTGTTTTGTATGACTATTAAAAAAATTTCCACTTGCATTATTAATTATAAAAACACTTGCTTCAAGACCTTACCATTAGGGCATGCAGAACCGAGTCCGGTTCCAAGTTTCTGAAACCCGGTTCCAAATCGAGCTCAGAACCGGGTAGAACCGGGTTACCCGGTTCTTTTATAATACTTCGGAAAAAAATATGAAATTAAACAAAAGTAACTGTAAAAGTACCTGATGGGCCTTTTATTTTACGCGGCTTGTGTCTTATTTTATTAAATTAATAAAGAAACAAAATTTCAATACTTCTCTTTATTTATCAGTCTTGTAAAGTACCTTGTTATCATAATAGCACATAAAATAAACTTAAACCTTATTCATTAACTGCAAACTGTAAAGCAAAAAACCGGCCAAGTGCGAGTCGGACTCGTGCTCCGAGGGCTCCAAACAAACCTATTTTTTATAATGTTGTAACTTTAAAATTTATGTTTCTAGCAATTTTTCCTTTATCTGTGTTATAAGACGTTACTTTTACCAAATTTAAAGGCTCTGTGTTCATGAAAAGTACCCAGCTGTAGGTTTTGAGTCCCATGCGGATGTCGAAAATTTTGATGCGTTGGCTTGTGTTTTTAGTTTGACTTTTTCACATAAAAGGGACCGAAGACTTGAGTATTCGATATAAATTTCAGCTTGATACAAAAAAAAAAACATGACTGGATCATTATATGAAACAGTAAAATCAACAGCTTTTCAAATTCACGACAAATCTAATAAAAATATTTCTGTAGCCTAATTTTTGTCATTTTCGAAGCCTAATTTTTTTTTTTTTTTTTGGTAATACAACCGTAGGAAACTTATAGCATCTAAGGTTAGACAACTAATCAGAGCCACGCTTGAGACGTGGCACGAAAATTCGCGATGCACGTGAGTCTGACGTTGCCAGATACAATAAATTTGTTAAAATAATGCAGCAAAATATAAATAATACTTCATATTTTAATATTTTGGTCGGAACCGGGAGAACCGGGTTTCATACTATTCAGACCCGGTTCTCAAGATCATCAAAAAACCCGGGTTTACCCGGGTTTTTCGGAACCGGGTAAACCCGGGTGCATGCCCTACTTACCATGAAATGTGTCATTTAAAGTAAAAGTTACAAATATAAAAATAAAAGAATCAATAAATAACAATCAATATAAAAAAAACTTACCACAAGCACAACAAGCGTACAATGGGAGAAAAACAGTGAAAACAAATAATAGCCAAGCCTCCATGATGTCCGCTACACTACTGAGTCGTGTCTCATTAAAAGTAATATGTATTTTATAAAAGTGAGAAAAGACGTTCCGATTGCTTTATTTTTAAAAACATTAGTATAATTAAAACAGCTAGGTGTTGGTTTTTTTGAAGTGAAACTTCTTTATCGGGGTTGGACAAAAATTTAGTGTAACATTTTTGCGTTACGCCGTACGCGTGACATTTTTGCGTTACGCCGTACGCGTGACAGTTTTTGCGTTACGCCATACTCGTGACATTTTTAAGGTCATAAAGAAGTTTCACTTCTTACGTGTGTACTCTAGTACACGCATACATTTTTTTCATATTCACTTATGTAGGTATGTAGTCATGTGGGTTCGTTCGGGATAGTATGGGTTCTTACTGGAAATTTGTATAGTAGGAATACTATCCTACTAATATTATAAATGCGAAAGTTTGTGAGGATGTGTGTGTGTGTGTTTGTTACTCTTTCACGCAAATACTACTGAACCGATTACAATGAAATTTAGCACTCATATAGAGGGTAACTTGGATTAACACGGGATAGGTTTATCCCGGAAATCCCACGGGAACGGGAACCATGCGGGTTTTCCTTTGAAAACGTGGGCGAAGCCGTGGGCGGATATCTAGGTTTATAATTTTATATGTATATAGCAAAATTTTAGTTTTTTTACACGCTTTATATTAGCTTCACCTGTATGTTTGTTTGTAACCGACTTTTTACGGCCAGATTTCGTTCAAACTTTGTAGATTTATTGAGGACCGATGACAATACACTAATTTGATAAAATTTTCTATTTTTTAGTTCGGTTTTCTATAAAAAGCGTGTTTTTTAGTTTTTTTTAACTATTATTATTTATAAAAATAGGGATGTTTAGGCACTTTTCACAATTTGAATCTGTATTTCTCAATCTATACTATAATATTATAAAGCTGAAGAGTTTGTTTGTTTGTCTGAACGCGCTAATCTCAGGAACTACTCCGATCCGATTTGAAAAATTATTTCGGTGTTAGATAGACCATTCATCGAGGAAGACTACCTATATAATTATCATCACGCTAAGACCAACAGGAGCGAAGTCACGCGGGTGAAACCGCGGAGCGCAGCTAGTAAAAATATTATATCGCGCACTTATCTCAGGAATATTAGTATGATGTAATTTTGATATTGTATGCAATTTCATACTTATAGGTAGAAGAAATTAAGAATTTACTTGTAGGCACATATTTTATTTGAGAATTTGTCATATAAATAATAAGTAATAACATAATATAGTAATGTACTTATAATAAGAGTACAATATTTAGAAACATAGTTGCGTTCTTAGCTTTCTAAATTATTAAAATAAATGGTAATCTTCTGCTGCACGGGCTTTTCGCGCCACATAAAATTTAAAATGGCGTCTTCTATTTATTTTGTTGTAATGTCTTCTATTTACGCAGTTGACTATTGCGTTTTAATTTTTGAATATACCTATTTATTAGGTATGTAATTTAATAACTAATAACTTTGGTATTGTTTGTCTTCTTGATCATCTCCTCATTGATGTAATCTCCAAGAATTTTACTTGACTGAAACAAAAAATTAAATTTCTAAAATATTATCTACGATAATAATTATTAAAGTAGGTACCTAATCATAGTAATAGTACTACAGTACCTATGGTTATAGTAAAGTAAATAAATAAAATAAATATTTCAGTATAATTTTCACACACGGCACGATTTGATTTATTTTGATCCCATTATCCCATAACGCTTTTCACTTGTGTTTTAGAAACCAAATGGCATGGAAAGTATTGGAATATTAATACTGTAAACATAAATTACCTAATGAAGTGAAAGGTCAATAGCATAAGAATTAAATGGAATTAGATCTATATATATCTATTAAAAACAGGTACTTAACTATATTTTCTGAAGAACTCAACTCAAACTCAAACATTTATTTATTCAATTAGACTTCTTTTAGAAGCACTTTCGAATCGTCATTACATATTTTTACCATTTACCTACCATCAATTCGTAAAGCAGTGGAGAAAAATGAATACTCACGACATTCCTCATACGGCACGCACACACCATTTTTCCTCCAGTAATTCTTCACACATCGACAACTCGGAGTACATTCCACGACTATGAGCATGAAGTAGGGACACTCCCCGTGTGGGGTCGCGGAGTCGCAGCCCTGTCCCGGGCAGTATGAGGGGCAAGGGTCGTATACTTCATTGGGGCCCGTGCAGGGGAATGGTGCTGGAATTGTTTATGAAAAAAGTCTTACTTTATTATTTATTATTCTATTTACAAAAAAATTGGTTGTTTGTAAAGTAGGTTTACGATCGAGATGTTTACGTGATAAGTGATAACGTCTTGGTGTCAGCGCTCGAGATGAGTCGGGAGATCGGTCCGTCTCTCTCTCGTTATACCTGCGATCGCGCTCGTGAGGTTTTGGTGTGACACAACTTTCTGAACATGTCACCCGACTAAAACGATTTTAAAAACGTTATCACGTTAAAAAAAATACTTACATGAATACAGGAGATCCAAACTAGGCTGTTGCCTGTATCTTGGATATCAGAAAAGGGGTACCTATAGGTCTCTACATTATGCCGAATTATACCTACCTTACTTAACTATACCAAATTAACTATGGTAGGTATTTACTTTTGATAATTCTACTAAGTAATAACACAGACTAATAATAATATACTACGTATACAGTGGCGGCGTAAAGGGGGGGCGGTGGGGGCGGTCCGCCCCGGGTGCCAAGCATCCAGGGGTGACAACACGGTGACAAAGAAATGCCAACTCTGTCGCGCAGATAGTAGCCGCTGGCGCATCTGCAGGACATGAATGGCGCGGGCGAAAGGGGGTCCCTTGCCGCTCGTGAAACAAGTTGACAGTTGGTCAGTCAGTGCTATTGTTTATAACCGTCGCGTTGCGTCACATTAATTCAAACGAAAGTCAATAAGTACTAAATACTACCTTTCCTTTTGATGTGAAATCCTAGAAGAAGTTAATCAGGCCCAAAAGTATATCCAAACATCTGGGCTATCGCTGGAAAAGTGTGTTATAAAAATCAAAGCCCTAAAAATTTTTCTTCAAACTCAACGTATCCAAATAGTGGAAAGAGCTATTTCCTACGCAACTGAAAAATGTGAGGACTTGGATATTTCCGTTGAAAGAAGAGGGAGGAGGATATTCCGACGACGAATGCCAGGAGAAATGTCCCAAGACGTTGGACTAACATTGCCAGACGAGTTGCATAGAGCTATGTTAGAATGTCTTGATAGATTTTACGAAGAACTAGAGCATCGCTACAAAGCAATGGATGACATTCTCACAACATTTGGTGTTGTTCAGAAGAAGACCTTCGTGATATGGTTCCAAATCTTACAAAAATCTATGATGAATTTTCTGCAGAGGACATTATTTTGGAGATTTTACGACTGAGGCGCCACTTGGAAGCCGCCAGCATATCTCTTCAAGAAGCGATCCAATGGACTACCCTGGAGCTTTTGAAATTAATTGTAAAACTAGCGACCCGCCCCGGCTTCGCACGGGTGCAATGCTGATACTAAAATACACTACAGAAAAACTGTGAACGTTGTATATAAAATCATAGCGGCCCGCTGCCCGCGGCTTCACACGGGTATAAAATATATAGCCGGGCGGCTGGCCGGTAGCGCCGCAAACGCTACGTCCCGCAATTTTTAAATCTGTAATATCTTCGAAAATATTCACTTAAATCATACGGTGTTAAGGGCCATAGGTATAGATCTATATTAAATGAACAATGTATTCAAGGTATTTAATTGGTTAAGGATTAATGCTGTATTGGTTAAAATCGCTTCGAAAATTAGCCATTATTTGTCGTAAAAAGTAAATGACAAAAAAAAAGTAATTGTGGGTTATCCATAAGAGATAGACATATACCATCACGGACTTTTCTGTAGACCTTTTCAATGTGTATAATTTGTATACGTAGTATATTATTATTAGTCTGTGGTATAATACTTAGTACATTATTTTGATGAAACTCGTAGGGTTCAGCCTGCGTTTGTAATGTAAGCGGAAAAAATGTAATTTTTTACGACATCACATTAGAAACCTCGAAAATTACAGTACTTCTCCACTATTTAATGGATGTTATTATACATATAAACCTTCCTCTTGAATCACTCTATCTATTAAAAAAAAACCGCATCAAAATCCGTTGCGTAGTTTCAAATATTTAAGCGTACAAAGGGACATAGGGACAGAGAAAGCGACTTTGTTTTATACTATGTAGTGGTGGGACTATTCTGAGTCTGTTCCAAATCTAGATCTATGTCTAAGATTTTTTTAAATAATTTTGAGGGTGCTCAATAGAAAGTCGCCCCGGGTGCCAACCTATGCTACGCCGCCACTGTACGTATACAAGTAATAATATTATAAATGCGAAAGTTTATGAGGATGGATGTTTGTTATTCTTTCACGCAACTACTACTGAACCTATTACAATGAAATTTAGCACACATATAGAGGGTAACTTGGATTAATACATAGGGTAGGTTTTATTCCGGAAATCCCACGGGAACTATGCGGGTTTTTTTTAAACGCGGGTAAAGCCGCGGGCGGTAATCTAGTATTTACTAATTATAAGCGATAAACGATTTTATTATTCTCTAAATATGTACTTACGACACGCTGTAGTCTGTATGCATGTCCCATTCTCTGCACGTCGATAGTTGAAGCCACACTTGCACCCCGCGGGGGGACATTGCTGGGGCTTGGGGCATGGGACACTATCCTGGAGGTTGTTTGTGGGGCAATTCTCGTAGGAACAGTTGGCTGGGCAGTCGTCTTGTACCTCGTTGATACCGCATTTTGGGTCAGCTGTGGAAAAATATTGCAGTGACTCAATTCTTAGCTATAAATCGTGTCTTATGTCCTCATACAATTTATAGATTTTTTTCTTAACTACCTAGTTTGTATGTATAATAAAATTTAATGATAATAGGGTTCAGAAAAGAAAACAAAATGTGCAACCGATGTGAATCTCTCCGTAACATGTAGAGTTACAACTACCTACCAAACTTATTATTAAGTTATTATAAATGGGCTATCTAACACCGAAATAATTTTTCAAATCGGACCAGTAGTTCCCGAGATTAGCGCGTTCAAACAAACAATCATTTGATTGCTATAACGATAACCGATAATATAAATAACGATAATATAACGATAATATAAATATATAAGTTTATATATATATATTTAAATATATTTATTAATTTGTATTTAACTTATTATTTTTATTTAATTTGTATGTTTAATATAAATATAACTTGATTAATACATATATACTGAATTATCTATGTCTATTCTTTAATTAGTAATGAATTATTTGTGTTATCTATTCTTTTTTAAATCTTTTGATGCGCCCTCGCTTTTTACCAATGTCTTACATGTCCTTTATTTTTATGGTTGCCTGGAAGAGATTGCTTTTAAGCAATAAGGCCGCCTATTGTACACTTTCCAATTTTATGTATTCTCTTATTTTAAATTCCTGTTATATGTACAATAAAGTGTCATAAATAAATAAATAAATAAATAAACCATCCCATAAATAAATGAGCTAAATTAAATCAATAACCTGCTTACAATTAACTAATGTGTCGGTCATCCAAACTTTGTCATAATTACATCAGCAATTTGTCTAGAGGTAAATCCCAAATTCCAATTCATAATATATTATTTGGTAGGTATACCTATTGAGATTCGATTAGAAGTGCACGTATAGGTTTTTCCTCAAATTTATTAGTATAATGTTCATAGTCATTAATAGTTTCTATACATATATACATAACTAATAAGATGTTGACAAGGTATTTTATTTGTAAACAGGACCTATTAGAAAGGTGGAAATTGAAAGAGCGACACTTTAAAACTACAATAGATAAATTTTGCTATTGTCTCTAAATATATATGTAGGTAGTACATTTAAAATATGTTATTTTTAAATGCAATATCATTTTCATCTGCGTAATCCAATTTCATTGAAGTCACGCACCATTACTAATTATAAGTTTAGGGTGGCATTATGCCGTAAATTTTTAATAATTATAATATGATCTGTACAATATTTTTGAACAAAAAGTTGACGACAGACGTTGTTTTATTTAAATTATTATATTTCTTGACATAGGTAAATGTATTACTTATCTAAAGAAATAATTTAAATAATATTTAGGTAGTTAGTTACCTACTCATTGGTCAGTAAGTATTGTCAGTAATAATAAAAAATAAAGTTTATAGATACATTATTCTTTATCAGGCACGAACGAAGTTAATGTAGTTCTGACGCCTGAAAATATTTTGAAGTGAAGAAGTAAAAATCTACATATAGGTACTAGGTATCTATTGAAAAAATTCTTATCTAGGTAAATGAGTTCAGTTAAAATGCATCGATTATTATCTTTTTAATGGTTTCCTAATTATGAAAGTCGTTAATTAGTTTACAATAGTTTCATAATATAGATAGTATAAACTTCTTACCTAAAGTCAAACCAAGGATTGCTGAATAAACAATAAATATTTGTAAACACGACATCTCAAGGCAATATCTCAATGTAAACTAAAGGATTCTGTAAAATCTATTAGTACAGTTAGTAACTATGTGATGATTCTTGAAAAATAGTCGTAATAATTTTCCCCGAAATTTCAAATTTATTTTAGCGCCATCTAGTCTATATGTCATAAACTACGTGCTAATAGTATTAAAAGTATGAACTTGAATGTTACTCGGACTTTTAAATTATTTTTCTCGATCGATAACAGATGTCGTTATAATAAGAATGTTTTAATTTGCTTTGAAAACACAGTTTGAAAAACTATAGTGACCACGTTTTACCTATATTACATTTGAGAATATTATTAAGGTCAGCCCAAAAGAATATCTAGTTCATTGATCAGCTACTTAAATTCGCAAAATTTTTTATCTGCAAATCAGTATGGTTTTCGTAGAAATTTGTCCACCAGCCATGCAGTTGAAGCATTAACTAATTTCGTTAACCTGAATAATGATTGTGGAAATAAATGTGTAGGTATTTTCCTCGATCTAGCCAAGGCGTTTGATACGGTTTCAGTACCAATCCTCCTCTCTAAACTTGAACGCCTTGGTGTTCGGGGAGACACCTTTAATTTATTTAGATCCTATCTGACAGGGCGCAAACAAACGGTCAAAATTAATTCTACCCTCAGTAACGTACAAGAAATAGAATAGGGAGTGCCGCAGGGCAGTATTTTGGGCCCCACCCTGTTTTTAATATATATCAACGATCTCTGTTCCCTCAACATCCCTAACTGCCAAATAATCACTTATGCTGACGATACAGTCCTGCTCATAAAGGGCCGTTCATGGGACTTGGTCCAGAGGAGCGCAGAATACGCGCTAAATGCCGTTATTTCATGGCTGGACAAAAATCTGCTGACGTTGAATTACAGCAAGACGAAATATGTCACCTTTTCCACGACCACTAAAACACAGCCGGGTGTCGATTTCACAATTAAGGCTCATAGATGCGCTTCTCTGGATCAATGCTCATGTGCAGCATTGGAGCGAGTAGCACAAATAAAATATCTAGGTGTAACGATAGACAACCACCTCAGGTGGGACCATCACATTAAGTCTCTCGCAGGTAGGATCAGAAAACTTGGTAAGGTCTTTAAAACAATAAGACACCTTGGCGACTATCCCTTTCAAATGAGAATATATAAGGCTTTGGGGGAATCTGTCATTCGTTACTGTATACTCGCATGGGGTGGAGCTGCAAAAACGCGTCTAATATGTCTCGAAAGAGCTCAGCGTATGCTCTTAAAAATTATTACTTTCAAACCTTTTCTGTTCCCTACCTTCGACCTATATCAAGAATTTAAAGTTCTCACAGTGCGACAAGTGACAACTATTCTTTCATAGCCTTATTTTAAAACAGCATAGTTTCCCTAGAGATAATAGTGACTTAACCCTGGCTTCAAAGCGTAAAAAGAATAAAGTTTTTATTATTCCTAGAACTAATCTTAAAAAAAGCAGAAATCATATAAATTTCTTGGGCCCCGCCTTATATAATTTTGCTAATAAGGAGTTTAAAATATCTAATCTATCTAATTACAAACTTCGAACAGTAGCACACGACTGGTTTCAAGGATTAAGCTATGATGACACTGAAAAAATTTTGTATGATATCCTCTAAAAATCACACAAACACACACATACATACGCACACACACGTACACGCAAGCGCATACACACTCACTCACACACACAGACACACATACTCACATAATTAGATAACTTGTAAGAAACCATTTTATAATCTTTATATATATTATATGTATATTAATCTTATTTATTTATATATTTATTTATTTTTTAAAGTTAAGTCTAACTAAGTTTGAAGATTGTACCTACATACAAATTTCTGTTTCTAAATATGTACTGTTAAAATCATATTGTAAAAAATATGCTAAGCCGACGGAGGTCACTGGTTGACCCCGCACAGGTTTTTCCTAGTGGGTTAACCAGGGACTTACTACAATTTATATGAGTTGTAAAAATTGTGAAACAAATAAATAAATTTGAAATTTGAAATTTTTTTTGAATTTTTCAATAAAAGATTACATAATTTTTTTGAATAGCTGTTACGATCGATCAAAACACAGCACAAGTTCGACAAAGTTCCTATAGAGCTGACAAGAATTTCTGTAATATATTGGTCCATGGTAATTTACATAAAAAATAAAATATAGGTTGCCTATACTGCGTGCCATTGTGATTTATATTATGATTAATAGTTGAATGTGAAAGTGAAATCACAGAAATTCAGATTTTATTTCAAATCACAAATACGTCTTCGTCTTGCACCTAGATTACCTACCTAAGTATATTGTATAAGTAGATAGGGAGTCATTTTTAAGTAGGGTAAAAAAATGGCAGGCACCCCGAACCAATATACAAAATCTATGTAAACATAATATGTATGAAAAATTTTCCACTCAACCAATAACAAGATATTTTTTAAATTTCCTTATTTTTGTATGCACAGTTTTTGTATTACATGGTCAGTTACGAAATTATTGACACAGCCTCAATTCAGTACCAAGAAATGTAAATTTATTACAACTAGCTGTGTCCTCTGGTTTTGTTCTTGTTAAACATTTATTCGTTTAATGGGGATATATTTTTATGGTATGAGCATAATATATATTATTTGAGAAATTTTAAGTTACTATTAAGTAATCTGTAGCTCCCTCAATTCAAGCTACAGGCTACGGACGTAACTGTAGCCAGTAGCTTGAATTGAGGGTGAAGCCGAAAGCACAGATTAAAAAAAGAGCGTGTGTGCCGAGCATACGTGTCAGAAGTGATACTTCTTTTGCAAGATTCAAAGATACTAAAATCTTCGCCTTACTCCATGACGTGACGGTAGTGCTCGACCTTGAAATTTTACTCTCAACGTGCATAAAGAAGTTTCACTTCAACAATATAATTACGGATTACTTGAATGTTTTAATGGCGCCCTTTCATCGACGCATTCATATCATTTTCTTACTCTTCCTAATAATTTCAACCATGTTTTTTATTTATCCTTGCATTTAGTGATTTTAATTTCATGACTTTTCCACTATTTACCTACAAGATGAAAATCTATGGAAACAATCTACCGACCCATTTGGTCTACCAAAGAACCGAATGAAGGAGAATGTACCTAAGTACCTACTTGAAAAAACAATATTTCATAATGTTCTCGACTAACAGATTTCAGTAAACAAACTAATATTGTATTTATTTATTTTATGACGTGCCAAGAATTATTATACTATTGCAAAGAAAACATGTTTTGGAACAATGACGTTGTTGTTTTTTAAAAAATAATTATAATTTATGAATGAGGGCCACTTCAAATAAAGATTTAGTTTAATATTTCATACGTCGTTGAAAAGTACACATACAACAATGGGTGTTTATTCAGGTTGTGTTCTACTACGCGAATTTAATATAAGTTTATTTAGTTTGGACGTCGCGGTTGACGAAAATGTTGCTTACAAAAGTTGTGTTTTTTGTGTTCTATATTTGTTTTGCGGGTAAGTTATTATGTGATAGGGTTTTTAGTAGGACATTTTTTAAGCTTTATTTGTTTCTATAATATTAAGTAAACAAAGGATAATAAATGTTCAGACTTATGTCTTTTTTAATAGAGAACCAATTTATATTTGTTAAAACTATTGGGATTACATACTATTCTAGCTTTCATTTATGCTGCTGCAAAATTGCTTTGTTCTTTTTGAGCGTATTTTTGTAATTTTAAATTATTATTTTCGTCAGTTCATCAAGATACCTTTATGTAACTTCAAAATGAAAAACAGCATGGACCGAGAAATTCCACATCACGTTTTAAAATCTTCATTGAAATGTCTCTACCTTGTTTGCAGTTTCGCTTCCACCAGCAAAATTCGCATCAATACTGCCGCTTTCACAAGTAAATTACCAAAATGAACACCATTTACGAGATAATTTCCAAACACGACCTGTGCAACAAGAAAATTCAAAGATACAACAACTACAAGGGCTTAGAGTTCAAAACTCACCGCAAAATTTCCAAACAAACTTCCGAAGTTATTTGGGATCAGGGATAAACGATAAATTACAATATCCAAGGCCGATTTTGGTAAAGCCGTTTAATGCTGATAACCCACTGATGCCCACATCGATACAAGAACCAATATCACCAACGCTGAGAGAAGCACCGCCTTCCAATCAAATATTTAATAGGAATATAAACCACCTTGTCCCTAACAACAACAATCCACCTCCATTATGTAAGTATATCGTGGTAACAATATACATATAAAGTATGTCTTGATATGTATGTATGTATTTCTGTATTTATTTTATATACTAGAAGTTAAATATCTCGATTAATTGTTGCATTGCAGATAGAAATGTTCCTCAAATACCCACAGAAAATTACCTGCATAATACTGGTCAACCAATAAAAAAGAAATCCTTCACAATTATTCATCCAAATGGAACAACAGAAGAGGCTGATAATTTAGAAGAAATAATTAAGATGTATCCAATTCATACCATTGTTAAAGCGAGTGAATTCAACAGAAACTTGTTGCCAATTAATCAACATCCTGTAACAATAAAACCTCAACAAGCTTATGCAAAGAATCCAATAGCTAATCCAACATTAGTACCCCTGTTTGATGTACCTGTACCAACAGCTTTACCGAAAGATAATGAACGTGAAATTCTTTATACAAACACGCTCAAAGATTTTGAGCCTGTATCG
Organism: Colias philodice; assembly: GCF_061535455.1. Classification (NCBI taxonomy): domain Eukaryota; kingdom Metazoa; phylum Arthropoda; class Insecta; order Lepidoptera; family Pieridae; genus Colias; species Colias philodice. The sequence goes on from NC_143096.1 coordinate 10,978,968, forward strand.
TCGCCAGATATAATAACTGATCTACTGCTTCCAAACACTGCTAATCCAAATGCCCACGGGAATCCATTAAATAAAAAAAATATCTCGAACATTGTTCTTGATCTGAACACAGTGAATTCCAATTTCAGTACAAAAGAAAACGATAACACAGGTGTCGTGAAAAGTAACAGCGCAGAAAGTGAACCACAAAGTATTAAGATACCGAACTGGGATTCACAAAGTGACATATTAACAGACATAACGAAGACAACCACTGAAATCTCAATTCCTCGAGAAATGAATGAATCTAAAACAGAAAATGTCTTAGAAAAAATTGAAATTACACCAGACTTTGAAGATAATTTAAAACCAGACATAATTCCATTAAATGATACAATTCCTCATGAACTTAATGTATCTGAAGCTGAATATAATACAGAGGAAAATATGGAAGTCAAACCAGATGAGAAAGATGATATTAAACCAGATATTATTCCATTGAATGAAGAACTTAATGAATCTAAAGCAGAAAATAATGTCGTCGTAACTATAGATATTACACCAGACTTAGAAAATAATTATGAAGCTGATATTATTCCATTGAATGATATTTATACCATAGAAATAGCATTAGAAAATGACACAAAAGATGAAACAACAGATTCAAAATTAATAGACAGTATAGATACTCCAATTGAAACTAATAAGTGTGATGAAGATACAAAAATTGGTTCGTATTGTAATTTTTTATAATATTCGCTTAAGGGATAATTATTTAGAAGTATGTTGCAAAATAGTAAGTTTTTGAAGTATAGTTGTTTAGAAAATATAACATTCGGTTACAATTTTTAGTGTAAAGAAAAAAATGCGAAAATAAAATATGTACTAAGATAATGTTCATAAATAATTATTAATTTATCTTTCAGATATTCCAAACATTGCTCTACTACCTGATAACGATACGGAATCATCATTCTGGTTTCAATCAGACGAGAGGTTCCTAGTGGAAAGATTACTGAAAGACAAAAATACAGTTTTCTTCTTTATACCAAAAGTAAATTTGGAAAAAAATACAACGATCACTATTTACCCCAACGGAACAAGGATTGAAGAGACGAGAGTGGTAAAGAATGATGGTACGTAGAATTTGTTTTAATTTTTTTTTAGTACGCATACTTATGGCATTATATTTTCTGTGTTTATTAACATTAACTAGTTGTGCCCTGCGGTTTGACCCGCATTACTCCGCTCCTGTTGGTCTTAGCGTGATGATATATATATAGCCTTCTTCGATAAATGGGCTATCTAACACCGAAATAATTTTTCAAATCGGATCAGTAGTTCCTGAGATTAGCGCGTTCAAACAATAAACAAACTCTTCAGCTTTATAATATTAGTGTAGATCTATGTGATCAGACCATTTTTATTTAAAATATTTATTGAATAAGTAATTTAATTTTTCCAATGTCAAAAATTGCCTCTTGCTACTGCTTCCCGTAGACATTAAAGTAAATTTTATTACGCAGAAATATACCTTTTTTACCGATTTTATAGCTCGTAAGTAATAAGGTTTTATGCTTCAATCTCTGATTAAACTCTTGTTTTTATGTTTCATTAAAAATATATTGTGAATACCTAAGTTTACCAACTAATTGAGTATGAAACAGACTTTAGTCAGGTTTCCGCAACTACTGGAAACTGGGAAGTCAATAGAACATATTTGAAAACTAATTACTATTATTCGAGATGAAATTATTGCTTCCATATGAAATTCTAGCTTCAACTTCATGAAGTTAGCTTGAAACTTGTTTATAAATTTCAAAGTTTCTTCCATAGTTTATACATATATCATATTATTTTACACAACGGTTAATTATAGGTACTTGCTAAGTCATATTGACTCAAACTTCAAGTCAGATCTGAACAATCTAGACGATATTTAATTAGAGATTAAGGGACCTCAAAGTTATTAATGTTGAAGGCCAGTTTGAAAAGTTTAAGATTCTTGAGTATTACAGACAATTTACAATAACTGTATAGTGTACACTGATAGTGATTTCAATGAATTAAGGCATGAAACTGAACCTATTTCGATTTTATAAAATACTAGCGGCCCGCCCCGGCTTCGCCCGTGGTACATATGAAAAATAGATGTTGGCCGATTCTCAGACTTACCCGATATGCACAGAAAATTTCATGAGAATCGGTCCACCCGTTTCGGAGGAGTATGCAGACTAACATTGTGACACGAGAATTTTATATATAAGATGTATGTATAAATTTAAAACAATACTGAAAATAACTATTTTTTTGCAGGATCCAAACCAGTCGTGACAACAATAATAACACATGCGAATGATGAAGATTTAAATAAAAGTTGATAGCTAATATCTGAGTTTCATTTTATAGTGTATGTTCTTCTCCTATCAAAGAAGAGTATGACGTCATAATATAGTATAAGCCACGATTTAAAGTTTCATAGAATGCTCCTTAATTATTGTTAATAGGCTCTATACAGTATAATGTGTCCAAAGTACGGATTTAAGCTAGTTTCATGTTCGAAAAGCAAAGCATGTTGAAGGAAAGCATGTTCCTCTATAGTTGTTGATTATATTCGTGTCATGACTCTGATAAAATGATATTTATTATACCAGCCGCATCGAGGTATAATCGACATAAAAGTAAGATTTTTTTTCCGAAATAATGAATTTTCTAGTAGTAAAAGTACTTTTAATACTGGTCAGCAGTTACGTCAAAAATCAATAAACAAAGACGAAAATCTCTATAATATTAAAGAAAATTTCGATGATTTACGGTGAGAGCAAGGTGAATCTTTACAAGTGATAAGGCGACACTTAAAATAGGATACCTGCTCTTGTACCCTTTTTAGTACAATCCATTTGGAGCACAAAATAAACTCTAATTAGTAACATGACACGTTCACTGAGAGCTTTTAGTGCTGGAATTATAACTTGTGCGTCGCTTTGTAGCTCAAGTGTCCCAAGGGTTACACTTTATTAAAATGAGCACAATCGTTTCTAGTACAAGGTGTTTTATTGAATGACATATTTATAGTACACGTGTTTCTGTGAATGTTACGTGAGAAATATAGAGTAAGTCAAAAGTGTATCTGATTTAATGAGTTTGAAGGTACTATAGTCAAAAGAATTTTTCTGAAATGTCTTATGAAAAGTTATATCTATCTTATCTCTACCTACTGTTTATCTACATAACACTTTTCATATGTTTTATCGTTACGTTTCATCGTAGAATTTGAAAATTCTACGAAGCGCTATTGTTTTAGAAGTTGTTGAAAACATTGTCTAAATTGGCTGACAAGTTTCATAAATATTAAGAGCTATGGTATGTTGTTAATATATTGTATTTTTTGGCACAAACTAGGCCGTTTTATTAATGTGCCATTCTTTTTTATACAAAAAATAAGTCTGACAAAACAAGTTAAACTTTATTTCCTATAATTGAAAAAGCATATGTTGAGTGTTGTCATTGGCGATAACAATAGGACTGTGAAAAACAATTGAACAAACATTATTATGACAAGTTTCTGAGACGAATAAGTGATCTATCTTGTGCGTAGTTATTTCTTTTATTATGCAAATTTTTATTTCACGCAAATCAAGTAATTTCAGTTTCAAAAAATAAACATTATACTGCAAACAATATATTTATATAATTTTCCGCTAATATTGTTTTATTCTAGATGTTTCTGAAGTATACGCCTGATAGAAGTTGCATTACGGATATTATTATGGTTTCTAAGCCATCTCGAGGAAACTAAACATATGATATAAATTGTAGGAACTTTATAGAAGCCATCTGTGTAAGTTAAAACGAGATGACAATAATAATTTCTTGAATAGCGAATATTTATCTGTATCAATTAACTAAATGCCTAACTACATATAACATAAGTTAGCGTATGCTAGACCAGGTCTGTCTACATTTTTTTAATTAACACTGTGTATCGAACCCAGGACTTGTAAACAACTGTGCCATAGAGGTGGTCACAATTATAATAATTTTATATTATGTTACGTGTATCTTTTGTATCTTCAAAGGAGTTTTGGAAAAGTAAGCAGAAACTATTGTCCTATGGGAGACATGCATAGAGTATACATATATATATCATATTGTGTACAAGCCGGCGCATTCTTTTTCTTAATCAGAGCGCATTCTAAATTTCAATTTCAAAATTAGAATTCTGATTAGTTTTGTTTTTGGTCGATTTTTTGTATAAATACGGGAACTGTGTACAAATAAAATTATTACAATCTGAAATGTCTTTGAGTTAACAACTCCTCTACAGTTCTCTACAGTCCTATCTGTATAAATAAAGAGTGCATTGCACTTTACAAATAATAACATAAAGTTTCATAGAATTCATTTTATCTTTTGTATAATAAAATAAACAAACAACTGCATTCCTTACCTTATCCTATACTATACCTAGCAAATTAAGTTAGATTTATATTACTCATTAGCCTATAGTAAAGGGCTAGATCGTAATTTTCAATAATGATACCTTAGGTTCATTATTTTAGGTAAAAAAAAAAAAAAAAATTCCTTACCTTGTATGACGTTATATTAAAAAAGCAGGTACAAAAGCTGAAAGATCCATTGTAAGAACGTTTTATTACAGACTTATAATATGTGCATCGTAACAAAGACTTAATTCCCATATGGTTGTTGAAAGCCTTCGACCAATCTACTGCGGTTGAGTGTATAACAGTGTGCAATAATCACTGCTATTTTTAGTAACAGTGATTTTCTGTTATTAATTAACGAACTGTTATTTGATTTTTGATACAGTCATGTCGAGTTTATTATACGTGTACCATAATTATAAATATCAACTGTAAAATAATGCATTAGAATATATTAATTCTTGTGCAACGTTTTAATTGTTTTCGTTATTGTTAGCGTTCAACAATAGTAAAATATCTTATCAAATTATAGTGTTAAAGTTCTTATGATATGAATACAATATTTCGTACATCTTGATTATCGCTACATAGAACTATTTTTGACTTTATTTATGTACATGTTTGACAATAACATTTTACCACATGAATTTTATTTTCGAGCAAGTTATTTATAACAGTCGCAGGGAAGCAATCACAGTGATAAATAACGCTACGTTCCTACTGCGGTGGGCTGCATAGAAAAACTTGGATTGAATCCAAGAGGATTTTATAAAACGCTGACGTAAGCAAATCCCCAGCTGTATGCGGAGTGCATGTGACTCTACCTATTTTACTCGAAGAGAATTTTAAAATCGACTAATTTTCCTTGAGTATTTGAGGTGTAAGTACTTGGACATAATAAGAGAACGGGATGGTAATAGTCTTAAGTGTTTTGTATATATACTTGTTTACTTGCTTTATTTATATTTGTTTGAATTCGGATAAAAGACCAACTACTTATTCAATGTATTGTGTGTTGTAACAATGTGTTGTATCCTTTTGTGTCTCTCTATTTTGTGCTATTATTATCTATGTGTTTTCTCAATTTTATATAAAATAGGCCGAGTTTTTCTACTACTTCAATTCTACCGTGAACGGTGGTCGGTGATGTCACAATTTGTCGGCGAATTATGTATATTTTGGTTTTATGTAAGTTTTACGGCATGTTAATTGATCATGATGATTTACTTTACCGATACGAGCTGATGATGAGCTTGATGATGTTTTACTTCAGTCAGTTTCAATTTCATAGTTACCTGCAGATAAATATAATATGTTTGTAATTGCTTTGTTTTTTAAATATTGAATTCCAGAGCCTTTATCATCCTGCTAATTGAGTATTTGTATGTACATATATTGAATTTATGTGAAGCAGCGCAGTTTCAAATTGAATCCGGATTATAGCAATAGACTTGCTATGAGTTGGTAGTTATAACTATTGATATATAGATGCACTATATGCATATGTATAGACTAGATTTCCGCCCGCGGCTTCGCCCGCGTTTGCAAAGGAAAACCCGCAATGTTCCCGTTCCCGTGGGATTTCCGGGATAAAAACTATCCTATGTGTTAATCCAAGTTACCCTCTATATGTGTGCTAAATTTCATTGTAATCGGTTCAGTAGTTTTTACGTGAAAGAGTAACAAACATCCATACATCCATACATCCTTACAAACTTTCGCCTTTATAATATACTAGCTTCCGCCCGCGGCTTCGCCCACGTTTTCAAAGGAAAACCAGCATAGTTCCCGTTCCCGTGGGATTTCCGGGATAAAACCTACCCTATGTGTTAATCCAAGTTACCCTCTATATGTGTGCTAAATTTCATTGTAAACGGTTCAGTAGTTTTTACGTGAAAGAGTAACAAACATCCATACATCCATACATCCATACAAACTTTCGCCTTTATAATAGTATTAAGATTAAGATATTAGATTAGATATTAGATATTAGATATTAGATTATACAGTTATTATGATATAAATAATTCCCTATTATATACTATAATATAATTAAATATAATATTATATATGGTTTATAATAGTACATGCGAAAGTATGCTTGTTAGTCCCTTTCACGCCATAAACGAGCGATTTATGATATGATTTTTGTGCCTGGAGACTGTAAGGAGGTGGAGGAGTTAAATCATCTCCTTTTTACTGCGTTGAAACAGCTCAATTTATTTGAAAACACGTACGAATACCACCAAATTCTAACCGAACCAATGAATCAATAAAAAATGCAAAATATAAAATTTTATTTCGAATAGTGAAATATGTAAATCGATTTAACTATGCTCTGTTATAATCGATTTATCCGCCGTGTGTGTTATTCGTGTGAATTGGGTTTTAAAACTCGTTTTTTAGTTTAAGGCATAGATAACTGAATATTTAAGAGGGTGTTTGTTGCCAATGGACTCAGAAACATATTGAGATCTTGAATATATTTTATTTAGATTACATAAAAAAATATAATAATGAAGCGTTACGAAAATATGAAAACTGATTAGTGTAAAAACAAAAAACAAAAACTATTCCTATCACAAATAAAGCACTAACAAACACATTAAACACATCAACCGTAATGTATAGCGCAATACATCAGGATTTCGTTTGTTTCCCGTTAAATAAAAATATCCAATAAATATTCGCTTTAGTCCTCCTCAAAGGAATTGAAAAGGAAAACGTTAACAGTGCTATCCGTCTAAGGGTGTGCGTCGACTTGGTATGTTAGTTATACTCGTATGTAAGTTGTGTCCGTTTTTTTTAGAACCACAACACGATTTTCACGTTGTGGCTGTTATTTTATCGCTCACTGAGTGTTTTCTGTTTTGAGCGTAAATGTGAATCTTAGAAATGGAAGAGAGGTTTGTTTTGTTTTAAATTTAATGTTTATACAAGAATTCTTTAACGAAAAGGTAAAACTAAACTAAGTGAACGTCATTTGTATCTAAATTGTATTGGAAAAAGCATTAAGCTTAGTTTAACAAACTTGAATTGTGCAACTGTTCATAGGACTGTCAGTTAAGTTTAGGACAGTAATACAGTTAGTTACAAACTCAATGTGAAACCATTTAGAAACAAGGAAACTTATTAACATTTTAATTCATAATAAACTTGGAAAAGGGACATTAAGGTTAATAATGTAGGTTATATAAAGTAAAGAAAACGCGCATAGTTCCCGTTCCGTGGGATTTCCGGCATAAAACTTTTCCTGTTTTTTCTCAGCTGTCTCTGTAGCGAATTTCATCCAAATCGGTTCAGCAGTTTCTGAGTCAAGGAGTAACAAACAAACATACAAACTTTCGCATTTATATTATTAACAGAATCAAGCACAGCAGTTATCATGTGAATGATGAATCTATGAAAAATCTATATATTTATTTCTTTAGCTAAGTTCTTAGCAGACAAGTGTGCATCTACCCTAAGCATCAAAATTGAAAGGGTCTCTTCGGGATTGGCATCATATATTTTTGTAGCGATAGTCACACGAATCTTTTATACGAAAGCGTATTAATGTTGCCGTGTTGTGTTTATTTCTAGAAAGATCTTAGCAGATTCATTAATTATGTACTAAGATAATTGAGGAAGGAAGGTAAGTAATGTTCAAAGGGATTTTTAATGGGAATTAATATAGAAGTTAGGAGTTGTGTCTCATAATTTGACTTCTTAGTTTTGTTATGAAAATTGATATTGAAGAAAGTATGTGAGAACAGCGAAAGTAAAAGGACATAAGTATTCGATTCAATGTATAGCAACAATGCATTTCATATTTGTGTATATTATGTTACCGGAAATGTATGTAATCCGTCATTGTATACAATTCCTAGGAAATGTATGTAATTCCTAAAATCGCACGGAAATGTGTGAAATAAATTATTTTATACACATTGCCTAGGAAATCTATACATTTCCTAAATAGCTATCGGAAATGTAAAACATTTAAGATATTGATATGTCGCAGGCAAATTGTATATAATCTGGCCGTTTATAAACGGTCGGCATTTTGTAGTAACTATGCCGATAATTCGTAATCAGAAATTTTTGATTTGGATAAGGGGGTAGGTTAGGTTAGGTTCATGTTTTTTAAAACTAAACAGAAATAGGAGCCCCACGAAGTGGGGCACCGTCGACTCGCGACCGTCTTTTTGTAGAATTTTGGAAAAAGACGAATTTTCGGCATATTAAATCAGCTAGCCGTAATGTAATACGGCGGATTATACAATCCGACTGCGCCATATACATATATACGCGGGGACAGCGGGACGAGGGGACTGATTACTTGCCAAATGAAAATTTGATTTTATAAGAATAAAATATATAAGTTGATTTTGTGTTATTTACGTTAAAAGTTAGATAGTTGATTTTTAAAATGTTAATTAGTAAGATAATAATAACATAATATTATTTACGGTATGACTGTTACCCGATTGTAGATATCAATAAGAGCTGTAATAAAAAAATAACAACATGTTTTATAACAGAAAGCATTTACTTTACACATTTCCTAATACGATATTGGAATTGTATACAATTCCTAGGAAGATTATACATTTCCTAGGATATGCATGCATTAAATAGTTTTTTAAACAATATTTTATACATTTCCTAAATGCTATCGGAATTGTACACATTTCCTAGGTATATAATTGTATACAATTCCTTGATTTCATACATTTCCGGTAACATATATAATGATTTACTTTCCACCCGCGGCTTCGCCCGCGTTTACAAAGAAAAACCCGCATAGTTACCGTTCCCGTGGGATTTCCGGGATAAAACCTATCCTATGTCTTAATCCAAGCTACCCTCTATATGTGTGCTAAATTTCATTGTAATCGGTTCAGTAGTATTTGTGTGAACTAACATACAAACACATACATCCTCACAAACTTTCTTATTTATAATATTAGGTACTAGTAGAAAGTAGGATTACACAATATATTTTGTATTGAATTGGTAATAAGATAATTGTTGGATAGTAACACGATAATTCTCTCAAGCAAGTTTCACAAAGTGGAAACTCAGTCCCAAATTATCTTTAATTTATCAGTCCAAGGTTAACATTTAAAGATTTATTATACGTTCTCAAAGAACCTTTAGAAAAGGTTCTAAAGAAATTTTATCTCGATTAGTTAGGTATTTTTCTGAGCAACGTTATTTTATAAAAAGGGATATTAAAAGCTCTATGTCAAAAAATATTATTTAGATTGATCACAAGGAATTTTTTATGCCTTTACGATTTGGCTTGATTTTGATAAAATTTTGGTTTTATACAGGGTGTCCCGCTTTCGGTATACTAAGCGCGAAGGGACTTGTAGTTTTGCATACACTGATCACATAAAAAATACTTAAATAACAAAATTTTTTGCTAAATTTTTCCTTAAAATCCATTTATTCGTCTCTAGCTTCGCGCAGCCGGCATATACCGCTTCGCTAATGTGAGTATTTTGTCTATGAAAACATAATCTTAAACGATAGCTCACATGCGGGTGGCAAAGTTGGGCGGTTTGCTTGTTGGGGGTGTACACATGGAATTTTAAGAATTCCTCTATTTAAAAAAAAATGCGTCTGGAATTTTATAATTATTTTTTACGTACTCAGCGTATGCAAAACTACAAGTCCCTTTGCGCTTAGTATACCGAAAGTGGGACACCCTGTATAGAACTAGCTGCTCCCCGCGGTTTCACCCCCGTGGCTTCGCTCCTGTTGGTCGTAGCGTGATGATATATAGCCTATAACCTTCCTCGATAAATGAGCTTTCTAACACCGAAAGAATTTTTCAAATCGGACCAGTAGTTCCCGAGATTAGCGCGTTCAAACAAACAATCAAACAAACAAACAAACTCTTCAGCTTTATAATATACAGGAGCGGAGTAATGCGGGTATAACCGTGGGGCATAGCTAGTTATTTATACAATAAGCCTGAATGAATTGAAATCGATACATTGGTCTGCCAGACAAATATTTGATTAATGTTCGTACTTTGTAACAAAAAAACTATTTGCCTTTCTTACGAATGACTGAATTTTCATATTACATTTTCCACTTTATGTAAAGTCAACAGACCGTTAGCAAATGGAATAGTTTCTTAACAGTGACCCTTCGCTTTAATCAAATCATGAGGGTCTGAGACTGGGCGAATGAAAAATCAAATAAATGTTTTCAATTTATATACCTACTATATTCAAATAACCAGGGCTCAAATCGATAAAAGAATCTATTGTTACAAGCAAATTTTACGAATTATGTGACATCTACAAACCATTCGTTTAAGGCGTTACCCGGCAATTTCGACTATGTTCAACCTCTATAAAGTCTGGTACAACATAAAGCACAATACCGAAAAAAATATATAAAATAGGATGGTCTTTGATCTTTAATTGCTCGCGAGGACTTTTTTCCAAAGTTAATAGATTTCTAGAAAAAAAATGTGCCGTGGTCATCGATTTTTCCGCAAATACTCTATAAACTTCGTAACCTGCTGACTTAGAGCTCTGAAAATTTTATGTTTAATAAATTATCAGTTACACAACAGTCCCTGACGAGGATTTTTTGTTTCACTGATTAGTATCTTTTTAAATACAAAATGCGAGGAAAAAAGAAGGTGCAGCGGGAGAGGTTTGAGATCCGTCAAGTATGGTCAAGGTTATTAGCGCATGTATAAGCCTTAATTACATTAAACGGTGCATTTACATCAAACGAGAACAGAGCTAGAGCAAGAGAATTATTTCTTGCTAGTGAAGAAAAATAGGGCGTAATTCAATAATGCTACCTGAAGGGAAATTGTTCGTAATACCATATAGAAAACGTTCCAAAAAATGCATTACTTATTTTTTAAAGGAAAGAAATTACATTCAACCGAAAATTCGCTTGCAATACACGAGAGTCGACAAAAATCTGACAGAATTTCCCTTTATAAATGTTAGAGACCGAATATAACAAACAAATACATAGGTATTAGGTAGATAAATAAGCTCCTACAAAACAACGTTGCATACACATTACACACTTATACAGATTGAAACACTTAAAATTCTTTATACAACACTAGCTTTCCGCCTGCGGCTTCGCCCGCGTTTTCAAAGAAAAACCCGCATAGTTCCCGTTCCCGTGGGATTTCCGGGATAAAACCTAGCCTATGTTACTCGTGGATAATGTAGCTTTCGAATGGTGAAAGAATTTTCAAAATCGGCCCAGTAGTTTATGAGCCTATTCATTACAATCAAACAAACAAACAAACAAAGTTTTCCTCTTTATAATATTATACAACATAAAATCCACATAATATGAGTGAACACGAATAGCTCTGGGTATTCAAATATATTTCCAACGATTTTGTACACAAGACTGCAATTTTAATAATTACGATCAATACATTTTATGAGCGTATTTTTAGCAAGTGGTTCCATTCAGATATCCAAAATGCACCATTTATAAGCAGACTGATTTTTTTTTAAAGTTGAATTTCATGTTACATGTAACTTAGAATGCATTGGCATTCTTTGTATTGTTTCTATCTATATTCTATACTAATAATATAAAGCTGAAGAGTTTGTTTTTGTTTGAACGCGATAATCTCAGGAACTACTGGTCCGATTTTAAAAATTATTTCAGTTTTATATGGCCCATTTATCGAGGAAGGCTATAGATTATATATCATCACGCTAAGACCAACAGGAGCGGAGCACTGCAGGTAAAACCGCGGGGCACAGCTAGTGTTTATATAAGGCTCTATTTTCATTGTTTGTAACCGATATATAGTTATTTGTATGTCATGTCGATTGAAATTCTTAAAGCGTTTCTAAAAGAAGTCTACTAGTTGAATAAGTAAATATTTGACTTTGCGTTTGAGTAACTTCGTCTTAAGAGAAGATACAATATTAGTTCACTATTTTATTTCTAACCATCCTTCGTCGAAATGAATACACATTAAGAATAGTATTATATTACAACAAAAGAACATAGGTACGAACCTTCTTTAATTATCTATAGTCAATACAAATGAGCATTTATCGCCTTAGTGATTTGATAGAATTAAAACATGCAATTTAGCAATCAGTATTCAAGTAATAACTCTATTATAAGAGCCAGTATTGTAAATAATAAATAATAGACGTTATGAGTTGATAATCTACATAGTCTTCTTAAAGTTAAATCACAGTTAACATTATTTTCTTAATAGTCATCATGTCACACACCAAGATTAATCTTCTTCTTCTTCTTATATATAAAAATGAATCGCAAAATGTGTTGGTAAGCGCATAACTCGAGAACGGCTGAACCGATTTCGATAATTCTTTTTTTATTATATTCCTTGAAGTACGAGGATGGTTCTTATGTAGAGAAAACGTAAATATGTACCACGGGCGAAGCCGGGGCGGACCGCTAGTCTTATATATAAAAATGAATCGCAAAATGTGTTGGTAAGCGCATAACTCGAGAACGGCTGAACCGATTTCGATAATTCTTTTTTTATTATATTCCTTGAAGTACGAGGATGGTTCTTATGTAGAGAAAACGTAAATATGTACCACGGGCGAAGCCGGGGCGCACCGCTAGTCTTATATATAAAAATGAATCGCAAAATGTGTTGGTAAGCGCATAACTCGAGAACGGCTGAACCGATTTCGATAATTCTTTTTTTATTATATTCCTTGAAGTACGAGGATGGTTTTTATGTAGAGAAAACGTAAATATGTACCACGGGCGAAGCCGGGGCGGACCGCTAGTATTTTATATTTAACATATAGTTTTCCGAGGACAAGTGTATTTCTTCCTTAAAATAATCAAGAGATTCTCAATATTTATATTCAATAGATCACATATTAGTAGTCCAAGTAACGAAGCAAGTTGGCAGTTTTGATCCACGGTAAGTCAGCCCACTTCTAACTTCAGTAAACTAACCAACCGCTGGCTCCCAAATGGCCAAGTTTCAAACTTGTTAAGTGCTGCCAAATATATCCAATAGTATCGGCAGAGGCTAATTTATAAACTATAATATACTATATATATAATATACTATATATATATATATACTATCAAGAAAACAAACTAAAAGATTAGGTATACAGGTATTTATTTTATTTCAAACTCTATCGTGCTGCCAATATAAGAAACAATAAGTACAATAAAACTTTAGTAAAAAAGCACAGAAGGCGGCCTTATCACTTACAAGTGATACGTTCCAGGCGACCAACTTAAACATTTTTTTCATTGTTATTTTTGCGTATGTATGGACATTGGATCTAAATAAAATATGATAATTTTAGGATTATTTTGAAGAAAATGGGCATTCGAGTTTGACTCTACGACATCATGCAATCCATACTAATATTTTAATGCGAAAGTAACTCTGTCTGTTTGTCTGTTACTCAATCACGCCTTAACTACTGAACCAATTTGCATGAAATTCGGTATAGATATGTCGGAGAATTTAAATAACTCTCCATAATTAATTATAATTAGGTAGATATGTGAAATAATATTAAATAATGACTCAGTGCGCACACCTTGCGCGGTCGATGGTAGTACCGAGACTATATCATCGAGCTACTGACTCAAGGAATATAAACCATAGCATGGCCCGTAAGCCCATGCATTTCATATCAATTCAATATCGACATTATGTTGTACACAATAGAGTACATTATAATAGGAAGGTATAGCCACATAACAACTACTCTGTTATGATTCTCTCACACGGCCATTCTGACAACGAGCGCGTTCTCGCGCGAACAATTCGACAAGTAATTTTGCAAATTACTTACTGCGTTGTTATTTCATTTGTTGTATTCAAACTCTTTTCCCTTCACGGTTTGTAACTTTTCACACCGACTCACAAATTATTACTCATCATCGTCATCATCGGCGATATCAACAACTGCTACTGTCGCCTAAAGGCGAAGCTTTGAATGTATTGTGTGTGTTTATTATATTGTAAGTGTAGAGCTCTGAACAAATACTGGAACTACATGCAGCGCGGAGCCTGACATGTACTGTAGTCACATGAAGCGCAATGCTTCGCACAAAATCTGGAACTACATACAGCGCGGAGCCTCATATGTACTGTGACTACAAGGAGCTTAAAGCTACCCACAACAACTGGAACTACATGCAGCGCGGAGCCTGCCATGTACTGTGATCACAAGGAGCGCAATGCTACCCATAACATCTGGAACTACATGCAGCGCGGAGCCTGCCATGTACTGTGATCACAAGGAGCGCAATGCTACCCAAAACATTTGGAACTACATGCAGCGCGGAGCTTGCCATGTACTGGTGTGTGTGTGTGTATTATATTGTAAGTGTAGAGCTCTGAACAAATACTGGAACTACATGCAGCGCGGAGCTTGACATGTACTGTAGTCACATGAAGCGCAATGCTTCGCACAAAATCTGGAACTACATACAGCGCGGAGCTTGCCATGTACTGGTGTGTGTGTGTGTATTATATTGTAAGTGTAGAGCTCTGAACAAATACTGGAACTACATGCAGCGCGGAGCTTGACATGTACTGTAGTCACATGAAGCGCAATGCTTCGCACAAAATCTGGAACTACATACAGCGCGGAGCCTCATATGTACTGTGACTACAAGGAGCTTAAAGCTACCCACAACAACTGGAACTACACGAAGCGCGCAGCTTCCAATGTACTGTGATCACAAGGAGCGCAATGCTACCCATAACATCTGGAACTACATGCAGCGCGGAGCCTGCCATGTACTGTGATCACAAGGAGCGCAAGCGCTACCCACAACTACACGAAGCGCGGAGCTTCCAATGTACAATATGACATACACGCCTTGCTATGTCAAACACAGAGCTATTATTGAGCTATTAAATTGTGGTGTGTATGTGTGTTATGAAACTTTTGTGTAATACTTAGATTAACTATACTTAGATTAACTATATATCTATGTAACAACCAAAGGAATAAATAGGTAAAAATAATAAAATAAAACAAAAATAAAATTATACGGAGTATGTATTTATTTATTAATAATACTTTATTGTACAAAACAATGTAAGGAAATCTAGTACAGACTTATAAGGTAAAAATATTTTACACAATATGCGGCCTTATTGCTCACACACAGCAATCTCTGCCAGGCTGGAAGTTACTGGAAGTAAGGAGTAACTTGTGGACTACATTTTTTTTTTCATTCATTGACTCACTTTCCAACTGCGGCCTCCAGTTTGAGACTCGATTCGATACCTCTCGTTATCGCTAGATTATTTTGCATGGACTGGAGAACTTCTCTCCTAACTCAGTAATAAACATCGTATAACACGCCATCAATTCGTCATCCAGTGACACTATTTACAGGAATACACAAAACCACCTTGCACCTATAACTTGATGTATACTAGGTATAATAACAACACTTTACAATTGGGGCAGAGTAAAAACTAATAATTAATTTACGAAGACTGAACCAAGTCTAAAGTTCTAAAGTCGCACCGACTTCCATATCATTTACCACTACCGACGATATCACATTGTCATAGTCTACCTTCCGACGATTCAATAATCATAAATGACTGTTAAAACAAGTAAAATAACATTGATGTTACAATCGGCTTTTCTTTCTTACAAAATCATCAACATTAAACATAATGCCTTTTTTTTTCAATACGAGCCTTATAGACGTACAATTGCTCGTCCATCCTGACTTTTGTTTTATTTCTTATTTCAAATAGGTTAACTACTAAAGCGTTGACACTCGTACTAAAACATTATTACGCGGTGGACTTGCAGCCTATAGACAATTGCAATGGGCTGTCGCCTGTGCTGTGCGTTTCTTTCATACAATACAATTCAAAGTAAGTTGAATTTTGTTAATAATTGTAGAATGCCAATATCTACGTTCATGATTTTCAGCGATAATGAAACAATGAACTTAAGAACAGACATAAACCTTTTAAAATAACACGTTAGCGCAACTCATCCCGCTTGTAATTTTGTAAAACTCAAAAGAACACTGTCAACACAAGTCTATGAGTTCGCTACCTGCAAATGACGTAGCTTGATCGGCTACTATTACTTTCAGCGCCTTAAATAAGACAACAAAAACACAGCGCTTAACATGCTCCTTTTTTTGTGAAGACACATTTTTAACAGGAGCTAGGTGACAATATTTACCAGTAAATGCGTCAACAATTACCAATGCGCATTTCTTAAACTCGTAAGTGCCATTCGTATCGATTGTAATGTATGAAGTGGCTCTGACACATTTTCTATCGGATGTTAAGTCGACTGTCCAGCTCTGGAGGGCTTTTTATTAACTTTGCGATGTTAAAACGATCAATGTTCGTTCTAACGAAATTACACTAAATTTTTGCAGGATTTCCAAACTTAAATGTTTCAAATAATCATGAAATGATTGTATCAATAAACGAATGATAACACTTCATTTGTATCTAACAAAACAAGAAGATTATATAGCAGGCATTTTTTTATCGTATGTGATAACCTTAAACTTAAATCAATAATATCATTTCATCGCACATGTCGCGAATCTTTACTATTTTTGCCCGAATTGAACATTATGTGGAGACAATTAGTTTCTACTAATCAAATCTACATGCGGTATTCTTGCACCCTTGCGTAGGTACCGACATCGAAATCAAAAGCTTGTATGTAAGCCCATCATCTATGAACACGAGGAGAAAATCTTTTTCTTATGACATGATGCTTTGAGACTATTTTAATCTGTTAATATTTTAAAATGATAACGCTTAATTGATTATGCTTGAGGTCTTCTTAGACCTTTTAACTCTATTCAATAACTATGATAACAACTTTCTGTGTCAGTGATTCTTTGATTTTAATATTCGATTTTTAAGTTGATCATTACTTTCTTGTAGGAAAATTGAACCATAATAATCTATTGAACAGGAATCTGTGTGTACTTCAACAACGAGATTTGTCCGAAAATCGTTAATAAAGAAGCAGACGTCATTATTTTTTGTTTTGTTAATTTCTCCGCAGGTGGGTGTCCGTATGCGAAGTGCACCAATCCTACTTTACGTCTTTTTTATTTATTTCATACAATAGGGGCTAAGACTTAAGAAAAGCTAGGAGTAATCTCTCTACAATACCTCACGAATAAATATCTCTTATTTATCTGACGAAGCTACCGTTCGATGTTATGAAACCTTATTGTGAATAGGCTATTCAATGTTGCAACAGCAACTTGCATTTATTCCAATTAAATGAAAACTCTGATCAAGTGAGACTTTCAATACTCTTCTTAAACAAAAGAATGTAACCTCTTAAATTTTGAAAACTCGAGAACATCGTTGAATATAAAAAGTAGCTATGAAGTCACATAATTTATCTAGTCCTTGGTTAACAACAAGGGCATTACAAAGCCTTATAAACGTTGAAAGAACTATAGATTGTGCTAGTGTTGTATTCACAAGTCTTATTTCCATTTCACAAAATTCGTGCTTTACTTTCAATGATGGGTCACACAGGATGAACATAATTAAAATCATTGGAATCCGCGTCTATAAATTCAATATTATTGTCCGCAAAAACAAATATTTTTTTATTTTAAATTCACGAATAATTTGACTCCCATTGTTATTCATAATCAAACTACGTCCGGCTCTAGTAAAAACATCTCAACCTGTTACTTCATCCCCGAAAGTACTCGAAAGTCTACAACAACCAAAGCTCATAATATTTACATCATTAACAGTTATAGGTAATGTTGTACGGGCGAATGAATAGGTTGATACAGTGCCAATTCTTGTTACGCGAGTGTATACAAACTCTAGAGGCCTGGTCATGTTATCCATGGCTATCCTTTTACAAAGGAAAAAAAAAAAAAACAATCGGACCCGCTATCAATAAGGCACTTGAACTTAACGCCGGCAACATCTGTGACTGTAAGCAGGGTATCGTGCTGTAAACACACATTAACAGGGTATTGTTTCTTAAAGAGCGTGCCGCCCGTTGCTTAGAAAAACAAACCTCTTCTATGTGACCAAATTTATGACTATAAGTGCGTTGTTGTACTTTTTCTTAAATATTCAACGGACCTTTGTTATTCTTAATGATTAAACTAACTGATTTTGTTTCATAGGCGAGATTTACCGTCACGTTTGTAATGACATGTGAACACACAGTTATAGCAAACAATTTGCAAAATGCGACGCTTTAATTGATTTGTGTCAAAATGTCTACCAAGACCCACAAAATCAATCGGCGTGTATCATAATAATTCAGATCATACCTGGTCATCTGCAATACCTTCTACCACGAATTTACTATATTCGCGTAGTTCCAGCCCCTTCGCAGCCGGTCGGTTAGCACCAACTTTGTAGTGGAACACTCGATGTATGTTGAAACTCGATCACTTTTTAACCATACCATATCTCAAAAAGGTATTTTCGTTACACCATTATGCTGCCGTAAACTCGCTATCATTCGGGTCGTACATCGGTATGTAAACATTATTATAGTTTACCTTTCTTAATTATGCGTTAGACCCGGAAACAAAATGTTTCGTTTCGGGAAAGTGTATCTGCCATTTCTTTTAACAGAGATGCGCACGACATGATGATTGCGAAACCCACACACAACATTGTCGTTGTCGTGCTAACATTCTCATGATTTATTGGTGGAAACTGTGGTTCTTCTCAAACCTCATTACACTAGCTATATCTTCTTGAATCTCACTAACACTATCACTCGTTTCACTCACTTGCAGATTTGCACCGTTTAACAAAGTCTTATTCGTATTGGAATCGGGGGTAATAAGTGCCGATCCCACCGCTGCTGTCGGAGAATTTAAATAACTCTCCATAATTAATTATAATTAGGTAGATATGTGAAATAATATTAAATAATGACTCAGTGCGCACACCTTGCGCGGTCGATGGTAGTACCGAGACTATATCATCGAGCTACTGACTCAAGGAATATAAACCATAGCATGGCCCGTAAGCCCATGCATTTCATATCAATTCAATATCGACATTATGTTGTACACAATAGAGTACATTATAATAGGAAGGTATAGCCACATAACAACTACTCTGTTATGATTCTCTCACAGATATATTTTGATACCCGAGAAAGGACATAGGATAGGTTTTATCCCGGAAATCCTACGGGAACGAGTTTTTCTTTGAAAACGCGGGCGAAGCCGCGGGCGGAAAGCTAGTGAATAATACAAATAATGGCTATACAGAAAATTGTATCAATCTGTAGAAATACACACAAATGTTTCACAATGTAAAATGTTATACATTATCCCTTTTCCATATCATCAATTTGCCTTAAATAACATTAGACAAGTTTTTGTGAGTAAAATATAAAAGGTCACATTGATAAGTCCTTCATTGGTGATTAATGTGTTTTCTATCTTTAGTAAAGATTTCTCTTTTGCTAGAAGTGTAGAAAATAGAAATTTCTAACGATTCGACTGGCCGGTTGGCGTGGTTGGAAGTGGCCCTGCCTTCCAAGCCACTGGTCGTGGGTTCGATTCCCACCCGGGGCAAATATTTGTGTGATGAACATAGATGTTTGCTCTGTGTCTGGGTGTTAATTATTTATTTAAGTATTTATTTAAAAATTATATATGTATGTGTTGAGGAGCGACGAGCGGCAGGACAACGAGGCGTCCGGCTCGTGTTGAACGAACGGGAGCGGGGCTATACTTAGTAGTCGACGACGCGCGCGTAGGCGACGGCGGGGTGCTTTCGCCCCGCAACATCCGGTCCCCGTCTGTTTAACTACACATGTTTTGTACCCTTTGTAAATTGTATAAATATAGTAAGATTTTATTGTAAATAGTAGTAAGAGATCAAGCTTGGAGGAATAAAGAGCTATCAAGGAAGAAACTGAGTTTTCAATCAACATACAGTCCACAATATTCAGTGGTCCATCGAGCGCCGGATCAAGAGTACGAGCGAGCTGAAACCCTACTGGAAGAAGAAGCCATCGATATCTACGGGATAATATCGAAGCATGGTCGTCACACGCAGCCAGGGCGAAGCCGCGGACACGGAAGACCGGGCTATGGAGCAAGTGCGGCAGGAGAGGGCTCGACGTTTAATACTCGACCCTCCGGCCTCACCGTCGGAGTTGAGGACTACCACAGCCACCGAGTCGGCTGACGTAGCGCAACTACGGCGGCGATCACCTACAAGGTCCGTCAGATCGGCACGGTCCACGGGGAGCACGGCCACACGAATTAAAATGGCGGAATTAGAGGCGGCGGAAAAACTCGCGGCCATTCACCGCAAGGAACTCGAGCTTGAAAAAGAGCTCGTAAAGAAGCGTCTGCAAGTCGAGGTGTCGGCAATAGAGGAAGAAAATCTACAAGAAGACATCATCACCGCACAAGACGAACATCAGAAGGTGGACGACTGGCTGCAGGCGAACCCCGTAAACACACGGGGGGAGCCGAGCAAAGACGACAGACAACTACGGTTCGGCGTGCAACGAGGGCGATCTCCCACGCCGACTAAGTCCCGAACGGGCATCGAACAGTTAGCAGCGTCGTTAGAGAAAATGGCACGACCGCGGCTGCGCCACGTAGAGCTCCCAGTATACGCGGGCGCTATTGAAGAGTGGCTGCCGTTTCGCGCTGCATTTAAAGACACGACAGAAATGTACAACGTCTCAGACGCGGAAAATATTCAACGACTACGCTCGTGTCTAAGAGGCGAAGCAAGAGACGCCGTGGCGGCATTACTACACACCGCGACGTCGCCTGCACTGATAATCCGAACACTCGAACAATGTTTCGGACGGCCGGAGATACTCGTCGATAGAGCATTGGACGAATTAAAGAAAATGCCGAGGCCGGGGACATCGGCGAAAGAATTGAATAGCTTCGCCGTTAAGCTGCAAAATATAGTCTGCACAATACAAACAATCGACCGCAAAGGATACCTTTTCAATCCGATGCTGGCGAGAGAGGTTTTGGACAAGCTAAGTCCACATATTCGATCACGTTGGTGCGACTACGCGCTCACACAAGAGGGAACGATAGACCCGGAAATCATCGTGCTATCTCGCTTCCTTATGCGAGAGGCCGATCAGGCGCTGCGATACACGTACGCGCCTGTGAGCGACGCTACTACAACAACATCGAAGCCAGCGTCACGAAGGAAAACTGCAGTCTTCAATATTGTATCAACAAATGAAGAAAAGAAAGAAAAAACATGTCCGTGTTGTGGGCGTGACCACGAACTCACTGCGTGCCCGCAATACACAAAACTCAGCGTAAACGAGCGATGGGCGCTAGTAAAACAAAAGGGAATTTGTTTTAAATGTGCTACAAGGAAGCACAGACGCAATTTCTGTAAGGCAAAGTTGTGCGGCGTAAACGAATGCCAGCGCTCACATCATTCGTCATTGCATAACGAAGCACCGAGGGAGGAGCCATCGACGTCTGCGGAAGAAACCGTTATGTCAGTTGCGGACCGCGCGACCACACATCGACGCAACGTTTTATTGAAGATGTGTCCCGTCACCGTGGTTGGTCCACGGGGGGAGATCAAAACTCATGCGCTACTGGATGAGGGATCGACTATATCTCTCATAGACGAGGATATCGCTCGTCAAATCGGCGCAGAGGGCCCCACATTGCCTCTTTGCATACACGGGGCGAACATGAAACAAAGTGAGAAGAACAGCAAATTAGTTTCCATTCAACTAAAAGGAAGCAACGAAGACATCACACACACGGTGAAAGCGCGAACGATGAAAAATCTAAAACTTCATCAACAAGCCATACCGAACTCGCTTCTCCGTTATGAACATTTGCGCGATATACCCACCGATGAAGTGTGTTACGAACGAGCGCACGCGGGCCTGCTAATTGGTACAGATCACTGGGAATGCATTGTATCGCGTGAGCTGCGCACGGGCGGTCCCGACGAACCGGCCGCGTCAAGAACACAACTCGGCTGGGTGGTGCACGGAACCGCACCTCAGAGAGCACTTATAAACAAAAATAATGTGCTACACGTTCACGATAGCGAGCATCAACAACAACTCGACGAGCGACTGCACGACATGGTCGCCGAACATTTCAAAATAGAAGCCTTATGCATCGCTAACAAACCACGCATTAGCGACGCCGACGCAAGAGCCACAGAGATAGTTCAACAAACTATAAAACAAATAGAAAATGGTTATGAAGTCGGACTACCGTGGAAAAGAGACAACACTATCATGCCTCTCAGCTACAACAACGCGCTTCGTCGCCTAACAAACATCGAAAGGAAAATGGACGCGTCACCGGAGTTTGCCGACGAGTACACGCGACAAATAAATAATTTATTTGCAAAAGGATACGCGGTACCGTGCGACGGATCGGAAGCAAAAAGCAACGTGTGTTGGTACTTGCCGCATTTTGCCGTTACTAACCCAAACAAGCCCGGCAAACACAGACTCGTATTCGATGCGGCGGCGAAAAGCTACGGAGTTTGTCTCAACGACGAGTTGTTAGAGGGACCCGACATGTTGCTATCTCTACCGGGCATACTCTTCCGGTTTAGAGAAGGAAGCGTGGCAGTAACAGCGGACGTGCAAGAAATGTTCTTACGAATCAAGATTCGCTCTGAAGATCAGCCTGCACAACAATTTCTGTGGAGAGGTGATAAGCGTGATTCACCACCGCAACAGTACAAGATGACATCGATGATCTTCGGCGCAGCGAGCTCGCCATTCATGGCACACTACGTGCGTAATCATAACGCACAAACCCACGCCGAAAAGTATCCGTTGGCGTGGGAGGCTATCACAAACGGCCATTATATGGACGACATGGTCGTTAGCTACGACAACGTAGAAGAGGCGTGCAGAGCCGTAGAAGAAACAAGAAAAGTGCACGCTGTGGCAGGCTTCACATTGCGTGGGTGGAGCGCGAGCAACGAGCGCATATTGCGAGACATACCGCAAGAGCTGCACGCCACCGCGCCGACTCAGCTAGGCGGCTCACAACCCACGCCTAAGATACTCGGCCTCATGTGGGATGCCGTACGAGACGAATTGGGATTCAATACATCTATGAATCGCGTGCCGGCGGAGGTGCGAGAGCGAGAGCGACCGCCGACAAAGAGGGAAGCACTCAGCGCCGTCATGTCTATCTACGACCCGCTGGGACTTCTAAGCCACTTCACTATACGGGCGAAGATTATACTACAAAGCTTGTGGCGCCTTCAGATATCGTGGGACGAAGCGATACCGGCAGAGGAGGGCGAGTTATTTGCGGATTGGCTTGCACAATTAAAACAAGTCAGCAAGCTACGCCTACGACGGTGCTACGACGCTACGAAGGCACGGGGCGTCGAGCTACATGTTTTCTGTGACGCGAGCGAACAGGCCTACGCTGCAGTCGCGTATTGGCGTACGCTCAAGGACGACGGCAGCTACAATATCAAATTGATTGCGGCTAAAGCAAAGGTAGCTCCCCGACGCACACAAACCATACCGCGTCTGGAGCTACAAGCGGCGGTTATCGGCGCGAGACTCGCTGATACGATAAAGCGGGAACATCGATACGAGATCGAACGTACGGTCTATTGGACGGACTCCTCAACCGTCGTTCAATGGGTGAGGAACGACGCGAAACGCTACACTCCGTTCGTCGCACACAGGCTCGGTGAGATAGCCGAGCTAACCAACAAGACCGAGTGGCGATGGCTGCCTACGCAGCATAACGTCGCGGACGACGCTACAAGACTTTCCAACGTCGACGTAGACGTACGTAGATGGTTTTACGGACCGGATTTCTTAAACGAAGACGAAGAACGGTGGCCCACGGAACGAGAAGCGTACGAAGAGGACGACGTGGACGTACTACACATCGACGAGCAGCCTACCTTGTACGACTGGCTGCCGGACCCCGCACGTTTCTCAAAATACGAAACGTTAGTGCGTACGATAGCGCGTGTGTTAACCTTCGTAGACGTGCGTATTAAACGCACCGCTACAAAAATGGAGTATCGCCACATTCAAAGCGCAGAGCGAATGCTCATTCAGCGCGCACAGCACGATAGCTTTGGTGACGATATAAAGAGGCTACAGGAAGCGCGCTCAGTCACCAAATCGAGCAAATTATTCAAGTTAGACCCAGTATTAGAAGAAGGAATCGTGCGAGTGAGAGGTCGCATCGACGCGGCTACGGCGCCGGTCGAAACGAAGCGACCGATTATTCTAGACGGCCGACATCGAGTCACACGCCTGCTAGTTCTAAAAGAACACTGCGCAGCGGGACACGCAAATAGGGAGCGTGTGACCAACGACCTAAGGCAATTGTATTGGATCATACACTTGCGACCAACAGTACGTGCCGTCGCGAGAAGCTGCGCGTTGTGTCAAGTGCGACGTACGAAACCACAAGTCCCAGCCAAAGGGGACTTGCCTCGCGCACGATTAGACGCATTTCACAGACCTTTCACTAACTGTGGAGTGGACTACTTCGGACCAATGCAAGTGAAAATTGGAAGACGGCGTGAAAAGCGGTGGGGCGCGTTATTTACGTGTCTCACGTCACGCGCCGTACACATCGAAATCGTCGCATCGCTGTCTACCGACTCCGCAATCATGGCGCTAAGGCGTATGGCGGCACGTAGAGGCTGGCCGCGTCTCATCTACTCGGACAATGGGACTAATTTCAAAGGCGCGAGTGAGGAGTTGAAGAAGGCACACGGCGAGTGGGCGGCGGCGCTGAGCGAAGAGGCGCTGCGACACCGCACCGAGTGGCGTTTCATACCGCCGGGCGCGCCGAATCAAGGCGGCGCGTGGGAGCGGCTAGTACGCTCTATCAAGACGGCGCTCGGCGCTACGCTTCACGAGAGGGCCCCCAGCGAAGAATTACTACACACGCTACTTACGGAGGCCGAGTTTTCCGTCAACGCACGACCGTTGACGCATGTGAGCGTCGACCCGCACGACCCGGAGGCGCTCACGCCTAATCACTTCCTGTTGGGCTCATCGGCGGGCCTACCTACGACGACACAATGCGACGTGCAAGATCGGCAGATGTGGCGAGCGAGTCAAGCGCTCGCGAATCATTTCTGGCACCGCTGGGTGAAAGAATATTTACCCACGCTGGTGCCACGCGGCGAGCCGCGAAACACAGCAAGGCGCGTATTGGAAGGCGACGTGGTAGTGATCGTGGACCACACGTTGCCCCGCAACACATGGCCGATGGGTGTCGTAGTGCGCACTCATGCCGGCCCCGATGGCGCTGTACGGGTGGCAGAGGTGCGAACAAGGAGCGGCGTGTTTAGAAGGCCAGTAAGCAAGCTCGTCGTCGTGGCCAAGGAGGCTACGCATGCTACGCCGGGGGGAGAGCTGTTGAGGAGCGACGAGCGGCAGGACAACGAGGCGTCCGGCTCGCGTTGAACGAACGGGAGCGGGGCTATACTTAGTAGTCGACGACGCGCGCGTAGGCGACGGCGGGGTGCTTTCGCCCCGCAACATCCGGTCCCCGTCTGTTTAACTACACATGTTTTGTACCCTTTGTAAATTGTATAAATATAGTAAGATTTTATTGTAAATAGTAGGACAGTCCGTTTGCCGAGGACGCTGGTCGTGTTCACTTGTTGCTCCCGACCACGTGCTTTGCGCTCGTGCTGTCTCACTCTTGCTTACGCAATTCAGAGCGTCTGCGCCACTTTGTGTGTAAAGTTCGGTCTGCTAGTCGCCCCACGTGGAGTTCGCCTTTGCCTGTTATACCCGGTTATAACCCGCAGCACCGCCTGCCGTTTTTCGGCGAAAGCCGTTAAGTGGAGAGGGCGGTGATGTGTGTTTAACACGTTTCAGCAGCGCAGGCAAACGCCCACGTGCTCCCCGATGGAGCACGCCGGACCCAAAGGCCCTTCTCAGGGCCACACAAATGTGACCCCCGCGCGTAGTTCGCGCCCACGCATCGTTACGCGCACTGGCCGCGACGGAGTAGCCCGGTCGAGCTCGGCTCCCGGGCGCCCCTCCCGCCCCTTTTGGACGCAGCCCCGACGATGGGGAATACCTGAGGCCGCCGCCGCAGAGGAGGTGCCTGACCCGGACCAGGGAGTATCACCACGGACCGCATACTTGTCGGATGCCGTGCTGATCGACCGGTTCGTTTCGTCGGGCCTCCTGTCGCGCAAGCTGCGCGGCTGGCTGGCCTCGTACATCGAGATGAGGCGAGGAGACCTGGCGCGCATACCGCCGGGCTGCCTGGAGGAGCCTTCGCCGGAAGACGAACAGGTTTTACTGGCAAAACTTGCCGTCCTCCCGATCCCTCCGGGCAAGCCACGGGCGAGGCGCCGTCGCCCCCTCAGCAGCGACGAGGAGGAGGACCAGGTCGAGTCGGCGCAGGCCAAGCGGCCTTGCCAGACTCCCGCCCTCCTCCCCGCTACACCCGCTACCACCGCCGCCATGGCAGACACCATGGAGACAGACACGGCCGCAGCCACACCCGTTCCGCCCACCTACGCGGCGGTAAGTGCAGGCGCCGTCGTGCCACCACTCCACCCACGCGATCCGCGCCGCCCCCGTCGTATCAACGTGGAGGCGGCCGAGGAGCCGCAACCGGGCCCGTCCGGCTTGCAGCGCGCTAGTGCGCCTGCGCAGCCGACCGCCCCCACACCGAGGGCGACAGCAGCGCCACCTAGCGCCACTGCCCCCGCACCTACTACCGCTACTACGGCACCGCCTAGCGGCGCGCCGAAGTCGCCCCGCTACCCGCCTATCGTGGTTGAGTCGCTCCCAAACTGGGCGACTCACCTACGTAACATCACCGCTTCGCTGGGGAGACAGGTGAGCGCGCGCGCCTACGGGACTGGCGTGCGCTTCTCGCCCCAAGACGAGGCGGAATACCGGGCGGTCGACCGGTACCTGCGCCACATCCAGGAGGAGGGAGAGGAGATCTCCTGGTTCTCGTACTCCCCTGAGGCTGAGCGCAGTGTCAAAGTCGCCGTCCGCGGGCTGCCGGTAAACACGCAGCCCGAAGAGCTCATGGCTGCGCTGCGCGACCGGGGATATGACCCGGAATTCGCGCGGCCCATTCGCGCCCGGAAAGGGCGCCCCGGCTGCATCTTCCTCGTCATCTTGAAGAAGACGGAGAACCTCACGCCGGGCATCTACGCAATCAAGGAGTTGCTGTACATGCCCGGCGTCACCATTGAGGCGTGGCGCTCCAAGCGGGGCCCCGCGCAGTGTCACAGGTGCCAGGGCTTCCGGCACTCCTCGCACAACTGCCACAGGCCGCTTGCCTGTGTGCGTTGCGGCGGGAGCCATGCGACCGCGGACTGCCCGCGGCCGAGGGACGCCCCTCCCATCTGCGCCAATTGCGCGGGACCACATCCCGCCAACCACGCCTCATGCCCGGTGCTGCGACGCGAGGCCCGCAACAAGAAGGCGGGCCCGATAGCGCGCACCACAACCACCCAGCAGCAGCCGCAGCAGCCGCGCGCCGCACCGAATGTGCGGCCCAGCGCGCCGGCGGCGCCACCCGCGCCCGTGGAGCCGGTGCCTCGCGGAGAGGCCCTCACCACGGGTCTCATGGCGGCAGCGAATAACGCCCCCGCAACCACCTCCACAAGAAGAAACCGAAAGGGGCGCAGCGGTAAGAAACGTTCCCGCACGCAGCCCCCTCGGACCGCTACCGCCTCCGTGCTCCCCGCCGGCCCGCCCGCGCACATTCCGCAGGCGCCGGCGCATGCGCAGCAGCGCCAGCCCGAGCATACACGAGCGCAACCGCCGACCTCCGCTCGGGTAACTTCGGCGCAACGAACGCAGCCGAACTTACCCGAACCCGCCCGAGTACTGCAACAGCGCACAGCTCAACCCAGCTCGACACAGCTCGGCCCAGCATCGGCACAACTCGACCCAGCCAAGCGGGCTGCGATGCGAGTGGCGTGCCAGGTGCTCCAGAGCATGCTGGCCGCGCTGGAGGAAGGCGCCGACCCGATCCCCATCATCATGCAGGGCCTGCTGACTCTCGCTCAACAGTGAGTAACCGCTTCATTTACTGGAACGCGAGCGGGCTCAGCAAGGAGAGAGCGACACTACTGCGCCACCTCATGCGGGAACAACGAGTAGACGTCGTCCTCCTAAACGAGACGCACCTGGGCGCGCCTGACAAACTCAGCGCGTCTGGCTACGTCTCGTACAGACAGGACGAATGCTCCCCGTATGGGCGTAAGTACCGCGGACTTGCGATCCTTATCCGCAAGTCCATCCCTCACACCCCACTCCCCGCTTTCACATCCCAATCCTTTTCCGCGCTCGGCATCGAGGCGGAGTTTCCGGTGGGCAGGCTGCGAATGTATGCTGTATACAGGCCGCCCGGGGGGAGAGTTGACACGAACGAGGTGAAACGTCTTTTCGCCTCGAGCGTGCCGACGATCGCCGCGGGTGACTGGAACAGTAAGCATTCGCACTGGCTATCCCGCCTCGATTGTTGCAACGGCAAAGCCCTTTATAACATTATCGATTATAACGACATTGTTATAGAGGGCCCTTCCGAACCTACTCATTATCCTCGTACAGACTCCCACCAAGCGGACGTCATCGACTTTACGATTCACAATGTGATCCGCCAGTCGATGACGCAAACTGTTATTGTGGACGATCTCGGCTCAGACCACCTGCCGGTATTGGTCGAGATCACCGCAAACAGTTCCGCGCTTGCCCCATCCTACTCCCGCCGCTGTGTTAATTGGGAGTTATTTGCGAATGCGCTTGAGCGCTCTACGCCCTCACGCGCGGTTTCAAGCGCCGAGGACGTGGAGATATTCGCAAATGACTTGCATGATGCACTCAAGTCCGCTCTTGTCCAAGCCACGACTCTTAAACCGTCCACGTCCATACTCCCCCCCATTCCTTCTCATATCAAAGCCCTTATCCAGAGGAAGCGAGCTCTGCGACGGCAGTGGCAGCATTCGCGCTGCCCCACCCTCAAGCGGCAACTTGCTCGTTTGCGTGAGCAAGTTAGCGATGCGCTTGAGGCGAACAGGATCGAGGGCTGGCACCGTGCGATCGACTCGGCCGCCGAGGACTGGCCCTCGCTCCACAACCTCTGTCGCAGGCTTAAATCTTCAACCGCCCCCGCGCGCCCACTCACCGATTCCGCGGGTAATTATATATACGCCCCTCAGGGTCGCGCTGACTTGTTCGCCGAACATCTGGCACAAGTTTTTCAGCCGAACCCCCTGACGCCGTCGAGCGCCGCCCACGCAGCGGTGGTGAACGAACACCTATCAGGTTTTCTAGCATCACCGATACCGCCCGCTGAGGAAGTATTCTTCACCTCCCCGTCCGCCGTCCGCCGTGCGATTTCGCGTACAAAGTTGCGCAAAGCGCCCGGTGAGGACGGCGTGACGAACGAATCCCTCCGCCACCTCCCCCGTAAAACAGTCGCGGCTTTGTCGCGGCTGTTTAACGGTATATTACGCGCCGGTCATTTCCCTTCAGTGTGGAAAACCGGTCGCGTAATAATGATCCCCAAACCCGGCAAGAATGCCTCCTTAGCGGGCAGTTATCGACCCATCACCTTGTTGAGCACAGTCTCCAAAGTGTTCGAGTCACTACTGCTGCCTATGCTGCGTCCGTACGTGTCGCCGCGCGCTGAGCAATTCGGCTTTCGCTCGGCACACAGTACCACCCTTCAGGTATCTAGAGTATTGCACCATGTTAGCTCCGCCTTGAACAGGAATGAGAGAGCGGTCGCAATATTCCTAGATATCGAAAAGGCTTTCGACCGCGTCTGGCACGAGGGTCTTATATATAAGATCCTTACCACCACCCAATGCCCCGCGCGACTCGTGAGGATATTGCACTCTTTCCTCACGGACCGCTCCTTTCACGTTTCCGTGTCCCCCGCCATTTCCCGAAACCACTCTGTGCAGGCGGGTGTCCCGCAGGGCAGCTGTTTATCGCCCGCGCTATACTCCGCCTACACAGATGACTTCCCCTCCCCCGCGCCAAATTCTAATCAAATCCTCGCGCTATACGCCGACGATGTAGCTTTGATCGCCGCATCGTTGAATACAACGCATGCGATGGTTAAGGCGCAACGCTGGCTTGATGTGTTGCCTGCGTATTTCGATCGTTGGCGGATATCTGTTAACGCGCGAAAGACACAGGTGATTCGGTTCGGTGGTTTGACTCCCTCCCACCAACTCACTCTGGCTGGTGAGCAGATCCCATGGTCCGATACCGTCCTTTACCTAGGTGTAACTATTGATTGCCGGCTTCGCTTTAACAGCCACGTGAAGCAGGTAATCAACAAGTGCAAGGCCGCCCACGCAATACTCCGTCCGGTGTTATACTCCGAACTCCCGCTGCGTATAAAGGTAAGCGTTTATAAAACCTACCTACGGCCGCTCCTCACGTACGCCGCGCCCGCCTGGTATGTGTATGTGTGTGAAAGCCTGCGCCGCAGAATGCGCGCGCGGCAGTCACTCGCATTACGCGCTATCGTCGGTGCGCCGAGGTATGTGAGAAACGAGCTAATACGTAGCGATCTCGGTGTAGAAACGCTGGATGAGTTTATCCTTCGTCTCTCCCAAAATATGTTCTCGCGGGCGGACGCTTCCTCTCATCATCATCTCCGAGAGATTGCTCCGCACCGCGCCATTCCCGGGTCGCGTCGTCCAAATCCGCGCGACCTACTACCACCCCCCTCTCCTAAGGCGAACACGCCGTCCTCACCACCGGCATTGCAAACAATGCCGGCGCCCCATACCGCGCTTCCAGCGCCACCTACCGCCCACGCACTCTGTGCGCCCCTTACTATTCCCTCCTACCAAACTTATTCCCACGCGCAAATAGCGCAATCCCTAACAACGCCCCCACCCACGCAAGCCCCGCCTGCGACGGCGCTCACTATCGCGCCGTCTGTCGCCTCACCCTGCATAACTCCTACACAGTCGGTACACAACGTACCCAGCCACTCCACCGCCCACTCCCACGCGCAATTGGCGCCTCCTACCGCTCCCATCGGTTTTGTGTCGCTCCCGGGTTCCCTGTCCGTCCCTGGCTTAAACACAAGTTTAAGCCGGGCTCGAAAAACTAAACACGGGTCGGTTGAGTCATCGCAAAATGCGAAAAGATTAAAGGTATCAAAGTCGGGCACAGTCTCCTATACTGTGCCCCAAATAACTAACACTTTTATTCCCAAACAGGGCGATTCGTCCTCCCAGTAACCCGCCCGTATTAGCGGGCGGCGCCATACACCTGCTGCAGAGGACGAATCGTCCTGAACAGCATCCCCCACGCAGCCTCCTAACGGAGGCCGCGTGTGTGAAGACCCTTGCTTGCTTGTAAATAGTAGTAAGAGATCAAGCTTGGAGGAATAAAGAGCTATCAAGGAAGAAACTGAGTTTTCAATCAACATACAGTCCACAATAGTATGTTTATCAGCCATCTGGTTTCCATAACACAAGCGAATGCTTAGTATGGGATCAGATCGTGCCGTGTGTGAAAAATTGTCCTGAATATTTATTTATTATTTATTTATTTATTCACTTTTAGAGATAAATCTTTGAGTGAGATACTACAAATTAAAATTCCGTTCAAATTCTATGCTTGCAGTTTTATTTTTGTTACAAAAAGTAACTTATGTTTTACGATAAATTTCCGTGTATCTGCATAATAAATATGTTTCAATTTTCAGCCTTTTTTACGTTTACTTTCTTTCGTTACTCATATTTTTTTTAGCGTACTCTACTTATAGAATTGTAATACAAATAATGGTAAAGAATAATTATGATATTTTGTGAATCTTAATAAAGCAATTAAATTTAAAGACAGTTTACTTAATTTTAGTTTCATTCATTTTCCTACAAATTAGAGCCACATTCATTTTCCTACAAATTAGTGCCACATTTATATTTATTAATTTAGAAGCACTTGCTGGCAAAGACAATTTCGTGTACTTATATAACGTCGCTGACAATGCAGAAACTACGTACACTTTAGAGTAAAATTAAATTAGAATAATATTTAAGAAACTGTTGTTTATACGAAAATTTTTGCATCATGTTTTTGCATGTAATTTGTGTTGTATGATAGTAGTAATAATAGTTATAATATAAAGAAGTTTTAAGTCATTTGATTGACCGGTTGGCTTGGTTGGTAGTGACCCTGCCTTCCAAGCCACTGGTCGTGGGTTAGATTCCCATCCGGGGAAAATATTTGTATGATGATGAATGATGATGTTTGCTCTGTGTCTGGGTGTTAATTATTTATATAAGTATTTATTTAAAATTATATATGTATGTTTATCAGCCATCTGGTTTCCATAACACAAGCGAAAGCTTAGTAAGGGATCAGATCGTGCCGTGTGTGAAAATTGTGCTGAAAAAATATTTATTTTTAGTGAAATATTTTCTTTTTATTTGATACTAGCTGCGCTCCGCGGTTTCACCTGCATTGCTCCGCTCCTGTTCGTCTTAGCGTGATGTTATATAGCCTAAAGCCTTCCTCGATAAATGGGCTATGTAACACAAAAATAATTTCTCAAATGGGACCAGTAGTTCCTGAGATTAGCGCGTTCAAACAAACAAACTCTTCAGCTTTATAATATTAGTATAGATTTTATAACCACAAGTCTCAAGTTCATAAAGAAGGTAGAAGTACTATAACTTTCTCAACTTAGACTTTATTTTTACAAATTTCTATCTCGTAGTACAAGAAAATTACCTCTAAGTAAAATATATTAATCGCACGCCGTGTACAAAGGATCTAGTTCATTCGTTTTCATTAGTTTAGTAGTCCATAATTAATTCCTCTCCAGCGATTGCGTTTTATTTTAAACATTGTTTATTGCGTTACTTGAGCTGTTTAAAATTAACCATAGATTTATATATACAGATTTTTTTTTTGTAGATCAACGATGTTTTTTTTGCAGTAGTAGGTACATTTATTGAAGTAAAACTTCTTTAAGCGCGTTAAGAGTAAGATTTTAAAGTCGCGTCATGGCAATATCGTTAAGTCATGGATTAAGACGACGATTTTGGTAGCTATGAATCTTGCCAAAGAAGTTTCACTTCTGACTTGTTTTCTCGGCACACACGCTCTTTTTATTTTATAATAAGACTTCAATTTACTGCAGTACTAGATAGAATAATTTCACATAAAAACTGGCAAAATTTATAAGCATGTGTTCTAATGCTCAAGTTGGTAACTTCCTTTTCGTCGTAAAATATGATGTCGTTTTTATTTCATGACTTATGGTCGTAAAAACGTAAATTATGGTCTAACCTATTGACATTTTAATGTGTTTATTGATATTGAAAATTTTTTATATTTCCTGGCAAACGCTCAGTTTAGCTTGACTTTGGAAAGTTAATGTATGGAAAATGATCCAAATGAGTTTATTTTAAGTATATGCTGATTAAATATACATAATTTGAAATTTATTTCTTAACTAGCTTACCGCCCGCGGCTTCGCCCGCTTTGTCTAAAACATTATAAATTATATACTAAAACCTTCCTCTTGAATCACTTATACTCTATTAAAAAAAACCGCATCAAAATCCGTTGCGTAGTTTTAAAGATTTAAGCATACATAGGGACATAGGGACATAGGGACAGAGAAAGCGACTTTGTTTTATACTATGTAGTGATAGTGATGGTAGTGAAGCTGATTAAATTTATTTTAATATGCTGATTAAATCTACATAATTTGAAATTTATTTCTTAATACATGTTGTTATTGCTTATGTTTCATTCTAAAGGAGAGGAAGAAGTTTTTTCTTAGAAAACTAGACTGCTACGTTTAATCTTTGTTCAAAAAACCCTTCAATTTTCCATTATAGATAAGTTATTGGTGGAATTGGTTCCGAAATTGACCAACTTATGTATAATCGGGTGGAAAATTGATGTTGGTTGGAAGCTATTGTATTATGTAACGAAACATCTCTTTGAGCATTAAAATCTATTGAGTAGACAAAATATGTACGTGCTTTTCAATTTTTAAAATAAGAGCTAATATTGTGCACAGTTTTTAAGCTATTGCATAGCTTCTATCGCGGGCCTTGAGCGCGGGGACCGAATCGAGAAATTCCGTAACGAAAAAACCTCACGCTCCCCACTCCGACGGGCTCGGAGGTGTGGCTTGAAGGCATGCTATGCAATAGCTTTACCGCGGCAGTCCCCGAGTGCCACACGTCTTTTTTTAATTCTTTTTGGTACTCAATTTATTTCTATCTTCTGTCTCATTAATAATTAAAATGTACAGTAGGTAAGTACTTCGTTTTTCCTACTTTTAAATTTAGTTTTTGGAATTCATATTTTTTCAATGGAAACATGTCATAATCGTCTTATTTTTACCTCGTACCTACAAGATTTTATTTTTAGTGATATACATTTGAGGAATTCAGCGGATAGCCTTCAGTCTAGTCAAAAATACACACGTAAGCGTAATAGCTATAAATTTGCCAAACTATAAGTACACTTTACCCAGTAGTTTTAGTACTGGCTAAAAATGTGTGTAAAAGGAATACTTAACTATGTGTATCCTTGATATCATTACATAGTATTAAGCAAAGTCGCTTTCTCTGTCTTTATGTCCCTATGTATGCTTAAATCTTTAAAACTACACAACGGATTTAAATGCAGTTTTTTTATAGATAGGTAGAGTAATTCAAGAGGAAGGTTTTAGACAAAGCGGGCGAAGTCGCGGGTGGTAAGCTAGTTTCGTATAAAATTCAAATGCTTTAGAAACGAGAATTGGGGTATTCGTTAAGATGTATAAAACGAAATGATAGAATAAATTCGATTGCTCTGGCGTGATCACGAGTAGCTGTCGCCCCGGTAATGCAAAGACGCGCGTTCCAATCCCGCCTCGTGATCGATTCTTTTCTATTCCTTAATTTTTTTTTTACACTAGATAGGGAAGCGCTTGACCACAATCTCGCCTGATGGAAAGCTAAGATGCGGTCTAAGATGGTACGCGCTTCCCTAGTAGGTACCGCTTCACTCTTCGCTTGAAGACCCCCATATTGTACTCGTCGGGGAAAACAGATTCAGGAAGCGCGTTCCAGTCCCTTGCGGTTCGAATGAAGAGAAATTATATTTCTAATTTATGTGTATCCTAACTAAACTGTATATTTAGTAAACTAAAGAGAACAATAATTAAGGTGAGTTTGTAAGACTCTGTTACCTAACAACAGGGAACTACGTGCTGAAATTAACTTCACAGGATTGTGGCAGTCAAATGGCTTTTCATTTATTTCGTGTTGTAAGCGTTTGGTGTAAGTGTTACAACTTGGTGTAAACAAACAGTCTTGGGTTTGTTCCCAATGGAGGAAAGTATTGATCTTGCAGGATTATATTTGAATGTGTTAGAGTATTCTTTTGAGCTAATGTATTATTAATAATATATTATTAATATTAGATACTTTATTCAATTATGCACTTAGTACTGCTTAGTACCTAATTTAAAAAGGCATGTTACTTGAGTGTATCAAATACATAATGTATATTTTACTAATAACTACCTAATAAGTTAAAATCTGATGTGTAGAAACAAATAAGTATCTATATATGGTAAACTAGCTTTCCGCCCGCGGCTTCGCCCGCGCAGTCAAAGAAAAACCCGCATAGTTCCCGTTCCCGTGGGATTTCCGGGATTGCGTCAATTTCCCGGGATAAAAAGTAGCCTATGTCCTTTCTCGGGTATAAAAATATCTCTATACCAAATTTCATGAAAATTGGTTCAGTAGTTTATGCGTGATTGAGTAACAGACAGACAGACAGAGTTACTTTCGCATTTATAATATTAGTATGGATAATGGAATATAATAGTAACACGCTATAACATGGTATGGTTGAGTTACTACATATATAAAAATAACAGCATAAAAGAAATGCACTAAGAAAACTGTAACGTAAGACAAAAGTAATATTTCACAGTCCTTACATCTATCATAGCTGACACGTCCGCCTTTCTCTCTTCCATACAAAAACACAATTTTTCAACTTTTATAGTGATCTTCATATTTTTATACTATCTTCCTTGTTAATTTTTCTTACTCCTGATTTCTTACTTGATTCTTTCTATACAAAAAAGAACACGTATTTAAATTATAGAGACAAATCAGTTAGCATTTTATGTTGATTTAATTGCTTGAATATATTCAAAAAAATCATATTTAAACTGAAAAATATTCACCGTTTAACATAGAGCTTTTATTAATTAATTAAATGATATAGCCCACAAGTTCTAGGAAATCAGAAGCAATATATCCTGAAAAAGTTAAGAATGAATAGTTGAAAATAAACGCTAGTTATAACAACATAATCTTTCCAACACTTTTTTACGAAGCTAAATGTCCACAACATTACAGCGCTAAAATAAACGTTATACCATTTGTATAAGATCTATTTTACCATAAAATCTTACGGGGTCAAGTAAAACTATAAAACTTACAGGCAGTGCAATAAACTCGGTGAAATGTAACAAGTTTCAGATTCATTGGCACGATCCTCGTCTGCTAGTGTTGCCAGTCTGCAAAACCTAACCTATAAAATGTTCCAACGATTAATAGGGACCTTAGTAGTATCACAGACTAGCTGTGTTCCGCGGTTTTACCCGCAGTGCTCCTCTCCTGTTGGTCTTAGCGTGATGATATACCTATCTATAGCCTATAGACTTCCTCGATAAATGGGCTATCATGGGGCTATCTAACACCGTAAGAATATTTCATACTGGACCAGTAGTTCCCGAGATTAGAGCGTTTAAACAAACAAACAAACTCTTCAGCTTTATAATATTAGTATCTAAGATTCCTACATATTTAAATAGTTAAGTACTAACTACTAGGTACGTAAAACGATGACATCCATCCGGCATCTAGTGATGCAATTTTCAGAAAAAAATAAAACCACCTTACTCTTATTACC
Organism: Colias philodice; assembly: GCF_061535455.1. Taxonomy (NCBI): domain Eukaryota; kingdom Metazoa; phylum Arthropoda; class Insecta; order Lepidoptera; family Pieridae; genus Colias; species Colias philodice. Next base: position 11,016,307 of record NC_143096.1, read on the forward strand.
TGATGTGTTACTACTTCAATTATAACACACTAGCTGTGCTCCGCGGTTTACCCGCGTGGCTCCGTTCCTGTTGGTCTTAGCGTGATGATATATAGCCTATAGCCTTCCTCGATGAATGGGCTATCTAACACTGAAAGAATTTTTCAAATCGGACCAGTAGTTCCTGAGATTAGCGCGTTCAAACAAACATACAAACAAACAAACTCCCAGCTTTATAATATTACTAGCGGTCCGCCCCGGCTTCGCCCGTGGTACCTACATGTTTAACTATCCTATCTCTCAAGTTGGATCGAATTGCACATGGTGTGCGAATTTTATTATAATCGGTTAAGTGGTTTAGGAGTCCATTGAGGACAAACATTGTGACACGAGATTTATATATATTAAGATAGTATATAAAGTAAAAGCTATCATTATATGTAATAATAAATATAGATAATCTACTCCTTTTAACTTAATTATTAGAGTATCCCATAAAATGCTCTTACGGTTAAAAGGGACTTAAGTAGTACCGCATATTACTAAATAGTTATCATAGTATAAGTAGTTCATTCTTTTTGGCTGTAAAACAATATACGTCGTTTACATGTACGCAATAAATCAATTGACTACGGCCTACGTGTTGTCTCGTATTTTGCATTGTTGTGAATTATATTTATTTTTGTATTTGAACATACTAGTTATATATATACATGTATTATTATAATTATAAGCTACGAGATTTAAAAAAAAAAACTTACGTCAGTGTTTACGCCAATATGCTTAGAAGATAAAATATTTATCTCAGCAATTTCAGCAAGGAGGCGGCTCATTAATTCACTAAAATAAATCGTTTTTCTGTGATATTTGACATCATCTGCGTCCACGTCACGCTTGGCCATTAATTAGGATACCACAAAAAGGCGCCAAGGTCCATTTACTATGACGCAGGCTCCTGCCGCAAAGGCAGTGCCCGCCCTACATCCGTGAAGACCGCTCGCGCGTTCGGGAAATCAACGCGCGAAGCGCGCCTGAATTTGACACATTCGATTTTTAAATTTTTTTTTTCGTGTCTTTCTTTTCGGCCAGCATCTTACCAGTGCCAAAAAGGTTGCAATAAAGAGTGTCACAGATAAAAAATATTTTTAAATTATTTTAAATCGAGAACGTAGCGTAGGTATGAGTTAATTTGTCAAATTCCGAACATATCGCGATTTGCGAGTAATGCGTTAAAGTTGGTATTCGTGCAAAGCTTTGAGTGTTGCAATTCGTGCAGAGGACGTATGTATGAAAATGATATTTAATATTTTTTAGATAATGCTGAATATTAATTTCTACTACAAAATTGACTTTTTTTTTCAGAAAGTTAACTTAAATACCTATGCTGTATATAAATATTAAAAACAGAGAAGAATTATTATACTTAGTGATTATGAAAAATTCTAAATCTGTTAAAGTAGATGCGATATTAATTTATATTTTCATCATTATTTAAACGTATAATTATGCGAGTACATAATATATACAACTATGATAAATTCAGATAAATTATTAATTTTCATAAGAGGACTACGTGAACATGATACAAATACACTTATTAATAATTAACGAGATACATTTTGACATGAAACACTAAGGATTAGTAAATTTAATTGAATTTGTTATAGGTATTCTATCTATTATCAACCACACGTTAATCATCTTTAAAAATTGATTTGATTATTTCTTAATACATAAATACCGTGCTTTATATTTAGACTAGATTTCCGCCCGCGGCTTCGCCCGCGTTCTCAAAGAAAAACTCGCATAGTTCCCGTTCCCGTGGGATTTCCGGGATAAAACCTATCCTATGTGTTAATCCAAGTTACCCTCTATAGGTGTGCTAAATTTCATTGTAATCGGTTCAGTAGTATTTGCATGAAAGAGTAACAAACACACACACACACACATCCTCACAAACTTTCGCATTTATAATATTAGTAGGATAGGATATTTTCGATAGGAAGTTGCGATTTCAGATGGTGTGAGATATAATTTACAACAATCATAAATAGAAAAATAAATATCTTCTAATATCCTTAGTTTTCAAAAGATGTACATAATATTCTATTTTTGTTTATATTTTACCTTTCTTATCAGTCTTACCTTCGTTCGCTCTTCTTAATTTCTTATTCTGAATACTTGAATATAAAAAGCGAGACAAAAGCTCCGTCTTAAATATGCTAATATATTCTATGGAGTTGTATATCATTCTTACCAGATTCTTTATTTTTGAAAGAAAGATATTATACCTTTATCACAAAACTTGTTGGAGTCCGCGGCGTTACTTGCGTGATAAAAAGGCGATGTGCTAGCTTTCAACATATTTCTGTCCAAACAGTGATCATAAGTATGTACCTAGGTGATTGTAAAACAAACATACATCCCAATGAACTAACAGGTGTATAAAATGAAAAGACTGTTTTAAAACATTGAGATATACATATAATATTATCTCAATGTTTTAAAACAGAATTAAATTATTTTGATTAATTAACATTAACTCGGCATCGAATCAAATATTTACATATTAATTAGGTTTATTTGTTAATTTTAAACGCTTTTAATATTCTATTTATTTAAGTATTAAAATAAACAACCTGTAATATTACAGGGATGCTTCCCACTTTTTTTACAGTTAAGATTTTTATACTTATACTAAAGTATATAGATATAAATATATCTATGAAAACCCGCATAGTTCCCGTTCCCGTGGGATTTCCGAGATAAATCCTATCCTATGTGTTAATCCAAGTTACCCTCTATATGTGTGCTAAATTTCATTGTAAGCGGTTCATTGGTATTTACGTGAAAGAGTTACAAACACACACACATCCTCACAAACTTTCGCATTTATAATACTAGTAGGAGGATATAATATTTATAATAATGATGGACTTGAAACACAAAAATAATTATCAAATCGAAGCCTTACAGTAGTGATTTAATTGAATACAGCTTTTTACTATTATGTACTTCATATTATGAGAATTCAAGTCTGCTTCTTAGAAAAAAAGATTTAATTCAAATATAGAAAAGTTGTAATAAAGCTACATAAATTAACTCTATACAGTTTTAATCAAAGTCCTATAACTATATTTATACATGAACAGGAAGGCGACCAAGCGAACCGTTTGAACACAAGTAGCTCTTAAACGTCCGCAACACTTTGTGAAGGTGTTGCCCTCAAAGGGATTATCTGGGAAAGAATAGCTTGAACAAGTATGAGAATTTTTATATAGTAGTAGCACAGTAGTAGTAGGTTTTTATAGATAGGATACAAATACAAGGATAGATGGTGTGTTTATTTTTATGAACGCACATTGACGCAAATATACTCTTAAATAATTACAGTTTAAAACAGAAGCCTAACCAAACATTTATCGGATCATTAAAGATAATCAAAATTATCCTATTAAAGACAGTTAACAAAACAACAAAGTTAACAAAACCAAAAATACGCTACGAAAGCTGCATCATTCAAGGGGAGGTTAAAAAGAGCATTGTTCATAAACATCGAGTTTTTGTTTTTTTTTTGAAATTATTAATACTATCAATAGCGATTTTTTAACATTCTTTTTAAAAATGTTCATTCCACATGTTTTATTCCACTTAACTTAACCTGAAAACAGTCGAGCGTAACATCCGACACCGCCAAAAAGTCGGAACTCAAAGCTCTAAGCAGAGATTTTGAAGGCAGAATACCCTTACAAAAGTAATTGTTCTTCGTAATTACAACTCGGCGCCTTGTGCTGGCACTTCACTGAGTCAAGCGTTTAACTTGAGAGGTCGTGGAAATAAAATATACGGATGAACTGAATGCAGTTACATGGCGTAGTTAGAATTCTGTAATCAAGTTTGGGCTTTATTTTATTAGAATTAGAGGTTATATTACAGTTCACAGGATTGCTCATATTTCTTAACTTGTGTTAAAAGTAAGTTATAAATCGTCATAAAAGCATTTCTCATTCATATATTTATTTAAAATTTTACATTCACAGTAATGTTAATTTCCTGATTATAAAAAAAATGTGTGCGTGTACTAGTGTACACACGTAAGAAGTGAAGCTTCTTTATGACCTTATTTAAAAAAAAATAATTTACTATAGGTATGCAACTTTACAGAACTACGTCGAATCACGCGTGGTAGGGATAAGAAAAAGATGGCGCGTAACGGAAAAATGTCACGCGTAACGAAAAAATGTTACACTAAATTTATTTCCAACCCCGATAAAGAAGTTTCACTTCAAAAATTGTTTATTTTCATCTTTGTTTTCTTTTCAAATTGTTCTATTTGGAAGTAATAAAATATTTCTGTATCAAAGGTGCCAAAGATTCACCGATCGAATCCTCCTTTCAACCTAAATTCATTTCTGAAAGCAGCCTAAAGCCTAAAAGAAAGCATTTGACTTCATATTTCTTTATTCCGCGGGTAGTATTGGAAATCCTTTTTAACTTTCTCATCTGTATACCTCAATCTTTTCAAGATGGCCGATTTTGCGATTTGTTTCCACGAATGTGAATAAAGTGAAAAGGATGTATAAGGTAGGAATATGTAAGGTTTAGGATAGATTTTTCAAAAGGTAACGCTTTGTACACAATAGCTTATTATTTTTTCTTTTAAGTATAACTTACTCTTATTATTTTAGTTTTTCACATTTATACAAATCGGTCATAAATCGACAGTCGACACTTATACATAGTAGAGGTATGTAAAACGTGTTTAAAAGAACATCATAAAGATAAAATATTGTTTGTTTTTTTGTTAATGATTAACAAACAATGCTATTTTTAAATTATTTCGCCTATATTACCACCAGCCCACCAGCTTCGTTATTAAGGGCCGATTTTTCAATGCTTGGATAAAACTTATCCGTCCAATAAAGTATTACACGATAATATGAAAATGTCACGTAAACTGTCAAATACGGGCAATTAGAATACGTTTTTAAAATGGTAGTTTTATACATTATTCGACGAATAAGTTTTAACCAAGGATTGAAAAATCAGCCCTAAATCGTTTAAAATATATTCAAAAGTAGTATTTGATACATAGTTAGTATACTACAACTCTAACCAGGATAGTAATTATTATAAGTGCTTAAATTCTAGTATACCTACTACACACATCATTATTATAAGATTAAGGTTACGAAACTGTCACACAGTACTCTGTAGAAGCATTAAATTCATAGCTTTTGGTCGTAAGCCAGATAATAGACACAGATATAGCGGTTCATTAGTGTTATCTCTGGTTAATTGTGTAATTAAAACAATAGTTGCAACTAAGATGTTGGTTACTTAAGAAAATAAGGATGTACATATTCGCAATGTTATAAGATTTCTTACTAGGGCAAATGGTTAAGAAAATAGGGATGTACATATTCGCAAAGTTATAAGATTTCTTACTAGGGCAAATGATTAATTAATTAAAATTTAGGTACGTCAATGTATTTAAACCCTACCCTATGTTTACAATAGGATATGGGTATATGCTACAGGGTAAACTTTATAATAAGACATCTGCATTGTGTGTGTGTGTGTGTGCAATGTGATTTTATTAAAAGTTGTCAATAAGCTCTTTTGATTCGTGCTTTTTTTTAATTAGGTTCGTTAAAATTATAATTTTCTTCACAAGAAACGTCGTCGTAGCATTTTACAATAATAAGTACAAACTATTTCTTCAATTCAACGACATGAAACTAATAACAAAGTATCATATACCGCCATTATAACAAACAAAAGTGGTTCGCACAAATCGAAAATCAGCCGTCAAAGTTTCACCCAAAACCATTCGAACAAAACAAACTTCCATTGTATATAGATGATTGTTACTGAAAGAAATTCTTTTGTTACGAAAACAGAATACAGATAGTATAATATAGTAATACATATTGAACGATCGGCCTTTTGCCGACTTATTACTTTGTCAAATAGAACGCGTTTTAGTGCGTGTCGGAGCTCGAGCACTAACTTGATGTCGCGCTATGATGCCGATTTCTGTTGTAGTGCCCGCTAACATACCTACTGTCAAACAGAGCGACGCACATAATAACTGTCGGCATCATAAGATGCGTCAGAGTGCAAACCTGACGCCGAGCTGTGTTGTATTACGTGGTAATGTTCTGTCAAACAAAGCGCCAACGCTCTGATACGCACTTTGTACGCGTTCTAACTGAAAGCGCAACATAATTTGGCGTCATAGCGGGCCGTCAGGTTAGCGCTATGTCGCGCGATATACGCCTTCTATCTGGCAAAGCCATATAGTATCTGTGAGTAAATTTAGAAATTGAATACCGCGGGAAGAACCCAGATGCTGCGAATGGCTCTTAGAGTGCTACGTTTTGTGGAGTTTTCATAAGATTTGTGTGCGAGTGCCTGGAGGGAATCGGTTATAATTATAATAAATCAGGAACAATGGCTTCTTTTGATGCGAAGAATAGGGTGACGGTGTTCGCAGTCTTGTTCCGAATTACATATGGATGTTAAACAATTGTCTTTTGAAATGGTTTCAAATTAATTTTGTAGGCATAGGTGCAGTTTTCTGAAGTTTCAAGTTAAATGTATTATGTATATTAAAATCAATAGCACAGATAGGATGTAAAACTTAAACTACAATGGAAGCCGACGAACCTAACCAATAATTATATATTTTTCCATGACCATGCTCGCTGTAAAATGATCGAAACGTCAATAAAATATTGAAAAAATCTCATTTTATGTCAGTTAAAAAGTCTGTTGCCCCTAAACTTATAGACCAAATTAAGTTCTTAAAACAATAAATAATTATTGCTGAATTTCCCAAGAAACTTGTGTAGGTACTTACTAAGATAATGACATACCTAGTAGGTAACGTTCGCCTGAAGAGCCATAATAAATTGTCTCTCGTTATATTTTATGCTGCGTAGGTATGTAACATCGAATCCGTCATACAAATATATGAAATACTAGCGGTCCGCCCCGGCTTCGCCCGTGGTACATGTTTACGTTTTCTCTACATAAGAACCATCCTCGTACTTCAAGGAATATAATAAAAAAAGAATTATCGAAATCGGTTCAGCCGTTCTCGAGTTATGCGCTTACCAACACATTTTGCGATTCATTTTTATATATAAGACTAGCGGTCGGCCCCGGCTTCGCCCGTGGTACATATTTACGTTTTCTCTACATAAAAACCATCCTCGTACTTCAAGGAATATAATAAAAAAAGAATTATCGAAATCGGTTCAGCCGTTCTCGAGTTATGCGCTTACCAACACATTTTGCGATTCATTTTTATATATAAGATTTGATAATTGGCGCCTTTATATGGACTTATTGAAATGTGCTCGAACTTTCTAGAGCTGTTCAAATATTCTCTTGCCTATTTTATAATAGGTTATATCGTTATATTAACGAAATTTTATTATCGTTATTATTAACGAAACTTATTCAAGATCCGCGACTTCAGCGTTGATCAATTTAAATTAAAGAAATCATACTAAATGAAGAACTTATTAATTCGATTTTTATTTTTAATATGTAAAATACTACTTATACTCGTTGTTTTGGGCTGTCTTTGGTAAAAGTTTTCTTTATTCAAATTAATTTTGTATATTAAAGAACTTCATAAAATATTAAAATCTTGGTCGCTGTGAGACACTTGTTTCTGGAGAGCTTCCTTAAGTGTAAAAATATTAACTAGTTACTTCACTATTTATCGATCAATCAATGTAAACTTTGTTTCTCACATGAAATATTCTCGGAAGGTTCTAAATATAGTATTTCAGTTTGCGATATTTTTCAGTCGAATAAGAGTTTGAGTTTGTAACTGTATGTTTGTAAAAGTCTACATCAATTTAGGTTAGGCAAAAATAGCAGACCTAGCCGTGTTCTAAATAAGTGCTAAACTTAAAATATCGACGGCTTAGAATAAGATACAAGAAATACACAGAGTTAAGTTCTATGTATGTGTTAACTGTTATCGGATTGATATAAAACGTAAATAATTAATGAATATAGTTTTTATACGAAATATTATTGACTAGGGCATCTAATTTTAGATCTGGCTATAGTTATATAAATCTTGGTTACAAAAATTATTTTGATCTCATTTGCATTATTTTTCACTTCACATACAACCTTCTAAGTAGGTATACAACATTAATAAATTAGTGTGCTATTCATGAAATTATGATTCCATAATTTCTAGTCAAAATCGATTTCCCATAAACCATTTATTCTAGACACAGATTAGTTAAATAACAGACATGCTACAATGTGTAGAAAATTAAAGATTATGAAGGGTCGTTGTAAATGATACATCAAACTCAAACTCAAACTCAAACATTCATTTATTCAATTAGACTACTATTTAGTAGCACTTTCGAATCGTCATTACATAGTATTTTTAACATTTACCACCGTAGAGACGAGTGCATTGCATCTGTGTAAAAACATTGATAGTTCGCTAATTAATAGGTACGATGGGTGTCCATTTTCTAGTTGAAACTGACATCTCATATATTTTTCGCACACTGCTCATCGTCGCACGGTTTTGTGTATTATTGAATATTTAAATTTATAGCAGAGTTATATTATAATTACAACAAAAATACTTACGTACCTTTTTATTTATTAATCAACAAGTTTTATACAGAAATCGTCATTTCACAAGTACATATATGCGTGGACAATAATTATTATATGATACATATTGAAACAGAAAAATACTCAATTACATATTTCAAAAGAAATAATACCACTCTGCAAAATTATGACGTCGTATTATACATTAAATATTTATTTAAAACATAGAGAGAACTTAGAACTACTTTCTTTTAAACTGACAGATTTTTAACCTAAAATAGCGGGAACTAGAAAATCTATATCGAACGTTACAGCGCGGCGTACAGACCTACATTATGTATGATAGCAAGTCTGTATTTTCGAGCAGCATGTATGTTATATGAATTATTCAAGTTTTACGTGGAAAGTTAATATTGTCATAGACAAATATAACCTAGATATTGTATAAGATAGAAACTGAAAAAGTTTTGAATAAAATAAAGTAAAAAAAAAGACGTGTGGCACTCGGGGACTGCCGCGGTAAAGCTATTGCATAGCATGCCTTCAAGCCACACCTCTGTGTCCATCGGAGATTTTTGAGCGTGAGGTTTTTTCGTTACGGAATTTCTGGATTCGGTCCCCGCGCTCAAGGCCCGCGATAGAAGCTATGCAATAGCTTAAAAAACACCTAAATTTTGTTTCGTTTATCTTTGCTACAGTTTTTGGCAGATTAATTAACTGTATTTTAATATCTTAATTAATGACTTGGGAATTTATTTTTAAAATCAAAGGCCGCTTGTTCTCAAAGGATTGAAAATAGATTAGGCCTTAGAAATAAAATAGCACTTTTCTGGTAAAATGAATTTTTATAAGTTTATTATTTTCAAAATTGGATCGTAGATTTGGTTCGTAGGTGTTTATCAATATAAATACTTATTAAGAAAGCATTTTTTTTATATTAATTGATAATCAAAGGTAAATAAAGCGAGAGATATCTCCAGATTATATTTTGATTTATACATAAAATGATTCTTTTCTGAAATCAACAATGTAACTTTTATAAAAACAAACGCCGAGCAACTTAAGACATTAATACTACAAGCAATGTTTATTTTTCTGATTGCCTCTTATTTTCCGTTTCTTTTTATCAAAGCGAATTGTGATTTGTAATACTGCGATGTATTTATTTTTTGTCGCAATTTGATTAAATTTATTTACTTAAATTTTAATATGAAAATAATGAACATTTTAATTAAATTGCTTTGTGGATTTACTTCTCAATTTTATTCCAATATCGAATTGGTTTTATACTCAAACGTACTCTAATTGATTCGACAACCACAACCTAATTACATTTATTACATTATATAAATACAAAGAAATAACGTAAAGATTATAAAAAGATTGAACAAGTACACATAATAAGCTTATTAAAACGTCTATATAGCAATTAGCATATATTTTCAACTGTATTTCTCTCGTCACAGAATTGCCTAATATTCTACATACTACACACTAAAACATATCTGTATTTAACAAAAATAGCGTCAGAAGTGAAACTTCTTTGGCAAGATTCAAAGATACCAAAATCGTCGTCTTACTCCATGACGTGACGGTATTGTCATGACGCGACCTTGAAATTTTACTTTCAACGCGCTTAAAGAAGTTTAATTGAAAAAATCAGCTTCCTAATTCTGTTCTCGAACATTCCTACGATATTAATACCACAGATACTATAATAGCATAAAATATATACAGGCGTGTCACGTACGTACAACATTCGTAAGAAATGTACTGAAATGGTAATGTTTCTGAGTCTGTCCTGTATCCTTTGTAACGTGCAGATTAAAGGGAATTCTGAAGTATGTCCTTGTTTTTGAACGTTTGTTTCACAGGATGTGTTGTGTCTGGTTTTTAGTGGTTTTAATTGCATGGGTAATAGATGTTATGACGCTCTTAAAAAGTTAAGTTAACTTCGTTAAGACTAGAAGTTATGTATCGGTGTTACTTATTTTTTTTTTATCAAATAAAATTTAAAATAATTTGGAAAATCCAAAAGTGCACGCCTCATAATTTTTTTTTAATAAATATTTATTAATTATTATTTTTGTTTATTTAATAACAATTAAACCACATCGAATCAGACCCTGAAAAATGAAAGGGTTCTATTCCTGAGCATACTCAAGCGTAAGAGAAAAAAAAAGACTCGATTAGTAAAGTATTTCGGTCGCTATCGTGTTAACAAGAAAAAGGATCCGCACATACAGACACACGGACGTCCAAGACAGAACTTTTTTTAACTGTTTTTTAACTAGTTTAAATAACAAAAATGACATCAAAAATATCATGAACGTTAAAAATAGTGTTTTTTCTTAATATGTGTGTGTATGTATTATCTTACAAGTGCAATGTATGATACATAAAGACATTTTAAGTTTGAAAAATCTGATGTTTTGCGCGAAGTGACCCACCGTAGTACCCACCTCAACGCTTCGCTTATGAGGCGTGCAATAAGAGTAGTTTTACGAACTATTGTTTATTTTCATAGATAGGTTACTTAAAATTTATGAAAATTTATCAGGTTGGGCTTATCAAATGATTTTTTATTTTTATTTTAAGCGTATTTTTATAATTATACATAGGGTAAACCACCCAATTATTGGCACTTTAAGCAGCTTCTTCACAAAACCGGTGAAATTTGTATGTACAATTATGTTTTAATTAAGAAAAAAGCATTTATACTGGTATTCTAATCTATGGAGAATATTATAAAGTACTTTTCCATTTTAAATTAAATCGCTTTATTTAATATAGTGAACCTTTCAAAGAAAAACCTAAAATACCAGTTGCTGGCATAGTCAAACCTTTTATTGGCAGTGATTGTTACCTATTATTGTCACTATTCAAGACTGAAAAATATTTACTAGATCTTAAGTAGGGCTTTAAAGTGTGTACTATGACATTTTAAAGTTAATTTGTACCATTCATAAATTAACAGAAATTAATTTTGAAATAAACAAAATAAAAGACTTTGTTAAAAGAAATGCCACATTTATTTGTAGAGGAACATACCATTTCAGTTGGAACGCTTATTTTTAAATATGGTTTTAGACAACCCAAAAACCTACTTAAATAAAACATAGAACAATTTTAACTTACGATTATCTTACATTTAATTAAATCACAGCTCTGGTTGAATGAGATCATAAGTAATTTTTAAGTTTCAATTGACATTTTTATGTGCCAATAAAATGGATAAACAGATTTTAAACAGCCCAATTGTTGGCATACCACAAATAACTAAAAGTTGGTGGTTAAATTTTAAAATAATGTTTAAAAAAGGCAGTTAATACATTCAATAATAAGACAAAATGAATATGCATAAGAAAAACACAACGGAATTGCATTTTTTTTCATGATAGCTCTTACCTTAGTAAAAAACGAATATTTTGAATATTTTTGCCACACAAGTCCCGGCTTGTCAAACAGAAGGTTGATACGCCGCAATGTTTTAAGAAATAAAAAACATTGTTTGCTAGTTGAGTAAAGAATGATATGCTACTTATTAATTTCTACTACTTAAAAAAGAATTAAATTATAAATAATTGAACATAAGTTGAACTATTTGAAACCGAATAAGTGCTAACAATGAACACACAAAGATGAAGTTGAGGTAACAAGATAAATTTTCAGCATGAAATTCTCGACTAGTTATCTGTTGTTTCTCTTTCTTGTTAGTTTTCTTGAAAAAATATAGGTACTATTCTGTAAAGTTTATACGTGGCTTCATACATGTGTTTGATGTTTAAAATGTATGTATGTAAAAAATAAAAATAAAAATAAATAAATAAAATAAAATGTGTCGTTTTCTTGTGAAATTTAAAGGTATCGTTGTTGTTTATTTTTTTCTCTGAATGAGGATGTAAATTTGTTTACAATTTTAATGTATGAATGAAACACTTTATATGCACTAGCATAAAGGACACAAACTCCTAATATATCCACAAATAATGATTTCAATTTGTTATGATATTTTTTTTGTTATTGCCTAATATACTGTGTTTTATTGTTGCAAAACCTCTCAATATTTCGTAACTAATAAAAATAAACAATGAATTGAAGAAATCTTGCACTATTATTAAAACATATAAGGCTACATACAAAAACTAGCCTTCCTTCGATCCTACAAGAAAATAAGACAAGTACGGTGAGGGCACACAGGGGAAACCGCTAACCGTTTGTTACAGTCACCCGGGGTCCATGTAGCGATTTAGAGCCTTTTTATTTGCAGTTTAACCCGTGCCGACATTTGAATATTTGCTATGAAATCCGTATATAGAGAAATCAAGCGATCTTGGATCATTTTTTCATAATCTAAATGTACACAAAAATGTCATAAAAATCGATTAAGCTGCATAACCAAACACTTCCGAAGCAGTTCTTCAGAATTAAAGTAAATATTGTATTGATTTCTTCGATATTTTTTATTCATTTCCAGATTTCCATATTGTTCTGAGCAATATCTAGACTTGTATTATTAACTAATTACTAAAATCTAAAAATATCATCAAATTACGTAGAATTGTACTTGTTATATTTTTTAGTATAATGAAAAATACCAAAAATGCCCGAAGCAAAAAAGTTATGAACAATATGTTCTCTCATTATTTTCGTTTTTAATCTTATCTTATCTTATTTATAAAAATGAATCGCAAAATGTGTTGGTAAGCGCATAACTCGAGAACGGCTGAACCGATTTCGATAATTCTTTTTTTATTATATTCCTTGAAGTACGAGGATGGTTCTTATGTAGAGAAAACGTAAACATGTACCACGGGCGAAGCCGGGGCGGACCGCTAGTTTTCTATATTTATATATTCAAATCGTTCTCTTACAAAATTCGTTCTAAGTTTGTTCGAATAACCTTCTAGACAACTTCGTAAATTCTTGATATATTTAGCATTTCAGTCGTGTTTATGCTAATTAGAAATTACAAATTTAATTAAAGATTAGACGTTCAAGTTGAATTAATCTCGAATCTTCCCAAGGTGGTTTTCATTAGGGAAGCTGTACGTCATTGAGATTTATCATTGGCACAAGATATATTTTAGAGAACCGCCATTAATCTCTCAAATGTATAATAAATGTAATAAATTTGCGGTGATTTTAGGTCAATCTGATGGAATCAGGTCATAAGGATCACGTTAAAACATAGTTCTAATTGTTATGGTAAATTTAACAGAAATCACAGTCATTGTTTTTAGAAGTTATGAACTATGAAAAATTGAGAAAACAATTTAAAATTCAATGCATTATTTTGCGATAGTTGTTAATATCAAATACCAGTTTGTTTCAGTGCATACTATTGAAAATTATTATTTTTTAAATTGTAAAAGTAACGTCAAAACGGAATATTTCCTCTGTATAGGGAACAAGAAGGTAATATATTCATTAAATGTACACAAATAAATACATGATTACTTATTCTCCCTGACAAAGTTTTATGGCTAGTAAAACCAGGCAATATTGCATAAACAAACAACATTAGGTCATTGGTAATAAAATTCATATCAGCTATAAATCCTTCCAATAAACTTTACACACAAAAGCCTTTTATCTAAGCGAGGCAATAAAAATACCATTTAAACTTTTGATCACAGCCGCGACTCAAAACAAGATACCTACTATATGTATTAAGGCGCAATTTCATTGGTCGTTAATTCGTTCGATATATACCAAAAGCTGGGCGAGATGACAAACAATGAAAGTTACAAGATATGTGTGTTCTGCGGGGATCCTCGTCGACGGTTTACAATCATCTATTTTTGGAAAAAGTCAAATCTCAAGTAATATCGTCAAATGAACGCACCAGTCATTCGTTCCGAGCGTTATAACCGCTATTTTACAATCCGCTAACTAGTATGATGTTGAGTGACGTTTGTTCAATCAATGTTAAGCCTAGTCATTCAATTAAATGTCGTCATTCAGTCATATAGCAGATAAAACCAGATGACGGCGACATATCGATTGTGATATTGATCAATGAAATAAATTGTTATATCTACATCTTGCGGGTCGTGAGTAAAATACTTTTTCATTATTCAATTTATTCGTGTCTGTTTTGTTTAAAAAGCTTGAAAGAAATCGTACCTGGCTTGCGGTCACTATCGACTAATGAAAACGGTTCCCCTACGCATTAGGGGAAAGGAGGCCCTGCGGCATGCGTTTCAGAAATCTCTTTCACCAATAAAATTGTGCCATTAACGTATTTGGTTCACGAAAAAGCCTTTTTACGATACGTCAACTTTACGACACCCATATGTTTATGTCACTTGAGGCGTCCTCAACTGAAATGACAATAATCAAAGTCAGATTTGTGTTTTGAAGCACTCTTGAAGGAATGACGCTTTTTGTTCGTGAATAGGACCGTTTGATTTCACGACCGAGTCGATTTGTAAGACAGCCTATATCTATAGATGCTCTAATTATATGTTTTTCGGATTTTTGTCTGTTCTTATATACAGGCTTTTATGTCATTCCGATGGGCATTTCTTCTTTTTAACATAGTCGTGAATAACAAATAAAATCTCTTTTCTAATGCTTCTTCTAAATTAATTTCTGTTAAATATAGTTTTTATTTTTATTATTATAACAGAAACTACTTTTATAGTTCTTTGCTCAATAATGCAGTACCGTATATTATGTTTGCAATATATCAAAACTTCTACGATTGCTCAAAGAATAACATTCGAAGTTTGTTTTCGGGTGGAAATTTTTAACAAGTTCCGAAATCCTGCGGCACGTTCGATCCACAAAACTTTATTGTGTTTGAGGTTGTACGAGTTTATATAACACTAGCTGTTCCCCGCGGTTTCACCCGCATTGCTCCACTCCTGTTGATCTTAGCGTGATGATATACAGCCTATAGTCTTTCTCTGTAAATGGGCTATCTAACACCGAAACAATTTTTCAAATCGGACCAGTAGTTCCTGAGATTAGCGGGTTCAAACAAATAAACAATTATGATATAAGTATATAATATTAACCCATTGAGCCCCAAGCTGACCGATCGGTCCCAGACACAATAGATTTTCTATTGTGTCTGTGGTTCCGGGGCCTGAATTAAATTTTAGATTTAACATAATATAAAAAGAAGAATACAATGAAATAAATATTCATGAAATGGAATTAAAATTATTTTATTATAATATCGTTTTCACGTATAATTTAATAGATTTCTCTGCATATCACTATTTTACACTATGTTTGCGAAGTTCAGTGCAAATTTGTCAAAGGTATTGTACATTTATCGTAGTGCAGGGGAACGCAGGTGACAGTCGTTATGTAATAACAAGTTCAACGACCTAGAACTATCTACTATACTATATCGCTTTCTACAATGCTTTTACAAATGATTGATATGATTTTAAAAGGGCAGCTACAAAGTATCTTTCCGACTACGCTTTTAGAACCGGTGGTAACAATTAAACTATTTGATAATTCAATGAATGATTTGATTATTCGTTGAATGAATAAATGTTTGAGTTTGAATAATATTCTTTTTTAAATTCCAAACACATTAAACCATCATAGTTTAAGATTAATGAAAGCTCAAGTATAAAAGCGATCGTATCAAGAAAAGCATCGAAGTGTGAAGCCAAGATCTTCCACTTTGTGGTACTAATGTGTGGGTCACGGCCGTTACATACTATAGCTTGGTTTTGTTTATATTTTTATGTTTTATATAACCATTACTAAGTTTTATAATAATGCCCAAAATAACATAAGAATATACTTAGTCAAAATAATTTAATTTATACTTTGCATTGCTTGTTCTTAATGGTATATACTATATACGATGGCATATGACAATAAAAATTAAACTACTTTATGTAACAATAAAGGTAACAAGATGAAGATGTTTATACTGCATAAATAATAAACAATTTATTTAAATTAAATTCGTCATCAGTGTGGAGCCTCCACACATATGAAAAGGAACATTAAGTGACGCGGTTGTATTATTATATTTGAATATACCTATTATGTCTTTAAAAATTAAACAGAATACCATGTAATACTATCAATGAATCAATGTATTATCAATTAAAATGGCCATTACAGTTTAAACCCAGTAATCTTTGAAATAAGGTTGCATTTACTCTATCAATAAAATCAAACAGAATCCCACATTCTGAAAGCAAAGCTAAAAGCTTGTGTTAACGCGTTTTTCCTTCGTGTCTGTGACATCTGTCTAGATCAATTTGCAGCTTAAACCTGTGTACGAGGTTCCTGAAAATCGTTACTGATTTTACAGGTATTGAAAAGTTGGAGCTATTTTTGTCAAGCTCTCAGTGTTAAGTCTAATAAAAAAGGATTGAATTAAATGCATGGATGTGTTTAGGGATAACAATTTGATCACTAAATTTGAAAAAAAATTGTCATCTAAATAGTGATAGAGCTGTTAGATTTCTTTTTAATAAATAGGTAGTATTAAAATAGAGAATCCCATTTCGATTCGAAACCTTTTAAAAAGTGTATATCGGAATAAAACTTGGAATTTGGTATGTCAACTTCAATACTGTTTTAAGGCAGGATTGTTTATGCGAATCAATGATAATTGTAATTTTCATATAGGTACTAAAGTCCACTGAATTCTTTGTAATTCCCAAAAACTGATGAAGCTTCACCTCTTTTAACATAACGGGACGAGGGGTTTTTATTTTATTGGCATATAAATTCTTCAAATTCAAATTCAAATTTCAATTATTTACAAGAATGTAGTTACAAAAAAGGTGTTATTACAATGTTAAGGCGCTAATACATTCTACCCACTTTCTGGGTGTGCAAATATTTAAATGGAAATAAGTTAAATTACACTACACCAACACTACACAAATTCTTCGCGTCACTAATCACTATTAGTCCGGGATACATCGCCCATTTTTGCAAGTGATTACTATCAAGCTAATTTTTCGTGAGTAGCTTTATTTTGATGAGATGCCCAATAATTTCATGTACGAAACTCTCGATTGTGGTAGCTTACGGAGATAACAAGGATAAAAATTTTTGATTTGACGGTTCTCAAATATTTATTACGCAATTTGTAGGACAATATGTCTGTTGAATTAAATAAGTATTAAATAAGTGAAAATAAAAAAATCAGCTGGTTAGTAATCATTTATGATGACTTCGTTATCGATACACATTGGAAAGGGGGACTCTTTGATCAAACCATAGATTTTGTAGGACAAATATTTTTTCGAATAATTTAGATAATTATCTTGAGATTGAACAAAAAAAAACATTCAGTTAGTAATTAATATTTGAGAACCATCAAATCAAAATATTTTATCCTTGTTTCCTCTGGTAGCTACCACAATCGAGAGTTTTGTACATGAAATTATTGGGCATCTCATCATAATAAAGCTACTCACGAAAAATTAGCTTGATAGTAATCACTTGCAAAAATGGGCGATGTATCCCGGACTATATTGTTAAACGTCACTAATTCTTCCTTGTCACAGATTCCGCAATGTAATAAGTTCTTGAATATCATAAAATTGTTTCTCCATTAACCATTTCGATTCCCTTGAGATACATTTGTAGACAATTGGAAACATCTGCTTGAATAAAAGTAAAATCAAACATGTGCCGGTTCGGTTTTATTACACAAATAAAGGCAAATCTCGTCACAAATCTACAAGATTATCACATTTGACATATTACCATGATAAATGCTCTATATTTCCTTATTCTGCGAAGTCATACTTCTCTTTCAGACCTTACAATCGTTAATATTTCTTAAAATATAACCCAAATCTTGACCCTTATCACGGCTAACCTGTCAAACGATTGTGAATTATATCTGAATTGGCTATAATTTTTTACTGATTATAAAAAAGAATGTGACTCAAAAGAATCGTGAACAAAATCTATGATGAAAAGATAAGGCATTTAATGAGCATTTTAAAGGAATATTAAACATTCTGTAAAAATATTGACTATATTTGTTAGGTAGTAGTAAGTCCCAGAATTAGTTTATAGGAGAGAAATGGTTTAATGAAACATTTTATTAAAAATAAAACTTTTTAGAATTAACTTCCATTTGGTAGACTTTTACCAAGGATGTAGGTACTCTAATACTCTATAAAATTTGAAAATTATGTTCAAATAGTTCGATATATCGATATCTTAACTGTAAATTTACATCCACAAACATCCAGGCACCCGCTTTAAGTTTCTGATAACAAAACATGACCCCATACGCGCGATAGAAGCAAGCCTTGACATGAAGCCGCGGCTCATTTTAGAATTTTAGGCCACCTTATATTTGAAGACGTGATACGTTGTCATTGTTACGTCAGACCTTAGAAAGGCAGTATCAGAAATATCACCAGACTATTGAAATTTGCACAGAGCTTAGAATTTAGGGCGTTTTTAGATAAGAGCTTTTGGCACTAGAACTACCACTTTTAGAGTTCGTATTGGATGTAGGACGTGAGTTGAAATGGTTCTTTCTTTTATAAATAGTTCCATCATGGTTATAGGTGAAATATCAATTTGTTTTGAAGATTATAACATTTTTTCTATCATAAAACCACAGCAAAAGCTTCATTACTTCCTTTTTCTTATAATAACACTAATTTACTTGAAGCATAAATTAATCGGAACTTTTAATAGATTTATGGGTTTCTAAAGTTTCTTGTTCTTAATTTTGATCAATTTCCCAGAAAAGGTCAATAGCAGCTGGAAAATACAAATGTTTTTCTTATACCTAACTTCGTAAAAGTTAGTGAGGTTGTTTCCTTTTGGTGACGTTAAGATTCGGATCTTGATGAAATTTTGTTGTGACGGAAGGATGTTTCCAACATACTTGTATTTCACTTTCTAAGTCCAATAAATATAGCAAACTTTATATCAGTTCGTTAAAATTGAAAAGGAAAATAAAGATGAAGTGCGTGCAGTATTGAGTTAAATTCACAACATATTTTTATGCTATGCATTCCTGTATCTTTTTATATAATTTTGAGTTACTTATGTATTAGATATTATTAGGTTATAGCTATCTTAATACTATTATAAAGGTGAAAGTTTGTATGGATGTTTGTTACTCTTTCACGTAAAAACGACTGAACCGATTACCATGAAATTTAGCACACATATAGAGGGTAATTTGGATTAACACATAGGATAGGTTTTATCCCGGAAATCCCACGGGAACGGGAACTATGCGGGTTTTCCTTTGAAAACGCGAGCAAAGCCGCGGGCGGAAATCTAGTTGTTTTTATAATAGGGGATATATTTTAACCAACTACCGTAGTATAGTAACTGTCATAACTTCACATAAGCTTTACAAAATCTCTAGTCAATAATCAAAAAAATCTCTAGTCTCTAGTAAATTTTACACATAGTAGGTATACAAAGTGCGTTGTATCTATATATTTAAATTCCTGATAGCCTATTTCATACTTGTTAACACGTTCATCGATTACATATCATTTAAACTAATAGATAACCTAAACAGAACATCTACAAGCTGTGAACTAGCTATTAAAATTATGATCGGTCCTCACAAACTCTGGTACAGATATTTCATTTTTATGTAACAAGACTGTAATTTATATACTCACAGCCACCGGTATTCCGGGAACCAGACCTTCCTTATTGGGATGTCCTCGTAAATCTTAAGTCCGACGCAAAAAGGCATTTTTAAGACTAGCTTCTTTGGCATGTAAACACAACCAGTTTAGTTTGACCTCTGTAGTGTACGTAATTGTAACGACGTTAGAGATCTTATCGTTATGGTTGTTTTATAAGTTCATTTAGGTTTATTTAAATCACCAAATATCCGTTTATTGCATTTCTCTCTGTACTCACAAATTTCGTATTCTTACTTTTCACTCTTGTTATCATGCTATGATTTGCAACCTTTATTTTAAAGATGATTCATACAATTATGCTAGTAACTAAAAGATAACACATGTTAACATATTTTAATACTAGATTTCCGCCCGCGGCTCCGTCCGCGTTTTCAAAGGAAAACCCGCATAGTTCCCGTTCGCGTGGGATTTCCGAGATAAAACTTATCCTATGTGTTAATCCAAGTTACCCTCTATATGTGAGCTCAATTTCATTGTAATCGGTTCGGTAGTGATTGCGTGAAAGAGTAACAAACACACACACACACACACACACACACACATCCTCACAAACTTTCGCATTTATAATATTAGTAGGATTTACCATAACATTTATGTTTCATATTTTTAATCAGACAGCTTTCAAGAACTTTTATCATATAATAACTGGCAATAGATCAACTTTTGCTCAGAACCAGGAACTAAATCCAACTCCATTCATACCTGTAAAATCTATACATATAATAAAATCGTAGGAAAGTCAAAACTGTACATTGAATATTTTTTTAAAAGAATACATAATCCATGATCTATAATCGATATAGAAGCCAAAAATATAGTTTTTAGAATTTTTGTCTGTTTGTCTGTTTGTCTGTTTGTCTGTTTGTCTGTATGTTTGTCCGAGCTAATCTCGAAAAGTACTGCATAGATTGACTTCAAATTTTGCATGAATATTACTAACAGGTCGTGTGAGGTTTTTTTAAACATATTATCATGCTATCACCTCCGGGGGAGGAGCTGTGAACCTTTACTTTTCTTACGTATTCCGTGAACTACGACAGCGTACAATCTAAAGACTCATGTTTAAATGTTGTTTTTGAGTAAGCCATGCTATTATCTAGCTTTACACTATAAAAACTACGTCATTTACGTAATTTGGGCAGAGAAACTGTTTAATGAATCTTAGTACTATAAAGACAAATTTGATTCAGCGCCATCTATGAGATTTCGTAAAAATCAAATCAATTTACATGTTAACACTACTGAACACAATGTTAAAAATTAATAATTTAAATATAATTATGTTATTTATTTATTTAACTCTTTAACCCATAATAAATCTTCCCTTCCCTATAAGGTGCGCTTATATAATTCGTGTGAATATACTACATTTTTAAAAGTGAGGGTAGATGTATATTATTTTAAGTCAAACTGGTGTCTACCATTACAGTTAATCTAATATTGATTGTGTTCATTGGTTACATTTTTAAAAATCTTCGTGTTTTAATAATTCGATCACGAGGCGGGACTCTAATACAAAAAGGTTAGTTCGTTGATAATTATTATTCCTTCATCATTTACATGTTGTTAGTAAAAATATACTTTGACTGTTAATACTTTTGTTCAGTATTTATCTGTATGATTATTGCTTGGTAATTATTAATATATTTTCATGTCGTATACCTAATTATAAACATAAGTGTGATGTGAAACTAGCTGGATTTATTTTTACACACTCATAGTCTTATATATACATACATATATATACATTTACACACTCATAGTAATATACATCTACCCTCACTTTTAAAAATGTAGTATATTCGTGTGAATATACTACATTTTTAAAAGTGAGGGTAGATGTATATTATTTTAAGTC
This sequence comes from Colias philodice, assembly GCF_061535455.1. Classification (NCBI taxonomy): domain Eukaryota; kingdom Metazoa; phylum Arthropoda; class Insecta; order Lepidoptera; family Pieridae; genus Colias; species Colias philodice. The sequence continues at coordinate 11,038,393 of NC_143096.1, forward strand.
AAAATGGTGTCTACCATTACAGTTAATCTAATATTGATTGTGTTCATTGGTTACATTTTTAAAAATCTTCGTGTTTTAATAATTCGATCACGAGGCGGGACTCTAATACAAAAAGGTTAGTTCGTTGATAATTATTATTCCTTCATCATTTACATGTTGTTAGTAAAAATATACTTTGACTGTTAATACTTTTGTTCAGTATTTATCTGTATGATTATTGCTTGGTAATTATTAATATATTTTCATGTCGTATACCTAATTATAAACATAAGTGTGATGTGAAACTAGCTGGATTTATTTTTACACACTCATAGTCTTATATTTTGTGTTAATGTTAAAATAGTATTAATAGTGTAAATCATAATATTTTTTCAAAGTTAAAAATATTTCCTTTTTTCTGATGGTGTTGCCATCGAATTAAACCGCGCTGTCGTTTCGTTCACAAAAAGTCATGTTATTAGGACCGAATATGTAGCCGCCTCAACTTACGGAAACGAGAGTAACCTGCGTTGTCTGTTAGTTATTATATAGTCGAATTTAACGTTACATGGAAATTGGAATCTAAATATATGTATACCTACTTATATTAAATCTGTAGAGGTCAATTCTGCACATGAAATATATTTCCTAAATAACTATCACGAGGTGATTAGAGATCGACATCGACGTCAAAAATGTTTGTCCGTCTGTCTGTCTGTATAACCGTTATAGAAACAAAAACTACTCGACGGATTTAAACGAAACTTGGTACAATTATTTTTCATATTCGTGAGCAGAGCAGCAACTCCATTTTTAAGCTTTCGTCGCGTGTGCGTTCTTAATGCGTGTATCTTAATGGTTAAAGCTACACAGAAATCAAGTATGAAAGAAATGTTCTCCATATTATATAAAAAATATCTCCCGACATCATAAATGTCTATCTTTTATGGTTGAGCTTAGCTTTCTGATTATATTTGTCTACTAGCTGTCCCCGCGACTTCGTTCGCGTGGAATAGTGACTATGGGACCTATGACCATGTGCTCAGGGTGGGGCAACAATAAAAAATCATTTTTATTTTCATGCTCCCACTCCCGCGCCCACTCGCACTCCCACGCCATATGCCACGTTCAGTCCCAATCCCACGCCCACGCCCACTCCCCTTCACAATTAGTACCTACCAGATCAAAGCCAGGGTAAGCGCCCCACCCAGCCCCACCGTGGCTACGCCCATGCTGAATTACTATTTAACATACAATTATTGAGAGTTACGTACGTTAGAGAAATACGTACAACCATACTGTACTGTTGTACTACCATAAATAATTAAAAGAATTGTTATTAAAATTTCTTACTAAACTGAGCTAAAAAACTTACGTACCAAATTATTAAAGAAAATCAAGAAATGAAATGCCTAACCTATACCAAATAGTTACTACATATTGTAATTAAAAATTATGATTAGTATATAATATCGAAAATCAAAAAAGAAATGCCTAACTAATTCTACGTAAAATTTCTTTTAAATTATGTCATATTATTTTTTAGGAACCAGGGGGGGGGAGAGGAGCAAATTCTATTTCCTTCCTTTCTTAAACGGATGTTTTTAATAATCTATGGTGTAGCCAGTAGCCACTGATCAGCTTAATCGATACTCAGTTTTTATCAAATCCAGAAACAAATCCAAATTAGATCTTTCCTGTCTCACGCACGTAACTAAAGGCTGAAGAGAGAGAGAGCACGTAACTAAACCGTTTAGACGAAGAAAAGTGTATAGAAAAAGGAATAAATAATTTCATAAACTTCCCGACGATCTTTAAAAATAAATTATAACTTTCATTTTTTTCATTCCCACTTTTACCCCTATGTAGGTATAATAAGTGGATGAACCAATTTTGATACACTTTATCTAAGAACCAGCGTCGGAAAATATTCTGCCTAACAAAAAAAACCGCATCTAATTCGGTTTACCTGTTAGCCAGCTACGGTGCCATAGACAGACGCACACACACACACAGAAATACATAGCGGTCAAACACATAACACCAGTCTTTTTGCGTCGGGGGTTAAAAATATAATACGACATAATTTAAAGGACATTTTATGTGGAAAATTTACCTATACACCAGGGTAGATAATTTTTGAAACAAAAAAAAAATCGCAGTAGGATGAAACCCATTAGAAAAGGATATGATAAAAATGTAAGGAAAAATAAATTACGGTCAATCGGAGTTCGGGAAGTGGGAGGGGGGGAGCTTTTAAGAGAAAAAAATGGTTTCTCTCGATTTCTCGATAATAATAACACCTGCTAATTTTTTTCTACATATTTTAATTGTACAGACATCACTTTTCCACAATTTTATTATATGTATTGATGATGATGATTGAGATTATAACACTCTTAGTCCGTTTTAATTTTTATTCACCCGCATCAGTGCCACCTAAAAAATCTTTATATATCGAAATTCGAGCAAAGTTAAGAAAATGAGAAATAAGAGTTCTCAAGGATCGTTAGAGATAAGAGGCTTACTATTGACCGAAAACAACATGTGTTATGCCGAACCTGAAACCGCTTCACAACGAGAATTGCGGCTCACAGCTGACCGCGAACGGCATGTACTATCCTGTGAGACCGAAACCTTCACTGAGGGTATATATAACGTCTCACAGCTGATCGCAAATGGCATATTGTACTATCCCGTGAGACCACAGATCAAAGAAACTCTCTATGCGTGAGACCGAAACCCTCACTGAGAGGGAATTACGTCTCACAGCTGATCACGATCGTCATATTTTATCTCGAGAATTCTGAAACTTTTACTCAATATGAAGACCGTTTGACAAATAATAGGGTGCACCATAATATTATTCGATCTCTCGAAGATGAACATGAGCATAAGCAATGACTAGAGTAGGGACGCGAATATTACCATTATTTGAGACAAGAACGATTAATAAGTTTGTTTAATGAAAGATTAAGAATTGAAACTATTGGTCTCTTTAAACGGACGAATAGCGAGAGGCCCGTCTTATTGCAGACAGATTTCGACATAGTCTTAATGACTTAGAGGTAAACATAGAAGATCAATCTACAAATTCGGTGGTGTGGTCCGACAAAATAATATAAAAGTGGGTTTGCTTATAACCTCACAATTGATTACAGATCATCTTCTGTATAGGCGATATTAACGTAGTATGTTCTTTTTGTAATGCTTTAAAGTGGAGTAAGGAGTCGGCTTTCGTTTGAAGATACGCCGGAACCTTTGAAATCACTACTTTTAAGTTTTAGAGGAACATGTGCAATCTAAACAGTTCTTAGACAATATTAGCTCTTATAGTATTGCGTTTTAAATGATCATTTGGTGCTCAACAATTATTAGATGCTCCTTTCATTCTTACTTTTAAGATACAAGGTCAAGTTTATCATTTGATAGGATCCCTTTTGCCTGAAGGCCAACCTAAGTTTCTTTAAATATATTTTGTATTCGACTACGACGAATAATCGAATACAAGAAATCAATATTTCTCGAATTTAAAACTGAACTCATTTCACAATTTTAGAACATGTTAATTCATCAGGTTAATCCGTATATATGCGTTTTAAATCGACATTAGAAGCTTTTCCTCAAGATGGTGATATTAATATAAAATTGGTATAAATGCCGATAGACGGAAGTCTATCAGCACTCAGGAATTCCCTGAGCGTGTTATAACGCCCAGGCCGCAGTATTACAATTTTTCCTACAGTAGGGCGACGAATGTATTTTCGCATAGCAACGGAGGGGAACTCGTGGGGGGTAAAGTGACGCGGGCCACGTACCACAAACATGTTTAGTTTGTGGTACCGAGCGCGAAAGAAAGTCATCGTGTTTTTAGTAAAGTTACTATGTAAACTAACGTAATTTATTACTTAGGTACATATTCTATAATGGTGCGCTCAAACTGTTAATCTACATTTAATTTAGATTATTATTTTAATTACTAAGAAATGTAGAATTTAAATCACATTCATTCATGTTTTCCTCAGATATTCGATGTCTATGATTTTCGATGATTTTAAGATTTTCTTATCAGAGAATTCAATTTTAATGTAGTTAAATTTTATAAGAGACAATTAAGAACATTCAAAAATAAAGTGTCACGTATTTTTTTTAAACGACGAATGACGAAAAACGACCGAATCGCGGACGAAGTCGCGGGCAACAGCTAGTCCAATTATAATGCAATGCACCTTCCGAGGCTATCTATTCTGAAGCTACGCTCCAATGTTTGTCTTTTAGAGACTTCAATAGAATCTAGGTTTCACAGAATTGAAAGAACCCTCTAGACAATTACAAACAACTTTTTAGGTCACTATTTTTGTACGCTTTTTTGTTGTAATTATTATACTGTCAACATGCTTCGTTAGTTGTCTGGTGGTTAAGAGAATATACAATAGTTTTGGGTCGTAAAAATCATTGATTTTATCAATTTTACAATTACGTCCATTCTATAATGCATAATGGTTATATAATTTGAAATATTTTGATAGCTGTAAAAAACAGTGAAAGAATCACCTTAAATAATATTTTTGTGTAATAAAGTACCTAAACGCTATTGAAAAGATATAAATTTTAAATAGTTTAAAAAAATATGTAACAACTAGCGGTCCGCCTCGGCTTCGCCCGTGGTACCTACATGTTTACGTTTTATTTCATAAGAACCATCTTCGTACTTCAAGGAATAGATTCCGCAGCGCACGCGATGACAGAATTTTTATTAAGGAATTTTATACACCTTGGGTTACATTATTGCATTTTTGGTAAGGATCTCTAATTTTTTTGAAAATGCAATATAGCCTATGTTGCTCAGTGAAGATGCAGCTTTCTAATGGTGAAAGAATTTTTGAAATCGGTCCAGTAGTTTATGCGTGAAAACCATACATACATACATACCTACATAATTACAAACCTTTCCTCTTTATAATATTAGTATAGAAGATAATATCAGTCCTAATATAGAGACGGAAAAGTCACATTCTAAGATTGCATTACGACCGCATTGCTGTTTATTCTCTAAATCCAAAGCAATTAAAATGAAATATGTCAAAAAACATTTTTATCGGTATTATTTTTAAAACTTCTATCGAAATATATGGAGCGGCTTTCTAGGTTACGCCGAGACAGCAGGAAGTAAAATGCTCTTTAAATTCTACCCGCATTTTCCGTGTTCGGCAGGTCAGGTCTCCAAGGTAAAGAATTCAATTAGTTTGCACTGAAATAATGAAGTGAATTTGTATGAATAATTAGTTGTGAATTTTGTACAAAAGCGGATTTTAATTGAGGTTTTTGGTGTCTCTTTAATAAGCATAAATGTTTTGTTAGTACCGTATCTCAAATAGGATATGTTTTCTTTACTAATTACTAGCTTACCGCCCGCGGCTTCGCCCGCTTTGTCTAAAACCTAATAAATTATATACTAAAACCTTCCTCTTGAATCACTCTATCTATTAAAAAAAACCGCATCAAAATCCGTTGCGTAGTTTTAAAGATTTATGCATACAAAGGGACATAGGGACATCATGTAGTGATAGTGATAATAAAAGTGTTGCGGATGAAGTGAATTCTCTTTACCAAAATCATCAAAGAATTTAACTAACATACAAAGGAATATGAATTTATCTACTAATAACATATTAAATAAAAAAAATAACTAAGTCATACTTTAGAATTGCTTCTAATTAAAAAATGAAGATACATTGTATCTTTCACCATATTATGTTAATAACTTACAGGAAAATGTAAAGAAATAACTTAACTAAGCAATACATTACAATACATTCTAATTAGATATGAAAACACTATCTTTCACAACATTTCTATACTCATTGCAATAGAAAAATAAACGATAGCAACATATTAAATGTTTTTCAACCACAATTGTAACTCTACTTCTAAATAGAGCGGGCACTAACAATAAGTTTCCTTGCAGAATGGGACCAGTATAAATTGCATTCAGAATGAATTATTTCTTCTAGGAATAAGAGATATATCTTTCTCAATGGAAGACAATCTTGTTATTTCTCGTATAGTTTTTCTAGAAGTTAGAAATAATGCAAAATGGAGATGTAAGTTGAGAATACTGTGAATAGTGCGAAATTTTAATATTAAATAAGAATTTATACAAATTGGGGTAAAATATGCAGTATAAAATGTAGAGAATATAGTTAAATGCTATTTATTAAATACTACGATATAATAACACATTACTATGAACACACAGCAAATTGGGCAAGAAAAGAAAATAAATGAATCTATTTTACAATTAGGTTTATTGTTACGTATCAAAAAAATGAAGTATACACGCAAATCAAACATAAAAAAAACAAATTTATTACGCAAATTGATTTAGCATGTTACACCCTGGGTCAAATTGAATGATTCATTAAAAAGTTTCTCCGGAACCCTTTGTTTCAATATCGTTATGGGGCTCGTTTGGTGTTCATTGTTGCTACGCTTGAAGTTGCCATCAGGCCACCACACAGAGCGAGCAGTCTTGCGAATAACCGCCAATAATTCTAAATGATGTAATATGAATGTTATTCCTACCCAACAATTAAATGACATTACAAGAAGCATCACCTTCTCTTTTTTCTCTACTAACAGTTCTAGAATCACCGTGATTGAAATTACCCTAAAACCCACATTTGCACAGCTGTTGACAACAGCATATGCGTTGAACGCGAGGCAATCGCTACGCGAAGTAGTACTCTTGAAATTATTTTACTGTCACCGCCTTGGTAAGTGTACAAAGTTTGCTTCGCGCAGCAATTGCCTCGCGAGGCTGCTTGCTCTGTGTGGAACCGCCTTTTGAAGTATTTGTCGCTGGACGCAATCAACCGACTGCGCAAATGCAGTATGGTTTTGGGTAATAGCTAACAGTGATTCTGGAACTGTTGGCTCTCATGTTCCTTGTAATGTTAATGAATTGTTGTAGTGAAATAAAATTCATTTAATACCAATAATTAGAAATATTATCTAAACAATCAGATACTAGATATGTTCGTCGTAATATGTAGTACAAAACACTAATTTTATCGTACGTATCCTCAATAATACTTTATTGTAAAGTATATCCAACTTTACAGTATGTAATTTTGTGTAATTACTATGAAATAATAAAATCCCAATAAACTTAACTTGTAAACACTATAATAAAAAAATTCTTCAATTTACATCTAACGATTGAAAATCCTCTTAAAAATTCCGATAAAATTCAGTTATTCACACCATTTAAAGTGAAGCAGTCGCATAGAAATCTCTAACAATGTACAACCAAAGAACTTATCTCGTTATTTCTTGAATGAAGATTATCTGTTCAACAGCTTTATTCGCAACTAGCTTCCACCAGCAGCTTCGCCCGCGTGGTGTTTTGATAAAAGGTAGCCTATGTTCTTTCTCAGGGTCTAAAGATTGTCTGTGCCAAATTTCATCAAAATCGGTTGAGAGGTTTAAGCGGGAAAGCGTAACAGACAGACAGAGTTACTTTCGCATTTATAATATTAGTAGGAATTATTTGAATAAAGCTAAAGAAACTTTAGTTATTCTATTGCTCAAAGAATTGAATGGGTGAAATGGGTTACAAGAATGTTGTTTACAGATAGTTACATAATTACTGTCCTGAACAAATAATATTTGTTTCTGTTAGGAGTATTGAGAAACTGTATTGATCTTATATGACTCAGGATTTCATTCATCACCGGATGATGGAACGGGGATATAATCCATCATCCGGTGCGGAGAGGCGGCGTGAGAAGTGTTCCACTCACGCCGCCCCCCCAGGAAGGTAGACCTGGCGGCCTCCCGCCACATTCGCGTTGGGCCTGGAGATAGGCTGCCGCTGACGGGTCTGCGGACGCGGTTCTACCGAATACCCGCGGCCCCGTCAATAAAGCGGCACGGCGGAACAGAGTGGAGTTTAGTCGGTAGGACCCTGCACTCAGCAGGGTGAGTCCGACATAACCCAGGGCTCTTCCTCCGAGTGCCCTGGGTATGCCTAAATGCATTCTCCACTATAAAAAAAAAAAAAAAAAAAAGGATTTCATTCATCAGTAATGACGCGAAAATAATATTTGACTGTTATTATTATCTATGGTTACACACTAACGTTAGGAACTATTACTAATAATTGTTACTTTAATAATATTGTTAGTTATTTAGTATGAGTGTAAAAAGCATCTCCTAACCGTCAATGTGGTAGATGGTAGACGGGAAACCTGTTTCTCAGTAATTAATATTTAAAAGCCTGATGATGAAGAATAACACTTTTAATATATTTGGGGCAATACCATTGCCATTGCCATATAAGCAAAAATTGTTGTATTTAATTATTTTGTAATAATGAGGTATTTCTATTTAAGTTTCAGATTATTTCTATTTTAAAGCAACTGTGTACTTTGAACATATCTGACAGTTTTTAATTAAAATAAGTGAATAAAACGATGGTGTAATTTAATAAAGATAATGTACGTTGACATTTGTGAAGTGAAGTGTCATAGATTAAATAAACAGAAGTGGTAAAAAAATTATAATCTGTAATGCAAGTGAAATACAACGTGTGTTTGAAGATGCAGTGGGAAGGAGGGGGGGAGAATACGACGATCTGATTGGCTGCATGATTATGACGTTAGAGTAGTTGTCAAAAAGCCGCAACCATGGATAAGATGTCGGCAGGTAAAAAATTGTTGATAAAACTATCGTTCATTTAGTTTACTTAATAATACATTGAGCTATGGTACAAGTAGAACAACATTACTTAATCAATACATAAATTGATATGATGAATTAATAGATTGTAGTTTGATATTAGGTACATAAGTATTTTTTAAAATCTTAAAATTATTGGCAGGATAATTTATAACTTTTTGTAATATCTTAATTTAATTTATTTGAGATACTCGAAACTGCGGGTCTTCAGAGCCACCCGCATCATTACAGATTTCGTTAATTTGAACAAACGAATATAAAGTTCCTGAATATCTTGTGAGATCTTTCAAGTTTAAACGTAACGTTAATAAACGCTACTTTATGTTATTTGTTTGAAACAATGAGTTTCAGAATATTCTCTCCAAGACTTACAAACAAAATTAAACTTTCTTTAAAATTGCAACTGATAAGCCAAACAACCATTGTTTAGTTCTTTCATATTTGATTCCTGACGTTCGTATAATCGTGTTAAATATAAGAATTCACGGAACTGAATATTTATGAATACTAAATCAATCACTTTCCTTTTCAATACTTTGAATATTCGTTAAAATAAGTTCATCACATTTTGAAAATGATAAATCAATACATTCCATCTATCACTTGCTCCATTCCATATACGTAATATTTGTATCTTTTCAGCAGGTTCAGCGGTGGCGATGATAGGAGCCAACCTTCGTTTTGGCTCCGCGGGCGCCACCAACGCATCCATAGTTAACAATACGCGGTTATGCCCACCGGGGGGAGCTGCGAGCGCTGCAGCGCTTCTAGCGCTGTCAAGCCTTGGCATGTCAGCGAATATCGCGCTGATGGCGGTTATTTTGAGCAAGAAGCAATTGCGACGGTAGGTTGTTTTATTTTTAAGTTTTTGATATTAAGTGTTACGAAGAAATCGCATCAATAGTTAACAACACGGGGCTATGCCCACCGGGGGGCGCTGCAGCACTTCTAGCGCTGTCAAGCTTTGGCATTTCAGCGAATATAGCGTTGATGGCGGTTATTTTGAGCAAGAAGCAATTGCGACGGTAGGTTGTTCTTATTTTTTAGTTTGTGCTATTAAGTGTCACGAAGAAATCGCATCCATAGTTAACAACACGCGGTTATGCCCACCGGGTGGCGCTGCAGCACCAGCACTTCTAGCGCTGTCAAGCCTTGGCATGTCAGCGAATATCGCGCTGATGGCGGTTATTTTGAGCAAGAAACAATTGCGGCGGTAGGTTGGCTTTATTTTTCTTTATTTGTTGCTATTATTTAACTTTTAAGGAAGAATTAACATCGAATGTAAACGACACACATTTATGTCCACTGGGTGAGTTTTAGAGCACTGCGGTCATTTTGGACAAGAAACTATTAGGTACAGCAGTTGTTCACTTTACCTTTAAACTTGTGTCATAATGTTTAAAGGAACAATAAGGCTGATTGATAAAATTTCTTGTGTTTTACTATACTCGGTCATCTATGTATGATTACAGTTTATTGTAGGCATATATTAGACATGGAGTAGACCCATGCAAGAGAAACAACTAAAATTGTGGAAATAATAATTTAATCTATCACTTAAAGTGCAATATAACAACTGAACTATTACAATACTTAATTCATCGCACCATTCAAAGGGAACATGAAGTAGGAATAAACAACCGCAGAGGCTCCATTACAATATTAATTCCGTATGAACATGCCACAAATACATCGACAGTTGAACGTGCCTTATCTTGTTCTGTGTCAGCAATTTTATCCACGCTAATATGATAATGGTATCAGACTTCGATGTATTTTAATTGGCTGTGGTTTTGCCATTTCTGCGATTGTTTAGTTTATAATGAACTCGTTTACTGTTTTGTTTGCATTCATTACATGTTTTTGTGGTTTTTCAACCTGGATTTGTAGAAAAAATTCTGGTCATGATTTATGACCATCTCTTAAGGTTTTATATCAAGATAAATGTGAGTTTCAGAGAAGATTTCTTATGATGAATAGTTGTACTTCTCAAACGTTCTATGTTTTGTGCAAATATTATTTTTTCATTCAAAGGAGTAAATTTATCGGATTATGTATAGAAGGGGTGATGAATGATTCCGCGATCTTTCCTTATCTGCCTTTTCAAAATATGTATTATGTTAGCGGGGGTGTTGTTCCTTACCATTTATTTTTCCTGTTTATCCCTATGAACAGAAAAAAAAATTCTCACCCTGTTTTCCAAAGTAAATATATAGAAAACTAGCGGTCCGCCTCGGCTTCGCCCGTGGTACCTACATTTTATTTATTTATTATTATTGTTTTTTTTTTTTTTTTCTTCTTTTTGCACTATCCCATTAACTTCATACATTTCCTTTCCATCAGGTTGCCTGGTAGAGATTGCTGCTTAGCAATAAGGCCGCCTCTTGTACAAACTATGTCTTTCTTATGTATTAATGGTATTTTTGTCATATTTTAGTTTGTGCAATAAAGAGTTATAAATAAATAAATAAATAATGTTTAAACTATCCTATCTCTCAAGTTGGATCGAACTGCATATTATGGTGTACGAATTTTATTATAATCGGTTAAGTGGTTTAGGAGTCCATTGATGACAAACATTGTGACACGAGATTTATATATATTAAGACTAGAGGTCCACCCCGGCTTCGCCCGTGGGCATTTCGCAATAAAAGGTAGCCTATGTCCTTTCTCGGGTATCAAAATATCTCCATACCAAATTTCATGCAAATTGGTTCAGTAGTTTAGGCGTGATTGAGTAACAGACAGACAGACAGAGTTACTTTCGTATTTATAATATTAGTATGGATTAAACACTCCAAGTTCGTACGTAGATAGTTATATCATTATGTCAGAATGTCTAAATCAGAAGCAACTCCTATAGGCAATTAATGTCGTAGACTTCAAAGGCTAAATGAAGATATTGTCTATGACATAAGATCGTTCAGGTAGCAGTGATAATTGAAGCTGATCGACTTCTACAACTACAGTAATAGTATAAAGAGGAAATTTTGTATGTTAGTTTGTTGGTACCAAATAAGGTCTCAAATTACTTTAATAATTTTGAAAAGTCTTTCCACCAGCACTAGATATAAGCTATATTTGAGTGTCCTAGTTATTTTTGTTCGTGTTTTCATACTGGGTTTGACCAGCAGCTAGGATCAGATAACAACAAATAGCTGATGTCACTACACTATACTCTCATCAAGAATTTATGTCGATTAGTTGCGAATGTGTGCCGCCTTAAATGGAATTGGAGACGTTTAGTTTAAGTGATTGCCTCTAAATTTCTCAATCGTATTAATTTGGATTAAATTTTACTTCAGAGCAAACAATTTTCTTAACTACTGCGTATATACTGGAGAGTGGGACCTAGAAGAGGTAGTAAGTTGTTTTAATTGTGTATTTGTTGTTTCTTATTTAGAAAATTCTATACAAAAACTAGCGGTCCGCCCTGGCTTCGCCCGTGGTACCTACATGTTTAAACTATCCTATCTCTCAAGTGGGATCGAACTGCACATGGTGTGCGAATTTTATTATAATCGGTTAAGTGGTTTAGGAGTCCATTGAGGACAAACATTGTGACACGAGATTTATACATATTATTAAGATAGTAGTTATAGTCCTGACTATATTTTTATAGCAAACCTATTAAAATAAGTTTAGAATCATATTTTATTTGATAAATATCATTCTAAAAACAGATAGGAGAAGGTCTACCTTATTTGGGATTCCAGACGATAACTATATTCATTATGAAAATGTAGTACTAAGACTATAATTCAAGTCTACCCAATCTAGCCAGAGCCCTGTAGACCGCACGTAACACATGTCAATATCGAATTTCGACCCTGCTCGCATCTCTAAGGGCATTCCTTGATTCTATTTGAATCCGTTATTAAATTATTGTCAGAAACGTCAGGCTCGAATGGAAATGTGGGTATTCATTTGGTTATATCTACAGTACTGGAAGCGACCTTTGGAGTATAAAAGGTTTGATTGTTGTTTGATACATAGCTCGTAGATGAGATTCATTATTCGTATAGATAATAAATAGAAAATAAATAATATTGATGGTAAGAAGTATCGGTAGAAAATCGGTATGCCTGAAGTTTAACAGTATTTAAAATCTAAACTAATACTTGATTAGCATTCATATACTTTCAGATTACGTTTGATAATTTGTCTTACTTGCACATGAACAACATACGAAGCGATTAATTTTGTGTAATGAAGAATATTCCCTCAAGTAAGAAGTATCACTTCTGGATTACTTCTCGATTGTACAAAAACGTTTTTGTATTGGCAAAGATGAGCATTTTAACTGTATGTGTGGGTGAACCAGAAGTGAAACGCTTTTGCTAATAAATCAATCTGATCTTGCCACGTAAGACAAGTCGATTGCACTGAACACACTCGTCAGCAGTAAAGATCAGTCAATCAGGTGGTTTAACGATTTTGCTCTCAGGATCTCTTAGGTTAAATGTGACGTAACATCAAGAAATTGAAACGTTTCTAACCTAATAAGGATAGAGGTCAGTTCATGTTAATATTTCAGAATAAACGGAACTGTAATCATTTATTTTATGCTACCACAAACTATATATAACAATAAAACCAAAAAAAATGACCATACAGAAGCAACAATTTAACTATGTACATTTTTTTTAGTTTGAGTTTGAGTTTTAATACTGTACATTGGTCATTCATGAATTAACGGCTTCAGTATTAAAATGGACAAATCTAGAAGAAGAAAGGAATCTAAAGCGTATCATTGTAATATGACAACATACTAAATAGAATCGAGAGTTAGCTACAGATGGTGCCAATACCGATCTCATATTTACTGTGGCAGATCAATATAATATGAGTGTTGAGTATCCCAAACTCAGCACACGTAGCCTTTTGTTACGTGTGAAGTGTCTCTTGACATTTATGTCCTTTCTAAACAATACTAAGGTGAGATGGCAGAATTCTTCTTTTCACTCAGCCATTTGAGGAATATTTCGGCCTATATTATAGAAAGATGTAATCATGAATTTTTAAGAACTTGGAACAGATAAACAATTAGATTTTTATTACAATTACCGTTTGCTGTGAAATGTTTGAATACTCTGGTATTTTATTTTAAGATGATATGCTTATGTTTCTTTGTATGTATATATGTACCTATTTTTGATACAGATGTTTAAGTCCGTGTGGTGCGATCAATTAATAATTTTTGAACAATATCCATACAGAATAGATTTCCGTCGTTAGTTCTTAAGAAACAAGTAAGTAATTCAGATATTTATGTAAATAAATAAATTGATCTCGTTTAAATATTAACAAATATCTCGCTAATTATTGTACAAAAATCTTACGCCATTTCATATCTGAGGTTATTTCAACGCAAAAGCAAAAACCACAATAAAAATTACCAAGTATACGTGAAAATATTTGCACCTGACATTTAAATGGGCAATGTTAATTGGTTTTACGTATTTCGGAATACATATGAATTGAGTTTTAATGCATATTAAACGATTCAGACGCGACCTTTGGGTTTCAAACGGATAAATTTTATATTCAAATAACGCTTAACAATGTGAATTGTACATTATGATGTTAAACCATGTGGTCGTCGAGATATTTTCTGTAAAAAGTAAAAACCGGCCAAGTGCGAGGCGGACTCGCACACGATGGGTTCCGCACTCTATAATAGAAAACCATTTATTGTATGGGGACCTTAATAAATCTTTAATCTTTAATATCTGTTGTTATAGCGAAAATACAGTCTGGAGACATAGCGGAGGCTTAGTAATAGGGTCCCGTTTTACCTTTGGGTACGGAACCCTAAAAATGTGTAACAATTTTATAGAAATGTAAAGAAGGAAAATTCACTTCTTAGAACTACATTTCGTCCACGTCTTCTTTGTTCATGTTATCTTCATTTTGTATTCAAATCAAATCAATCGTAAACTTCTGGGAAATATACCCAGGAATATTCATTACCCTTTTCCTTACTCCAAGTAGTAAATGCACTTGGTCTTATATCTTCTATTTTATCTTGTGCGGTAAAACGGAACATAAATATGTATATGTCGTGGCCATATCGTAGATTTGCTCATTTCATGAAATGGCCAACATAGTTTGATCAGATCGTTAAATCGTCAACGTTTCACGATTTGGTCATCGACATTTGGCTAGATCGTATAAAATATAGGTTAGGTTAGGTTAGGTTAGACTTTAATAAACAACGCACGAGCCGAGCGAGCAAAGCGAGCGTGCCGCGGCAGCGGCCGGCGAGTGCCAGAAGCGAATCGCTTTTTAAAAAAGAAACAAAAATGGTCGCATTTCGTGAAATGGCCATCCACGTTTGGCCAGATCGACGATCTGGCCAAATGTGGATGACCAAATCGTGAAACGTTGACGATTTAACGATCTGGCCAAACTAAATTGGCCATTTCATGAAATGAGCAAATCTACGATATGACCACGACATATATACAAGCATACATAGTAAGTGCTTTCGAGTTTATGCTATAAGTAGGCATTTAATTCTTAAATAAGGCATCTGCTAGAGTGCTCTTAGTGCAGTCTATTGCTTTAAATTAGTGGCGTAACAATGGCGTAGTAGGAAGTGCATATCATAAGTATCCAGGATGTTTCCCGTCTGTAATTTATAAAGGAAAATAATTTGGCACCTCTTCACTTTAGCTGTAGGGTTTCCTTTGAGTGCCAGAAGCTTTTTATGGCGGTTTTACATAAGGTTACATAACTTAACCCAGATTTGAGGAGTATCCTTACATATAAGTACTAGCTGTGGCGCGCGGTTTTACCTGCAGATTTACTCGCTTGCAAAATCAACTAATTCTATAGTTCTATAGATCATGTGTTATTCTAACCTTTATTCTTGTAAAGTTTCATGCAAATCCGTAATAGTAGTTTCAACGTGAAAGATTAACAGACATCCGCTGGGTTCATTTGTGTAATTTACTTTATGAATGTATCAGTTAAATTTAAATTAAATTAATCTTCCTAAAAACATGTCAATTAAAATGAAGTACTTACTAAGCTGTACATAAAATATAATAACGTAAGAATGAATCACTTCAGTCAATAAACATTCCCATGGCGTTTCAAGTAAATTAATCATTGTCAAGATGAAGACTTCTCTCTATAATTTATCATTCACAAGTTTCGCAATGCCATTGGGAGTTCTTCTTGTAATAAGAGGAAATCGTTGTCCCGTAATAAGAATCTTATCAAATACTAGCTGTGCCGTGCGGTTTCACCAGCATTACTCCGCTCCTGTTGGTCTTAGCATGATGATAAATAGCCTATATTACTCGTGGATAATGTAGCTTTCGAATGGTGAAAGAATTTTTAAAATCGGTCCAGTAGTTTATGAGGCTATTCATTACAATCAAACAAACAAACAAAGGTTTCCTCTTTATAATATTAGTGTAGATATTTGCATAGTATTGTATTACTATGATTGTCCCGGTTTTGACCTGGTTGACCTGTGATAGTAATATAGTCTCTGTTTCTCGGTAAAGATCAGTTTTTGATCGGCAGTATTTGAGTTAAATCGTAACAAACAAGATAGATAAAGTACGGTCTACCACTTATATTATGTTGTATGAAAGTGATTGACATGATATATTATTTGGACAGGGTTTAAATTGAAACGATGACCTGACGAAAATAACTTCTATTATTTTAATTCTGAAGTAAACATGTTTTTATCAACTTTTACGTGATATTTTTTCGGATTGACTCCGTTCATTTTACTTAGAAGTTCGAATAAATTTATATACATCTTCCGGAATTCTGGAGAAGACATTATTGAGTTCCTCTATCATAAATCTCAGGTTATTTCCGACACAAAAGAGAGACGTAAGAAAATCGCCTCATTTTGTTTCAGACTGAAGAAAATATTCCGAAAATAATATGGCTTTCTACAGCATTCCATAAATATTAAGTAACAAATAATTATGTCCAACTCGTTGCAGCCCGCGGCTTCATTTAAGTAGTACGGGGTAAAATTAACCTATGTGATAATTCATACGAAAAGGTGGTTTTTGAGCAACAAACAACCATCCTAACAAACTTTCTCAATATTAATTATATCAGTTTAGGAAAGTACAAAATGACTTATAAGAGGATCCTCTGTTCTAAATTTTATATGTAAGTACATCCGATCAGATGGTTTTTGAGTAACAAACATCCATCCTCACAAACTTTCTCAATATTGATTATATAAGGAGGATAGTACAAAATGACTTATAAGGAGATCTCTAACATTATTTCTGTTTATTTCTCTTTATATAACAAAGTTTGTGTTTTCAGTTGGTTTATCAGCTTATACAAGTATCTTATTAGCCTCCCTTCGTTAGCCAAAGGTCCAAGTCAAAGGACAGCTTAGTCAAAGTTTACTAAGTATATTTACGGAACTAATTATTATGAAGGATTTGAACATTAGGTTCATTGACCTAAGCCATTTTGTCAATGTTTATTGTTTACTATTGAAGAAATTTCTATCTTCAATGAATTTACAAGTTAAATTAAATATATAAAACTAGCGGTCCGCCCCGGCTTCGCCCGTGGTACATGTTTACGTTTTCTCTCCATAAGAACCATCCTCGTACGTCAAGGAATATTATAAAAAAAGAATTATCGAAATCGTATATATCACTACATAGTATAAAACAAAGTCGCTTTCTCTGTCCCTATGTCCCTATGTATGCTTAAATCTTTAAAACTACGCAACGGATTTTGATGCGGTTTTTTTAATAGAACGAGTGATTCAAGAGGAAGGTTTTAGTATATAATTTATTAGGTTTTAGACAAAGCGGGCGAAGCCGCAGGCGGTAAGCTAGTTATATATATAGATGATCTTCGAAATTACACATACTAAATACCATGGTGAATTCTTTTTATTGTTGTCTAAAGATATTTTTTTTGCATTTTTTGAGGATTTGGAAGTCAAAAAAGTTGAGCACTAATTTACTCTCTGAAAATATATTTTGTAACTTTATTCAACTTCGAAGCTGTTTGTTGAAAGTTCCATCATATTTTATGACATGAAAAGTTGCGTGAATTTTGAAGTTTTGCCCTAAAATTGGTAAGCATTTACATATTTATAAGTGCTTTATTTATGCAAAGAACGCATACTTAACTTATTATGTACATATTATATAAAGTTTGGTGCCTTACTTTAATCACGTTGTTTCTTTGTTTGAACGCACTAATCTCAGGAACTACTGTTCCGATTTGAAAAATTCTTTCGGTGTTAGATAGCCCATTTATCGAGGAAGGCTATAAGCTATATATCATCACGCTAAGACCAGCATGAGCGGAGCAATGCGGGTGAAACCGCGGAGAACAGCTAGTATTCCTATAACTAAGATTTGAAGAAATTTCAGGCGATGATAAATAGATTTAGGATTTTCGATTAACAATTTGAAGACGAAAGTTTTGTCATTATAACTGTACAATTAAACAAACTTACCAGTTTTGCACGACTCATAATGCGAAGTATTGGAGAGTGCTTTACGATCGAAAATTTTTCTTTGCCTTGGTTCCGCAACTATTTAATTATTATTGTAATTAAACGACTGGCTTGGTCCAAGATGCTTTTCAAGATACATAGTAAATGTGGAACAATATCTTGGACTAAACCAGGAGCATAATAAAAAGGTCCTCCTGTTGTTTCAGACGTTGTTTATTAGCTATTATAAAATATATATTATACTAGTACTACGCCCCGGCTTCGCCCGTGGTACATATTTCGCAATAAAAGGTAGCCTATGTCCTTTCTCGGGTATCAAAATATCTCCATACCAAATTTCATGCAAATTGGTTCAGTAGTTTAGGCGTGATTGAGTAACAGACAGACAGACAGACAGAGTTACTTTCGCATTTATAATATTAGTATGGATAAATTTCAAGAAAAATTTCACACACGGCACGATCAGATCCCATACTAAGCTTTCGCTTGTGTTATGAAAACCAGATGGCTGATAAACATACATATATAATTTTAAACAAATACTTATATAAATAATTAACAGAGCATAGGTACATCTATGTTCATCACACAAATATTTGCCCCGGGTGGGAATCGAACCCACGACCTCTGGCTTGGAAGGCAGGGCCACTACCAACCAAGCCAACCGGTCAGTCAATTATTTTAATATCTTAATATATTATTTTAATTATTCAATTTGTTACTGAATTAGTCAAAATAGTTTGTTCAATATCATAGAGATTATACACAATAAAGCGCATTATGATTCAATAGCTGCAGGTGAATGATTAATTTGCTAATTAATACGATCATAATATACTACAACGGGGATTTCGTGAACTGCAACACGATTATGTTGTCATCGATACAGATATTCAATGTTATTTTTAAAACTTACTTTTAAATATGTTTGTTGAGCTGTTTTTAGTGTTCTCGAAAACAAGCTTTCTATGTGGCTTCTTTTTACACTGGCCAAGTGCGAGTTGACGGATGCAATTGGACTTATTGGTTTAAAAACATGCTGTTTTTGAGCAAAATATAATATATAAGGAGCAGAAAAATGCTCGTCTAGTCTTGATCTCTCGACCTTTCATTTTAAATCACAAGCTGTACCAAAGCGACTTATCCAATCATACCCTTTTATAATTTATTCAAGAGTCACAGATTATGGAATAAAACTATAAGTGGCTCTTTGATACCTGATACACGCAAAAAAACAAACGCTTTAAACCAAACCGATACAATTATCACGCAACGCTTACTAAAACTCTTATAAAATGAAAAACCCGTTCGTTGCAAATTGGATCCCGCTAATCCGAAAATTCGCAATATCCTGTCGATGATAGTTGAAAAAATTTAAATGTATTTCGTGTAAATTCTCTTTAAATTCACGTTTTCAAATGCAATTTTGTTTCTGATTGCTCGCAGCGTTTGTAAATAGTTATTTGCATATTGTCTTTTGCCGTTTTAGGCAGAATACATTTAAAACATTACATACATGTTTTGATAAAAATATAAATAGTTTAAAAAAAAAAGTTATTTATCTCAATAGTAATTGCTGTGAAAAAAAGGTTAAGATACGGATGGGAAATCGTTTAATTTTGAATGAAATGAATTAAAATGTTTGTTACTCTTTCACGGGATAACCACTGCACGGATTTTGATAATACTTGGCAATAATATAGCTTAAGCATCAGAATAACATATGGAAATACTTGCTTTTGTTCATGGATTCGTCCGCTGGTGAAACCGTGCGGCACAGTATAATGTAAAATGAAATAAAAAGTAAATCTTCCAGTTTTAATCGAAGAACATTCATCATAATCCCAAAAATAATACAAGTAATCTGTAGGTACAAAGATTTAGTTGTTGACTGAAGACGAGACAAATTAAAGACAGGAAAATTCTGTGCCTCCAGTGAATAAGGGAATAACTCAAAAACAGCACTTTTCAGGAGAGACAAAAAACTATATATATCAATACTAAATCTTTATTAATTCAAAATTTTAAGCTTGTATGTGTAAGATATGATGTTAGACTATATTTTTACATATGAACACATATTGTAACAACCTCATAAATATACTTTTTTCGTGTTTTTTTGTAGTTGTGGCCTTATGAACGAGTACTTCATGGAATAACTCAATGTATTCACATAATTTTTTTTTTACTCTTTGCAATATTACGACTTATGCCCTTATGCACTATGTTCATAATCGCACAACACGACTTATATTATTGCCAGTTTTGGTTTTATAGAAATGATGTGACTTATTATGCTTGAAATTTGTGTACTTTATGACTCAATTGAGGCATTTTAGTGGAAAAACTATGCACGTAGCTTGAAAAACGAATGAAATCAACGGGTTTTTTTATCGTTATTAGATAATAAAAACAAAACAACATTTAGGTATTTATGCATTTAACCCTAGAAGTCCAATCTACGTAAATTTGACGTATGAACTCTTCTATATTTACCATCGAATCGCTGCAAAATCCAGAACCAACTTATTAGCCGTCGAGACCTAGCAGTACATAGTTGGCTCATCCAGGTAAATTCCGCCATTTGATTGTAAAGAGGATGTTGTGCGTCATATTGACGTATAATTGGGCTTTTCGTAACTTTTAAAATTGTTTCAAATTTTTATTTTGTGATTTATTTGAATAATTTTTTTCCAAGTCACGTTTCACATGATATCTATAGTATTATACTATAGATTGAGTATAAAATGGGATCCAGACAACTTTATACTAGGACGAAAAACCTTCAATTTTAGTAAATGACGATTATTGTCCTCCGCTGGATTTGGATTTCAAGCAAAGGGATTGGCTGGCTGAAGATGTTGTCCGGAGTAAAACCGAATATGTTATGGGGTTTTGTTACCCATGTATAATGAAAGTCCTAGATTGTAAAATAAACCTTTAATCGATCTTTCAATAATACAGTACTATGTTGTTAATGCTATACAATGTTTCACCAGTCACCACAATGAGTCTAGTCTGTACAGGTTAGCAGGAGACAATCATTGAGTATTAGTATTAAATACGTATCAACTGCGTATTGCGTTTTGCGTATTAACTATTGTCCTAGTGAAAATGAATCGTCGAATCAATTTAAAATTCGATCAAGTGCGTTCCGTTTCGGAACGCCACAGATAATAAAATATAGATAATAAAAGTGGCAACGCCACAATGTCATGGTGGTATACATTGAGGATATAAGCACTATAAAGAGATAAGAGAAGCCCGAAAACCATATTCCTGTATGTTCAGTTAATACAGGAAAAGTTATAGGTGGTCAGTGGCGATATTTTACGGCATGATATAGAATTTTAACAATTTCTATATCATATAATATCAAAATAATGTAGATAAATAAAGAAAATACAATGAGCCACAAAGATTTTATGAAAAAAATAAGCACAGATTTGAAGGTGCCTTGGATGCAAATACGACTTGTGGCACGCACTTTGAAGAGACTCTACGTGACAATAGCCCAATTTTTTCAAAATATGTGGTACCAGAGTATCCATAAAATGTTTACGAAAATGCAGGACCAAAGAAGTATCGATATTGCGGATTTTTTTCCTATAAAAAAGACAAATTACCAAAGCACAGTGGCTAAAACGTATATGCGGAGAAAACAATATTCATAATTGTCCAGACTGGTTATAAATACTTTTTTTTATGCGACTATTATAGACTATAGTATTATTGTCTTGATTATCGTAGTTAGATAATTTTTTTGAAAAAAGATTAAAAACGAGTTATTTTTTAAAAACTTACCCAATTATAAGAAGAAAATATAAGTTTAACATTTTTGTTGGGTTTTTTTAGATGGTTCAATTATCGTTCTGTATTTATATAAACAAAGAGTATAATATCATTAAATGCACTTAATGTGTTAACTGTATTTTTAATATCTATTGCAAAAAATAGTTAATTTCCATAGAAATATATTAGTATCCCAAGTTAACTGATAAATACCTTTTTTAAAACATATAAAGATTTGTTGTTGCAGATTTATTGAAAAAAACGATTTAAAAATAATAAGGAATATGTAGTGTGTGTTGTTTCCGTGCAGTATTCAATTAATAGACCAATAGCAACACGGCATTAATGCCAAACTGTCTCATGTCGTCACTTGAACCAATGACACTAAAAGAGTTGTTCCTTTATGCTCATGTTAGAAAAATGACACAAATGCGTTTATACTATAGTCCTTTTCATTTAGGATGATTCCTGTGACACTTCATCGTGTTCCGAATTACGTATTTTATGTTTAAAAAGCCAAAATAATTTTAGTGCATAATATTTTTATTTTATGGCGGCATTATTACCAAAAATATAAAAATGAAACATCTTAAGCTTATAAATCAAAAACAGTATTGTTTAGTTTAATATAATGAAAAATAAAATAAAATAACACAAAAATATAATACCTACGCAATTCGTGTACATGAAATGGATCGTTGAAAAATCATAGAGTTGGAAAATCATATAATCGGCGCCCATCTTGTGATCGTTTGTCAATCGAGTCAATCGTCTGTACGAGTACGTCAGCCTTGTATACAAGTTGCATTTTTATATTGATACTTTACGTGGTATTCTGTTATTTTTACTAATTGTTATTGTTGACTTTTTGTTGCTGTTGTTTGCTAAGCTTCCTTAGTTAATTGTTGGCGAAATGCCGAAAAAACTAATTTTGGTACTTTATTCAAATCGATTTCATTTCCATATAGAATATTATCGATTATCGGAAACAATTGATACGATTTCAGTAACCGACATCTCTACACGTGTCAAAAATCGATGTGTCACAGAAATCATCTTAGGTGGAAAGGACTATAAAATAGTGTTAGGACTGATGGAACAAAATGAATTAAGTCTTTATTCAAAAAGTATAACTACACATACGTCTTTGTGTTCGTGGGTACTTTTGACTCGAGACGAATAGTTCCTTTGCGATTGCCTAAAATGATGGATAAGATAACTTATACCGTTAATCACACCCTACTTATACCGTTTGGGTCATTCGAAAAAATGGGTTAGGACGCAGCTAGAGATATGACCTTTTGATATGTTGTGTATTTTGACGAGCTGAATCCAATGGTGCAATAAAAACCAAAGGGAATAACTCGTCTTACTCCCTTATTCACTGGAGGCACAGAATTGTAAAGCGTGGCACAGGTGTTGGATATAGCTTAGCCCCTGAGGATTTGAGCCTCGGATTAGATTGTTATGAAATAGTGAACTTATATGATATGTTTAAAATGTTGTTGTAATATTCAGCTCATAGTTTTTCAATTAAATGTGCGGTCCAACAGAGCAAACTTTACTTTTGTACGTTAATAATGAAATCTAATTCTGATAAAAATCAAACTATAAAATACTGAATAGTATATAATATAGAATTTTTTAGAAGCAGTTTTGAATCTTAAAAATACATTAAAATTAATTATTTTCCACCGATTTGATAGCAATTTCTAAATACAAAGCCGGCAAGAAAGTTTTTAGATAATGATTTTCAAATTATATCACTTGAATTTGATATTATAACCTTTCAAATGCTTCATTTTAAAGAATAGAAAAAATCGATCACGAGGCGGGATTCGAACTTGCGTCTTTCGCCATCCCGTGGCTACTCATTTGTTCGAACTTTTCCATCTAAAATAATAATGATGCCCAAAATGTATGTATTTAAGTGTATATCCTTTTTTAACCGACTTCCAAAAAAACGAGGAGGTTATCAATTCGGCCGGTATAATTTTTTTTTTAATACCTTAAATAATAATAATAGTGTTAGTACTTGTTTTGTATCGACAATATCATAGATACTAAACTAGTAGCGCCTTCTTACCAAATGTATGTTCTATACGGTTTGAAATAAATACGTGAGCGGAGCGTAGTTTCTTGAAGTGTCACCCGGCAAACCAATTTATAAGACGTTGTCACGTCAAAGGTTAGTTCTTGTCTAACATAATATAGACTAGAGTAGATAATTTTTGAAACAAAAAAAAATCGCAGTCGGATGAAACCCATTAGAAAAGGAGGGGAATATGATGAAAATTAAAGGAAAAATAAATTACGGTCAATCCGAGTTCGGGAAAAGGGAGGGGGGAGCTTTTAAGAGAAAAAAATGGTTTCTCTTGATTTCCGACAAAACTACAAGTCCTACGGAAAAAAGTTCAATGGCAAAGTTGTAGATAATAAAAAGATCTACAACTTTTGTATTGACAATTTTTTCACATAACCTCAAAATTTAGGTGAAAAATTCAAAAAACCAAGTTTTTGGTTTTTTATTTTTATCTACTTCAAAATTTATTTTTTTTCTACGAAATTTGGTGGAAACTTGCTTTATTATGTCCCAAATACACTGTAATTTATTTGACTGAAAATATTTATTTTTTCGCCTTATTTTGAATTAATACCAAAAAAACAACCTAATTTTCAATCGAAAAGTCACCCGTCAAAATATCAGCTTTTTTCAAAAACTTGGGGAGCCTTTTATTCATTGAAATCTCTACTTTCATATGGTGTAAAAAAAAATAAACATTACCATAGTAAATGTTCTCAGAAAATGCATACAAACAGTGTGAAAATGAGCTTTTACTAAATCAGGCACACTTCTCAAACTACCTGAAATGTTTTTATCGACATCATTTTGCTTTTGAATATGCTGTAAAATATTATACTTAGAACAGATAATTTTTTTTCTTTTGAAATATTACCGAAAAGCCGATACAAGAGAAGATATAGAGTTCGAGAAGTGTGCCTGATTTAGTAAAAGCTAATTATGACACTGTTTGTAAGCATTTCCTGAGAACATTTACTATGGTAAGGTTTATTTTTTTTACACTATATAAAAGTAGAGATTTTGATGAATAAAAGGCTCCCAAAGTTTTTGAAAAAAGCTGATATTTTGACGGGTGACTTTTCGATTGAAAATTAGGTTATTTTTTTGGTATTAATTCAAAATAAGGCGAAAAAATAAATATTTTCAGTCAAATAAATTACAGTGTATTTGGGACATAATAAAGCAAGTTTCCACCAAAATTCGTAGAAAAAAAATAAATTTTGAAGTAGATAAAAATAAAAAACCAAAAACTTGGTTTTTTGAATTTTTCACCTAAATTTTGAGGTTATGTGAAAAAATTGTCAGTACAAAAGTTGTAGATCTTTTTATTATCTACAACTTTGCCATTGAACTTTTTTCCGTAGGACTTGTAGTTTTGTCGGAAATCAAGAGAAACCATTTTTTTCTCTTAAAAGCTCCCCCCTCCCTTTTCCCGAACTCGGATTGACCGTAATTTATTTTTCCTTTAATTTTCATCATATTCCCCTCCTTTTCTAATGGGTTTCATCCGACTGCGATTTTTTTGCACTTTTTATTATTTTTAAAGGGATCTACCCCAGTGTAATAGTACTTCACTTAATAATGTTTTGTTCCAGGTGGTCTCATGGTCTACTCTTCCATCAAGCGGTTGTGGACTGCGCCCGCGCAGCCATCCTGCTACCACTCGGCATAGCTGTGTTTCGATGTCAGCCTGTTTATAAGTGCTCGCTAGTGGAAACCGCATTTCTGTTATTGGTAAGTTTATTTATCTATACATATAATAAATCTGTAGAAGGGTCAATTCTGTACATTGAAAATATTGAAAAAATAAATAGCAGGGGGTGTTACTGGATCGATACCAAACCCAAATATGTGATTAAAAAAATTTTTGTCTGTCTGTCTGTCTGTCTGTCTGTCTGTCTGTCTGTCTGTCTGTCTGTCTGTCTGTATGTTCAGGCATCACGTAAAAACTAACGGTTCGATTTCGATGAAACTTGGTATAATTATACCTTATTATCCTGGGCGTAAAATAGGATACTTTTTATCCTGGAAAAATACGTAAAAAAAAATTAATCTTAATTTTTCAGTTTTATCCATAGACGTTGTTCTGTAGAACCGCGAACACACGTTGCGTATTATTATAGGCCTAGCCGTATTTGGGTCCAATAGATATTTATAAGATGTCATTGTCAGAGTTACTCAAAATGGAGAAATAAACCACCCACGCCAAGACCGACATCCGCGCGGACGGAGTCGCGGGCGGAAGCTAGTAATATAATAATTCCATAGTTTTTTACATAAACTGTATTAAAAATGTATGATGTACCTATCCAAGAGTTTTGTCACATATTAATTAAATTGCTCAACCGATTGCTATGTTTTGGAACGTGTTTCGGCTTTATCTGAGTTTTAAACACATAGGCTTTTAAAACATAGGCTACATAGTAACATTTGTCGACATTCGACAACGACCGTTGTTTGTTCTTTTTGGTGAGGGAAAGATACGGTTTATGATAAAATCTTTAATGATTTAACAGACACAGCATAAGTATACTTCTAAAAATATGCTCTACAAATTGCATTTCACTCCACTCTAAGACAATCGACCAATCAATTAATCTTCGACCAATCAATTAGCTTAAACACACATCGCTCTGAGTTTGATTCAAGCCTCCTAATCCATTGAAATTGGTAGCTTCACAATGTTCTGAAAACTTTTCACGTTTATATATTATTCTTTTCTGTTTTCCATTGCTTCAAAGCGAAGTTAAAATGCTATAATTATCAAAGTTACAAGACATTGATTTATTTGAATAATTATACTCAACAATAAGTCTCTTCTATCTTAATCTTATCTTAATTAATACTATTATAAAGGCGAAAGTTTGTATGGATGTATGGATGTATGGATGTTTGTTACTCTTTCACGTAAAAACTACTGAACCGATTACAATGAAATTTAGCACACATATAGAGGGTAACTTGGATTAACACATAGGATAGGTTTTATTCCGGAAATCCCACGGGAACAGGAACTATGCGGGTTTTCCTTTGAAAACGCGGGCGAAGCCGCGGGCGGAAATCTAGTCTGTAATATCTTTTTAACAAATGTCTCTTCAAATTCCTTCACGAATTTATTTAACTTCAAGGCCTCTAAGTTGTAAAAGTGTGTTTTAAAAACATACTTAAATTCAAACATGTTTTAAATTAACATCAATATTTTAATTAGCCTTTAGTTATAGCGGCTATAAAATTAGCTCTTTAATTAACTCCAAACTTTATTCAGTTAAAATAAACGACCCTAATAGACTGTTGTATAGTGAACTTGTATGAAAAATATCGTTCGCAGAGTGGCGGAAGCTGAAAATCTAATTTTGTGTCCACAGTTGACATATTTTCCCCGTTTTAACCGCTCTGAATTTTATGCTACTATTTTTTGGAAGTCTTGCCAAAAAATGAGCTAGTAAAAATGAATGGTTTTATCATTTTATTTTAACATTTTAAGCATACAAAACAGCTGATCTTAATTTGGTAACGGATTAAACAAGTCTTGTTTGCAGAACGATGTTTTATAATATTTAAAATTGTTATACCCCAATGGGTATTTTTTTATTCGTAACTAACAAGCAAATATTATAGACCATAATTATATTATATTATATTCACTTTAATTACATAGCCTATGTACCTAGCTATGCTTAGATATTGCACGCCTCATAAGCGAAGCGTTGAGGTGGGTACTACTGTCACTTCGCGCAAAACATCTGATTTTTCAAACTTAAAATGTCTTTATGTATCATACATTGCACTTGTAAGATAATACATACACACACATATTAAGAAAAAACACTATTTTTAACGTTCATGATATTTTTGATGTCATTTTTGTTATTTAAACTAGTTAAAAAACAGTTTAAAAAAGTTCTGTCTTGGACGTCCGTGTGTCTGTATGTGCGGATCCTTTTTCTTGTTAACACGATAGCGACCGAAATACTTTACTAATCGAGTCTTTTTTTTTCTCTTACGCTTGAGTATGCTCAGGAATAGAACCCTTTCATTTTTCAGGGTCTGATTCGATGTGGTTTAATTGTTATTAAATAAACAAAAATAATAATTAATAAATATTTATTAAAAAAAAATTATGAGGCGTGCACTTTTGGATTTTCCAAATTATTTAAAACTACACATCAGATTTTGATGCGGTTTTTTTTCATTATAGAGTATTTTTCGAGGAAGATTTTTGTATAGTATAATTCGTCAGGTTTTAGAAAAATCGAGCGAAGCCACGGATGGAAAGCTTGTAAATAAATAATCGAAGTTACAGTACCCACTCCAAAAATAATAATGCGCATGCAAATCTTCGCTAATTGTCGTATTTCATTTGACTAAACAAATTTTACTAAATTATGCATGAAGAAAATGCATTTAACCACTACACATACATACATATCGTCTTCGGACGCTCCGGGAATATGACAGTTACCGAACTGTGACGGAGATTTCTATGCGCATTATCAATTAAAATTATTGCTATAGAGGTACTATTATAAGCCTACTGTTCTTGATTGGCTATTGCCTTCTGCAAAACAAACAAAGCGGGGCTATTCTCGGAAGTTCCTCACAGACGCGATTATTATCAGCCTGAAGAGTTTTAATTAACTCAGTCGAGGCTTTATACTGTATTTTTGTTTCTTGTGTTTCGTATTTTTCTTTTAGATAGCAATGACTAAAAGTTAGTGTAAATTAAACACTATTTTTTACTTAAATGTTATTTTATCAAATCAAAATGCTTTATTATACAGAAATGTAATGTAAAAATAAAAAAAGACGTGTGGCACTCGGGGACTGCCGCGGTAAAGCTATTGCATAGCGCGCCTTCAAGCCACACTTCCGCGCCCGTCGGAGTGGGGAGCGTGAGGTTTTTTTCGTTACGGAATTTCTGGATTCGGTCCCCGCGCTCAAGGCCCGCGATAGAAGCTATGCAATAGCTTAAAAATAGATCTATTTATCAAAAATGCATAGGTGGTCCAGGAGACATAGTGTCTATACAGTAATAAAATAAATTATTTTCAACATAATATTAAATATAACGATAAAATTTACAAATATATTTGTATGTTTCTTCTCCAAACCTGAACATATCTCTATACAACTTGGTCTACAAACACTCTTACATTGTAACATTTTTCTCTCTAGTTAACCATATTTTCTGTTTACAAACGAAGGGTGATTCCAATTACGTCAGTTGGAACCGCGCCAACAAAACAAAACCTCTTGAATAACATTAAAGCAATGTATCGTGCATTCAACTTTGGACTATTATGGAATTACTGTTTTAGTTCCCCGCCTAGCATAATGGTAAATCGGTAGAGCTGATTTTCCTTTGAAATTATGAAAGGTAAGATGATTCTTGAGAGGAAATATTTTCCAAGGTTGTGTATAAATATTAAGGATAATTTTTATGTGATAGTTTTTACACCGTTTTCTAATGTCGTTTTATTTCATATTTATTAAGATTTATAGCTATTATTTTTCCTATGCAAAATTGAGTTACGAATAAACGAGAATTTTGGTAAATGTTGAACATTTCACCCTATAACCTTTCTTTGTTAGATAAATTTATTTATAGAAAACCTTTTAAATTTTTCATTTGATTTTATAAAAGTATGAACCGATATACTAAAAGACTTATACAAAATATACCGAAATAAACGACAGCTTAAAATTGCTTCATATTAAAGTAACATTTCACATAACTCCAAGTGATACCAATTTCGTATAAAAGCTACATTTTACGAAGTATTATATCCCAAAAATTTCGACAGTTTCACACAAAGTTTTGTAAGATTAAACCCTTTTATTTCGAGTGCACTTATCTGCTATAAGATGCTGTTTAAGCTTCACAATGCGGCTGATATTGGCAACTTGCCCTGTTATCATTTTGGTCATACAATACGTGACTATTCCTGTTTGTGAAAATATATGACATAATACGAAATAAGGAGTAACGAATTGTTGTTCACCGGACTTAAAGTATATGTTTTTTAATATTGAACTTTATGTTGTGTGAAGATAAGGTTTTAATTCAATTATTAGTCAAGATAAATGCTATTAGGTGGGTTCACATGCAGAAAGTGCTTCGTGGGGCTTCCCGCTCTGTGTGGACCCGCCTATTGAACTCTAAATTTTGTTTTTACATGAGTAATATAATTTTGAAAACGCGGGCGAAGCCGCGGGCGGAAATCTAGTCTAAGAATATGATTATCGTTATTATTTGTAGGAAGTGAAATTTATAATGCGCTGTAAGATTGACCTACTACATAACAAACTCGTTGTAAAGGTCAAAAATCTTACTAAGATTTACATCGCATTTCCAAGTAATAAAAAGTTCATAACGCGCTTGAAAATTCTCAAGTAAAAATTTGCACACTGAAGTTAGCTCATTTTAGTGTCAATGAAATCTCAGCAGAAAACTCGAGTAAAGTTGAAATTATTTATTTTGTAAACCGCCGACGTTGAGTTATTAAAAGTTTTTAGAAACTTAAGATTCGTTAATTCTGAAACTTGCTTTAAGGCTGCAGTCTAGCAAAATTGCGTTTTCAACAAGTTATTTGACAATTTTTTCCCGGCTAATGAATTGATAAACTGATTTTTTTTTTCTTGTTTATCAATTAGTGTTATATACGCAATGCGCGTGAATTTTTTCACATTTGTAAAGTTACTTTATGTTACCTTAATCAGGCCTTCAAGATAAGTCTTTTTCCCCCAAAGACATTTCGAGCTAAGTTTGTGCACTCACTACGTTGCAACCGATTACAATTTACACAATCTGATCAGCACATTATTATCCTTATATAGTCGTTATTAAAAACTGCTGAATACAATTGCCGAAAAACTTATGATTTTCCTAATTAGAACGTTATAAATTCATTAAATTTCCCATTTTTTGCCTTACAAAATCTATTGATAAATACTGCTAAAAGTTATTGTTTCCATTAATTTATTCGAGTTGGTTGAAGACCAATGAGTATTAATCCTTTAAAAATTTTTTTTTTTGAATTTTGATAATTCTTTAAATATTAAAAAAATATTTAAAATAATTAGGAAAAATCATAGCGAATTTCTTTAGTCGCGCTCCTTGGGCCGGAGCGTTCTGACGTGTGCTCTACGCTCGATTTTCCTTCATACCGAAGTGAAAGTTGCTCTACTTCATTAAATTTAATATTTTTGTTAATTGATTATTTTTATCTTAGTTTTGTGCAAATATTCGTATTTTTAAACATTTGATTTCGATATGGAAAATAAACGAAAAAAATATGCGTGTAACTATGTACTTACTAGAAAAAAAATTATCTTCGAACATAAAGTTAATGAAACCAAATACATTACAAAGGTGATTGGCAACAATTTCTTTATTTTACGGGGTTTCAGTAAAGGGATGAATGTTTCTTTTAAACTAAAGTAAGCTCATAAATTTTCTTATAATATATATTTTTTTTGAAGTTCCAAAAATGTTTATTTTTCGTTTGAGAAATACGAAATATATTTAATTATATTGAGAACTTGAACTTGGGACATACGGGGAAAATGATTTGTTTACTCCAAAATTCCAAATATGTCGAGGTGTTTTTTTTTTCTTCTAGTCATTTTAAACGTAGCGGCATGTTGTTTGATTATTAATTTTGTAACTTAAATACAGGATGTTGGTTTTATATTTTGATCTTACAGACGCGCTGACAAATTTAGTCCACCATTTCTAGTTTAGTCCACCAACTCTAAGTACCAATATTAAAACGAATGGATTATCATCACATCATAAAAACTCAGATGTAATGGAAGATCGCAATAACATAGAAAATTCAATGGGTGTTGAGAACTAAACAAACACAAGTAACAAGTAAAAAGAGCAACTATGGAGTTTCTTGCCGATTCTTCTCCGTAGATACTGCTTTCCGAATCGGTGGTAAATGTTAAAAATATGTACCTAATGACGTTTCAAAAGTGCTTCTAGAAGAAGTCTAATTGAATAAATAAATGTTTGAGTTTGAGTTTTGAGTTTAACAGAGACGCGAAGAATAAAAAAAGAGGACGAAAAAGATAATTCGTTGATGCTTTCCCTTTTCGACGTATTGTTAGGGTACATCACCAATCTGCAAAAAACAAAACTGATGATTCCCAATTGCTGATTAAAAATGAAAAACAAATAATCGACAACAGTGGTGAAAATTTGCTGATCACAATGAAACATCCTTCAGTGGTAGCAGATTTACTCATTTAAAATGTATCGGTGAACAGCGTAAAGGAGAGGAGGACAGGAAAACATTATGAATGTGGATGGTGGATTGTATACAGGGTGTAATCGATAAGTATGTGCAGGCGATTATGATGTTATTATTGCAGGTATCAAAAAACTTAAAACTGATATCAAAATTACTTTACCTAATGAGCAAAATGACAATAATAACTTTTTAAAAGTATAACGAGAAAAAAATACTTTATACACTCCCATATCAAGAAGGGAAAATGGGACTAGTAGAAGTTAAATGTCTAATTCCGGCAAAAGAGATGAATGCGGAAGATGCGGTTAAAAATAAAAAATTTAATATTTGAAATACAATGCAAAAAAATAACACTTTTGTCATAGATAAGAATCATGACTATTTTTTCCAAATTCAGGGACAACTAAACGTTGCAGAAGCAGAAGTCTGCTTACTGTTTGGACTGGAGTGAATCATTCGTTAAAAATAGAATATATAAGTTTAGGCAAAAAAAAATAAAATGATGGACCATTATCAAGATTTTACATAAATTGCCTACTGTCAGAATTGATTGATTCGAGACTTCAGCATTCCATGCCCATCAAGGACCCATCCTATGTCATTCAAGCGATTGAAAAAAGAAAAGAAAAATCCAGTGCAACCGATAAAGCATCAGAATGCTAGCAAAATATTTATTAGGTTTATCCATATAAATCTTATATATAAAATTCTCGTGTCACAATGTTAGTCTGCATACTCCTCCGAAACGGGTGGACCGATTCTCATGAAATTTTCTGTGCATATCGGGTAAGTCTGAGCATCGGCCAACATCTATTTTTCATATGTACCACGGGCGAAGCCGGGGCGGACCGCTAGTATATATATATATATATTATACATAATATAATAAATCCGTAGAAGGGTCAATTCTGTACTTTGAAAATATGTATTTAAAAAATAAATAGCAGTGTTACTGGATCGATACCAAACACAAATATGTGATTAAAAAAATTTTTGTCTGTCTGTCTGTCTGTATGTGAAGGCATCACGTGAAAACTAATGGTTCGATTTCAATGAAACTTGGTATAATTATACCTTATTATCCTGGGCATAAAATGGAATACTTTTTATCCTGGAAAAATACGAAGAAAAAAAATAAATCTTAATTTTTCAGTTTTATCCATAGACGTTGTTCTGTAGAACCGCGAACACACGTTGCGTTACCCGCAGTGGATTCAGCGATGTAACCTGTAGCGCCAAAAGTCGGATTTGGCTTGAACCGTTTGCAGCACACGCGGGCCGCACGACACCACGCCTCCTCGACTCCTATATAAGGACGGCGTTCCGCGCGATGCATATATGTAATTTATGAATTTTGATGCGAGCGGACGTGTTAACATTACATTTTTTTTTATTATATACAAAATTTGTTTATCCGTTTTATTAGTTAAACTGAACAACTTTCACTAAGAAACTAGGTCGAAAAAAATGTATAGAGTTATGCATTTGAATTTTGAAGATATCAATAGAACGTATTCGCAAATTTTGTGTACTGATAAAAAAAATCACCTGGTGTAATTTTCACGAAAATTGTTTCAAATTGTCATGTCTGGTACTTATTACGAATATTAAATTATGCATACGAATGATTTAATTTTTAAAAATTAAGTGGAGCAACTTTCCCATAGTACATTTGTATTATTTACATATAGGATGACAGGATGCATTTGTTTGCACTACTAGACCAAGCCCTTAATTAGGACGTGAGAGGAAATACTTGAGTCCAAGTATAAAGTTAATTTACTGTTTTTAATTAACTTGAAGCTAGAATTAACTAAACGTACCTGGACGTTGTTTATTTATGTTGTAAGTGCTTATCTGTTTAAATAATTGTTGAAAAAAAAATATAATTTAAAACTAGTAGTCCATTGAATAAAAAGTTCTAGAATGCGTGAGTTAGTAACGTAAGATGTTTCTTCGGAAACATGTCAAGAGTCCCTAGGTAATAAACGTACTAAAACCCCGGGACACTAGGAGGAGCCCCGGAGTGGGGGGAGGGGGGAAAAGGTCCATTTTTTTCATTTTTCGCTTAAATCTCAAAAACGGTACATGTTAGAGAAAAACTTTCAAGGAAAAGTTGAAAGGCCATAAAATTATCTACAAGTTTTACCTAAATCATTTTTTCCTATATCCTACCGTTTCTGAGTTACACGCAGTAAAAAATAATTTTGGCTCAAACAATTTCCCCATACGATCAAAAAATATTTCTTTCTTCCAAAAAAACTCAAATGTGCAACTTGTGACCGGTACTGATAGATTGCTCTTAATTAGGTCTATAATTGGTAAAATAAACACATTCCTCCATGGAAGCCTTTAGGAGGAATCGATTGTCAAAATATTATATCAGGGTAGTTTGAGTTACTGAACTTGATCTTTTTATTTTTTTCTTCCAAAAAACTCAAAAGTGCAACTTGTGACCGGTACAGATAGATTGCTCATAATTAGGTCTATCATTGATAAAAATACCAGATTCCACCACGGAGGCCTTTACGGGGAATTGAATTTTATTAGGGTAGTTACGATAGTAGAACTTTTTATTTTTTTTCTTCCAAAAAACTCAAATGTGCAACTTGTGACCGGTACTGATAGATTGCTCTTAATTAGGTCTATAATTGGTAAAATAAACACATTCCTCCATAGAAGCCTTTAGGAGGAATCGATTGTCAAAATATTATATTAGGGTAGTTTGAGTTAATGAAGTTGATGTTTTTATTTTTTTTCTTCCAAAAAACTCAAATGTGCAACTTGTGACCGGTACTGATAGATTGCTCTTAATTAGGTCTATAATTGGTAAAATAAACACATTCCTCCATAGAAGCCTTTAGGAGGAATCGATTGTCAAAATATTATATTAGGGTAGTTTGAGTTAATGAAGTTGATGTTTTTATTTTTTTTCTTCCAAAAAACTCAAATGTGCAACTTGTGACCGGTACTGATAGATTGCTCTTAATTAGGTCTATAATTGGTAAAATAAACACATTCCTCCATGGAAGCCTTTAGGAGGAATCGATTGTCAAAATATTATATTAGGGTAGTTTGAGTTACTGAACTTGATCTTTTTAATTTTTTTCTTCCATAAAACTCAAAAGTGCAACTTGTGACCGGTACAGATAGATTGCTCATAATTAGGTCTATCATTTATAAAAATACCAGATTCCACCACGGAGGCCTTTACGGGGAATTGAATTTTATTAGGGTAGTTACGATACTTGAACTTTTTATTTTTTTTCTTCCAAAAAACTCAAATGTGCAACTTGTGACCGGTACTGATAGATTGCTCTTAATTAGGTCTATGATTGGTAAAATAAACACATTCCTCCATGGAAGCCTTTAGGAGGAATCGATTGTCAAAATATTGTATTATTAGGGTAGTTTGAGTTACTGAACTTGATCTTTTTATTTTTTTCTTCCAAAAAACTCAAAAGTGCAACTTGTGACCGGTACAGATAGATTGCTCATAATTAGGTCTATCATTGATAAAAATACCAGATTCCACCACGGAGGCCTTTACGGGGAATTGAATTTTATTAGGGTAGTTACGATACTTGAACTTTTTATTTTTTTTCTTCCAAAAAACTCAAATGTGCAACTTGTGACCGGTACTGATAGATTGCTCTTAATTTGGTCTATAATTGGTAAAATAAACACATTCCTCCATAGAAGCGTTTAGGAGGAATCGATTGTCAAAATATTATATTAGGGTAGTTTGAGTTACTGAACTTGATCTTTTTATTTTTTTCTTCCAAAAAACTCAAAAGTGCAACTTGTGACCGGTTCAGATAGATTGCTCATAATTAGGTCTATCATTGATAAAAAAAACAGATTCCACCATGGAGGCGTTTAGGAGGTATTGAATTTATTAGAGTAATTTTTTAGGTAAAATAAAAAGCTTTCGAATTTTTCACATATCATGGGATGTAGCTCGAAAACGGCTGCGAATAGAAAAAAATGATTTTAGTACAACTTGTAGATAATTTTATGGCCTTTCAACTTTTCCTTGAAAGTTTTTCTCTAACATGTACCGCTTTTGAGATTTAAGCGAAAAATGAAAAAAAATGGACCTTTTCCCCCCTCCCCCCACTCCGGGGCTCCTCCTAGTGTCCCGGGGTTTTAGTATGTTTATTACCTAGGGACTCTTGACATGTTTCCGAAGAAACATCCTACGTTACTAACTCACGCACTCTAGACCCCCCTTGGAGGGACTCATTCAATGGACTATAGCTGTTACGCGCTTCCCGTGCGTTATCAAATTAAATTTTCATGCCTTTGGGGATAGAAGGTACAAAAATGCCTTAATCGTAGTGGCTACTGCATGCCAAATTTTAATCCGATCGGTTCAATAGTTTGGGCTGTGCGTTGATAGATCAGTCAGTCGTTTGCATTTTATTCTCTGTATGTATGCTTAAATCTTTAAAATTACACAACGTATTTTGATGCGATTTTTTTAATAGATAGAGGTGATTCATAAGGAATATTTAAGTATATAATTTATTACGTTTTAGACAAAGCGGGCGAAGCCGCAGGCGAAAAGCTAGTATATTAGTTATAATATTATTAATATTGTTGATTAATACTACCTGTTCAGAATATTGATCTCTTTTCTACATTATATTCTGGTTTTTATTATAAAAACTGGAAGAGTTAGCTACGAATATAAAATATAGAAATATCTTCGTTAAGTATAGCGTAAGAAAGTTTTTTGAAGACCCTGCAACATTCTAGAATATTTTATAAAGAACTTTTTATCACAATTTGGAACTTTTGAGTTTGAGCAGCTATTTCAGTCTGACGTAATTTCGAGTTTTGCTATTTACGTAATAAAAGTGTTGCAAAGGTACTTTTTGAATTATCTCGCTTAATTTATTAACTGTATTCTGTATTGTTAACAATAAAATAAATATTAAGTGTGGTATGTTACCTCTATATACTACATAATAACAACAGGGATAATAACAAAATACACAAACACAGTTTTCATCTATTCATTAGAGTGTAGTTACGATTGACATTATTTCTTTAAACCACAGTATTACAATATTGTAATACTGTGTTTAAACCTTTTTAATGCTAGTGCAAATTCAGAAATAAATTTAAATCATTTTTTTTTTATTTATTTAAAGCAGTAATAACAGCAAGTCCTTGCAATCTATCATGCAATCGAGGTCATGTTAACATGCAGTGAGCGCTGTCTACGAGAGATGAGCTTCACAACGACACATACCCTATCATTTACAATGAAAATCTGGGTACTGTCAGCAAAACAGTCAAGATGAAAAACTGAATAATAATCTAAATTGTTGGTTTTCGCAAAATAATCATCAATCGGTAAAGTCAGCAAAATAATCAAGATTTTAACTAAATATTGATCTTATTTATTAGTTTTACAAATAAAAATAAGTAATTTTGAAAATATTTAGTCATCCTGTTTTCAATTATATATTTTAGTGCTTTATTAGTGTTAAACTGTAGCCTAACATTTTTTCATTAAAAAAAAATCGAGAAACGTAGATTCCTACTTTCCTATGTATTATGGTATTTCTCAGATAGCATAATATAGAAAACGATAAACCTTATCAACATGCTCTCACGTATTGTGACCGGTGTCCACCATGTTAACATGTACTAAGCGCTGTCTAG
Source organism: Colias philodice (assembly GCF_061535455.1). Taxonomy (NCBI): domain Eukaryota; kingdom Metazoa; phylum Arthropoda; class Insecta; order Lepidoptera; family Pieridae; genus Colias; species Colias philodice. Next base: position 11,076,398 of record NC_143096.1, read on the forward strand.
ATCTTCAAGACAAGATTAAGGCATATACTAGGGCACATGGTATATAGCACTACCCTTAGCCTGCGGCTTTGCCCGCTTTTAAAGTAAATTTACGTAGAAAATAATTATTCCACCGCAGTAGCAAGAAGACTTTGTCATTCCTTAGGTACTATTTCCAGATAGATCATAATCATAGAATCACTGCGCTGCGAAAGAAAGAAAGACATAGTAGAGATGTAACAGTTAGTAAGTACCACAGTTAATAAAATACCACAATCTAAAAATCATATAATTGATATGAGTTTTATACTGTCATATAAATACTACAGATAGTATTATACTATAGTAGTAGTAGGTACCTACTAAAAGCTCGTTTAAAAGTTATCACATCGTAATTTAGTTTATCCAATATCCTACCAATATTATAATTCCAAAGTTTGCACGCGACGTTTAGAGTCCTTTGAAGTAAAATTATTAAATATTTGCTCGAAAATTTGTGGGAAAATAGACTATAATATTATTATGAAAAGAATAAATTATTTTTGGGAAAACTTATTACGTCAAATAGGTACTTATAATATTTGATTTAATTTACCAAAAATCACTAGTTGAAATTAAACATGTTTATATATCTTGGAATGGAATTACAAAATATTATTTTATGCCAAAACACCAATAATTGTTGTATTCTAAAGAAAATTTGGCACGGATTAATCTATTTTTTTTAAATCAATGTTATCCTTTTACAACATAATCTCCAATATGTTATTATAGGTTAAGTTTTTGATTTTCAAACGAATTTCTAAAGTACGTGACCCTGTAACTATATTTTTGTTCTATACTAGTTTTGTAAACAAATATAATTGTCAAGCCAATTAAAAATTTAATGTGAAATATTAAGGGTCAATTTGCAATATTCTGTCTTCACTCAGAGGCATTATAAAGCGTTAATTGAGAGACTAATTAGCGAAGTGAAATTAAGATGTGTCCGTATTTCATGGACTGAGTTTAAATTTTGAGGTCAAGCAATATTGGTTAATAAATAATTGTTTTTCTGCTTTGCTTGGCTTTAGCTTTTGGCAAAGGAAGAAGTTTCTGAACCATACAGTATTCATAAATTATAGAGAACGCATGAGAAACCTAACATTTCCAAAAAAGAAAACCACTATCACCACCATAATAAAGATTAGAAATAAAAACAAATTTTAATTTAATATATTTATGAAACGTATTTTTTGAAGTTTAGACTGTAAGTTAAAAACAACCTCATATTTAATTAATTAAATTAATTATGATGACGTATGTTCGAAAAAGAAAATCGTTTTACACCATACATTTAGTGTTAGAGATTTTCTTATTCTACTGAATATTTCTATTTGTTATTAATTAATTTCTTAATATAAATCAACTTCATCCCCAGGTAACGGTGTCAACTGTAAACATGCTGACAACAGTGCTGAATGACAGTCCAATTTTCCCGGAGAATGAGGAGGAACAGGCCGATTTATCCGCACCATTGCTTATGGATAGCCCTCAGGTTATACTTATACAATAATACTAAATTTTAATTGAATTAATAGCACATTATTATAATGTGCTATTAATTCAATTAAAATTAAGTGTCAATTTGCAATAGAGCGAATCATTTATTACAATACAGTGTATTTCACAATATTAATTAATTTAATAATTTAATATTATTATAATTATAAAATTCATTGGTTCCATATAGTGTGCTCCGCGATTTTACCCGCAGTGTTCCGCTCCTGTTGGTCTTAGCGAGATGATATATAGCCTTCCTCGATGAATGGGCTATCTCAAACCGAAAGAATTTTTCAAATCGGACCAGCAGTTCCCGAGATTATCACGCTCAAACAAACAAACACTTCAGCTTTATAATAGTTATAGACGAAGATTTATGCTGATTTTTAATTACGGCAAACCTAAGAACCGTTATTAAGAGAGTTCATTAAGATGTTAATTATGTTGTAGTTGATTTTCTAGGAATTAAGTCTAACATAAATTTAATTACGTGATTTGAGTTTTAAACGAGGTTTAATATTTAATTACGTTATTTAAGTAATGAAAGGTTTTGAATCTAGATTTAAATTCTTAGTAAGATCTAATTTGGAGAGATTTTGATTGTATTCGTTAACCATTGTAATAAACATCATTCTCAATCTTATATATAAAAATGAATCGCAAAATGTGTTGGTAAGCGCATAACTCGAGAACGGGTGGACCGATTTCGATAATTCTTTTTTTATTAAATTCCTTGAAGTACGAGGATGGTTCTTAAGTAGAGAAAACGTAAATATGTACCACGGGCGAAGCCGGGGCAGACTGCTAGTTTATTATAATACATAATATTATGATTATATTATATCTTATATATAAAAATGAATCGCAAAATGTGTTGGTAAGCGCATAACTCGAGAACGGGTGGACCGATTTCGATAATTCTTTTTTTATTAAATTCCTTGAAGTACGAGGATGGTTCTTAAGTAGAGAAAACGTAAATATGTACCACGGGCGAAGCCGGGGCAGACTGCTAGTTTATTATAATACATAATATTATGATTATATTATATAACGGCACAATTTTGTAATTTGATATTATACTCGTATTAGTTATGATATTAATATGATGTAAGTGAATTTATGTTAAATTTGTATTGCCTATAAAACTAATATTCGTTTGTTGCAGTGCGTGCTTTTCGGAACGTTCATGATATGGTTTGCATCAATAACCATCAATTTAGGGCCCACGTTTCTCTCTGGGGCCCTGGCCGCTAGCGCCGGCTCGTACAGTTCGTACGGGCCCTCGCCTTCGTGTCCGCTAGTTAGGGGCCCCTTCAGGCATTATGTACTCAACGCTCTATGGATAGGTGTTAACGCTGTGTGCGTAGGTCTCACCCTGTTTCACTTGAAGAAATTACACCGTGATCTCACTAAGGTACGTATGTTGTGATTGTTTGTATGTTTGAGTGGATATTGTTCAATCAACTGGAAAAACAATATTAAAAATTTATTTTATTGGGATGAAGATTTAAAACAAATACGTGTGTGTATTGTACATATTGAATAAAGAATAGTGTGTGTAAAAATAATACTAAATTTGTTCAACACTAATAAAAGCAGCAATATAAAATAAATGTAAAGTCATTTGTTTGTTATTTATGTAACGAATACAGAATTAAATTTTTATATCTGGAAATTGGGAACAATATAAATTTCCGATGTACAAAAAAACAGTTGATTGAACATCGTTTGAAATTCACATCACCCATTGCTTTCAACATGGCTGCCGATAAAATGTAGCGACGAGTGTAGCCGATGAATAAATTATCGTAGAACACACAGTGCTACGCGATTCAACCTCCACAAAACACATAAACTGGTTGTACTATAAGATTTAAATTTTGTGAATATGGTATGAGCTCCAGCCGGGAATGCTTTATTGGGTGCTGCTGGGGCGAGTTGCGTTGGATAAAATTTAAATCTTATCGCATGCAGGCTAACGTAGAGGCAGTTCGCGTAGCTGGTCTAGTGACCACGCTAGTCAGCATGGCTGGAGACAACCGCCGGATGGATTCTCTACCTAACAGCGTTGGACCAAGGGTGACTATTGCATGCACAGCATGCCCCGATATTTCGTAGCGTATTATTTGATGCACCGCTGTAGGATGTAGTCGTTTCAGATACACGGATTCCACGCCCTTTGATAACCTTCTTTACTAAATAATTTATATAAATAATGTGATAAATTGGATGAAAATTAATAAATCAATGTTATGAATGAATCTAAAGCAAAATTTTTGTTTGTACTTCTAGCGCTATTTGGTATTATAGTTATAATTTTCTAAACTTTTTCTTAGTCACAAAATTTAATCTATTTTTAAATATTTTTAAAATGATTATTGGATATTTCTTTTTCCATACAAAAATAAATAGATTTTTCTAAATTAATCAAATTTTATACTATCTTTGACTTCAATTTAGCCCCACCTCTCGAAAATCCTTAACCACCAAAACATCCACATTAACTTCACACAATTTATAGACAGTAGATGGTACGCTAGCTGACGGGCAGTGTCGGAGTGCGAACCTGCCTCTGGGTGGTGGTCGACGCCTGCGGGGGTACCTCGCCCGGGTGGAGAGGGAGGGGGTGCGCCGAGTGCGAATGTTCCTGGTTATCACGGCCGCGTATGTGCTGTTCTGGGGACCGCTGTTTATTATCACGCTGCTGCATCACCCGGCTCTGACGTCACATGTGGCGTATGAGGTAGGTCACTGAGAAGCAAAATATGAATTGTATTTTTTTTTACTTTAAATGTTGACTTAGTTTTATTAGTCAAAGAGTCAGATACAATATGTAGAGTATAGAAAATTTCGTTTATACTTTTCTAATAATATTTTGTCATGTGTTATTTCAGTTTTTTTTTAAACTGCAGTATAATATATAACTAGATTTTTTGTTAAAAACGACTATTTTGATTTTTAAATGTAATAATTATTCCATCTAAAGAAATATTTCTGTGCGTTTTATATACAGAAAAATAGAAATACTTAAAAACATCGATAAAATTCACATCACGCTACGCTACGTGCGTGCGTAGCACCGTAGCACCTGTAGAACATTTTTATAGCTCGTAGCATAATAAGCGTAGTGTATGAAAGGCTAAAAGCTAATATTAGCTATCGTGACCTTTAATAAACTATAAATCGTTCGTTCTCTCACGAGCCTGTGAATTCATAATTCTAAAAATGCTGGAGTGGTAAAAGCCTTTTTTCAGTTTATAAAAATTACTGCTACGATGCTTCGGCGAGCTATAATGATCTTTCAACGTTATGGTCACTGGACATACCAGTTTCCTCGACATAATATTTACCTTTATCGTACAATAAGTAATAATTAATACGTTGAGTAGGGGTTGCAAAAAGTTTATTTGCAACAGGCACAGGTATAAAAATCTTGAATATCATATGCGATTTCTGGCAGTGCATAAACCTTGGAAGATATAACCTCTGAGATACCACTACCTTTTACACCACATATAAATCAATTATCTTCTCTAGCTCTACTTCCAAATCACGCTTCACATTTCGTACGTGCACGCGGCGGTGAACCCGCTCCTGTTCATGGCTCTGCACCGAGCGCTGCGCCGCGCCGCTCTACAGCTGTGTTGTGGATGCTGTGTTCATTGGAGCCAGTTTGTTCTTGCGCTCACTGCTGCTGGTAAGACTTAGAACATTATCATTTTCTGTTTTATCGAAATTCATCACGCTTATTGTTAATGGTAAAACTTTACGTATAACATCATAATTTGACTGACCGTTTGGCTTGGTTGGTAGTAGCCCTGCCTTCAAAGTCAGAGGTCGTGGGTTCGATTCTCACCCGGGACTTGGGACGGGTTAATTATCTATATAAGTATTTATTTAAAATTATATATGTATGTTTATCAGCCATCTGGTTTCCATAACACAAGCGAAAGCTTAGTATGGGATCAGATCGTGCCGTGTGTGAAAATTGTCCTGAAATAATCACTAATACCATCTGCTAGTGTTGTGTTATTTGTAGTAAGTTTGTTCTTGCGCTCACTGCTGCTGCTGAGACTTAGAACATTATCATTAACTTCTTTGTCGTAATAAATAGCGTTTAAGATTGTTAATTAATGCTAAACTTTATATAGAACATTGTCATCGTTAATACTATCTGCCTGTGTTGTATTATTTGAGGTATGTTGTTTTTTGTTCCTGTGCTCACTACTGCTGTCAAGAGCTAAACCATATTTTTATTTTTTATCTAAATTAATTGCACTTGCAGTTGTTTAAAAGACTTATCGTAGAATAATAATGAACATCATCATCTATAATATAAAAATGAATCCCAAAATGTGTTGGTAAGCGCATAACTCTAGAACGGCTGAACCGATTTCGATAATTATTTTTTTATTATATTCCTTGAAGTACGAGGATGGTTCTTATGTAGAGAAAACGTATATATGTACCACGGGCGAAGCCGGGGCGGACCGCTAGTTATTAATAACATTAAAGTCACGAGCAGTATCTTTAATGTCATAGTAATTATCTTTAACAGCATCGTCAACTCAAACTCAAACTCAAACATTTATTTATTCAATTAGACTTCTTATAGAAGCACTTTTGAAACGTCATTACATATTTTAAAATTTACCACCGATTCGGAAAGCAGTATCAGAAGATCCGGCAAGAAACTCCATAGTTGCTCTTTTAAATCATGTCAGTTTTACAATTTTACAAAATACATATGTAACATCATATATTATAATAACATGCCAAAGAACTGTCCTGTGGTTTTTTCGCGACAACCCTCCATGGGTTTTTATCGTCCATATATTCCTGAATACTGTAGTACGCTCTCTGAACTAGTACATTTTTATAATCAACAACAACATTATTATAATCACCATCATCATCATCATTATTATTATTAACCCTTTCATTACTATTGTAGTTACAAAGGTTTCCTTTCAGATTTTAACATTATAATCTACATACTGATCAATACCAGGTTCGGCAGGTGTACAATTTAGGGATTGACTGTCGTGTTTTCCCGAATTTATTAAACAGAAAATTATACCTAGTTATATAAGTTATAATAAAAGCACAATTAGAGTTTATAGCACTGTATCAATTGCGGTTTGCGGTTTACCAAAGGTCATTTTGTTACCAAACTAGAGTCAGCGAGGCAAATCTAAATTCGATTGTTAAGTCAACTGTGATGCTGTGGTTGTTTTGAAGACATAATATTATATAGTACCTATAACAATTAGTGTCGAATTAAAGGCGACTCGATTTAACTTTGCAAAGATATAGAAAAAGATGTATTTAAACTTCTATAAATTCACTTTATTATATTTAATACTCAAATAATCAAACTTTATAATTACTCAAATCATAGACTATATTATAACTGTATATTATGGTGTCAAAATTTTATTTTTGTATCTCATACTGACCGATTTTATTGAATAAAATACTAACAGAAAAAACGAAAACATTCAGATTAGTTTCGTTAGAAATGAAAATTTTGTATTTTAAAATAATGTTCTATTTTTATGATGTGCTATGAAATTTCGCAAGCGTGGCATGATTAAAAGAGTCGTTTAGCATTTATTTTTAAGACAAAGCCATATTCATTATATTTTAAATTAAATGTATAACATACAAGTCAATAACTGCGTTAAAAACAACCGACTTCAAACTTGCACTTGCAACATTTACAAATACAGACAAAAATGCTCATAAAATAAAAACTACTGGGCCTATCCGAATAAAATTTTTATGGGACCAATTCGACACCATCCCGCATCGAACAAAGAAAGAATCACGTAAATCGGTTCAGAAACCACGGAGTAATCGGTGTACATACATAAAAAAAAAACATACCGGCCGAATTGATAACCTCCTCTTTTTTTTGAAGTCGGTTAAAAATTAAATGAGTTATACAAATTACAAACATTCGCACGGTTAAGGGCACACGCAATTATCAAGGTTAAGCCGTGTCAAGTGTAAAACATTTTCACGATTCACAACAAAATTCATATTATTTTTATATTTTTTCTACAGGAATCAACGAACGGTTTGTTCTATATTTCTCTTTATAAAAATTTCAGATATTTAAACGTTTGGACAATTACGAGGGTCATAAAGGTACTTTTTGATTTATAAATTTGAGTGCGGTCAGTACTACATCACTTCAATGTATCCGATTCATAATAATTTAATGAAGTATTTGTATATTTGATGACATATAATGTAATATGATGTGTTTTTTATCGATAACGTTTTCATTTATCCACTTTTATTTGATTTATTCCGAAGATAGATATATGACTTGATGCTAAGCGATATAATAAATCTGGCTCAAACTTGAATGAGTTTGACCAGGATTAAAGCATAGAAATAGGATGATTATAGGCTTCATCTGAGCCATCTTACGGAATTAGGAACAATGTATGTTTTGACACTATTCTATTAATTTTTATTACTTACATTTTCGTGTAAATACATTTTAAACATATTTGTTACAATGGAAAATCAATGTCCATGTTCCATGTTATATTTTCCAAATCAACGTACTTAATATGAAAACCTGCAAATGTTGTAGGTAATATAAGCTAAGTAACAGCGCTGCTCTTCGGTTTCGGTGTAAGATGACGACTAAAAGACGAACCAAGGAAATATAAACAGTTCTCCTAGTCAAAGCTTCCTCATTTCGCGCGTAATACAATTACGTTAACATAACACTTATTTCAGCACAATCCCCGCTCGCTCCATCGTCATTCTCACCAGCGGCCGCGTCCCCCGAGCCGCCCCCCGCGCCACCGCCCCCGCTGGCGCCCCCCGCGCCCCCCGCACCGCACCCACACACGATGATGGTAATTACCTCTTATATGTAAGTGTTCACCTCATACGTGGTTTTTTGCACCATCCTGCATCCACCCTGTAGATAACTTGAGGAATTTGTGAAGCGTTTTGATGGGATTGTAAACTGGATGTGCGTGTGAAAGCCACGTAACGTAGATTTCAATAAGATGATGGATTCTCAAAGCAAATGTACTGGAACAAGATAAATTTTAAGATAATTTGGAAAATCCAAAAGTGCACGCCTCATAATTTTTTTTTAATAAATATTTATTAATTATTATTTTTGTTTATTTAATAACAATTAAACCACATCGAATCAGACCCTGAAAAATGAAAGGGTTCTATTCCTGAGCATACTCAAGCGTAAGAGAAAAAAAAAGACTCGATTAGTAAAGTATTTCGGTCGCTATCGTGTTAACAAGAAAAAGGATCCGCACATACAGACACACGGACGTCCAAGACAGAACTTTTTTAAACTGTTTTTTAACTAGTTTAAATAACAAAAATGACATCAAAAATATCATGAACGTTAAAAATAGTGTTTTTTCTTAATATGTGTGTGTATGTATTATCTTACAAGTGCAATGTATGATACATAAAGACATTTTAAGTTTGAAAAATCAGATGTTTTGCGCGAAGTGACAGTAGTACCCACCTCAACGCTTCGCTTATGAGGCGTGCAATAAGAAAACATTTTCAGACCACATTGAAGAATATGTAGATAATCTGACAAAGACCTTATCTAGTGTCGTCTTCGTTTGCATACCACAAGACTTTATATGTATAAATAAAAGATTCTAGAGAATTTAGATAAATAATTCGATAAGCTTCCATAATTCCAAGGGTTATATCTTTAAATTTTTCATCATTGAGTTCGCCATCAATCCATCGTAGAGTTTGTGTTCTTTATATTTTTATTTCATCTGAACGAAATTTCTAAAGACTGGTTTGTTACTTTTAGGAATTCCGTCAAGATGTGGTAAAAATAAAGCAGATGTAGTATCAAGCGTTCATCGATAAATAATCAACCATTTTAAAATGTATCATGTTGTCCAAAGATACCCTAGGTAGTTTTTGATAAATGAAGCGTATAATCCTTGCGGGATCATTGACAAAGGGCAGCTGAAATTGATTGATATGCGAGGCAGGATTGTGGGTTACCAAATTAATCAAGGTATATCGGCTATGGTATTTCAAGATCGTGCTTACTGGCCTCACGGACAAATCAATTCTGCTGTCTTTTCATCCTTTGAACATTGTAGTATTAGATTACCAGGGTTTGCTTATCACCCTGTAGACTTTGGCCCTCCTTTCATAGTCCTACTTTTAACCACTTATGTTTCCTCGTGCAATATACGTATTCGTTTTCTATTTATTGTTCAGGTTGCAAGAAGTTATGATTTTTTCAATGTTGGCATCACTCCTCAGCTTCCTCAAGTGCTTAGGGTTTAAACTTTTCTGTGTTGTGTAACGTGTTCCTTGTAATCTCTTATTGGTAAACTATTTTATAAGATATTATAAATTATGTCTGATAGGTATTCCTTCGTGTCGCCTTGTCCTATGCTGAAATGCTTACGCCTTCTGTGCTGCATGTATTTATATTTCTTTACAAACGTCCTTTCCTTGCTTTATTGAGTCTTTTACTTGTTTGAAATCTTTTTTAAATGACATTCGAAACAGACCTTTTGGTCCTATTAATTTACTTTTACACATAATATAATGCAAAGAAGGGATATACTTATTAAATAGGTAAATTAATGTCTTCGAAGGTTTCCATGTTTACTGTAAAAAATTCATTTTTTGATATCTGATTAATGTATCATTCAAAAAGTTCTAACTACCGAGAACCAGGATAGTTGTCAATTGTTCACAAAACCAATCATTTCCTACCAATCCGAACCATCCTTATTGATCCTTAATCCAGCCTAGTGGAAATATCCTCGTATCGTAAATGATATCTCGATCTCAGAGTTGGGAAGTTGAGGAGTGTGATGCTGAGAGTATCTCGAGTGCGCGTGTACAGGGAGACGAGGATATGATGGAGTGGAACGGCAACGTGCGCCGTCCGCGGTCTCCGAGCCCCCTCCTCCCCGCGATCTAAGCGCACACGCCGCTACGAGTGGACGTTAGTTGTAGTGTGCGTTAGGTTACTCGGTTATCGCGTAGTGAGTAGTGTGCGTTCACCTATCACGAAGATTATACTTTCTATACTGAGGATGAGACTTTCTAAATCGAGGATGATACTTTCTATCCCGAGGATGAGACTTTCTATCCCGAGGATTAAACTTTCTATCTCGCGGATTAGACGTTGTAGTGTTGCACTTGTAGGTTCATTGATGTCGTGTAAAGATTTAATTATCTTGTTAAGGTTGTTTTTTGGGTTGTTAAGTGATATTTTACGATTTCTATAATCAATGTAATGTTATTTATTGTTTAAAATTAATGTTTATCAGTACTGTATTTGATTACAATAATTTGAAATGTATATTTATTGAATTATAAGATTATCATTTTGCAATCGATATGTATGTAAATAAGAGTAATTTATAATGTAGGTAAGATATACCAAAGAAAAAGTTAATTTCGACAATTTTCGCAATTATAAATCTTATGATTAATTGTATTCTACATAAATAATACATGTGTATTTGTATTTTTATTTCACAAGCAAAAATTGCCAATTGTATGTAAATAATGTGCCAAAATATTTCTTGATATTTTCGCAAAATTACGAACAATTTAATAAGCATTTATAACAATTATTATGAAAATAGAATAATAATTATTTTATTACTTTAGTAAATTTTTAATATTTTATTAATATGTAAATATTTTGTAATCAATTATTAGTTACGTAAAGTATATATTGTGTCAATATTAAAAAAAAAATATTCGCTTTCTATTCGTGTAAATTTAAGAAATCCTGTCAGCATAGGCTCCTCGTTACATTTAATATTTAGAATAAAATAAAAATAATTATGTTATAAAACATTATTAGGTATCATCCCATAAAAATATAATTCAATACTAATTAACATAGGAAATAATATATCTAATCAAAAATATTATGAAAATTTGGTAATAAAATAATTATGTAAATTATTATAACTTTAAGTGTATAAAACTATGAAAAAGCTCAATTCTAAACACAATATGATAGGAAAAAATCTTATTAGAAAGTGTATAGTATATTTTGTTATAAGCAATCGCGAACCATTGACATCAAATTTGGAATAGATGTCGATTTTAGAATACATTTGAATGTCATTACATATTAATATTTAACCGTATTGCACAGAAATTCAGGGGAAATATTTCCTGTGAAAACAACGATACTTTAAATAAAATATAATAAGATGTCACATTAAAATATAAATAAAAAATGATGTATTTGTTCTACATAGTAGACTTCATTTAGTGTAAATAATTCATCTATTTTAATTCAATTAACAAATTGAGTATGTATAAGAAATTCATTATATCGAGAAAATGGTCGTGTAAGAGGAAAATTCGAATTAATTTCCTATAGATTTCTAAGTTTCGAGAGGGCTGGAAGAATGAGAAGCCCTATAAATTAATTATAAAAATAGAAATAACTGGAAAATCATCTATGAATATGGCAATCTCAACGGTACAGTGGTTAATGCTTGAGAAATGAGTATAGAAGCGAAGGGTCTAGGTTCAATTCCCGGTGGAACACACGAGCGATGGGTCTTCACATTATCGCAATTTAGTAATTACAGGATAATTAACTTAAAATCAACTCAATTTCATTAATCAACTGTTGCTATTCTCTAAAACCAAAAATCATAGTTTTTTTAAATCAAATCCTAATGTAATTATTCAAAACTATAAGGTTTAGCATCAAAATCAAAGCAAAGGAATCTATTTTCCTGCATCCTTATTTATTTGAAAATGCTTCTTGACGTCGAAGTAGCCAGCCACTACATTTTGTTGTAAGAACGTAAAAACTATTTCCAATCTTCGTCGATTAAAATACGAAAACTTATAAAATGGAAGGGGTATACCATGAACCCATAAATTAATAAAAATATATAAATGTTTTATAAAAAATTGTAAATTTAGCGTGATGCACTTTAGATAGATCTATTCAGTGCACATTATTTTAATATTAAGATTTTCCATCCATTTTTTATCCGTGAAGACTGATTTTATTAATTTTGGCTCGGATCTTAAGGTTAATGTAATTTATTTGTTTATTAATTTATATTATTATGGTGTTTATAAGACTAAAATATTTTTGTAAGGTCTTAGAAGATTAACGTAAGATTTTTTTCTTAAACCCTTCTTTTTACTCACATTATAATACACAAATTTTACTATATTAAATATTCTTAACATACAAACAGAGACAAAAACTGATATATTTTCATTAATTTCTACCAACATTTTCAAAACAGTGCCCAATCTATAGCATCAGAAATAAAATAACAAGAAACAATGACATCATGAAATAGGACAAGTTTTCTTCTTTATATTCTTTTTAGTTTTATTCTAAGCTCAATTGTACGTTAATTTCCTAAGCCCTAAGGGCTTTAGTAGTTAAAAGAATGGAAGTGAATGGATATTCAAGAGGGTTGTGGTTTGTAGGGCCCCTGCGGAGACAAACCGACTTCAATTGTTTTTGTTACAAATGTTTTGTTCATTGTTTTTAGTATTATATGTGTATAACTGCTGGCCTAGACAAATGTTAAAAACGCGTTTAGAATAGAATATTTAATGTATTAAATAAGTTATACGTTTTTTTAACGATACAAAAACCAATGATAATTATTTTTTTCTCATGATATTCAGAAAAGGATATTTTATATTCAATTCTGTTTTAAATAATTTGACTAATTTTCTGCAAGATATATTATGTTGTATAGCGTTTTGTCATTTGTCTATACTTGTGGTGTAACTTCAATTGAATTATTTATAAAGTTATTGAACTGTATATTTTGTATAGATAATAAGGTTATAAATTTTCTGTGATTTCTCTTTGATGTGTCCTATTATTATTTATTTTATTATGTATTTAAAATTGTTGATTTGCGTATATTTGTCTTTACTCTACTTTTATTAAAAAATGTTGTAATGTTGTGTCCAGTCTAGTTTTATTACGTAATTGTTGTTTTTTTATTTACTATACTCTATTTTATCTTATATATTAAGTATTCTAGGTATGTATTAAAAAATAAATTAAATGTAATAATTAAAAAGACACTTAAATATCACAAATTGGATTATTACTCGAAATATCTTATGCATAATAATGTAAATATAATTAATTTATACAAACAAACAAATGTTAAAACAGGCGACTAATAGAAATTTATAAATTGTGTTCTTAAATAAGTAATTATATAAAAAATACGTTAAAATGAGAAAAATAAACGAATTAATACATAAGCACGTTGTTTTATTTTATACTAGCTGTGCCCCGCAGTTTAACCCGCATCGCTCCGCTCCTGTTGGTCAGCGTGATGATATTATATAGCTTATAATATAGCCTTCTTCGATAAATGGAGAGTCTATCTCTATCTATAATCTAACATAGAGATAATTTTTCAAATCGGACCAGTAGTTCCTGAGATTAGCGCGCTCAAACAAACAACTCTACATTTGTATCAAATTTCATACAGATCTAATCGTAAAGTATTTTTCATCTGTTTTGTTTGTCTATCATCTCTATTAACTTTATTGTATTGCATAATATAATATCGAAACTAAAATACAATTGTATGAAATAAAAACGACACGCTTCGCCTTAAGCTTATTTGACAGCTCAAAAGAGGTTGGAGATGATTTGAAAAAAAATTTGAGTGAAAGAAAAGAGATGTGTTAATCGCCTAGTCATATATAAGGAAATATCCGATTTTTTTATTTTTTTATGTATGGATCCTTTTTTTTACATCCGATTTTTCTGTACAGAGATTTTCATGAGCTAACGTTATTTAATACAAAGTGTTGCAAAATTATCATCAAAAGCATTAAATTAAAAGTCAACAAAACTATCTACTTAATTAGCTAAGGGCCGATTTTTCAATCCATGGTTCAAACTCAAACTCAAACTCAATCTGTCAAAGACGGACAAAGAATACATTTTTGAAATGGTAGTTTAATACGTTATTCGCCGAATAAGTATTAACCAAGGATTGAAAAATCAGCCCTAATTCATTTAAATCTTAGAGAAAAAAAACTTCATAACAAGATTGAAGAAAATATGAGAAATTTAAACATCTTCTGAGAAACTTTTTGATGTAAACACAGTAAAGGAGTTAATTAATAATTAATTATGTAAAGACGTCTCTAAGGAACGGAAACTTAACGATATCTTGGGAAAATTACTTTTTATGAACAACAATTTTAGAGAACAATATTGTTAGGCATTTTAATTATGAAATTATAAACATTAATGATTAACTCATAAAGTAATGGAGGTGGCAGGATTTCAATTTATTTCATACTAGTGGTCCGCCCCGGCTTCGCCCGTGGTACATAATATTTCGCAATAAAAGGTAGCCTATGTCCTTTCTCGGGTATCAAAATATCTCCATACCAAATTCCATGCAAATTGGTTCAGTAGTTTAAGCGTGAGTAACAGACAGACAGACAGAGTTACTTTCGCATTTATAATATTAGTATGGATTATGTTTTGACATTTAAATGATAAGGATTACATATTTGAAAATTTTAATTAGTTACCTTTAAATGTAATACCTATTTGGTACTAGCTGTGTCCCGCGGTTTTACCCGTAGTGCTCCGCTCCTGTTAGTCATAGCGTGATGATATAGCCTATAGCCTTCCTCAATAAATGGGCTATCTAAAACCGAAAGAATTTTTCAAATCGGACCAGTAGTTCCTGAGATAAGCGCGTTCAAACAAACAAACAAACTCTTCAGCTTTATAATAGGTATCTTTATATATAAAATTCTCGTGTCACAATGTTAGTCTGCATACTCCTCCGAAACGGGTGGACCGATTCTCATGAAATTTTCTGTGCATATCGGGTAAGTCTGAGAATCGGCTAACATCTATTTTTCATATGTACCACGGGCGAAGCCGGGGCGGACCGCTAGTTATAGTATAGATTTACCTTTTTACCTTCTATCTATATACCTCTTTATTGATGTAATATGTATATATGTGTGGAGCTTGGAGTGTAAAAAAAGAAAGAGCAAAAAGTCAATCGATCACTGCTAACTTTAGGAAAAAGCGAAGATACATGCCTGATTTATGTTACACAAGGGAATTGCCGATCTTTTCTTGTGGTTCATTTGTGAAAGAATTTCTTTAATCCAATGTAGTAAATGCTAAAAATATGTACTTTGTCCTCAGATCAATTTACATACAACATTATATTCTAGACGAATTAGATAAATCGAATATAAGAATATATATAAAAATGAATCGCAAAATGTGTTGGTAAGCGCATAACTCGAGAACGGCTGAACCGATTTCGATAATTCATTTTTTATTATATTCCTTGAAGTACGAGAATGGTTCTTATGTAGAGAAAACGTAAACATGTACCACGGGCGAAGCCGGGGCGGACCGCTAGTATAAGAATACAATCACTACATAGTATAAATCAAAGTCGCTTTCTCTGTCAGCATACATAGGAATGTCCCTATGTATGCTTAAATCTTTAAAACTACGCAACTGATTTTTTTAATAGATAGAGTGAGGAAGGGTTTAGTATATAATTTACTAGATTTCCGCCCGCGGCTTCGCCCGCGTTTGCAAAGGAAAACCCGCATAGTTCCCGTTCCCGTGGGATTTACGGGATAAAAACTATCCTATGTGTTAATCCAAGTTACCCTCTATATGTGTGCTAAATTCCATTGTAATCGGTTTAGTAGTTTTTACGTGAAAGACTACTAAACCGATTACAATGAAATCATACATCCATACATCCATACATCCTTACAAACTTTCGCCTTTATAATATATATTAGAAGATATTAGATATTAGATACATATTAGATTAGGTTTTAGATAAAGTGAGCGAAGCCGCACGTGGAAGTCTAGCAAATACTATAATTAGTATTAACGTGGTATTAACTATTAACCAAAGGATTGTCATTTTCGCATAACGTATAAGAAGTAAGAAAAATTATAACAAACGAATTGAGTATTATGAAAACCACTTTTGGATTTTCCAGACGTTTCTTTTACAACCATTATCTTTTCTGTAATGAACTGCTTCTGAATGAATGTGGGATTAATAAGCATTCGTAAGTAATTACCGCAAAAACGCAAGAGTAGTCGAGGTTAAACGATATCGGTTTGGACATACAAATAATAATTAAATTTACGAGTTTTTAAATATTATTAGTCAAAAGCTGTAAATGTGACTGCCAAAAGATTTAAAACCACAAAAACCAACCACTTCTTTACAAAGTGCTATTCGATCGAACAGTGGGTTCGAAAAGCAGTTTCTACAGAGTAGAGCTGTCAAGCAACTTTGCAGTTGCTCTATTAGAAACAATTTTACTCTACATTTCAATAATTCATAAGATATCATAGTCATCATACCAAAGAACTGTCCTGTGATTCAAGCGACATTCCATTTTCGTCGAAAAATAAGAAACATAATCTAATAACACATACCATAATTCGTCCGGTCTACGCAATTTAATCTACACTTTATTATAAACCGCCATCAAGACGACCACAACGATGGGCAAGCTTAATCAAAAATCTCGTAAACCGTGACATGGAGTGCAAAAAGTTAATAACGTTTAGCTCGTAACCACAGGCTGTTATGAGTGACATTAATTTGGATTTGCTGGCTCAATCGCCTTTTGCTGAAACGTACGGAATTTTTGTCAACAACTTCGTGGTGGGAATAACAATTACGGCTAAAGAGATGAAATTCGTCAGTCCTCTATTTTCGTCAGTCTACGAATTTCATTTGTAGTGATAGGTATTTGTTATTCTCTTGAGGTTTACAGGTTATAAAAGCTAAAAAAATTAAAAAAAAAACGATTATTTATGTCATGGTTTACAGCATTCTTATGACATATTTTGTTTTTGTGTTTTCTATCCGTGGCCAACACTCGCCCATAACTATTCATCGACTATTCATTGCTTCTACTTAATATGACATTAAGGGCCTGTTTCACAATCGCTAAGTAAAGTTCTAAGTAAGCTACTTCGAACATAACTGCTCAGTAAACAACTTAATTGCGTTTCACAATCCCACAGTAAGGTTAATCATCACTTTATGTGATCAGTAAATTAATCATCGGATGGACTGACAAGTAGCCGTTTACTGGACAAGTAAATTCGACAAATGTCAAATGCGTTTCGAAATTAAAGTGGTGCCTATCAATTTATTTTCGTTTTAAAATGGATATTTTTGATATTATTGAAGACGAATTCGATGAATTTTTTGATCGGGTGACGGGACCGCGTAGGGAACCATTATTTCGAAATCGTTCAAATAATATGGAAAAATATGACGATACTGATTTCAAGATAAGATTTCGACTCTCTAAAGTAGCTGTGAATTATGTTTTTTCTCTAATACATGACAAAATAACTGCCCCTACGTCGAGGTAAGTTTTTATCTATCAATATTTATTTATACATCTAAACTTCAGTGCTTTGCCTGTGTTATGCACCTACCTTGTCTAATGTATTGTGTCCTTGTTCCAGGAATTATGCAATTACGCCTATGGATCGTCTTTTATTAACATTGAGATATTATGCAACAGGAAGTTTCCTTACCGTAGTAGGTGACTTCACTGGTGTAAGCAAGGCTTCTGCTAGTCGCATTGTTAAGTTAGTTTCATATGCGATTGCGCGACTACGATTACAATTTATAAAATTTCCTACAAATACGAATCACCTGCAGCAAGAGTTTTATGATATCGCAAGATTTCCCAAAGTAATAGCCGCTATTGATTGTACACACATACCTATTAAATCTCCAGGTAAGAATCAATTTTTGTATTTAGTTATAGTTCAAATTACTGTACCTACCTACCAAATTAAAATCTGTTCTGTATGGGTCATACCTATAACACTCAAAATTCATATTAAATAAGTAGGTACAGATTGAAATTGATGTAATTTAATATATATATATTTTTATTTTTAGGTGGAGAAAATGCAGAAAATTTTAGAAACAGAAAGTCATTTTTTTCTTTTAATGTTCAAGCTCTGGTAACTGCAAAATTGAAAATAATTGACATTGTAGCTAGATGGCCCGGAGCAACCCATGATCAAACTATATTCAATAATTCATTTATAAAGCAACAATTGATGAATAGAGAATTTGGTTCTTGTGTAGTGCTCGGTGATAATGGATACGAAAATAATTCATATCTTCTAACACCCCTCTCAAATCCAAGAACACCTGCAGAGCAACTGTACAATCAATCCCACATAAGAACCAGGAATGTGGTAGAAAGAACATTCGGTGTTTAAAAAAAAAAATAATTTGTGTCAAATACACTGTCCATTCGAACCACTGAAAGTAAAATCATGTCCTTTACTTTTTCTTCGCTCGGTGTCAATATTGGAGCGGTACTTGGACCGCCTCCCGTACGATACGTTTCTGCCCGGATCGCCGCGGATTTCTTTCTCGTATCCCTCTTGATTCCGTCGTATTTGATTTTTAGTGCTTTTGCACTACGAAATCGTACACTACTTATACTGTTAAAATTTGTTTCTATTTTTTGCCAACATTGTTCTTTTTCCGCCCATGTAACGGCATCACTTTTTTTGTTTTCCAGCACGTTTTTATATTTAAGTACAAGTTGAATTAACGTGTCAGTTTCTTCACGCGTAAAATTACTACCTCTTTCCCGTTTTAAAGACATTTTAACAGAATATTTTTCAGATTTTTGGCACGAAACCAACAAAGACAAACAAAATCGTTGAGCATTTAAAACTGACACTGACAATTCGTTGCGACTTGCGTTCCGTTATTACAGAAACCCGTATGTATTACTTTACTCTTTGACAGAAACATAGATTTTAAAAACATCGTTTAAAAAATAAGTCACATTACATTACAATGTACTATTTTTTACATCAATGTACCTTTACATACTTGGTTATTGAACGAAAAATATTTCTAATGATTATTCTGTGTTTATTACACTTTAAAAAAAATCACTTAAATTATGCATGCTTTGAAACGAAACGTTAAACCCTAATGTTGCCAGCAAACTCTTGAGTAAGTATTAATTAGTTACTCTTTACTTTAATTTACCGATTGGATGATTGTGAAACGCAAAAAAGTTAACGAAAGGATTTAACTTCCAAGTAGTTAACTCGTTAAGTAACTACTCAAAGCTTTACTTAATGATTGTGAAACAGGCCCTAACTACAATTAAATGCATTTAACAAATATACGTAAATAAATATAAAAATGCGATGTAATACGAAAACAACGTTTGAAGATCGCAATAGAGTAATTTTTTTAGAACCAACCGACACAATCACAAACCAACCGATGGAAAGCTCTGTCTTCATAATAAATTTTATAGTTTGTTATAATCACTGCATAGTATAAAACAAAGTCGCAGTGATTCAAGAGGAAGGTTTTAGTATATAATTTATTATGTTTTAGACAAAGTAGGCGGAAAGCTAGTTTATTAATAAAATTTGAAATATATGCAAATCACGTTTGGTTTAAAATAATCAACAATGGTTAACAAATAAAATTATGGCCTAGTTTAAAGTTTAAACAAATAGATTTTGTATATTTTGATGCTTAATAAAACCCTGGAATTGTATAAAATTCGTCACTCAGAAAAAACAGTACCAACCGATTTTTGTAAATGATGGTTATTACTAATTGGTCTTAAAAATCGCGATGTAAGTTTTTCCTGGATAACAATAATATAATCTCGATACACAAAATGGATACTAACTTTTTTAAACTGTGTGTCACAGTGGACTACCAACTACACTCCATAGAGTTCAGTCATGCCGTAAGTGGTAGTAATTATGTAAAATTTATCCGTGACAATGCATTTGACCCCTACCTGAAACTTTTAATCGCATCACTAAATGGCCTTGTTCTAAAAATTGCTCAAACACAGTTTAAACTGAAGTTTTTACAAGCGTGTTTTCAACACTCGCTAACTTCACTTGTATCCCATAGGATTCTCAGCCATTGGGTTTTTCCCTAAGCCCTGTTAATCCTTGAACTTTAATTGAATACAAGTTGCAGAGCGCTCGTCGACCGAATTAGTTCGTACTAAAGTTTTCAGCTAAAACTGTGAGGATCGATTTAGACTGCTTTTCGCCTTTCTCTTTGAAAAGGCTATTTTTGTTTCGCATGTTTTATGTATTGGGCCATGCTCGCAATTAAATCTTCTCTTATAGAATACCAAATACCAATGTATGTTATGACTATAAATTAATGTTTATAAAACATAATATTTAATTAGCCGTGAATCTATTTGTAAATAGACTGGGGTAGAAGCCTTTGAAAATAATGAAAAGATAAAAAAAATCGCAGTCGGATGAAACCCATTAGAAAAGGAGGGGAATATGATAAAAATGTAAGCAAAAATAAATTACGGTCAATCCGAGTTCGGGAAGCGGGAGGGGGGAGCTTTTAAGAGAAAAAAATGGTTTCTCTCGATTTCCGACAAAACTACAAGTCCTATAGAAAAAAGATCAATGGCAAAGTTGTAGGTAATTAAAAGTTCTACAACTTTTGTATTCACAATTTTTTCACATAACCTAAAAATTTAGGTGAAAAATTCAAAAAACCAAGTTTTTGGTCTTTTATTTCTATCTACTTCAAAATTTATTTTTTTTCTACGAAATTTGGTGGAAACTTACTTTATTATGTCCCAAATACACTGTAATTTATTTGATTGAAAATATTTATTTTTTCGCCGTATTTTGAATTAATACCAAAAAAACAACCTAATTTTCAATCGAAAAGTCACCCGTCAAAATATCAGCTTTTTTCAAAAACTTGGGGTGCCTTTTATTCATTGAAATCTCTACTTTCATATGGTGTAAAAAAAAAATAAACACCACCATAGTAAATGTTCTCAGGAAATGCATACAAACAGTGTGATAATGAGCTTTTACTAAATCAGGCACACTTCTCGAACTACCTGAAATGTTTTTATCGACATCATTTTGCTTTTGAATATGCTGTAAAATATTAAACTTAGAACAGATAATTATTTTTCTTTTGAAATATTACCGAAAAGCCGATACAAGAGAAGATATTATAGAGTTCAAGAAGTGTGCCTGATTTAGTAAAAGCTCATTATCACACTGTTTGTATGCATTTCCTGAGAACATTTACTATGGTGGTGTTTATTTTTTTTTTACACCATATGAAAGTAGAGATTTCAATGAATAAAAGGCACCCCAAGTTTTTGAAAAAAGCTGATATTTTGACGGGTGACTTTTCGATTGAAAATTAGGTTGTTTTTTTGGTATTAATTCAAAATACGGCGAAAAAATAAATATTTTCAATCAAATAAATTACAGTGTATTTGGGACATAATAAAGTAAGTTTCCACCAAATTTCGTAGAAAAAAAATAAATTTTGAAGTAGATAGAAATAAAAGACCAAAAACTTGGTTTTTTGAATTTTTCACCTAAATTTTTAGGTTATGTGAAAAAATTGTGAATACAAAAGTTGTAGAACTTTTAATTACCTATAACTTTGCCATTGAACTTTTTTCTATAGGACTTGTAGTTTTGTCGGAAATCGAGAGAAACCATTTTTTTCTCTTAAAAGCTCCCCCCTCCCGCTTCCCGAACTCGGATTGACCGTAATTTATTTTTCCTTACATTTTTATCATATTCCCCTCCTTTTCTAATGGGTTTCATCCGACTGCGATTTTTTTTGTTTCAAAAATTATCTACTCTTGTCTAAAAACGGATAATGTCAATTAAAATTATAATAACAATTATTGTAACAAATTACCTTTATTGTAACGAACAAGAATGAAAGTATGATATAGGTACTTATTACTTTTAAAATATGCATTTTTTCTATCATATTATATTTTTCATATCATATTTCATTATTAGAATTATATAGACGACAAATTCCTAAATTCTATTCTACATAAATCCCTACGGAATTCAGCACATACAATATACGAAAATAAAAAAGATTGCCACCATATGTAGTTTCTTTGAACCTTTTGGTAGCGTATAACATGGATTCAGGCATTTTTTCGTGTCTAATAAAGGAGACAAATAAAATACGCTTACATAAAATGTTTTCGTCGTGTACGGGATGAAATATTCGGTAGAAATAATAAGATTTTCGTGATGAATTATGAGCCATTTATTTTAAAAATTCTTGTACAATTTTTACAACTATGTTAGCTAGACTTGTGAAATTCTGTGATTAAAATATTCATTACGTTGTTCCTTTTTCCTTTTATGAAGTTAACTGAAGTGTGAGTTAGAGACATGTTATTTATTCCTAGTTTTCTTTGTAAAAGATTTTGCTTTTTAGTATCAATTAATCAAGTAATCTTGGACTCATCTTCATAATACAGAATTGTTAATTAAACTACTCTGAAACGGCTTGACCGATTTTTATGTTTATTCGATAGGCCTAAATAAAAGTAAGTGTTAACTACATATAAAACATTTTTAATTTTTATATTCAACAAATACTTGTAAACAATTCTTAAATTATATCGCTATCAGTGAATGCGGTAAACATAATTCACAAACGGTGCTATAAATTATTGTTTAATTAAGGATAAAATAAAATCATACATTTGTACACAATTTGTATTTGAACAAAACAGCAATTACGCTCCCAACGGATTTGGCGACTAATTAGAATGACGTCACAAAATAAATGAGTCCAATTTCATAAATACATTCCTGTTATTATTATTTATTATTCTAATTTGCGTGTTATTGATTATATTAGGGCCGATTTTTCAATGCTTGGATAAAACTTATCCGTCCAATAAAATATTACACGATAGTATTAAAATGTCACGTAAACTGTCAAATACGGACAATTAGAATACGTTTTTAAAATGGTAGTTTTATACATTATTCGACGAATAAGATTTAACCAAGGATTGAAAAATCAGCCCTTAATAAATTAGTTCTTATTAAGCTGATTGTCTGTTCATTTTGAAATCAATTAAGTGTTCATTCTTAGTTGTTTTTTTTATTTATGATAACTTTGATGACTTATAGATACCTATTTGGTTAATTTAAATTAGAACTTCAACTATTTTTTCCCTTTTATAAGTATATTTCCTATCAACTGAATTATTATTGGAATAAATAGTAACGAAAAAATTTATCTATTTAGATATAAATTATTTCGCTTACAGAATAGGATCAGTTACAAGCGCTCTAAAATCCTGTAATTTTCTCTGTTAATCCTGTACTCCTATTTGTACTGATAGCTTTTCCGCATATCAGTTGTATAGGATTAATCCTTGGATCTAAACTCTAAATGTTCAGGTTAATGAGAAAGTTCAATCTAACTGACAGTGTATGGTAACTTTTAGTTGGTATATCAACAGATGACGAATAGTTAAAATGTTACGTGTTTTGGGTGTAATTATATTTTTAAGAAAGTATAATTCTATATTCTATTGACGAGTATATATTATTATACGTAAATTATACAAAAAAATAAAGCTAACGTAAAAAGGGATGTCTGTTAAATGTTAAAAAATCTCACACAAAAACAGCTTACCTATAGAATTTGGATATAACTTAGCACAGATATATATTATATTTAGTATCGTTTACTATGAATTCTTATCCGGACTGTATCTTGTTAATATAATCATACTTGAATTTCCAATCTTTACTATAGTCCTTCAAACGTTCTCTAGTATCAAAAGGGATACTGTTTTGATATATTTCTTTTCAAATAACTTGACCATACGTACGAGATAACGAAGGACAAACTAAAACTAACTTGAGAGGGTCACTGTATTTTGAAAATAACTGTAGTGTCCTTATATATCGTTTCTTATGAAATATAGTAAAACATAACATTGAAAAACATTACGATGCCCGTATCATAGTTACTTACATTTTTTTCGCTATATTTCATGTCTGTATCAAGTACTGCGCTTCGCGGTTTCTGTTTGGCTTATCGTAATGATAATCGATAAATGGGCTATCTAACACTGAAAGAATTTTTCAAATCAGACCAGTGGTTCCTGAGATTAGCGCGTTCAAACAAACAAACAAACTCTTCAGCTTTATAATATTAGTATAGATGAAAAATATACAGTTTTATTCCATGTTGTACTGTATTTTTGTTCACCGTATTGTGTCATTAATTATAGGTAGGTACTTGATGTAATTATAATTACAATTTTAAATCCTGATAAACATTTAAAAAATATGTACGTTTTCAAAACGAAACTTACAATTCAAATAGGTGTTTGTGTATTATAATGAAACAATTATCCAACAAAATGACCAAATTAACATTTAAAAATGCATTCCGGAATTAGTCTAGCCGATTAAGAAACTTCTAGAAGCTAGTAATTAGTTCTAGTGCTAAAAGCGAACTTTTGTAAACTCGTTGTTTGTTAATACAGAAAGGCTTAGCCGGTTTTGCAGAGGCTTCGCCGCTGGGGTTTAGCACTTTCTGAGAGTATTTATAAAGAGCTATCGAAGCAATTATAAGCATTATGAGGAGTTCAAAGGTTCAGACTTAAATTTCCGTTAACTTTACGAAGTCTGAGTCTAAAGAATCGAACATATTTGATTTGAATTATTTAATAAGGTGTTTAATTTTTAAGTATTTTATTTTGTATCAAATTCATTACATATGAATTTATCACGTTCAGTTTTTAAGCTATTGCATAGCTTCTATCGCGGGCCTTGAGCGCGGGGACCGAATCGAGAAATTCAGTAACGAAAAAACCTCACGCTCCCCACTCCGACGGGCTCGGAGGTGTGGCTTGAAGGCATGCTATGCAATAGCTTTACCGCGGCAGTCCCCGAGTGCCACACGTCTTTTTTTTTCTGTAGTTTTAAAGTAGGTATTATAAGAACCTATTATGACATCTGTACTTGTTTAATATAGACCTTTGACCGTCGTTTTCAAGTACAGAAAGAAACCTGCTCCCTATTTTAAATAAGAAAAATACCACGAATCCTACAAAGGAAAATCCCCACGCAATATTTTACCGCCCATCCAACGTCCATAAATATTGATAGCCTTGCCTCAAGACGGTTTGCATACGTAACTATATGGCATTGATTGCTTCTAACTCGATCCATTGTGGTTCCAAGCCATTCTCGAATAACTATAGTTTGGCTGAATAGGTAATACCTACCTGAGATCAAGTGGTTATTCATATATCTATTGCAAGAGGATTTGCTAGTCGTAGTTTTTTATTTTAAAAGACAGGTTTCACGAATTTGTAGGAATTTTCTGTTCAATATTAAATTTATAATCTACGTTTATTTTATGTTTTTTTTAAATAAACAGGCTTCGCCTGAGTTTAAAGTTTGTGTGCAATTTCTAAATTTTGGCAAAAAAAAGATAAACAATTGCCACAATAAGAGCAGTTTATTTGCAGAGAAGTTAAGTCAAGATATATTATGTAGATTTGAAATTACGATGCATTTTTATAATACAGTTTTATGGTTTACTAGCTATGCCGCGCGGTTTCACCCGCATTGTTCCGCTCCTGTTAGTCTTACCGTGATGATTTATGCCTAATAACCTTCCTCGATAAATGGGCTATCTAACACCGCAAGAATTTTTCAAATCGGATTAGTAGTTCCTGAGATTAGTGCGTTCAAACAAACAAACTCTTCAGCTTTATAAGAAGCAGGAATCACTATTCTTTCTAATCGTTCAGCCTAAGATAAAGTTCACCAGACACCAATAACATTATTATTGCGTTTCCAAGCTCTTGAACTAAGTCGATCCTTTTACAGAGGGTCTTGTTGATGTTCTATATTGGTATTTGCTGACCAGTTTATTGGGTTTGGACTTTGGACCCTGGTTTGCTTTTGAATTACATAACCTACCTACCAAAAGATATATTTTGTATGATTTACCTACTGTTAAATGTTAAACTGTTGTAAATAGACCAGCTTATTTGGTTGGACTTTGGACCCTTCCTTGTTTTCGATTCATGTGACCGACCGAATGATAATATTATGTGTCGTATGGTTTACTGCAGCTTATATGGTTTTGGACTTTGGAAAATGCTTTGTTTTCAATTCACAATACACAATTAAATAAATTAATTATTGTAATTCATTCTATCATTTTGTTACGTTTCATTTGTAGAAAACAACTTATGTATAGTTAAAATGTGCGGATGGATTTATATTATTGTTATTAATAGTTACTTTACATTCATTGTTGAATGAAACTTTGAGTTTCTCGATGTATTGATAAACTACAAAGTACAAACCAGTATATCTAAGTCAAATACGAATGCAATATATTGCTAGGATGAAACATATTCGAATTCAAATATTCTGTGCTTATTCAAGTTTTAGATGACTGATATATTAATTGTTATTGTAAATTTATTAACTTCAAAATAAAATGTGTGTCGTTTATCACTAGGAATTGAACCCGCGAAATAACAGTCAATTGTGCCAATTGTGCCAATAACTTAAATAACCATATTATAATAAAACAAAGCGTAAATAAATAATATGAGAAATAATATAGAATCGGCTTCAATTCATTAAAAATGAAGTAGATAATGAAACATTAGAAACAGAAATAAAATTCTACATAACCAAGAAAAATTCCATGCGAATAAAAATGTACTCTTAGTAGTTTTATTTTAGTTTTATATCTTTTGACTGATTTAAAAAATGTTTTATTTAAAAGTGTTTGAAATTCTATTTGAATAAATCCGAATAAAAATACGTGTTTATGTCTCGGGAAAGCGTTATTTTCTTTGGAAAATTTAGCTTTTAAAGAGGATTATTTTCAACGTTTAAATGTAAATAGAATCTAGACAAAACCCATTTCAAAATTGAATTTTCAAGCGTCTGTTGCATTGAAAAATTGGTTTGTTAGGCCTGTTATACATGAGTTATTTATTTGAATTATAAACAACCTAATAAATGAAAATAAAAATAAATGAACAGGGACATTAATGGGCCTATACTAAGCTTATAAAATAAGCATAATCTTTATCTATTTTCACTTCAAACATTAATAACAAACGATTTAACTTCAGGATTCCATCCAGTTTAAGTATATAAGGTAGGTACAAAACAGAATCACTGAATTACTATATTAGAAACCTTACTATATTGCACGCCTCATAAGCGAAGCGTTGAGGTGGGTACTACTGTCACTTCGCGCAAAACATCTGATTTTTCAAACTTAAAATGTCTTTATGTATCATACATTGCACTTGTAAGATAATACATACACACACATATTAAGAAAAAACACTATTTTTAACGTTCATGATATTTCTGATGTCATTTTTGTTATTTAAACTAGTTAAAAAACAGTTTAAAAAAGTTCTGTCTTGGACGTCCGTGTGTCTGTATGTGCGGATCCTTTTTCTTGTTAACACGATAGCGACCGAAATACTTTACTAATCGAGTCTTTTTTTTTCTCTTACGCTTGAGTATGCTCAGGAATAGAACCCTTTCATTTTTCAGGGTCTGATTCGATGTGGTTTAATTGTTATTAAATAAACAAAAATAATAATTAATAAATATTTATTAAAAAAAATTATGAGGCGTGCACTTTTGGATTTTCCAACGTATTTCTATATTATACTCTCGTTGCTACATGAAAGAAAGACAAACAAACATATCTATTTTTTTTTAATATTAATATTTCAGGACAATTTTCACACACGGCATGTTCTGATCCCATACTAAGCTTTCGCTTGTGTTATGGAAACCAGATGGCTGATAAATATACATATATAATTTTAAATGATGACTTATATGACTATAGATAATCAACACCCAGATACAGAGCAAACATCTAGGTTCATCACACAAATATTTGCCCCGGGTGGGAATCAAACCCACGACCTCTGGCTTGGAACTGGAAGGCAGGTCTACCAACCAAGCCAACCGGTCAGTCAATTAATTTCGCATTTACAATCTTAATCTTAATACTATTATAAAGGCGAAAGTTTGTAAGTATGGATGTATGGATGTATGGATGTTTGTTACTCTTTCACGTAAAAACTACAGAACCGATTACAATGAAATTTAGCACACATATAGAGGGTAACTTGGATTAACACATAAGATAGGTTTTATCCCGGAAATCCCACGGGAACGGGAACTATGCGGGTTTTCCCTTGAAAACACGGGCGAAGCCGCGGGCGGAAATCTAGTATTAATTATATTTTTAGTCAGGATAGTACTTAGATATGAATATCAAACTTAAACCTTAAACAGAATAAACTTAGCGAATCTTGAGTAAGCTCAAGGATTTATAACTGCCAACATCTTGTATGAAAAATGATGTTTCGAGATGAAAAGATTTAAACTCTAACTATTTTGAAACATCTCCTGTAACCTTCTTATACAAAAGTGTATCAAAGTATTTTTGGTACGGATATCACGTGGGTGTTTTGATAGGAAAGATGCATGTAAGTTGTTTTGGTTTTATAAGTTTTATTACCTTCATACGTATTATTTTGTTTTTATTTATGAAGATAGATGAATGCTTCGAGATTTTCAATTAAAATATACTGTATTAATTATTTAGCTGGTCAATAAAGCGCTGTCTTCCATGTCTTCTAAATATAATGTGATCTATGGAATGCGATTAATACATTTTTTAATTAATTGGATATTTCATAACATAACGTTTCGTAAATCGTTTAGAAATTAAAGTTTTTTTTAAGGATTTTTAAACGTGATTTATTCATTATATTATTACGACGTTTCGCACACTTTGCAGCGAGTATATACTCTATCGTGTTAATGATTAAACAAATTTTAATGTAACCCATTCTGTTTAATCTCAAAATTATTATAACGTATTATATTATTTATGTATTTACGTTACAAAATAAAGGGATTATACAAATATTTGAATACAGAATAATAGCTCCGACCGCATTTGCGTATAAATTTAATGTTCAAGTATAATATTTGTGAAGATACATATTCATATGTTATCTGCATTGGACATTTATGTTTTAAAAACAAAGTGATTAATTTACGTATTATGTGTATCAAAGGTTTTATGTGTTTTAAGCAATCTGTGTTTACACATAGGTAGGTAGGTACTAGGTTCATTTGTGAAAATGTGATTTTTTTTTTCGTTAGCAACAATTTTAATGAATACTTAGTATCATATTATAGCATGCTGCGTTCACTTCAGGTTGTTATTCACTTATAATACCACAAGAGCTTCAAAATTATCGGGTATTTTCCGATATGTTCGTTGCAAACAAATGAAGGAGTCAAGTTTTTAGTCAAGGTTAAAAAATCACGAGCGCGAAGCGCGAGTGATTTTTCCTGAAAAACTTGACGACTTTATTTGTTTGCAGGGAACCTTGAGGGAAATGCCAGATAATTTTGTAGCTCGTGTGGTATTCGGGAGATTATTTTTCCGTCCCAAATGTCGGCCAATAATTTCACAATTGAATTGAACCTGTCAGTTTGACGTCAACGACCAGAGAAATTTTCAAAAAATTATCAGTATAATACCATGTAGGTTGTACCACGTGACGTCGAATGGTGCAATTCTATTGGTCGATATTTGGGTCGGAAAAATAATCAACATAATATTATTTTTATAGGATTTTCTAAAGTCCATTTGTATCATTAATAATTTACTAATTAGTTATAATATGATTTATGTTTCATTAAATACAGAAAATATTGATTTGAATGCCTGAGTATGTCTTTTATCCTTGATTTGCAAACCATCATATCGAGAAATCTATCCTTACAATTTAATCTAACATTAGGGAAAATTTCTCAGAATTTCATTGTTTTCCCTAACAATAAAGTCGAGTGTAGGTCCTATGTATCCAATCGCCCTGTTGTCTTCAAGATGTTATGAGAGGAAATTAAACCATCATCTATAAATACATTTATCATTTGTGAATCGGAAGATGGGCCCTCTTCACAATGGGCAGCGTTGGGCGAATAGAGGCAATTAAGATAATCATGATCAGCCGTCATTGTAGATGTTTATTCATAATCGCCGTAATGGCGGCAAACATCGACGAGCATTTGTTGGGCCAGCGCTGCCCATTGTGAAGAGGGCAAGACGATTAATGATTTCAGTTGAGAGCGTAATGGACTGTTGAAACATGTTCTTTGCGAAGGAGAAAATATGTAAAGTGTTGTTATGATTTCTATGTTTAAGGAATTGTTATCTTATGTATTTTTTAAGTAATAATTTCTGTGTAAATGTTTATCGAGTATATTTTAATGTTGGATTCAAGTAGATTTAGAGTCAACGGATTCAACGCTTCATTTTATAATGTTTTTCATAAATTGCTTAACTACGTTTTGATAATTGATATAATTTAGACGTTACCTTGTATATCACTGAATATAGGCTTGTTATGGTCGGATTCATGGGCAATCTTGCTTTAGTCCAAATTCCAATGTTATAAAAGACTTTATTTCGCTTTCCACTACAATGTATTTTAATCATGTTCAGCTATAAATGACTATAACTTATAAGTTTGCGTTATCTCAACTATGCTGTCACAAGGACACAACACTTAGCCAATTATCAAACCAATTACAGGCTCTGTTTGTTCCAGCTAATGTTGGTTTAGGCTTTCTGTAGGTATTTAGATATTAGACTAAGTATGTAACTTAATGGCGCCATGGCCAAGGAAATGATATAAACTATAAATTGATTTCTACAATTGTTTTCTGTGAAAAGTATCTAAGTATTTTAATTTAAAAATAAGTATTTAGTTAGATCAGTATACTAGAAATATGCCTAAAATGGTCCCTGAAGAATTGCTTACTTTGGCTTGTAATAGGAGCTCTAGGTGTTGTAATTTTTATTATTAATGAATTAACTTTAAAAGCAATTCAGAATTCATGTAGCAGGACACAAATAAACACGATTAAAGGTTGAGAAGTTATGTACAAGCCGATAGAGGTCGGTACACATGAATGTGGGTCATATTCAATGCGGCTCAGTGAACCGGCTTTGTTGTAAATTACGATTTTCATCTTGTAATAATTCGTATGGGTATGTACCTAAAATAGGGATGATATTAAGTGTTCTGTTTAATATTTGATTCATTAGGGTTCAATTGAATATATCCTTGATATTGTAGCTAAGTTTAAAGATTATCAAATACGACTTAGCATGATTTAATCATAGTTTCTTTTATCACGAATCAAAATATCTAATACCTCTTTACTCCGCTCCTGTTGGTCTTAGCGTGGTGATATACAGCCTTACTCGATAAATGGGCAATCTAACAACGAAATACTTTTTCCAATCGGACCAGTAGTTCCTGAGATTAGCGCGTTCAAACAAACAAACTCTTTGTTGCAGCGTATATTATATGAAATAAAATATCTAATACTAGCTGTGCCCCGCGGTTTCACCCGCATTGCTCCGCTCGGCGCTCCTGTTCAGCTTTATAATATTAAAAGTATAGATTAACACCCATTTCTATATTTCTGAGTTGTTGTATTGTCTCAGTTCAGTATTAATTAATTATTTAATCAATGTCATTGGATAAATAAGTATTACTTAACTAAAACAAAGGTAATCTAAGAAAATTCTTGGAATATTAATCTCCAAGGCTTCCGTCTTAAATTAACGAATGACATCTTGATCTTAGACGAAAAGAGAATAATTAATTAGATCGTAATTACGGAATGAATTATTTGGAATAATGTTCTTTGAGAAACTAATGACTGATTAACATTTTCGTAAAGAGGATCAATGTCTTTTGTTAAACGTCTTTAAATAATATGATAATGACGTCTTTTTCAACTGATGCTTAGGGTTCCGTACCCGAAGGGTAAAACGGGACCCTATTACTGAGACTTCGTTGTCTGTCTGTCTGTCTCCAGGTTGTATCTCATAAACCGTGATAGCTAGAAAGCTGAAATTTTCACAAATTATGTATTAAAAGTAAAATATGGAGAGGGGTCCCCATAGTACGGAACCCTTCGAGCGCGAGTCCGACTCGCACTTGGCCGGATTTTGTAGTATTACTTTGCGTAATATTAGATTTTTATTATATTTATTTATTTAAATAATATAGAAACTAAACGTCGTTGATTAAACTTTTGAGTTTGGAGACCAGTAATAATTGTATTCCTTCACAAAAATATTATGTTATACTTAGATACAATAGGTACTTATATATTTTTTTCATACAAACCATTATGTCATTATGTTTTTTCTAGCAATGGTTTGTCCCTTATAAGTATAGATAAAATTCTTGTTCAGTAAAAGTAGTAGTATCTCTTATACGCAGTTTGCTAAACTCAAACGAGATTAGTCATCTTGCCCAAAATTCGATAAGGAGAGCTATTATTAACCGAAATTTGCTTATCATTCTATCTTATATAAATATTATAAAGCTGAAGAGTTTGTTTGTACGCGCTAATCTCAGGAACTACTGGTCCAATTTGAAAAAAATATTTCAGTGTTGGATAGCCTGGATAGCCCGGATAGTTGGAGCGGAGCAATGCGGGTAAAACCGCGGGGCATAGCTAGTATTATATAAATGCTCAAATATGTAAGAAATAACACACAATTTTATTTCCTTTTGTGAAAAGGTTAAAGTCTTTTTGTTGCACCTTAGCTTTGAAGAGAAATTGTTTCTTTTTTATCAGAAGCTTTAATCAGAGTCAGTCTCAGTTATGTTTGATGAAAATCGGATCACTGGTTCTTGTGAAATAAAGGAAGTGAATGGAAATGCGAAAATTCGAAGGAAAAAGAGGTTAAATTTGTACAATTTATAGACCTGATGGTCGTAGCGGTTTTTGATTGGTTTTAGATTAAGCTTTTGCAAAATTTATGTACTGTGAAATTTTTTTAGTATTTTTTTTTATTATTTATCCCTTATGATTATTAATGTAGGTATTAACAATTAATTTTCTAACTTGATAAGTTTACTACAAAATGCTCTTAATCGTAAGTTAGAGAGATGTAGTTGTATATTCATCTTAGTTGAGATAGTGATAACCGTAATTATAAAAATATACATAATCGCAAATTGTATAAGCTTTTTATAATTATTAAAACATTGTTTCCTTTTAATTTAAACCACAATTCATTCTTCCGCAGATACCTATTTTTATCGCAAAAAAATTCAATAGCTTACAAAACAACAAAAAAATACCAAACGGTACCAAAGGTCAGCCGCAGTCAAAGTTCCGAACGTGACAACATCAGCTCAATTTGAGTGTGAATTTATCTTTTTCCCGAACACTGGGGTCAGGCCGCTCAGGTTAAATTGTTCAGTTTTCAAGTATCTGTGGTTTGGGAAAAGCGTTTAAAGCTTGCTGCATAGTAAATAGAATACACAGTAAGGCAACTTTTTCGATATACAATTTATTGAAAACGTTGCCTTACTGCGTATTCTATCTTGCGATAGATTGCTACTATGTACATCTTTAACTTAGCTTTTTGCTGTAATTTTTACTGATGCGTGATTGAACGTTTTGTTAGTAGTTTACCGTACTGTACGTATTATATTTACTGTTGTTTACTGCAGACCAAAGTTGCAGACAGTAGATGCGCGTGGTTGTGAGTGAGCTGTTTCAAACGTTTTGTTCGTGGTTTCCGTACTGTCCGTATTCTGTATACTATGGTTTAGTGCAGGGCGAAGTTTATTGTAGAGGTATTTTCAGGATTTTTTAACGTAACTGCGCTAGAATGGGATGTTTATGAGCACTTTGCGTTTTTTATGCGCTAAATGGTGGTTTATGTTTTTGATCCTAGATTATGTTATTGCTTTTTTCTGTTACGGAATACTACTGCAATTTGTTAAATTGATTGAAAACAAAAATAGGGAATACACATTTTAGATTCTTTGTAGCTTTTCAAATATAAAACATTCTCAAAGTTTTCCAAAATATACACAGATAGTTAAACTTTAATTTTAATAGTCAAAATTTAAAAAAAAAATATGGCCCCCCCGCACTCACAAAAAATATTTAATTGATTTAACAATTTTATCGCTCTCAAAGAGCCAAATATTCCAAATATTTTTTCCTCGTTTTTCCGCCCACCTTCATCTCTAATAATTTCATACCAATTCTACGCGTCAGTATTTTTAAGAAATATCTTAAAAACGTCTCTTTTTAAACTTGCGAGTCACGATTTCACAAAAAAGTAAATATTCATAGAACCATTACGCAAATTGGTGTGCGAATAAATGTAAGGTGGAGTGCTTAGACTTCGACCGCTCAAGATAAGGGCGTTTTAGTTTTCCCCGCCCTGGTTTGGTTGGGGTAACTAAAATGGCGCTTTTTATCAAATGGTAAATACTGTGGAAAAATGCGAGGAGTCTTAGCTGCAGATTACTATTTAATTTAACAAGATTTATGCAATAATGTAAATAATTTGTTAGTGAATTCTTGAATATTGTGGAGAATGAGTAGTGGTAGACGTTTTCATTATGTTTTATAAGGCGCTATATTCAATAAATATACTCAAATTAAATTTTGAGCCAAATTAAATTTTGTATACTATTTAATAGTGTTTAAGAATAAGATCGGATATCAGGAAAATTAAACTTATTAACTTACCTCGTCTGTATACGTAGTTGGCCATCTACCTAAATATAGCTAAACAATGAATAAAGTTCCTAAAAATATTAACAACTCTATTAAACGATTTTCATCTGCTCTACTTACATCGAATTTTCCTATAGGTAATAAAGCCGATAAATACAAGACGTAAGGTGTAAATAATACTCTTTTTATATAATACTTTACATATATACATGTTTTACTATACAAAAATTTGTATTCAAATAAGAACAGCAGCATTTTAACACCGCTCTGATACCTAGAGCTTGTTAAACCATACCAGATGAAAGATTCATGCGAAATGAAAAAAGGAGGCACGACAGGATTCTCACTGTTTCATAACTCATAAGCTGTGGTGATATGATTGCTTGTAGCTTTGACTCGACTTCATACTTAAGTTTTTTTATTGATTACTTTTTTGTAGTAAGAAAGGAGGGTTTTTTTCTAAGGTTTACAAAACGATAAATAATTCTTGTTTTGTTTGGGTCTTAATTTCGTTTAACTTAGAAAATTATCGGGTGTTGCGACATCCGAAATATATATTTTTATTTCACATTTTCAATGAGGCATTATTACTCATGTAAAAGATATAAAAAGCTTGAGCAATTTTTTACGAATAAATCGTATATAGGTATTAAATAGGATTGAGAATTGGTTGTAAGCAAATGTTTAAACCCCTAAGTCGTAAGAGTGTCCTGGCAGAATTTGCAAGGTCAGCTATTAATCTAAAAGATATCACTAAAATATAAGGTACTACTAGTATAGGTATCTACTTTAATATCTTCGTTCAAGACCTCGGTTTCGATAAAGCCCAATATGGATTCCAATGATTGATTGGTACGAATAACATGACATGTATTTCATTTTGGTGGCATAAAAATATTGATTGATCGTTTAAATAATAAATGAAGAAATACATTGTATATTACATGGTACAATTTTCAAACATATGAAAAACCCATTTGTTTGTAAAAAAAAAACCATATAAAAAAACTTTATTTAATTCTTTCGGTGGTTTGCTTCGATTCTTTCTATCATGTGGAATATTTTTAGAATAGATGAAAATATCAGCTATGATAATATTGAAACAGTATTTTATAAATGAAAAATAAAAAATACGTACAGCTTTTGATGTTGAAAGTTTGATTTTTTATTAAAATTTAGGATGAAACATGTAGGCAGTGTCCAATAGAGAAACGTAATCATTTTGTAATAAAGTTTTAATTAATTATTTAATTAGTATTTACTGGAAATAATGTTCTCCAAAGCTAATTAATCCGGGGAAAATACTCTGAAATAAGAGTTTTAAAAAGTTTTTTTTATCATGATGGTTTTTCGACGTAACCAGGAGTTTATGGAAAAAGCTAAATTCTTAAAAGAAGATTTATAACCATCATTAAATCATAATATTGTTCTAAGTGCTCTTGTTTACTGAACGAAAACAAAATGAATTATGAGATTGTTAGTTTCTTATCTGTGAAAATGAAAATAATGTATTATTCATCTAGAGAAGTTTCCATGGTGATTAAATTTAAATAATACATCTATTATTGTTTGATCGCTACCTAGAAAATATTTTTATGTTTTAAATCTATTCTTTTACAATTTCGTCAAACTCCTTTTATTTTTGTTTTGATTCTTAGATTCTATAAAAAGTATTTATTTATTCGTAGCAATTTAAAATATCATTGTTTACTACAAAATTTTATTAAAATAACTTTGAATAAAACATTCATCCTCATTTCAATTCTTTAGATGTTGTTTACAGTATAAATTTAATCAATTTCTAAGTGAAACGGACAAACAGACAGAATTTCGTACTTATAACATTAAGATGGACGACAATATTAAATTCTATTTCTCCAACGTTTATGATTCAAGCCATCCCATACAAACACCTCAGAGGCAAACCACACAAGGTCAGATTATTAAATTTTACAGTTTAATATGTATAGAAGTGCCCCTGAATGAACCTTTACTTTGTATGAGTTTCAGTTTTGGTATTTTACGTCTAAACTAAATGAAGTTCGTTCTAAGTTGGAATTATTAATTTCTTGACATGACAAGTATTATAATTCGGACAACTACTATAAACTAAATAAATAATATATACTAATATATTAGTGTTACCAATCGTTTTGTTTTAATCGATTCTCTTCTGTTATTATCAGACAATTACAAGAAATTTTTTGAAAATGTGTCGAGCCGTTTATATGATACAACCATTTGTAATATATCACACAATATATACTTACTTATAATATTATGTAATTAATATACGTATATTTAAGATTTTACCTTCTATCAAAATAAAAAAATGAGCGTTTCAGTTAACTAAGGTTAATTAATTGAAGTCTTGTTGCAGATGTCACATCTGTTTTTCGTCCGATATCTTTTACGGTCAAGTTGCCTTTGATCCTTGACAAAATGGGAATTCCTTTTGTCTATATTACAATCGTAATATAATTGTAAAAGGTTCGTAACGTACAGATAAGTTATCAAACTCAAACTCAATCTCAAAGAAACTCAGACATCATTTATTGATTTTATATTCTGATATTTTTCTGTAATTCATTTAACTGTCATTCGGAAAACGACCTCAAGGCGTTGTTTCGACGCTCATGTACCTACTAACCATTAAATAAAGAAGAAGATGAAAAATAAAATTGGAAAAATTATATTATAATTGGAATAATTATTATCGAAAATTTTTACCTTCCAACATTACCTAATATATGAATACAGACCTTTCTATTGATCACGGCCTTACCGCTATTAAAGAGCCCTTCAATATACAAAATACCTCCGTTAATTCTATTACCTCAGCCAAAACTACTACTATGGAATCGTAAATTCACTAATAAGATCCTTCAAACGTCAAGTGCACGCCATAAACCACGATTAGATTCTAAAATCTCAGTACTTGGGACTAAAACGCTACCTCACGTCTTGTTAAAATCACTAATAAAGTACATAGTATAAAGAGAAAAGTAAGTTATCTTCAAACAAAGGTACATCGCTCCGCGGCCGTTTGTATGTACGTGGAGCGCTTGGCCACGCCCCCAGTTCATGTACGTACACAAACTTGACGCACGCACACAACGCCGCTCGGTTCCTACTCATGGACCGGTCTCGTGAGGGCCGCGCCCGCGCCATTGCTGTGAGGTCGGGGTTTGTTTATAAAATTATTTAAACAACAATGTGACAAGTGACAACCCTGCGCCTTGCGAGTTTAGGAGTCGGTCTACTTCTCTCTTTATACTATGAAAAGCACCTTTATCCAAGCTCACGTAGGTTTTGAATTTATTAACCCGTAGACATTTTGTGTTTTGGGTCGACTTCAAATTTAACGACCTTAGTCCTTAATGTATCAAGGGACGTTTTGTAACTGATATCATTGTGACAAATTGTTAGAATATAGTTAGTTCTATTTATTTAATTCAACGTTTTGTTAAAGTATCTTCTACTTTAAATTGGTGTGTGAATGATTTTATTAAAAACTAGCGGTCCGCCCCGGCTTCGCCCGTTGTACATAAAAACCATCCTCGTACTTCAAGAAATATAATAAAAAAAGAATTATCGAAATCGGTCCACCCGTTCACACGTGATGCCGTGACAACTAAATAAATACAAATTCCCATTATTTTTATCTATTCCTTTCTCAAATTCCGTAAAACCCTTTCTAGATACTTAAGTTACAATTCTCTGGTTTCGGCTCACTGATCCTCAATCCCTTCGTCAGAGACAAAATAATAACGCTATTTTAGAAAATAAAGGTAAAAATTGTCAATCTCGAATAGGTTTATGTTTCAGCTATCTTTCTTTGTTTTAAGGCCTCGTTTTTATAGGTAAAATATGTTGCCAGGTTTTATTGATGTTTTTTGTGAGCATTTTAAACATTTATGATTATTAAGAGAGATTCCTGGCAAAAATCATATGTGTTAGTTTTTGCTATGCTATGAAATTTTAACAAAAGCAACGTAACTGGAATATTGTCGTCGCTATTTTTAGACATGGATTCAAACAGGAACTCATTATATTTCGCATGCATGTGTCAATGTTATGTACCTTTTATAAGCTTTTAAAGTTAAAAGCTTATAAAAGGTACATAACATTTTTGGTAACAAAACATTTAACCATATTAAAACAGATTAAATTTCACAAATACATTGAATTATGCAAAATATTTTAGCAAAAGAGTAAAATTTTATAAAAAGACTAGCGGCCCGCCCCGGCTTCGCCCGTGGTACATATGAAAAATAGATGTTGGCCGATTCTCAGACTTACCCGATATGCACAAAAAATTTCATGAGAATCGGTCCACCCGTTTCGGAGGAGTATGCAGACTAACATTGTGACACGAGAATTTTATATATAAGAAGATAAGAGATAGAAAACCTTTATTATATGCTTACACTTATAGAAAACTAGCTTTCCGCCCGCGGCTTCGCCCGCTTTGTCTAAAACCTAATAAATTATATACTACCTTCCTCTTGAATCACTCTATCTATTAAAAAAAACCGCATCAAAATCCGTTGCGTAGTTTTAAAGATTTAAGCATACATAGGGACAGAGAAAGCGACTTTTATACTATGTAGTGATAAAGACTCCTTATTCGCTCAGCGTAATGACCCCGTCCCTTGTGCTATTCGTCAGATGTGTTTTTGTCATCACGTCTGAAGAAATATAGCGAAATAAAATACAATGTATTTATCTAGCTTGTGTATTCAGTTCATTTGTCTATTTGCAACATACACAACAGAGTTGCAACAAACATTGCTTATTTTATCATAATATTTGGGAAAATATTTTATTAAATTACATTTTGCTAGTTTTCATCCATACTTAATATTATAAATGCGAAAGTAACTCTGTCTGTCTGTCTGTTACTCAATCACGCCTAAACTACTGAACCAATTTGCATGAAATTTGGTATGGAGATATTTTGATACCCGAGAAAGGACATAGGCTACCTTTTATTGCGAAATATGTACCACGGGCGAAGCCGGGGCGGACCTCTAGTAATATATATAACCTAATGCAAATATCTACAGGCGAACAAACAATAAATATACTACAAGAATCAATTTCGACAGTTCATTCACCAAGGAATCAAGAACAGAACAAAAAGAGAAGAAGAAGGTTCAACGAATACCTAGTACCTTTCTTACATTTTATGACACAACTACCTTTACAATAACATGATAATAAAGATTGAATTAAGGGGATTCTAAATACATTTATTCTCATGGGATACGAGACGGAGTATCTAAAAGTTACCGACTACATGTCGTGAAGGTGGGCATTCACAAAATCTATATAACCTAAGTCCTAAATCCTAATGCATCATCTTATAAATAAATGATTTGATTTATTTGATTTGATTATTACAATATCGATTCTACTCCTCATTATAATATAAAAACAAATATAAGGTTATCCTTATGACAAGAACATTATAATACCATGAGCTCTTTTATAGGCAAGCTATCATTGGTATAATTATCCATAAATTATATTTGATATAAAATACGTCTCATCTGGTTATCAGATAGGTGAAGGTCGATCTAAATTCGGATCTTAGACTATTGAATTAAATAATGACGCGTCATTTATTTAAACTAAACCTAATTCTTCAGGGAATACTAAAAACGTCTTTATCTTGAGTGATCGGAGTCTAAGCCCCACCTAACGCTCTCCAATTTGCATAATGGTATATTTAGCCGCCTCCAGTTTTTGTTAGAATGCCATTAGATTGGCATTTGATTGATCAATAAACCATTCATTTAAACCCACACAGATACAATAACCCACACAGATACAAGTGAATTCCAGACGTATACAAGTAGCTATAACCTAATCAATATATACTACTGACGACGAAACAGATAAAAATTAATCATAATAATATATACTTTGTGCATATAGTCTGTAGGCCTTGATTCAAAACTTTCGTATTTCCTATATGTGATCAATTTTATGACAAATAAACCTAATCAATAGATATCCCAATTCTGACGACGAAACAGATAAAAACTAATCATAATATTTAGGTACTTAGTACATATTATAGTCTGTAGGCCTTGATTCAAAACTTTCGCATTCCCTATATGTGATCAATTTTATTTCATTGTAATAAATAGGCTATCTTTATCATATAAAATTTAACTATATAGCCCTGTAAACAAGGAAAATCCAAGAAGCAGCATTCTCTATCAAAAAATTTACAATCATTTTGTCTACAGCTTTAATGTAGAAAATAATATATACTAATATTATGAAGAGGAAAGGTTTGTAATTATGTATGTATGTATGGTTTTCACGCATAAACTACTGGACCGATTTCAATGAAATTTAGCACACATATAGAGGGTAACTTGGATTAACACATAGGCTAGGTTTTATCCGGGAGATACGCAGGTTTTTCTTTGAAATCGCGGGTGAAGCCGTGGGCGGAAAGCCAGTAGAAAATAATTCACATAACGAGCCTTTTCCTTTACAAAAGGTTTAAAATAAGCCTTTCCAAACAAATCCGCTCC
Organism: Colias philodice; assembly: GCF_061535455.1. Lineage (NCBI taxonomy): Eukaryota > Metazoa > Arthropoda > Insecta > Lepidoptera > Pieridae > Colias > Colias philodice. The sequence continues at coordinate 11,118,011 of NC_143096.1, forward strand.
AAAAAATGCTCACTACTATCCCCAAACACATGTGACGTCACATAATAATGACAATTTGAATCCCGCCAAGTCTAGTGGGAACATCAGCATTTAGTAAAGGATTCATTGTCTGAGCCAGACGTTTTTGTTTGCGAAGGCTTCAGTAAATGTGGAGACAAAAGCTTTACTTTTGCATAAAGTACGTAGTCAATAAAGTTTTTGCTATTTAGGAATAGACGGGGAATCAGTGTAAGTCACTAAGTAATTACCTTGGTACAATTAGTTTTGGTTTAGAAATACTTAATAATCTATTCTATACTAATATCTGTGCTAATATTATAAAGAGGAAAGGTTTGTAAGTATGTATGTATGGTTATCACTTATCACGCATAAACTACTGGATCGATTTTGATGAAATTTGGCACAGATAATCTTTAGACCCTGAGAAAGAACATAGGCTACCTTTTATTGCGAAGTATGTACCACGGGCGAAGCCGGGGCGGACCGCTAGTACTTAATAAACTAGTGGGCACTTATAATTGTGCATGGTTTCATAGAATTCTTGCAACTTAAATAAATTACATAGTAAGTTTTAATTCAAGTGGACGTTATGTTTAAAAACTATTTATTAATTTGAAACTTTCAAAATAAATAGAAGAATCAAATCCAATAAATATATCTGTTACGGCTAAAGGTAGGTGAGAACATAAACTTAAGATTAGCCGGCTAAACTTAGGTTTATTTTCGACGAGGTGTTAATGTTAGTTTGTTCTATCTTTAGCCGGCTAAACTTAAGTGTAACCGCAGGCCCGTGGCTAAAAATGTCGGGGTGGGTAGATTTGGTTACTATAATACATGTAAGGAACAGGGCGAGTGTTTTCTGGCACTTCGCCGGCTGCTGCCGCAGCACGCTCGCTGCGCTCGCTCGGCTCGTGCGGGTCTTAAGAGTTCTAACCTAACCTAACCTAGCCACCAGCTTTCTGCCCTGAGTCGGGGTGGGTAGATTTGGTTACTATAATACATGTAAGGAACAGGGCGAGTGTTTTCTGGCACTGTGCGGGCCCCTCAAGCCCTCCACCGGCCCGGCGCTAACCAAATCTACCCACCCCGACATTTTTAGCCACGGGCCTGCGGTTACACTTAAGTTTAGCCGGCTAAAGATAGAACAAACTAACATTAACACCTCGTCGAAAATAAACCTAAGTTTAGCCGGCTAATCTTAAGTTTATGTTCTCACCTACCTTTAGCCGTGACATATCAATGAAAGAAACAATCTATCTCACAAATGTATAAATTGCGTGATCGCCTCTATTACAAGAGATTCTTCATCAATATTATTATCTGCGATCTTATTGAACAAAATAGACAGACAATCAGAAATTTCTTAGGAAAAAATAATCGCTAATCAATCATACGTAATACACTGTTTTTCTGAAATAAAGATATTTTAATTGAACAATAACACCACGTAACTACATTTTTCTGAAATTAAGTTTCAGCGTAATTATTTTTATTTAAAAAATAGTAAAGCAAAAGTAAAATACTAATAGTATGATGCATTAAAATAATGATAATCCACGTTCCATATTATTTCGCACCTTTTATCATTTCATTATAACTTTTACAACAAATCCTCCACGTTTTAACCCCAATACATGCCATGTCATAAGCTAGCTTTATCTCACAATTTATTGGTTTTACGATGACTTAACCTGTCATGTACGCTTATCCACACAATTTACTGGACTATAATGTACTGCTCCTAGATAAAGATGTCCCTTTGACCGATACAGCTAATATAATGGTGCATTTACACATTCGTTCTAGCCAATTTCTCGTCAAACATTAGTTCACAGTATCATTGCCAATCACTGTTCGCACATTCATAAGTTACAGTGAGTACATCCCTTTGATAACATTGAAAAAACCACTGGCAACATATTAAATCTGTTATGAATATCTACATCTATTTCACTAATCTATTTTCTTTAGGGTCAAGTAGGTGCACAGTCTTCTGTGTCCTGCCAGACAAAGACGTATTTTTTTCTTCGTCTCTAACTGGAATCAAACGCAAGAGCCTTTTAGCCTCTCTGGCTCTACAATTACGCGTTAACGACTGTACAAAGTAGGCGGTCAACTGTTCAGATATGCGTGTTTGTTATTCGCTTCGCAATTCGCCCTAATGTGTAAATGCACCATAATAAGTTTTTACGTGAAACGTTGTGAGGAATCTCTGATCGATTATACCAATCTATCTTGGTGTACAAATATGGTTTATGTGGCGTTTTAGACATTTGACAGGAGTAATGTATTGTTGTTTGCGTATTTATGACTGCCTCTTAAAATATTAGAAGCTATTATATGAATATAAATTGAAGTAAATGTTTGTATATCTGTGACCACGTCATATTGTATGGACGATACATTATTGCATAGCTTCTATCGCGGGCCTTGAGTGCGGGGACCGAATCGAGAAATTCCGTAACGAAAAAACCTCACGCTCCCCACTCCGACGGGCTCGGAGGTGTGGCTTGAAGGCATGCTATGCAATAGCTTTACCGCGGCAGTCCCTGAGAGCCACACGTCTTTTTTTTCTAAATTACAGAACAATAAAAATAAACATATACGTAGCAAGAAAGTACCAACAGTCTATCTATTTTAAGGTATTGGAATATCTAAATAATTGCCATTCGACAAAATCAAAATATTTTTGAAATATCAAATGTCTCTCCTAAATTATGTCCTTCGAATTCAGAATAATCTTCAAACACGATAATAGATTTGATAATTTAGATAATCTAGCAGTTCGTTAAGCTAATTGGTCCATATTTCATCGCAATCACATCGGATCTCGCATTTATCCCTAGTATTAATGAAATTCCATTATTGCCAATATTTGTTTTCAGAGATAAGCTTAGCTTAGGCTATAAAATTGATTGTTCATTTGTTTACTTTTTATGTTATGGAAAGCGTGTTTTGTTCATGTTGGTGCTAGTACATTGAATGCTATATTAGGGTATTTTTGTAAATGAGTTAAAGAATACGTACAATGTATATCTAAGTTCACAGCAACGAACAAATTATGTGCCTGCCTAATGTGCCATAATTAGAACATTTTAGTTTAACAGTATACTCGTATAACGTAATAGTACCTATACCATATTGTGTAACCAAAAAATAAGCAGTTTTTTAACATGGTCATCTTATATATATATAAAAATGAATCGCAAAATGTGTTGGAAAGCGCATAACTCGAGAACGGCTGAACCGATTTCGATAATTCTTTTTTTTTATATTCCTTGAAGTACGAGGATGGTTCTTATGTAGAGAAAACGTAATTATGTACCACGGGCGAAGCCGGGGCGGACCGCTAGTTTAAGATAAATATTCAAAGCATTCAGTTAAAAGAACAGTAATCAAATTGTAATTCTCGGAAAAGTTGCTATAAAATTATTAACGCAAAAATCCTTGACGTAATTACATAATTCGGTACAGTCATCTGCTTAATTACTTAATTTTTATAAAAAATAACATTAGCGATATCAAAGTGAGAGACTGATGAAGATTGATGAAAGAGGTAAAAGCCTTACTAAAACCTTTGCCAACATTTTAATAGCGGGTTACGTGACAAATGATTTTTTTGAGTAAAGGTTGTAGCTTGAGATTTTAGTGATTAAGATATGGTTGTAGATTAAGATTTTAGTGATAAGTTTTCCAAAGTCCTGTTATACGGGTTTCTGTTAAAATATTGTATAAACTATCGGAAGAATGTGGTACAATCATATCACACACGTCTCTACAAAACTTATTAGGTGAGGCTACCTATATTTTTGTGATTTTCAATATATTGCATTTGGATATAAATTACCTATCTGTTGACCTGAATTTATGACTAGTACGAACCTACGCCTCACGAAGTATAGCTATTTAGTTTTTATGGTAGGTATCCCATTAATTCAATTCCCGACCTTCAAATTACAGACCTATACAAAAATAGTAAGTTTCTCGATTGCTCTGTCGTTCCGAAAAAGGCACAGCTTTCTCAGATTTTACTGATTATAATAAGTACGTATTTTCCTACTATTCCACGAAGTCCTTTATTACTGTACACTGTACAGTACTCTTAACAAACACTCCATTCACAACAAAAAATAAACACACAGTTCCAAAAATAAACCCCTAATCCGTATTTTATCATACAAATAGCTTAGAAAGCGAAGATAAAATATTTTCTCTTGTTTACCCTCTATTCAGATATCTGAACTTTTCTATCGAGTCCTGTGTAAACAGCTTACGTAAGATTTTGGCAAGGTCTGCGTTTTAGTCTAGTCCTAGGGAATGATAATTTTTGTTTGTGAAATTGTATGATTTTTTCTTAATGGGAGATTTATGATAAATTATACTATTTGAAAGTTTTATTAAATTTTTTTGTTTGTTGCTGGTCTAAATCTTTTTTTGATCTATTATTATTATTTATTTGATAGACTTTTACACACAGTGAATGAGGTAATAATGTAATTGTGCTTATTTTACTATAGAGATACTTAATGCGAATACTATAATTTATTTCATTGTAAGCAAAATTAAATGGCAGCAATACAACTTTCATAATAAAAGTGTTTTACAAAACCCCATTCAAATAAAAAATACTAATCCCGTGAATAGTCCGCAATCCCTTATTATATGGAAATCAGTCTCGTTTCATATGGGAAAATGCAGTTGCATTGTGAGCTTCCAATATCAACGCTAGAGGGCAAACGCACATACTCAATGAAGTTTACTGCCAAGCCAATATCGACTCAATACCCAGATCATAAAGTTGAAAATAAAGCACATTCTGAATAAAGTTTAAAGTCAAGCAAATATAGACTCAATATACAGGGTATAAAGTAGAAATTAAATTGTACGTGTAGTCCATTCACTGGCAGTTAGGACAAACTATATGAAAATTCAACACAACCACAGGATAAGAAAAAGTTTACATCCAATGCTGGTTCGATAATATTTATCAGTGTTTGTTATTCATCTATGTTGTAGGTTTTTTATTTTCTTCAATCCTTTGAACAAGTAATATTAGATTTTATTTGATATCATCACACAGGCACAAAGGCTGCAAATTAGGTTGTGTTCATTTTTACACTGGATAATAATATAAATTCTGGCTTTAAAAGTAAATGAAAAATGTAATTACTTATGTTACCTACTTTTTTCTGTGATTATAATGTATCAATGCCATCATCATAATATTTCTTCTTCTATTTTGTGTTTTCTTCTTGTGTGTGTACCTTTTTCTAGAAATAAATGTTGTTTCTTTCTTTCTTTCAATATTATATGAATGAACCTTTTCACACGAATTTGATGATATCGTAGATTCGTAGCTCAATTCCGAATAAAAAAGGAATTTAAGATAAAAAGAAAACACAGTAAGAAAAAAGTCGCAACGTGGTCATACAAGGCTGCCTTCTACTAACAAGATCATAAATCAGTCAAACGAGAGGAAAATGTATCTTCCTTGTATCCAAAATGAACACGGGACTACACATTTTCGGTATTTCCTATCTTACATTTTAGGGTTCCGTAGCCAAAGGGTAAAGACGTTTATTACTGAGACTTCGCTGTCTGTCTATCTGTCCGTCTGTAGGGCTGTATCTCATGAACCGTGATAGATAGACAATTAAGAGTCCCGGAAATCCCACGGGAACGGGAACTATGCGGGTTTTTCTTTGACTGCGCGGGCGAAGCCGCGGGCGAAAACCTAGTAATAATATAAATAGCAAAATGTTGATAAGCGCATAACCCAACGGCTGAACCGATTTCGTTAATTCTTTTTTATAATATTCCTTGAAGTAAAGAGAATGGTTCTTGTAGACAGAAAAAGTAAACATGTACTACAAGTGAAGCCGGGGCGGACCGCTAGTTAATAAAAAAATTCCAACCAACTGGAAATGGTATGAAGGCGAGATTTATTATATTATTACATGGTTTTAAAAAAAAATAATACGTACATAATAAAAGTCACCATTTGTTATTAGAGCTCAATTCAACGATTCTCTAACCTTTAACAAATAATACAATAACTTGGTATTTGGCCTTCAGAAAGGAAATGGAATAGCGACACCGGATGTTTTGACAGAAGATAGAGATATATTTTTAGTGTATCAACAATACAACAACAATTTGCAGACAATTTATGAATAAATGTTTAATTAAATTCTTAATTAAATTAGTGTTTTATTTTCAGTCTGTAGAATGGTTTTCCTAATAGTTTATTCTTTGTTGAATTTATGAAATGGTTGTTAATCATCTCAATAGATGGCGCGCGGTGTGTCCCTTCAGACACATAAAACTGAAAAAATAGAATAAATTCGATTGCTCTGGCGGGTCACGAGTGGCTGAATTGGTCAGGCATCCGCCCCGGAATGGCGCGAAAGGATGCGGGTTCGAGTCCCGCCTCGTGATCGAATTTTTTCTATTCTTTATAAATTTATAAGTTTATTCTTTAATCGATTTTTATGTGCATTGAACAACAACGTGAATAATTTATTAGAGGTTAGATATTATATCATGTTCTTAACTTGCTCTACTAACGTAATCCAATACTGATAAAATTAATCATTCTTCATACTATGGAAAAGCTTTTCCATCGCTTTCAATCAGAAACTCAAAGCAAAGATTTAAACAGAGAGATAACTTTGATAGCATTCTTGTATCTGCTATTGATAAAGTTAAAATATTAGCTTTTAGACATGTTTTTAAAATCAGTTTTAGTAATGTTTGACTCTATTTTATATTCGTCTTATTTTTTGCGGCTTATTTAAAAATTAACAAATATAATTTAGGCCCTCTACACTATTGTGATTGTCTCTTCTTGCACAACGCGGTAGCCAATTTTGAAAGGCTCTTATGAGTATTGTATCTTAATACTATTATAAAGGTGAAAGTTTGTAAGTATGGATGTATGGATGTATGGATGTATGGATGTTTGTTACTCTTTCACGTAAAAACTACTGAACCGATTACAATGAAATTTAGCACACATATAGAGGGTAACTTGGATTAACACATAGGATAGGTTTTATCCCGGAAATCCCACGGGAACGGGAACTATGCGGGTTTTCCTTTGAAAACGCGGGCGAAGCCGCGGGCGGAAATCTAGTACTATTATAAAGGCGAAAGTTTGTAAGAATGGATGTATGGATGTATGGATGTATGGATGTTTGTTACTCTTTCACGTAAAAACTACTGAACCGATTACAATGAAATTTAGCACACATATAGAGGGGTAACTTGGATTAACACATAGGATAGGTTTTATCCCGGAAATCCCACGGGAACGGGAACTATGCGGGTTTTCCTTTGAAAACGCGGGCGGAGCCGCGGGCGGAAATCTAGTATCAGATAAACTATTGTAGAGATACTCAAGTAAATTTAAAAGGAATTTTTTTGTCAGGTTAGCCGAAGCGAGCTATAAATAATTGCGGGTATGCCTTAGCTATTCCTATAGGAGTGGAATTAATTGCTCAGTCCGAAGATGTACACCTCTCGTAATTTAGCCTGTTTTGAGTTTACTGCCTTAATTGTGAATAGCTCCAGTGAATAAATTCTTCACAACTTCGAGCGGATGGGTCGAATAGCTATGCTGATAAAAGGAAGAAGAATAGAATATTGCTTATTTTGTTAATAGGTATCACAAATATATACTAATCCTAAAAATGAAATCCATACTAATATTATAAATGCGAAAGTAACTCTGTCTGTCTGTCTGTCTGTTACTCAATCACGCATTAAGTACTGAACCAATTTGCATGAAATTTGGTATAGAGATATTTTGATACCCGAGAAAGGACATAGGCTACTTTTTACCCCGGGACATAGGATAGGTTTTATCCCGGAAATCCCACGGGAACGGGAACTATGCGGGTTTTTCTTTGACTGCGCGGGCGAAGCCGAGGGCGGTAAGCTAGTATAATATAAACTACACGGATCGTGTAGTTTTTCGCAATCACTCGTGGTAGGTGCTTGCAGACATCATAATATTTTAGACTAGCCGCGCGTCGCGGTTCACCCGCATGGCTCCCCTCATGTTAGTTTTAGCGTGATGATTTATAGTCTATAGCCTTCTTCGATAAATGGGCTATCTAACTCCGAAATAATTTTTCAAATCGGACCAGTAGTTCCTGAGATTAGCGCGTTCAAACAAACAAACTCTTCAGCTTTATAATATTTATTTTAGTATAGATAAGTATTATGTAAAAAATATTGAATATCGAAATACTTATGATAATATTACTTATACAGTATTGTACGATATTGTTATACTAGTATAGCTCAAATTATTGAAAATTGGATTTTTCTAAGTCAGTTTAAGTTTTCATTAGATACTTCCAAAAAAATTAAATGTTTTAGTATTATATAATATAGGTAATCACTGATCAGAAAACCTCTTTCATATTGTTAAAAATAAATATGCCTAACCAAATGCAGCGCTCTTAAAAATGTACAACCAAATGAACAAAAAACCTTATCGCCCAGATGTCAAATAAAACGCTGCACATTCTCTATTTCCAAAGAACATTTGCAGCCAAAATAACACCAAAAATCCAAAACAACAGACGCTTAAAATGTTTCATAAAAATGGCCACTTTTATATGGCGGAGTTATGCATATGAGAATTTTTACATTATAATTTTTAAAGCTTTTGCCGCTACTGCATTGTTTAGTGCACTTTATATTTTTTGTAATACCGCTTGCAGGAAGACGATACTTATTACTTAAGTTTGATAAAAATAAACTTATGGCAAAATTTCATAATATTATGGTCCATAACATAACTTCTTGAAGATCTTATTCAATGTTAAAATTAACGACTCTATTCTTTTCATGCAGTAGAATTTTAACTTTTAAAAGTTATTGTTATGTTACTTTTGCATATTCATAATGGAACTAAATAAGTATTCCAATAATGAGAAGAGTGACGACTGTTGAAAAGAATCATTTATTATTTTTTCTATCTTAATATATATAAATCTCGTGTCACAATGTTTGCCCTCAATGGACTCCTAAACCTATTATAATAAAATTCGCACACCATGTGCAGTTCGATCCAACTTGAGAGATAGGATAGTTTAAACATGTAGGTACCACGGGCGAAGCCGGGGCGGATCGCTAGTATATTATAATTTTCAATTAAATTTAGTTTGTAGTATTAACGAAATCATTCAACCAACAATTTTCAGTTTAAATACATCCCCTATTACAACAAAATTCTGTGCACTTACCCATATACTTTTCGTATTTAAAATAAAATAATACATTTCCACAATGATAATTGAAAATAGTTTGGAAAATCCAAAAGTGCACGCCTCATAATTTTTTTTTAATAATTATTTATTAATTATTATTTTTGTTTATTTAATAACAATTAAACCACATCGAATCAGACCCTGAAAAATGAAAGGGTTCTATTCCTGAGCATACTCAAGCGTAAGAGAAAAAAGATGTAAAATTTTCGTCGGCGCCATATTGAATTTTAGTTTTGACCTCATATTGGTTAATAGATACCCCAATAACCATGAAAATGACACCCATGACGAAAATATGTAAAATTTTCGTCGGCGCCATCTTGGATTTTAGTTTTGACCTCATATTGGTTAATAGCTACCCCAAAAACCATGAAAATGACACCCATGACGAAAAGATGTAAATTTTTTGTCGGCGCCATCTTGGATTTTAGTTTTGACCTCATATTCGTTAATAGCTACCCCAAAAACCATGAAAATGACACCCATCACGAAAAAAAGTCAAATTTTCATCAGCGCCATCTTGGATTATAGTTTTGACCTCATATTCGTTAATAGCTACCCCAAAAACCATGAAAATGACACCCATGACGAAAAGATTTCAAATTTTCGTCGGCGCCATCTTGGATTTTAGTTTTGACCTCATATTGGTTAATAGCTACCCCAAAAACCACCCACATTTGCAAATGTGTTTGCTACTTAGGAAAAGTTCAGATTTAAAGATATAAGTAGGTAATGTGACGAATTTAATTTATTTCATTCCGACTGTTTCTCGGAATAACATACATTTACTAAGAATTGCATACAATGCCGGTTTTAATATATTGCCGGTAACATAATATGATGTATGATAATAATTCTTAAAAAAGTATTTTATACATTTCTTAAAAAGCTTCGATATTGTATACAATAATACAATTCATATTCAAATTGTTGTAAAATAGTCACACTTTTTTAAGTTGGTTGAATACACTAAAATACTTATAAGGATCGTACCTACTAATAAAAGTAACAAAATGAATTTTTAAAGTTCCCAGTAATCTTCTGGAATCAATTTCAATAAAAATATAAAAATTCACTTCAAAAAAAAAAAAAAAAACAGCCGAGTTTTTTTTTGTTTATTTAATAACAATTAAACCACATCGAATCAGACCCTGAAAAATGAAAGGGTTCTATTCCTGAGCATACTCAAGCGTAAGAGAAAAAAAAAGATTCGATTAGTAAAGTATTTCGGTCGCTATCGTGTTAACAAGAAAAAGGATCCGCACATACAGACACACGGACGTCCAAGACAGAACTTTTTTAAACTGTTTTTTAACTAGTTTAAATAACAAAAATGACATCAAAAATATCATGAACGTTAAAAATAGTGTTTTTTCTTAATATGTGTGTGTATGTATTATCTTACAAGTGCAATGTATGATACATAAAGACATTTTAAGTTTGAAAAATCAGATGTTTTGCGCGAAGCGACAGTAGTACCCACCTCAACGCTTCGCTTATGAGGCGTGCAATATAAGGTAGTTGAAAATAACGTATTGTCTGCTAAATGAGAATTCAAGTTCAATAAATGATTCCTTGAACCGTGAAATTTCCAATTTATTTCTTTTGTTAATCCCTCGAAGGTTTCATGAAATGAAAACCTAGCCTTTGTACTTTATATCTCAAAATTTGAGCTGATCCACCCGATCTGTGATCCTTTTATATATAATTAGCGGTCTGCCCCGGCTTCGCCCGTGGTACATAATATTTACGTTTTCTCTACATAAGAACCATTACGAGGGTACTTCAAGGAATATAATAAAAAAATAATTATTGAAATCGGCCCACCCGTTCTCGAGTTATGCGCTTACCAACACATTTTGCGATTCATTTTTATATATAAGATAATATGTGCTTTAGATTTTTTTTTGTTAATAAATATTTTTGTAAATACGCATTTAGGTATCTATTAAAACTATTTGCTTGCCGCCCGCGTCTACACCGGCGTAGCATAGGAAAACCCCGGGATAAAAACTATCCTGTGTCCTTTCTCTGGTCAAAGCATACTTCATCAAAATCGGTTCAGTGATTGAAGCGTGAAGTAGAGACAGATATAATTCACATAGTTATTTTTATATTTATATTAATTAAGTTAGGATAGATAAGATTCGTAAAAAATTAAACGTAAGTACACTAAGTACATTGTCTCCGAATAATTCTCAGTTAGTACTTCCAGTCTCATTTGATATACCAAATTGTCTTAATATAATATTTGTACAGCCATTACTCTCCTAGTGTAATAGATACTAAAATAATAAATACAATAATAGGTAACCTACTTCCAAAAGTAAACATATTCTTATGTTATGTTGTATTATTGAAAATTGAAATAATATCGTTAACAATGCAAATACATCCTTAAAATCTAGTATATTATGCATAGTTTATATTGAAATAAATTTAGTATTTTTGTTTATAACCACCATTATTTATATCTTATATATAAAATTCTCGTGTCACAATGTTAGTCTGCATACTCCTCCGAAACGGGTGGACCGATTCTCATGAAATTTTCTGTGCATATCGGGTAAGTCTGAGAATCGGCCAACATCTATTTTTCATATGTACCACGGGCGAAGCCGGGGCGGGCCGCTAGTAATTTATATTATTTACCATTTCTTATATCTTTACATTCGTTCACTTTTTGTGACAATGAAACAGATTGGTTATTTATTAATCCCCATATTTTTGTCCTAGAACAAAAATATCACACTACATTTTAAGCTAATAATATACCTTTAAATTACATAACTCTTCAGTACATAAACTTTGAAAACGGATAAAACTAGATTTTTATCCCTATTTGTATAAATAGACTGGGTAAATATAAATTCTTTTGAAAACACTTTCGACACATGAACCAGTCACAAAGTTTATATTAAAAATTCCTCGCCGATGGGCGACTAAACTTTTTCATTGCCTGTCTGTTCTGTTGAATATAAAATTATAATTTATCTCTATGGAGTTTAGTATTGAAATGTAATATCTGATTAGTGAAATATATAGGTAAATTTTATATTAGATTTCACTCGTAACTTAATTTATTATAACAAGCAGTAAGCACTAAACCAAACGAATAATAGATTAACCATGTTGAAACTCTAATTATAAATCTCAAAGGTAAACAACTTGGTCAAATTATTGAACAAACACAATAAGAATGAGATACTTCCCTTTTAAAAAAGGATCTCCCATTATTTCCGATTGAATATTTACAATACCATTCTTCTAATATTTCACCCACAGTGAACTCACAGTAAACTAAAAGATAACCATCCCAAAAATATCATCTACACTTTCCTCACAGTAAAGAAAAAGAAAGAATGGCCGAACATTATCTTTCTCAGAATTCCGGAGATCCCAAGTCCCAATATACAAAGTATAGGTACATTGTTCGGAATAATGGAATATTTATCGACTTTGGGAATAATATTCCAGAACCGCCGTCATCATCCGGGTATCATTTGCGATTTGCAAAAAGAAAGGGACTTTGAAGATTCCGATACGTAATAGACCGGGAGATACTGACACAAAATTTCGAGTCATTTGTATCAGGATGGCGGTTCTACAGGGGTCTTAGTACGCAATGACAAAAAGAAAAATGATGGTGTGAACGCTGGTACCGGTGGGTAAGTCGCGTGGGCGTTAGTCGAACTCGTCGGAAAAATAGCGAAAGTCAAACGATTTGTAACACAAAAATTTTAGAATTTACCGATAGCCCATAAAAAAGAAGTAGGCGGTAGTGTCATGCCATACTTTTCCGGTATGACTTACAGCCCGCCATACCGACGCGAATGTGTTGATTTAAAAAAAACAATTATTCAACCATTTGTACCAAGCTAACTTTTGCACAGGTAACCATCGTCGTGCAGCCATTTACGAAAATCGCCATGCCATACTTTTCGGACGATTCCAAATGGTCGCCATACCGCCGAAAATCTGCAAAAAAATTTTATTTCGCCTATCTTTTTGTACCAGTATTGCATTTGGCTTTTTGGAGAGTATTTGCTAAAATGTGACCATTATTATATTTGCCATACTTCTAGTAGGGGGAAAAAGTGCTGTCATACTTGAAAAATAAATTTATTATTAATTTATATAAGTGAAGATTTCCAACACCTAGATCTTTGAAATTTTGTATTTATATTCGTTGATCCTCAAACTTACAGGAAAAATAAGTGCCATACTGTTACAAATCGTTTTACTTTCGCTATTTTCCGACGAGTTCGACTAACGCCCACGCGACTAAGCCGCCGGTACCAGCGTTCACACCATCATTTTTCTTTTTGTCATTGCGTACTAAGAACCCTGTAGAACCGCCATCCTGTTACAAATGACTCGAAATTTTGTGTCAGTATCTCCCGGTCTATAATTAGCTTTTCCGTTTTTGTTAAGTCGTTTTCTTTTTGAAGTGGAATATTCTATTTTCGTGTAATATGTAGATGCCTACATATTTATGTATGAAAATGTAAACGTGATTTGCGTTAATTAAAAATTATATATTAACACGTTCGCGGACAGTAACGACCACTGGCGTCTAGACAGCTAAAAGTGATACGACAGTACGTCTGTCGACGTATCAGTTTTTACTTGCATAAAATCAGTACGCCAAACGACGAGCGATTTTTCATACTATCATAAAGACCGGCATGTTGTACTGTCATCACAGGTATAATTACGACTTTTGTACTGTCACTGCATTATTTACAAAAATTCGTCAAAGGAAGGTACTTCCACGCATACATTCATATTTTTTTACCCCTCTCCCCGCGCACAGTACGCCCGTGGGCGTCATGTTTGCATACGGTTAGTCGAGTACTGCGCCGCTGCGGTGATCCCGCGTGCCGCGTGTGAATTGTTGTTTAGAAAGTGAGTATTTTGTCTCCAACGTAATTTAATTGTTTTACTCATACTGGATGTACTAATTCAAGTCTAGTTGCTTATGTAAACAACATATTTATGCTGCTATTGTTTGTTGTGAACACGATTTTGTTGAACTAAATTTGTAACGAATATTTTTGCAAATGGCGTCTCGAGACACGTTCGAAAAAGAACAAAAACGTCTTCAAGACCTGTTTGATGCAGCGTCTACCCCTGAATCGAGTCCTTACCCATTTGCTGATGATGGTGACTATGAATCTGACGCTGAGTACTTACGACGTTTACGCCTATATCCGTTCTGTCATATCATATGGTTTTTTAACCATGTGTTGTAACACTACGCCCCTGGGCAATGTATGAAAAAAAGTAGTGTCTCAGTAGCTGCAACCTGTAAACCAGTACTGTCCGCGAACGTGTTAAATTCGAAAAAATCGTAAATTTAAAAATTCTTAAAATCTACATTGATTGAGCATTATGTTTTTACCTATTTGTTTACTACAGTTTGGTAGAAATAAGTTCAGCTAACTATAATATTATGTAGTCATTGTAACAATTAACAAAGCGTAAGTAATATTTTAGCTCTACACTGATTAATAATAATTATTTAATATAATTTATAACGTATACATTAAAATGAGTTACGAATGAATGAAAAAGACAAATAAGTTTCCCGTTGAATTATCACTTATAATACCACAAGAGCTTCAAAATTATCGGGTATTTTCCGATAGGTTCGTTGCAAACAAATGAAGGAGTCAAGTTTTTAGTCAAGGTTAAAAAATCACGAGCGCAAAGCGCGAGTGATTTTTCCTGAAAAACTTGACGACTTTATTTGTTTGCAGGGAACCTTGAGGGAAATGCCATATAATTTTGAAGCTCGTGTGGTATTCGGGAGATTATTTTTCCGTCCCAAATGTCGGCCAATAATTTCACAATTGAATTCAACCTGTCAGTTTGACGTCAACGACCAGGGAAAATTTTCAAAAAATTATCAGTATAATACCATGTAGGTTGTACCACGTGACGTCGAATGGTGCAATTCTATTGGTCGATATTTGGGTCGGAAAAATAATCTTAGTAAAAACTAATAACATGGAAATATATACCTAGTATAAACATTGTTTGATGTTTGCATTATAGAATTTTTTCAACACCGCTTTTTCCTTTCAGGCTTATAGCTTTACGTGCTCAGCCACTCGATATAATTCAGTTACTTATCTTCTATTTTTGTTTCTCCGTGAATGAAGTTACAAAATTTGCTTATAAATTTTCCTTCCTGAAAGCCGACGTAATAATGTCGTTTAAAACGTGCTGGATATTTTTTCTCCACTCAAATTTAATTTCAGCTACCAAAACTCTTGAATCTAATATCTAATCTTATATATAAAAATGAATCGCAAAATGTGTTGGTAAGCGCATAACTCGAGAACGGCTGAACCGATTTCGATAATTCTTTTTTTATTATATTCCTTGAAGTACGAGGATGGTTCTTATGTAGAGAAAATGTAAATATGTACCACGGGCGAAGCCGGGGCGGACCGCTAGTATCTAATATATAGGTATTATAAAGGCGAAAGTTTGTAAGGATGTATGGATGTATGGATGTTTGTTACTCTTTCACGTAAAAACTACTGAACCGATTACAATGAAATTTAGCCCACATATAGGGTAACTTGGATTAACACATAGGATAGTTTTTATCCCGGAAATCCCACGGGAACGGGAATGCGGGTTTTCCTTTGCAAACGCGGGCGAAGCCGCGGGCGGAAATCTAGTATAAAATACTATATTATAAAAATACTACTATACTACTATATATTATTATGAATTACTAGCTATCCCGGTAAACGTTGCCTTACTCTTATCATTTAGGGGGATTATAAAAAGATGTTGTTCGATTCCCAGATCTACCCAGATATGCACACTTCATGAGAATCGGTCAATCCGTTCCGGAGTAGTACTACAAACACCGCGACACGAGAATTTTATGTATGTATTAGGTTTATTTATACAATTTTGGAAAAAAGGGAAGTTATATATTATGTTACTTTATAGAAATTATTACATTAGTTTTATTCTCTACGCGTAATATAAAGGGTAAATAAATAAAGGGTCTCTACAGAGCGAGCAGCCTCGCGAAGCAATTGTTACGTAAGTTGTTACGCGAAGCAACTTGGTGTGTTTGTCTCGGCCGAGGAAAATTACCGCACGCCTCATAAACAGCTAATGAACTCAGAAACACATCTAACTAATTAGGATAAGCCGTGGATAAGCCTAGTCAGTTTGAAGCGTTAATTAATTCTATTTATTTTTATCAGCAATTAAGCATTTTAATTTATAGGTTAAATAAATTGCTACAGCTTCCAGCAAAATTCACAAATACTAAATTAGGTTAATTATTATTTCCCACGCTTTGATATTAAAGCCAAACAAACTCAATTATAATGCAAAATCAATAAAATTTTAATAATAGGATTACTTGTGTTATAATTGTTTCGATTATAATACATTGGTAAAATAATTGTTGGGCTTATAGAGGAAGAATAATCCTACTAATATTATAAATGAGAAAGTTTGTGAGGATATGTATGTGTGTGTTTGTTACTCTTTCACGCAAATACTACTGAATCGATTACAATAAAATTTTCATACAAAGGGTAACTTGGATTAACACATATAACACATAGATAGGTTTTATCGCAGAAATCCCACGGGAACGGGAATTGTGCGGGTTTTTCTTTGAAAACGCGGGCGAAGCCGCGGGCGGAAAGCTAGTATACTACTTGAATTAATCGATTCAAGTACCTATCTAATAAGATTTATTGTTAAATTTGTTTATTCGTAATGAAATACTGCTTTTGTGACTGCTTTTCTCTCTGTGTTTATCATTTTAATATTAGATATTTTTTTAGCTTCGCACATTCAAATAAATATAATGTAATACAATTTTCTAATACATAATTCTTGATAACGGTCGTTACAGGCGATGTTTCGTGTCACATAAAGGTATTTTATATTATTTCGTTTACGTGTAAATTATTTCATATCGCAAAGACGACATTTCGTATTCCTATATCGTGTAAAATCTCATGTACTGGTAATATTTTGTAGCAATTTCACGTTGAAATCGGTTTGTTCAATGGCGTATCATCGTGTTATGTGTATGTGTGTTTTTATAGGTATTGTTGTTAAGAATATTTTATATTTGATTGTATGTTGCTTTCTAAATGACATTAATGATTATTAGGTAGTAAAGGTAAGGTAAAAACGTATAAAATGGAATATTCATTGATAGGTTTATAAGTTTTTTTTCATGTTCATTACCCCCTTAAAAACATTTGTAATGACAAAATAGCGTATTTTTTTATTTCTTTTGTTTCTTCCAGTGAAACTTTGAAATAACTGCACAATGTTAAAAAGAACTGTCACTTGATAGTCTTAAAGATACTATTTTTTATATAACTAACTATAATTATTAAAAAAATATTATTTGAGCTGATGTTAAACCAATTTTTAAGTAGTAGTAATAAATGATTTCATAATGTTTTTTCTCCCATCCTTGTCTGTAAACTTTCAACAGAAACTTTGGTCTTGAACTACCTATATCAAGACAACTCATCGTTCTTAGATGTAATACAAAACATATTACACTGTAAAGTGTGATGTATGTACACATAAAGTGTAAAGTGGACTGTTTCAGCAGCGATTACCGTAAAATATTATAGTCATTACATAAATTTGGGTTATTTTACTGAATATCTGTAACCACACTTATAGCCGTAGATTTATGGTACTTGTAAGAACGAGGTGACAAATTATTGTCTACGGGATATAATGAATTTTCTGGAAAACTTGTTATTAATTGTCTTTGAACTTTTATAGAAATATTGTGATTGAGTTTTTATGGCTTACATTTAGTCCCTACTATAAAAAAAAGGATAAATCATTCAGGGAACATACACAAATAAATACGATCGCCTTAAAATATACAGTCTAGTTAATAATAATAGCAATATATTAATTACTAGATTTCCGCCCGCGACTTCGCCCGCGTTTTCAAAGGAAAACCCGCATAGTTCCCGTTCCCGTGGGATTTCCGGGATAAAACCTATCCTATGTGTTAATCCAAGTTACCCTCTATATGTGTGCTAAATTTCATTGTAATCGGTTTAGTAGTTTTTACGTGAAAGAGTAACAAACATCCATACATCCATACATCCATACATCCATACAAACTTTCGCCTTTATAATAGTATTAAGATAAGATTAAGATATATTGATTTATTTTTTATGCTCAATATTTTTTACAATTTTAATTTTTTTTTTATTTATAGAATAGATTTAAATTTAGACCGCATCTCGCTTACTATATTCAGGCGAGATAGTGGTCAAGCGCTTCCCTATTATACAATAAAAAAGGCAAAATAAATAAATATTTCAATAAACTTTCCAATGATGGATAAACATTAAATATTAAGTAATAAACTTCAGCATTAATTACGCTAAAATCACATTAATTACTCCATATAGCTATTAATTTGTCGTGTACTCAAAACTTTATTATTTACAGCTCAAAGTTAAAATTGACTTGTGTTGTTAATAAGTTCCGTGAGCTATGTAGGTAATTAAGGGTGATTGCTTCTTCGATATAAGGCAGGTTCACACAGAGCGAGCAACCTCGCGAAGCAATTGCTGCACGAAGCAACTCGGTATGTGTGGACGTGTATTATTTAATTTCCTCGGCCAAGCCACGTCCGCGCTGACTGAGCTGCTTCGCGCAACAATTGGTTCGCGAGGCTGCTCGTCCTGTGTGGACGCGCCTAATGCCTTTACAAATATAATGTGGACTGTTTGGAATCGCTTCTTTGGCATAGAAGAATAACTAGATGGTATGGTAACATGGTAAAAGTTAATATTGGTTGAATCAATTAATTTATTGTTCTACATAAACATATTATATAAAGTTGTTTATGCATATATCTGATTTAATATTTAAGATAGAGCATATTATTATATGATAACGAAATAATAGGCTTTTATTTAAATCTATCTCCCTATGAAACAATTATTTTAAATCTTTCACTAGTTATTGTTTCCCTAATACAATTGAACCTGTCTTTTACAAGTTAAGGCTGCTATCAAACTAACAATAAAAACACAGATGAAAAACAGTTCTATTGAGCTTTCAAAACGAATGACAAAGCAGTCTAAAAACAACAGTAGTTCAAAATAGGGTTAATTATATCCATTGAAAAACAGTACAAATGAGCTTTTGTTGCAATTGTTTCGTCACCGGCAATTAGGTTAAATGTATGCGTATGTGAGGCATGCTTTCCACGCTAGCGTTTATTGTAACCATAGATAAATGAAAGGATGCAAAAAGTTTGAAGGCATGCTTACAATATATAATTTTATTATTTCAAGTTGTGTTAAGTTTGACTAAATAATGGAAAAAGTAAGCTATTCTTGTATGGTAATCTTTTACTATTTGGAATATTGAGATTTATATTACCTATACTAGCTGCGCTTCGCGGTTTCACCCGCGTGACTCCGCTCCTGTTGGTCTTAGCGTAATGATATATAATAGCCTATAGCCTTCCTCGATAAATGGGCTATCTAACACCGAAGAAATTTTTTAAATCGGACCAGTAGTTCCTGGGCTTAGCGCGTTCAAACAAACAAACTCTTCAGCTTTATAACATCAAGTATAGATTAAATCCAATGATGAATGATTCAGAAATCTGCAAAACCGCACTCATTCTTAAAATCTATTAGATGGCTTTACCTTTTTAAAATTTAGGTTTTATGGCGAAAGTTGTATAGGTACGAAAACGCTTAGTTAATTTTGCTCTAAAATACATAAATCCACTTGTTCAAAAAGCAACTTTTAAAGATAAATTAATATCTACTAGCTTTCCGTCCGCGGCTTCGCCCGCTTTGTATAAAACATAATAAATTATATACTAAAACCTTCCTCTTGAATCACTCTATCTATTAAAAAAACCGCATCAAAATCCGTTGCGTAATTTTAAAGATTTAAGCATACTTACACAGGGACATAGGGACAGAGAAAGCGACTTTGTTTTATACTATGTAGTGATTAGTAATTATTAGCAGTACTAACTATTAAATCCTGAATTTAATAGATAATGGCATAGAAAAGTAGCTTCTGTGTAGACATTTGCAGAAGGTACATTTAGAAGTACATGTTCCCATAATAGGATTGCGATAATGAAACTGCCGGACAGAATTCAATTAATTACCGCCGAATTTGGACACGATCTGCTTTTTGTTTGTTGTATACCGTATTCGTTATTTATCTTTGTGTACAAACTATGGTGTATTGTGTTTGTGGATAAATGGAAATATTTTAAGTTATACTAGCCGCTCATCCCGGTTTCTTCGAGATAAAAACAAAATAAAATATAACCTATGACACTCATAGATAATGAGGTCTTCTATTGGTAAAATAAATTTTAAAATCGATATAGTAGGTCCAGATATAAGAATTATTGTATGAGAGAAATCAATTCAATCATCAGGGTATGTAATTGGTCATCGGGCTCTTAAAAAATTCCACGAGTAAACCAAATACTAATTCTCGCTTATTTCATTATATCAATTCGAATGTTTACAAAATAATTATTTCTTTAAAAATAACCGTGTGTGCTGAGCACACGTGTCAGAAGTGAAACTTCTTTGGCAAGGTTCAAAGATACTCAAAATCGTTGCTTTACTCTATGACGTGACGCTATTGCCATGACGGGACCTTGAAATGTTACTCTCAACAAGCCAAGAAACTTCAAAACACACCAAAAATAACCGTCATTTGTACCTCGCATTACCACAACCAACGAATGAAGGAATTCCCTGTGGAATTCGTTTCGAATAAATTGGGGATAAATGTAAATTTATAGATAAGTCTAGAAGCCGTCCATCTGTTCCCTTTATTTAAAGGAATATTATCGGGAAATGGGTAATTCTCTCCCCGTAATTGGGTGATTACCTTTATAGAAGCCATTATTACAATTCGGATCGTTTGCTTCTTATTACAGGTTACTTTTTGGTTTTAATTTATTTGTATTCAAATTGTTATGGTGATAATGCGGATATCGCGTAGTAGTATTGAAATTAAATTACGAAATTAAATTCAATAAAACAATCAATTTTGAAATTGAAAGTCCTGATAAAAGTGATTTTGAAAGTAACATACATGCATTATCCATTAACCACGAAATATTTCAGCTTGTTATTTTGGCAGAAAAAGTGATGAAAAACTGAGAAAAACTGGTAACTGCTATATAATTGAATCGATTAAAATTTATAATTCCTACCCAATTAAAATGTTAAAGTTAATCCGCCTGTTTACAAATTGGTAAATTATTAAAACGGAAAAATTTTCGAACGCGTCTCTATTTTTTACGGTATTTTAGGGATAATCCTGAGTTGATTTTAAGCTATATATTTAACTAGCTTTCCACCCGCGGCATCGCTCGCGCAGTCAAAGAAAAACCCGCATAGTTCCCGTTCCCGTGGGATTTCTGGAATAAAACCTATCCTATGTCCCGGGGTAAAATGTAGCCTATGTCCTTTCTCGGGTATCAAAATATCTTTATACCAAATTTCATGCAAATTGGTTCAGTAGTTAAGGCGTGATTGAGTAACAGACAGACAGACAGAGTTACTTTCGCATTTATAATATTAGTATGGATACTACAAGTGAACAAAGTAATAGAATGAATAAAATATTTATTTTTAGATTAAACTGTATAGGCATTTCAAATTATTTGAGTCCGACAATCCTATAAAAAACTTATTCTTCAGTCACAAGTCCATTCCTCATGCTTTCAAAGAGAAAACCTGTAAAAAGGCGTTCTTCAATCTATCAGCACACTAGAATACCTGAAAAATGACACTTACACAATTGTAATAAAGTTGATTTTCAAACACATACACTAAAACAAAGGGTTTTTTGCAAATCACGATCGTGTGTTTAAATATTAATGGGAATCGATGATTAATTTTATGATTTGTACTCAGAGTTAAACATTGGGTGGACAAGGTTAAGGGTTATATCGGATTTCAATTTAATTTTAATATGAGAAACGATTATGGCATTTGATAAAGTGTCTGGTGTTCATTGCTAATGGAGGGGTATTCCAATAAGTCCTTACCTATTGTGTAAGTCCTGGGGCCTTAGACAAAGTAACAATTTAAAAACGATAACGAAGTTAGAAAAGGCAAAAATGTATGGGATTGACCTACGCCGCGTTAGATCACGTGGTCTATCTAATGTCAATCCCATACATTTTTCCTTTTCTAACTTCGTTATCGTTTTTTAATTGTTACTTTGTCTAAGGCCCCTGATTCTTGAAATATATGCGATGAAAATCAACCCAAAATACGTAGTTGTATTTATTCTTATAAGAAAAAAAAGGTCTGCAGAATACACAAATAATATTTCAAATATTGGTAATGTATTGTTGTTGTTTTGATATAAGTTATTGTAATATCTTATTTATTATTTAATTAATTGATGTCAGACGCAGGTACAATTACTATTATGGTAACTAATATAAATGAAACATAAGAAAACGCCGTGTATCAGTATTTCTCTTGTTATTATTTAAACAAACAAACCACTTATTCCAAGCAAATAAATTTACTACAAAAATTAAGACATCAAACAGAACCGTTTGACCCATTGTTACCTTAATCCAAGTACAGCTAAATGACGGAATTTAAAAATGAACGCAAAAGAAAAGCGTTGGCACAAGTCTTTTGTCTGTTTGGACCGGTCGCTCATTAATCTTCAATTCTGAGCCTAACTTCAAACGTCTTAAACAAGGCATGCGATAAAATGACGCTTTTTTATATTTTTTGTGATATTTAAGTGGTTTTTGTTGAACCAATTAATTATAAGTTTTTATGTAGACTGGAATACTTTAGCAAATTTAAAATATAAACCGCTAACGCTTCTTATATAAAAAATAATTATCACTTATGGTACTTGTTACAGTGTGTAGCGAGATTTGAAAAATATTAATATGTCTCGTTGATTGCCTTATTTTGTGGGTCGCTTTATGAATAGGAAAATTGTGTATTTTATTTTATTACAGGTTGATGTAGTAATAGTTAAAAAGATTTGAAGCACAGACATGTATGTCTGTGATTTGAAGATAGTGTCACAAGCAGATAGCTACATTTATTACCGAGTTAATTATTATTATATGTGAATTAGCAGTTAAACTGAAAGAAACGTCACACGCTTAAGAATAATACCTTCTTTATATTATGTCAAAGACACATCTTCAGTTTTTGTGCAAACAGAAGCGACATTTTATATTCGCAAGAAACGTAAGAAAAGTAGAATAACAATGAAATGGTTCCTTCTAAACGGCCCAATTACATTACCAAATGAAGCCTATCCAATTAGCACTATCTACCACTTCTGCTTATCGAAGCAGCTTGTTTACCTAATGGGCCCTCTTCACAATTGGCAGCGTTGGCCCAACAAATGATCGTTGATGTTTGCCGCCATTACGGCGATTATGAATATAGCCAATCCTACAATGATAGCCAATCATTTTAGGCCCTCTACGCTATCGTGATTGCCTCTACTCGCCCAACGCTGCCCATTGTGAAGAGGGCCCATTAAATGAGAATTATCCAGACTCATACCGTAAGAACAACTTATCTTAATAAATTATGATAAGCATTTTGTTTTCATTCGTTTGAAAAATGTTCACCATCTTGAGATGGGAAAGTAATATTTTCGGAGCGATATTGTCTGCCCTCTAACTGTAATTGAAGACAAAGGTTGGATGAGAATTTTCTTTGACATGATGCGAATATTTAAATACTGTTTTACGAATTTTATGAATTAAGTAACTCAAACTCACTACCTATCGAGAGCACTTATGTATTCTCTATTTTAGCATTAAAATACTTATAAATATTGAACGTGGACAGGATTTCCAATATGTTTTTATAATTTGGAAAATTATGGGTAAGTTTCTTAATTTTTATGTGTTGTTGTTTAATTATACAGATATCTATCTTGCCACTGATTCTCTTGCGTTTTCTTTCGACATACGGCTTTGATGAACTTTACGATTTACTTCTTCTTTCGTTGTAAACGTTGCATTTATAACCATTTCTTTGCTACACAATCTTCATAGCCACTAAAGCATTCAGTCTCTTTAATTGTCAATTACTTCCTTAACATTATTGATCAATACAAGTCTATACTTCTATAATCGGGAACATTAGATTACCTGTCATTCATTGTAACAACAACTCCACAGTCTCTGATAATATCCATTCTCTAATAAATGTCTTCTAATTTTCTTTATATAGACCAATACTAGTATTAAATTCTAGTCCTTAACTTAAAGGCGTGGAATGTAAATCGTGACCTCACTACAAGTTCCGAATCTCAACTCAACGCGTCACTTTGAATCCGTGAATAATTTATGCAATTACTGCACTTAGCCTGGTTATAATTAGAGGTAATTGAAGTTGGTAATGCGGTTTCTGTAAGGAATTTGTAATGGGTAACTTCTTTAGTAGTTCTGGATTTTGAGATTGGGAATTAGGTAAGATTGTTATTGTGTGAGTATATTCTAGGACTTTCTTTGAACTTATAGGGCTAAAATGTAAGGAAAATAAAACAAGAAAATTATGAAAGGCGTATTTAACGAAAGATTATTTCGTTAGACATCAGATCATTGTTTTGTTATAACAAGTTATATTTTTTGTTCATGTTCGTGTGACAAAAACTAAACAGGACAAAAAGCAACCTAAGCAACTTTTTGTTATAATAAGATGTTTTTTTAGCAATATTAGCGATACTATAAAGTACTAGCTTTCCACCCGCAGCTTCGCCCGCGCAGTCAAAGAAAAACCCGCATAGTTCCCGTTCCCGTGGGATTTCCGGGATAAAACCTATCCTATTTCCCGGGGTAAAAAGTAGCCTATGTCCTTTCTCGGGTATCAAAATATCTCTATACCAAATTTCATGCAAATTGGTTCAGTAGTTAAGGCGTGATTGAGTAACAGATAGACAGAGATACTTTCGCATTTATAATATTAGTATGGATTCTGTGGAAATATCACAATAGAGTATAAACTTTTTTGAAAGTTAATTGAAGCCATGGCCAGGACATGTAGCTTAAATATTATGTACCATCTCTTTATTTTTTTGTACATTTCATAACTCATATAAATAACAATCAAATAAAAAGAAAACATATAGTTAAAGTAAGCACGATTCATTTCACTATAATATACTTAATAGTTCTAAATTTCAACGTGGAATGTTCAATGATTATTGAATACTGACCATGCTTATAACTTAATAAATATAATAATATAAGCCACGAGCATAGTAAGTTGATCTTCATCAGCACATCTCGGCTGCATCGTTTATAATGTAAATCATTTTCACCTCGGTATATTATTCCTCCATTCGAGTTTAGTGAAAGCTCGCGAAATTGCTTTCATGTATATTTTAGCTCCTAGAAATAGATTGAAATGGATTAGACTTAGGGCGCTTGTGCACTACAAGGAATTTTACTGTCCGGCATTCCGATTTTTTACGGTCCGGTGTGGCATGAAAAAACCGATGAATTGCTTGTGCACCTGTCCGTCTTTACTCGGATCAGTGCGGTACAGTTCAAGGAAGTATGGCGGCATAATGCTATCATAAATGATTGTTTTCGCATTTTACAAGAAACGAGTAAAAATATAGAAGGTGAAATATTATATTACTTCGTTATAATAAAAGTAAAGTTCCGTAAGAGATTTAAAATGCGTGTTTCACTTATTTATTTTAATCGGTGACGAGCTAAATCTATTCCCACTTGAACTTTAACTTACCAACACTTACTTAGATAATAATTATAGGTCAATGCTTGGTCAATGTATATAAAATAACAATACCGACTTCTCAAATCTCATTGCCAGCTAAAAGAAAGTAAAACAAGAGCTTGCTTTCAATTGGCATATGCAATAAAAACAGTAATATCCAAGCAAGTGGGCACTCGAAAACAATTATACCTACAGCGACTCGTAAACTCAAAAAACCATCCGGAATAGGGAAAAGTAAAATGTCGGACAGTAAAATTACGTATGGTTTTTTGTGTCTACGAGTCGCTGTAGGTATAATTGTTTTCGAATGCCCACTTGCTTGGATTTTACTGTTTTTACTGCATATGCCAATTGAAAGCAAGCTCTTGTTTTACTTTCTTTTAGTTGGCAATGAGATTTGAGAAGTCGGTATTGTTATTTTATATAGATTGACCAAGCATTGACCTATAATTATTATCTAAGTAAGTGTTGGTAAGTTAAAGTTCAAGTGGGAATAGCTTTAGCTCCTCGTCACCGATTAAAATAAATAAGTGAAACACGCATTTTAAATCTCTTACGGAACTTTACTTTTTATTATAACGAAGTAATATAATATTTCACCTTCTATATTTTTTAATCGTTTCTTGTAAAATGCAAAATCAATCATTTATGATAGCATTATACCGCCAAACTTCCTTGAACTGTACCGCACTGATCCGAGTAAAGACGGACAGGTGCACAAGCAATTCATCGGTTTTTTCATGCCACACCGGACCGTAAAAAATCGGAATGCCGGACAGTAAAATTCCTTGTAGTGCACAAGCGCCCTAAGAATGTTTTATTTAGAGTCTGGTAAAAATGCTAGGTTCTGAAGTAAATTCTTATATTACTTGAAATAATATCAGTGATATGTACCTACTTATGTAAACGAAGGTCTATAATTAGGTGTATTTTTAGCTACTATTAGATGACTTTAAATCATCCCTACAAATATTATAAATGCGAAGGTAACTCTGTCTGTCTGTCTGTTACGCTTTCCCGCTTAAACCACTCAACCGATTTTGATGAAATTTGGCACAGACAATCTATAGACCCTGAGAAAGAACATAGGCTACCTTTTATCAAAACACCACGCGGGCGAAGCCGCGGGCGGAAGCTAGTTATTTATATAAAAAGAGGTTGCATGTAACTCATTAAAAGCATTTATGTTTTATCCCAATGAAATATACTTTTCCTTCCAACAAGATTTGTGTAAAAATATTGAAATAAACAAACAGAAAACATAACCATACTAGGTATATTTTTGCTTCCGTAAAAGGTTTCGATAGAGTGTCGTGTCAAGGCATCCATCGTTTATTTTGTGAAAATAAAAATTGTTTACGCAAAATAAATTGCTTGCACGTCTCATATTACTGTGCAAAATATTTGATACGGACACGAAGCTGAAATATTTATTTTCCTTAAAATATATTTACGCAGTACGACATCTTTTTTCCTAGTAAAAAATTCACTTAACTGGTTTTAAAAGGTTGAGCTTTTGAAGGATATTATGTTTTTCGTTAGATCGATTTCACAATTGCTTTTGTCAGGTGGAATATATCATTTTAAAATGTTTTTTATAAGTATTTTATTCCTTATAATGTGTCGACACTTATTACAAAAAGCGAAGAAATTTGTAATTATGTGAAGCTTTTTGTAAAAGTCAAATAAACTTTTATTAGATAAATTGGTACCTATATCCTGCAAATTTAATTAAATGAACACAATATTATCAGAGAATATTCTAATACCAATTTGAACAAAATAACATCATTTAAGCTATCCAATACTCAAGTGACTAATGAATAGGACATTAATTTACTTTGGCTAAATTATTGCTACACATTTAGCAATTTATATAATACTCCCAAGGGTCATTTAAATCAATGAGTATAATTCAGGTGAACTAACAACGGATCA
Source organism: Colias philodice (assembly GCF_061535455.1). Lineage (NCBI taxonomy): Eukaryota > Metazoa > Arthropoda > Insecta > Lepidoptera > Pieridae > Colias > Colias philodice. The sequence goes on from NC_143096.1 coordinate 11,146,021, forward strand.
GATAGCTGTAGTTTAGAAGATTAAACTTAATAAGTGTTTTGTTTGTGTATCTCTACATATTATAAAACTAAGTCGCTTCCCGTAGTCTGTCTGTCTCTATGTAAGTTTAGATCCTTAAAACGACGCAACGGATTTTGATGCGGTTATTATAAATAGAGTGGTTAGAGAGGAAGGTTTTCATATAAGTTTTAGACAATAATACCGGAGCCGCGGGCGAAAAGCTTTTTCTTACATAACATGTTAATGATCATTTTTATAAATCAAATCATTTGCAACCATTGTACGTAGTACAAATTGATCATACCATGATTATTTTAAGCGGTAAATTAACAATGATTTAAAATCTTTATCTGGATTATGCATTTGTGAATATTTAAACTGGCCAATGTAGTTATTTAGCTAAATAAAGAAATATAAGAGTCCTTGGACTCACAAAAAGTTTCCTACTTTTAATCTATAAAAGAAAGTCGTGTTAGTTACTCCACTTATTACTCAAGAACAGCTGAACCGATTTAGCTGAAAATTGGTAGGGAGGTAGTTTAGAGCCAGAAGAAGGACATAGGATACTAAATATGTACCACGGGCGAGGCCGGGGCGGACCACTAGTTATTTATATCTAAAAGTTTTGGAGAACAAGCAAGCATTCCAACTGCATTTGCGAAGACTTCTTTATGTATTCAAAGGATCTTTCAAATGAATTTCTTTGATGAGTTTCAAGCGTTTTGTTCTATTCGTTTTAGTTTTAATTACTGAAGCAACTTCATTTTATTACAAACAATAAAGGAATAAACATTTATCAAGGAAATTGCTTGGTTTCTCAAGGAAAGTCTTAAAAGTCTTAGAAATTATTAAAATATGACGTATACATTTATCATTAAGATGTTTAATAGCTAGACACAACAATCATAATAATATCATAAAATCGCTCTGTTACTATGTAGAAGAAAGATAAACAAACATATTTTCGCATTAATAATATTCAATTATTGAAGAAAAAATTCTTTAGGCGCATTGATAGTAAAATTTCAAGGTCGCGTCATAGCAATACCATCACGTCATGCAATCAGTCAAGCAATGGACGTCCACTGCTGGACAAAGGCCTCCCTCAGCATGGAGCAAGGCGATGATTTTGGTATCTTTGAATTTTTTCCAAAAAAATGTTTCACTTATGACACAATATGCTCTTTTTTTAATCGCATAATTTATAAAATTTATCAGTCTACATTTCACATACATTACACTGTAAATTACGCTGTAAATTTTATATTATTGTGTTTGTGTTATACCTATATTATGTTAATACTTATATTTTATATTTTTGCTCTGCCCTACTCCTTTCCTTTAATTTAATTTATCTCCGTACGTCTGGTTGTCTGGAAGAAATCGCTGCATAGCGATAAGACCGCCAATTGTTTGAATGTATTCCTGGGTTAAGTTTTATTGTAACTTTCAATAGCAAGCAATAAAGAATTAATAAATAAATAAATACATTGTATGGATAATGAACACAAATTATTTAACTACACAATGCTATGTGTAAATGGTCCATGAATGTCTGTTGAATTTGGGGCGTAATTTGCATATGAAAGCCTTCTGATTGTTGTCTATTTAGGGTTAACATTGGATGGTTTAATGTCTAGTGGGATAGTAGAGGTGATAATTATATTTAATTAACCGACTTCAAAAAAAATGAGGAGGTTATAAATTCGGCCGGTAGGTTTTTTTTTTATGTATGTACACCGATTACTCCGAGGTTTCTGAACCGATTTACGTGATTCTTTTTTTGTTCGATGCGGGATGGTGTCGAATTGGTCCCATAAAAATTTTATTCGGATAGGCCTAGTAGTTTTTATTTTATGAGCATTTTTGTCTGTATTTGTAAATGTTGCAAGTGCAAGTTTGAAGTCGGTTGTTTTTAACGCAGCATCACTTGTTTAAAATCAAATAAATAAATTTTCACACACGGCACGATTTGATACCACACTTATGGCCGTTCCCAATATTCAAACTACGGTTATAGATAGGCAGCTATCTCCGATAGCTAGTAAGGTTCTATCTATCGTAAGATAGATACGATATTGGGTACGGCCATTACTGGCTGACAGCTGTCAAAACGTTATTGGGACGCTCAAATAGACAAATTCAAAGAGAAAAAGATACCTCTAGTAAGCAGTTAGTCCTCCAGACGATAGATAGCGATCAGAGATAGGTTAGCTTATCGCTAGTAAGCTTATTGGGACGCCAAAACAAAAGATAGATAGCATTTTCTATCTTTAGTAGGGTCAAACCGAAGATAGATACGATATTGGGAACGGCCATAAGCTTTCGCTTGTGTTATGAAAACAAGATGATAATGATAAACATACATACTTATATAATTTTAAATAAATACTTATACTTATAGATAACTAGCTTTCCACCCGCAGCTTCGCCCGCGCAGTCAAAGAAAAACCCGCATAGTTCCCGTTCCCGTGGTATTTCCGGGATAAAACCTATCCTATTTCCCGGGATAACAAGTAGCCTATGTCCTTTCTCGGATATCAAAATATCTCTATACCAAATTTCATGCAAATTGGTTCAGTAGTTAAGGCGTGATTGAGTAACAGACAGACAGACAGAGTTACTTTCGCATTTATAGTATTAGTATGGATCCACATCCAGACACAGAGCAAACTTCTATGTTCATCACACAAAGAAAAAGTAAATAAGTGAATGGATAATAATAAATGTTATATTTAAAAACGTGAAGATACGAAACAATATTACAGTTGTTCAAAGGATTACCTACTTGAAGTCTTATTTATCTGTCGAAAATTTAAATTCCAAGTAGTAGTTGCATAAATAAACGACTGGCAAGAACATGCACAATGAAACAGACCTTATAGACCGGGATCCCTCGCCCTTTTTCGTAAGTGATTACTAACAAGCTAAATTTTCGTCAGTAGCTTCATTTTGACGAGACGCCCAACATTAGCTAGTACAAAAATTTCGTAAGTGGTAGCTAACAGGGGTAATGAGAACATAATTTGTTGATTTAGTGGTTATCAAAAATTCATTACTAACTGGTTTTTTTATTTATTATTATTAAGATTCACTTTTGACAATTAGAAAGAACTAAAGAGATAAAGCAAAAATTTGTTGAGAAAGTCATTAAAATACACAAAGAGTTACTCGGCTACTTTAAATTTTAAAATTGTTTCATAAAAATGTCAAGTGATGCTGCAGTTTAGTATAATATGAGAATTTTTACAATATTTTTAAAGCTATGAAAGCTTGTGGAGTGCTTTGTTTAGACTAGAGCCTCGTGTTTTAAAACCAGAAGTAATAGAGTCGGTAGATTGAAAAGGCTTAACGTTTTGTATGTGGGACGATTTAATGTTGAATCTTTTTTATATTTGGTTTCCAAGTTTTAAAGTGCGAAACATTTCAAATAAAAAATTTATCGACCTTGTTTTATCAAACTGCAGTCATATAGTGAAGTCCCATGCCCCCGAGTTGGGTATGGGCAGATGCATTATACATCTGTTTCATTGATCGATTTTCTTGAGGGACAAGGTGATCTAGCCTTCTGTGTGTAGGACACAGATCAAGACATTTTTTTTTCTTTTTTTCCACCCGGTATCGAACCCAGGACCCCTTGGTGTTACGCTCACGCGTCAACCACTGTACCAAGGAGGCGGCTACTGTACCAAGGAGGCGTCTGCTGTACCAAGGAGGCGGCAAGTCATATTATCATCTTTAGGGCTGATTTTTCAATGCTTGGATAAAACTTATCCGTCCAATAAAGTAGTAAGTACACGATAATATTAAAATGTCACGTAAACTGTCAAATACGGGCACTTAGAATACGTTTTTAAAATGGTAGTTTTATACATTATTCGACGAATAAGTTTTATCTAAGCATTGAAAAATCGGCCCTAAATTATTTTGATTTAAACATAATAGATATCTCCCACTTGCCAAAGGTCTGGTAGAGGAAAAAAGTGTAAAGCGAAAATTTAATTTAACCTACAGATATATCTTGAAATTTCCATATCTTGACTTGCATTACTTTAGCTATCCACTACTACTATCCCTTGAATTATAACTTCATAATTCATATTCCTGAAACCATTTTGCTTCCTGCTTACGTAGAACATGTAAAATATTCTAAGATTACATTATTTGCATGAAAAAGGGAGTAACTGAGCAGCATATGTTATGTAAAACGTAACTTACAGTGGTTAAGTCAAAGTGAGGAAACATAAATATTAATTTGGTTTGTGGAATATCGAAAAAAGAAGGAATATAAACTTCACACAAAATGTTTGTTTTAGGTCCGATTTTTCAATGCTTGGATAAAATTTATCCGTCCAATAAAGTATAACACAATAATATTAAAATGTCATGTAAACTGTCAAATACGGACAATTAGAATACGTTTTTAACATGCTAGTTTTATACATTATTCGACGAATAAGTTTTATCCAAGCATTGAAAAATCGGCCCTTATTGTAATTAAAAATTATTTCTCTAAATAAATAAATAAAATACAAAAGAATTTGGATTTCAAATATTATAATTTTGAATGAAGAGAGAAATACCTACTGATAATCATACAATTTTAAGTACCAAAAATGTTCTCCTACAAACTTTGCGTAGGTATGTAATAACATAGAGCTAAATCTAAATTTATATATATTCTTTGCATCTTACTACAATTCGTCAGGGAAACAGTGAATCAAAGTTCATATTAAAATTATTCGACAGCCGACCCCAATATAAACGTTCCAACAGCCAGAGTTAAAAGTTAAAATAGAAAATTTTCAGACATCGAGGTTTTCTGTAGTCTTGGTAACAGAATCTCGTTCTGAATTTGTTGCATATTAATACAAATACAAATAATTTGTTTATTGATACAATCCCTACTAATATTATAAATGCGAAAGTAACTCTGTGTGTCTGTCTGTCTGTTACGTTTTCCCGCTTAAACCTCTCAACCGATTTTGATGAAATTTGGCACAGATAATATTTAGACCCTGGGCTACCTTACCATTCCCTTTTATTGCGAAAAAACACCACGCGGGCGAAGCCGCGGGCGGAAGCTAGTTATCAATAAATTGGTAATAGTAAGTAGCACTTTCCAATTTTTATAGCAAACTTCCTAAAGATGAAAAAAAGCTTGTTACGATTTACATTATTACATGACACCAATTCCTGAAATGTGGCTGAATGGCTAATTGACTATTGAACTTTCTTTTTTCGCAAGTTGTAGCATATGTCTTTTTTCGTGTATAAAAATATACTCTAAAATATAATTATTTTATTTTTTCGAGACAGAAAGTCTTACAATCGATTTATGCCAGAATTTTACTATACCTATCCTCAATTTATTTCATTTTTTCAGCGTTTTTCGTTTTTAACAGTTTGAATAAAACTTCGATTGACTTATGAAATTAACTTCTAAAAACATGTACTAAACTACATTATATAATCCAACCAACGTACAAAGTAAAGATTCATCTGATATTTCGGGACATAAAATATAATATAAACAATAATTATGTGAGCTTTACACTTCTTAATTGGCAATTACCTCGCCATTGTTAAGTTTTAATCACATTTTAACACTGCGTGTGGTTTCAATGGGCTATTTAGCTGTTGAATATACGACTAAATAAGCTTTACTTCTAGAAGTCTAGGAAATTTAAATTAAATATATCATACACTAGGTTTCCGCCCGCGGCTTCGCCCGCGCAGTTCCCGTTCCCGTGGGATTTCCGGGATTGCGTCATTTACCCGGGATAAAAAGTAGCCTATGTCCTTTCTCGGGTATCAAAATATCTCCATACCAAATTTCATGAAAATTGGTTCTGTAGTTTAGGCGTGATTCAGTAACAGACAGACAGAGTTACTTTCGCATTTATAATAGCTGTGTTTTACCTGAAAATAAAACACATATTAAATACTTACCTATATTTGAAGCTTACTTCATTGAGAAGGCACCTAGCTTTTTCCGCCTATTCTTCCCTCTCTTTCCGTTGTATGTATGCTATCTCTCTCGCACACCTCTCCACCAGGTGGCGGGGCGCACGATAATGTCGGGCGCTGGATGTTTTTCATTGAGTCGAAATCCACAACAGGTGGACGTTAAGTGTAAGCTTCAAATATAGGTAAGTATTTAATATGTGTTTTATTTTCAGGTAAAACACAGCTATTAAACACTTGACCGTAATTTGAAGCTTACTTCATTGAGACCTGCTTGTTACCCACCTGGTGTACAATATATGGACGCCAATGTGAATTTGAATACATAAGTAATTACTTATTTCTTTATTTGAAAGAGTAAGGTGTGCAGATAGTATACCTACCAATAAATCACACAAATTTTTATATTATACATATAATATATTAACAATCCCAGATGAAAAGTTAATCAAATAAGAACCAAAAAGTTAATCATAATGATTAAAAGTATTAGAACTTATGAGATTGGTTCAAGCGTACTTTAGTTAACCTTTTGGGCTTGAAAAGTTAAAGTTACTACAATTTTCACTATCTTTAGCGTAAATCTGCGAAAGCGCCAGTAACGACTTTCAATTACGCATTTAGATGTTACTTACAAAATGAAGCAACAGCTGATCCCGACGAGGCAAAAATACCTCAAACTCAAACCTTTATTTATTCAATTAGAACTCTGTAGAAGCACAATTGAATCATCTTAACATAGAATTACCACCTGTCTCAACTCACACAGTTTTAACCCAACCTGCTACAAGCGGACAAGAAGAGAACTTGGTCCTTACTTTTGGGGTCAGAAATAAATTTAAAAGGTCACCCCTTGAATACGGCAATAAAATATCAAAACAGGTAAACGGTTTTAATTATAATACAGATTTTTAACATCCAACCAAACCGTGCGGTATCTATTAATGTTTAGAGCCAACGCCACCAATCATAATCTAAACATGGCTAGTACTTTCAGTACAATGCATGAATTATTTATTTAAAACTGATAGGTCATAAACTCTGTACTGGAAACAAATATACTGAACTTAAGAGACTAAAATGATAAGGAGCTTATCTGTGTCCCAAAACTGCAATTACTACAGCCAAGTACGTTACTTTTAATCAATTCGGTTTTAAGATATAATTATGATTTACATCAGAACTTATATACCGAAAGCCTCGGGACTACATAACGTGACTTATCTTCTTATCTTCTTATTATAATATACAAGTAGGTAGTTCTTGTATCGAAATAATCTTAGTTCTTGTATCAAAAAATAGCGTAGTTTAATAAGTGTTTAGTGTTTGGCACCGACTTCAAACCTATACAGTGAATAATAACACAACTAAATAATATTTAGTAATTAATTATTTTTTACTTTTCCGTTTTTGAAGTCGGTTTTTTTTAAAGTAGTTATTTTAATAGTGTAACGATATCTTATTCGATACACCCTTTGACTGTATAGTCCTATGGCTTTCAGTTAGATATTTTTAGTGCCGAAAGCATAATGAATTGGATTTTAAACGAAGCTACTAAAAAGACTTGAAGTTTTCAATATGTTTTATACATCTTCACACATATTTTATTGTCTTGAACAGTTTATTATGAAAAGTCACCGCTATTGATTAGACACCTCAAATAAATAAAATTCGGGATCACGTTTCAAAAATTTAACCAATATTTGAATAAGTAATTTATAAGCAGTTTCGACTGACTGTAGAATCGCTGTTAGCAGATGTAACAAATGGACAGGAAATTCGAATGCATTTTCAAATGACTGAAGATTTCTGCCCTGGGATGAGCCGCGAGCTGCTTGCAGCTCGCGCACCACGCACCTTCGAAGGTGGACAGCCCCCCGGAATAGAAAATATTTGAATGGGAAATTTATAAGCACTTCCGATTGACTGTAGAATCGCTGTTAGCAGATATTAACAAATTGACGGGGAATTTTAATGCATTTTCAAATGACTGAAGATTTCTGCCCTGGGATGCTTCCGCACCACGCTCCCTCGAAGGTCGACAGCATTCCAGAATAGAAAATTTATGAATTGGGAATTTATAAGCACTTCCGATTGACTGTGGAATCGCAGTTAGCAGAAAATTATAAATGGACTTGGAATTCTAACACATTTCCTAATGACTGCCCTATTGCTTCAACCCAGGGGCAAAAGGGGCTCGCGGGCTGCTTGCAGCCCGCGCACAACGCACCAGCTAGTTATAATATATAAAGCTACACTACCACTGACTCACTGACATCGCTTTTCTCGGAAACTATGCGGAAAGTTGGGGGGATTTAGACGTGATCGTGTAGAGGTGCGCCGATCGACCAGAGGAAAAATATAGCGATCTCGGTCACCTTCGAAAACCAAGTGGACCCCTGGAGGTGCGCAAAAACGGTGGTACCTGGAGGGGGGGTGTCTGAACAAAAAATGCTCGGAACTGGTGGCGATTACCAGGGGTGGTGGAAAAATGGGGATTTTCTCGAAAACAAGATGGCCGCCGTACTTTGCCAAAATCGCCGTTTATGAATCCTTACGTCTCAAATTTGGCACACGTGCTCTGTTCGAGCCGGCGAATCGATCGGTGCCCCGTTCGAGTGGCTCCGGGCCCCGGTTTCCAACTTTCATACATTGGAAAATCCAACGGCCCGCGGAAACGGTGCGAGTTGGGTGGGGGGTGTCGGAACTAAAAATGATCACCACCCTGGGACGCTACCAGGGAGCCATAGTGGGTCGCTCGATTTTGGAATTTTTCCATTTTTGGCGCAAACATAAAAACGTAAATTTAGACGAGGTGGCGCAACGGAGAAACACACCAATGATGCATTCATACTCGCCCAGCTCCCAGGATATCCAGAAAAATCCGAAATTTTGAACTTTCTCACAGCCCGCGGAGACGGTCAACGGCCCGCGCAAACGGTAGCAGCTACATCTGGGGTGCTCAAACTAAATGTGTAGTAGACCTCGAGCAATTACCACAGATAGTGAAAAAAATTCAAAATGGCGGAAAAAATGGCCGCCGCCATACAAATGCTAAAACGGCCATCGCTGGTCCGATCGCGCTGAAACTTGGCACAGGGGCTTTAATCGAGCCGCACATTAAGTTGGCATACTCATCATCGAGTTTCCATCGCTGGTTTCCGAGTTTCATACAACGCGAAATTCGACGGCTCTCCGAAACGGCGCCAGATAGGTGGGGGGTGTAGAACTAAAAAATGATCAGGAAGATGGGGCGCTACCAGGGCAATGGAGAAATTTCAAATTGGACGCAATTTTTTTTTCAAAAATGGCCAATTTTTCAAAGCAAGATGATGGCGCCGATTACTTTACGATCGGTCTGAAAATTGACTTATGTGCTCTAATCGGCCAGATTTACAAAACTGCATACTCAGAATCTCACTCCGACCCTCGGTTTCCATTTTCCATACATCACGAAATTCAACGGCTCTCTGAACCGGTGGCAGGTAGGTCGGGGTCGCCGAAGTAAAAAATGCTTCAAAACCTGGTCCGCTTCCAGGCATATAATTGTTTTTGTTAAAAAGCGAAATTTTTTTTTTCGAAAATTTTGTATGGAAATTTCCATAGTAGGAAGGGTAATTGAATAGCAACGGCAAAAGACGGCACCGCGGGCTGCTTGCTGCCCGCGCACCGCGCAACCTCGAAGGTCGACAGCCTCCCGGAGTAGAAAATATTTATTAACTTTTGAACTACCGCACGAGCCAAGCGAGCGAAGCGAGCGAATCACGGTAGCGGCTGGCGTAAATATTCAAATAGGTAGCGAGGAGCGAAGCGACGAGCGAGTTAGGTTAACTTTTGAACTACCACACTAGCCAAGCGAGCGAAGCGAGCCAGTCACGTCAGCGGCCGGCGTAAATATTCAAAGAAGTAGCGAGGAGCGAAGCGACGAGCGATTTAGGTTAACTTTTGAACTACTGCACTAGCCAAGCGAGCGAAGCGAGCAAGTCACGTCAGCGGCCGGCGTAAATATTCAAAGAAGTAGCGAGGAGCGAAGCGACGAGCGAGTTAGGTTAACTTTTGAACTACTGCACTAGCCAAGCGAGCGAAGCGAGAAAGTCACGTCAGCGGCCGGCGTAAATATTCAAAGAAGTAGCGAGGAGCGAAGCGACGAGCGAGTTAGGTTAACTTTTGAACTACCGCACTAGCCAAGCGAGCGAAGCGAGCAAGTCACGTCAGCGGCCGGCATAAATATCCAAATAGGTAGCGAGGAGCGAAGCGACGAGCGCGTTAAGTAAACTCTTGAACAAAAGCGACTTTAGGGCGATTCCCACTCAAACAAAAAAACTACGTAGGTTAGGTTAGGTTAGGTTAGGTTAGAAAAAAAACGACTTCAAAAACAGAAAAGTAAGTTCTTATTTTTAGTGCCGAAAGCATAATGAATTTGATTTTAAACGAAGCTACTAAAAAGACTGAAGTTTTCAATATGTAATAATATACACATCTTCACACATTTATTGAGTGAATGAGCCAATCCTTCACGCTTTATAATCGTAGGACTTACACCAAGAGTAGTGTAGATTTTGTATCGAAAATAGCCAATTTTTTGTATCGCGAATAATGTTATTGAATTGCAAGTAGGTAGTTCTTGTATCGAAATAATCTTAGTTCTTGTATCAAAAAATAGCGTAGTTTAATAAGTGTTTAGTGTTTGGCACCGACTTCAAACCTATACAGTGAATAATAACACAACTAAATAATATTTAGTAATTAATTATTTTTTACTTTTCCGTTTTTGAAGTCGGTTTTTTTTAAAGTAGTTATTTTAATAGTGTAACGATATCTTATTCGATACACCCTTTGACTGTATAGTCCTATGGCTTTCAGTTAGATATTTTTAGTGCCGAAAGCATAATGAATTGGATTTTAAACGAAGCTACTAAAAAGACTTGAAGTTTTCAATATGTTTTATACATCTTCACACATATTTTATTGTCTTGAACAGTTTATTATGAAAAGTCACCGCTATTGATTAGACACCTCAAATAAATAAAATTCGGGATCACGTTTCAAAAATTTAACCAATATTTGAATAAGTAATTTATAAGCAGTTTCGACTGACTGTAGAATCGCTGTTAGCAGATGTAACAAATGGACAGGAAATTCGAATGCATTTTCAAATGACTGAAGATTTCTGCCCTGGGATGAGCCGCGAGCTGCTTGCAGCTCGCGCACCACGCACCTTCGAAGGTGGACAGCCCCCCGGAATAGAAAATATTTGAATGGGAAATTTATAAGCACTTCCGATTGACTGTAGAATCGCTGTTAGCAGATATTAACAAATTGACGGGGAATTTTAATGCATTTTCAAATGACTGAAGATTTCTGCCCTGGGATGCTTCCGCACCACGCTCCCTCGAAGGTCGACAGCATTCCAGAATAGAAAATTTATGAATTGGGAATTTATAAGCACTTCCGATTGACTGTGGAATCGCAGTTAGCAGAAAATTATAAATGGACTTGGAATTCTAACACATTTCCTAATGACTGCCCTATTGCTTCAACCCAGGGGCAAAAGGGGCTCGCGGGCTGCTTGCAGCCCGCGCACAACGCACCAGCTAGTTATAATATATAAAGCTACACTACCACTGACTCACTGACATCGCTTTTCTCGGAAACTATGCGGAAAGTTGGGGGGATTTAGACGTGATCGTGTAGAGGTGCGCCGATCGACCAGAGGAAAAATATAGCGATCTCGGTCACCTTCGAAAACCAAGTGGACCCCTGGAGGTGCGCAAAAACGGTGGTACCTGGAGGGGGGGTGTCTGAACAAAAAATGCTCGGAACTGGTGGCGATTACCAGGGGTGGTGGAAAAATGGGGATTTTCTCGAAAACAAGATGGCCGCCGTACTTTGCCAAAATCGCCGTTTATGAATCCTTACGTCTCAAATTTGGCACACGTGCTCTGTTCGAGCCGGCGAATCGATCGGTGCCCCGTTCGAGTGGCTCCGGGCCCCGGTTTCCAACTTTCATACATTGGAAAATCCAACGGCCCGCGGAAACGGTGCGAGTTGGGTGGGGGGTGTCGGAACTAAAAATGATCACCACCCTGGGACGCTACCAGGGAGCCATAGTGGGTCGCTCGATTTTGGAATTTTTCCATTTTTGGCGCAAACATAAAAACGTAAATTTAGACGAGGTGGCGCAACGGAGAAACACACCAATGATGCATTCATACTCGCCCAGCTCCCAGGATATCCAGAAAAATCCGAAATTTTGAACTTTCTCACAGCCCGCGGAGACGGTCAACGGCCCGCGCAAACGGTAGCAGCTACATCTGGGGTGCTCAAACTAAATGTGTAGTAGACCTCGAGCAATTACCACAGATAGTGAAAAAAATTCAAAATGGCGGAAAAAATGGCCGCCGCCATACAAATGCTAAAACGGCCATCGCTGGTCCGATCGCGCTGAAACTTGGCACAGGGGCTTTAATCGAGCCGCACATTAAGTTGGCATACTCATCATCGAGTTTCCATCGCTGGTTTCCGAGTTTCATACAACGCGAAATTCGACGGCTCTCCGAAACGGCGCCAGATAGGTGGGGGGTGTAGAACTAAAAAATGATCAGGAAGATGGGGCGCTACCAGGGCAATGGAGAAATTTCAAATTGGACGCAATTTTTTTTTCAAAAATGGCCAATTTTTCAAAGCAAGATGATGGCGCCGATTACTTTACGATCGGTCTGAAAATTGACTTATGTGCTCTAATCGGCCAGATTTACAAAACTGCATACTCAGAATCTCACTCCGACCCTCGGTTTCCATTTTCCATACATCACGAAATTCAACGGCTCTCTGAACCGGTGGCAGGTAGGTCGGGGTCGCCGAAGTAAAAAATGCTTCAAAACCTGGTCCGCTTCCAGGCATATAATTGTTTTTGTTAAAAAGCGAAATTTTTTTTTTCGAAAATTTTGTATGGAAATTTCCATAGTAGGAAGGGTAATTGAATAGCAACGGCAAAAGACGGCACCGCGGGCTGCTTGCTGCCCGCGCACCGCGCAACCTCGAAGGTCGACAGCCTCCCGGAGTAGAAAATATTTATTAACTTTTGAACTACCGCACGAGCCAAGCGAGCGAAGCGAGCGAATCACGGTAGCGGCTGGCGTAAATATTCAAATAGGTAGCGAGGAGCGAAGCGACGAGCGAGTTAGGTTAACTTTTGAACTACCACACTAGCCAAGCGAGCGAAGCGAGCCAGTCACGTCAGCGGCCGGCGTAAATATTCAAAGAAGTAGCGAGGAGCGAAGCGACGAGCGATTTAGGTTAACTTTTGAACTACTGCACTAGCCAAGCGAGCGAAGCGAGCAAGTCACGTCAGCGGCCGGCGTAAATATTCAAAGAAGTAGCGAGGAGCGAAGCGACGAGCGAGTTAGGTTAACTTTTGAACTACTGCACTAGCCAAGCGAGCGAAGCGAGAAAGTCACGTCAGCGGCCGGCGTAAATATTCAAAGAAGTAGCGAGGAGCGAAGCGACGAGCGAGTTAGGTTAACTTTTGAACTACCGCACTAGCCAAGCGAGCGAAGCGAGCAAGTCACGTCAGCGGCCGGCATAAATATCCAAATAGGTAGCGAGGAGCGAAGCGACGAGCGCGTTAAGTAAACTCTTGAACAAAAGCGACTTTAGGGCGATTCCCACTCAAACAAAAAAACTACGTAGGTTAGGTTAGGTTAGGTTAGGTTAGAAAAAAAACGACTTCAAAAACAGAAAAGTAAGTTCTTATTTTTAGTGCCGAAAGCATAATGAATTTGATTTTAAACGAAGCTACTAAAAAGACTGAAGTTTTCAATATGTAATAATATACACATCTTCACACATTTATTGAGTGAATGAGCCAATCCTTCACGCTTTATAATCGTAGGACTTACACCAAGAGTAGTGTAGATTTTGTATCGAAAATAGCCAATTTTTTGTATCGCGAATAATGTTATTGAATTGCAAGTAGGTAGTTCTTGTATCGAAATAATCTTAGTTCTTGTATCAAAAAATAGCGTAGTTTAATAAGTGTTTAGTGTTTGGCACCGACTTCAAACCTATACAGTGAATAATAACACAACTAAATAATATTTAGTAATTAATTATTTTTTACTTTTCCGTTTTTGAAGTCGGTTTTTTTTAAAGTAGTTATTTTAATAGTGTAACGATATCTTATTCGATACACCCTTTGACTGTATAGTCCTATGGCTTTCAGTTAGATATTTTTAGTGCCGAAAGCATAATGAATTGGATTTTAAACGAAGCTACTAAAAAGACTTGAAGTTTTCAATATGTTTTATACATCTTCACACATATTTTATTGTCTTGAACAGTTTATTATGAAAAGTCACCGCTATTGATTAGACACCTCAAATAAATAAAATTCGGGATCACGTTTCAAAAATTTAACCAATATTTGAATAAGTAATTTATAAGCAGTTTCGACTGACTGTAGAATCGCTGTTAGCAGATGTAACAAATGGACAGGAAATTCGAATGCATTTTCAAATGACTGAAGATTTCTGCCCTGGGATGAGCCGCGAGCTGCTTGCAGCTCGCGCACCACGCACCTTCGAAGGTGGACAGCCCCCCGGAATAGAAAATATTTGAATGGGAAATTTATAAGCACTTCCGATTGACTGTAGAATCGCTGTTAGCAGATATTAACAAATTGACGGGGAATTTTAATGCATTTTCAAATGACTGAAGATTTCTGCCCTGGGATGCTTCCGCACCACGCTCCCTCGAAGGTCGACAGCATTCCAGAATAGAAAATTTATGAATTGGGAATTTATAAGCACTTCCGATTGACTGTGGAATCGCAGTTAGCAGAAAATTATAAATGGACTTGGAATTCTAACACATTTCCTAATGACTGCCCTATTGCTTCAACCCAGGGGCAAAAGGGGCTCGCGGGCTGCTTGCAGCCCGCGCACAACGCACCAGCTAGTTATAATATATAAAGCTACACTACCACTCACTCACTCACTCACTGACATCGGGTTTCTCGGAAACTACGGGGAAAGTTGGGGGGATTTCGACGTGATCGTGTAGAGGTTCTCCCAGTGACCACCGGAAAAATATAGCGATCTCGATCATCTTCGTAAACCAAGTGGACCCCTGGAGGTGCGCAAAGACGGTGATACCTGGAGGGGGGGTGTCTGAACAAAAAATGCTCAGAACTGGTGGCGATTACCAGGGGTGGTGGAAAAATGGGGATTTTCGCGAAAACAAGATGGCCGCCGTACTTTGCCAAAATCGCCGTTTATGAATCCTTACGTCTCAAATTTGGCACACGTGCTCTGTTCGAGCCGGCGAATCGATCGGTGCCCCGTTCGAGTGGCTCCGGGCCCCAGTTTCCAACTTCCATACAACATAAAATCCAACGGCCCGCGGAAACGGTGCGAGTTGGGTGGGGGGTGTCGGAACTAAAAATGATCACCACCCTGGGACGCTACCAGGGAGCCGTAGTGGGACGCTCGATTTTGGAATTTTTCCATTTTTGGCGCAAACATAAAAAGGTGCATATAGCCGAGGTGGTGCAATGGAGAAACACACCAATGACGTATTCATACTCGCCCAGCTCCCAGGATATCCAGAAAAATATGAAACCCTGAACTTTCTCACAGCCCGCAAAGACGGTCAACGTCCCGCGCAAACGGTAGCAGCTACATCTGGGGTGCTCGAACTAAACTTGGAGTAGACCTCGAGCAATTACCACAGATAGTGAAAAAAATTCAAAATGGCGGAAAAAATGGCCGCCGCCATACAATTTCTAAAACGGCCATTGCTGGGCCGATCGCACTGAAACTTGGCATAGGGGCTTTAATCGAGCCGCACATTAAGGTGGGATACTCATAATTGAATTTCCACCGCTGGTTTCCGAGTTTCATACAACGCGAAATTCGACGGCTCTCCGAAACGGCGCGAGATAGGTGGGGGGTGTAGAACTATAAAATGATCAGGAAGATGGGGCGCTACCAGGGCAATGGAGAAATTTCAAATTGGACGCCATTTTTTTTTCAAAAATGGCCAATTTTTCAAAGCAAGATGGTGACGCCGGTTACTTTACGATCGGTCTGAAAATTGACTTCTGTGCTCTGATCGGCCAGATTTACAAAACTGTATACTCAGAATTTCTCTCCGACCCCCGGTTTCCATTTTCCATACATCACGAAATTCAACGGCTCTCTGAACCGGTGGCAGGTAGGTCGGGGTCGCCGAAGTAAAAAATGCTTCAAAACTTGGTCCACTTCCAGGCATATAAATTTTTTTGTTAAAAAGCGAAATTTTTTTTTTTCGAAAATTTTGTATGGAAATTTCCATAGTAGGAAGGGATATTGAATAGCAACGGCAAAAGACGGCGCCGCGGGCCGCTTGCTGCCCGCGTACCGCGCAACCTCGAAGGTCGACAGCCTCCCGGAGTAGAAAATATTTATTAACTTTTGAACTACCGCACGAGCCAAGCGAGCGAATCACGGCAGCGGCTGGTGTAAATATTCAAATTGGTAGCGAGGAGCGAAGCGACGAGCGAGTTAGGTTAACTTTTGAACTACCGCACTAGCCAAGCGAGCGAAGCGAGCCAGTCACGTCAGCGGCCGGCATAAATATTCAAAGAAGTAGCGAGGAGCGAAGCGACGAGCAAGTTAGGTTAACTTTAAACTACTGCACTAGCCAAGCGAGCAAGTCACGTCCGCGGCCGGCGTAAATATTCAAAGAAGTAGCGAGGAGCGAAGCGACGAGCGAGTTAGGTTAACTTTTGAACTACCGCACTAGCCAAGCGAGCGAAGCGAGCCAGTCACGTCAGCGGCCGGCGTAAATATTCAAAGAAGTAGCGAGGAGCGAAGCGACGAGCGAGTTAGGTTAACTTTTGAACTACCGCACTAGCCAAGCGAGCGAAGCGAGCAATTCACGTCAGCGGCCGGCGTAAATATTCAAATAGGTAGCGAGGAGCGAAGCGACGAGCGTGTTAAGTAAACTCTTTAACAGTTTATTATGAAAAGTCACTGCCCACTATCGATTAGACACCTCAAAATGATGAAATTCGGGGATCACGTTTCAAGAATTTAACCAATATTTGAATAATAAGTAATTTATAAACAGTTTCGACTGACTGTTGAATCGCTGTTAGCAGATGTAACAAATGGACAGGAAATTCAAATGCATTTTCAAATGACTGAAGATTTCTGCCCTGGGATGAGCCGCGAGCTGCTTGCAGCTCGCGCACCACGCACCCTCGAAGGTATACAGCCCCCCGGAATAGAAAATATTTGAATGGGAAATTTATAAGCACTTCCGATTGACTGTGGAATCGCTGTTAGCAGATATTAACAAATTGACGGGGAATTTTTATGCATTTTCAACTGACTGAAGATTTCTGCCCTGGGATGCTTCGCGGGCTGCTTGCAGCCCGCGCACCACGCACCCTCGAAGGTGGGCAGCCTCCCGAAGTGGAAAATACTTGAATGGAGAATTTATAAGCATTACCTTTTGACTTTAGAATCGCTGTTAGCAGATGTAACAAATGGACAGGAAATTCGAATGCATTTTCAAATGACTGCCCTATTGCTTCAACCCAGAGGCAAAAGAGGCTCGCGGGCTGCTTGCAGCCCGCGCACCACGCACCCTCGAAGGTCGACAGCATTTCAAAATAGAAAATATTTGAATTGGGAATTTATAAGCACTTCCGATTGACTGTGGAATCGCTGTTGGCAAATAATAACAAATTGACGGGGGATTTTGATGCATTTTCAAATGACTGCCCTATTGCTTCAACCCAGGGGCAAAAGGGGCTCGCGGGCTGCTTGCAGCCCGCGCACAACGCACCAGCTAGTTATAATATATAAAGCTACACTACCACTGACTCACTGACATCGCTTTTCTCGGAAACTATGCAGAAAGTGGGGGGGATAACGACGTGATCGTGTAGAGGTGCGCCGAGCGACCAGAGGAAAAATATAGCGATCTCGATCACCTTCGAATACCGAGTGGACCCCTGGTGGTGCGCAGAAACGGTGCCACCTGGAGGGGGGGTGTCGGAACAAAAAATGCTCGGAACTGGTGGCGATTACCAGGGGTGGTGGAAAAATGGCGATTTTCGCGAAAACAAGATGGCCGCCGTACTTTGCCAAAATCGCCGTTTATGAATCCTTACGTCTCAAATTTGGCACACGTGCTCTGTTCGAGCCGGCGAATCGATCGGTGCCCCGTTCGAGTGGCTCCGGGCCCCAGTTTCCAACTTCCATACAACGTAAAATCCAACGGCCCGCGGAAACGGTGCGAGTTGGGTTGGGGGTGTCGGAACTAAAAATGATCACCACCCTGGGACGCTACCAGGGAGCCATAGTGGGTCGCTCGATTTTGGAATTTTTCCATTTTTGGCGCAAACATAAAAACGTAAATTTAGACGAGGTGGCGCAACGGAGAAATATACCAATGATGCATTCGTACTCGTCCAGCTCCCAGGATATCCAGAAAAATCCGAAATTTTGAACTTTTTCACAGCCCGCGGAGACGGTCAACGGCCCGCGCAAACGGTAGCAGCTACATCTGGGGTGCTCGAACTAAACTTGTAGTAGACCTCGAGCAATTACCACAGATAGTGAAAAAAATTAAAAATGGCCGAAAAAATGGCCGCTGCCATACAAATGCTAAAACGGCCATCGCTGGTCCGATCGCGCTGAAACTTGGCACAGGGCCTTTAATCGAGCCTCACATTACGTTGGCATACTCATCATCGAGTTTCCATCGCTGGTTTCCGAGTTTCATACAACGCAAAATTCGACGGCTCTCCGAAACGGCGCCAGATAGCCGGGGGGTGTAGAACTAAAAAATGATTAGAAAGATGGGGTGCTACCAGGGCAATTGAGAAATTTCAAATTGGACGTAATTTTTTTTTCAAAAATGGCCGATTTTTCGAGGCAAGATGGTGGCGCCGGTTATTTTACGATCGGTCTGAAAATTGACTTCTGTGCTCTAATCGGCCAGATTTACAAAACTACATACTCAGAATCTCACTCCGACCCCTGGTTTCCATTTTCCATACATTACGAAATTCAACGGCTCTCTGAACCGGTGGCAGGTAGGTCGGGGTCGCCGAAGTAAAAAATGCTTCAAAACCTGGTCCGCTTCGAGGCATATAAAAATTTTTGGTAAAAAGCGGAATTTTTTTTTTTCGAAAATTTTGTATGGAAATTTCCATAGTAGGAAGGATAATAGGAATATAGCAACGGAAAAAGATGGCACCGCGGGCTGCTTGCTGCCCGCGCACCGCGCAACCTCGAAGGTCGACAGCCTCCCGGAGTAGAAAATATTTGAATAAGTAGGTTATTTATAAGCAGTTTCGACTGACTGTGGAATCGCTGTTAGCAGTCTATAATAACAAATGGATAGGGAATTATAATGCATTTTCAAATCACTGAAGATTTCGTTACGTAAAGTACAAAATTTTACACAATTATATCAATATCTAAATTTTTACTTACATCAAAAGTTTTAATGAAACTTGAAAAAACACTTGAATGTGATTCGTAAATAGATAGGTAGGTATATATTTTTTTAGCTAACCGCGCGCCAGCGGCTTCGCCAGCGTAGTTGAAGAACCCGCATAGTTGTGAATAAAATAATAATATAGGTAATGAACCGAGATGAGTAATTTCTATTGATGTTATTAAAACAAGTAGGTATTAAAAAATCGAGGTTAAACAACCATATTTTTTTTTTCTCTACGAACGGATCTCACCAGTGTTGAGATTTCGACTCGGACTCGACTTATCGTAATTGACACAGTTAAACAGGACGAATAAATATTGACCATTGATTGCTATGGGGTCTATAAACCCATCGTATATTTGCATAACAATTTTTTTCAAAAATATTTAATGTGTAGAATCTAAGGTAGAAATGGACTGTTTAATTTTTTATTAAATATGTAAGTTACATATCGTTTCTGTAAATTTTGTTTTGTGTGCATTGTACAATAAAGTGTTTTCTATTTCTATTTCTAAGTGGGTAGGTACATAGATTTAAATAAAAATGATTCAAGTGCGAGTTGGACTCACAACACTAAGGTTTCCGTATAAGTATGAAACTTCACTATAAGACCTTGCCAAGATTGCTTAGGTATATCTACGGTTTTTATTATTTTTGTTGTCGAAGCGACATCGACATCATAATCTTTGAAATTTTCAAATGTAGGTATCAAGGTTCATGAGATCAGAGATGGTCATGATCATGGCCTGGTAGCAGATGGACAGACAGCCAGTCAGTAATATAGTTCCCTTTTTACCCTTTGAGTAGAGATTCTTAAAAACAGAAAATTATCATTGTTTATAAATTTTTAAAACAATAATATTCAAGATCTGTAGAACAAGTGTAGAACCTATTATACTATCTCATTAAACATGTAAGAATAGTAATAACTAATAAGTATTTATTTATAATGATTTTTTATTTCATTTAGCTTTTACCAATGTTGTACCTAATAAAAATTAAGTCTGAATAAAATGTACCTACCTACCCTCTTCAAATATTTATATGATTTCAAATCAAATTGGATTAATAAAAATTAATAATCAACAAGCATTCAATGAGAATTTTATAAATCAATATGTACTTACTTTAAAATATGCAATATGTAAAGTTATCTAACATTAAAATATATTTTAAAAAATTGTATGAAAGCAATTTAAATTATTTGTATAGCAATATATCTAAATCATTTGTTTCTACTTTATGAATATTATTACTAATAAGAGACACTTGATGAATAAGAAAATGAAACACATTAAAAAGTTTCCATTATAATATATTTACACTGAAAACATAATATCTAAACCACAATATTTATTTAATTTAATTATTATATGACTTTGTGTAGACTGTAGGTATAGGTACCATGTTTAAATCAATATTTTAATGATACAGTAACTTTTATTTCATATTTTTGTCAAGACTTTTGCAGGAATCCCAAGTTAAGTACCTATGTTGTTTTTGAAACATATTTTTTGGATAGATAGGTATATATATTAAATTTATGATGTTTGGTGAATTAAAATTGATAAAGAGTACGGCCACATTACTATACTCGGTTCCTTTTTTCTTATAGCAAACAATGCTGTTTAAAATGTAGACGGCTTATTTGCTTTATATTATAGTAAAAGAACTAAGAAGTATAAAATGTACAGTAACAATAGCTATCAAGTTTTCAGAGACATCATGGTTATTCAAATTGAAATTTATACACTATTTTTTCATCTATATAATACCATCAATACCATCAATGGTTCAATCAGTCTATGTTATTCAATATTAATAATACAAATAACTTTCTGGAATCTTTTATAAATTTATAATGTGAGCATCTGCAAATCATAAAACATTTCCATTATGTTTGGTAAATTCAACTTTTGTTTTTCTTCATTTTCATATTCTGATCTTATTAGATTTCACTTGTTTTACACTTGACATTGTAGTCTTCTTTCATCACAAAAATATATTATGTTTTAATTCATTGTTAACCATTGTTCGATTTTTATTCAATGACATGAAAACTTCTTATCCACTTCTTTTGGAATGATACATTGGCAAAACATATTTTTGTTATGCATAAATAACACATAATATTTTACATTATACACAAGAAGCCGTTTTCTTATTTGTTTTCGGAAAGTTGTTTGTTGTCATAAAATTATTCATTTGACGTTACAATGATCATTTAAAATTTGACATTAGTATCAATATATGTAGTAAAAAAGTGCATTAACAATTGAAAGACTTTAATTCATTAAATCTTTAAAAGAAATATAATGACGTAAAAATAAAACAGATTTAATGAAATAAAAAATTACGAGCACGTATAACTTTTTTCCAAGTGCATTTAAATTAAAACATTGCTATTATGACCAAAAAATGTATAATGTTGGCAGCATTGGATATATTTTTCTCAAATCAGAATAAAATTTATTAATTTGCAATTTATTTAAGACGATACGTTTTTGTTTACTTTAGAATAATTTTATAAATATTTTAGTTGTGTTTAATAATTATGATAATATTGATTTCTTATTTATGTTTATAAAAAGCATAATTTGACTTTTATATTTGATATTCAAGGTATTCATAGACACAGTCTTCTATAATTATTGTGTAATAATAAAAATAAATTAAACATTAGTTACTTGTTATTATTATATTTTATTAAAAGAAATAATAAATATATTTGTATTTAATATATTCAATAGGTATAGCATATTTTCGAAAAATAATTAAATATGAAAATAATTAAACATAAATTATTAGACTCCTTATGCTACGGCCACACTACCTTATCGTCTACCGGGCTGTTACCGCAATAATTATGGCATTATATTACCGTCTAAATTACTGCATGAACTGATGTGGTTACACTAGAGTTTACCTAGATATGTCGGTAATTATTGGCATTTACCGCAGCAAAAAAAATATTAGTTAATAATTAAAATATAATAGATATGGTTTCTGTAATAATTCATCAAGGATTCTTTCTTTTTCAAAATGATTTTTTCTTTTTCAAATCATCTATTGTACTTGGAAATGATAAATTTTGTTTGATCCGACGCCACGCATCATTGTGTACACTGCGATTTTTATAGTTCTTCTGTCGGGTATCCCAAAGAGAAGAATTCCAAGAATTCCAAAAATTAGCGCCATCGAGCGCTTTTTCATTTGACCACTCCATGTCGGTCGATACGTGCGTCGTCGGTGAGCTCATATTGCACACTGGACAAACGGAAGTGTGGCCGCATACGCAATAATTACCGCGGTTATTTTCTTTGATGTGCGAAAGAATACCGCCGCCGGAGCTATTGCCTACCGTCATTTGTCATATTGATTGGCATTGTAGAATTATGGCCATAAGTCGTGGTTACACTTATGTGTTGTTAAAGTTGTGGCAATAATTATTGGCATATCGCGGTAGTGTGGCCGTAGCATTACTAACAGTTGGATTTTAATATTTAAATACATATTATTGTTTCTAAATTATTTTATTATTATTTTAATATATTTTTTAGATTAGATTACGTATTTTAAATACCTATTTCTTATTAATTAAAATATATTTAAAAAAAAATACATAACTGTGAAATTGTCTATTCCCACTTTTTTCGTAATGTTTGCAATTATTTTTACTTCCGGAATAAAAGACCCCGCGCCCGCGCCAATTCTCTTCCATTAACATTTCGTCTGTTCACAGGGTAAGTCGATTTACATATTTTATTATTAATTAATTATTGGTCTCATATTGTACTTGGAGTGATTAATGATTTGAGTTTTATTGTTGTCTTTCTTTATACATTTTTCTTACTAACAATTAAATTTGTTACTTTAGGTAATTATTATAAAATATAAAAAGACTTCATTTCAATTCATGACGATTTATTCTTTTGTTTTTTTCAATGGTTTAATAAAAACAAGTGATGTCTGATTTTTAATGCTTTGTTTTTTTAAATAGTCATTTATCGTTTTCAGTAACTTCGAGATTCTACGTGACTTCGTGCCTCAACATGTTCCAAGCATCATCTAGCAACAATGGCGGCAACGCAGCGGCTATGGCGTGCATCGCTACCGGTAAGCTTTATTCAATTTATTAGGTTTAAAGTCAATTAATATGCCTACATATATATTTTCATAAGGCTCTGTTAGGTAGGTAATCAATCACTTTTATCTTTTTTTGTGCAAATTGAAATGTTCTGAATAAGTTGATACTTACCTACTTTTAATGCTTAATAACAAAGATTTTTTTTATAAAATTGGTATCTGATGTTTAACATCTTAATACCTACGTAATTACCGTTGTTGTCATGTGTGTCTATGTACTTACCTTATAGGTTACAGAATAAAGTCATTTTCTTTAACATAAAATAGAATAGAAGATAGTATTTTAAAATATATAATAATAAGTATAAATGTAGTAGGTAATAAGTCGGTAATATATTTTTTTCCTAATTTGTTGTACTTAAATCGAAATGCGCGGGAATCACGAACCGGCAACGCGCGCGACGAGCGGGCGCGCCGCGCGCCGCGGACGGCGTCGGTCGCCATTTTGTGTGATAGATATATTTATTATAAAAATAAATTAGATATTAGGTACTTAATTCATTAAAAATTGTAAATATCCTTAAAAAGTAAAAATATTATTAATTATTATAAATCATGAAATTGTCTCTGATCATTCAAACACATGTTAGGTATATCAATGTTCTGTATTTTAATTTTTAACGTATGTTATAAGGATACATACCTACCTATTTTCTTTTCAATGAAAGCTTTCTGCCAGTGAGTAGTTAAAATTGGTCCACCGCTTTAAAAATTTGTATGTAATTGAACGTATATTATATATTTTATTTTATATTTATTTATTTTTAACTTATCTGTGGGTATAGATAAAGTATTGATATTTTCGGTTTAATTTCAATTAATTATTCACATTCTTCACATTATGTAGCGAAGTTAATTAATTGAATAAGTAAGTAAATGTCAGAAAAAAGTTATTGTGGGTTATCCATAAGAGATAGACATAATATACATATTATATATAACCATCACGGACTTTTCTATAGACCTTTTCAATGTTTACAATACTTAGTATATTATTTTGATAAAACTCGTAGGGTTCAGCCTGCGTTTGCAATTTAATCCATCAGTCCTCGGAATCACAGACACAATAGAAAATCTATTGTGTCGCGCCCCGATCGGGGCTTACGGTGGTCAATGGGTTAAGCGGAAAAAATGCGTTTGATAAAATTATTTGCGACATCACATTAGAAACCTCAAAAATAACAGTACTTCTCCACTATTTAATGGATGTTATTATACACATAAACCTTCCTCTTAAATCACTCTTATCTACCTATAAAAAAAAACCGCATCAAAATCCGTTGCGTAGTTTCAAAGATTTAAGCATACAAAGGGACATAAGGAAATAGGGACAGAGAAAGCGACTTTGTTTAATACTATGTAGTGATAGTGATGTAGGTAGGTACTTACTTTCAACATTAAAGCGAGATTTATAAACCAGGTTTTAGAATTACATAGGAGACGGAAGGACGACTGAGTTGTATCATATACCTACTAGAGTCTAGAATTTTACTTGATAGGTAATGAGATTAATTTTAATTTGATATTACAAATATATAAGTTATATGTATACCTATACATGATTTAATAATTGCCAATAACAGTATGTAAACTATTTCCATAAAATAATAACATTCCATCATATTACGTAAGTACATAGTTTTGATAGGATTAAAATTAACATGATAAATAATTCTAGATATGTTTGATTATACGAGTATAATATTATACTGAAACGTAGATCGTCACGAATATTTTTTTTATAGATTGCGGGGTAAGGTAGAATGACGCCACATTTTCTATTCGTATTTCGTAACGAGCTTAGTATTTTTTTTAGAGTAGTTTCGACTCCTTTTTCATCTTGGATCTCATTCTCAACCCATATCTAATCGATTTAATATTTTTGTGTTACGAAATTTTAGAAATGAAGTAGTGATTTCACTAGGGATACTTTCTTTAACATATTTCATACGGATTTGTATTTTATAATCATAGGTACCTACAACGCATTATTCTTTGTTTGGGACATTTCAATTTGCTTAACAAATTATAAATAAATTGTGCGGCATTATATAAATATTATGTTACTTCTGACCTGATAAAATCTCATTCTGTTTTTATTATTATTTTAATCGGTCAAATTATTATTAAAGGGTCAACGCATCAAGCCGATCCCCGGTTTAAGGGTAACAACGCACAATGTGTCGCGATGGCAACATGCGCGGCTGTTTACTCTTCTATTCTAAATAGAGCCGTATTTTCTCAGGAAAATATTGACACTATTTTAGAATTTGGTGACATGTTATACATTCAAGTAAGACCACTTGGGGTTGCGCATAATCATCCTCATTTATATCCTGAAGAATTGCCTTCTGATATACGTGTAGGGACCTATTTGGCTAATATTAAATCGATGGCAGACAACGATAGTTGGATCGACAACGGACTGTTTCCCACATGTGACAGCGACATAGCCACTTACACTTTACAATTAAAATTAATCCTAAAAAATAAAATATTTCACACTGCACATAACGACTCCACACATAGCTACCTTTTCACCGGCGCTAATAATACGATATCTTTTTGGAGGTCAAATAATTCATATTTTATTTTTAATAGCCATAAAGTAGACGCGAATAATAAATACGTCCATAACTCGCATTCGGTAGGAGCCGCACGTCTCTTTCAGTGCAACAATTTAGATACTCTTGCAAAGTTTTTGTTTTGGAATCCGGCGTTTGGTAGTCAATATCAAATTCATAAAATAATTTTAAATAATTTTCATAGTGTAAATATTATTAATGAATTAGTTAGTGTAGACAACCAATTAGTTAATGTAGACGACCAATTAGTTATTGTAGACGACCCTAAATTGTCTAATTTAAAACCGATAGTTTTAGTTAATAAAGGTATACCCCCAAAATATGACCCTAAATTAAATTCCCTAAAACCAAAAGTTTTAATTCAAAATATTCGCGACCCTAAATTAACAACACTGACACCCGTTGTCTGCATAACAAAATTACCCGACGTTAGGATTGTAGGTAAAAATACTAAAAAACGCGGTAGACCGGTTAAATATAATAAATCTAAAGCACACAAACAAAACAATATAAACGAAGATTCGGATAGTTCATCAGTAAAATCAGTAGAAGTAGGACGTAAGAGGGGACGACCAGGTAGGCGATCTATAGATGCAGATTCTCATTTAAAAGCGGTCATAAAATATAATAAAAATCATCCCGAGGTTAATAGGCAGGCAGTTCAGAAGTATAACGAGATCAATCCCGAGGTTCATAGGCAGGCCAGTCAGAAGTTTAGTCAAAGTAATCCAGAAGTTAATAGGCAAGCGGTAGATAAGTACAATAAAATTAATCGAAATCTAGACGTTGAATTACGGAATTCAAACAATTTAATAGGTACAAAGAGTGGCGACGGCTTAACTATCGTCAAATTGTTTAGTTTTAAAAACATTTCATTATTAGATAGGGAAGCGTTTTTGTGTAGGCACTGTAATGCTAGATTGTTCTTTGAGGAAAAGAATCGTATCAAGTGGTGCTGTGGGGCTGGCGCTTATAACGTTCAAAATTTCCCGCCTTTAAATGAACCATTTTATAGCTTTCCTTCTTTTTTGCATAAGCCTAGGGCTTATAATAATTTATTTGCTTTTAGTGCTTTAGGCGTTTCACACGGATTTCAACATCCGACAACGGGGGTATCATTTTTAAAAATTCAAGGGAGGGTTTATCACAGAGTTTTCGATCTTGCGTACTCAGAAACTACTAACCCGGCTGGACTTTACATCTATGATAACAGTGAGCGAGAGAGCCTCGCTACAAATTTAAATTTAGATTTAACTGTCATTCGATCGATTACAAATTTCTTGCATAATCACAACCCTTATATAGAGTGCTTCAAGCGGCTGAGCCAAGAACCATCCGACCACGCACACCTCATTTTTGAGCACACCACACGACGCACACATGGCAACATTCTCGGTGATATGCCTTTAGGCAACGAGATTGCTGCCATTATAAGCAATGAGCAGGAACGTTACATTCCTCGCGCCATTGCAATCTGGAAAATTGGAGACAAAAAGCCTCACACAGTAGATATAATGCACCCCCTATATGAAACTTTTCAATATCCATTATTGTATCCGCACGGTAACCCTGGATGGTTTCCTAACAAAACGGACAATAATGGAGCAAAACTAACCCAGAACAAATATGTAAGATGTCTCCTTCTGAGCGAACCCCGTTTCAACGATTTTAATCGTTTGTCTGAAGAGTGGTTAGTTGATATGCAATGTAGGATTTTAGAAGAAAGACTTCGTTACCTGTATAACATCCAAAAAGGTAACACGGATAATGCTCTCCGTTCCGCTCCATTAAGAGAAGTAGAGTCAGTTTTACAGCAGATAAGTGTAGATGAGACTATTCGAGGAGAGGGTGGGGTTGTGCCTGGTAGAGTCTATTTGCCAAGTAGTTACACGGGGGGGCCTAGATATATGAAGCAAAAGTATATGGATGCTATGGCAGTAGTTAACAGATTAGGATTGCCATCTTTTCTTTTAACTTTAACTTGCAATCCCAAATGGCCTGAAATACAAAATTCAACAACAGGTCATCATAATACGCCATCAATTTGTGCTAGAGTTTTTAACATTAAATTGCAACAACTTTTGAGGGATCTACGCACAGGGGTTTGGTTTGGTAAAATTGTTTATATTTTATATGTAATAGAGTTCCAAAAACGGGGATTACCACACGCTCATATCTGTTTTGCAGTCGAGGGTGGTGGCCCCGTTCACGGTACTGATGTGGATAAATTTATTAGAGCAGATATTCCTGACGCTTCAGAAGTTGATGGAAAATTAAGAAAAGCTGTTTTAGATTACATGGTACATGGTCCATGCGGTCCGCCGCATAGGACAGATTTAAAATGTTGGGATAGTGAAAAAAAAAAATGTACAAGCTATTTCCCAAAACCAGAGACAGAAGTCACATATTGTAATGATAAAGGGTTTATTAACTTAAAGCGTAACAGTAAGAATACAGCCACTATTAAATACAGAGGGAGGGATGTAGAAATTAGTGATTTGTGGATAGTACCATACAACGCTGCACTTCTTCTTAGATATGATTGCCATTTAAATTTAGAATCAGTGTCCACTCGAACAGTCATTAAATATCTCTTTAAATATATGACCAAAGGTCCAGACGAGGCTCGAGTCGCCATTGTTCCAGATGAACTAAAAAATAACGAAATAGAACAGTACGTCACAAAACGATACATCGGTTCTGGTGAGGCTGCTTGGAGAGTTTTTGAGTTTGACGTCACGGGACGTGAGCCTACTGTAAAGATGTTAGACGTGCATTTAGAAAATCATCAATCAATTTTTTTTAAGGCGGGAAATGAAGCGCGTGCAGTTCAGAATTCGGATTCGGATCTCGTCACGTATTTTAATCGTCCCCTCGGTGAAGAATTCGATAGTTTAACATATTTAGATTTTTACGAGAGGTATATCGTTCATTCCAGCCGCCCCTCAACAAAAAATACAACCATTTATAATATGACCAACGGCAAATTTTTGACGAAAAGACAGAGGGGAGAAATAGTGACGCGTTTATTTTGGGTCGCGCCCAACAGAGGTGAACAATTTTATTTAAGATTACTGTTAGCTTTACACCCCTGCCGTAGTTACAGGGATCTTTATAACTTGGGTGGTCCAAATTGTAACACATTCCAGGAGGCCGCTAAAGCCGTTGGTATCGCCAACGATGAAGCCGAATACGAGATAGCTATGCAGGAAGCTTCATGTTTTTTGACCGGACCACGCCTGCGTAACTTTTTCGTATTATTGGCTGTTAACGGGGTAGCAGTAGCGACACTGTGGGAAAAATTTAAAAATGAGCTAGCTGAAGATATACTTAACCGCGTAAATAACGATCCGGATAGAGCGTACACCCAGGCCTTGGTTCAAATTGACCGTCTATTGCGAAAACATGGTTCGTGTTTGTTAGAGCAAGGTTTGCCTGACGCGCACGATGACACCACCGAACTAGGTCGTGAGAAGGCTCTACACGATGCAGACGGGTTACGCGAATTTGTGGATGTTTGGACGCCCAAGCTGTCTCATGACCAGCGGCAAGTGTTCGAATATGTGCAAAATTTGCTCACTGATCACGGTTTTCGCAATAGTAACGAAAGTGCTATTTATATAGACGGTCCGGCAGGCACTGGTAAAACGTTGCTATTAAATACGATAGCAGCGTACGTGAGGGGCGTACTCAACGGTGTAGTTTTATGCACAGCGAGTTCAGGTATTGCCGCGCAGAACTATGAGGGCGGTATGACTGCGCACAGTATGTTTAAGTATCCGTTAAGCGCTATTGACGATTTAGGCTATTGGTATGTAACAAACGGAACCCAGAGAGCTGAACTCATACTACACTCCGATTTAATCATTTACGACGAAGCGCCGATGGTACACAAGTACCTCATTCATTTGTTAGATAGGTCTTTGCAAGACTTGACAAAGTCTAATAAAAGTTTCGGGGGAAAGGTTATCATTTTTGCCGGAGATTTTCGTCAGATTCCGCCCGTAGTTACGAACGCCAAGTGTCATTCTGATATATTTAATGCGTCAGTTAAATCATCGCCCTTATGGCAGAGTTTAAAGACGTTTTCACTAACTACACCTCAGAGGTGTAGTGAAGATAGTGTTTTTTCCGATTTTTTACTTCAAATAGGTTCAAATAATTTGCCTTTACATTCGGTAAAGGTCGGTAGATCTTGTCAAAATTTAATAGACCTTTCACTTTTATCATTTACTACTGATTTAAATGAGTTAATTAATTTTGTTTTTTCGGATTTCCTTTTAGAAAACGAGCCAGAAGTTTGTATAGGTAGGGCCATTCTTTCCACTCACAATTCAAATATTAGAGAAATAAATAGGACTGTATTAGACCGTTTGCCAGGCGACCTTTTACATTTCTATTCAGTAGATAAAACGGCTACGGATGACACTGACGAATTGTATTTAGGCGTAGACGTGTTGAATAGTATGCACCCTAAAGGTATACCAGAACACGATCTCACTTTAAAAGTAGGATGTATTTGTATAATAATTCGTAACCTTAGTTTTTCAGATCATTTAGTTAATGGTACAAAAGTTATAATCGTAGCGACTTCACCTCGATTAATAACAGTTCGCAAACCGGGAATAGCCGAATTGTTTTTTATACCGCGAATCATGTTTAAAGCCCCCATTGATCATAATAGTCCAATAGAAATGTGTCGATTGCAATTTCCCCTTCAGGTGTGTTATGCAATGACCATTCATAAGAGTCAAGGTCAAACTATTAATAGGGTCGGCATAGATTTAAGATCGGACGTATTTAGTCACGGACAGTTGTACGTGGCATTAGGTCGCGTACGGGATAGGAACGATTTAATGCTTCTTGTACATAGGGAAAAATTAATCAACGGTAAACCTTACGTAAATAACGTCGTCATTCCACAGTTACTTTAGGGATTTCCCACCATGCATTACACTATTCACTTTGCTTGGTAGATTGACGAGTTACACTTGCAAGCATTACACACTCGGCTTCCTGGAATGAAATTGTTCACCTCCGTTCTATATCAGAAATCAATTATTAAAATCAAATCATGTTGCCAACGTTTACATTGTGCGTATTTTTTTATGAACTCTTATCATCACGACGCTAACATTAAAAAACGAATTGATTCTACGTTAAAGTTGAAACACTGTGTAACAAATTATTTGTATTAAAGTAAAATGCGAGAGCGAATGTATAAGTTTGTTATTGGTTTTAAGGTTGTATGCGCATTGTCGAGTATTTATATGTCAGTGGCGGTGACAGTAATTTATAAAATTGACTGAACTTTTCTTATATATAATAATGTTATAATGGATATGTAAAGTCATAGCAGCTGCTTGGTTCATAGGAATTTAAATGGATTTGAATGGACCTTATCGGCTCGGTGACAGGTGGAAATGCGTGTCGAGAGTCCTCTGCAAGGCGGTAGGTCGTGAGTTCCGGAGCCGGCGGCCGGCCGTGGGAGGCGCAGGAGCGACTCTGTCGCAGAGGTGAGTGCGGTGCCCTAAGTCGCTTTGCATTGGCGCTGCGTCGCGCCTGCAGTGATGGCGGTGACTAGATGTAGACAGTGTCGAAACAATAGAATATTACGATTGATAATGCGGGGCGTTTCTCTCAAGTTGTATGTATTAATATTTATATTACATCTCATATAATATGTCATAATTGTGCTAACCTAACCAAAATATTTGCGTATTTGAAAAAAAATGGACAGATCACGGATACACAAAATAAAAACAATTTTATGTTCCTATAAATAATTGTTATTTATTCTAAGTATCAAATTTGATAAATGTTGAGTGAATGTTATCACTATCATGTAAACAAAATTTAAATGGATATGATTATTAATATTATTTTATTAATATACCGAGAAATATTCACAAAACGAAAGATGTCGTTTACTTTAAAAGTCAAAGCAGTATCATGAAAGGTCGGGAACCTTCAGATGCTGGGAAATGTTACCCAGGCATTTTTTTTTCTTTTTCATATAAATCGCATTTTACTTTTCCAAAAAGCTGGTACATCTCAGTAAAATGAGTTTTCTTTCGATTTCTGTTGCTGCAAAGATTTCGTAGTGGGATTATGTTGTAGGCAATAAAAAGACAAAAAAAGCAAAACAGAATATTGTTCATTGACTATTAAATAAAAATAATCATATTTTTACATTTAAGTTGTGCTTTAAATTCAGTGATTTAACTTTATTTACCATGGTTATTTCCGAGATACCAAATTAGGCTTATTTTTCCGAAATTAACCGAATAGAAATAATATTTATTAACTATCAAATTATGTGGTAATATAAAATGTGCTAACCCTAAGCTTCTTTTGATGCTGAGCAATGTTGTAAAATATAGATCGCTACATTATTAGGTAATTTTGCCCATCATTGTAACTTTTGTTTAAAACAACCTTCAGTGGTAGTTATAATATTTCAAACGTTATTTAATGACATATTATGAGTAAAAGAAACCTGTGTTTTCGCCATCATGCACAAACTATCAACTTGAATTTTCACCATTTTTTTTTTCCGCGAAATGACACATGATATTCAATGAGTTACAACAAGTTGCTGATTTAAATTAGCGACACACACACTAGGCAGTGTTGACAGACAAATTAACCAACTATTTTACACCAAATACTTTGAATGTTGCCAAAGTATGAAGGTATTTTAACAATTTAAAAATTTGCATGAAGTGTTCTTCAAAGCAAAGCTGATGACCCATTGTACGCCAATGATCAAATTTTCAGTACCCAACCACTATATTAATTTACCTATGAATATTTTTTTAG
The DNA here is from genome assembly GCF_061535455.1 of Colias philodice. Lineage (NCBI taxonomy): Eukaryota > Metazoa > Arthropoda > Insecta > Lepidoptera > Pieridae > Colias > Colias philodice. Next base: position 11,179,041 of record NC_143096.1, read on the forward strand.
TATTATTATTTATCAAAATACAATCTCGATGCCATAAAGCATTGGTAGCACATCTCGTCTCTCTTTGCTTGAAGTGTTCTTCAAAGCAAAGCTGATGATCCATTGTACGCCAATCATCACATTTTCAGTACCCAATCACTTTATTAATTTATCTATGAATATTTTATTAGTATTATTATTTATCAAAATAAAACTCGATGCCATAAAGCATTGGTATCACATCTCGTCTCTCTTTGCTTGAAGTGTTCTTCAAAGCAAAGCTGATGACCCATTGTACGCCAATCATCACATTTTCAGTACCCAACCACTATATTAATTTACCTATGAATATTTTTTTTAGTATTAATTTATTATTTATCAAAATACAAACTCGATACCATAAAGCATTGGTAGCACATCTTGTCTCTCTTTGCTTGAAGTGTTCTTCAAAGCAAAGCTGATGACCCATTGTACGCCAATCATCACATTTTCAGTACCCAATCACTTTATTAATTTATCTATGAATATTTTATTAGTATTATTATTTATCAAAATACAAACTCGATGCCATAAAGCATTGGTAGCACATCTTGTCTCTCTTTGCTTGAAGTGTTCTTCAAAGCAAAGCTGATGACCCATTGTACGCCAATCATCACATTTTCAGTACCCAATCACTTTATTAATTTATCTATGAATATTTTATTCGTATTATTATATATCAAACTACAAACTCGATGCCATAAAGCATTGGTATCACATCTCGTCTCTCTTTGCTTGAAGTGTTCTTCAAAGCAAAGCTGATGACCCATTGTACGCCAATCATCACATTTTCAGTACCCAACCACTATATTAATTTACCTATGAATATTTTTTTTAGTATTAATTTATTATTTATCAAAATACAAACTCGATACCATAAAGCATTGGTAGCACATCTTGTCTCTCTTTGCTTGAAGTGTTCTTCAAAGCAAAGCTGATGACCCATTGTACGCCAATCATCACATTTTCAGTACCCAACTACTTTATTAATTTATCTATGAATATTTTATTAGTATTAATTTATTATTTATCTACTGAATGAACTATATACTGAAGCCCTATGCTTCTTGAGGAGATAAAGGAACAATCATCAACATTATTTTATTATAAGTATCGAAATATAAACTTAGCACCATAAAACATAAGAGGTACATCTTGTCTCCTCTTTTCTATTCAAAGCAAAGCTTATGATTGGGTATAATAATATACAACATTTTCAGTACTTAAATTGTAAATTATACCCGAATCCTCATAAATTGAAACTTTGATTACAGATTATATATTATAATAATCACACCTGCGCAAAGCATGCATATGCATTTACGAGTATTTTATATAAAAAATATTTTAACAAGAATATGGTTATTCATCACATCGAATAAATTCAAGCGTTTGTTACTAACGTAAATAAAATAAAGGGTGGCAGTTTCACTTCTTAGATTATTTCGTATGTCTTTAATTTGCATAAATTAAAATGTATTTTTAAGGATTCTATTTAAAACGGCAAATTGTTTAATAGCTACCAAAAAAAATACATAAAAAATATCAGAAAAAAGAAATATACAAAAAAAACACACACAAAAAAGAACAAAAACAAAAAAAAATCAGAAAAAAAAGTATACAAAAAAGACAAAAAAAAAAAACACAAAAAAGAACAAAAAAAAACGAAAAATAATAATGATAGAACATCAAGAATATATTTGCCGCATCAACGAAACAAGAAACAAATACTGGAATTACATACGTTATCTAATTAAAATAGCCATTTTACTATTATAGAAAGCAATGAAAACATTGGTCAGACGCAATAGCCAAACAAACATGAGTGACATGATGACTTTTTCTCACTCCAAAAATGTCTCGAAGCTGACAAAAGAAATTTTCTGTTCACCAAAGGAAACGTCGTAAGTGGACAAAATCCTTGATAAAAGCCATTGTAATCAAAACATAAGAAAATTGACTATCACAGTGAAAGTTCACGGTAAATATAATATATTATGTAATTAAAAAAAATGGCATTATGATCCAGTTGCCGTCGTATGTGAGGTCACAAAGTTTTGGAACTAAACTGAAGTGCAAATTATAACCGAACGAACATGAAACTAAAATCCTAATATTAACAACATCAAATACAACACTGAAGGCTATGCTTTTATGATTGATTTGTATGATAATATTTTCTGAAACGACATCCAAACAAGAACATGAATTCTATCCGGTTGCTGATCGCACTCGCTGGGCTTCCCAAAAGGGTCTCACCCGGTGGGGTTGATCGCACGGATCCTGCAAGCGAGTGGAGTTAATGAATTTTAATTTACATAAAAATACTTGACTGTATTCAGTATTGAAGTATGCTGGAATAGTTCGATATATATGTGAATAGCGTATATTTAGTAATTCCAGTATTTTGAATCACCTCAATCAAGCAAGATCAAGATTTATTTTATAATTAAGTATAAAAAAATGTATTCGTATAAATTTATTCTTTTATCTCGTTTTAAATGAAACTAAAGTTTAAAACAAATGTTGGTTGTCGATTATTATGTACTTATGAAAAAAAATATATTAACATACACGTTACGTTGTCAACAGTTATTTTAAAATAAATTAAAGTTATAATATTGTAATTCGTATTGCAAAAATAAAAACTTTCTTCCTTACTTTTACTCTGCCTTCTCTTCTTCGAGAGAAACTTTATTGAATTAAAGTATCAGGCAACTCTTCTATTTTTTCGCTATACCTTCTTATGTAACTCGCCCTTTTCGTTTCGTGTTATTTAATTACACCACTGTGCCTATTCTTCTTTCTCTTCTTTATATCTTCTCTAAATTCTTCTTAATACGTTATAGTTTATACTTTATACCTATAGGTATGTAATTTAAAAAAAGTCTACGTTAACCTGTAATATTAAGAACTCATTGTATATAAAGTACATACTATCATTATGTAAAATACATTTTATCTTAATGTACCTAATGTTGGAATACAGCTGGTCGACTGGTTATTTATTTTGTAATTTGAAACATTTCATTGCTTGCTTGCTTAAAATAATTAAAGTGACTATGTAGTAAGTACGGTTATCGTACAAACTCCAAACCTAAATCGAGAACTGAAGAATTGTTATACTAAGTACAATCAATTGCTTTTTTCACATGCATATAATATATCTATAAAATATAATTTTAGTTTTTATTAGATACATAAGTAGAACATTTATGTTTACGTATCACCTATAAGTTTTTGTTATTTACAATATTTTATTAAGACAATGTAAAATGTATGAAATACTCTAAGAGTTGAAAACATCTTTTGTTAGTATGATAACCATATTCTTGAATATTTTCCAACGCAAAAAAAAAAACTACATTATCAAAAACAATTAATCAATATCATAATTACTTCGAAAATGCATAGTGTCTTATTGTGATTTTTTTACCAAGGATATCTTTGCCCGAAGATCAATTCATAAGTCAATTTTTAAATTGCAAAAATACCTTCATACTTTGGCAACATTCAAAGTATTTGGTGTAAAATAGTTGGTTAATTTGTCTGTCAACACTGCCTATTGTGTGTGTCGCTAATTTAAATCAGCAACTTGTTGTAACTCATTGAATATCATGTGTCATTTCGCGGGAAAAAAAAAATGGTGAAAATTCAAGTTGATAGTTTGTGCATGATGGCGAAAACACAGGTTTCTTTTACTCATAATATGTCATTAAATAACGTTTGAAATATTATAACTACCACTGAAGGTTGTTTTAAACAAAAGTTACAATGATGGGCAAAATTACCTAATAATGTAGCGATCTATATTTTACAACATTGATCAGCATCAAAAGAAGCTTAGGGTTAGCACATTTTATATTACCACATAATTTGATAGTTAATAAATATTATTTCTATTCGGTTAATTTCGGAAAAATAAGCCTAATTTGGTATCTCGGAAATAACCATGGTAAATAAAGTTAAATCACTGAATTTTAAGCACAACTTAAATGTAAAAATATAATTATTTTTATTTAATAGTTAATGAACGATATTCTGTTTTGTTTTTTTTGTCTTTTTATTGCCTACAACATAATCCCACTACGAAATCTTTGCAGCAAAAGAAATCGAAAGAATGCTCATTTTACTGAGATGTACCAGCTTTTTGGAAAAGTAAAATGCGATTTATATGAAAAAGAGAAAAAAAAATGCCTGGGTAACATTTCCCAGCCTCTGAAGGTTCCCGACCTTTCATGATACTGCTTTGACTTTTAAAGTAAACGACATCTTTCGTTTTGTGAATATACCACGGTATATTAATAAAATAATATTAATAAACATGTCCATTTAAATTTTGTTTACATGATAGTGATAACATTCACTCAACAATTACGTTTTACATCTCACTACGACAACATATTGGCTGCATCATATCGATCGCTTGGCTTCATCCTACGGTGCTCCAAAGAATTCAAGGATCCTAAAACAGCGCTTGTACTTTACAACAACTTCGTTCGTAGTCGTCTGGAGTATTGTTGTACAGTCTGGAACCCATCTTATCAAACGCATATAAATCGGATCGAGCGTTTACAAAAATTACTGGTCCGTTGACTAGCATTCAGAACTGGAATTGGTAAAACCTGCACAAGTTATCTGGACAGACTCAATAAGATAGAGAAGATAATATCAAGATGTTGAGCTTAAAAACTCGACGTACAATGTTAGATATATTTTTCTTATATAAATAATAAAATAATTAATAATAGTATTGATTCTTCTGAATTATTGGGCAGAATATGTATTAATGTCCCCGCCAGGATCCCTCGATATCCCTGCGCTATACTCAGAACTCCTCCATTTCGAACAAACTTAGGGAAGCATTCCCCAATAGTTAGACTTACCCATGAGTACAACGTTGTTGCAGCAAAGTCGCGTGAAATTGATATATTTCACAATTCACTTGCGGTATTCAAGCGTATTCTTAATAAAACATGTCGATAAGTACCATACTATTAACAATAAATAAAGTGTAAATATGTAATAATAATAATAGTAGTCAACATTAGTTTTTTAATTAGTAATTAGTAATATTAGTAAAAACGATATTATTGCAAATTTGTTTTGGATCTACTTTGGTAAATTATTACATATTTGTTTTTTTGTATTTCCTGCATCAGAAATTGTATTTCATTTTTTCATTAAAATAACATGATATTGTTATCCGTTTTAAATATATGATTGTTGTAATTTCCTATAAGTAAAGAAACATATACCTACTTATTGTTATTATACGATAAGCTATTTTAGTATTAAGAGTTTATAAATTATGTTTTCTTTGTTGGAAATTCTTAATAAAAATAAAAACATTTATCAAATTTGATATTTATTTTAAATAACAATTATTTATAGGAACATAAAATTGTTTTTATTTTGTGTATCCGTGATCTTTCCATTTTTTTTTCAAATACGCAAATATTTTGGTTAGGTTAGCACAATTATGACATATTATAATATGAGATGTAATATAAATATTAATACATATAACTTGAGAGAAACGCCCCGCATTATCAATCGTAATATTCTATTGTTTCGACACTGTCTACATCTAGCCACCGCCATCACTGCAGGCGCGACGCAGCGCCAATGCAAAGCGACTTAGGGCACCGCACTCACCTCTGCGACAGAGCCGCTCCTGCGCCCGCCGCGGCGCGCGCCGGCCCGGCCACGTCTCGCCGCCAAGCGAGGCCGCTCGCGCGCAGCTCCGCCCGACACCGGCCCGGTACCGTCCGCGGATCCATTCCTTCCGTTGGACTAAAAGCGCCCGCTATCGTCTTTCATGATCCATCGTTATTCTATATTCGAAGGGCTATCATTTCATTTTTATAAATTGCATCACGTCCGACGTATATTTACAGTACAACGCGCTACATCATTACTTCTAATATCGTACTTTTACATTCGCTGAGCGCATTTTACAGTAATATTTAAATATTTTGTCTCGCTATGCTTCAATTTTCTATGTAGATCAATCAATTTTGTTTTTTAACATAAACTTACATGCACAACACAAACTATATTTTTGTGTACATAAAATCAATTAAGTTTAGTTTATAGGTATATAGACTAGAGTAAACTAGAGTAAATTAATTTAGATCGTGTAAATTATTGATGTAGAATGTAGATATTTTATTCATACATTTTATTTACGTGTATAGGTATACAAGTATGTATTTTTGATAGAATCATGGTTATATTTATTTAATTTTATTTTATTACACGCATAACGCTTTACTTAAACACGTGTCAATCATATACACACTTTACATTTTTTATTTCTTTTATAGTTAAGTATAATAGTAGTAATTAGTGTATATCGAGTACTTAGACGGTAGTTAGGTAACTCCGCCTGTGTTTGAGGGTGAATAGAATAAATTTTATGAGATTATTTTATTCTACCTCATCGCAGCCAGTCCCAAGCCTGGATAAAGGAGGAGGTGGTAGTTTTGCATTAATACAGAAAGTTTCAGATATAATTTGCTCAGTATGATGTGAAACACCTCGCTGCCAGTCAAAAAAATTGAAAACAGTGTTCCTTTTTGCGGATATTTGTCATAGGTTTATATTATCTTTTATAATCTTCTTATTATCTTTCTAAATTTATGATACAACTTATATAATATTTCATATATTTCATATTTTCCAGATCGCAGAAGACGGACAAACAACACAAAAGAATAGGTTTAATATGACAACATTAAATCACAAGTTAAGTATATTATATTTGTTTGGCATAATTCCCTGTTTGTCTAAAAAGGAGCATTAAAAAAACATAATATCTTGATTAAGTTTAGATAACAAAAGTATGGATGCAAAACTCTCAATAAATTTAAAAAAAGTGTATTAAAACGTTTAAAATTATTGCCAGTGATAAAAAATGAGGATAATCAAATATTTTATAAATGTGTTTTTTTTTTTTTTCAGAAACGCCACAATTGATTCCCAGTAGAAATAGGAAAATATAAAAGACCAGTTTCATCCATAGGAAGAAAGATACTACTTATTTTACCAATAAAAGGACTTGAGGGCAAAATATTTTACATTACATATAAAGTTTTGATGAGAAAAAATATCAAGTTAAGTACATAATATATTTATTGACCTAATTCCTGTTTGTGAAACATTTAAACTGCATAAATGTAATAAATAACACATCATGATTAAATTTACATTTTAATCGACTTCGAAATTGGACTTATTCTCTTTTTCGCGTTGTTACATCATAATTTTTCACTGAGAAAACCGATTTTGAGAATTCTTTTTTTTTTATTTGAAAGCTGCCTGCAATGTGGTGGTCCCAATTATTTGATTTAGTTTTGACAAATTGAAGGTTTTCATTAAATGTGGATTTTTTTTTTCAGAAATGCCATAAATTACTCTATAACATAAAGACAGTTTCATCAGGAGGAGGAATGACACAACCAATAAAAGGAATAATTGAAGTCAAAATATTGTACATATATAAAACAGGCTTTGTATCAGTACAAAATGGAATCACCAGTTAAGTATGTTAATTATATTTTTGGCCTAATTTTTGTTTATGAAACGATCAAACTACATAAAGTACCTATTGATCAAAAATAGTTTCCTCAATGCAACCTCTGTTACTATTAGAACAAAATATATTTTTTTATAAATTTATACTATTAACTATATTTGTTGTTAAAATACATTAAAATCTTTAATTTCTAACTATAAAACTCTCGTCACAAACAATAAGTTTTATAATAAACATCGCTGTTAAAAACCAAAGTTGTGACTTTCAAGAATTCATATATATATATATATATATCTATTCATAAATTGAATTTCAATCTAATCTTTATTATGGACTATTCTTGATTTTTGATTGATACTCATACTCATGCATGTGAAAAAGGATAACAAAAATATGTATTCATATTTTAAACAATTTCAGCCAGACGCGCCAGGTGCTCAAAGCAGCGTCACTAAGAAGAAACACGTGAAAGCACGAAACAGACCACCATCGTGCTCCGTGGCTTTATCCGCATTGTTACGCTCCTTATTGGTCTTAGCAAGATGTTATATTATATGTTTAGCCTTTAATATGTTGATCCGACCTGTTTTTATAATATTTATTCAAAATTTTAAGTTTATCCATGCACTACTGTTTACGTCTAGCCCGGGGTAGCATATTTTTTGCTTCGATTATTATTTTGTAAATCGCACCCAAAAAATATTCAAGTGTATTTTCCTACGTTTTTTTTATGTATAGATTTTATTTAAATTGTATGAAAAAATGTATTACTGTTACCATTAGTTGAATAATATAGTCATGTTAATAAAACCATTTTAGTTTCAATTATTGTTGTTTTATTCGCAATTCAAAAATAATTATTATTATTGATTTTATGAAACTATATTTTGATATAATATGTAAATAATCTATGAAGATAGCTGTTTTATTATTGAAATAATTAAAGTTTTGATTAGATAAATTGCCTATCATCTACTACACAAGACAATGTTTAGTACTTATTACCTACTTAAAATTAGCTTTTTCTTATGCCATTTACTTAATGATCTAAGTATGCCATAGAAACACATAGAAATGAACTACTAAAATCATTATTCACATGTTCGATTCAATAAACAGTGTATGAAGAACTTAACAAATTAATCATTGCAAACCGACAGATGGAACTGATATAAATAACTATATTTTTATTTTTTTATAATAAACTTCGGTATATCTTCCTAACACCTAATTCAGTATGTACATAAATTATTAAAAAAGGCACTACGAGGATTATAAAATGATAGAATTAAAAAACACTGATAAATGATAGAACATAGGGTAAAAGTGGGATAGATGCCGCACTAGGATAGATGCCCCATTTTCAAAAAACCTCACTTCCCAGAGTCCTGACTACGAATTAATGATTTAAATAGGAGCTCCTATCACCCCGCACCTCGTGTACGCATGAGCTGTTGTTTGGTGAAGACGTGTTTCGCTAGTGCGTGTTATAATATCGGCGGCGAACTTCACGAACACGTTAAAATTTAAAAAGGTTGATATTTGCCTTTGCATAACTTTATAAGTATTAATAAATTTCACTATATTTCTTATTATGTCTATACACTGGTTTATTAAGTACAAATCTAAGTGAAAATAGTGGCTCTTTTGTTTTTATTTAATAAAAAAACTACTGGGGCAGCTATCCTTATCAAAAAGGATAGTTGCCCCTTTTTTTTCGAGGGATAGATGCCCTTAGGGGCCTCTAAGGGCATCTATCCCTCAATACATATGTACATGTTAGTATCGATAATCACAGGTACTGTTTATATTTTTACCTGAATGCGTCAGAGGTTTTCTCTATGTTAACCGATTTTACTCGTTTAATTTGCTTTTTTTTTGTTATGTTTACTTACTTATTAATGATCTGCCCTTATACTGATTGTAGGAGAACCACGCCACGAAAATACAAAAGAAAAGAAGGAGTGCGAGCGCAAGTATATTCTTGGACAACAGAACAACTATGTGAACTTGACATTTGCTGGTTTATCATATTAATTTTATTAGATTTCGCGTTTATAGAGTATGTCAGGCATCTATCCCACTCTGCAGGCATCTATCCTCCTTAGTATTTTCATGGTGGGGCAACTATCCAACTAGGTAGGCATCTATCCTCAAAAAAGGTGTTCTACAAAAATATTTATTACACATTATCTATAAATGATAGGATTAAAAATATATATAGTAATTCAAAACAGATAATTAACCTAGCTATATTCATACAAAGTGTTCGTATAAGATTCATGTTTTTTAAATTATGAGGCTATTTCAAAAAGTGGGGCATCTATCCCACTTTTACCCTACAATATAACACTGATGAATGATATTGACAAATGAAAATTTTAAGAATTTTAACTAACTAAGTAATATTAATGGTCCTAACTACTATTTAAATTATTGGCTTGCAGCTAAATTACTAAAATACCTAAGGGACTAGAAATATTGAGAATACAACTTCAATTAAAAATAAACAAAGTCAATTTAATGTAACTAGATAAGAAAAAATAACGATAACAAACTATTATTTCGAGGTTTTACATAACGATCTACCTACCTACTTAACATTTAATTTTAATATCAGCTACACTCCACAGGAGTACCTACTTGTTTATATAATTCAGTTTTTTGTTAGTTTTTAAACAAGACAAGAGGTAATCATTATTTGTAGGTATATGAATATGTTCAATGAAATTAAAACACATTATTTAGGTAACTAATTTTGTATTGTATCTTTTAAAAACACGTTCTGCCGAGATCACTTTTTCATTAAATAATTTCAATCTTCTATTTTCATTATTGCTTCTGTTAAAAACAATCACTTTCTATATTATCGAAGTCGTTTCAAAACTGAAAGAGAAATTAGTGATGTTTAAATTTTGTATTATAATGTTTAATATATTTAAAGACTAGGCTGCTCGAAAACTGAACATTGATTTATTTATTTTTTCTTATATTTCGCTTTTTTATACTTTTAATTAAATAAGAAAAATAGGGTAGTACATAGTACATATATGATTAATGAATATCGATCAAATTATGAAGTATGGTGGTGTAAGATTTTTAAACATTATTTTTTCAATTATTATTCTTCAATATATAATATATCATAATAACAATATTAAAGATTGATGTAACACAGTATAAATATACAGGTATTACATATATTTAAGTTAAAAAATGTGTCAGTTTGCTATTTTCTTTTTAGTTGGTACAATTATAAGTATGTACATACAACAAAAATACACAAATTACATTGCCAATTACATTTTGTTGTTGAAACATGTATAATTGTATAATGATTATAATAGAAAAAACATACAATTTCGGTGTATTTTTTTTACATCAATGATCTCTTAGCGTTTTTTGTCATAATATACCCTATATAGTTATATATATATTTTTTATGATTATGAAACGATGAATTGCGATTAACTACTTGTTTGTTTAGTTGAGTAAGTGTTGTCTTGGACTTTTTTTTCTGACAAAATAAAAATTAGAAATTATATTGCTATAGTCCAAGAGCTGATGATAGCTAGAATAATTATAGATAAAAAAAACAACATCGTTTGTTAAAACTCTTGGAGCACACGGAAGCTCGCGGGCTGCTTGCAGCCCGCGCACAACGCACCAGCTAGTTATAATATATAAAGCTACACTACCACTGACTCACTGACATCGCTTTTCTCGGAAACTATGCGGAAAGTTGGGGGGATTTAGACGTGATCGTGTAGAGGTGCGCCGATCGACCAGAGGAAAAATATAGCGATCTCGGTCACCTTCGAAAACCAAGTGGACCCCTGGAGGTGCGCAAAAACGGTGGTACCTGGAGGGGGGGTGTCTGAACAAAAAATGCTCGGAACTGGTGGCGATTACCAGGGGTGGTGGAAAAATGGGGATTTTCTCGAAAACAAGATGGCCGCCGTACTTTGCCAAAATCGCCGTTTATGAATCCTTACGTCTCAAATTTGGCACACGTGCTCTGTTCGAGCCGGCGAATCGATCGGTGCCCCGTTCGAGTGGCTCCGGGCCCCGGTTTCCAACTTTCATACATTGGAAAATCCAACGGCCCGCGGAAACGGTGCGAGTTGGGTGGGGGGTGTCGGAACTAAAAATGATCACCACCCTGGGACGCTACCAGGGAGCCATAGTGGGTCGCTCGATTTTGGAATTTTTCCATTTTTGGCGCAAACATAAAAACGTAAATTTAGACGAGGTGGCGCAACGGAGAAACACACCAATGATGCATTCATACTCGCCCAGCTCCCAGGATATCCAGAAAAATCCGAAATTTTGAACTTTCTCACAGCCCGCGGAGACGGTCAACGGCCCGCGCAAACGGTAGCAGCTACATCTGGGGTGCTCAAACTAAATGTGTAGTAGACCTCGAGCAATTACCACAGATAGTGAAAAAAATTCAAAATGGCGGAAAAAATGGCCGCCGCCATACAAATGCTAAAACGGCCATCGCTGGTCCGATCGCGCTGAAACTTGGCACAGGGGCTTTAATCGAGCCGCACATTAAGTTGGCATACTCATCATCGAGTTTCCATCGCTGGTTTCCGAGTTTCATACAACGCGAAATTCGACGGCTCTCCGAAACGGCGCCAGATAGGTGGGGGGTGTAGAACTAAAAAATGATCAGGAAGATGGGGCGCTACCAGGGCAATGGAGAAATTTCAAATTGGACGCAATTTTTTTTTCAAAAATGGCCAATTTTTCAAAGCAAGATGATGGCGCCGATTACTTTACGATCGGTCTGAAAATTGACTTATGTGCTCTAATCGGCCAGATTTACAAAACTGCATACTCAGAATCTCACTCCGACCCTCGGTTTCCATTTTCCATACATCACGAAATTCAACGGCTCTCTGAACCGGTGGCAGGTAGGTCGGGGTCGCCGAAGTAAAAAATGCTTCAAAACCTGGTCCGCTTCCAGGCATATAATTGTTTTTGTTAAAAAGCGAAATTTTTTTTTTCGAAAATTTTGTATGGAAATTTCCATAGTAGGAAGGGTAATTGAATAGCAACGGCAAAAGACGGCACCGCGGGCTGCTTGCTGCCCGCGCACCGCGCAACCTCGAAGGTCGACAGCCTCCCGGAGTAGAAAATATTTATTAACTTTTGAACTACCGCACGAGCCAAGCGAGCGAAGCGAGCGAATCACGGTAGCGGCTGGCGTAAATATTCAAATAGGTAGCGAGGAGCGAAGCGACGAGCGAGTTAGGTTAACTTTTGAACTACCACACTAGCCAAGCGAGCGAAGCGAGCCAGTCACGTCAGCGGCCGGCGTAAATATTCAAAGAAGTAGCGAGGAGCGAAGCGACGAGCGATTTAGGTTAACTTTTGAACTACTGCACTAGCCAAGCGAGCGAAGCGAGCAAGTCACGTCAGCGGCCGGCGTAAATATTCAAAGAAGTAGCGAGGAGCGAAGCGACGAGCGAGTTAGGTTAACTTTTGAACTACTGCACTAGCCAAGCGAGCGAAGCGAGAAAGTCACGTCAGCGGCCGGCGTAAATATTCAAAGAAGTAGCGAGGAGCGAAGCGACGAGCGAGTTAGGTTAACTTTTGAACTACCGCACTAGCCAAGCGAGCGAAGCGAGCAAGTCACGTCAGCGGCCGGCATAAATATCCAAATAGGTAGCGAGGAGCGAAGCGACGAGCGCGTTAAGTAAACTCTTGAACAAAAGCGACTTTAGGGCGATTCCCACTCAAACAAAAAAACTACGTAGGTTAGGTTAGGTTAGGTTAGGTTAGAAAAAAAACGACTTCAAAAACAGAAAAGTAAGTTCTTATTTTTAGTGCCGAAAGCATAATGAATTTGATTTTAAACGAAGCTACTAAAAAGACTGAAGTTTTCAATATGTAATAATATACACATCTTCACACATTTATTGAGTGAATGAGCCAATCCTTCACGCTTTATAATCGTAGGACTTACACCAAGAGTAGTGTAGATTTTGTATCGAAAATAGCCAATTTTTTGTATCGCGAATAATGTTATTGAATTGCAAGTAGGTAGTTCTTGTATCGAAATAATCTTAGTTCTTGTATCAAAAAATAGCGTAGTTTAATAAGTGTTTAGTGTTTGGCACCGACTTCAAACCTATACAGTGAATAATAACACAACTAAATAATATTTAGTAATTAATTATTTTTTACTTTTCCGTTTTTGAAGTCGGTTTTTTTTAAAGTAGTTATTTTAATAGTGTAACGATATCTTATTCGATACACCCTTTGACTGTATAGTCCTATGGCTTTCAGTTAGATATTTTTAGTGCCGAAAGCATAATGAATTGGATTTTAAACGAAGCTACTAAAAAGACTTGAAGTTTTCAATATGTTTTATACATCTTCACACATATTTTATTGTCTTGAACAGTTTATTATGAAAAGTCACCGCTATTGATTAGACACCTCAAATAAATAAAATTCGGGATCACGTTTCAAAAATTTAACCAATATTTGAATAAGTAATTTATAAGCAGTTTCGACTGACTGTAGAATCGCTGTTAGCAGATGTAACAAATGGACAGGAAATTCGAATGCATTTTCAAATGACTGAAGATTTCTGCCCTGGGATGAGCCGCGAGCTGCTTGCAGCTCGCGCACCACGCACCTTCGAAGGTGGACAGCCCCCCGGAATAGAAAATATTTGAATGGGAAATTTATAAGCACTTCCGATTGACTGTAGAATCGCTGTTAGCAGATATTAACAAATTGACGGGGAATTTTAATGCATTTTCAAATGACTGAAGATTTCTGCCCTGGGATGCTTCCGCACCACGCTCCCTCGAAGGTCGACAGCATTCCAGAATAGAAAATTTATGAATTGGGAATTTATAAGCACTTCCGATTGACTGTGGAATCGCAGTTAGCAGAAAATTATAAATGGACTTGGAATTCTAACACATTTCCTAATGACTGCCCTATTGCTTCAACCCAGGGGCAAAAGGGGCTCGCGGGCTGCTTGCAGCCCGCGCACAACGCACCAGCTAGTCATATATATATAAAGCTACACTACCACTCACTCACTGACATCGCTTTTCTCGGAAACTATGCGGAAAGTGGGGGGGATAACGACGTGATCGTGTAGAGGTGCTCTGATCGACCAGAGGAAAAATATAGCGATCTCGATCACCTTCGAATACCGAGTGGATCCCTGGTGGTGCGCAAAAACGGTGATACCTGGAGGGGGGGTGTCTGAACAAAAAATGCTCGGAACTGGTGGCGATTACCAGGGGAGGTGGAAAAATGGGGATTTTCGCGAAAACAAGATGGCCGCCGTACTTTGCCAAAATCGCCGTTTATGAATCCTTACGTCTCAAATTTGGCACACGTGCTCTGTTCGAGCCGGCAAATCGATCGGTGCCCAGTTCGAGTGGCTCCGGGCCCCCGTTTCCGACTTTCATACATTGGAAAATCCAACGGCCCGCGGAAACGGTGCGAGTTGGGTGGGGGGTCCCGGAACTAAAAATGATCACCACCCTGGGACGCTACCAGGGAGCCATAGTGGGTCGCTCGATTTTGGAATTTTTCCATTTTTGGCGCAAACATAAAAACGTAAATTTAGACGAGGTGGCGCAACGGAGAAATACACCAATGATGCATTCGTACTCGCCCAGCTCCCAGAATATCCAGAAAAATACGAAATCTTAAACTTTCCCTCATCTCGCGAAGACGGTCAACGGCCCGCGCAAACGGTAGCAGCTGCATCTGGGGTGCTCGAACTAAACTTGGAGTAGACCTCGAGCAATTACCACAGATAGTGAAAAAAATTCAAAATGGCGGAAAAAATGGCCGCCGCCATACAAATGCTAAAACGGCCATCGCTGGTCCGATCGCGCTGAAACTTGGCACAGGGGCTTTAATCGAGCCTCACATTACGTTGGAATACTCATCATCGAGTTTCCATAGCTGGTTTCCGAGTTTCATACAACGCGAAATTCGACGGCTCTCCGAAACGGCGCCAGATAGGTGGGGGGTGTAGAACTAAAAAATGATCAGGAAGATGGGGCGCTACCAGGGCAATGGAGAAATTTCAAATTGGACGCAATTTTTTTTTCAAAAATGGCCAATTTTTCAAAGCAAGATGGTGGCGCCGGTTACTTTACGATCGGTCTGAAAATTGACTTCTATGCTCTAATCGGCCAGATTTACAAAACTGCATACTCAGAATTTCTCTCCGACCCCCGGTTTCCATTTTCCATATATCACGAAATTCAATGGTTCTCTGAACTGGTGGCAGGTAGGTCAGGGTCGCCGAAGTAAAAAATGCTTCAAAACCTGGTCCGCTTCCAGGCATATAAAAATTTTTGGTAAAAAACGAAATTTTTTTTTTCGAAAATTTTGTATGGAAATTTCCATAGTAGGAAGGGTAATTGAATAGCAACGGCAAAAGACGGCGCCGCGGGCTGCTTGCTGCCCGCGCAACGCGCAACCTCGAAGGTCGACAGCCTCCCAAGGAGTAGAAATTTATTTATTAACTTTTGAACTACCGCACGAGCCAAGCGAGCGAAGCGAGCCAATCACGGCAGCGGCTGGCGTAAATATTCAAATAGATAGCGAGGAGCGAAGCGACGAGCGAGTTAGGTTAACTTTTGAACTACCGCACTAGCCAAGCGAGCGAAGCGAGCAAGTCACGTTAGCAGCCGGCGTAAATATTCAAAGAAGTAGCGAGAACTACTGCACTAGCCAAGCGAGCGAAGCGAGCAAGTCACGTCAGCGGCCGGCGTAAATATTCAAAGAAGTAGCGAGGAGCGAAGCGACGAGCGAGTTAGGTTAACTTTTGAACTACCGCACTAGCCAAGCGAGCGAAGCGAGCAAGTCACGTCAGCGGCCGGCGTAAATATTCAAATAGGTAGCGAGGAGCGAAGCGACGAGCCAGTTAGGTTAACTTTTGAACTACCGCACTAGCCAAGCGAGCGAAGCGAGCAAGTCACGTCAGCGGCCGACGTAAATATTCAAATAGGTAGCGAGGAGCGAAGCGACGAGCGTGTTAATTAAACTCTTGAACAGTTATTATGAAAAATCACTGCCCGCTATCGATTAGACAGCTCAAAATGATGAAATTCGGGGATCACGTTTCAAGGATTGAACCAATATTTGAATAAGTAATTTATAAACAGTTTCGACTGACTGTAGAATCGCTGTTAGCAGATGTAACAAATGGACAGGAAATTCCCATTTTCAAATGACTGAAGATTTCTGCCCTGGGATGAGCCGCGAGCTGCTTGCAGCTCGCGCACCACGCACCCTCGAAGGTAGACAGCCCCCCGGAATAGAAAATATTTGAATAGGAAATTTATAAGCAGTTCCGATTGACTGTGGAATCGCTGTTAGCAGATAATAACAAATTGACGGGGAATTTTTATGCATTTTCAACTGACTGAAGATTTCTGCCCTGGGATGCACCACGCACCCTCGGATTTGGGCAGCCTCCCGAAGTGGAAAATACTTGAATGGGGAATTTATAAGCATTACCGACTGACTGTAGAATCGCTGTTAGCAGATGTAACAAATGGACAGGAAATTTGAATGCATTTTCTAATGACTGCCCTATTGCTTCAACCCAGGGGCAAAAGGGGCTCGCGGGCTGCTTGCAGCCCGCGCACCATGCACCCTCGAAGGTCGACAGCATTCCAGAATAGAAAATATTTGAATTGGGTATTTATAAGCACTTCCGATTGACTGTGGAATCACTGTTTGCAAATAATAAAAAATTGACGGGGAATTTTGATGCATTTTTAAATGACTGCCCTATTGCTTCTACCCAGGGGCAAAAAGGGCTCGCGGGCTGCTTGCAGCCCGCGCACAACGCACCAGCTAGTTATTATAATATATAAAGCTACACTACCACTGACTCACTGACATCGCTTTTCTCGGAAACTATGCGGAAAGTTGGGGGGATTTAGACGTGATCGTGTAGAGGTGCGCCGATCGACCAGAGGAAAAATATAGCGATCTCGGTCACCTTCGAAAACCAAGTGGACCCCTGGAGGTGCGCAAAAACGGTGGTACCTGGAGGGGGGGTGTCTGAACAAAAAATGCTCGGAACTGGTGGCGATTACCAGGGGTGGTGGAAAAATGGGGATTTTCTCGAAAACAAGATGGCCGCCGTACTTTGCCAAAATCGCCGTTTATGAATCCTTACGTCTCAAATTTGGCACACGTGCTCTGTTCGAGCCGGCGAATCGATCGGTGCCCCGTTCGAGTGGCTCCGGGCCCCGGTTTCCAACTTTCATACATTGGAAAATCCAACGGCCCGCGGAAACGGTGCGAGTTGGGTGGGGGGTGTCGGAACTAAAAATGATCACCACCCTGGGACGCTACCAGGGAGCCATAGTGGGTCGCTCGATTTTGGAATTTTTCCATTTTTGGCGCAAACATAAAAACGTAAATTTAGACGAGGTGGCGCAACGGAGAAACACACCAATGATGCATTCATACTCGCCCAGCTCCCAGGATATCCAGAAAAATCCGAAATTTTGAACTTTCTCACAGCCCGCGGAGACGGTCAACGGCCCGCGCAAACGGTAGCAGCTACATCTGGGGTGCTCAAACTAAATGTGTAGTAGACCTCGAGCAATTACCACAGATAGTGAAAAAAATTCAAAATGGCGGAAAAAATGGCCGCCGCCATACAAATGCTAAAACGGCCATCGCTGGTCCGATCGCGCTGAAACTTGGCACAGGGGCTTTAATCGAGCCGCACATTAAGTTGGCATACTCATCATCGAGTTTCCATCGCTGGTTTCCGAGTTTCATACAACGCGAAATTCGACGGCTCTCCGAAACGGCGCCAGATAGGTGGGGGGTGTAGAACTAAAAAATGATCAGGAAGATGGGGCGCTACCAGGGCAATGGAGAAATTTCAAATTGGACGCAATTTTTTTTTCAAAAATGGCCAATTTTTCAAAGCAAGATGATGGCGCCGATTACTTTACGATCGGTCTGAAAATTGACTTATGTGCTCTAATCGGCCAGATTTACAAAACTGCATACTCAGAATCTCACTCCGACCCTCGGTTTCCATTTTCCATACATCACGAAATTCAACGGCTCTCTGAACCGGTGGCAGGTAGGTCGGGGTCGCCGAAGTAAAAAATGCTTCAAAACCTGGTCCGCTTCCAGGCATATAATTGTTTTTGTTAAAAAGCGAAATTTTTTTTTTCGAAAATTTTGTATGGAAATTTCCATAGTAGGAAGGGTAATTGAATAGCAACGGCAAAAGACGGCACCGCGGGCTGCTTGCTGCCCGCGCACCGCGCAACCTCGAAGGTCGACAGCCTCCCGGAGTAGAAAATATTTATTAACTTTTGAACTACCGCACGAGCCAAGCGAGCGAAGCGAGCGAATCACGGTAGCGGCTGGCGTAAATATTCAAATAGGTAGCGAGGAGCGAAGCGACGAGCGAGTTAGGTTAACTTTTGAACTACCACACTAGCCAAGCGAGCGAAGCGAGCCAGTCACGTCAGCGGCCGGCGTAAATATTCAAAGAAGTAGCGAGGAGCGAAGCGACGAGCGATTTAGGTTAACTTTTGAACTACTGCACTAGCCAAGCGAGCGAAGCGAGCAAGTCACGTCAGCGGCCGGCGTAAATATTCAAAGAAGTAGCGAGGAGCGAAGCGACGAGCGAGTTAGGTTAACTTTTGAACTACTGCACTAGCCAAGCGAGCGAAGCGAGAAAGTCACGTCAGCGGCCGGCGTAAATATTCAAAGAAGTAGCGAGGAGCGAAGCGACGAGCGAGTTAGGTTAACTTTTGAACTACCGCACTAGCCAAGCGAGCGAAGCGAGCAAGTCACGTCAGCGGCCGGCATAAATATCCAAATAGGTAGCGAGGAGCGAAGCGACGAGCGCGTTAAGTAAACTCTTGAACAAAAGCGACTTTAGGGCGATTCCCACTCAAACAAAAAAACTACGTAGGTTAGGTTAGGTTAGGTTAGGTTAGAAAAAAAACGACTTCAAAAACAGAAAAGTAAGTTCTTATTTTTAGTGCCGAAAGCATAATGAATTTGATTTTAAACGAAGCTACTAAAAAGACTGAAGTTTTCAATATGTAATAATATACACATCTTCACACATTTATTGAGTGAATGAGCCAATCCTTCACGCTTTATAATCGTAGGACTTACACCAAGAGTAGTGTAGATTTTGTATCGAAAATAGCCAATTTTTTGTATCGCGAATAATGTTATTGAATTGCAAGTAGGTAGTTCTTGTATCGAAATAATCTTAGTTCTTGTATCAAAAAATAGCGTAGTTTAATAAGTGTTTAGTGTTTGGCACCGACTTCAAACCTATACAGTGAATAATAACACAACTAAATAATATTTAGTAATTAATTATTTTTTACTTTTCCGTTTTTGAAGTCGGTTTTTTTTAAAGTAGTTATTTTAATAGTGTAACGATATCTTATTCGATACACCCTTTGACTGTATAGTCCTATGGCTTTCAGTTAGATATTTTTAGTGCCGAAAGCATAATGAATTGGATTTTAAACGAAGCTACTAAAAAGACTTGAAGTTTTCAATATGTTTTATACATCTTCACACATATTTTATTGTCTTGAACAGTTTATTATGAAAAGTCACCGCTATTGATTAGACACCTCAAATAAATAAAATTCGGGATCACGTTTCAAAAATTTAACCAATATTTGAATAAGTAATTTATAAGCAGTTTCGACTGACTGTAGAATCGCTGTTAGCAGATGTAACAAATGGACAGGAAATTCGAATGCATTTTCAAATGACTGAAGATTTCTGCCCTGGGATGAGCCGCGAGCTGCTTGCAGCTCGCGCACCACGCACCTTCGAAGGTGGACAGCCCCCCGGAATAGAAAATATTTGAATGGGAAATTTATAAGCACTTCCGATTGACTGTAGAATCGCTGTTAGCAGATATTAACAAATTGACGGGGAATTTTAATGCATTTTCAAATGACTGAAGATTTCTGCCCTGGGATGCTTCCGCACCACGCTCCCTCGAAGGTCGACAGCATTCCAGAATAGAAAATTTATGAATTGGGAATTTATAAGCACTTCCGATTGACTGTGGAATCGCAGTTAGCAGAAAATTATAAATGGACTTGGAATTCTAACACATTTCCTAATGACTGCCCTATTGCTTCAACCCAGGGGCAAAAGGGGCTCGCGGGCTGCTTGCAGCCCGCGCACAACGCACCAGCTAGTCATATATATATAAAGCTACACTACCACTCACTCACTGACATCGCTTTTCTCGGAAACTATGCGGAAAGTGGGGGGGATAACGACGTGATCGTGTAGAGGTGCTCTGATCGACCAGAGGAAAAATATAGCGATCTCGATCACCTTCGAATACCGAGTGGATCCCTGGTGGTGCGCAAAAACGGTGATACCTGGAGGGGGGGTGTCTGAACAAAAAATGCTCGGAACTGGTGGCGATTACCAGGGGAGGTGGAAAAATGGGGATTTTCGCGAAAACAAGATGGCCGCCGTACTTTGCCAAAATCGCCGTTTATGAATCCTTACGTCTCAAATTTGGCACACGTGCTCTGTTCGAGCCGGCAAATCGATCGGTGCCCAGTTCGAGTGGCTCCGGGCCCCCGTTTCCGACTTTCATACATTGGAAAATCCAACGGCCCGCGGAAACGGTGCGAGTTGGGTGGGGGGTCCCGGAACTAAAAATGATCACCACCCTGGGACGCTACCAGGGAGCCATAGTGGGTCGCTCGATTTTGGAATTTTTCCATTTTTGGCGCAAACATAAAAACGTAAATTTAGACGAGGTGGCGCAACGGAGAAATACACCAATGATGCATTCGTACTCGCCCAGCTCCCAGAATATCCAGAAAAATACGAAATCTTAAACTTTCCCTCATCTCGCGAAGACGGTCAACGGCCCGCGCAAACGGTAGCAGCTGCATCTGGGGTGCTCGAACTAAACTTGGAGTAGACCTCGAGCAATTACCACAGATAGTGAAAAAAATTCAAAATGGCGGAAAAAATGGCCGCCGCCATACAAATGCTAAAACGGCCATCGCTGGTCCGATCGCGCTGAAACTTGGCACAGGGGCTTTAATCGAGCCTCACATTACGTTGGAATACTCATCATCGAGTTTCCATAGCTGGTTTCCGAGTTTCATACAACGCGAAATTCGACGGCTCTCCGAAACGGCGCCAGATAGGTGGGGGGTGTAGAACTAAAAAATGATCAGGAAGATGGGGCGCTACCAGGGCAATGGAGAAATTTCAAATTGGACGCAATTTTTTTTTCAAAAATGGCCAATTTTTCAAAGCAAGATGGTGGCGCCGGTTACTTTACGATCGGTCTGAAAATTGACTTCTATGCTCTAATCGGCCAGATTTACAAAACTGCATACTCAGAATTTCTCTCCGACCCCCGGTTTCCATTTTCCATATATCACGAAATTCAATGGTTCTCTGAACTGGTGGCAGGTAGGTCAGGGTCGCCGAAGTAAAAAATGCTTCAAAACCTGGTCCGCTTCCAGGCATATAAAAATTTTTGGTAAAAAACGAAATTTTTTTTTTCGAAAATTTTGTATGGAAATTTCCATAGTAGGAAGGGTAATTGAATAGCAACGGCAAAAGACGGCGCCGCGGGCTGCTTGCTGCCCGCGCAACGCGCAACCTCGAAGGTCGACAGCCTCCCAAGGAGTAGAAATTTATTTATTAACTTTTGAACTACCGCACGAGCCAAGCGAGCGAAGCGAGCCAATCACGGCAGCGGCTGGCGTAAATATTCAAATAGATAGCGAGGAGCGAAGCGACGAGCGAGTTAGGTTAACTTTTGAACTACCGCACTAGCCAAGCGAGCGAAGCGAGCAAGTCACGTTAGCAGCCGGCGTAAATATTCAAAGAAGTAGCGAGAACTACTGCACTAGCCAAGCGAGCGAAGCGAGCAAGTCACGTCAGCGGCCGGCGTAAATATTCAAAGAAGTAGCGAGGAGCGAAGCGACGAGCGAGTTAGGTTAACTTTTGAACTACCGCACTAGCCAAGCGAGCGAAGCGAGCAAGTCACGTCAGCGGCCGGCGTAAATATTCAAATAGGTAGCGAGGAGCGAAGCGACGAGCCAGTTAGGTTAACTTTTGAACTACCGCACTAGCCAAGCGAGCGAAGCGAGCAAGTCACGTCAGCGGCCGACGTAAATATTCAAATAGGTAGCGAGGAGCGAAGCGACGAGCGTGTTAATTAAACTCTTGAACAGTTATTATGAAAAATCACTGCCCGCTATCGATTAGACAGCTCAAAATGATGAAATTCGGGGATCACGTTTCAAGGATTGAACCAATATTTGAATAAGTAATTTATAAACAGTTTCGACTGACTGTAGAATCGCTGTTAGCAGATGTAACAAATGGACAGGAAATTCCCATTTTCAAATGACTGAAGATTTCTGCCCTGGGATGAGCCGCGAGCTGCTTGCAGCTCGCGCACCACGCACCCTCGAAGGTAGACAGCCCCCCGGAATAGAAAATATTTGAATAGGAAATTTATAAGCAGTTCCGATTGACTGTGGAATCGCTGTTAGCAGATAATAACAAATTGACGGGGAATTTTTATGCATTTTCAACTGACTGAAGATTTCTGCCCTGGGATGCACCACGCACCCTCGGATTTGGGCAGCCTCCCGAAGTGGAAAATACTTGAATGGGGAATTTATAAGCATTACCGACTGACTGTAGAATCGCTGTTAGCAGATGTAACAAATGGACAGGAAATTTGAATGCATTTTCTAATGACTGCCCTATTGCTTCAACCCAGGGGCAAAAGGGGCTCGCGGGCTGCTTGCAGCCCGCGCACCATGCACCCTCGAAGGTCGACAGCATTCCAGAATAGAAAATATTTGAATTGGGTATTTATAAGCACTTCCGATTGACTGTGGAATCACTGTTTGCAAATAATAAAAAATTGACGGGGAATTTTGATGCATTTTTAAATGACTGCCCTATTGCTTCTACCCAGGGGCAAAAAGGGCTCGCGGGCTGCTTGCAGCCCGCGCACAACGCACCAGCTAGTACTTATATAAAAATGAATCGCAAAATGTGTTGGTAAGCGCATAACTCGAGAACGGCTGAACCGATTTCGATAATTCTTTTTATATTCCTTGAAGTACGAGGATGGTTTTTATGTAGAGAAAACGTAAGTACCACGAGCGAAGCCGGGGCGGACCGCTAGTTTATAATAATAGTGTTTGTGCACAACACTAGGCAGTCAACAGCTATATGAACGTCAGATAGGAAAAGAGCCAAATTTATCCAGTCAGTAACAAAGGATTTTAACTATAGTTACTTTATTCTAAATTAAACCAACTACTACTAGCTACTCCGTATGTCTTTTGGATAGACGGAGGCAAATAGGATTTTTATTCCAACTATATCATTTGATATTTTGAAAATGTACTCCACATTTTCATACCGTCAGAGTCATTTTGCAGATTATAGTGGTGCAGCACTGAACACTGTCTATTAGGTGGCTGATGCTGCTGACCGGGCCTTCAGTTCCGCTTTCCAGAATACCTTCACCCTTCTAGGTGTTACTACTACTGAAATAGCGGTACTCTATCGCGTCGTTCAGGTCTCTAACTGACTAGGATTTCTCATATTATCGTAACAACCCTTGCTCGTTCTAACGAGGATAAATTATCGCCAAGGAATTCTGCTGCAGGATAATGGCAAGAGAGATTATAAGCTTAACTATGCATTATTATGTTAAGGAATATGGTGGGTTTTGAATACTATCGTCGTCTGAAAGTATCTCCTTTCGATTAACTGCATTAAGGATGCAGATCTGATCCCATCTTTGTTCCGTAGGAATGCTACGACAGTCTAAACGTTACACTGAACAAAGAAAATTGCCCTGAATATAGTCGGTTGTTCCAACATCCGTAATATGGCTAGCCTAAGGTTAGTTATCCCTTGATTGTAAATGCTACCAATGGAGGCATTGCTCTTGTGTTGTCCACAGTTGTGCGAGTGCAAAAATGAAGAACTGAGCTCGTGGGGAGCTATGTCGAATGAATCTGTGTTAAGATTATGACAGTATAGGACAGTTAGCTGTGGATGCGAAGACAGGACATTACTTTATTCATCCGTAAACACGCGAGGCAGCCACGGACAGCGATATAGCAAGAACTAAACTAGCAAAGTTTAGTTCGCTTACCAGACTTTGTCATGTTTTAAATGCAGTATATCCTCTGAATAGCATTGCATTTATGACTATTGATAAACTTAATTCACCCGTAAACACGAGAAGCAGGCACGGATAGCGATATAGCAAGAACTAAACCAGCAAAGTTTAGTTCGCTTACCAGACTTATATTTTAAAAGCCGTATAGCCTGTACATTTCATTTATTGCCCCCCCCCCCTCAAAGCAAAGAAATGAGAAGTCATTTGGCAGAGCTTTCTCGTTAAGGGTAGGGGTTCCAAGTAATATCTAATAATAAGAGGCTTTTGTTTGGAAAGATTGACTTTCCGTTATTTATCCTCTATCCTATGTAACTTAACAGTCAGTATTCTCAGCATTCGTTGAGTACTTAAACGTTTTACGTTAATAGTTGTATATAACTTTATTATACAATATAATAATCCTGGTGGGATGACAAAAAACTTGTCTAACAAACGATTATCCTAATCCCTCAGCGATTTATTGTTTGAGCCCCGAAGAAAAATCTCATGGGTGCAATAATGAGGTCAAATGGGTTGAAAAACGAGTCAAATAAATTGCCTACAAGACCGGGCAACTAAAATAGGCCTATGAGAGGTCAACTATACGTAATCAATCGTCATTTGTTACATTCAATCGCTTTGCGATTAAAAAAATCTCTTCCGATGTTTGTATATGAAAATTGGTCGGCTAGTGCCATTTAATTACGATACCAAACATACCGTTGACACAAGGCTTGGTGACAATCCTCGAAACCACCGCCACAAATCATCTGCGAGATGATATTTGATCCGACTCGCCTTCCTTTGTTGTGATTAGGCTTTGCATTGGTAAATACAATTTGTTCAATTCCAATTTCCATAATTGGTAAACCAATGGTGGTTTCCTGATTCCTGAAGCGTAAACTTTTAGGATACGAAGTATCAATTTCATGCGCCCATTATTTGACGTATCTAACCTTTATTGTATTTATTAGGTCATTTACTATACTGCCCACTGTGAAGTAGATTTCAAAACCTTTTTCTACCTACCTTAGAAGAGTGAAGATCCGATACGGTCATATCCAAAACTTCTTTCGTGGGTCCTCGTTGACAAAAGCAAATATCTATGATCATTTTAATGATCAATCCTTTGTATATTTGCACCAATCGCCATTAAAGCCCCGCGAGGGCTGATATATATTTGCACCATTTCCCCGTGGGGACGGTTGTTATCAAAGCCCCGCGAAGGCTGATATATATTTGCACCATGTCTCCATGAGGTACTGTTGTAATCAAAGCCCCGCGAGGGCTGATATATATTTGCACCATTTCTCCATGAGGGACGGTTGTAATCAAAGCCCCGCGAGGGCTGATATATATTCGCACCATCTTTTCCGTGAGGGACGATTGTAATCAAAGCCCCGCGAGGGCCGATATATATTTGCACCATTTCCCTGCGAGCGACAGCTGCGCGAGGGATGTTTGTAACTAGAAATAAGTAGGGCCTGCCAAAAAATGCTTAAGAGACACCCTGCGAGGGTGAATTTGACCTGGCTAACCCCTGCGAGGAGTAGTGGCCACATTTATGTATTCTGCTTCGAGCAAGAATACACCTTAGTGCTAATATAAAAATAGCAGTAAATAATCATTTAAATAATATAGCAATTAACAAGGTCCTTTAACTTATTTTCCAATGTTAGCGACATTTAATAAATTCATAATTCAAATCAATTCACTAAATTTTAAAATGAACTTCGATTCATATTTATTTTTGTTCATGCAATCGATGTAACATTTAGTTGCTTTATATCCGTTAACATTCCTTACGAACGCAACCATACCGTCGTAGGACGTTATATTTAATTGCACAAAATAATCTCCACTCACCCGCAATTTTTTACTTTTTGTCAAGGTGTACAAGTTTATAATATTATTCTAAAACGTTAGAAGTGAATTGTAAATCCTTTGAAATAAGTGTATCTAAATCTAATTTATATTAAGATATCTCGATAATTATTATACGATAACCCTTTCAGCACAAGTTCAGTAAACCAAAGAATTTAATTGTAAAATTTTTGGTACTTACTCGTTTTAACAAAAGAGTTGCATCATTTGAACATAGGAAACGTAATTTTCAATCAAATTAGCCGTGTGTAATATGTCTATTTTCACATAAAAACGGATCAGAATAATACTCATAAAAGGACACGTATAGACTACGGATAGTTTTGAATGTGTGGAACATTCATGGTACGTATCTACTATACATGAGCGAATTCCATCATTATTCAGTTGAGCGGTAACTCCCGTACGATTTATAAAATAATATCACAACGTGTTCTGACATGTCGTGACTTCTTGGAGCTGACTCATCTCGTTCGATAATTTTTAGTAATAAACTATGATAGGAATTCCGAACCGTTCCTAGCGATAACGACAATGTAATTTATTACTTTAGTCGTAGCAATGGATTGTATGCCTGTAAAGCTTTGAGTTGGCTCATATCCATACTAAGTATTAATTGTAATTTTTTCACGAAAAATTCACTTGTACCCTTGTAATAAAAACACATTATTAAAAATGAAATAAAATATTAAAAATATCTATATACAAGAGAGGGTATTTGATATGTCTAGTAATATCAAATAATCACAAAAGTAATATTAACGATTCGAGTAAAGCCGAACGGTAACACCGTTAAAATAGCTTTACTCACAGTATTAAAAATTCAAATATTAATTAGTACATATTGCATAATGAAATATTTCAAAAGAAAAGTTACTATTTCAAGTAAAATGTAACGGTTGTATCGTTAATTTTAAATATCTTTATTCATGCTATTAAGTATTTAAGCATATTGAAAAATAAACTATTGCTGAAGGATTCATTAAAAACCTCAGCATTTTAAATAAAGTCCAACGATTATACCGTTGACTTTAAAGATTTTTACTCATTTTTAAGTAAAATATTATTAGAATAGATGTAAAAATAACTCACTGTACCGATCCGACGGGATACACTTTTTAACACTTTTAGCACTTGCTTTAAGCAATACTTAATACTTAATAGCACCAAGGTTGTAGTCTTGTAGACAACCTTCTCGCGGCGGAAGCTAGACGCCAATGAAAAACATCCAGCGCCCGACATTATCGTGCGCCCCGCCACCTGGTGGAGAGGTGTGCGAGAGAGATAGCATACATACAACGGAAAGAGAGGGAAGAATAGGCGGAAAAAGCTAGGTGCCTTCTCAATGAAGTAAGCTTCAAATTACGGTCAAGTGTTTAATATTAGTATGGATGATAGAGTCATTATAAAGAATAGAAGGGATTTTATCAACTTGTACTTTATATTGATATGATATTATGAGGATTTGTTTTAAATAAATCTATACTTCTAAATTATAACAAGGAGCTGCAGTGTTTGTTTCTTTGCAGGTGGAAATCTCAGAAACTTCTTGATATAGTTCTGTGGACACTACTGGTTCAATGTTCTAATGTTTGCACATATCTATATTATTACTAGCGGTTCGCCCCGGCTTCGCCCGTGGTACATATGAAAAATAGATGTTGGCCGATTCTCAGACTTACCCGATATGCACAGAAAATTTCATGAGAATCGGTCCACCCGTTTCGGAGGAGTATGCAGACTAACATTGTGACACGAGAATTTTATATATAAGATTTTCATTTTTATGTTTTTAAGGTTAAATTTACTGATATGATCATGTCTTTTTTATCAATAACAGACACCTATTTAGGAGTTACAAGCTTTTTTCGTCAACTCAATCCGGGTGAAGCCGGGACAAACAGCTAGTTCAATAGCATAATTAATGTACGGCTATAAGCTCCTTATATTATGTGTGGTAAAGGTTGATAAATATAATGAAAATCTCATTTAATAGCGCTTGTGGCAATCTTTACGACAAGCTTACCACTTTTACTCAGAGTTTTTTACGCGACGTGTAGTTGTTATCAAGTGCTCCTACAAGTACCTTGGTAAAATGGGATTTTAAATTTATAGATATTCCGCTGAGATTTCGTGCGGTTTCTTTAAAATAAAATAATCGAAAATGGTGGAAAAATTATGGAGATATCTTTATGAAATAAAAGTAATTTAATAAAATAAAACTACATAGGGTACCTACTTACTATAATATTTTAAAGTTAGGCCAAGTTACTGATAGTGAGAAATTTTATCAAAATCACTCAGTATTTGCAGAGTTCATCCCAATTATTACTAATACACAAAAAATACGAATTATTATGATCACAAATTATTTTCCAAGTTTGGGATTGAACCCAATCCCTTCGGTGTAACTGTCAGTAACCACTGTTCCACTCTGCTCACAAAATATAATATATACTAATATTATAATGCCGAAGATTTTGTTTGTTTGAACGCGCAAATCTCAGGAACTACTTACTGGTCAAATTTGAAAAATTCTTTTGGTGTTAGATAGCCCATTTATCGAGAAAGGCTATAAGGCTATATCATCACGCTAAGACCAACAGGAGTGGAGCACTGCAGGTAAAACCTTTAGTTTAATATAATATTTATGAACACAATATATTTGTAAAGCAATATTCAACAATGTAACATAATATGGAGAAAATGTATTTCGCGTCCCACTGAACACAACTCTTATTTAACAGTCTGCTAGAGTTAATCTAAAGATGAATAAAATTAATACGAAAAAATTGGAAAAGTAAAGTAGGAATAAAAATAATAGAACTACAAATATTTTAAAAATAAATTTTAAGTTATCTATGGTATCACCAAAGAAATACGTTTAACTTAATCTTGAAATTAAAATCCTTATCAACCATTTTATTGTATATGAATACTTCACAAAATACAGCGATACTTTTAAAATGTACCCCTACATACAACATGTTACCAGTAATTATTACTGAGTAACCTTATACTAAGGGCCGATTTTTCAATGCTTGTATAAAACTTATCCGTCCAATAAAGTATTACACGATAATATTAAAATGTCACGTAAACTGTCAAACACGGGCAATTAGAATACATTTTTAAAATGGTAGTTTTATACATTATTCGACGAATAAGTTTTAACCTCGGATTGAAAAATCAGCCCTAAAATATTATGTCTATACCAGCCCCCCTAGACAAGTGGCTTTCTATTAGCGTAAAGTTCAATAGAATAGATTATGAATGTATGACGTTTTGACGTATTGACGTTTGATTACGACGACGATGACGATTGATTACGTCAATCTCATACATTCATTATCTATTCTATTGAACTGTACGCTAATAGAAAGCCACTTGTCTAGGGGGGCAGATTTGTAACATAACGCATGCATATGCATATATTTTCTTCCAGTGCCTATAATATAACAGACACAAACAAGATACCTCAAAGCCTTTACAAGCCATTCATTCCCATTACAAATAACGGGCACATAAATTTAAATCATTTTATCTTCACTCCAGCTATCCAAAAGCTGACAAATTGTAGATACAGTTAAACATCATTCAGCACATGTTTTTCACCAAAATACGAAACAAATTGAGTCAAATAGCAATGGAGTTAATGAAATTGGGCTGTGAATAATTAATTTTATGGTGGTTGATGTTCGATTTAAAATTGAGTGTTGAATCGTTTATTGAATATATTGGTCGTGTGATTAATAGTATAATAATTTCTGATCATAGTTTAAAAATAATAAGAATAGCTGCAAAAATGAGGCGAAAAAAATTTTTCGATCGTAAAGCACTCTCTGATGCTTCGCATCATGAGTCGTGCAATTTCTTTAGGTACAATATAGGTGTTGAATTTTACTAGATTGCGCCAGGAGAAGGGTTATTTATGTACCTAGATAGCTAACTCTATGTATATTATGCAAAATTTTTTTAAGGTAAGCATTTTTATCTGTAAACAAATTAAAGCTAAATTATTTAAGAATGTCAATTTCATACTCAGCTCTTTTATGTAAAAATATCACTTTAAATATTAGAAATTTATATGCATACGTACCATACTAGTGATCTATCACTTCTGTTGAGATGGGTCCAATAGATAAAACAAATTATATTATACAGGGTGTAATCGTTAAGTGTGCACAAGCGATTATTCCGTAACTATTGCAGATATCAAAAAACTTTAAACTGATATCGAAAGTACTTAACCTAATGAGTAAAATGACCATAATAAATTTTTAAAAATAAAACGAGAAATAACCAAAAATGTTACATTAAACGCTCCCATACAATTTATTTCCCATACATTTTGTATTCATAGTAGATTTTCGAAGTGACGTCCTTATTGTGCAATACAATGAGGAGGTCTATTTACAGTTTCTAAATGAACTTCCCTCCAAATTTGCGAAGTAATTAAAGCAGAAAACCAAAAAAAAACAAAAAAAGAGCTAAAATCTTTCATATTAAATGTATAGGTTGATCCAAAAGTAATGATAATTGGGTATTTCCTGTGCACATAAAAATATAAAATAAATGTTTTATGCTTGCTCATGTAATCACTAAGTTATCACAAAAAAATTATATCTACAGGCCACGTTTCCAAGTATTAACATTAATTTTAATGTGAACAGTGCGAGCCAGAATGTTTCCCGACGAAAAGAAGAAACAACGATTCGACATTTAGAGGGTGAATTTCTAAATTTTTAATGAGATCAGGATAATTTTTTGTCACGATTTGTGACCATGGGCGTTACCTGGGTTCACCATGTTAATGCTGAAACCAAGAAACAATCAATGGCCTGGATGCGAGCTTCCAAAGTGACGGTGAAGATTTTCAAAGTGAAAATTAGTGGGATAGATTAAAGCCGTAGTTTTTTGGGACGCTGAAGAAATGAGGAATATTTTAAGAAGGTAGCCATTACTACACAGGGCTCTTACTACACAGACCAAATTAAAAGATTGCGGGTAGGTTAGTAAGAAAAAGAGACATGGCAAACTTCGGTCTTGAATGTTGGTTCACCAAGACAACGCACCAGATCACAAAGCGTCAGTTGCGATGGCTGCCAATCAAAAATCGGCATTGAAAATGTTTGAACACCCACCCTGTTTCTAATATCTAGCTCCTAGTTAATTCTATCTCTTACCTCGGCACAAGAAACACCGTCGATACAAGAAATTTTAAGACGACAGCGAAGTGATGGCCGATTTTGAGGGGTTTTTGTAGATGAAGTCAAAGTTTTTTTTTCTAAGTTAAGGAAAAAAAATATCGAAGTATATTATCTAGTTAGAAGACTATCTAGAGAAATACATAATTATTTTAACTGTAATGACCTTGTTTAATATTGATTATCATTACTTTTGGATCAACCCATGTACATGGGATATTCATATCTCATACTAAATGTATGGGAGGGTTTAAAGTTAATTTTTTAGATATTTCTCGTATTATTTTTAAAAATTAATTATGGCCATTTTACTCATTAGGTTAAGTACTTTCGATATCAGTTTAAAGTTTTTTGATATCTGTAATAGTTACGGAATAATCGCCTGTGCACACTTAACGATTACACCCTGTATATACGGCTAAAGTAAAACTTAGATAAAGCAGTACAACTGAAATATATTTTGGGACAAATTTACGGAAACTTGTTATTCTTACGTACCAAAGCAAGCTTTTAGTTTGAAGACAAGGTTTTGGGATTCATTATTATTTAATTTTACAGCAGCTAGTACCACAGCTGCACACCATAATATAGGTTTAGGCTATTATAAAAGTCCAGACAATTTTTTATGTAGGTTTCTTTGAAGCTATTTCAGCAACAGACTTCAGCAGTAAAGTTTGTATACGTCATCTAGGTCTAAAGGTTTGTAATTATGTATGTATGTATAGTTTTCACGCATAAACTACTAGACCGATTTTGATGAAATTTGGCACAGATAATTTTTAGACCCTGAGGAAGAACATAGGCGCCTTTTATTGCGAAATATGTACCACGGGCGAAACCGGGGCGGACCGCTAGTCAATTATAAATATATACTTCACAAAATTTGATCTTGCAATATCTAGCACTGATCAAAACTTCTATAAAGAATTGATCATTAGTAGCCTTCATACATTTTCTATGGACATAATACTTTACAGTTTATATTTGTAACGTGTTCATCCCCATATTGTCCATTAAATGCTTTAAAAATTATGATATCAGTAGCTAGCTTTCTGCCCGCGGCTTCGCCCGCTACGTCTAATACCTAATAAATTATTTACTAAAACCTTCCTCGAGAACCACTCTATCTATTAAAAAAAACTGCATCAAAATCCGTTGCGTAGTTTTAAAGATTTAAGCATAAATAGAGATATAGAGACAGAGAAAGCGACTTTGTTTTATACTATGTAGTGAAGTATTGATGTTTTCTCTTCAAGTACTAAATTAGTCTAGATAAGGTTTCCTCAAATATAGCCCTCTTGATAAATTGTTCTTATTACATTATTCCTTGAATTAATTTGTTTATACTAATAATTTCTGCTCGCAATTTTAACACACGTCCCGAAACTTTGTTGTTAATTACTGTCGGAAGAACATACTTGTTGTTCATTTAGGCTACGCGCAGACATACAGCGTTCTGCGTTCCGCGTTCTGCGTTCTGCGTTCGTCAGTTCTGCGTTCTGCGTTCTAGCGCACACAGGAGCACGTTCAAGATATTTGCGTTCTATTTCGCGACTCTCCGCACGTGAAACATGTCTCTCGAAAGTTCATCTTCCGAAGATGAAGCCTTGCTTTTGTGGAGTCTAGAGGAGTCAAAAAAAAGTAGAAAATGTTGGGTACACCCTATCAACACGAAACGAGATGATATGGGAGAATTTAGTATTCTTATCCCTGAGCTGCTTCAAGATGAAGAGAGATTTTATATTTATTTTCGAATGTCAATAAATAGCTTCAATGAGTTACATGACTATGTAAAATCTGAAATAGAAAAACAAGATACCAATTGGAGAAGACGGACCAGCCATAGCGAGAACGCGAGTTCTTTGTAATTCTGTACAGAGAACGCGAGAACGCAAGCGTTCCGAATGACCGCCGCGGTCTAACTGCGTTCTGTGTGCGCCGGCGCTATAGATCCTTCACATTACAAAGAACGCGGAACGCAGAACGCAGAACGCGGAACGCAGAACGCTCTCTGTCTGCGCGTACCCTTAACTAGATGGGTTTAAGTTAATTAGTAAAGTGTATACGGGTTGTTTTGGAAACGGTTTCATCATTCTTACAACACAATGTTAACAATATAGAGAGAGCAATAAATTATGTTAATAGAAGCTATTGAAGTAAAAAACTATATTTTTTCGTAAAGCGAAATCTTTCCAATATAAGCTTAACTCACGATTATAATGTTACTAGATTTCCGCCCGCAGCTTTGCCCGCATTTTCAAAGTAAAACCCGCATAGTTCTCGTTCCCGTGGGATTTCCGGGATAAAACCTATCCTATGTGTTAATCCAAGTTACCCTCGTATTTATACATATGTGTGCTTTCGTATTTATACATATTATGTGTGCTAAATTTCATTGTAATCGGTTCAGTAGTATTTGCGTGAAAGAGTAACAAACACACACACATCCTCACAAACTTTCGCATTTATAATATTAGTAGGATTAGTAGGATAATGTCAGACAGACATAAAAATATTATAATATATACTTGAATCAATTAAATACTCATGTACATATTATTACGTGTGTTATGATGGTATATAGCTTTATAGCTTTTATAGGATTATTAATTGTGTGTCTATGTAAATTTGAGTGTACATTTGTAATGTACTATGTAAATTTGTGTGAGTAGATTAATTACACGACTCGACAAAAAAATTTTCGTTCTTTGTCCTAAAGTTTATACTATTATTTTCCAGTTAGTTATGCACAAAAACGAAAAGAAAATACCTTTTTGCGGTATAAAGTTTGCTTTTGTGATAGTTATAATAATAATACTCATTTTTCAATTTTTTCATAAATTTTAATTGATTTTAATATTTTTAAAAAGACCGCGCGGTGAGAGTGGGATATTAACGTTTACACTGTGCCGCTAGATGGCACCCGAGTGATAAACAACCATCAGGCCCAGAATAACTTAAAATGTCGTCACGAAAGTGCAAATACGATGCTGATGAATTTTGTTTTATATGTGGTCAATTTATTAAAGTTCGAGACGTGAAATATGAACTAAAGACATCTCACGTTCTCTGTGAAGCCTATGAAACATATTTTGACTGTCCTGTACGGAATCAAGATAAGCCATGGGCTCCACATGTTGCTTGTAGATATTGTAAAAGGTGTTTGGAAGGTAAGGCAAATTACAAATTACAAATTTTAAGGCCATGGGCTGCAGGATGTCATTAAAAGTACATATGCTGCATGCTCATTTGGATAAATTTAAAAACAACATGGGAGCCTATTCCGAAGAGCAAGGAGAACGTTTCCATCAGGACATCATGAATTTTGAACAACGCTATCAAGGCCAATACAATGAAAACATGATGGGCGACTATATTTGGGGTTTATTGAGAGAAAGTAGCTATGAACATAAAAGAAAAAGTAAAAGTGTGCACTTTTAAGTTATTTTCCACTTTTCTGTAAGCTAATTTAATAGTAAAACTTAATAAAAATAATAAACATTTTTATTTCAATAGTTTTATTTTCAATCAAAAATTAAAATCCGAGATTTTTAAAAATTTCCTTCAATCAGTCTTCTAAGCACAAAAGCAAAGTTTTTCATGCCATATATTTTTTTTCCGTCTAATTACGACCTAAACTACGAAATTTAATGCTTTGCAATCAAAGTCAAATTTCATGGTGACCCGTTGTTATTGACGCGGCTCGGTTTTGTAGTCTTACTTTTTGTGTTTGCGGTGAGATGGAGGTTTTTTATAAAATCTTAAACGATAATATGTATTTTATTAAATTAAATTTAAGTTGTTAACAATAAAATAAGCTCTCTTATAAGTAGGTAAAAATAAAAAATAAAAATAAAAAAAAATTTCTTTATTTGTTTCAAAAAATAAGGTTAAAGGTATAAATTATATTTGAACAACTCAATAACAAACCGTTTGAACAGGTCATATATCTCGGCGTGTATATCTGGGGAGCGATACAAGAAACTTCATAAGTTGTGAGATAACATTTGATATATTATATGAGGGTAAGCACTTTTGGTGTGTTACACAAATCGTATTAAATTAAAACACATCAAATATTATATATTATATTTATTTTACTCGTATACGGTTAGTAAAGTGATAGGTATTTTTATTACATACACTGTCATTGTAACTACTTTGTGGACATGTCCGTCTTTGATTAAATACGATTGTAGATTTACAAATGCAAATATTTTTGGATATTTTATTACAGCTCTCTTCGTAATACGAGTACTACCAATAGGAAGATAGCCGGTCTTTTGGGAGGTTTACGTGTGTTTTTTTATAGATTGTACATGTAGAGGCGCTACGACGTAGCAGAATGGCTTCTCTTATGGCTATGAGATTAATTTATTATATTATTATCGTTCTTTATGGTTACAAATTTTATAATAATGTTTATAAATTTATGCATTAAGCGCGTCACATACGGTGAAGATACTATAATATTCTATCTTAAGATACTGTTATATAAAATATAACAGTATCTTAAGATAATAAAACCCCTGTAGAACCGCCATCCTGTTACAATTGACCCGAAACACTGACACAAAATTTCAAAATTTCACAAAATTTAGTACGCAATGACAAAAAGAAAAATGATGGTCAGAACGCTGTTACCGGATACCTTAAGATACTGTAATATAAAATATAACAGTATCTTAAGATAAAATATTATAGTAGGTATCTTCACCGTGTGTGACGCGCTTAATACGTAAAAGCATATAGCAGTTCTGATTCATGACATTATTTGTGTTTGTGCTATCATTACATTATATTTATTTAGTAAAAAAACAGAATTGAGAAAATTTAAATTGATAATATGTGGTTATTTTAATAAACAGGATAATAAAAAGTAATTTATTGATCAATTTGTGGGTTAGGTAAAAACATGTAACATTTGGACCCCAAACTAGGACAGCCTGTATTTTGGGGCTACATTCAGAGCGCCACATAACCGTGAAAGCGAAATATATATATAAAAAAAAGACGTGTGGCACTCGGGGACTGCCGCGGTAAAGCTATTGCATAGCATGCCTTCAAGCCACACCTCCGAGCCCGACGGAGTGGGGAGCGTGAAGTTTTTTCGTTACAGAATTTCTCGATTCGGTCCCCGCGCTCAAGGCCCGCGATAGAAGCTATGCAATAGCTTAAAAATACAGACTCGTATTGTATTTTAATGTTTACAAACATCCAATTAAGAATCTATTGGAGTGATAATAATGCTTTCGTATTTATACATAAAATGGCTGTTGTTTACGTTGTTTTATAAGTTGATAATAAGGTTGTTATGACGGATCTTATTCATCTCGTTAAAATGAAAATAAACAATCATTAAAATTAACTTTAGTTATTTAGAAACAGTAAACCTTTTGCTAACAATTTCAATATAAATACACGAGGAATGTTGTTTATTTATACCACGTGAATATCTAATATAATTTATTAAGAGTAAAGGAATCGGTCCGTAGTAATCAAGTTTTATGAAGGCTGTATCGGGTAACACGACACTGCCTTACCATGTCTTGCAGTGTGGAGAAAGGACAGCGCTATATAGGTCGTGTAGCGCCATCTCTTTCTCACATTGGAAATAATACTGCTGTAAGACTAACGACCCTGGTCTGGAGGAAATAATGAAACCATCTGCTGGATTATAGTCGAATTACAGAAAACAATAGACATTAGGATCTCTAATGAGGAAAATATGTGATGCTTTATGATAGAGATGTTATGACGCCTTGTTAATGTTTGTGAATAACGTGGTAAAAGTATTCGCATTGTATAAATCCATACTAATATTATAAATGCGAAAGTAACTCTGTCTGTCTGTCTGTTACTCAATCACGCCTAAACTACTGAACCAATTTGCATGAAATTTGGTATGGAGATATTTTGATACCCGAGAAAGGACATAGGCTATTTTTTATTGTGCAATATGTACCACGGGCGAAGCCGGGGCGGACTGCTAGTAATATATAAATCTTTAAAGAATATAAAAATCGATCACGAGGCAGGATTCAAACCCGATTCTTTCGTCATGTGTGTTTTAATATCTGTATATTAACATCCATACTGTTATCCAAATCATATTTAAACAACTGTTAATTATGTATAAACATAAAAGAAAATATTATGTAAGTACATAGAGGCTATGAAATAATTGTTCTTGACAATTTACTGTACTTTGGGTACATAACTATCTATTAATATGTTTTATAAAATATAAAATTAAATTTTAATTAAATCTCAATAAATCGTTCTGTTCCTATACCAACTTAAAAATGATAATAGCAATATGTTAAGTATTTAAGAATTGCGCACAATGAAACCAGCTCAAGAATATGTAGGGTTAATATTTTGTAATATGTCTTAGTTTATCCCTAGGTATCATTTAATCTGAGACATAAAGCGTATGATCACTAGGAAACGTCTAGAATAACGATGATAATAAACTTAACAGCTGCGAATAATACCCACATTACACGTAACTTGACGTAATAAAGCTACTGTAATATAGTAGATATAATATTATACTAGGACACTGCTGAAAATAGTGTATACGTTGATTTTATTTTCTTATGGCATCGTATAGTGTTTGAAATAAGGACACTGTTTAAGTTCATTTAATTTAAATTTAATCTTTATTATATTTTACATAGGTAAAGTAAAATCTTACATAACATTAAACGATAGAAATCTAGGTATTATAAACAGATTTAAACGAGAAACATTTGCATTAACTAATTGGTTATCAAACTAATCATTTTTTATTGTGAATAGGTATATATAAGCGCTTGACCACAATCTCGCCTGATGTTAACCTGAGATGGTAGGCGCTTCCATAGAAGGTACCTGTTGACTCTACGCTTGAATAGATCATAATAATATAATCACCTGTAGGAAATATTATAATAATAATATATAAACGGCTCAAATATCGGATCTGGCGCACGAGGTTGTCGACATGTGGGACGGTGTGTCTGCCGAGACAATCCCCATAGTTCTGTCCACCAATGGGCTGGTTCCTACCTCCTTAAAACAATATTTAAGGAGAGGTGAAGCCCATGACAGTGGGGATACAGCGGGCAGTCCTTCTGGATAACGTTTGGATAGTCCGTAGGGTCCTCACTCAGTTGCCCTAGACTCCGGCCGTCTGGCCACTGCACTGTCAGCCGGAGTTTTTTTTCAGCACCGCCGCGAGGCGAGATA
Organism: Colias philodice; assembly: GCF_061535455.1. Lineage (NCBI taxonomy): Eukaryota > Metazoa > Arthropoda > Insecta > Lepidoptera > Pieridae > Colias > Colias philodice. The sequence continues at coordinate 11,218,132 of NC_143096.1, forward strand.
CTTGCCCCCCCAATAATATTATTACTGTATGAGTAAAAAGACATAATAGAGATTGCTTTTCTCGAGAGATTTTCAGATGGAATAGATCAGGATGGATACAATCAGAAATAAACGTTACCTTACAAGTAATAAATTGCCCGAAGTAATAAAATGTAATCGTTTCATTATTGTCACACTCGGCAATTAATCAAGGCACCTCGTTTTTCTTATTTACCACATTCATTTTGTAATTAGATCTCAAGGACTTAGTTATAGATGCCTCATACTATTTTTAACCGACATCAAAAGAAAAGGAAGAACTGCTCAATAAGATTTTTTTTGTTATTTAACTTCAGAGCTTTCGAATGGGTGAACCGATTTTGATGATTATTTTTATTTGAACGCTAGTGTAGAAACTTATGAGTAGTTTTGTATTTATCAATCTCTGACCATTGGCAGGCGGTTTAGTTTTCTGTTAAATGGAATTAATTATTTTATCTCAGAGATAGTCTAGCTTAACAATAACTTCATACATTTGTTTCAAACTCGACGTAAACAAGTAACTAATGTGTTTTCTTAACAAATTTCAGCATAACTATTCTGGGCAAGTGCCATGGGTCATAAATTTAATGGTTTAGTCCCTGATAGAGAATCTCTATATTAATGTCTTATTTTTATAGCTGGTGTCATTATCGAGATTGTTACAGGCGACTGGAGTTCTAGAATAGAATACTTAGGTAATATTTCTATTTTGACAAAAACAAGTACCTACCTACTTACATAATATATGCTTTTCTTTGATTGTCGAATTGATACATGATATTAATTGCATCATTGAATAACAAAGGTCCATTTGTAACTGAAAATTAAGCGGTAGTACATTAAGTAGTACGTTAACTGTAGTACTTTAAGTGGGGAAATCTTGCATAGATACCCACGGCCTCCGGGGAAGGGGCGGATTCCTACCGACCAAAACCCCAATGTGTTCCGTCAAGCTGCATCAACGACAGGGCCACGGGTATAGGTAGAATTCGTCCGTGACCCCATCAGCGGCAGCCCGTCGCCGGGCCCAAACAAGCTAAGAGCCTGCTAGCTCTACCCTCATGGGGCGGCGTGAGACGTGTTCCGCTCACGCCGCCCCATCGCACCGGACAATGGACTAAATCCCCGCTCCATCGCCCGGAAGCGGTAGTACCAAATCAAATACTACAATATTTCTCATAATTCTTACATGAAATAAAATTATTTATTCATGGAAGAATTTATAAGAAACTATTCAATAAGTTCAGTGGAATAGTTAACCTAATCAAATTTTACGAAGCTATCGATACAACTGATATAACCATCTGTAACTAAAACTATGCGTTAAATTGGACATAAATTATTAAAAAATGTAAATCCAGTAGATAAATCAAGGGGCCATCTGTTCTTATTATTCAGTGATAGCTATTGGAAATTGTTAATTCTGAGCCTGTTCTGAATGATAATTGAAATCTAAACCAATGGCTTTTATCGAAGAATTATATTATAACCCATTATGGAAAGGTTCACTAGTTACATTCTAATAAATATAAGGTTTAGATTAAGGGCCGGTTATTCAAACTTTTTGTAGTATATATTCATACAATATCTAATCTATACTAATATTATAAAGCTGAAGAGTTTGTTTGCTTGTTTGAACGCGCTAATCTCAGGAACTACTGGTCCGCTTTGTAAAAATCTTACGGGATTCGATAGCCCATTTGTCTACGAAGGCTATGACCAACAGGAGAGGAGCAATGCGGATAAAAAAAACCGCGGGGTACAACTAGGTATTATGTAAAATTAATAAATCTCAAAGTTAGTTAAAAAGGTATTTTATTTATAAATAGAGCATTCAAATTATTTCATGGAAACTAAATAATTTCTACCGTAATGCTGACTCAACAAAATGCTAAATTTCAAGTCTGCTTACAAATTGATGAATTATTAAAATGAGAAATTGCCAACCGCCTTATCGAAAGTTTTGATATTAAATTTACTTCTAAAATTTCCTGGGAATAATTTCTTTAAAAGTTTTATTAAATCATTGCAATGAATATTTATTTAAAGTAAATGTAGTATAGGTAAAAGTAAAATAATTTTGGAGTGAATTAATTTAAAACATGCACAATATTGTATACTAGCTGCGCCCCGCGGTTCCACCCACGTGGCTCCGGTCATCTTGCAGTTGGTCTAAGTGTGATAATATATCGCCTATAGCCGACCTCGATAAATGGGCTATCTAACACTGAAATAATTTTTAAAATCGGACAAGAAGTTTCTGAGATTAGCGTGTTCAAACAAACTCTTCAGCTTTAAAAATCAGTAATTTATAGTCAGAGTTTTTATATCTTCCCGCGCACTTTCTTTTTCATAAATATACAATATATAATAAACGTTCTCAAATCTCCAGTGAATTGATATCTATCTTTGATTAATTTCTGCGAGGTCCTATGCATACAAAACGTTGGGATGAAGGTCTTCAAAGTATCTTATTTTGGGTTGTATAGATTCTTAGCATTTTTGGGTAGTCCTTTGAAATATTATCATCCCTTATATTACATAGATATTATATATTATATTAGGTCCGTAATTAAATCTAGTTTTATACGCCTAACTGAAGAATAATAATGCTAGACTATTTAATATTCAAAATTACAGCAAGGGTTTTAAGAACAATTTGCTTTTAATTACATTTCTTATAATATTATTTCATAAAAATTGTGGAAGAGAAATAACTTTTAGACAATATTGTCTAACGTTAAATAAAACATTGTCATATTTTATAAGAAAATTATTAAAATCTCCATATATAAACCACTACATATTTATAAAATACATTCATAAGAACGTTATAAGCTCTCCAAAACGAGGAAAATTAATACACATCATACATAAGGAAGATTAAGAATGAGAGGTATAAGGAAGGGTGAATTCCCAAGGTTACGGACCTTTTGTGAGCGTCAGCTTCTGTTCATTAATCTTTTAATCCTTACGTTAAATGTCTCAAACTTTGATAAGGAAATGGTTGTAATTATAAATACGTATAATATTGTTCTATTAAGGGCCGATTTTTCAATGCATGGATAAAACTTATTCGTCGAATAATGTATAAAACTACCATTTTAAAAACGTATTCTAATTGCCCGTATTTGACAGTTTACGTGACATTTTAATATTATCGTGCAATACTTTATTGGACTAAGTTTTATCCAAGCATTGAAAAATCGGCCTTTAATGTAATAGGGAAGAATTATTTATATCATGGTTATTGGCTATTTTCATTCTCCGTCATATCATTTTTGTCATACTATGTCATTCCTTCAATTTAAAGCAATACCTCCACGCGTTCATAAGAAAAATGGTCTTAACAGAGAGACAGATAGACAGACGGACAAAAAAGTGATCCTATAAGGGCGTTTTTTTTTGGGGGTTCGGAACTCTAAATAATAATCTTCACTAATTATTTTTTTTACTTAATAAGATGAAAATTTTTGTAGGTATATGAATTTAGAGAATCCAAAATATCTATAATAATATATATAAATCAAATGTTTTTTAGGTCTGCTTAATAAAGTCATTCCAAAAATAATTTCATTTTAATTTAATAAAACTCAATTTAAGTAGTTTCAAATTCAATTTAATTTCATTGTGTAAAATTTGACCTTTGACAGTAACGGCTTAGCGAATGGATGCAAATCCAATGTTTAACCATTTCACTTGAAATCTGAATAATTTATGTAATTGGAACACTGCGATGTTAATCCTCTTCTGCTAACTACTGATTTGGAAATAGTTCCTAAGGATTTTGGAGAGAAAATTTGTTTTAGTAGACTAAATATTACATGAAATGGTCAATTTTTGTTTTTTATGGTTGGTAGAAGTTTTCAAGTAGATGCTCTATAAAACGAGATATATAGAGAGAAAATAAATAAAGCTATATAATATAATGTTTGTTTATACACCTAACGTAGTAAAGCAATATTATTCTTTAAATTTTAACAGTCGCCATTTTCTTACGGTGCATTTGCATCAAACGTACCTACACAGAGTAGAGCTGCAAGAGCATTATTTCGAAATCTTTTAGTGGAAACGAAAACTCGAAATCAGTGTTGTTCAGTATTAGAACATTGCATAGAATCTTTTCGAACGCACTAAGAACAACGAAAGAATGCTCTACGCCTGTTTACACTAAATTAATTTGATATAGTGGGGTTAGAATAGCATTCGCTCGTTTGATGTGAATGCACCGTTTCGTGAAATCAAATTATTTAAACGAAAAAATACAACTATATGTACGAAATAGGAGGACCGAAAAACAAGACAATAAATAACTATAATATCATGCTGAAATAACCAAATAATCCCATAACTAAATTTAATAGGTCCTTCATCTGGAATAAAGTTTCAACGCATAATACAGGGAAAATAAAATTCAAGAGCCCGTCTCGTTCCTAATGTTATTCTTCAAAGCGACAGTCAATTCCGAGTGTCGAAATTAAATTTGTTGTTCACGAGTAGTAAAAATGAGTTTGTCGAGAATTCCAGTCTTTTGCTGGCGAAATAAGATTAGCCGTAATGCGATCTTATGTTTCTTTATACTTGTTTCAGGAATATAATATTATTATGATCATTTATTCTATTGAGCATGTAAAAATCTCAATATATAGGCCCTATATGAGGCACTTGAAAATTATTTACCATCATAGACGCTTGCTCTACAATTGTGTTGTTTCATGGGCAAGGGCATTATCATCTGAATTATGTTTTTTTTTATCCCCGATCAACGAGGACGTAGCCAAGGAAAGCGACTAGTAGGTAATTAATAATTTTAGTTGTTATAAAAAAATGTCTTAAAAACTCCATGTAAAGTTAGGTACAGTTAGTACCTTTTATCCAGATGTTTCATAGTTGAAGCATTTTTGTGTAACTTCACACTGAAATGCTTTAAAAAGGAAACATTTAACAAAGTTCCTTCAGAATTGCGCTGCAGTTCTATGGATTCACTTTAAATTCTTACAAAGCATTGTTTCGAAATTTGCCATTTAAAATATACATTTTATGTATATAATAAAGTGCACTGAGCTTTGTAGATGGCAAATTGTGTGGAAAATTCTTAGCACAATTAAATTGGATTTCTTTAGAATGCTCTGAGGTTCTGTAATGCGCAAATAATGCTGCATTATTATTTTAAAAGCTTTTTAGAACGGTAATAAGTATTGTATCGTATTAATTTAAAATTTTACTCAAATAAAGTGTGTTGTGTATACTATATTATAAAAGTTTTAGTAAAATTGCCCTTTTTCAGAGGTAACCGATGGAATGCTATAGATGCCAGATAGCTACCCTCAAAATTAAAGAATTTACTGAAATTATCTATTTTGTTAGTTAAAACTTGTTACTATTTTGACGTATCCATAAAACTTCACCTCTTTAAAACAGGCACTTTTGAAGCACACTGCTGTTCTATTACATTCAAACTAATATTAAATTCTGTCAAATAGGGACTGAAAAACTTTAACATGGAATAAGGATGATTCTCTACTATAATATGAAACATTATACCACACTGTAAATAAGCAACCACTTTATTGATGTAACTAGCGACCCGCCCGACTTCGCACGGGTGCAATGCTGATTCTAAATACACTACAGAAAAACTGTGAACGTTGTATATAAAAACATAGTGGCCCGCTACGGCTTCGCACGGGTATAAAATATATAGCCGGGCGGCCGGCCGGTACCGCAAACGCTACGTCCCGCAATTTTTAAATCTGTAATATCTTCGAAAATATTCACTTAAATCATACGGTGTAAAGGGCCATATAGATCTATATTAAATGAACAATGTTTTCAAGGTATTTAATTGGTTAAGGATTAATGCTGTATTGGTTAAAATCGCATCGAAAATTAGCCATTATTTGTCGTAAAAAGTAAATGACAAAAAAAAGTTATTGTGGGTTATCCATAAGAGATAGACATATACCATCGCGGACTTTTCTGTAGACCTTTTCAATGTGTATAATACTTAGTACATTATTTTGGTAAAACTCGTAGGGTTCAGCCTGCGTTTGCAATGTAAGCGGAAAAAATGTAATTTTTTACGACATCACATTAGAAACCTCAAAAATAACAATACTTCTCCACTATTTAATGGATGTTATTATACCTATAAACCTTCCTCTTGAATCATTCTATCTATTAAAAAAATCCGGATCAAAATCCGTTGCGTAGTTTCAAAGATTTAAGCGTACAAAGGGACATAGGGACATAGGGACAGGGAAAGCGAATTTGTTTTATACTATGTAGTGATATGAGAGAATGAAGCTTGATACCCGTGAGTAAACTTGGCCTAATTCATACTATAGTACGTTTGATTTTCTGAGCTTTTAGCAAAAATTTAAAAAATTATGTCTATAATATTGGTTAATTATCTTACCAAATGATAAGAAAAAGTAAAAAAGAGCATACATGTCAGAAGTGAAACTTCTTTGACAAGATTCAAATATACCAAAATTGTCGCCTTACTCCATGACGATACGATATTTTACTCTCAAAGCGCCTAAAGAAGTTTCGCTTCAAAAATAAATCCTCTGAAATAATTTGCAGATGCGTTTCATATCTCTTTCGCTGATCGATTTTCTTTATGACCTTCTGAATCTTATTAGATTGAAACTTTTTTATATCTTTAGTTTATTAATCTCAGAAACCCACTTCACGTCCAAAAGCCACTTTAGGCTACCCGGATACAATATGTACCATACTAACCATCCAGACAATAAAGCTCATGGAGGATCGGCCATTCTTATTAGGTCAAACATCAAGCACCATGTACTGCAAGATTACTGCAAAAACTACATCCAGGCAACAAACGTTGTGATCACAGACTGGACTAGTGACATCACAATATCGTCCCTCTACTGTCCACCTAGATTTACTATTAAAGAAGCGGAGTTCAGCAACTTCTTTCAATCACTTGGTGGCAGATTCATTGCAGGAGGTGACTTTAATGCCAAGCATTCGCTTTGGGGCTCCAGGCTTATCCTTCCTAGAGGACGAGAGCTGCTCAAATGCATTAAAAAACTAAATATGAATGTGGTATCGTCTGGTCAACCGACCTACTGGCCAACTGATAAGAGAAAAATCCCAGACGTTATAGACTTTTGTGTCAGCCAGGGAATTGCAAAGAACATCATATCGTGTGAGAGTTGCTGGGACCTATCTTCCGATCACTCTCCGATCATTGTAGAATTGCGTACAACCCCTAAAGAATGCATCAGGAAATGCGTTCTGCATAACAATAGAACTGACTGGTCACTATTCAGGGAACTCACAGATCAAGCATTCCAAGAATCAGTTCGTCTAAAATCGAAGGAGGATATAACAGAAGCGGTGCTTTACTTCACCAAGTGTGTGCAAAATGCAGCTTGGTCATCGACCCCACCTCTACCATCTAGAAATCAGGATACCCATGTAGCAAAACATATATTTGAAAAAATAATTAATAAAAGGAGACTACGAAAACGCTGGCAAACAACCAGAGACCCCATTGCGAAAAAACAGCTCAATCACGCTAGCAGACAACTGAAGCGTACTTTGGAGAAAGATAGAAATGATGGTTTCCACAACTACCTCACCGGCCTGGATGCCACTGTTTCCTCGGATTATTCTTTATGGAAAGCCACCCGGAAACTAAAACGGCCCATTAATGTATCGCATCCTATAAGAAAATTAGATGGTACATGGGCACGGACGGACGAAGAGAAAGCCAAAACCTTTTCGGAACATCTCTCAATTGTATTCACTCCTCACCCATATGACGGCACACCAGAAGATGCAGCAGAAATTACTAACCGCTTAAGCAGTCCAAAAGGTACGCAGGATATGTCTATTAAATTTACCAAATCTGAGGTTACCCAGACTATAAAAAAATCTGACCCAAATAAGGCCCCAGGATACGACCTTATCACAAATCGTATACTCAAAGAACTACCTGAATCTGGCATAATCTTCCTTACGTCATTATTTAATGCAATGACAAGACTGCAGTTCTTTCCTTTGGAGTGGAAGGTCGCACAAATCATAATGCTGCTGAAGCCAGAGAAACAACCTGAGGAAGCAAAATCATATAGGCCCATAAGCCTGCTACCTACTCCATCTAAGATATACGAGTCCCTGCTATTGCAACGCATCCTGCCGATACTCAAAGAAAAGGAGCTAATTCCCGATCACCAGTTTGGATTTCGCGGTAAGCATGCTACCATCGACCAAGTGCATAGACTAACAAAACATATCATGGAATCATTAGAAAGTAAATCCTACTGCGCCAGTGCATTCCTAGATATATCTCAAGCGTTCGACCGGGTGTGGCATGAAGGATTGCTATTCAAACTAAAAAACGGGCTACCAGACTACCTCTACAGAATATTAGAATCATTCCTCCAGCAGCGCCATTTCATAGTGCAACAAGGAGATGCACTGTCAGATCTTTGCCCTATAAAAGCAGGAGTTCCGCAAGGCAGCGTACTTGGACCCATACTATACCTTCTTTTCACTGCGGATCTACCGACATCTGAATCTTTGGTTACTGGAACTTTTGCTGATGATACCGCTCTATTAGCTACACATAACAACCCAAAAATAGCCTCAGAAATACTCCAACAAGGCCTAAATGAGATATCCCTCTGGCTTAAAAAGTGGCGGATAAAAGCGAATGAAACAAAGTCAGTAAACGTAACATTTACCTTACGAAGAGACTCTTGTCCTCCAGTCACGCTGAACAACATTGCTATCCCCCAGGCAGATCATGTGAGATACCTTGGGCTGCATTTGGACAAAAGGCTTACCTGGAAAAAACATATCTTCACCAAGAGGAAACAACTTGGCATCCAAACGCGCAAACTATTCTGGCTGATTGGACGAAAGTCGCAACTGTCCCTAGAAAATAAAATGATTTTATACAAGGCTATACTCAAGCCCATCTGGACATATGGCATACAACTGTGGGGAACTGCCTCCCATTCAAACATAGAAATCATCCAAAGGTTTCAAAATAAAACACTACGCATGATAACCAATGCACCCTGGTTCGTGCCTAACGATCTATTACATCGCGACCTACGCATGCCCACTGTAAAGCAAGAAATTGTACGCTATACTAGAGCGTACAAAGAGCGTATAGATCAACACCCAAATCCACTGGCCCGGTCACTTATGTCCAATCAGTCCAATGCGCGACGCTTAAAGCGCAAAATACCCCAAGACTTCGTACAATCACAGTAAACACAGATACTGTTGAAACAATAAGGATGTGACACAGGTCACATGCCGTGCGCGCCAGCATTATAAGCACCAACCAGCATACTGCTGAATGTCCCCCAAGGAGACAGATTGCAGTAAAAGAAGGAACAAAAAAAAAAAAAAAAAAAAAAAAATATCTTTAGTGAAGACCATTTCAAGATATAATTGGTCTAACGACAGTACCAAAGAACCCCTACTTTGGTACTGTCGTTATATCAAGATCTAAGATGCTTTATATATGACTAGCTGCTCCGCGCGGTTTCACCCCCGTGGCTCCACTCCTGTTGGTTGTAGCATGATGATATATAGCCTATAACCTTCCTCGATATATCTATATAGCTTTCTAACACCGAAAGAATTTTTTAAATCGGACCAGTAGTTCCCGAGATTAGCGCGTTCAAACAAACAAACAAACTTTTCAGCTGTATAATATTATAGATGTAGACTAGCTGGTGCGTTGTGCGCGGGCTGCAAGCAGCCCGCGAGCCCTTTTTGCCCCTGGGTAGAAGCAATAGGGCAGTCATTTAAAAATGCATCAAAATTCCCCGTCAATTTTTTATTATTTGCAAACAGTGATTCCACAGTCAATCGGAAGTGCTTATAAATACCCAATTCAAATATTTTCTATTCTGGAATGCTGTCGACCTTCGAGGGTGCATGGTGCGCGGGCTGCAAGCAGCCCGCGAGCCCCTTTTGCCCCTGGGTTGAAGCAATAGGGCAGTCATTAGAAAATGCATTCAAATTTCCTGTCCATTTGTTACATCTGCTAACAGCGATTCTACAGTCAGTCGGTAATGCTTATAAATTCCCCATTCAAGTATTTTCCACTTCGGGAGGCTGCCCAAATCCGAGGGTGCGTGGTGCATCCCAGGGCAGAAATCTTCAGTCAGTTGAAAATGCATAAAAATTCCCCGTCAATTTGTTATTATCTGCTAACAGCGATTCCACAGTCAATCGGAACTGCTTATAAATTTCCTATTCAAATATTTTCTATTCCGGGGGGCTGTCTACCTTCGAGGGTGCGTGGTGCGCGAGCTGCAAGCAGCTCGCGGCTCATCCCAGGGCAGAAATCTTCAGTCATTTGAAAATGGGAATTTCCTGTCCATTTGTTACATCTGCTAACAGCGATTCTACAGTCAGTCGAAACTGTTTATAAATTACTTATTCAAATATTGGTTCAATCCTTGAAACGTGATCCCCGAATTTCATCATTTTGAGCTGTCTAATCGATAGCGGGCAGTGATTTTTCATAATAACTGTTCAAGAGTTTAATTAACACGCTCGTCGCTTCGCTCCTCGCTACCTATTTGAATATTTACGTCGGCCGCTGACGTGACTTGCTCGCTTCGCTCGCTTGGCTAGTGCGGTAGTTCAAAAGTTAACCTAACTGGCTCGTCGCTTCGCTCCTCGCTACCTATTTGAATATTTACGCCGGCCGCTGACGTGACTTGCTCGCTTCGCTCGCTTGGCTAGTGCGGTAGTTCAAAAGTTAACCTAACTCGCTCGTCGCTTCGCTCCTCGCTACTTCTTTGAATATTTACGCCGGCCGCTGACGTGACTTGCTCGCTTCGCTCGCTTGGCTAGTGCAGTAGTTCTCGCTACTTCTTTGAATATTTACGCCGGCTGCTAACGTGACTTGCTCGCTTCGCTCGCTTGGCTAGTGCGGTAGTTCAAAAGTTAACCTAACTCGCTCGTCGCTTCGCTCCTCGCTATCTATTTGAATATTTACGCCAGCCGCTGCCGTGATTGGCTCGCTTCGCTCGCTTGGCTCGTGCGGTAGTTCAAAAGTTAATAAATAAATTTCTACTCCTTGGGAGGCTGTCGACCTTCGAGGTTGCGCGTTGCGCGGGCAGCAAGCAGCCCGCGGCGCCGTCTTTTGCCGTTGCTATTCAATTACCCTTCCTACTATGGAAATTTCCATACAAAATTTTCGAAAAAAAAAATTTCGTTTTTTACCAAAAATTTTTATATGCCTGGAAGCGGACCAGGTTTTGAAGCATTTTTTACTTCGGCGACCCTGACCTACCTGCCACCAGTTCAGAGAACCATTGAATTTCGTGATATATGGAAAATGGAAACCGGGGGTCGGAGAGAAATTCTGAGTATGCAGTTTTGTAAATCTGGCCGATTAGAGCATAGAAGTCAATTTTCAGACCGATCGTAAAGTAACCGGCGCCACCATCTTGCTTTGAAAAATTGGCCATTTTTGAAAAAAAAATTGCGTCCAATTTGAAATTTCTCCATTGCCCTGGTAGCGCCCCATCTTCCTGATCATTTTTTAGTTCTACACCCCCCACCTATCTGGCGCCGTTTCGGAGAGCCGTCGAATTTCGCGTTGTATGAAACTCGGAAACCAGCTATGGAAACTCGATGATGAGTATTCCAACGTAATGTGAGGCTCGATTAAAGCCCCTGTGCCAAGTTTCAGCGCGATCGGACCAGCGATGGCCGTTTTAGCATTTGTATGGCGGCGGCCATTTTTTCCGCCATTTTGAATTTTTTTCACTATCTGTGGTAATTGCTCGAGGTCTACTCCAAGTTTAGTTCGAGCACCCCAGATGCAGCTGCTACCGTTTGCGCGGGCCGTTGACCGTCTTCGCGAGATGAGGGAAAGTTTAAGATTTCGTATTTTTCTGGATATTCTGGGAGCTGGGCGAGTACGAATGCATCATTGGTGTATTTCTCCGTTGCGCCACCTCGTCTAAATTTACGTTTTTATGTTTGCGCCAAAAATGGAAAAATTCCAAAATCGAGCGACCCACTATGGCTCCCTGGTAGCGTCCCAGGGTGGTGATCATTTTTAGTTCCGGGACCCCCCACCCAACTCGCACCGTTTCCGCGGGCCGTTGGATTTTCCAATGTATGAAAGTCGGAAACGGGGGCCCGGAGCCACTCGAACTGGGCACCGATCGATTTGCCGGCTCGAACAGAGCACGTGTGCCAAATTTGAGACGTAAGGATTCATAAACGGCGATTTTGGCAAAGTACGGCGGCCATCTTGTTTTCGCGAAAATCCCCATTTTTCCACCTCCCCTGGTAATCGCCACCAGTTCCGAGCATTTTTTGTTCAGACACCCCCCCTCCAGGTATCACCGTTTTTGCGCACCACCAGGGATCCACTCGGTATTCGAAGGTGATCGAGATCGCTATATTTTTCCTCTGGTCGATCAGAGCACCTCTACACGATCACGTCGTTATCCCCCCCACTTTCCGCATAGTTTCCGAGAAAAGCGATGTCAGTGAGTGAGTGGTAGTGTAGCTTTATATATATATGACTAGCTGGTGCGTTGTGCGCGGGCTGCAAGCAGCCCGCGAGCCCCTTTTGCCCCTGGGTTGAAGCAATAGGGCAGTCATTAGGAAATGTGTTAGAATTCCAAGTCCATTTATAATTTTCTGCTAACTGCGATTCCACAGTCAATCGGAAGTGCTTATAAATTCCCAATTCATAAATTTTCTATTCTGGAATGCTGTCGACCTTCGAGGGAGCGTGGTGCGGAAGCATCCCAGGGCAGAAATCTTCAGTCATTTGAAAATGCATTAAAATTCCCCGTCAATTTGTTAATATCTGCTAACAGCGATTCTACAGTCAATCGGAAGTGCTTATAAATTTCCCATTCAAATATTTTCTATTCCGGGGGGCTGTCCACCTTCGAAGGTGCGTGGTGCGCGAGCTGCAAGCAGCTCGCGGCTCATCCCAGGGCAGAAATCTTCAGTCATTTGAAAATGCATTCGAATTTCCTGTCCATTTGTTACATCTGCTAACAGCGATTCTACAGTCAGTCGAAACTGCTTATAAATTACTTATTCAAATATTGGTTAAATTTTTGAAACGTGATCCCGAATTTTATTTATTTGAGGTGTCTAATCAATAGCGGTGACTTTTCATAATAAACTGTTCAAGACAATAAAATATGTGTGAAGATGTATAAAACATATTGAAAACTTCAAGTCTTTTTAGTAGCTTCGTTTAAAATCCAATTCATTATGCTTTCGGCACTAAAAATATCTAACTGAAAGCCATAGGACTATACAGTCAAAGGGTGTATCGAATAAGATATCGTTACACTATTAAAATAACTACTTTAAAAAAAACCGACTTCAAAAACGGAAAAGTAAAAAATAATTAATTACTAAATATTATTTAGTTGTGTTATTATTCACTGTATAGGTTTGAAGTCGGTGCCAAACACTAAACACTTATTAAACTACGCTATTTTTTGATACAAGAACTAAGATTATTTCGATACAAGAACTACCTACTTGCAATTCAATAACATTATTCGCGATACAAAAAATTGGCTATTTTCGATACAAAATCTACACTACTCTTGGTGTAAGTCCTACGATTATAAAGCGTGAAGGATTGGCTCATTCACTCAATAAATGTGTGAAGATGTGTATATTATTACATATTGAAAACTTCAGTCTTTTTAGTAGCTTCGTTTAAAATCAAATTCATTATGCTTTCGGCACTAAAAATAAGAACTTACTTTTCTGTTTTTGAAGTCGTTTTTTTTCTAACCTAACCTAACCTAACCTAACCTACGTAGTTTTTTTGTTTGAGTGGGAATCGCCCTAAAGTCGCTTTTGTTCAAGAGTTTACTTAACGCGCTCGTCGCTTCGCTCCTCGCTACCTATTTGGATATTTATGCCGGCCGCTGACGTGACTTGCTCGCTTCGCTCGCTTGGCTAGTGCGGTAGTTCAAAAGTTAACCTAACTCGCTCGTCGCTTCGCTCCTCGCTACTTCTTTGAATATTTACGCCGGCCGCTGACGTGACTTTCTCGCTTCGCTCGCTTGGCTAGTGCAGTAGTTCAAAAGTTAACCTAACTCGCTCGTCGCTTCGCTCCTCGCTACTTCTTTGAATATTTACGCCGGCCGCTGACGTGACTTGCTCGCTTCGCTCGCTTGGCTAGTGCAGTAGTTCAAAAGTTAACCTAAATCGCTCGTCGCTTCGCTCCTCGCTACTTCTTTGAATATTTACGCCGGCCGCTGACGTGACTGGCTCGCTTCGCTCGCTTGGCTAGTGTGGTAGTTCAAAAGTTAACCTAACTCGCTCGTCGCTTCGCTCCTCGCTACCTATTTGAATATTTACGCCAGCCGCTACCGTGATTCGCTCGCTTCGCTCGCTTGGCTCGTGCGGTAGTTCAAAAGTTAATAAATATTTTCTACTCCGGGAGGCTGTCGACCTTCGAGGTTGCGCGGTGCGCGGGCAGCAAGCAGCCCGCGGTGCCGTCTTTTGCCGTTGCTATTCAATTACCCTTCCTACTATGGAAATTTCCATACAAAATTTTCGAAAAAAAAAATTTCGCTTTTTAACAAAAACAATTATATGCCTGGAAGCGGACCAGGTTTTGAAGCATTTTTTACTTCGGCGACCCCGACCTACCTGCCACCGGTTCAGAGAGCCGTTGAATTTCGTGATGTATGGAAAATGGAAACCGAGGGTCGGAGTGAGATTCTGAGTATGCAGTTTTGTAAATCTGGCCGATTAGAGCACATAAGTCAATTTTCAGACCGATCGTAAAGTAATCGGCGCCATCATCTTGCTTTGAAAAATTGGCCATTTTTGAAAAAAAAATTGCGTCCAATTTGAAATTTCTCCATTGCCCTGGTAGCGCCCCATCTTCCTGATCATTTTTTAGTTCTACACCCCCCACCTATCTGGCGCCGTTTCGGAGAGCCGTCGAATTTCGCGTTGTATGAAACTCGGAAACCAGCGATGGAAACTCGATGATGAGTATGCCAACTTAATGTGCGGCTCGATTAAAGCCCCTGTGCCAAGTTTCAGCGCGATCGGACCAGCGATGGCCGTTTTAGCATTTGTATGGCGGCGGCCATTTTTTCCGCCATTTTGAATTTTTTTCACTATCTGTGGTAATTGCTCGAGGTCTACTACACATTTAGTTTGAGCACCCCAGATGTAGCTGCTACCGTTTGCGCGGGCCGTTGACCGTCTCCGCGGGCTGTGAGAAAGTTCAAAATTTCGGATTTTTCTGGATATCCTGGGAGCTGGGCGAGTATGAATGCATCATTGGTGTGTTTCTCCGTTGCGCCACCTCGTCTAAATTTACGTTTTTATGTTTGCGCCAAAAATGGAAAAATTCCAAAATCGAGCGACCCACTATGGCTCCCTGGTAGCGTCCCAGGGTGGTGATCATTTTTAGTTCCGACACCCCCCACCCAACTCGCACCGTTTCCGCGGGCCGTTGGATTTTCCAATGTATGAAAGTTGGAAACCGGGGCCCGGAGCCACTCGAACGGGGCACCGATCGATTCGCCGGCTCGAACAGAGCACGTGTGCCAAATTTGAGACGTAAGGATTCATAAACGGCGATTTTGGCAAAGTACGGCGGCCATCTTGTTTTCGAGAAAATCCCCATTTTTCCACCACCCCTGGTAATCGCCACCAGTTCCGAGCATTTTTTGTTCAGACACCCCCCCTCCAGGTACCACCGTTTTTGCGCACCTCCAGGGGTCCACTTGGTTTTCGAAGGTGACCGAGATCGCTATATTTTTCCTCTGGTCGATCGGCGCACCTCTACACGATCACGTCTAAATCCCCCCAACTTTCCGCATAGTTTCCGAGAAAAGCGATGTCAGTGAGTCAGTGGTAGTGTAGCTTTATATATTATAATAACTAGCTGGTGCGTTGTGCGCGGGCTGCAAGCAGCCCGCGAGCCCTTTTTGCCCCTGGGTAGAAGCAATAGGGCAGTCATTTAAAAATGCATCAAAATTCCCCGTCAATTTTTTATTATTTGCAAACAGTGATTCCACAGTCAATCGGAAGTGCTTATAAATACCCAATTCAAATATTTTCTATTCTGGAATGCTGTCGACCTTCGAGGGTGCATGGTGCGCGGGCTGCAAGCAGCCCGCGAGCCCCTTTTGCCCCTGGGTTGAAGCAATAGGGCAGTCATTAGAAAATGCATTCAAATTTCCTGTCCATTTGTTACATCTGCTAACAGCGATTCTACAGTCAGTCGGTAATGCTTATAAATTCCCCATTCAAGTATTTTCCACTTCGGGAGGCTGCCCAAATCCGAGGGTGCGTGGTGCATCCCAGGGCAGAAATCTTCAGTCAGTTGAAAATGCATAAAAATTCCCCGTCAATTTGTTATTATCTGCTAACAGCGATTCCACAGTCAATCGGAACTGCTTATAAATTTCCTATTCAAATATTTTCTATTCCGGGGGGCTGTCTACCTTCGAGGGTGCGTGGTGCGCGAGCTGCAAGCAGCTCGCGGCTCATCCCAGGGCAGAAATCTTCAGTCATTTGAAAATGGGAATTTCCTGTCCATTTGTTACATCTGCTAACAGCGATTCTACAGTCAGTCGAAACTGTTTATAAATTACTTATTCAAATATTGGTTCAATCCTTGAAACGTGATCCCCGAATTTCATCATTTTGAGCTGTCTAATCGATAGCGGGCAGTGATTTTTCATAATAACTGTTCAAGAGTTTAATTAACACGCTCGTCGCTTCGCTCCTCGCTACCTATTTGAATATTTACGTCGGCCGCTGACGTGACTTGCTCGCTTCGCTCGCTTGGCTAGTGCGGTAGTTCAAAAGTTAACCTAACTGGCTCGTCGCTTCGCTCCTCGCTACCTATTTGAATATTTACGCCGGCCGCTGACGTGACTTGCTCGCTTCGCTCGCTTGGCTAGTGCGGTAGTTCAAAAGTTAACCTAACTCGCTCGTCGCTTCGCTCCTCGCTACTTCTTTGAATATTTACGCCGGCCGCTGACGTGACTTGCTCGCTTCGCTCGCTTGGCTAGTGCAGTAGTTCTCGCTACTTCTTTGAATATTTACGCCGGCTGCTAACGTGACTTGCTCGCTTCGCTCGCTTGGCTAGTGCGGTAGTTCAAAAGTTAACCTAACTCGCTCGTCGCTTCGCTCCTCGCTATCTATTTGAATATTTACGCCAGCCGCTGCCGTGATTGGCTCGCTTCGCTCGCTTGGCTCGTGCGGTAGTTCAAAAGTTAATAAATAAATTTCTACTCCTTGGGAGGCTGTCGACCTTCGAGGTTGCGCGTTGCGCGGGCAGCAAGCAGCCCGCGGCGCCGTCTTTTGCCGTTGCTATTCAATTACCCTTCCTACTATGGAAATTTCCATACAAAATTTTCGAAAAAAAAAATTTCGTTTTTTACCAAAAATTTTTATATGCCTGGAAGCGGACCAGGTTTTGAAGCATTTTTTACTTCGGCGACCCTGACCTACCTGCCACCAGTTCAGAGAACCATTGAATTTCGTGATATATGGAAAATGGAAACCGGGGGTCGGAGAGAAATTCTGAGTATGCAGTTTTGTAAATCTGGCCGATTAGAGCATAGAAGTCAATTTTCAGACCGATCGTAAAGTAACCGGCGCCACCATCTTGCTTTGAAAAATTGGCCATTTTTGAAAAAAAAATTGCGTCCAATTTGAAATTTCTCCATTGCCCTGGTAGCGCCCCATCTTCCTGATCATTTTTTAGTTCTACACCCCCCACCTATCTGGCGCCGTTTCGGAGAGCCGTCGAATTTCGCGTTGTATGAAACTCGGAAACCAGCTATGGAAACTCGATGATGAGTATTCCAACGTAATGTGAGGCTCGATTAAAGCCCCTGTGCCAAGTTTCAGCGCGATCGGACCAGCGATGGCCGTTTTAGCATTTGTATGGCGGCGGCCATTTTTTCCGCCATTTTGAATTTTTTTCACTATCTGTGGTAATTGCTCGAGGTCTACTCCAAGTTTAGTTCGAGCACCCCAGATGCAGCTGCTACCGTTTGCGCGGGCCGTTGACCGTCTTCGCGAGATGAGGGAAAGTTTAAGATTTCGTATTTTTCTGGATATTCTGGGAGCTGGGCGAGTACGAATGCATCATTGGTGTATTTCTCCGTTGCGCCACCTCGTCTAAATTTACGTTTTTATGTTTGCGCCAAAAATGGAAAAATTCCAAAATCGAGCGACCCACTATGGCTCCCTGGTAGCGTCCCAGGGTGGTGATCATTTTTAGTTCCGGGACCCCCCACCCAACTCGCACCGTTTCCGCGGGCCGTTGGATTTTCCAATGTATGAAAGTCGGAAACGGGGGCCCGGAGCCACTCGAACTGGGCACCGATCGATTTGCCGGCTCGAACAGAGCACGTGTGCCAAATTTGAGACGTAAGGATTCATAAACGGCGATTTTGGCAAAGTACGGCGGCCATCTTGTTTTCGCGAAAATCCCCATTTTTCCACCTCCCCTGGTAATCGCCACCAGTTCCGAGCATTTTTTGTTCAGACACCCCCCCTCCAGGTATCACCGTTTTTGCGCACCACCAGGGATCCACTCGGTATTCGAAGGTGATCGAGATCGCTATATTTTTCCTCTGGTCGATCAGAGCACCTCTACACGATCACGTCGTTATCCCCCCCACTTTCCGCATAGTTTCCGAGAAAAGCGATGTCAGTGAGTGAGTGGTAGTGTAGCTTTATATATATATGACTAGCTGGTGCGTTGTGCGCGGGCTGCAAGCAGCCCGCGAGCCCCTTTTGCCCCTGGGTTGAAGCAATAGGGCAGTCATTAGGAAATGTGTTAGAATTCCAAGTCCATTTATAATTTTCTGCTAACTGCGATTCCACAGTCAATCGGAAGTGCTTATAAATTCCCAATTCATAAATTTTCTATTCTGGAATGCTGTCGACCTTCGAGGGAGCGTGGTGCGGAAGCATCCCAGGGCAGAAATCTTCAGTCATTTGAAAATGCATTAAAATTCCCCGTCAATTTGTTAATATCTGCTAACAGCGATTCTACAGTCAATCGGAAGTGCTTATAAATTTCCCATTCAAATATTTTCTATTCCGGGGGGCTGTCCACCTTCGAAGGTGCGTGGTGCGCGAGCTGCAAGCAGCTCGCGGCTCATCCCAGGGCAGAAATCTTCAGTCATTTGAAAATGCATTCGAATTTCCTGTCCATTTGTTACATCTGCTAACAGCGATTCTACAGTCAGTCGAAACTGCTTATAAATTACTTATTCAAATATTGGTTAAATTTTTGAAACGTGATCCCGAATTTTATTTATTTGAGGTGTCTAATCAATAGCGGTGACTTTTCATAATAAACTGTTCAAGACAATAAAATATGTGTGAAGATGTATAAAACATATTGAAAACTTCAAGTCTTTTTAGTAGCTTCGTTTAAAATCCAATTCATTATGCTTTCGGCACTAAAAATATCTAACTGAAAGCCATAGGACTATACAGTCAAAGGGTGTATCGAATAAGATATCGTTACACTATTAAAATAACTACTTTAAAAAAAACCGACTTCAAAAACGGAAAAGTAAAAAATAATTAATTACTAAATATTATTTAGTTGTGTTATTATTCACTGTATAGGTTTGAAGTCGGTGCCAAACACTAAACACTTATTAAACTACGCTATTTTTTGATACAAGAACTAAGATTATTTCGATACAAGAACTACCTACTTGCAATTCAATAACATTATTCGCGATACAAAAAATTGGCTATTTTCGATACAAAATCTACACTACTCTTGGTGTAAGTCCTACGATTATAAAGCGTGAAGGATTGGCTCATTCACTCAATAAATGTGTGAAGATGTGTATATTATTACATATTGAAAACTTCAGTCTTTTTAGTAGCTTCGTTTAAAATCAAATTCATTATGCTTTCGGCACTAAAAATAAGAACTTACTTTTCTGTTTTTGAAGTCGTTTTTTTTCTAACCTAACCTAACCTAACCTAACCTACGTAGTTTTTTTGTTTGAGTGGGAATCGCCCTAAAGTCGCTTTTGTTCAAGAGTTTACTTAACGCGCTCGTCGCTTCGCTCCTCGCTACCTATTTGGATATTTATGCCGGCCGCTGACGTGACTTGCTCGCTTCGCTCGCTTGGCTAGTGCGGTAGTTCAAAAGTTAACCTAACTCGCTCGTCGCTTCGCTCCTCGCTACTTCTTTGAATATTTACGCCGGCCGCTGACGTGACTTTCTCGCTTCGCTCGCTTGGCTAGTGCAGTAGTTCAAAAGTTAACCTAACTCGCTCGTCGCTTCGCTCCTCGCTACTTCTTTGAATATTTACGCCGGCCGCTGACGTGACTTGCTCGCTTCGCTCGCTTGGCTAGTGCAGTAGTTCAAAAGTTAACCTAAATCGCTCGTCGCTTCGCTCCTCGCTACTTCTTTGAATATTTACGCCGGCCGCTGACGTGACTGGCTCGCTTCGCTCGCTTGGCTAGTGTGGTAGTTCAAAAGTTAACCTAACTCGCTCGTCGCTTCGCTCCTCGCTACCTATTTGAATATTTACGCCAGCCGCTACCGTGATTCGCTCGCTTCGCTCGCTTGGCTCGTGCGGTAGTTCAAAAGTTAATAAATATTTTCTACTCCGGGAGGCTGTCGACCTTCGAGGTTGCGCGGTGCGCGGGCAGCAAGCAGCCCGCGGTGCCGTCTTTTGCCGTTGCTATTCAATTACCCTTCCTACTATGGAAATTTCCATACAAAATTTTCGAAAAAAAAAATTTCGCTTTTTAACAAAAACAATTATATGCCTGGAAGCGGACCAGGTTTTGAAGCATTTTTTACTTCGGCGACCCCGACCTACCTGCCACCGGTTCAGAGAGCCGTTGAATTTCGTGATGTATGGAAAATGGAAACCGAGGGTCGGAGTGAGATTCTGAGTATGCAGTTTTGTAAATCTGGCCGATTAGAGCACATAAGTCAATTTTCAGACCGATCGTAAAGTAATCGGCGCCATCATCTTGCTTTGAAAAATTGGCCATTTTTGAAAAAAAAATTGCGTCCAATTTGAAATTTCTCCATTGCCCTGGTAGCGCCCCATCTTCCTGATCATTTTTTAGTTCTACACCCCCCACCTATCTGGCGCCGTTTCGGAGAGCCGTCGAATTTCGCGTTGTATGAAACTCGGAAACCAGCGATGGAAACTCGATGATGAGTATGCCAACTTAATGTGCGGCTCGATTAAAGCCCCTGTGCCAAGTTTCAGCGCGATCGGACCAGCGATGGCCGTTTTAGCATTTGTATGGCGGCGGCCATTTTTTCCGCCATTTTGAATTTTTTTCACTATCTGTGGTAATTGCTCGAGGTCTACTACACATTTAGTTTGAGCACCCCAGATGTAGCTGCTACCGTTTGCGCGGGCCGTTGACCGTCTCCGCGGGCTGTGAGAAAGTTCAAAATTTCGGATTTTTCTGGATATCCTGGGAGCTGGGCGAGTATGAATGCATCATTGGTGTGTTTCTCCGTTGCGCCACCTCGTCTAAATTTACGTTTTTATGTTTGCGCCAAAAATGGAAAAATTCCAAAATCGAGCGACCCACTATGGCTCCCTGGTAGCGTCCCAGGGTGGTGATCATTTTTAGTTCCGACACCCCCCACCCAACTCGCACCGTTTCCGCGGGCCGTTGGATTTTCCAATGTATGAAAGTTGGAAACCGGGGCCCGGAGCCACTCGAACGGGGCACCGATCGATTCGCCGGCTCGAACAGAGCACGTGTGCCAAATTTGAGACGTAAGGATTCATAAACGGCGATTTTGGCAAAGTACGGCGGCCATCTTGTTTTCGAGAAAATCCCCATTTTTCCACCACCCCTGGTAATCGCCACCAGTTCCGAGCATTTTTTGTTCAGACACCCCCCCTCCAGGTACCACCGTTTTTGCGCACCTCCAGGGGTCCACTTGGTTTTCGAAGGTGACCGAGATCGCTATATTTTTCCTCTGGTCGATCGGCGCACCTCTACACGATCACGTCTAAATCCCCCCAACTTTCCGCATAGTTTCCGAGAAAAGCGATGTCAGTGAGTCAGTGGTAGTGTAGCTTTATATATTATAACTAGCTGGTGCGTTGTGCGCGGGCTGCAAGCAGCCCGCGAGCCCCTTTTGCCCCTGGGTTGAAGCAATAGGGCAGTCATTCGAAAATGCATTCGAATTTTCTGTCCATTTGTTACATCTGCTAACAGCGAATCTACAGTCAGTCGGTAATGCTTATAAATTCCCGATTCAAGTATTTTCCACTTCGGGAGGCTGCCCACCTTCGAGGGTGCGTGGTGCGCGGGCTGCAAGCAGCCCGCGAAGCATCCCAGGGAAGAAATCTTCAGTCAGTTGAAAATGCATAAAAATTCCCCGTCAATTTGTTAATATCTGCTAACAGCGATTCCACAGTCAATCGGAAGTGCTTATAAATTTCCCATTCAAATATTTTCTATTCCGGGGGGCTGTATACCTTCGAGGGTGCGTGGTGCGCGAGCTGCAAGCAGCTCGCGGCTCATCCCAGGACAGAAATCTTCAGTCATTTGAAAATGCATTTGAATTTCCTGTCCATTTGTTACATCTGCTAACAGCGATTCTACAGTCAATCGAAACTGTTTATAAATTACTTATTCAAATATTGGTTAAATTCTTGAAACGTGATCCCCGAATTTCATCATTTTGAGGTGTCTAATCGATAGCGGGCAGTGACTTTTCATAATAAACTGTTAAAGAGTTTACTTAACACGCTCGTCGCTTCGCTCCTCGCTACCTATTTGAATATTTACGCTGGCCTCTGACGTGACTTGCTCGCTTCGCTCGCTTGGCTAGTGCGGTAGTTCAAAAGTAACCTAACTCGCTCGTCGCTTCGCTCCTCGCTACTTCTTTGAGTATTTACGCCGGCCGCTGACGTGACTTGCTCGCTTCGCTCGCTTGGCTAGTGCGGTAGTTCAAAAGTTAACCTAACTGGCTCGTCGCTTCGCTCCTCGCTACTTCTTTGAATATTTACGGCGGCCGCTGACGTGACTTGCTCGCTTCGCTCGCTTGGCTAGTGCGGTAGTTCAAAAGTAACCTAACTCGCTCGTCGCTTCGCTCCTCGCTACTTCTTTGAATATTTACGCAGGCCGCTGACGTGACTTGCTCGCTTCGCTCGCTTGGCTAGTGCGGTAGTTCAAAAGTTAACCTAACTCGCTCGTCGCTTCGCTCCTCGCTACTTCTTTGAATATTTACGCCGGCCGCTGACGTGACTTGCTCGCTTCGCTCGCTTGGCTAGTGCAGTAGTTCAAAAGTTTACCTAACTCGCTCGTCGCTTCGCTCATCGCTACTTCTTTGAATATTTACGCCAGCCGCTGCCGTGATTCGCTCGCTTCGCTCGCTTGGCTCGTGCGGTAGTTCAAAAGTTAATAAATATTTTCTACTCCGGGAGGCTGTCGACCTTCGAGGTTGCGCGGTGCGCGGGCAGCAAGCAGCCCGCGGCGCCGTCTTTTGCCGTTGCTATTCAATTACCCTTCCTACTATGGAAATTTCCATACAAAATTTTCGAAAAAAAAAAATTTCGCTTTTTACCAAAAATTTTTATATGCCTGGAAGCGGACCAGGTTTTGAAACATTTTTTACTTCGGCGACCCCGACCTACCTGCCACTGGTTCAGAGAGCCGTTGAATTTCGTGATGTATGGAAAATGGAAACCGAGGGTCGGAGAGAAATTCTGAGTATACAGTATTGTAAATCTGGCCGATTAGAGCACAGAAGTCAATTTTCAGACCGATCGTAAAGTAACCGGCGCCACCATCTTGCTTTGAAAAATTGGCCATTTTTGAAAAAAAAAATTGCGTCCAATTTGAAATTTCTCGATTGCCCTGGTAGCGCCCCATCTTCCTGATCATTTTTTAGTTCTACACCCCCCACCTATCTCAAGCCGTTTCGGAGAGCCGTCGAATTTCGCGTTGTATGAAACTCGGAAACCAGCGATGGAAACTCGATGATGAGTATCCCACCTTAATGTGCGGCTCGATTAAAGCCCCTGTGCCAAGTTTCAGCGCGATCGGCCCAGCGGTGGCCGTTTTAGAAATTGTATGGCGGCGGCCATTTTTTCCGCCATTTTGAATTTTTTTCACTATCTGTGGTAATTGCTCGAGGTCTACTCCAAGTTTAGTTCGAGCACCCCAGATGTAGCTGCTACCGTTTGCGCGGGCCGTTGCCCGTCTTCGAGAGATGAGGGAAAGTTTAAGATTTCGTATTTTTCTGGATATCCTGGGAGCTGGGCGAGTACGAATGCATCATTGGTGTATTTCTCCGTTGCGCCACCTCGTCTAAATTTACGTTTTTATGTTTGCGCCAAAAATGGGAAAATTCCAAAATCGAGCGTCCCACTATGGCTCCCTGGTAGCGTCCCAGGGTGGTGATCATTTTTAGTTCCGACACCCCCCACCCAACTCGCACCGTTTCCGCGGGCCGTTGGATTTTCCAATGTATGAAAGTCGGAAACGGGAGCCCGGAGCCACTCGAACGGGGCACCGATCGATTCGCCGGCTCGAACAGAGCACGTGTGCCAAATTTGAGACGTAAGGATTCATAAACGGCGATTTTGGCAAAGTACGGCGGCCATCTTGTTTTCGCGAAAATCCCCATTTTTCCACCTCCCCTGGTAATCGCCACCAGTTCCGAGCATTTTTTGTTCAGACACCCCCCCTCCAGGTACCACCGTTTTTGCGCACCTCCAGGGGTCCACTCGGTTTTCGAAGATGATCGAGATCGCTATATTTTTCCTCTGGTCACTCGGCGCACCTCTACACGATCACGTCGAAATCCCCCCCACTTTCCGCGTAGTTTCCGAGAAAACCGATGTCAGTGAGTCAGTGAGTCAGTGGTAGTGTAGCTTTATATATTATAACTAGCTGGTGCGTTGTGCGCGGGCTGCAAGCAGCCCGCGAGCTTCCGTGTGCTCCAAGAGTTTTAACAAACGATGTTGTTTTTTTTATCTATAATTATTCTAGCTATCATCAGCTCTTGGACTATAGCAATATAATTTCTAATTTTTATTTTGTCAGAAAAAAAAGTCCAAGACAACACTTACTCAACTAAACAAACAAGTAGTTAATCGCAATTCATCGTTTCATAATCATAAAAAATATATATATAACTATATAGGGTATATTATGACAAAAAACGCTAAGAGATCATTGATGTAAAAAAAATACACCGAAATTGTATGTTTTTTCTATTATAATCATTATACAATTATACATGTTTCAACAACAAAATGTAATTGGCAATGTAATTTGTGTATTTTTGTTGTATGTACATACTTATAATTGTACCAACTAAAAAGAAAATAGCAAACTGACACATTTTTTAACTTAAATATATGTAATACCTGTATATTTATACTGTGTTACATCAATCTTTAATATTGTTATTATGATATATTATATATTGAAGAATAATAATTGAAAAAATAATGTTTAAAAATCTTACACCACCATACTTCATAATTTGATCGATATTCATTAATCATATATGTACTATGTACTACCCTATTTTTCTTATTTAATTAAAAGTATAAAAAAGCGAAATATAAGAAAAAATAAATAAATCAATGTTCAGTTTTCGAGCAGCCTAGTCTTTAAATATATTAAACATTATAATACAAAATTTAAACATCACTAATTTCTCTTTCAGTTTTGAAACGACTTCGATAATATAGAAAGTGATTGTTTTTAACAGAAGCAATAATGAAAATAGAAGATTGAAATTATTTAATGAAAAAGTGATCTCGGCAGAACGTGTTTTTAAAAGATACAATACAAAATTAGTTACCTAAATAATGTGTTTTAATTTCATTGAACATATTCATATACCTACAAATAATGATTACCTCTTGTCTTGTTTAAAAACTAACAAAAAACTGAATTATATAAACAAGTAGGTACTCCTGTGGAGTGTAGCTGATATTAAAATTAAATGTTAAGTAGGTAGGTAGATCGTTATGTAAAACCTCGAAATAATAGTTTGTTATCGTTATTTTTTCTTATCTAGTTACATTAAATTGACTTTGTTTATTTTTAATTGAAGTTGTATTCTCAATATTTCTAGTCCCTTAGGTATTTTAGTAATTTAGCTGCAAGCCAATAATTTAAATAGTAGTTAGGACCATTAATATTACTTAGTTAGTTAAAATTCTTAAAATTTTCATTTGTCAATATCATTCATCAGTGTTATATTGTAGGGTAAAAGTGGGATAGATGCCCCACTTTTTGAAATAGCCTCATAATTTAAAAAACATGAATCTTATACGAACACTTTGTATGAATATAGCTAGGTTAATTATCTGTTTTGAATTACTATATATATTTTTAATCCTATCATTTATAGATAATGTGTAATAAATATTTTTGTAGAACACCTTTTTTGAGGATAGATGCCTACCTAGTTGGATAGTTGCCCCACCATGAAAATACTAAGGAGGATAGATGCCTGCAGAGTGGGATAGATGCCTGACATACTCTATAAACGCGAAATCTAATAAAATTAATATGATAAACCAGCAAATGTCAAGTTCACATAGTTGTTCTGTTGTCCAAGAATATACTTGCGCTCGCACTCCTTCTTTTCTTTTGTATTTTCGTGGCGTGGTTCTCCTACAATCAGTATAAGGGCAGATCATTAATAAGTAAGTAAACATAACAAAAAAAAAGCAAATTAAACGAGTAAAATCGGTTAACATAGAGAAAACCTCTGACGCATTCAGGTAAAAATATAAACAGTACCTGTGATTATCGATACTAACATGTACATATGTATTGAGGGATAGATGCCCTTAGAGGCCCCTAAGGGCATCTATCCCTCGAAAAAAAAGGGGCAACTATCCTTTTTGATAAGGATAGCTGCCCCAGTAGTTTTTTTATTAAATAAAAACAAAAGAGCCACTATTTTCACTTAGATTTGTACTTAATAAACCAGTGTATAGACATAATAAGAAATATAGTGAAATTTATTAATACTTATAAAGTTATGCAAAGGCAAATATCAACCTTTTTAAATTTTAACGTGTTCGTGAAGTTCGCCGCCGATATTATAACACGCACTAGCGAAACACGTCTTCACCAAACAACAGCTCATGCGTACACGAGGTGCGGGGTGATAGGAGCTCCTATTTAAATCATTAATTCGTAGTCAGGACTCTGGGAAGTGAGGTTTTTTGAAAATGGGGCATCTATCCTAGTGCGGCATCTATCCCACTTTTACCCTATGTTCTATCATTTATCAGTGTTTTTTAATTCTATCATTTTATAATCCTCGTAGTGCCTTTTTTAATAATTTATGTACATACTGAATTAGGTGTTAGGAAGATATACCGAAGTTTATTATAAAAAAATAAAAATATAGTTATTTATATCAGTTCCATCTGTCGGTTTGCAATGATTAATTTGTTAAGTTCTTCATACACTGTTTATTGAATCGAACATGTGAATAATGATTTTAGTAGTTCATTTCTATGTGTTTCTATGGCATACTTAGATCATTAAGTAAATGGCATAAGAAAAAGCTAATTTTAAGTAGGTAATAAGTACTAAACATTGTCTTGTGTAGTAGATGATAGGCAATTTATCTAATCAAAACTTTAATTATTTCAATAATAAAACAGCTATCTTCATAGATTATTTACATATTATATCAAAATATAGTTTCATAAAATCAATAATAATAATTATTTTTGAATTGCGAATAAAACAACAATAATTGAAACTAAAATGGTTTTATTAACATGACTATATTATTCAACTAATGGTAACAGTAATACATTTTTTCATACAATTTAAATAAAATCTATACATAAAAAAAACGTAGGAAAATACACTTGAATATTTTTTGGGTGCGATTTACAAAATAATAATCGAAGCAAAAAATATGCTACCCCGGGCTAGACGTAAACAGTAGTGCATGGATAAACTTAAAATTTTGAATAAATATTATAAAAACAGGTCGGATCAACATATTAAAGGCTAAACATATAATATAACATCTTGCTAAGACCAATAAGGAGCGTAACAATGCGGATAAAGCCACGGAGCACGATGGTGGTCTGTTTCGTGCTTTCACGTGTTTCTTCTTAGTGACGCTGCTTTGAGCACCTGGCGCGTCTGGCTGAAATTGTTTAAAATATGAATACATATTTTTGTTATCCTTTTTCACATGCATGAGTATGAGTATCAATCAAAAATCAAGAATAGTCCATAATAAAGATTAGATTGAAATTCAATTTATGAATAGATATATATATATATATATATGAATTCTTGAAAGTCACAACTTTGGTTTTTAACAGCGATGTTTATTATAAAACTTATTGTTTGTGACGAGAGTTTTATAGTTAGAAATTAAAGATTTTAATGTATTTTAACAACAAATATAGTTAATAGTATAAATTTATAAAAAAATATATTTTGTTCTAATAGTAACAGAGGTTGCATTGAGGAAACTATTTTTGATCAATAGGTACTTTATGTAGTTTGATCGTTTCATAAACAAAAATTAGGCCAAAAATATAATTAACATACTTAACTGGTGATTCCATTTTGTACTGATACAAAGCCTGTTTTATATATGTACAATATTTTGACTTCAATTATTCCTTTTATTGGTTGTGTCATTCCTCCTCCTGATGAAACTGTCTTTATGTTATAGAGTAATTTATGGCATTTCTGAAAAAAAAAATCCACATTTAATGAAAACCTTCAATTTGTCAAAACTAAATCAAATAATTGGGACCACCACATTGCAGGCAGCTTTCAAATAAAAAAAAAAGAATTCTCAAAATCGGTTTTCTCAGTGAAAAATTATGATGTAACAACGCGAAAAAGAGAATAAGTCCAATTTCGAAGTCGATTAAAATGTAAATTTAATCATGATGTGTTATTTATTACATTTATGCAGTTTAAATGTTTCACAAACAGGAATTAGGTCAATAAATATATTATGTACTTAACTTGATATTTTTTCTCATCAAAACTTTATATGTAATGTAAAATATTTTGCCCTCAAGTCCTTTTATTGGTAAAATAAGTAGTATCTTTCTTCCTATGGATGAAACTGGTCTTTTATATTTTCCTATTTCTACTGGGAATCAATTGTGGCGTTTCTGAAAAAAAAAAAAAACACATTTATAAAATATTTGATTATCCTCATTTTTTATCACTGGCAATAATTTTAAACGTTTTAATACACTTTTTTTAAATTTATTGAGAGTTTTGCATCCATACTTTTGTTATCTAAACTTAATCAAGATATTATGTTTTTTTAATGCTCCTTTTTAGACAAACAGGGAATTATGCCAAACAAATATAATATACTTAACTTGTGATTTAATGTTGTCATATTAAACCTATTCTTTTGTGTTGTTTGTCCGTCTTCTGCGATCTGGAAAATATGAAATATATGAAATATTATATAAGTTGTATCATAAATTTAGAAAGATAATAAGAAGATTATAAAAGATAATATAAACCTATGACAAATATCCGCAAAAAGGAACACTGTTTTCAATTTTTTTGACTGGCAGCGAGGTGTTTCACATCATACTGAGCAAATTATATCTGAAACTTTCTGTATTAATGCAAAACTACCACCTCCTCCTTTATCCAGGCTTGGGACTGGCTGCGATGAGGTAGAATAAAATAATCTCATAAAATTTATTCTATTCACCCTCAAACACAGGCGGAGTTACCTAACTACCGTCTAAGTACTCGATATACACTAATTACTACTATTATACTTAACTATAAAAGAAATAAAAAATGTAAAGTGTGTATATGATTGACACGTGTTTAAGTAAAGCGTTATGCGTGTAATAAAATAAAATTAAATAAATATAACCATGATTCTATCAAAAATACATACTTGTATACCTATACACGTAAATAAAATGTATGAATAAAATATCTACATTCTACATCAATAATTTACACGATCTAAATTAATTTACTCTAGTTTACTCTAGTCTATATACCTATAAACTAAACTTAATTGATTTTATGTACACAAAAATATAGTTTGTGTTGTGCATGTAAGTTTATGTTAAAAAACAAAATTGATTGATCTACATAGAAAATTGAAGCATAGCGAGACAAAATATTTAAATATTACTGTAAAATGCGCTCAGCGAATGTAAAAGTACGATATTAGAAGTAATGATGTAGCGCGTTGTACTGTAAATATACGTCGGACGTGATGCAATTTATAAAAATGAAATGATAGCCCTTCGAATATAGAATAACGATGGATCATGAAAGACGATAGCGGGCGCTTTTAGTCCAACGGAAGGAATGGATCCGCGGACGGTACCGGGCCGGTGTCGGGCGGAGCTGCGCGCGAGCGGCCTCGCTTGGCGGCGAGACGTGGCCGGGCCGGCGCGCGCCGCGGCGGGCGCAGGAGCGGCTCTGTCGCAGAGGTGAGTGCGGTGCCCTAAGTCGCTTTGCATTGGCGCTGCGTCGCGCCTGCAGTGATGGCGGTGGCTAGATGTAGACAGTGTCGAAACAATAGAATATTACGATTGATAATGCGGGGCGTTTCTCTCAAGTTATATGTATTAATATTTATATTACATCTCATATTATAATATGTCATAATTGTGCTAACCTAACCAAAATATTTGCGTATTTGAAAAAAAAATGGAAAGATCACGGATACACAAAATAAAAACAATTTTATGTTCCTATAAATAATTGTTATTTAAAATAAATATCAAATTTGATAAATGTTTTTATTTTTATTAAGAATTTCCAACAAAGAAAACATAATTTATAAACTCTTAATACTAAAATAGCTTATCGTATAATAACAATAAGTAGGTATATGTTTCTTTACTTATAGGAAATTACAACAATCATATATTTAAAACGGATAACAATATCATGTTATTTTAATGAAAAAATGAAATACAATTTCTGATGCAGGAAATACAAAAAAACAAATATGTAATAATTTACCAAAGTAGATCCAAAACAAATTTGCAATAATATCGTTTTTACTAATATTACTAATTACTAATTAAAAAACTAATGTTGACTACTATTATTATTATTACATATTTACACTTTATTTATTGTTAATAGTATGGTACTTATCGACATGTTTTATTAAGAATACGCTTGAATACCGCAAGTGAATTGTGAAATATATCAATTTCACGCGACTTTGCTGCAACAACGTTGTACTCATGGGTAAGTCTAACTATTGGGGAATGCTTCCCTAAGTTTGTTCGAAATGGAGGAGTTCTGAGTATAGCGCAGGGATATCGAGGGATCCTGGCGGGGACATTAATACATATTCTGCCCAATAATTCAGAAGAATCAATACTATTATTAATTATTTTATTATTTATATAAGAAAAATATATCTAACATTGTACGTCGAGTTTTTAAGCTCAACATCTTGATATTATCTTCTCTATCTTATTGAGTCTGTCCAGATAACTTGTGCAGGTTTTACCAATTCCAGTTCTGAATGCTAGTCAACGGACCAGTAATTTTTGTAAACGCTCGATCCGATTTATATGCGTTTGATAAGATGGGTTCCAGACTGTACAACAATACTCCAGACGACTACGAACGAAGTTGTTGTAAAGTACAAGCGCTGTTTTAGGATCCTTGAATTCTTTGGAGCACCGTAGGATGAAGCCAAGCGATCGATATGATGCAGCCAATATGTTGTCGTAGTGAGATGTAAAACGTAATTGTTGAGTGAATGTTATCACTATCATGTAAACAAAATTTAAATGGACATGTTTATTAATATTATTTTATTAATATACCGTGGTATATTCACAAAACGAA
This sequence comes from Colias philodice, assembly GCF_061535455.1. Taxonomy (NCBI): domain Eukaryota; kingdom Metazoa; phylum Arthropoda; class Insecta; order Lepidoptera; family Pieridae; genus Colias; species Colias philodice. The sequence goes on from NC_143096.1 coordinate 11,250,010, forward strand.
AGATGTCGTTTACTTTAAAAGTCAAAGCAGTATCATGAAAGGTCGGGAACCTTCAGAGGCTGGGAAATGTTACCCAGGCATTTTTTTTTCTCTTTTTCATATAAATCGCATTTTACTTTTCCAAAAAGCTGGTACATCTCAGTAAAATGAGCATTCTTTCGATTTCTTTTGCTGCAAAGATTTCGTAGTGGGATTATGTTGTAGGCAATAAAAAGACAAAAAAAACAAAACAGAATATCGTTCATTAACTATTAAATAAAAATAATTATATTTTTACATTTAAGTTGTGCTTAAAATTCAGTGATTTAACTTTATTTACCATGGTTATTTCCGAGATACCAAATTAGGCTTATTTTTCCGAAATTAACCGAATAGAAATAATATTTATTAACTATCAAATTATGTGGTAATATAAAATGTGCTAACCCTAAGCTTCTTTTGATGCTGATCAATGTTGTAAAATATAGATCGCTACATTATTAGGTAATTTTGCCCATCATTGTAACTTTTGTTTAAAACAACCTTCAGTGGTAGTTATAATATTTCAAACGTTATTTAATGACATATTATGAGTAAAAGAAACCTGTGTTTTCGCCATCATGCACAAACTATCAACTTGAATTTTCACCATTTTTTTTTTCCCGCGAAATGACACATGATATTCAATGAGTTACAACAAGTTGCTGATTTAAATTAGCGACACACACAATAGGCAGTGTTGACAGACAAATTAACCAACTATTTTACACCAAATACTTTGAATGTTGCCAAAGTATGAAGGTATTTTTGCAATTTAAAAATTGACTTATGAATTGATCTTCGGGCAAAGATATCCTTGGTAAAAAAATCACAATAAGACACTATGCATTTTCGAAGTAATTATGATATTGATTAATTGTTTTTGATAATGTAGTTTTTTTTTTTGCGTTGGAAAATATTCAAGAATATGGTTATCATACTAACAAAAGATGTTTTCAACTCTTAGAGTATTTCATACATTTTACATTGTCTTAATAAAATATTGTAAATAACAAAAACTTATAGGTGATACGTAAACATAAATGTTCTACTTATGTATCTAATAAAAACTAAAATTATATTTTATAGATATATTATATGCATGTGAAAAAAGCAATTGATTGTACTTAGTATAACAATTCTTCAGTTCTCGATTTAGGTTTGGAGTTTGTACGATAACCGTACTTACTACATAGTCACTTTAATTATTTTAAGCAAGCAAGCAATGAAATGTTTCAAATTACAAAATAAATAACCAGTCGACCAGCTGTATTCCAACATTAGGTACATTAAGATAAAATGTATTTTACATAATGATAGTATGTACTTTATATACAATGAGTTCTTAATATTACAGGTTAACGTAGACTTTTTTTAAATTACATACCTATAGGTATAAAGTATAAACTATAACGTATTAAGAAGAATTTAGAGAAGATATAAAGAAGAGAAAGAAGAATAGGCACAGTGGTGTAATTAAATAACACGAAACGAAAAGGGCGAGTTACATAAGAAGGTATAGCGAAAAAATAGAAGAGTTGCCTGATACTTTAATTCAATAAAGTTTCTCTCGAAGAAGAGAAGGCAGAGTAAAAGTAAGGAAGAAAGTTTTTATTTTTGCAATACGAATTACAATATTATAACTTTAATTTATTTTAAAATAACTGTTGACAACGTAACGTGTATGTTAATATATTTTTTTTCATAAGTACATAATAATCGACAACCAACATTTGTTTTAAACTTTAGTTTCATTTAAAACGAGATAAAAGAATAAATTTATACGAATACATTTTTTTATACTTAATTATAAAATAAATCTTGATCTTGCTTGATTGAGGTGATTCAAAATACTGGAATTACTAAATATACGCTATTCACATATATATCGAACTATTCCAGCATACTTCAATACTGAATACAGTCAAGTATTTTTATGTAAATTAAAATTCATTAACTCCACTCGCTTGCAGGATCCGTGCGATCAACCCCACCGGGTGAGACCCTTTTGGGAAGCCCAGCGAGTGCGATCAGCAACCGGATAGAATTCATGTTCTTGTTTGGATGTCGTTTCAGAAAATATTATCATACAAATCAATCATAAAAGCATAGCCTTCAGTGTTGTATTTGATGTTGTTAATATTAGGATTTTAGTTTCATGTTCGTTCGGTTATAATTTGCACTTCAGTTTAGTTCCAAAACTTTGTGACCTCACATACGACGGCAACTGGATCATAATGCCATTTTTTTTAATTACATAATATATTATATTTACCGTGAACTTTCACTGTGATAGTCAATTTTCTTATGTTTTGATTACAATGGCTTTTATCAAGGATTTTGTCCACTTACGACGTTTCCTTTGGTGAACAGAAAATTTCTTTTGTCAGCTTCGAGACATTTTTGGAGTGAGAAAAAGTCATCATGTCACTCATGTTTGTTTGGCTATTGCGTCTGACCAATGTTTTCATTGCTTTCTATAATAGTAAAATGGCTATTTTAATTAGATAACGTATGTAATTCCAGTATTTGTTTCTTGTTTCGTTGATGCGGCAAATATATTCTTGATGTTCTATCATTATTATTTTTCGTTTTTTTTTGTTCTTTTTTGTGTTTTTTTTTTTTGTCTTTTTTGTATACTTTTTTTTCTGATTTTTTTTTGTTTTTGTTCTTTTTTGTGTGTGTTTTTTTTGTATATTTCTTTTTTCTGATATTTTTTATGTATTTTTTTTGGTAGCTATTAAACAATTTGCCGTTTTAAATAGAATCCTTAAAAATACATTTTAATTTATGCAAATTAAAGACATACGAAATAATCTAAGAAGTGAAACTGCCACCCTTTATTTTATTTACGTTAGTAACAAACGCTTGAATTTATTCGATGTGATGAATAACCATATTCTTGTTAAAATATTTTTTATATAAAATACTCGTAAATGCATATGCATGCTTTGCGCAGGTGTGATTATTATAATATATAATCTGTAATCAAAGTTTCAATTTATGAGGATTCGGGTATAATTTACAATTTAAGTACTGAAAATGTTGTATATTATTATACCCAATCATAAGCTTTGCTTTGAATAGAAAAGAGGAGACAAGATGTACCTCTTATGTTTTATGGTGCTAAGTTTATATTTCGATACTTATAATAAAATAATGTTGATGATTGTTCCTTTATCTCCTCAAGAAGCATAGGGCTTCAGTATATAGTTCATTCAGTAGATAAATAATAAATTAATACTAATAAAATATTCATAGATAAATTAATAAAGTAGTTGGGTACTGAAAATGTGATGATTGGCGTACAATGGGTCATCAGCTTTGCTTTGAAGAACACTTCAAGCAAAGAGAGACAAGATGTGCTACCAATGCTTTATGGTATCGAGTTTGTATTTTGATAAATAATAAATTAATACTAAAAAAAATATTCATAGGTAAATTAATATAGTGGTTGGGTACTGAAAATGTGATGATTGGCGTACAATGGGTCATCAGCTTTGCTTTGAAGAACACTTCAAGCAAAGAGAGACGAGATGTGATACCAATGCTTTATGGCATCGAGTTTGTAGTTTGATATATAATAATACGAATAAAATATTCATAGATAAATTAATAAAGTGATTGGGTACTGAAAATGTGATGATTGGCGTACAATGGGTCATCAGCTTTGCTTTGAAGAACACTTCAAGCAAAGAGAGACAAGATGTGCTACCAATGCTTTATGGCATCGAGTTTGTATTTTGATAAATAATAATACTAATAAAATATTCATAGATAAATTAATAAAGTGATTGGGTACTGAAAATGTGATGATTGGCGTACAATGGGTCATCAGCTTTGCTTTGAAGAACACTTCAAGCAAAGAGAGACAAGATGTGCTACCAATGCTTTATGGTATCGAGTTTGTATTTTGATAAATAATAAATTAATACTAAAAAAAATATTCATAGGTAAATTAATATAGTGGTTGGGTACTGAAAATGTGATGATTGGCGTACAATGGGTCATCAGCTTTGCTTTGAAGAACACTTCAAGCAAAGAGAGACGAGATGTGATACCAATGCTTTATGGCATCGAGTTTTATTTTGATAAATAATAATACTAATAAAATATTCATAGATAAATTAATAAAGTGATTGGGTACTGAAAATGTGATGATTGGCGTACAATGGATCATCAGCTTTGCTTTGAAGAACACTTCAAGCAAAGAGAGACGAGATGTGCTACCAATGCTTTATGGCATCGAGATTGTATTTTGATAAATAATAATACTAAAAAAATATTCATAGGTAAATTAATATAGTGGTTGGGTACTGAAAATTTGATCATTGGCGTACAATGGGTCATCAGCTTTGCTTTGAAGAACACTTCATGCAAATTTTTAAATTGTTAAAATACCTTCATACTTTGGCAACATTCAAAGTATTTGGTGTAAAATAGTTGGTTAATTTGTCTGTCAACACTGCCTAGTGTGTGTGTCGCTAATTTAAATCAGCAACTTGTTGTAACTCATTGAATATCATGTGTCATTTCGCGGAAAAAAAAAATGGTGAAAATTCAAGTTGATAGTTTGTGCATGATGGCGAAAACACAGGTTTCTTTTACTCATAATATGTCATTAAATAACGTTTGAAATATTATAACTACCACTGAAGGTTGTTTTAAACAAAAGTTACAATGATGGGCAAAATTACCTAATAATGTAGCGATCTATATTTTACAACATTGCTCAGCATCAAAAGAAGCTTAGGGTTAGCACATTTTATATTACCACATAATTTGATAGTTAATAAATATTATTTCTATTCGGTTAATTTCGGAAAAATAAGCCTAATTTGGTATCTCGGAAATAACCATGGTAAATAAAGTTAAATCACTGAATTTAAAGCACAACTTAAATGTAAAAATATGATTATTTTTATTTAATAGTCAATGAACAATATTCTGTTTTGCTTTTTTTGTCTTTTTATTGCCTACAACATAATCCCACTACGAAATCTTTGCAGCAACAGAAATCGAAAGAAAACTCATTTTACTGAGATGTACCAGCTTTTTGGAAAAGTAAAATGCGATTTATATGAAAAAGAAAAAAAAATGCCTGGGTAACATTTCCCAGCATCTGAAGGTTCCCGACCTTTCATGATACTGCTTTGACTTTTAAAGTAAACGACATCTTTCGTTTTGTGAATATTTCTCGGTATATTAATAAAATAATATTAATAATCATATCCATTTAAATTTTGTTTACATGATAGTGATAACATTCACTCAACATTTATCAAATTTGATACTTAGAATAAATAACAATTATTTATAGGAACATAAAATTGTTTTTATTTTGTGTATCCGTGATCTGTCCATTTTTTTTCAAATACGCAAATATTTTGGTTAGGTTAGCACAATTATGACATATTATATGAGATGTAATATAAATATTAATACATACAACTTGAGAGAAACGCCCCGCATTATCAATCGTAATATTCTATTGTTTCGACACTGTCTACATCTAGTCACCGCCATCACTGCAGGCGCGACGCAGCGCCAATGCAAAGCGACTTAGGGCACCGCACTCACCTCTGCGACAGAGTCGCTCCTGCGCCTCCCACGGCCGGCCGCCGGCTCCGGAACTCACGACCTACCGCCTTGCAGAGGACTCTCGACACGCATTTCCACCTGTCACCGAGCCGATAAGGTCCATTCAAATCCATTTAAATTCCTATGAACCAAGCAGCTGCTATGACTTTACATATCCATTATAACATTATTATATATAAGAAAAGTTCAGTCAATTTTATAAATTACTGTCACCGCCACTGACATATAAATACTCGACAATGCGCATACAACCTTAAAACCAATAACAAACTTATACATTCGCTCTCGCATTTTACTTTAATACAAATAATTTGTTACACAGTGTTTCAACTTTAACGTAGAATCAATTCGTTTTTTAATGTTAGCGTCGTGATGATAAGAGTTCATAAAAAAATACGCACAATGTAAACGTTGGCAACATGATTTGATTTTAATAATTGATTTCTGATATAGAACGGAGGTGAACAATTTCATTCCAGGAAGCCGAGTGTGTAATGCTTGCAAGTGTAACTCGTCAATCTACCAAGCAAAGTGAATAGTGTAATGCATGGTGGGAAATCCCTAAAGTAACTGTGGAATGACGACGTTATTTACGTAAGGTTTACCGTTGATTAATTTTTCCCTATGTACAAGAAGCATTAAATCGTTCCTATCCCGTACGCGACCTAATGCCACGTACAACTGTCCGTGACTAAATACGTCCGATCTTAAATCTATGCCGACCCTATTAATAGTTTGACCTTGACTCTTATGAATGGTCATTGCATAACACACCTGAAGGGGAAATTGCAATCGACACATTTCTATTGGACTATTATGATCAATGGGGGCTTTAAACATGATTCGCGGTATAAAAAACAATTCGGCTATTCCCGGTTTGCGAACTGTTATTAATCGAGGTGAAGTCGCTACGATTATAACTTTTGTACCATTAACTAAATGATCTGAAAAACTAAGGTTACGAATTATTATACAAATACATCCTACTTTTAAAGTGAGATCGTGTTCTGGTATACCTTTAGGGTGCATACTATTCAACACGTCTACGCCTAAATACAATTCGTCAGTGTCATCCGTAGCCGTTTTATCTACTGAATAGAAATGTAAAAGGTCGCCTGGCAAACGGTCTAATACAGTCCTATTTATTTCTCTAATATTTGAATTGTGAGTGGAAAGAATGGCCCTACCTATACAAACTTCTGGCTCGTTTTCTAAAAGGAAATCCGAAAAAACAAAATTAATTAACTCATTTAAATCAGTAGTAAATGATAAAAGTGAAAGGTCTATTAAATTTTGACAAGATCTACCGACCTTTACCGAATGTAAAGGCAAATTATTTGAACCTATTTGAAGTAAAAAATCGGAAAAAACACTATCTTCACTACACCTCTGAGGTGTAGTTAGTGAAAACGTCTTTAAACTCTGCCATAAGGGCGATGATTTAACTGACGCATTAAATATATCAGAATGACACTTGGCGTTCGTAACTACGGGCGGAATCTGACGAAAATCTCCGGCAAAAATGATAACCTTTCCCCCGAAACTTTTATTAGACTTTGTCAAGTCTTGCAAAGACCTATCTAACAAATGAATGAGGTACTTGTGTACCATCGGCGCTTCGTCGTAAATGATTAAATCGGAGTGTAGTATGAGTTCAGCTCTCTGGGTTCCGTTTGTTACATACCAATAGCCTAAATCGTCAATAGCGCTTAACGGATACTTAAACATACTGTGCGCAGTCATACCGCCCTCATAGTTCTGCGCGGCAATACCTGAACTCGCTGTGCATAAAACTACACCGTTGAGTACGCCCCTCACGTACGCTGCTATCGTATTTAATAGCAACGTTTTACCAGTGCCTGCCGGACCGTCTATATAAATAGCACTTTCGTTACTATTGCGAAAACCGTGATCAGTGAGCAAATTTTGCACATATTCGAACACTTGCCGCTGGTCATGAGACAGCTTGGGCGTCCAAACATCCACAAATTCGCGTAACCCGTCTGCATCGTGTAGAGCCTTCTCACGACCTAGTTCGGTGGTGTCATCGTGCGCGTCAGGCAAACCTTGCTCTAACAAACACGAACCATGTTTTCGCAATAGACGGTCAATTTGAACCAAGGCCTGGGTGTACGCTCTATCCGGATCGTTATTTACGCGGTTAAGTATATCTTCAGCTAGCTCATTTTTAAATTTTTCCCACAGTGTCGCTACTGCTACCCCGTTAACAGCCAATAATACGAAAAAGTTACGCAGGCGTGGTCCGGTCAAAAAACATGAAGCTTCCTGCATAGCTATCTCGTATTCGGCTTCATCGTTGGCGATACCAACGGCTTTAGCGGCCTCCTGGAATGTGTTACAATTTGGACCACCCAAGTTATAAAGATCCCTGTAACTACGGCAGGGGTGTAAAGCTAACAGTAATCTTAAATAAAATTGTTCACCTCTGTTGGGCGCGACCCAAAATAAACGCGTCACTATTTCTCCCCTCTGTCTTTTCGTCAAAAATTTGCCGTTGGTCATATTATAAATGGTTGTATTTTTTGTTGAGGGGCGGCTGGAATGAACGATATACCTCTCGTAAAAATCTAAATATGTTAAACTATCGAATTCTTCACCGAGGGGACGATTAAAATACGTGACGAGATCCGAATCCGAATTCTGAACTGCACGCGCTTCATTTCCCGCCTTAAAAAAAATTGATTGATGATTTTCTAAATGCACGTCTAACATCTTTACAGTAGGCTCACGTCCCGTGACGTCAAACTCAAAAACTCTCCAAGCAGCCTCACCAGAACCGATGTATCGTTTTGTGACGTACTGTTCTATTTCGTTATTTTTTAGTTCATCTGGAACAATGGCGACTCGAGCCTCGTCTGGACCTTTGGTCATATATTTAAAGAGATATTTAATGACTGTTCGAGTGGACACTGATTCTAAATTTAAATGGCAATCATATCTAAGAAGAAGTGCAGCGTTGTATGGTACTATCCACAAATCACTAATTTCTACATCCCTCCCTCTGTATTTAATAGTGGCTGTATTCTTACTGTTACGCTTTAAGTTAATAAACCCTTTATCATTACAATATGTGACTTCTGTCTCTGGTTTTGGGAAATAGCTTGTACATTTTTTTTTTTCACTATCCCAACATTTTAAATCTGTCCTATGCGGCGGACCGCATGGACCATGTACCATGTAATCTAAAACAGCTTTTCTTAATTTTCCATCAACTTCTGAAGCGTCAGGAATATCTGCTCTAATAAATTTATCCACATCAGTACCGTGAACGGGGCCACCACCCTCGACTGCAAAACAGATATGAGCGTGTGGTAATCCCCGTTTTTGGAACTCTATTACATATAAAATATAAACAATTTTACCAAACCAAACCCCTGTGCGTAGATCCCTCAAAAGTTGTTGCAATTTAATGTTAAAAACTCTAGCACAAATTGATGGCGTATTATGATGACCTGTTGTTGAATTTTGTATTTCAGGCCATTTGGGATTGCAAGTTAAAGTTAAAAGAAAAGATGGCAATCCTAATCTGTTAACTACTGCCATAGCATCCATATACTTTTGCTTCATATATCTAGGCCCCCCCGTGTAACTACTTGGCAAATAGACTCTACCAGGCACAACCCCACCCTCTCCTCGAATAGTCTCATCTACACTTATCTGCTGTAAAACTGACTCTACTTCTCTTAATGGAGCGGAACGGAGAGCATTATCCGTGTTACCTTTTTGGATGTTATACAGGTAACGAAGTCTTTCTTCTAAAATCCTACATTGCATATCAACTAACCACTCTTCAGACAAACGATTAAAATCGTTGAAACGGGGTTCGCTCAGAAGGAGACATCTTACATATTTGTTCTGGGTTAGTTTTGCTCCATTATTGTCCGTTTTGTTAGGAAACCATCCAGGGTTACCGTGCGGATACAATAATGGATATTGAAAAGTTTCATATAGGGGGTGCATTATATCTACTGTGTGAGGCTTTTTGTCTCCAATTTTCCAGATTGCAATGGCGCGAGGAATGTAACGTTCCTGCTCATTGCTTATAATGGCAGCAATCTCGTTGCCTAAAGGCATATCACCGAGAATGTTGCCATGTGTGCGTCGTGTGGTGTGCTCAAAAATGAGGTGTGCGTGGTCGGATGGTTCTTGGCTCAGCCGCTTGAAGCACTCTATATAAGGGTTGTGATTATGCAAGAAATTTGTAATCGATCGAATGACAGTTAAATCTAAATTTAAATTTGTAGCGAGGCTCTCTCGCTCACTGTTATCATAGATGTAAAGTCCAGCCGGGTTAGTAGTTTCTGAGTACGCAAGATCGAAAACTCTGTGATAAACCCTCCCTTGAATTTTTAAAAATGATACCCCCGTTGTCGGATGTTGAAATCCGTGTGAAACGCCTAAAGCACTAAAAGCAAATAAATTATTATAAGCCCTAGGCTTATGCAAAAAAGAAGGAAAGCTATAAAATGGTTCATTTAAAGGCGGGAAATTTTGAACGTTATAAGCGCCAGCCCCACAGCACCACTTGATACGATTCTTTTCCTCAAAGAACAATCTAGCATTACAGTGCCTACACAAAAACGCTTCCCTATCTAATAATGAAATGTTTTTAAAACTAAACAATTTGACGATAGTTAAGCCGTCGCCACTCTTTGTACCTATTAAATTGTTTGAATTCCGTAATTCAACGTCTAGATTTCGATTAATTTTATTGTACTTATCTACCGCTTGCCTATTAACTTCTGGATTACTTTGACTAAACTTCTGACTGGCCTGCCTATGAACCTCGGGATTGATCTCGTTATACTTCTGAACTGCCTGCCTATTAACCTCGGGATGATTTTTATTATATTTTATGACCGCTTTTAAATGAGAATCTGCATCTATAGATCGCCTACCTGGTCGTCCCCTCTTACGTCCTACTTCTACTGATTTTACTGATGAACTATCCGAATCTTCGTTTATATTGTTTTGTTTGTGTGCTTTAGATTTATTATATTTAACCGGTCTACCGCGTTTTTTAGTATTTTTACCTACAATCCTAACGTCGGGTAATTTTGTTATGCAGACAACGGGTGTCAGTGTTGTTAATTTAGGGTCGCGAATATTTTGAATTAAAACTTTTGGTTTTAGGGAATTTAATTTAGGGTCATATTTTGGGGGTATACCTTTATTAACTAAAACTATCGGTTTTAAATTAGACAATTTAGGGTCGTCTACAATAACTAATTGGTCGTCTACATTAACTAATTGGTTGTCTACACTAACTAATTCATTAATAATATTTACACTATGAAAATTATTTAAAATTATTTTATGAATTTGATATTGACTACCAAACGCCGGATTCCAAAACAAAAACTTTGCAAGAGTATCTAAATTGTTGCACTGAAAGAGACGTGCGGCTCCTACCGAATGCGAGTTATGGACGTATTTATTATTCGCGTCTACTTTATGGCTATTAAAAATAAAATATGAATTATTTGACCTCCAAAAAGATATCGTATTATTAGCGCCGGTGAAAAGGTAGCTATGTGTGGAGTCGTTATGTGCAGTGTGAAATATTTTATTTTTTAGGATTAATTTTAATTGTAAAGTGTAAGTGGCTATGTCGCTGTCACATGTGGGAAACAGTCCGTTGTCGATCCAACTATCGTTGTCTGCCATCGATTTAATATTAGCCAAATAGGTCCCTACACGTATATCAGAAGGCAATTCTTCAGGATATAAATGAGGATGATTATGCGCAACCCCAAGTGGTCTTACTTGAATGTATAACATGTCACCAAATTCTAAAATAGTGTCAATATTTTCCTGAGAAAATACGGCTCTATTTAGAATAGAAGAGTAAACAGCCGCGCATGTTGCCATCGCGACACATTGTGCGTTGTTACCCTTAAACCGGGGATCGGCTTGATGCGTTGACCCTTTAATAATAATTTGACCGATTAAAATAATAATAAAAACAGAATGAGATTTTATCAGGTCAGAAGTAACATAATATTTATATAATGCCGCACAATTTATTTATAATTTGTTAAGCAAATTGAAATGTCCCAAACAAAGAATAATGCGTTGTAGGTACCTATGATTATAAAATACAAATCCGTATGAAATATGTTAAAGAAAGTATCCCTAGTGAAATCACTACTTCATTTCTAAAATTTCGTAACACAAAAATATTAAATCGATTAGATATGGGTTGAGAATGAGATCCAAGATGAAAAAGGAGTCGAAACTACTCTAAAAAAAATACTAAGCTCGTTACGAAATACGAATAGAAAATGTGGCGTCATTCTACCTTACCCCGCAATCTATAAAAAAAATATTCGTGACGATCTACGTTTCAGTATAATATTATACTCGTATAATCAAACATATCTAGAATTATTTATCATGTTAATTTTAATCCTATCAAAACTATGTACTTACGTAATATGATGGAATGTTATTATTTTATGGAAATAGTTTACATACTGTTATTGGCAATTATTAAATCATGTATAGGTATACATATAACTTATATATTTGTAATATCAAATTAAAATTAATCTCATTACCTATCAAGTAAAATTCTAGACTCTAGTAGGTATATGATACAACTCAGTCGTCCTTCCGTCTCCTATGTAATTCTAAAACCTGGTTTATAAATCTCGCTTTAATGTTGAAAGTAAGTACCTACCTACATCACTATCACTACATAGTATTAAACAAAGTCGCTTTCTCTGTCCCTATTTCCTTATGTCCCTTTGTATGCTTAAATCTTTGAAACTACGCAACGGATTTTGATGCGGTTTTTTTTTATAGGTAGATAAGAGTGATTTAAGAGGAAGGTTTATGTGTATAATAACATCCATTAAATAGTGGAGAAGTACTGTTATTTTTGAGGTTTCTAATGTGATGTCGCAAATAATTTTATCAAACGCATTTTTTCCGCTTAACCCATTGACCACCGTAAGCCCCGATCGGGGCGCGACACAATAGATTTTCTATTGTGTCTGTGATTCCGAGGACTGATGGATTAAATTGCAAACGCAGGCTGAACCCTACGAGTTTTATCAAAATAATATACTAAGTATTGTAAACATTGAAAAGGTCTATAGAAAAGTCCGTGATGGTTATATATAATATGTATATTATGTCTATCTCTTATGGATAACCCACAATAACTTTTTTCTGACATTTACTTACTTATTCAATTAATTAACTTCGCTACATAATGTGAAGAATGTGAATAATTAATTGAAATTAAACCGAAAATATCAATACTTTATCTATACCCACAGATAAGTTAAAAATAAATAAATATAAAATAAAATATATAATATACGTTCAATTACATACAAATTTTTAAAGCGGTGGACCAATTTTAACTACTCACTGGCAGAAAGCTTTCATTGAAAAGAAAATAGGTAGGTATGTATCCTTATAACATACGTTAAAAATTAAAATACAGAACATTGATATACCTAACATGTGTTTGAATGATCAGAGACAATTTCATGATTTATAATAATTAATAATATTTTTACTTTTTAAGGATATTTACAATTTTTAATGAATTAAGTACCTAATATCTAATTTATTTTTATAATAAATATATCTATCACACAAAATGGCGACCGACGCCGTCCGCGGCGCGCGGCGCGCCCGCTCGTCGCGCGCGTTGCCGGTTCGTGATTCCCGCGCATTTCGATTTAAGTACAACAAATTAGGAAAAAAATATATTACCGACTTATTACCTACTACATTTATACTTATTATTATATATTTTAAAATACTATCTTCTATTCTATTTTATGTTAAAGAAAATGACTTTATTCTGTAACCTATAAGGTAAGTACATAGACACACATGACAACAACGGTAATTACGTAGGTATTAAGATGTTAAACATCAGATACCAATTTTATAAAAAAAATCTTTGTTATTAAGCATTAAAAGTAGGTAAGTATCAACTTATTCAGAACATTTCAATTTGCACAAAAAAAGATAAAAGTGATTGATTACCTACCTAACAGAGCCTTATGAAAATATATATGTAGGCATATTAATTGACTTTAAACCTAATAAATTGAATAAAGCTTACCGGTAGCGATGCACGCCATAGCCGCTGCGTTGCCGCCATTGTTGCTAGATGATGCTTGGAACATGTTGAGGCACGAAGTCACGTAGAATCTCGAAGTTACTGAAAACGATAAATGACTATTTAAAAAAACAAAGCATTAAAAATCAGACATCACTTGTTTTTATTAAACCATTGAAAAAAACAAAAGAATAAATCGTCATGAATTGAAATGAAGTCTTTTTATATTTTATAATAATTACCTAAAGTAACAAATTTAATTGTTAGTAAGAAAAATGTATAAAGAAAGACAACAATAAAACTCAAATCATTAATCACTCCAAGTACAATATGAGACCAATAATTAATTAATAATAAAATATGTAAATCGACTTACCCTGTGAACAGACGAAATGTTAATGGAAGAGAATTGGCGCGGGCGCGGGGTCTTTTATTCCGGAAGTAAAAATAATTGCAAACATTACGAAAAAAGTGGGAATAGACAATTTCACAGTTATGTATTTTTTTTTAAATATATTTTAATTAATAAGAAATAGGTATTTAAAATACGTAATCTAATCTAAAAAATATATTAAAATAATAATAAAATAATTTAGAAACAATAATATGTATTTAAATATTAAAATCCAACTGTTAGTAATGCTACGGCCACACTACCGCGATATGCCAATAATTATTGCCACAACTTTAACAACACATAAGTGTAACCACGACTTATGGCCATAATTCTACAATGCCAATCAATATGACAAATGACGGTAGGCAATAGCTCCGGCGGCGGTATTCTTTCGCACATCAAAGAAAATAACCGCGGTAATTATTGCGTATGCGGCCACACTTCCGTTTGTCCAGTGTGCAATATGAGCTCACCGACGACGCACGTATCGACCGACATGGAGTGGTCAAATGAAAAAGCGCTCGATGGCGCTAATTTTTGGAATTCTTGGAATTCTTCTCTTTGGGATACCCGACAGAAGAACTATAAAAATCGCAGTGTACACAATGATGCGTGGCGTCGGATCAAACAAAATTTATCATTTCCAAGTACAATAGATGATTTGAAAAAGAAAAAATCATTTTGAAAAAGAAAGAATCCTTGATGAATTATTACAGAAACCATATCTATTATATTTTAATTATTAACTAATATTTTTTTTGCTGCGGTAAATGCCAATAATTACCGACATATCTAGGTAAACTCTAGTGTAACCACATCAGTTCATGCAGTAATTTAGACGGTAATATAATGCCATAATTATTGCGGTAACAGCCCGGTAGACGATAAGGTAGTGTGGCCGTAGCATAAGGAGTCTAATAATTTATGTTTAATTATTTTCATATTTAATTATTTTTCGAAAATATGCTATACCTATTGAATATATTAAATACAAATATATTTATTATTTCTTTTAATAAAATATAATAATAACAAGTAACTAATGTTTAATTTATTTTTATTATTACACAATAATTATAGAAGACTGTGTCTATGAATACCTTGAATATCAAATATAAAAGTCAAATTATGCTTTTTATAAACATAAATAAGAAATCAATATTATCATAATTATTAAACACAACTAAAATATTTATAAAATTATTCTAAAGTAAACAAAAACGTATCGTCTTAAATAAATTGCAAATTAATAAATTTTATTCTGATTTGAGAAAAATATATCCAATGCTGCCAACATTATACATTTTTTGGTCATAATAGCAATGTTTTAATTTAAATGCACTTGGAAAAAAGTTATACGTGCTCGTAATTTTTTATTTCATTAAATCTGTTTTATTTTTACGTCATTATATTTCTTTTAAAGATTTAATGAATTAAAGTCTTTCAATTGTTAATGCACTTTTTTACTACATATATTGATACTAATGTCAAATTTTAAATGATCATTGTAACGTCAAATGAATAATTTTATGACAACAAACAACTTTCCGAAAACAAATAAGAAAACGGCTTCTTGTGTATAATGTAAAATATTATGTGTTATTTATGCATAACAAAAATATGTTTTGCCAATGTATCATTCCAAAAGAAGTGGATAAGAAGTTTTCATGTCATTGAATAAAAATCGAACAATGGTTAACAATGAATTAAAACATAATATATTTTTGTGATGAAAGAAGACTACAATGTCAAGTGTAAAACAAGTGAAATCTAATAAGATCAGAATATGAAAATGAAGAAAAACAAAAGTTGAATTTACCAAACATAATGGAAATGTTTTATGATTTGCAGATGCTCACATTATAAATTTATAAAAGATTCCAGAAAGTTATTTGTATTATTAATATTGAATAACATAGACTGATTGAACCATTGATGGTATTGATGGTATTATATAGATGAAAAAATAGTGTATAAATTTCAATTTGAATAACCATGATGTCTCTGAAAACTTGATAGCTATTGTTACTGTACATTTTATACTTCTTAGTTCTTTTACTATAATATAAAGCAAATAAGCCGTCTACATTTTAAACAGCATTGTTTGCTATAAGAAAAAAGGAACCGAGTATAGTAATGTGGCCGTACTCTTTATCAATTTTAATTCACCAAACATCATAAATTTAATATATATACCTATCTATCCAAAAAATATGTTTCAAAAACAACATAGGTACTTAACTTGGGATTCCTGCAAAAGTCTTGACAAAAATATGAAATAAAAGTTACTGTATCATTAAAATATTGATTTAAACATGGTACCTATACCTACAGTCTACACAAAGTCATATAATAATTAAATTAAATAAATATTGTGGTTTAGATATTATGTTTTCAGTGTAAATATATTATAATGGAAACTTTTTAATGTGTTTCATTTTCTTATTCATCAAGTGTCTCTTATTAGTAATAATATTCATAAAGTAGAAACAAATGATTTAGATATATTGCTATACAAATAATTTAAATTGCTTTCATACAATTTTTTAAAATATATTTTAATGTTAGATAACTTTACATATTGCATATTTTAAAGTAAGTACATATTGATTTATAAAATTCTCATTGAATGCTTGTTGATTATTAATTTTTATTAATCCAATTTGATTTGAAATCATATAAATATTTGAAGAGGGTAGGTAGGTACATTTTATTCAGACTTAATTTTTATTAGGTACAACATTGGTAAAAGCTAAATGAAATAAAAAATCATTATAAATAAATACTTATTAGTTATTACTATTCTTACATGTTTAATGAGATAGTATAATAGGTTCTACACTTGTTCTACAGATCTTGAATATTATTGTTTTAAAAATTTATAAACAATGATAATTTTCTGTTTTTAAGAATCTCTACTCAAAGGGTAAAAAGGGAACTATATTACTGACTGGCTGTCTGTCCATCTGCTACCAGGCCATGATCATGACCATCTCTGATCTCATGAACCTTGATACCTACATTTGAAAATTTCAAAGATTATGATGTCGATGTCGCTTCGACAACAAAAATAATAAAAACCGTAGATATACCTAAGCAATCTTGGCAAGGTCTTATAGTGAAGTTTCATACTTATACGGAAACCTTAGTGTTGTGAGTCCAACTCGCACTTGAATCATTTTTATTTAAATCTATGTACCTACCCACTTAGAAATAGAAATAGAAAACACTTTATTGTACAATGCACACAAAACAAAATTTACAGAAACGATATGTAACTTACATATTTAATAAAAAATTAAACAGTCCATTTCTACCTTAGATTCTACACATTAAATATTTTTGAAAAAAATTGTTATGCAAATATACGATGGGTTTATAGACCCCATAGCAATCAATGGTCAATATTTATTCGTCCTGTTTAACTGTGTCAATTACGATAAGTCGAGTCCGAGTCGAAATCTCAACACTGGTGAGATCCGTTCGTAGAGAAAAAAAAAATATGGTTGTTTAACCTCGATTTTTTAATACCTACTTGTTTTAATAACATCAATAGAAATTACTCATCTCGGTTCATTACCTATATTATTATTTTATTCACAACTATGCGGGTTCTTCAACTACGCTGGCGAAGCCGCTGGCGCGCGGTTAGCTAAAAAAATATATACCTACCTATCTATTTACGAATCACATTCAAGTGTTTTTTCAAGTTTCATTAAAACTTTTGATGTAAGTAAAAATTTAGATATTGATATAATTGTGTAAAATTTTGTACTTTACGTAACGAAATCTTCAGTGATTTGAAAATGCATTATAATTCCCTATCCATTTGTTATTATAGACTGCTAACAGCGATTCCACAGTCAGTCGAAACTGCTTATAAATAACCTACTTATTCAAATATTTTCTACTCCGGGAGGCTGTCGACCTTCGAGGTTGCGCGGTGCGCGGGCAGCAAGCAGCCCGCGGTGCCATCTTTTTCCGTTGCTATATTCCTATTATCCTTCCTACTATGGAAATTTCCATACAAAATTTTCGAAAAAAAAAAATTCCGCTTTTTACCAAAAATTTTTATATGCCTCGAAGCGGACCAGGTTTTGAAGCATTTTTTACTTCGGCGACCCCGACCTACCTGCCACCGGTTCAGAGAGCCGTTGAATTTCGTAATGTATGGAAAATGGAAACCAGGGGTCGGAGTGAGATTCTGAGTATGTAGTTTTGTAAATCTGGCCGATTAGAGCACAGAAGTCAATTTTCAGACCGATCGTAAAATAACCGGCGCCACCATCTTGCCTCGAAAAATCGGCCATTTTTGAAAAAAAAATTACGTCCAATTTGAAATTTCTCAATTGCCCTGGTAGCACCCCATCTTTCTAATCATTTTTTAGTTCTACACCCCCCGGCTATCTGGCGCCGTTTCGGAGAGCCGTCGAATTTTGCGTTGTATGAAACTCGGAAACCAGCGATGGAAACTCGATGATGAGTATGCCAACGTAATGTGAGGCTCGATTAAAGGCCCTGTGCCAAGTTTCAGCGCGATCGGACCAGCGATGGCCGTTTTAGCATTTGTATGGCAGCGGCCATTTTTTCGGCCATTTTTAATTTTTTTCACTATCTGTGGTAATTGCTCGAGGTCTACTACAAGTTTAGTTCGAGCACCCCAGATGTAGCTGCTACCGTTTGCGCGGGCCGTTGACCGTCTCCGCGGGCTGTGAAAAAGTTCAAAATTTCGGATTTTTCTGGATATCCTGGGAGCTGGACGAGTACGAATGCATCATTGGTATATTTCTCCGTTGCGCCACCTCGTCTAAATTTACGTTTTTATGTTTGCGCCAAAAATGGAAAAATTCCAAAATCGAGCGACCCACTATGGCTCCCTGGTAGCGTCCCAGGGTGGTGATCATTTTTAGTTCCGACACCCCCAACCCAACTCGCACCGTTTCCGCGGGCCGTTGGATTTTACGTTGTATGGAAGTTGGAAACTGGGGCCCGGAGCCACTCGAACGGGGCACCGATCGATTCGCCGGCTCGAACAGAGCACGTGTGCCAAATTTGAGACGTAAGGATTCATAAACGGCGATTTTGGCAAAGTACGGCGGCCATCTTGTTTTCGCGAAAATCGCCATTTTTCCACCACCCCTGGTAATCGCCACCAGTTCCGAGCATTTTTTGTTCCGACACCCCCCCTCCAGGTGGCACCGTTTCTGCGCACCACCAGGGGTCCACTCGGTATTCGAAGGTGATCGAGATCGCTATATTTTTCCTCTGGTCGCTCGGCGCACCTCTACACGATCACGTCGTTATCCCCCCCACTTTCTGCATAGTTTCCGAGAAAAGCGATGTCAGTGAGTCAGTGGTAGTGTAGCATTATAACTAGCTGGTGCGTTGTGCGCGGGCTGCAAGCAGCCCGCGAGCCCCTTTTGCCCCTGGGTTGAAGCAATAGGGCAGTCATTAGGAAATGTGTTAGAATTCCAAGTCCATTTATAATTTTCTGCTAACTGCGATTCCACAGTCAATCGGAAGTGCTTATAAATTCCCAATTCATAAATTTTCTATTCTGGAATGCTGTCGACCTTCGAGGGAGCGTGGTGCGGAAGCATCCCAGGGCAGAAATCTTCAGTCATTTGAAAATGCATTAAAATTCCCCGTCAATTTGTTAATATCTGCTAACAGCGATTCTACAGTCAATCGGAAGTGCTTATAAATTTCCCATTCAAATATTTTCTATTCCGGGGGGCTGTCCACCTTCGAAGGTGCGTGGTGCGCGAGCTGCAAGCAGCTCGCGGCTCATCCCAGGGCAGAAATCTTCAGTCATTTGAAAATGCATTCGAATTTCCTGTCCATTTGTTACATCTGCTAACAGCGATTCTACAGTCAGTCGAAACTGCTTATAAATTACTTATTCAAATATTGGTTAAATTTTTGAAACGTGATCCCGAATTTTATTTATTTGAGGTGTCTAATCAATAGCGGTGACTTTTCATAATAAACTGTTCAAGACAATAAAATATGTGTGAAGATGTATAAAACATATTGAAAACTTCAAGTCTTTTTAGTAGCTTCGTTTAAAATCCAATTCATT
Organism: Colias philodice; assembly: GCF_061535455.1. NCBI lineage: Eukaryota > Metazoa > Arthropoda > Insecta > Lepidoptera > Pieridae > Colias > Colias philodice. The sequence continues at coordinate 11,270,215 of NC_143096.1, forward strand.
ATGCTTTCGGCACTAAAAATATCTAACTGAAAGCCATAGGACTATACAGTCAAAGGGTGTATCGAATAAGATATCGTTACACTATTAAAATAACTACTTTAAAAAAAACCGACTTCAAAAACGGAAAAGTAAAAAATAATTAATTACTAAATATTATTTAGTTGTGTTATTATTCACTGTATAGGTTTGAAGTCGGTGCCAAACACTAAACACTTATTAAACTACGCTATTTTTTGATACAAGAACTAAGATTATTTCGATACAAGAACTACCTACTTGCAATTCAATAACATTATTCGCGATACAAAAAATTGGCTATTTTCGATACAAAATCTACACTACTCTTGGTGTAAGTCCTACGATTATAAAGCGTGAAGGATTGGCTCATTCACTCAATAAATGTGTGAAGATGTGTATATTATTACATATTGAAAACTTCAGTCTTTTTAGTAGCTTCGTTTAAAATCAAATTCATTATGCTTTCGGCACTAAAAATAAGAACTTACTTTTCTGTTTTTGAAGTCGTTTTTTTTCTAACCTAACCTAACCTAACCTAACCTACGTAGTTTTTTTGTTTGAGTGGGAATCGCCCTAAAGTCGCTTTTGTTCAAGAGTTTACTTAACGCGCTCGTCGCTTCGCTCCTCGCTACCTATTTGGATATTTATGCCGGCCGCTGACGTGACTTGCTCGCTTCGCTCGCTTGGCTAGTGCGGTAGTTCAAAAGTTAACCTAACTCGCTCGTCGCTTCGCTCCTCGCTACTTCTTTGAATATTTACGCCGGCCGCTGACGTGACTTTCTCGCTTCGCTCGCTTGGCTAGTGCAGTAGTTCAAAAGTTAACCTAACTCGCTCGTCGCTTCGCTCCTCGCTACTTCTTTGAATATTTACGCCGGCCGCTGACGTGACTTGCTCGCTTCGCTCGCTTGGCTAGTGCAGTAGTTCAAAAGTTAACCTAAATCGCTCGTCGCTTCGCTCCTCGCTACTTCTTTGAATATTTACGCCGGCCGCTGACGTGACTGGCTCGCTTCGCTCGCTTGGCTAGTGTGGTAGTTCAAAAGTTAACCTAACTCGCTCGTCGCTTCGCTCCTCGCTACCTATTTGAATATTTACGCCAGCCGCTACCGTGATTCGCTCGCTTCGCTCGCTTGGCTCGTGCGGTAGTTCAAAAGTTAATAAATATTTTCTACTCCGGGAGGCTGTCGACCTTCGAGGTTGCGCGGTGCGCGGGCAGCAAGCAGCCCGCGGTGCCGTCTTTTGCCGTTGCTATTCAATTACCCTTCCTACTATGGAAATTTCCATACAAAATTTTCGAAAAAAAAAATTTCGCTTTTTAACAAAAACAATTATATGCCTGGAAGCGGACCAGGTTTTGAAGCATTTTTTACTTCGGCGACCCCGACCTACCTGCCACCGGTTCAGAGAGCCGTTGAATTTCGTGATGTATGGAAAATGGAAACCGAGGGTCGGAGTGAGATTCTGAGTATGCAGTTTTGTAAATCTGGCCGATTAGAGCACATAAGTCAATTTTCAGACCGATCGTAAAGTAATCGGCGCCATCATCTTGCTTTGAAAAATTGGCCATTTTTGAAAAAAAAATTGCGTCCAATTTGAAATTTCTCCATTGCCCTGGTAGCGCCCCATCTTCCTGATCATTTTTTAGTTCTACACCCCCCACCTATCTGGCGCCGTTTCGGAGAGCCGTCGAATTTCGCGTTGTATGAAACTCGGAAACCAGCGATGGAAACTCGATGATGAGTATGCCAACTTAATGTGCGGCTCGATTAAAGCCCCTGTGCCAAGTTTCAGCGCGATCGGACCAGCGATGGCCGTTTTAGCATTTGTATGGCGGCGGCCATTTTTTCCGCCATTTTGAATTTTTTTCACTATCTGTGGTAATTGCTCGAGGTCTACTACACATTTAGTTTGAGCACCCCAGATGTAGCTGCTACCGTTTGCGCGGGCCGTTGACCGTCTCCGCGGGCTGTGAGAAAGTTCAAAATTTCGGATTTTTCTGGATATCCTGGGAGCTGGGCGAGTATGAATGCATCATTGGTGTGTTTCTCCGTTGCGCCACCTCGTCTAAATTTACGTTTTTATGTTTGCGCCAAAAATGGAAAAATTCCAAAATCGAGCGACCCACTATGGCTCCCTGGTAGCGTCCCAGGGTGGTGATCATTTTTAGTTCCGACACCCCCCACCCAACTCGCACCGTTTCCGCGGGCCGTTGGATTTTCCAATGTATGAAAGTTGGAAACCGGGGCCCGGAGCCACTCGAACGGGGCACCGATCGATTCGCCGGCTCGAACAGAGCACGTGTGCCAAATTTGAGACGTAAGGATTCATAAACGGCGATTTTGGCAAAGTACGGCGGCCATCTTGTTTTCGAGAAAATCCCCATTTTTCCACCACCCCTGGTAATCGCCACCAGTTCCGAGCATTTTTTGTTCAGACACCCCCCCTCCAGGTACCACCGTTTTTGCGCACCTCCAGGGGTCCACTTGGTTTTCGAAGGTGACCGAGATCGCTATATTTTTCCTCTGGTCGATCGGCGCACCTCTACACGATCACGTCTAAATCCCCCCAACTTTCCGCATAGTTTCCGAGAAAAGCGATGTCAGTGAGTCAGTGGTAGTGTAGCTTTATATATTATAATAACTAGCTGGTGCGTTGTGCGCGGGCTGCAAGCAGCCCGCGAGCCCTTTTTGCCCCTGGGTAGAAGCAATAGGGCAGTCATTTAAAAATGCATCAAAATTCCCCGTCAATTTTTTATTATTTGCAAACAGTGATTCCACAGTCAATCGGAAGTGCTTATAAATACCCAATTCAAATATTTTCTATTCTGGAATGCTGTCGACCTTCGAGGGTGCATGGTGCGCGGGCTGCAAGCAGCCCGCGAGCCCCTTTTGCCCCTGGGTTGAAGCAATAGGGCAGTCATTAGAAAATGCATTCAAATTTCCTGTCCATTTGTTACATCTGCTAACAGCGATTCTACAGTCAGTCGGTAATGCTTATAAATTCCCCATTCAAGTATTTTCCACTTCGGGAGGCTGCCCAAATCCGAGGGTGCGTGGTGCATCCCAGGGCAGAAATCTTCAGTCAGTTGAAAATGCATAAAAATTCCCCGTCAATTTGTTATTATCTGCTAACAGCGATTCCACAGTCAATCGGAACTGCTTATAAATTTCCTATTCAAATATTTTCTATTCCGGGGGGCTGTCTACCTTCGAGGGTGCGTGGTGCGCGAGCTGCAAGCAGCTCGCGGCTCATCCCAGGGCAGAAATCTTCAGTCATTTGAAAATGGGAATTTCCTGTCCATTTGTTACATCTGCTAACAGCGATTCTACAGTCAGTCGAAACTGTTTATAAATTACTTATTCAAATATTGGTTCAATCCTTGAAACGTGATCCCCGAATTTCATCATTTTGAGCTGTCTAATCGATAGCGGGCAGTGATTTTTCATAATAACTGTTCAAGAGTTTAATTAACACGCTCGTCGCTTCGCTCCTCGCTACCTATTTGAATATTTACGTCGGCCGCTGACGTGACTTGCTCGCTTCGCTCGCTTGGCTAGTGCGGTAGTTCAAAAGTTAACCTAACTGGCTCGTCGCTTCGCTCCTCGCTACCTATTTGAATATTTACGCCGGCCGCTGACGTGACTTGCTCGCTTCGCTCGCTTGGCTAGTGCGGTAGTTCAAAAGTTAACCTAACTCGCTCGTCGCTTCGCTCCTCGCTACTTCTTTGAATATTTACGCCGGCCGCTGACGTGACTTGCTCGCTTCGCTCGCTTGGCTAGTGCAGTAGTTCTCGCTACTTCTTTGAATATTTACGCCGGCTGCTAACGTGACTTGCTCGCTTCGCTCGCTTGGCTAGTGCGGTAGTTCAAAAGTTAACCTAACTCGCTCGTCGCTTCGCTCCTCGCTATCTATTTGAATATTTACGCCAGCCGCTGCCGTGATTGGCTCGCTTCGCTCGCTTGGCTCGTGCGGTAGTTCAAAAGTTAATAAATAAATTTCTACTCCTTGGGAGGCTGTCGACCTTCGAGGTTGCGCGTTGCGCGGGCAGCAAGCAGCCCGCGGCGCCGTCTTTTGCCGTTGCTATTCAATTACCCTTCCTACTATGGAAATTTCCATACAAAATTTTCGAAAAAAAAAATTTCGTTTTTTACCAAAAATTTTTATATGCCTGGAAGCGGACCAGGTTTTGAAGCATTTTTTACTTCGGCGACCCTGACCTACCTGCCACCAGTTCAGAGAACCATTGAATTTCGTGATATATGGAAAATGGAAACCGGGGGTCGGAGAGAAATTCTGAGTATGCAGTTTTGTAAATCTGGCCGATTAGAGCATAGAAGTCAATTTTCAGACCGATCGTAAAGTAACCGGCGCCACCATCTTGCTTTGAAAAATTGGCCATTTTTGAAAAAAAAATTGCGTCCAATTTGAAATTTCTCCATTGCCCTGGTAGCGCCCCATCTTCCTGATCATTTTTTAGTTCTACACCCCCCACCTATCTGGCGCCGTTTCGGAGAGCCGTCGAATTTCGCGTTGTATGAAACTCGGAAACCAGCTATGGAAACTCGATGATGAGTATTCCAACGTAATGTGAGGCTCGATTAAAGCCCCTGTGCCAAGTTTCAGCGCGATCGGACCAGCGATGGCCGTTTTAGCATTTGTATGGCGGCGGCCATTTTTTCCGCCATTTTGAATTTTTTTCACTATCTGTGGTAATTGCTCGAGGTCTACTCCAAGTTTAGTTCGAGCACCCCAGATGCAGCTGCTACCGTTTGCGCGGGCCGTTGACCGTCTTCGCGAGATGAGGGAAAGTTTAAGATTTCGTATTTTTCTGGATATTCTGGGAGCTGGGCGAGTACGAATGCATCATTGGTGTATTTCTCCGTTGCGCCACCTCGTCTAAATTTACGTTTTTATGTTTGCGCCAAAAATGGAAAAATTCCAAAATCGAGCGACCCACTATGGCTCCCTGGTAGCGTCCCAGGGTGGTGATCATTTTTAGTTCCGGGACCCCCCACCCAACTCGCACCGTTTCCGCGGGCCGTTGGATTTTCCAATGTATGAAAGTCGGAAACGGGGGCCCGGAGCCACTCGAACTGGGCACCGATCGATTTGCCGGCTCGAACAGAGCACGTGTGCCAAATTTGAGACGTAAGGATTCATAAACGGCGATTTTGGCAAAGTACGGCGGCCATCTTGTTTTCGCGAAAATCCCCATTTTTCCACCTCCCCTGGTAATCGCCACCAGTTCCGAGCATTTTTTGTTCAGACACCCCCCCTCCAGGTATCACCGTTTTTGCGCACCACCAGGGATCCACTCGGTATTCGAAGGTGATCGAGATCGCTATATTTTTCCTCTGGTCGATCAGAGCACCTCTACACGATCACGTCGTTATCCCCCCCACTTTCCGCATAGTTTCCGAGAAAAGCGATGTCAGTGAGTGAGTGGTAGTGTAGCTTTATATATATATGATAATATGATAGGCTAAATATAAATTTGCAACTTCAAAATATTCGAACCAAAAGCCACTGATTAAGGTAATACACACGCTTCGTACCATTAACTAACCCGACCGCTCGTTTGCCTCGCTATAAAGGATAAAAGGATTTTCTTAGAGCGTAGCACAATAGAGCACAAAAGAAAATTTAATCAATGTGTGTTCGAGCGGTTGCCAATTACGGACACGATTGAGGTTTCACTTTAGTTCCTCGAAGGACCATTTCTGGGATAGCTTCGTTTGGTTGCGGATATAGATAGAAAATAGACTGGATAACGCAAAAGTCTTTTTGTACGTAAATAAACTTGAACATTTTAAAAATTGAATGTTTTTGGGGGGTTATCATGATGTCTTAAAGCGGTATTATTTCTAGTATGGGAAAGTGTTAGTTCAGGACTACATAAAAAAAGGACTACATACTCTGTCATTTTCTACATTGGAAATTATTATTATGCTTTAAGACTTGACGGTATACACCTGATTTTGACTGCCTACAAAGCCTTATTAAGACACAAATGAGTATACTTAAATATTTGTGTGTTTTGGGACAAGTGTATCTCTCATAGATTTATGCAACCATGCCCATATTTTATCTGTCATATTTTATGATTTGGAATATACGATAACAGGCATTTAATATTCATTTGACAAATCACAAATGTATTGCAATATAATATTCTTATCTCGATAAATATCTATCACTAGCTGCGCTTCGCGGTTTCACCCGCGTGGCTCCGCTCCTGTTGGTCTTAGCGTATTGATAATACCTCCTCAACCTCTTCAACATTTATGATTAAACGTAGTATTAATTGACTATGTAAGTTCATCTAGTTCAATTTATATCTACAAGGATATCATTTATGTAAGAAAATGACAAGCGGGTTACGTGACATGTAATATCAAGAAGAGCTAGTGATACACACGGACGGGATTATATTTTTTGCTATAACATCTGTCTTACAAATTTTTCCTGTTAAATTATGTGAGCTTTCTTATTAAGATTGGCGTTATAATGGTCCGATTTTGTACCTACGTTATTTTTGGAATAAGGAGTGGGAAGAAAATACATTAAAAGATTTTCTTTTATGTGTTTTTAAAGTGAAACTTTTATTACATCGTCTCAAACTTTTTGGTCTGTGTAGCGCATGTCGCGTGACGGTCGAACCGTACGATAATTATCGTACAAATACGATAATTTTGTGCCTAAGTTTCACTTTTACCGTGGTTTCATAAAACCACACAACTTTTTTTTATTCTGCATTGAAATTGCAAGAGATAAAAACACTTTAATGAAAGAAGATACTGTGTATTGTTTAAAATTTGCCTTTAAATAGATTTTAATGTACCTATTGATGCTTAAAACCCTTAAAAACCTAGTCATAAAATATTTTGTATCTTTTTGATATCGACATTGAATGCATTTTATTCTGTCCCTGCATGAATAAAATTATTAATTCAGATACCGTACAAATAATAGTATATTATTCATTCGGCTACCGGATGAAAATTTGCTTCATACGAACTTACATATTTAATATAGCATATCGCCATATTGATCTTATCACAGACTAGCTGTGCCCCGCGGTTTCACCCGCATTGCTCCACTCTTGTTGGTCTTAGCGTGACGATAATATAGCCATAACCTTCCTCGATAAATGGACTATCTAACACTGAAAGAATTTTTCAAATCGGACCAGTAGTTCCTGAGATTAGCGCATTCAAACAAACAAACAAATTTTTCAGCTTTATAATATTAAGTATAGATTCTTAGATATTGTAGTGACTTATATAGAAATCAATTTTCTGACGCCTTTCCAATTGCTACGAGCAAATACGTACACCTTTTTATGTTTGTTGTTATAACTCTATTTGAATAGTTATCTAAACAAAGCTTTTGCCACCAACGACCAAATATTGAACGCCTGTATTTATTTAACAGTGTTCTGGTATTGATTGTATTCTAAAATAATAATAAAAATCAAGCAAAAGTTTCACTGATTGAAAGTTTTAAACTCAAACATTTATTTATTCAATTAGACTTCTTATAAAAGCACTTTTGAATCGTCATAACATTTATTACATTTACCCCCCACTCGGAAAGCAGTATCTATGGAGAAGAACCGGCAAGAAACTCTATAGTTGCTCTTTTAAAATCATGTCAATATTAAAATTTAATTTTACATAATATGTAACTTATAGCTAACTTTTTATACAAGTTTTATTCTTCAGTTTTATAATGCCTAGAGACTCGCGGTTTCAACGGCAGATTAAAAAAAATCTGTAGACCAAGCTTTGATAGCTCTTACACACTTTATGATAAAAAAATATACGTTTGACCTCGAGTTTAAACTATTTAACTATATTAAGCTCATGGGTTGAAATTTGTTTTTACTGTTCTGGGGTTGAAATAATTACGTACCTAGTTTTGAGTATAAATATTTATAAAAGCAAGAGGTGATTATTATTGTATTTATAAGTATCTAAATATAGGAAAAAAATGAGTAATAATTATGTGCGTGTATTTAAAAAGTAGTCGAGTACCTATGTGTAGAAAATCTCATGTTTAGATTCAACATTTTAAGGGGGTATTTATTCATTATTATCTACTAGCTTTCCGCCCGCGGCTTCGCCCGCGTTTTCTAAGAAAAACCTGCATAGTTCCTGTTTCCGTGGGATTTCCGGGATAAAACCTATCCTATGTGTTAATCCAAGTTATCCTCTATATCTGTGCTAAATTTCATTGTAATCGGTTCTGTAGAAGTTGCGTAAAAGAGTAACAAACATACACACACACATACACATATACATCCATCCTCACAAACTTTTGCATTTATAATATTAGTAGGATAGGATTGTGAATTCAGTATTCAAAATATAACTCAGTCATAATAGGTGGCTCCAACAAAATTTTCATAATTCATGATGTTTTTCTACAAACTTAACCTGGCAATTTTTCTAACACGTAGCATTTAAATTTGAAAGCTTGCACTAATTGAGACTCATTTATAAAAATAAATGTTCACAGTCCACCGACCTCCAAACTGGGTCATTTTTTTGGAGACCAGCCAGCTGGGGGTTAATTATGCAAAATTAATTAAATCTCTTATATATAAAATTCTCGTGTCACAATGTTAGTCTGCATACTCCTCCGAAACGGGTGGACCGATTCTCATGAAATTTTCTGTGCATATCGGGTAAGTCTGAGAATCGGCCAACATCTATTTTTCATATGTACCACGGGCGAAGCCGGGGCGGACCGCTAGTTTAAAATATTATTGTCTCATTACCTGCCCTTTGGACGTTTGCAAAGAGCATTGCTATAGATAGAAAAAAGAAAACGTGTTTTTACACACATATAACAAAATAGGCAAGAAAATATATTCTTTCGGTGACGAATTCGAGTTCCCGTAATAGCTCCAGAAATCTATATATTATATGTATACTAGCGGTCCGCCCCGGCTTCGCCCGTGGTACATATGAAAAATAGATGTTGGCCGATTCTCAGACTTACCCGATATGCACAGAAAATTTCATGAGAATCGGTCCACCCGTTTCGGAGGAGTATGCAGACTAACATTGTGACACGAGAATTTTATATATAAGATATATAAAACTCAAAGGTGACTGATATAGAGATCTATCAACGCACAACCCAAACCACTGGACGTATCGGGCTGAAATTTGGCATGCAGGTAGATGTTAGGACGTAGGCATCCGTTAAGAAAGGATTTCCCGAAATTCTTGCGGGAACGGGGAAAAACGGGGATGCACGTGTACAAAGTCGTGGGCGGAAGCTAGTATCTCTATAAGAATTATTATTCTCTAACTTTTAGATATGTTCTGTTTAGCGTATAAACTATAAGCTATAATAACTTATCTAGATATAATGAAAATGTGTATTCATCTTAAAGTTTAAAATAGACTAAATATAAGGAACTACAACATAGAGTTAAGTTTAGTAGGTATAGTAGCTTTATCAACAAGTCACAGTGTAACAAACACTTATACATAGAGAAAATTCACGGCATCATTTTCTATTTGAATGAATTTGTTTAAAGTTCAAATTCATTTTCATTTTAACTTCGAAATCTTTTTATCATTTCATAAACGAACATAAATTCAGGCGTCATTATTTTCGCAAACAATTATAGACCATTATAGACCATTGAGGTTCGGAATAAAAATATGCTTTGTTAAGCTTTGTGAATTATAATGGAAATAAATATTGTTTTTATAAGTGATTTCGTTTATGCTTAAATCGGTTGTATTTAACTTGAACATAATATACTGTCTTACCACAAAAAACATTAGACAGGGTTTAACTTTAATCGCGTCACACACGGTGAAGATACTATAATATTTTCTTTTTCTTTTTGTCATTGCGTACTAAGACCCCTGTAGAACCGCCATCCTGTTACAAATGACCCGAAACACTGACACAAAATTGTAACAGGTCATTGTAACAGGATGGCGGTTCTACAGGGGTCTTAGTACGCAGTGACAAAAAGAAAAATGATGGTCAGAACGCTGATACCGGATACCTTAAGATACTGTAATATAAAATATAACAGTATCTTAAGATAAAATATTATAGTATTTTCACCGTGTGTGACGCGCTTTAAGCGCGAATTCTCTTTATCTGGTTTTGTCGTATATTTTCACATAGACAACTAAAGTGACAAATCCCTGGGTTTAAAGTTAGACTGTGTTTAAATTGTTTTGTGGTAAGACCAAGGGTAAGACTATTGGTATTTTGAAGAACAAATTACCTGTACCCAATTTAACACTAAATATCATTAATTACGTGGATTTGCTAATACTAAATACGTGATGACCATATTATTTAAACTATATAGGTAGCTAAACAAACAAGCTAGGTATCTATCCCGTCTACGCTCTGCTGAAAAGCTGATAGACTATGTACGTCCATCTTGAATCATTCTATCCATACTATAATATTATAAATGCGAAAGTAACTCTGTCTGTCTGTCTGTTACTCAATCACGCCTAAACTACTGAACCAATTTTCATGAAATTTGGTATGGAGATATTTTAATACCCGAGAAAGGACATAAGCTACTTTTTATTCCGGGAAAATGACGCAATCCCGGAAATCCCACGGGAGCGGGTTTTTCTTTGACTGCGCGGGCGAAGCCGCGGGCGGAAACCTAGTCTATTATAAAAATCAAAATCAAAATCTATTGCGTAGTTTTAGATGTTAGCATGTAGGTACATAGGTAATATGGACAGTCAGGAAGCGACTATTGTTTTATATTAAGTCGTGAATGGAACCACTCAATGACTTTAGAGCATAAGCAAGGTTATGTTGTAATTAAATTTTTGTTACTTATTTTTTTTTAATAATTTTCGTGTTGCTGTAAACGACAGAATTCTATTTTGTTATCAGCATCATCGTCATCATCATGGTCAACAGCCCATTACGTTCCCACTGCTGGGACACGGGCATGCCTATGAGGCAGGCCATCATCCACCACGCTGGCCAAGTGCGGGTTGGCAGATGTCGTCGAACTCTTTTTTACATTTTTATAACTACGAAATCCAAGGGTAAATTTATTTGGGATAAAAACAATTTAACAATAGATTCCATTTCACAAGGGGTCATACATATGCACCTTGACACTTCAATGCATTGTCTTATTGATGTGGACATGCACCAAAGGTCAATGTTTTGATTGAAAAGTAATTAGTATTGAAAAAATAATGTTATTAAGTACTAGAGGTCCGCCCCGGCTTCGCCCGTGGTACATATTTCGCAATAAAAGGTAGCCTATGTCCTTTCTCGGGTATCAAAATATCTCCATACCAAATTTCATGCAAATTGGTTCAGTAGCTTAGGCGTGATTGAGTAACAGACAGACAGACAGAGTTACTTTCGCATTTATAATATTAGTACGGATAAGGTAGATGTTCTTAACTATAAGGTAGTTGCGGAAAATTCTTGTATATATAATTATTATAATTAAAGAGATTTGAATTTGGTTTGGTTATACGATATTTTTTTTACTGATTTTCATATTTGATTTATGCAAAATTGGCGTAGTTAATTAAAAGTAAAATATATGAGAACACTAATTTTCCATCCAAATTCGTCCGCCTTCTTAGATTAATCCAAGATTTAATCTATCGGAATTTATCCAAAAATTTTATGACAGTAGTGATTATAATGTAGGTACTCTTTGTTGTATGTCTAGAATATTATAGTCCTTTCCACCTAAGATGATTTCTGTGACACATCGATTTTTGACACGTGTAGAGATGTCTTTACTGAAAATGTATCAATTGTTTCCGATAATCGATAATATTTTATATGGAAATGAAATCGATTTGAATAAAGTACCAAAATTAGTTTTTTCGGCATTTCGCCAACAATTAACTAAGGAAACTTAGCAAACAACAGCAACAAAAAGTCAACAATAACAATTAGTAACAATAACAGAATACCACGTAAAGTATCAATATAAAAATGCAACTTGTATACAAGGCTGACGCACTCGTACAGACGATTGACTCGATTGACAAACGATCACAAGATGGGCGCCGATTATATGATTTTCCAACTCTATGATTTTTCAACGATCCATTTCATGTAAACGAATTGCGTAGGTATTATATTTTTGTGTTATTTTATTTTATTTTTCATTATATTAAACTGAACGATAATGTTTTTGATTTATAAGCTTAAGATGTTTCATTTTTATATTTTTGGTAATAATGCCGCCATAAAATAAAAATATTATGCACTAAAATTATTTTGACTTATAAATTTATAAACATAAAATAAGTAATTCGGAACACGATGAAGTGTCACAGGAATCATCATAGGTGAAAAGGACTATAATTTCTTTTAAATATTAACGCAATCCTATCTTCTATTATTATCACATTATTATAAATGCAAAGGTTTTTGAGGATGGATGTACTGTATGCACTCATTCACGAGAATACCGCTAGACGGATGGATAAAACTTTACAGTGATATTGTACTGTATATCAAAATAACAAATGAAACCGTGCAGCACGGCTAGTATGAAATAAAACCAACTTATAAAGAAAATATTAATTTAATATCACTAAACATAATAGACCGGGAGATACTGACACAAAATTTCGAGTCATTTGTAACAGGATGGCGGTTCTACAGGGGTCTTAGTACGCAATGATAAAAAGAAAAATGATGGTGTGAACACTGGTATCGGTGGTTTAGTCGCGTGGGCGTTAGCCGAACTCGTCGGAAAAATAGCGAAAGTCAAACGATTTGTAACACAAAAATTTTAGTATTTACCGATAGCCCATAAAAAATAAGTAGGCGGTAGTGTCATGCCATACTTTTCCGGTGTGACTTACAGCCCGCCATACCGACGCGAATATGTTGATTTAAATAAAACAATTATTCAACCATTTGTACCAGGCTAACTTTTGCACAGGTAACCATCGTCGTGCAGCCATTTACGAAAATCGCCATGCCATACTTTTCGGACGATTCCAAATGGTCGCCATACCGCCGAAAATCTGCAAAAAAAATTTATTTCGCCAAATTTTTTGTACCAGTATTGCATTTGGATTTTTGGAGAGTATTTGATAAAATGTGACCATTATTATATTTGCCATACTTCTAGTAGGGGGAAAAAGTGCTGTCATACTTGAAAAATTAATTTAGTATTAATTTATATAAGTGAAGATTTCCAACACCTAGATCTTTGAAATTTTGTATTTATATTCTTTGATCCTCAAACTTCCAGGAAAAATAAGTGCCATACTGTTACAAATCGTTTGACTTTCGCTATTTTCCGACGAGTTCGACTAACGCCCACGCGACTAAGCCGCCGGTACCAGCGTTCACACCATCATTTTTCTTTTTGTCATTGCGTACTAAGAACCCTGTAGAACCGCCATCCTGTTACAAATGACTCGAAATTTTGTGTCAGTATCTCCCGGTCTATAATCACACTTGACAATTCTCTTGTCGGTACATTCATTTCATGATTTCAACAAAAGCAGTGCTAAATAAATCTACATTAACATAAAAATAAATAATACAAAGACAAAGGGCGGCCGTACACGGACCGCTTCAAGCATTTGAGACCGACGGCTTGAAGCCGTGACCGCGGGGGAACATTCATTCACCGCTGGACTGCTCGAGCAGTCGCGACCGCTTTAAGCCGTCAACGACCGACCGCTCGAGCAGTCCGTGTACGTCGCTCAGCCGTTAACTGCGAATGAAGTGGTCCGTCTACGGCCGCCCTTAGCCCTTAATCCTTATATATTTAAATATTTTTGAAACAATTGCATTTCTATTTATTTATTTTTTTTGTGTTACTTGATACTGACATTTATCCTTCATTTGAAGTCATATTATCAAAATGCTATGTTAACCACATAAATTTTATAAAAAAAGTATTTTTTTTCGCATATCAATGCGATCTGAAAATTTTACTATTATTCAGTTGAATCATAAACATCTTATTACAGGGTCAAAAATATGAAATATTTTTAAGTTTATTTTTAGGGTTCCGTACCTCAAAAGGAAAAAACGGAACCCTTATAGGATCACTTTGTTGTCCGTCCGTCCGTCTGTCAAGACCCTTTTTTGTTATTTATCAGGAAAAACATCATACATTTTTCATTCATGCTGCCTGTTTGTGAAATGTATGTTATAAAATAAAACATTATCACAATTAAACTTGTTTCAAGTAGTTAATTACAAAGCAATTTAATTCATTGAAGAAATAAGAAAATATCAACATACACATAATATCTAAATAATAATTAAGGCTTATACATGCGCTAATAACCTTGACCATACTTGACGGATCTCAAACCTCTCCCGCTGCACCTTCTTTTTTCCTCGCATTTTGTATTTAAAAAGATACCAATCAGTGAAACAAAAAATCCTCGTCAGGGACTGTTGTGTAACTGATAATTTATTAAACATAAAATTTTCAGAGCTCTAAGTCAGCAGGTTACGAAGTTTATAGAGTATTTGCGGAAAAATCGATGACCACGGCACATTTTTTTTCTAGAAATCTATTAACTTTGGAAAAAAGTCCTCGCGAGCAATTAAAGATCAAAGACCATCCTATTTTATATATTTTTTTCGGTATTGTGCTTTATGTTGTACCAGACTTTATAGCGGTTGAACATAGTCGAAATTGCCGGGTAACGCCTTAATGACATTAACAATCGTCATTAATTGGTTGTGAAACTTTTTATCATCAAGTTACGTTCATATTATATTATATTATGTTTTTTTTAATCGAACAAAAATTCAAGTCCTAGACATTCTTAGATAATTTTTAATTGGTACCTAACTATCTGTAAGTTGTGACTATTCATTTTTTAAAATTACATTAATAATTCGGGTATTTTTGCGAACCAACATACACTCTACCGTACAATATCTTTATTCCTCATTATTATGTGTGTGTGTGTGTGTTTTTTTTATAAATTAAATATCAAGAAAAAGCATCCCAACTATTGACTTGTTACCAGATCTTCAACTTTACAACCAATAATAATTTCAATACAAAACTACAAACACGCACTTTCTTTGGACATAAATAATTCCTTATCACTCCTATCACAATACACTAAGCACTAAATTACACAAGGCTATTGACTCTTCTGTCTATCTACTGGTTTCTCCTTCTTAACAGCTACTAATCCAAAACATCCTTTAGTGCCGTCCAATTTGATGATGCTGGTCTTATAGTTCTGTCTATAGAAGTTCAGGAATAGGAACATGAAGAAGGAAGTGTTGCAAGCCACGAACAGAGCGACGCCTTTGGCTGGTGGACACTCCGTTCGATTCACGGCTATAATGTAGTGTATTATTATGCAGACGAATTGTATCTGAAAACAAATATTAATTTAGTCTTTTTGATTCTTTTGAGATAAGTCGAATCTATACTTTAGTTAAAATTATGTCAAATATTGAAGAAATAGACTGGTCATATTTTAAAGATATTTCCCATTTGTATGCATGGTTCTTACGTGTTTTATTTATTTAATTGAGTAGATATAATTTAATTAAGTAATAAAATTTTAATTAGGTATAATTTAAGTAACCATTGATGCCAGTTTCCAATTTCAGATAACAACAAGGTTTAAACAACAGTAACAACTACGATAAGATCGTGACGTAAAGTCAAAGAAAGTGTAATAGGTACCATAATTATTATGACGTCATAGTCTATCAAACTGCTTTAAGCCTAAACCCCTCTATGAGGCCTCCTTTAACTTAGAATAATCTAGTCTGACGGCAACAAAATTAGGTACTTACCAATTGAAATCGTGTCATGTACTTTTTCCAGAAAATGTACTTCGCGACCTTTGGTCCCAACGCCGCCAGCCCATAATACGTGTACATAAAGACATGTACTAGAGCATTCAGGAATCCAATAAAGTACAGAGTGTAGGATGGCCAGTACTTCAAATACATCCAGGTACCAAACATCATTATTGAATGGTGGTATAGATGCAGGAATGTAACCTGACTATCCTTCTTCCTTAGAACGAAGAACACAGTGTCGAGTAATTCTGTCACTTTGGCTGCGAAGTATACCCATATGTCGAATAGTATCTGTAAAGGAGATTTGAAATTTAGTTAAACAATAAAAATTTAATTGATGTAACAATATTGGAAGATGACCTGATGCTTCGAGAATATGTATGTACTATGTACTATGTATGTAATATGTATGAGAATATGTACCAAGAATATAGATTTCATGTAGAGAATACAATTTTAATTCTAATAACAGAATAGCAAAATACTGTAAAATCCACCCAATATAAACCAATAATATTTATATTACGTACTTTTAAAGAATAGAATAGTCTTACCTGTTCTCTCTCTTTTTTGTCGTGCATGTAACATGTAGTCGGTGCAAAGCCTTTTGTAAGTAGCATCGATACATACTGAAAATATAATTAAATCAAATTTCACTTTTTATTAATATTATAATATCACTGGGTAGGTTCTCCTTTCTGAAGAAAAACTTTTTACTTTTCTAACCTAAAAATGTTTTCATAATATAATATATTTGATTTATTACAGAAATATTAAGAACAACAGATATTAGAGTAATTTCAGAACATAAAACGTTGTGTCTTAAATAAGCAGAATACGCCAGAACAACTAAATGATTTTGAATTAAATTATATAGACATACCTAGATCATGGCTTGATAAACCTAAAACCTAAATTCGGGGACAAAAACTTAATATTCAACTTACCTTTTGCACCATATACGCCGACAGCACAACTTGAAACACATTATACAGTAGGAGTGTGATCGTCAGCTTGTAAGGTTCCCGTTTCGTCATGATCGAGGGTCCCACCTTCAACACGAAGAGAAGATACGCTGCTAGTATCATCAGCATTGGACCAGGTGTGGCCATGAGTGGTAGGGTATCCACTTCATCGTCTGCGAACAAAAATCTTAGATCAAGCTCTAATATTTATTAATTCAAGAAGACGTTTTCTAGAAGCTATTTACGGTACGGAAAACTTATCAATGTTTTTGAATATGACAATGTAAGCCTTTTTAAAAGAAGTCACTAGCTATGCCATCATCATAGTTCAAGGCGGGATGAATGTATCCATACGATCTTAAGACTTACGGTATGATCTGCATAGTTCCATAGAATGCTATGAGTTAAACATCGGACAGATAAGATAGGCAGATACTTGGTACTACAGACTATTGTTGATTGTTGTTAGAAGTCCGTAGTGTATAGAAATAATCATTGATAGCTGTTCAGTTCGTATCAGGATTAATTTATTAGATATCTTCACAAGTTATTTGTAGGTATACGCGACAAGCACTTAGCATTTAATCTTTTGGTAGTCGATGTGAAATGTTTTAGAATACCAAATAAAATTAATAATTGAAGTATACATACTTGTTGAACTAATTAAATAACACAAATCCAAATTATAAACATTCATTCATAAAAAGCACGTCGTTAGCTGTTTACAATAAACAGAAATATTTTTTACGATTGATCGATTTGTCAAATGTCAATAGTTCGCAAGCTTCAAGAAGGTTCAATATACGTTTTAAATTTACTTTTGATCAATTTCCTTTTTTATGTAGTTGCAAGAATTCTTCCGTGCTATGAACTGAATTACACATTTCAATTTTTGAACATATCATATTATTATTACCATAGAAATCATCTTCAATATATTCTATTTGTTTGTATCAAATAAGCTCTGGAACTACGGCACCAGTTTTAACACAAGAAAGCTATATAATTTCTTAATAGAAGAGGTAGAGCAGGAGTAAGCAGGTAATTATCTATACTAATATTGTTAAGTTTGTTTGTTTTTTTGTTTGAACGCGCTAATCTCAGGAACTACTGGTCCGATTTGAAAAATCTTTCGGTGTAAGATATTCCATTTATCGAGGAAGGGTATATGCCATTACGCTAAGACCAACAGGAGCGGAGCCAAGCGGGTGAAACCTCGGGGCGCAGCTAGTTAATTTTATTAGCACATGCACAATATACTATTAATAAAACTGCCTGCATATTATCGTATGACGTCACACTAAATTCGCATTATGCGCAAAAAACCTTCGCAATTTTTAATTAACCTATACAAATAATACAATGAACATGTTGAATCAACTATGTAACCGTAGTATACACATTGTAAACACGTTGTTTGAAACACCTAGGTGTTAAAATTGTCATGTATGGAAGATAATTTTTCCTAGTAATGTAATCTTAAAAAAGGATTTGCTCATGAATTACGATGCACTGGTAGTTTATAAATATGTTTTATCATCATAATATGCGTGAAATATTGTTAATTTTAACGAGGTGCATAGAAGAATAACTATTATTAGGTAACTTTAATTTATCTTTAATATAACTTGCAAGCACTCTTTTCTCGGACAAATTAGTTCGCTTTATCAAACATTAATTCCACACAGTATTAATTGTAGGATTACTAATAATTCTGTTATCATTTCACAAAGTTGCATCCAATTATATTTGGTTTGAATGTATAACTATTCGCAGTATAAACTTATTATGTCGGTTGGACTATTTTAAATGCACTTGATTATGTAAATAAATTTGATAATTGAATTCACATATTTTGCTTCATTTAATTACAATCTTTTGAATAAGACTTAAAAATGATTCATAAAATATTAAATAGGTACCACAGTGTGCTTACTTAAATATAGGTATGATATATCTATACTAATTATAAAGAGGAAAGGTTTGTAATTATGTATGTATGGTTTTCACGCATAAACTACTGGACCGATTTTGATGAAATTTGGCACAGATAATCTTTAGACCCTGAGAAAGAACATAGGCTACCTTTTATTGCAAAGTATGTACCACGGGCGAAGCCGGGGCGGACCGCTAGTTTATTATATTTGCCAAAAAATAAATAATAGTTTCGTGGAACCGTCTTTCATGCGCAGGATTGAACTCATATTGTTTATTTTAGAGTATAAAAGTATGAATGATATAATATTTTGAATATTTTCATACTTACATTTACTTTTTGCCATATCCCATACCGGAAATCGTAATCCGACGCTGTTATTCATTTTTGAATCTGAAAATAAAACAGAAATATTATTTTTTTGTTAAAATATTCTAAAGTATACTTCCTTTATTTAGAATGCAACATTATAGTTCCTTTATTTTATACTAGATTTCCGCCCGCGGCTTCGCCCGCGTTTTCAAAGGAAAACCCGCATAGTTCCCGTTCCCGTGGGATTTCCGGGATAAAACCTATCCTATGTGTTAATCCAAGTTACCCTCTATATGTGTGCTAAATTTCATTGTAATCGGTTCAGTAGTTTTTACGTGAAAGAGTAACAAACATCCATACATCCATACATCCATACATCCATACAAACTTTCGCCTTTATAATAGTATTAAGATTAAGATATTTAGAAGAGACAATAAATATTTATATCTTATTGTACTTTGTTTTTGTTGCTTTTGTTTTAACGTTTTTAGAGAAATAATAAAATTAAAATAAGCAGCATAATGTCTCTCGAATAGTCCGACTTGCTGTTAGTAAAATAATTTTCATAAACTGATCAGTAGTTGCGAAGATGGCTTAGCCTACAAACATACAAACAATAATGTCTTTATGATATTGGTACAGATTTTCACACTTATTCGAGAGGTTATTGACCTCATGGATAAGGCTGTATATCTCATTAACCTTACTTGTAACGACTGCCTAAAACTGTTGATAATAATTTTAATATTGAAAATAATTATTCAAATGTTTGAGTCAAGAATAATATTTCTAATATAATGCTTTCTTTTTCACCATCGCACCAAGCAGGAAATATAATATTTTTTTCAGTGTTAAACAACCTTTTTGATTTTGTTCCGTCAATAACTTACAACCAACTTACAACAAAGTAATCATCACTACATAGTATAAAACAAAGTCGCTTTCTCTGTCCCTATGTCCCTATGTCCCTATGTCCCTTTGTACGCTTAAATCTTTGAAACTACGCAACGGATTTTGATGCGGTTTTTTTTAATAGATAGAGTGATTCAAGAGAAAGGTTTATATGTATAATAACATCCATTAAATAGTGGAGAAGTACTGTTATTTTTGAGGTTTCTAATGTGATGTCGTAAAAAATTACATTTTTTCCGCTTACATTGCAAACGCAGGCTGAACCCTACGAGTTTTATCAAAATAATGTACTAAGTATTATACATATTGAAAAGGTCTACAGAAAAGTCCGCGATGGTATATGTCTATCTCTTATGGATAACCCACAATAACTTTTTTTGTCATTTATTTTTTACGACAAATAATGGCTAATTTTCGAAGCGATTTTAACCAATACAGCATTAATCCTTAACCAATTAAATACCTTGAATACATTGTTCATTTAATATAGATCTATATGGCCATTTACACCGTATGATTTAAGTGAATATTTTCGAAGATATTACAGATTTAAAAATTGCGGGACGTAGCCTTTGCGGCGGCGGTACCGGCCGGCCGCCCGACTATATATTAATTTATACCCGTGCGAAGCCAGAGCGGGCCGCTATGTTTTTATAAACAACGTTCACAGTTTTTCTGTAGTGTATTAATTAGTATCAGCATTGCACCCGTGCGAAGCCGGGGCGGGTCGCTAGTATCTAATATTGCTACTGTTACAAACATTAATAACGTACTGTTTATTAAATTGAATAATACATACTTTGTCTTTTTAACGAGGTTTGATACATAATTATTAAAAGTTTAAGCAAGAAGGATTAGGTAGCTATTTACACTATCGACTGAATATACGTAAATAATAATGTTAGGATTGCTTCTGTTATTAGTGTAGGTGAAAAAACTAGTGCAATCTGTCTTTTTTCTAAATTTTATCGTAGGTACTTCTACTACTTCTTTCCTATCTCTATAACTTTACTCACTTCAATATGTCAGTTAAACAAATAAATATTAATTATCTTTTAATTTATAGGTTCTTCGACTTTTGGGAGCCACTTATGATGAGGTTTACATGTCTAGTAAGGACTGGATTAGCAATATCTACGATTATGTTTATTAAATTTGTTTTTTCTTTCTAGAATAATATTTACATGCGAATTTTACGAACAATAGTTAAACATTATTTCATCTTATCGCAAAACAATGGAGATGTATGAATGCTTATCGAGATTCCGCTATTGATTTTGCTCTTATACGTTGAATATTTGTTTTAAGGGACATACTAGTTACATCTCGCGGCGTCTCTTGCGTCATCTTCGCGATGACATAGCTTCCTAATGTAAATTTTCATTCGTGTTTCAATACTTCATGTAATTGTGAAAAAGTAATGTATGTAGTTATGTTGCTTATGTGTCGTGTAGGTAACTTCCTAAACGGCTAGACTGAATTTGATGGGATTCAAACAATTCAGTGCTATGATAATAATTTCTTACAATTAAACTTTTCAAATGTTCAGTAATTCGGTACCTAATTATTGGTGAGTATCAGTAGTATTCGTAACTGATTAAAATAACTGTACTTGATTTTCTTTCATGTCTTTACGTATTTAATCAAAAATGAAAGTTTGATTTATTATAAGAGCTTTTTGCTAACTTTCATTGTTTACTTCCAAACCGGTTTGAAGTAATCATCTTCAGGTTATCGATTTTCATAAACCAGTTGCAAATAAGCAATTATTTTTAATTTGACTTTACACCAATTTGCGGTAATATTTTTTTTCTATTACAATTTTCCTTAAATTAATGAAATTTTTTCATTTAGCACTAGCTTTCCGGCCGCGGCTTTGCCCGCTTTGTCTTAAACTTAGCAAATTATATGTTAAAATCTTCGTTTTGAATCTCTTTCTATTAAAAAAAACATCTATTCCCGTTTTATAGTTTTCAAAAATCTAAGCATACATATATGAACGGATAGGACGACAAACTCAGCCAAATCTCAAAAAAATATTTTATCATCGAGCTACCGAGTGACCAAAATTATCTTTAACACTAGCGGTCCGCCCCGGCTTCGCACATTACATCCATACATCCATACATCCATACATCCTTACAAACTTTCGCCTTTATAATATATATAATATATTATACTTCAAGGAATATAATAAAAAAAGAATTATCGAAATCGGTTCAGCCGTTCTCGAGTTATGCGCTTACCAACACATTTTGCGATCCATTTTTATATATAAAGATAATTTTAACCTGAATATGTTACCTTTTTATTAGTTAAACTTTATCATCATCATCATCATCAGACCATATACGTTCCTACTGCTGGGACACGGGCCTCCTATGAGGGTACAGACCATTATCCACCACGCTGGCCAAGTGCGGGTTGGCAGATGTCACATAGTTAAATTAAAGTTATCGATTGAACAAAAATGCTTATAGGTACGTAAAATTATATTATTGTTTAATACTCGATAATTTTGATAGTAAAAAGTATGATGTTACTAGATTTCCGCCTGCGGCTTCGCCCGCGTTTTCAAAGGAAAACCCGCATAGTTCCTGTTCCCGTGGGATTTCCGGGATAAAACCTATCCTATGTATTAATCCAAGTTACCCTCTATACGTGTGCTAAATTTCATTGTGATCGGTTCCGTAGTTTTTACGTGAAAGATTAGATTTTAATTGCTTTCCTCGTTATAACCGAAATAAAAAGTTTGCATAAATAGCATTAGTAGAAGGTTATTGTAATCAAGATTATACTCAAAATAAATAGGTTTTATTATAACGTATATACTAGCGGTCCGCCCCGGCTTCGCCCGTGGTACCTACATGTACCTATACGTTTTCTTTTTCATAAGAACCATCCTCGTACTTCAAGGAATAGATTCCGCAGCGCACGCGATGACAGAATTTTTATTAAGGAATTTTTTACACCTTGGGTTACATTATTGAATTTTTCGATTAATTATTGCACAAAAACTCTTGCATTTTATGAACATTTTTTTTACAGATTTTTATAAAAAATCTATAAGTAATTAATCCTTTTGTATGTAAAAACGTCACAATGTATCTATAAATTTTGTAATGTGATAATGTAACACCAATTAATTTAATTAAAGAATAAAAATGTAAATTTAAACCATTTTTTAACCATTAATGATAATTGCAACATTAATTTGATAAAAAAATTCGTTTAGGTTACGTAGAGTTCATGTTTGTTTTTATCGACAGATATTCAGAAGAAAATGGGTTTTGGAGAAAATATTTAGGTTACTTGTAAACTATAAAATATAACTTTATTGTTATCTGTTTGAAAGCTATTTTTTGGTACAGAGAATTGGTATAAATTAATTGAAATAGAGAAATGGCATTGCAGTAAAACACATTGAGATACTGTACGTAGTACATAGTAACTCAATGGTAAAACATGGCTTTTTTCAGGATAAAAAAAAATCGTAAGTACCTAGGTTATTACTTATTAGTTAGGTAGCGCGGGTTCAATGCATCTTCATAATCTTTCTATGATATTATAACTAGAAGGATGTATGTACCTCTGTATGTTTGATCCTCTTTGACTGAAACCGAATACCTTTTTCTGAAACCGATAAAAACAATCTAAATATGACATACCGGGCGGAGCCAGGGCAAACAACTTCTTCATAGTATTGATAATAATATTATGATACCTATATTGTAGAAAACTACTAGAATTTAGCAATAATTAATCACTTTTTATCGTATTTCCTTGATACCTATAGATGAAACGAGAAATGCAAAGATAAATTATTCAAATTGATTAATTTATATTAATTTATAATGTAAATATCACTACATAGTATAAAACAATCGCTTTCTCTGTCCCTATTTCCCTATGTCCCTTTGTATGCTTAAATCTTTAAAATTACGCAACGGATTTTGATGCGGTTTTTTTTAATAGATAGAGTGATTCAAGAGGAAGGTTTTAGTATATAATTTATTAGGTTTTAGACAAAGCGGGCGAAGCCGCGAGCGTAAAGCTAGTTTTTAATAAAGTAATTAAAGCTAATGTTGAATTGGCTCTTGAAAAAAACGTATAATTTTAATTTTTCTTATTTCACTAGAATTTAAGAGTTTCAGTTATAACAAAGTTTTCCTTATTACGGTTTGTAAATAAAAATTAATTAATTTGGAGAGCTGTAGAATTTTCATTGGTCTTTAAATTTCAAGCGATTTCAAATCCGATTTTTTTAATCAAAAACTAAAAAAAGTCCTATATAAATTCAGCCACTCGTGACCCGCCAGAGCGATCGAATTTATGCTATTCTTTGCGCCCCGGAATGGCGATAAGGATGCGGGTTCGAGTCCCGCCTCGTGATCGAATTTCTTCTATTCTTTATAAATTTGTATTTATAAAGCATTTGAATGCCATAAAACCAAAAATATCAATTTCAAGTATACAAATTGGGCCAAATTATTTATGTGGTAAATTATTTTACTTTTTTTCAAGATCCTTATTATTATTTTTCACGTATTAAAACTATGTACTCTAATGCTTTCATGAGTATGAATTATTATTTCAATATTCATAAACTTACATGTTAATCCTTTATAAAAATAACACTAACACTTATTTATTATATTTTTTTAATGAAAAAATTCACAGACGTGTGTACTTCACCGCACCTCTTATTGTTTTGTGGGTTTTCTTAAAAATATTGGCATTTTATGTCACTTAGAGTCAAGTTCACGCTTGACTGAACACAGGATGATTTTATCATAGGTACCTACTGTATTTTTTAATAATTAAATAATTTGATAGCAAAATGGATTGGTTTATTTCAACTGCCGGGGCCCTTCAAATGCAATATTTTGCATAGTTATAATATTTTGATTGTTTGTCTCGATATGTACATCTATAGAACTACTGTTTTAAATAGTTATTATAATAATTAATGTTTAACTATTTTTATGTTACATAGTTTTTAATAGAGGAAGGTTCTATGACCAATAGGAGAATTTCAATATTTTTCAATATTTTGAAAGCTATATTAATTATTAGGTATTCATTTCTTTTAGTTACTATTTTTATGCATTATATCTTTGGGCCAAAAATGTGAATATCTATTTTGAAAGGTAAAAGCGTTTTAATTAAACTTTTGCAAGATTTTTTTTGCATTTTACGTAATTTCATTAATCGTGATAGATTGACGTTTTAATCAGCTTATTGTTACATGCAAAAAAAAGTATATATTATTATACCTACTTAATTTCATAAATCTAAAGAGTTCAGAGTTGGTTTGAATGCGCTAATATCAGTAACTACTTCCTTCTTTGGCTATCAAACTAGCTGTGCCTCGCAGTTTTACCCACATTTCTCCGCTCCTATTGGTCTTAACGTGGTGAAACAAACCCTTTCGCATTAATAACATTAGATAAGGAAGTAAGGAATTATTACCTAGTATATTTTTTTAAGAGTGTAGTAAGTTAAGTTAAGTTAAGTCTTCTAAGTTAACTAAGACTTATCGACAATCGAACCCAGCCCCTTTCTCTTTTCAGTTGTAACAGTAAAACCTATTACGGTGTTACATTATCTACTATACAGGGTGTCCCACTATTGGTATACTAAGCGCGAAGGAACTTGTAGTTTTGCATACACTGATCACGTAAAAAATACTTTAAAAAAAAATTACGTCCAAAATTTTTTGCTAAATTTTTCCTGAAAATCCATGTTTTCTTCTCTAGCTTCGCGCAGCCGGCATATACCGCTTCTCTAATATGAGCATTTTATCTATGAAAACATAATCTTAAACGATAGCTCACGTGCTGGTGGCAAAGTTGGGCGGCTCGCTTGTTATGGGTGTACACATAGAGTTTTAAGAATTCATCTATTTGAAAAAAAATGCGTCTGGAATTTTTTAATTATTTTTTACGTACTCAGCGTATGCAAAACTATATCCTCCTTTGAGCTTAGTATACCAACAGTGGGACACCCTGTATAATAATAATAGTTTAACAAAACTAAAAAAAACGCTTTTAGTTCGGTTTTCTATAAAACGCGTGTTTTTTATTTTTTTTTAACTAATATTTATTTTATCAAATTAGTGTATTGTCATCGGTCCTAAATAAATCTACAAAGTTTGAACGAAATCTGGCCGTTTAAAGTGGGTCAAAATCGCGCCCAAAGAAGTCGGTTACAAACACACCTACAGGTGAAGCTAATTTATAGCGTGTAATAATAATAGTTTGATAAAACTAAAAAAAACACGCTTTTTATAGAAAACCGAACTAAAAATAGAAAATTTTATCAAATTAGTGTATTGTCATCGGCCCTCAATAAATCTACAAAGTTTGAACGAAATCTGGCCGTTTAAAGTGGGTCAAAATCGCGCCCAAAGAAGTCGGTTACAAACATACAAACATACAGGTGAAGCTAATATAAAGCGTGTAAAAATAAGTCGCGTTTTCCTTCCTGACGCTATAACTCCAGAACGCACGAACCGATTTCCACGGTTTTGCATTCGTTGGAAAGGTCTCGGGCTCCGTGAGGTTTATAGCAAAGAAAATGTGTCTCTGGTGGCGAAACGGAGTTCGCCGTGTTTGCTAGTCTATACTAAAACTATCACAAGTCACCACTGAACCAAGAAGTGCATTTTATATAAGCTATTACTTGAGATAATAGTTGTGAGATATAACAGTACCTATATAAATAAACACTTTAAATAGTAATATACTGAAGTCGTTAATCACATGTGAATTAATTAATGAAGTTTACTATCAAAATAATCATTCACAGGCAGTTACTTAGTAATATTTAATCAATTTAACTACCATTTTGTATTTTAACTACTTAGTTAGAAGTTAGAACGTAATGGAATATGTAAATGGTTTTTATTTTGTCACAAAGCTTAAGAGTTTGTTTGCTTGAACATGCTAATCTCGGGAACCATGGGTCCGATTTGATAAATTATTACTGTTTACGACGTATAAACGACGACGACGACGTATAAATAAAAGGGAGTTTTTGTTCAATTACATTGTTAGATAATCCATTTATCGAAGAAGGCTACAGGCGATAATATTATTATCATCACGCTAAGACCAATAGGAGCGGAGCAATGCAGTTAAAATCGCACAGCACAGCTAGTGTTACTATAATCCAGCTATCTGTTTTTGTTTTTAAATTTAAAATACACGCATTATTGTTATTTAAAAGAAAAAATATTAGATTCTCTATATGAAAGTTGTCTTTAATTTTGGTGCGAGTGACGTCCATTATTATTTTTTACTAGCGGTCCGCCCCGGCTTCGCCCGTGGTACATATTTAGATTTTCTCTACATAAAAACCATCATCGTACTTCAAGGAATATAATAAAAAAAGAAATATCGAAATCGGTTCAGCCGTTCTCGAGTTATGCGCTTACCAACACATTTTCGATTCATTTTTAGGGTTCCGTAGCCAAAATGGCAAAAACGGAACCCTTATAGTTTCGTCATGTCCGTCTGTCCGTCTGTCCGTCTGTCCGTCTGTCACAGCCGATTTACTCGGAAACTATAAGTACTACAGTGATGAAATTTGATGGGAATATGTGTTGTATGAACCGCTACAAAAATATGACACTAAATAGTAAAAAAAAGAATTGGGGGTGGGGCCCCCCATACATGTAACTGAGGGATGAAATTTTTTTTTTCGATGTACATACCCGTGTGGGGTATCAATGGAAAGGTCTTTTAAAATGATATAAAGTTTTCTAAAAAACATTTTTCTTAAAGTGAACGGTTTTTGAGATATCAGCTCTCAAAGTCGTAAAAAGTATGTCCCCCCCCCTCTATTTTTATAACTACGGGGTATAAAATTCTAAAAAAAATAGAGGTGATGCATGCTAATTAACTCTTTCAACGATTTTTGGTTTGATCAAAGTATCTCTTATAGTTTTTGAGATAGGTTGATTTAACTGTAATTTATTATATTTGCTGCTACGGAACCCTTTGTGCGCGAGCCCGACTCGCACTTGGCCGGTTTTATTATATATAAGAAGATTAGATAAATTATCTAATCCGTGATTATTCTAAATGTTACGAAGGTTTAATAAATGCATACCTATTAGCATTGACTAAAATAATTATTAATTGCATAGAACACTATTCATATACCTACATGCTAATTAAATATTGACAAGATATTGACTATTATTTCTATCAGTGTTTGAGTAACTGATTTGTAAAGTCAATATTATTCTTACTTTTTTGAGTTCAGTTAAATATATTGTTTTGTTTGTAAAGTTGGTGGTGGATTTAGACATTTCTCTCCTATAGGTTATTTAGATACAATTTAATAAATAAATAGGTACTTACTTACAAATAAAAAAACAATATTAGTAGGTAATCAGGTACAAAATAAGGTTTTCGAACAGCGAAATGTACATAATATTATATTTTTGGTACTATCAAATATTAAGATGTATGAATGTTGTGCTATATGTATGATTGTATGATCTTTAATCACACACATTAGTACAAAATTAAAACGTCCTAATAATTTTTTGTCAAAAATTAATACAATGAATCAGTAATGTTTAAATTTTTAGCTTTCAAAGATCTTTTTCTTTTATTTTGGATTATAATTTATATTTTTTAATTCTATTACCCTTGTACTCGTGTGGAATTATTAAACATTGTATTTATAATTGCTTGATCTGGTATTAATTAATAAATTAAGGTTATTTCGTTTTACAAACTACATACTTATTATTATGTTTTGCTTTTTTACTCAGTTAGTTTGAAAAGACACTTTATAACAATGTTTAATGTAATTAAAATAGGAGTAAAGTTAAATAAAAAAAAACCTAAATGCAAATATACGCTCGAAAAACATAACCTTCCTACTGCACAGTCGGGTAAACATAGTTTATTTGTCTCTCTAGTAACATGTATTTTTAGGCGTCAAAAGTCAATAAACTCAACACAATAGGGTAATGACATTGATTATACAGTACTGGAGTATTTCGGAAATAGGTCAATGTTATTTCTAAACAATACATAGGTCAGACTGGAATCGTAGACAAAGAATCAACCCTGAGATACATTTAAGATTCATCGAACTTTAATGGAATATTTTGGACTACTTGCATTTATGTTGGTGTATGTACATATGTTATGACAATTAAAAAGTGCTTCTTGAAGAAGTCTGACCGCATCCTTGGTACAGTGATTGACACGTGAGCGTAGAGTCGAGGGGTCCTAGGTCCGATTCCCGGTGGAAACGAGAAAAAAATGTCTTGGTCTGGCAGGACACAGAAGGCTGATCACCTACTTGTCCCTAAATAAAATCGACCAGTGGAACAGATGTATGCGTAATGCATCTGCCCTTTACCCCACTAGGGGACACGGGACTTCACTTTTATTCTAGAAGTCTAATTGTATGTATCAATGTTTGAGTTTATGTACTAGCTTTCCGACAGCTTTGTCTAAAACTAAAACATAATAAATTATATACCAAAACCTTTCTCTTGAATCACTCTATCTATTAAAAAAACCGCGTCAAAATCCGTTGCGTAGTTTTAAAGTTATAAGCATACAAAGGGACATAGGGACATAGGGACAGAGAAAGCGATTTTGTTTTATACTATGTAGTGATGATAAATTTGATTTCATACAGTATAGATACCTACGTAGTTTCATCAAATAAAAAACATACTATACCTAATCATTAGATAAGTCTGTATATTATAGTAGGTATGTAATTGTAAGACGACTTATCATCAACTCATAGCTACGTATTTAGTATATTAATATTGAAGTTTATGTCCAGAGTTTATTTGCGAATTGCTATATTGATTCAAAAATGAAGGACACAAAAGAACAGAGACTAATATAGTCAAAATGATTAGCAAGTTCACGTGATAATAATCTAGAGTCTAGACTCGGCATTTGCCTGTTATAGAAGAGAAGTCAAAGGCTTTCATCATCATCACTCACGCAGTACATTATCTAATGAAAATTAGATATATTTTATTCCTAATTCTTAAAATCGCAAGTTTTTTTTTTATTAACTATAGGTAGAGGTTTGGCCACAATCCCACCTGATAGGAAGCGGCGATGTGGCCTACTTGGTTGCACGTCTGCCTAAAAGGAACCTATTCACCCTAGCTTTGAAGAGGTCCAAGTTGTATTGTTCAGGAAAAATGGTGTAAGGGAGTGAATTCCATTGTTTAGCTGTTTTTATGATGAAGGAAGACTCGAAGCGACGAGTTCGAATATTGGGGATATCCACAATAAAAGGATGATATCCTTCGGAGCGCCTCGAGGTACGATTAAGATTAAGATCAGCTTAAAGGCTTTGTTTCTACCCTGAAACTGTTTTTTTGCTCAACTGGCACTTATGACTTATATCTAGGTACTCGGTAGTTCTCGGTAGTATGGATAAAGGTGCAAAACGACCCATGTAAATAATTATTGCTAAAAAATATGAGACACTTGAAATTAGATTTTAGACAGACAGAAAAACCTGTTAATCCTGATTATTATAAAATAATACATTATAATATTATGAATTTTTATAACGTTTCGATAAACTGCCATCTATAATAGTTATTTTGCAACTGCATTATTACATCAGAGTTGTATTTGTTAGTAGTTCATGTAATATTCGGTAGATGTCGTTAAATTCAAACTAAAATAATTCATGAATATGATGAGTCTTCCATAGTATGCGACGATTATTTAATTTTAATGAGTTGCTAATAAATTTACATTGTAATTTTACATTGAATAAATCCATGCTATTTAAATACTAATTGTTTTCTTTTCATTTTAAATGTACCTAAGTATTTTTAAGAAATTTTAGGAAGTATACAAAAATAATATAGCAATGAAGCAGGTATTTTTTCTACTTTTGTAAATAATTAAATTAATAAATATATTTCTTAAAGCTGACTTATTTCAATGAAAAGATAAAAAAATAGAATTTATTTTAACTTTTTAACATTTTACAAGTTTTCCGATTCGAAAATCGTACATTCACAAGGACAAGTTGGTTTTGAAGTGTTTATTTTCTATGTGAAGTATAGACTGAATTTTAATTCAAGGGTAAACGTGACTTTATTAGCTTCATTCCGTGTCTTTGCTTGTATAAGTGACCACTTAAAGAGTAAAATACCAGAAGATAGACTTATCTTCTGGTATTTTACTCTTTTGTAGAAAACACTACAAACATCCATTACTATTTTTATCAGGAGTAGATAAACACACACATCACTTTCTTTTATTAATAATTTTAGTTACTTTCTCATTTTTCTAAATACTTATTAAAAATGGATCAATGTTTTTCAGTATATTTGTCTTTAATTGTAAAAGTTAATCAAGACGTATTACAACTGAGAAGTAAATCAAATAAGTTGAATTTTGCTTGAAAAATAAAAATAATACCATAACCTCATCATACCATATTATTATTGTCATATGTCACGACGTTCGTCAATGCTATATTTACATATTAATAAATTATAATATATTAGGTACTAGCTTTACGCCCGCGGCTTCGCCCGCGTTTTCAAAGAAAAACCCGTTTCCATAGGATTTCCGGGATAAAACCTATCCTATGTCCTTTCTCGAGTATCAAAATATCTCTATACCAAATTTCATGCAAATTGGTTCAGTAGTTAAGGCGTGATTAAGTAACAGACAGACAGACAGAGTTACTTTCGCATTTATAATATTAGTATGGATGTTGGTTTTAGCCCAAAATTCGTCATTGCATATAACTACTATCACTATATCACGTCATTATATTATAAACCAATCTTGTTGTGTATGTCTGTATGTTCGCGATACCCTCAAAAAGTAGGTACTGAACGGATTTTCATACAGTTTCCAACAATTTAACAATGTAAGGACATCAAGGTATTCGTTACTAGCTTTCCGCCCGCGGCTTCGCCGGCATTGTCTAAAACCTAATAAATTATAGGTATACTTAAACCTTCCTCTTGAATATTTCTATCTATTAAAAAAACTGCATCAAAATCCGTTGTATAGTTTTAAATATCTAAGCATATATAGGTACATGTTTTTTGAAGAAGTGAAAGCTCTACATAATCATATGTGCTTTTATAGAAAATACTGTTTAATTGAATAAAAAATAACCTTTACTCTTTTATATTATATCAAAATATCATATAGATAAGGTTTGTTCCTCTTTACACAGTTTTCTGTAAAATAATTACCGCAGTGGAATCATTAAAAAAAAACTATTATATAGGTACTTATTGTATTAATTAATATGAATTATGAAAAATGTACGCAAGAGTTTAGTATCCGGGTGTTTGTAACTACACGAGCGTGAAAACTTTAATTTTGTTTATAGGACTAAACTAGCTGCGCCTCACGGTTTCACACCCATGGATCCGCTCATATTGCTCTTAGCGTGATGATAATATAAAGCCTTCCTCGATAAATGGGCTATCTATCACCGAAAGAATTTCTCAATCGGACCAGTAGTTCCTGAGATTAGCGTGTTCAAACAAACAAACAAACTCAGCTTTATAATATGTATTAGTATAGACTATAGATTAGATTTAGACTATGTTTGAATTTCCTCAGACTACAGACAAAATCGCAATGAAAAGCTAGTTACCTAGCATATAAATATTTATAAACCATCGTATTCCAACTTATTACGTATATACAATTCATTGACCATTATTTAAATTGCAAATGCAGAATAATCAATAATAAAATGTATGACTCTTTTACACTCGGGAGTGGTCCGATTGATAGCGATTAGAAAAAAAATATGTTTTAGCCTCATATTACAATAATTATTATTTTGAAATAAATTATGAATATGTATTAAGCAATGATATTGTTCGTATAATGTGATGTAGGTATTCAAATTAGTTTGTAAAAGCTATGTTTAAACTTTAACCAATAAATTAAACCAGCTACTTTCACCAATATTTTTGTTTCATTTCTGCGAAAGCGAGAATGTTAAAAAAAAACTAAATGTTTTAACTGAAATTATTAAGGGTACTACAAATTTTTAAAACTTTTAGTTTAGGGTAGTCGAAAAGCGAAAAAATGAATGAACATCCTACAGTAAGATAGAGAGCAAATCGTAGAGTACGTCAAGGGCATAGAAATCTAAATAACAAGACACATGTTATTTAGATTTCTATGGTCAAGGGTCTATATTTCAAACCGCGGTTACTCAAGCCACACAACTAATTAAATAATGAATTTCTTCAATAATTTTTAAAATATTTTATTAAGATGTAAGACCGTGTGTTGTCGCCGAACAATATGGACGTCAATGAAACGAAAATCTATAAATACCAATGGGACAAAGGTGAGTTTTAATTCTATCTCATCTAATTTTAGATTTTGGCGGGAATTTCTTCTGTTAAAAAAAAGATATAACACTGCAAGTCTGAATGAAATGTTCAATTTGAAAGATTATTAAAAAAAATTCAAAAAAGTTTGGAAAATCCAAAAGTGCACGACTCATAATGCTCATTTAATTATGAAATATAAAAAAAAAACTTATTGTAGTTTTCGTTTTTTATTAATTGCAATTAAACGACACTGAATTAATTAATCATTCGCATTCAGTGACCTACAATCGTCGATTAGAATATTTAAAAAAAAAATTTAACTCAAATGATGGATTTTTTCACAAGTTATAGTGTTTTCAGGTTTCACACATGACGGACAGGAAAATTTTTTTGACCTATTTCGGTGTTTTTTTCCAATTCTATTGAAGTAAATCAATTTTTAAAAAGTATGGGATTAATCTCCATTAAATTATCTCGACAATAGTATGCAAAATATCTTGATTCCGTGAACTAACAAGGCTATAATAATAAGAATAGCTGCAAAAATGAGGCGAAAAAAATTTTTCGATCGTAAAGCACACTCTGATGCTTCGCATCATGAGTCGTGCAATGTTCTAGACACATAAGTCGATACTTATTTATTAAAGTAAACACCAAATGACATGCATTTTAGTGCTGTTTTTAATAAGACATTTTTTTTAAATAAGACAAGTAAATTTAAAAGATTATGGTAGTTGTAAATCAGAAAAATTAAAATTTTCTTTATGTAGGTACTATGACCCTGTTTACTGTCCCCAAAATACAAAACAACAGATACTTTATGAGCTATTTATAATGCTTAAAACAAATTACATTTTTAATATAGATAAAAATACCAAAATATAAAATTTACAATCCATACTAATATTATAAATGCGAAAGTAACTCTGTCTGTCTGTTACTCCAGCAAGCCTAAACAACTGAATCAATTTTCATGAAATTTGGTATGGAGATATTTTCATACCCGAGGAAGGATATAGGCTACTTTTTATCCCGAGAAAATGACGCAATCCCGGAAGTCCCACGGTAACGGGAACTACGCGGGTTTTTCTCTGACTGCGCGGGCGAAGCCGCGGCCGGAAAGCTAGTCCGCAATAAAGCAGAATAAAAATGGAATTTTAAAATATTTTTAAGATGGCAGATACAGAGAGAAATGTTATTGACTTTAATGTTAGTTGTTACGATTCATCATACTAGTTACCTAACTATATAGTTTGAAATAATTTAAGACTTTTTACTTCTATAATTTAATTGATTTTTTATCTCATCTTTATGCCAATATAGTTCTTATTATTTTTAACAATGATCCAACAAAGGAGATTCAGAAAACGATAAAGTAATAAACCACTAATAATATTATCTACTGAACCATCAATTTCAATTATTGTTATTTGAAAGCGCTTCTTATGTTCTGATAAGTACCAAATTAACTTCAAAATTATTCTTATCATCCATAAAAATAATTTATACAAAAATGTATAACGTGGACAGACAGGTGGACAATGTACCTACCTAATTATAAAGGTTAAGAATTTACAATTTTAAATGTAAATTATTATTTAGATTTGAATACTTACTACATAATTGACTTATTGGATTTATTTATGACTAGCTGTGCCCGCGACTTCGTCCGCGTGGAATAGTGACTGCATAGTAGGTACTACTTAACCCACAATTATTGAGTAAACACGTCTTGAAACACGTACTATCATATACAACTAAATTATAAGTACTTACACATTATTATAAAGTTAAGAAATCAAATAAATAATAACACAAAAGAACTGTTAGTAAAATTTATTACTAAACTGAGCTATAAAACTTAGGTACAGAAGAGTTCAAAATTTCCAGGATGTGGTTATTCTCCCGCTCCCATATTCCTTCTACTTTCACAGACTTTCAACTTTTCCCTTTCACCCCTAGTAAATGGCAGAACCGATTTTGATCTAAACCATGTCTAATCATACCTATATATTATGTACATGTCATATCCTTTCGTTTGGTACTCCATTTGGATTATTTATCCCCACTATCACCCCTAAGGTGCCCTATATGTAATAAACAGATTAACCAATTTTGATAAAACATGACTAATTGTAATTCACACGTCATTTAATATGCCGCTTGATTATATTATTTGACCACATTCGATTATTCATTCCCACTTTTACCGCTATAAATCAATAAATGGATGAACCGATTTTGATTAAATATGCCTCATCATACTTCTCACGTCAGGTCATGCCCTTTCATTTGATATGCCACTTGGGTATATTATTTGACAACTTTTATTCCCACTTTTATACCTATATCCAATAAATGGATGAACCAATTTTGATAAAATATGTCTTATTGTACTTTACACGTCATGTCTTTCATTAGATAAGTCACTTGAGTATATTTGATAAAATTTATTTATTTATTCCCACTTTTACCCCTATATCAAATAAATGGATGAACCGATTTTGATAACATTGGACTACTTAATTGTTTC
This sequence comes from Colias philodice, assembly GCF_061535455.1. NCBI lineage: Eukaryota > Metazoa > Arthropoda > Insecta > Lepidoptera > Pieridae > Colias > Colias philodice. Next base: position 11,306,035 of record NC_143096.1, read on the forward strand.
TGACAGGTCGTCTTTTTTCATTTGATATATCACTTGGGTATAACAGACAGCATTCGTTTTTCTCATTCCCACTTTTGCCCTACATATAATTATTGGATGAACCGATTTTGATTAAATATGCCTCATTATACTTCTCACGTCAGGTCATGCCCTTTCATTTGATATGCCACTTGGGTATATTCGACAACTTTTATTCCCACTTTTATACCTACATATTATATCCAATAAATGGATGAACCAATTTTGATAAAATATTATGTCTTATTGTACTTTACACGTCATGTCTTTCATTAGATACGTCACTTGAGTATATTTGATAAAATTTATTTATTTATTCCCACTTTAACCCCTATATCAAATAAATTGATGAACTGATTTTGATATAATTTGACTTGTTGTTACTGACAGGTCGTCTTTTTTCATTTGATATATCACTTGGGTACAAAAGACAGCATTCGTTTTTTTCATTCCCACTTTTACCCCTCTATATAATAAATGGATGAACCGATTTTGATAAAATACCTATGCCTCATTATACTTCTCACGTCAGGTCATGCCCTTTCATTTGATATGCCACTTAGGTATATTTGACAACTTTTATTGCCACTTTTATGCAATAAATGGATGAACCAATTTTGATAAAATAATTTTTCTTGTACTTTACACGCCATGTCTTTCATTAGATACGTCACTTGAGTATATTTGATAAAATTCATTTATTTATTCCCACTTTTACCCCTATAACAAATAAATGGATGAACCGATTTTGATAAAATTTGACTAATTGTTTCTGACATATCGTCTATTTTCATTTGATATATCACTTGGGTATAACCTACATTAACAACTAACATTCGTTTTTTTCATTCCCACATACCCCTATATAATAAAATAAACAACTAATGTAACAAAAAAACGCATCAAATTCGTATTACCCGTTAGGGAGCTACGGTGGCACAGACAGACACGCAATACACACATAGCGGACATAACACCCCTCTTTTTGCGTCGGGGGTTAAAAATATAATACCTACGACATAATTTCAAAGACCTTTTATATAGAAAATTTACCTAGAAGTAACCATAATGCTATTTGTGCAGGTTTTAGACTTGTGAGCAAAAATCTAAATAAAGGTCCTTTGACCCCCCCTACTACCCCCTCAGCATAACAACCCCCTCCCCCACGCTTGGGGACTTTCGATATGATCATCTGGACATGTCAAGGAATAACTTTAGCGTATAATTTACGTAATAAAGTAATTCATGTATAGAATGCCTTAGCAAATGTTCGCTGTGATTACTTAAATAGTCATAACTTTTTTATTTATGAACCGATTGACATGAAATAAACACTAAATGTTAAATGAAGCTTACCACAATATATTAGTGAAAACCGCATCTAAATCGGATAAGCCGTTTCTGAGATTAGCGTGTTCAAACATACAGACAAACAGACAAACCGACAAACAGACAAACAGACAAAAATTTTTTTAACAACAGTTTTGGGTTTGGGATCGATTTAGTAATAACCCCTGCTAATTTTTTTTTACATATTTTCATTGTACAGACACCACTTTTCTAGAATTTTATTATATGTATTGATCTGACTGACTGAATTAGACAATAGCAAATTATATAGCACTAACTTTCCCTGTAAACTTATATGTACACTAGTGGTCCGCCCCGGCTTCGCCCGTGGTACATATTTCGCAATAAAAGGTAGCCTATGTCCTTTCTCGGGTATCAAAATATCTCCATACCAAATTTCATGCAAATTGGTTCAGTAGTTTAGACGTGATTGAGTAACAGACAGACAGAGTTACTTTCGCATTTATAATATTAGTATGGATTGTACAGTGTACACGCTAAAATCAATAAGAGCGGAGTAATGCAGTTGAAACCGCGGGCCACACTTAGAGAATAAATAAAAATTTGTGAAGTATTCATTGCAAATTGCGGAATGCGGTCTACTAAAAATATAATAATACCCGAGATAATGTGACACAACAACCCTCATTTTGAAAGTAATTATCGTAAATAGGATGAATAATTATTGTTCTCTGTCTCTAGCTTTATTATTGCGAATGTAAAAATTAATTTAGAGAATGACATGGCGTTTAATTATCTTATTTACGTTTTCAAATCTCAACTCAATTTACAAGTAAAGTAAAACAAATTTTCTACACTATTGAAAATGTTTTTATTATTATTTTCAGGCAATGGCGTCGACAATTGGTTCCTCATGGGGTCTCCCATACCCGTGATGACGATCATGATCTCGTATTGGCTCTTTGTATTGAAACTAGGACCTATGTATATGAAGAATAGATCCCCTTACCCACTTAATAATATATTGGGGGTATATAATGTGATTCAAGTGATGATCTCTTTCCTTATATGTTATCAAGTGAGTGATTTTTATAATTGTGTTTATTTAAAGGGTCCTCTTCACAATGGACAGCGTTGGGCCAACAAATGCTCCTCGATGTTTGCCGCCAATACGGCGATTATGAATAAACAACTACAATGATGGCTGAGAAAAGGCTAGGCTCTCTACACTATCGTGATTGCCTATACTCTCCCAACGCTGCCCATAGTGAAGAGGGTCCATAATTATTGCTATTTTATTTATGACGATTTTAAATATTTTCAAATCAAGCGCATACATCTCGAAAAATAAACAAGCACAATAAAAGTTCCAGTTTATATAAAGAATCGTAATGTCGAATGGAACAAGTCAATAACTGCGTTAAAAACAACCGACTTCAAACTTGCACTTGCAACATTTACAAATACAGACAAAAATGCTCATAAAATAAAAACTACTGGGCCTATCCGAATAAAATTTTTATGGGACCAATTCGACACCATCCCTTATCGAACAAAAAAAGAATCACGTAAATCGGTTCAGAAACCACGGAGTAATCGGTGTACATACATAAAAAAAAAACATACCGGCCGAATTGATAACCTCCTCCTTTTTTTTGAAGTCGGTTAAAAATCGACACTGTATGGATACCAAAAGACACCCACTCATCTACTTATATGAATTTGAAAATTTCTTATTGATTCTTACTGTATATTAATAATTCCACTTTGGTGGAAAACCCTATAAAATAATACAGCATGCAAAAAAAATAGAAACGTGAAATTATTGAAGTGTAAACTGCATACCTAATAATCACTGTCAATTTTTCGTTTTCAGGGAACCACATTTTTGTGGAATACTGGAGTATTACAGACTGAATGTATAATGGAGAAGGCAGATTTAAAGAAAACTGTGAGTTTACTGTTATTACTACATCTTATCTTAATCTTAATCTTAATACTATTATAAAGGCGAAAGTTTGTAAGGATGTATGGATGTATGGATGTATGGATGTATGGATGTATGGATGTATGGATGTATGGATGTATGGATGTTTGTTACTCTTTCACGTAAAAACTACTGAACCAATTACAATGAAATTTAGCACACATATAGAGGGTAACTTGGATTAACACATAGGATAGGTTTTATCCCGGAAATCCCACGGGAACGGGAACTATGCGGGTTTTCCTTTGAAAACGCGGGCGAAGCCGCGGGCGGAAATCTAGTACTTAGCATAAAACAAAATCTCTTCCCGCTGTCTGTTTGTCCCTATGAATGATATCTTTAAAACAACAGTAAGTAGTAACAGGCGTAACAAGCAGTAGGACTAAATTCGTAGTAGCATGAAAAAAGTGATGTGTCAAATGTCCTTCTTACAACCGTAGTTTTGTACCTACCTATATTTAATCACAATATGCGTCAAATAATTCATATCTTGTAGAATTCTAGTATTACTGTATTGCTGCCTAAATAATTAAATATTAATTAAGTTATGAACAAAGAAAATTAGGATAGCAAATAAATTTTAAACAGTACAAAGTTCAATAATTTAGTATTTACATAAAAATCAAGGTCTAAAATTTAGGTAGAATATAAATCATAATCAAATACAAGCACGGCCTTATTATGAATTATTATTATTCAATGTAAAATTGTGTTGCCTTTAAAACTTTTAATATTTTATACCATTATAACTATTAAGCATCTCTTTATAATATACGCAAGTTATAATATGATGTGATTGTAATAATTGTTACCAACCCTTGTTGGAATTTTGTTACAAAAGCAGGTTTACATTGTGAAAAAAGTAAACGTTGCAGTTGTTCAAATTGATATCTAATCGAACGTATATTATAAAAAGAGATACGATTTTTTGGTTATTTTAACGATATAGGTCTAAGCCTACTCAATAGGCTAAAAAATATTTTTCATTGGTAGATAGAGTGGTTTAATTAATAAGAATAATACAGGCTATATTAAGGTATTGCATAGCTTCTATCGCGGGCCTTGAGCGCGAGGACCGAATCGAGAAATTCCGTAACGAAAAAACCTCACGCTCCCCACTCCGACGGGCTCGGAGGTGTGGCTTGAAGGCATGCTATGCAATAGCTTTACCATTTTCTTATTCCAGGCTACAATAGGCACATACATATACTTCCTGGCAAAAATAACAGAACTCCTCGACACGATATTCTTCATACTCCGCAAGAAGTACAACCAAGCGAGCTTCCTTCACATATACCATCATTCCTTCACTGTTTTAAGCACCTGGGCAATATTGAAGTATGAACCTAATGTCAATGCGGTTGCCTTCTTGGGGACTATCAATTCGTACGTCCATATTGTTATGTATGCGTATTATGGGCTGTCAGCATATCCAGAACTAGCGAAGTATCTATGGTGGAAGAAGTATATCACTAAAATGCAATTGGTAAGTTATTTTGAATTTTAAAATGAAGTAATAATAGAAGGTTGCATGGTAGAGATGGCTTAGAGACATTTTGACATGATATGGATAAGAATATGATTGTAGAATAAAGAATAAATAAATAAAAGCCTAAAATGATAATTTAACAAAACTCGTCATGGCTTTTTTTCATTCCTGTGAACGCGTCATGGTCGAAATTCGCATGTCAGCCACGACACAAATTACGCTTTGTGATCTTTTTGTGATGCTCACACCGTGACGTGAGTGTTATCATTTAAACCATAACACGAAATTCGTTACGTATTTTACTGTGACCATAAAACCCGTTGTAAGCTATTTATTCCAACAATGAGCGTTACATAGATATATCTTCAAACTTACATAAATATAGATTTAGATATGATATAGATTTACGGTGCTTTTTCACCAGAGATGTGCGACGATGCATAATAATATGATTAGTTCTTACAAAACACATCCCTCGCTACACATCCTCGCACATATCTGGTGGAAAAGCAGCCTTATCCTCTATTTAGAATTTATTTGTAATATATTTTCTTATTTCTTTACAGGTACAATTCGTCCTAATTTTAGCGCACTTCTTAACGGAATACAAGCTAGCCAAATGTAAACCCTCCTACGTAGTTACAACCCTAGTGTGTGGAAATTTATTATTATTTGTTTATTTATTCACTGATTTCTACATGAAGACGTACAAGAATCAATCTGAAGAAAATAATAATAAGTGCTCAAAGAAAGTAGATTAGCGTATTATTAGATTTAAGAAAACATCGCTTTAATATTATACATTTTATTTATTTTGAATTTGTTTTATTTCCCAGGAAAGCTTTACTTCCTTTATCCTATTATATTGATCCTTCAGAACCTTCTTAGAAATAAAAGGCAGGAAATATTCATTCGCTTACTCAAAAATACACTAAACATCATACATACAGTCGTCATACATTTTAATTTAAAAAATTGGACGAATTAGAAAAACATATAATCCATATTCTTTATGGTACAGCGGTTAACTCGTCAGCGTAGAACCGAATCATGGGTTCGAATCCCGGTTGAGACGAGGAAAAAAATGTCTCGGTCTTGTAGGAAGCAAGGCTAATCACATACTTGTTTATAAAGAAGTCAGTGTCCTACTAGGGGACACTACCTATACTTTACTATGTTCTACCTACCGTTAAGAAAGATTTGTCTGCAAAATTATAACGCTCCAAATATCACCAGTTATCATCATCATCATCATTCCAGCCTTTCAAGACGTCCACTGCAGTACATAGGCCTTCCTCAAAGATTTCCATAACGACCGATGCAGCGCTGGTGCTGCAGCTGCAGCGGCCTGACTCCAGCGGCTCCCCGCTGCTATAGTAGTAATAATTATACTACTACCTAATTAATTATTTACATTGATGATTTTGCGAATTTCGCTTGTTATTCGTCATTACATAAATCGGCTAGTGTAATTATTTATTTTTGTAGCATAGGTGACAGTCGTAGGTCAAAATAATTATCAGTGAATTTTCTATTAAGTCCTTGGTTCACATCCATTTAAGTAATAATTTTTAAATAGGTAATCTGCATTAGAACCCTTGCCTCGCATTTTTTTTTATAATTTAACTTTCCGATTTTATAGGTTACTAAGCTCGGTAGAGTCTAGAGATGAAGATAATATTATTATAATAATAGAAGATCTACCCATTCTAAGAGCTACGTTTGGTAGTATCTACTACCTACCATAGAGGCGTTCATTTAAATTAATAAGGATAACTGTGAAGGATAACAAGTATGCGTCAATCAATGTTGATTGATAATTATAATTTCAATAGAAACGCAATGGCTCTAGCTCTTCCACAGGGCTCTACTATATTTTATATAAATTCTTTAATTAATATATACGTTTAGTGACGTGACTATTATTATATATTTTTTAATTATTATTCTCGATGTGCCTATAGTGAATTGTCTAGTATAATATTATATTATTAACTGTAGTATACATTTTTATCAAAGTTTATCTTCAGTCAATCTAAACTGACGCCATTTATATTTAATATTTAGCGACATCTATTGGTATTAACTCTGTATTACTTATATAAATGCGAACTATATAATACAAATTTGATTTACTATACAAACCGCTAGATGGCACTATATGGAAAAATGCTTATGTGATAGAGTATATTTTTTTATATGTACATTTATAAAATTAGTGTTTGATTGATTGACGTAGCACTGCCATTTTATCTTTAGTTGTAAAATTCTAGTTCTAGTTTTAGTTGTGAAATCTAAGTTAGTGAAATAATTAGAATTAGGTATCCATTTTAATCATTCATATTTTATAGATAAGATTTTTTTTAAACTGAAATAAAATCCAACATAAATACTTGGTTGCGTGAAAATTTAAGTTTTTTAACAATATGATCCCAATAAGGGCGTTTGTCCACTACAAGGAATTTTACGGTCCGGCATTCCGATTTTTTACGGTCCGGTATGGCACGCCATTAATCTATATACTAGCTTGTGCACTATACGTAATTTTACTGTCCGACATTTTACTTTTCCCTATTCCGGATGGTTTTTTGTGTCTACGAGTCGCTGTAGGTATAATTGTTTTCGAATGCCCACTTGCTTGGATTTTACTGTTTTTACTGCATATGCCAATTGAAAGCAAGCTCTTGTTTTACTTTCTTTTAGTTGGCAATGAGATTTGAGAAGTCGGTATTGTTATTTTATATACATTGACCAAGCATTGACCTATAATTATTATCTAAGTAAGTGTTGGTAAGTTAAAGTTCAAGTGGGAATAGCTTTAGCTCCTCGTCACCGATTAAAATAAATAAGTGAAACACGCATTTTAAATCTCTTACGGAACTTTACTTTTTATAGAATAATATATCTTACGAAGTAATATAATATTTCATCTTCTATATTTTTTACTCGTTTCTTGTAAAATGCAAAAAAAATATGATAGCATTCTACCGCCAAATTTCCTTGAACTGTACCGCACTGATCCGAGTAAAGACGGACAGGTGCACAAGCCAATTCATCGGATTTTTCATGCCAAACCGGACCGTAAAAAATCGGCCGTAAAAACGCCCTTAGGGCGTTTGTCCACTACAAGGAATTTTACGGTCCGGCATTCCGATTTTTTACGGTCCGGTATGGCACGCAATTAATCTAAATACTAGCTTGTGCACTATACGTAATTTTACTGTCCGACATTTTACTTTTCCCTATTCCGGATGGTTTTTTGAGTTTACGAGTCGCTGTAGGTATAATTATTTTCGAGTGCCCACTTGCTTGGATTTTACTCTTTTTATTGCATATGCCAATTGAAAGCAAGCTCTTGTTTTATTTTCTTTTAGCTGGCAATGAGATTTGAGAAGTCGGTATTGTTATTTTATATACGTTGACCAAGCATTGACCTATAATTATTATCTAAGTAAGTGTTGGTAAGTTAAAGTTCAAGTGGGAATAGATTTAGCTCCTCGTCACCGATTAAAATAAATAAGTGAAACACGCATTTTAAATCTCTTACGGAACTTTACTTTTTATTATAACGAAGTAATATAATATTTCACCTTCTATATTTTTACTCGTTTCTTGTAAAATGCGAAAACAATCATTTATGATAGCATTATACCGCCATACTTCCTTGAACTGTAAGTACCGCACTGATCCGAGTAAAGACGGACAGGTGCACAAGCAATTCATCGGTTTTTTCATGCCACACCGGACCGTAAAAAATCGGAATGCCGGACAGTAAAATTCCTTGTAGTGCACAAGCGCCCTAAGCGTGTTTTTCTTATTCTTTTTTAATAAAGATTTTGCCATGATTCAAAGTAGTGTATTTTATTCTTATGTCTATTTTTACATAGAGTTTATCTCTCGTTAGGGTAATTAATATTCATAATGACTTATAATTACACTCCTATAGGTAGATAATATTCCTATACTTTGTTGCCGTTGTCCAGTTTATGTAAGGCCAAAATACCGCTCATTTGTAACAGGGGATCGTAAAACAAAAACAAATTAACTTTGCCAACCGTGGTTGGATAGTCTTGACACAAAACATTTAAATTGAACGTTAGAAGTAACTAATTTATATGTTTAATATTTATTTCAAGCAACTAAAACATGCTATTATATCTTTGAAGTGCAAAGCTTTTGAATATCAATAATTATCTGTGTGAAAAGCTATAGGTTTTTGAAACTTAAGCTCATGCTTATCCAGACTACAATCTAACTTTGTAATAAATTACCACACAAATCGTTTTAGTAGTTTTTGCGTGATTCAGTTACAAAGATCTGTCTATATTTCCTGTGCTTTAAATGTAAGTAGATATGAAAAGAATACTATATAATACGTGCATACTTCGTGGCAATAGGACAATTTATATGTGTTATAACTTGTATTGAGATACCGAATTACTACATACGATATTATATGACAAACAAAGACGGTGGGGGCAAAGCTGCTTGTTATAATATTATGTAGTACTAGCTGCTCCGCGCGGTTTCACCCCCGTGGCTCCACCCCTGTTGGTCGTAGCGTATATAGCCTATAACCTTCCTCGATAAATGCTATCTAACACCGAAAGAATTTTTCAAATCGGCCCAGTAGTTTCCGAGATTAGCGCGTTCAAACAAACAAACAAACAAACAAACAAACAAACAAACTCTTCAGCTTTATAATATATTATGTAGCATGTTATTCCTACGCTATATTATTTGCACCAAAATCATTTAACAAAGTTGATGAAACAGAAGGGACACAAACAAAATTAATTACACGAAAATGTCAGTAATCTAACTACAAAATGTCAAAAGTTGATCATGCATTATTAAGTTCGCAGTAAAAACGAACAAATGTTTTTGCAAATATTTCAGTAATAATTTGTTAAAAGCTAAGCTTTTTAGAATTTTTTTTTAAACTTGCAACAGTGAAGATAAAACAAAAATAAATAATTTGAACATTTTTTATTCTTCTAAATCCTGATCCTTTAACTTTAAAAACGTCGAAATTTTAAAGGATACAGTGTTTTTCCATTTATTATCTCTATAACTCTATATTTTAATCTTTATTATATCACACTAATAGTTAATGAAAAATTCCTCTCTCACGTAATACAATTAATAAGGAATTAAAAACATATCAATATCTGTTACCTAATTATTAATTTATAGTACTTATATTGATACTAGTGGTCCGCCCCGGCTTCGCCCGTGGTACATATTTCGCAATAAAAGGTAGCCTATGTCCTTTCTCGGGTATCAAAATATCTCCATACCAAATTTCATGCAAATTGGTTCAGTAGTTTCGGCGTGATTGAGTAACAGACAGACAGACAGAGTTACTTTCGCATTTATAATATTAGTACCTATGGATTGATTGTGATAATAATAATATATAACATCCAATTTGTACTAATATTAGGAATGCATATGTCTTTAAATTTTTTAATAAAATACAAAGAAAAATTCATATTGGGTTGTATTGGGTTTAAACAAATAAATAGAACAACTTTGTCTTTCCAAAATTGATAAGCGCATAATATTAAAACTTAATGTATATTTCGGTTATTAATTATTATGCTCTACCAAAAATACTTAGGTAAATATTATCTTGGTTCATTTCTGTGATTGTTCATATCTTATAATAAACACGATAGAAAACTGGTTTTCATAATTTAACAGTGCAAGGAATACGCATATCCACACCAACACTAAATAAATACGCAATTTTTCATGCGGTTTTCACCTGCATGCAGTTTCAATCCCAAATTTCCCTATCCTATAGACACGATCTAGTTCATACCCAACTTCACATAGAAATGTGACAAAATATCATTAAAAAGGTTATAATTATGCGCATTTATTTCTTTTGAAACATCGTGTTAGCCGTGAAAACAAGTCTGACTTGACACAATTGCCAAATCGCAAAACAACTGAATCTGTGAGCCTATTGGGGGAAAGGTGCACTAAAGCCCTTGAAAATATTACATATTATTGTATGCATTGGCACAATTTTTGCGAACTACTTGCAATTCTTAAATATGTTTGTTCCGGTGCATCGTTAGTAAGGTAAACACCTACTATTGTTAGAGCTAGCGCGCAAGAGCAACTTTTGTCTCCGCAACTATTTTGTCTCTCCCATCAACTCTATGGGCTAATAAAAAAGTCTCCCGGGATTTGCGTCGCTACGTGCGCGCACTTTCTTACTAGCTAGATCTTATATTATAATATATACTAAACTAGCGGTCCGCCCCGGCTTCGCCCGTGGTATATATTTATGTTTCCTCTACATAAGAACCATCCTCGTACTTCAAGGAATATAATAAAAGAAGAATTATCGAAATCGGTCCACCCGTTCACGCGTGATGCCGTGACCAAGGAAAACGGGTTTATTTTTATATATTGGGGTGATTCCGATAGCCCTCTAGGTCCTCTACCTCCCAGCTTCCGTTCATCACTACTTTTTGGGACACCCTGTATAGATTATTATCTGTGATCATATATTATAATTGCAAAATACTTTTTTCATTCACGCTTTCGGCTAAACGACAACTCCGATTTCGATGAGATTTGGAATGAAAATATTGGAGAACAAACATTAGCTTTAACTTTGTTGTTGATTTCGATCCCTAAAAGTCTGTAAGTAATTAAGTAACGATGAAGGAAGTTTTTGCCCGTCGTTTTATCCGTGGATATAAAACAGACAAAACAGGGAGGTGATACAAGTAGGTCACCTCTATTGAACTGAAAAAGGAGGTAAGTTTTGTTTAGTATACTACTAGCTTCCCGCCCGCGGCTTCGCCCGCTTTGTCTAAAACATAATAAATTATATACTAAAACCTTCCTCTTGAATCACTCTATCTATTAAAAAAACCACATCAAAATCCGTTGCTTAGTTTTAAAGATTTAAGCATACATAGGGACATAGATAGCGACTTTGTTTTATACTACGTAGTGATTTATAATGACAAAATCATTCTCAATGCATTAAATAATACTATTTATATGCGTAATTAGTTCACGGATAATATAAATCAATTTTAAGATATATCTTCCACATGGAGAGTTCAAAATCCTACTATGTAACAATCATATTAAGTGCAACATCGCTTGCATTTATATGCATATTTTAAATCTTGCTCACTATAAGGAAACCTGCAATTACCTCTTTCATTAAAAACCATCTTATTTAAGACTTAAGATATCTAATTTGGTACCTCTTCACAGTCTAATTATTTGCAAGAAAATTTAAAATCGGATAATAGAATTTCTAGTCCGGTAGGCATTATATTTCACTAGCTGTGCCCCGGGGTTTCACCCGCATTGCTCTGCTCCTGTTGGTCTAAGGGTGATGATAGGTATATAGCGTATAACCTTCCTCGATAAATAGGCTATCTTACACCGAAATAATTTTTCAAATCGGACCAGTAGTTCCTGAGATTAGCGCGTTCAAACAAACAAACAAACTCTTCAGCTTTATAATATTAGCACAGACTAATAATAATATACTACGTATACAAATATTAGTATAGATTGACATAATGAATCTAAACGAAGGCCAACGCATTTAATATGTCGCAAAAGATATATAACAAATATAACCTCTGTTTGTTTTTGCTCCAGTTAATTCTGCGGAAATATTATGTCCTTGACAATTTAATTCTGTATACATGCATTATACGTATTGTAGTGCATATTTTTGAAGTGTAATTTCTTTTTAGGCGCGTAGAGAGTAAAATTTCAAGGTTGCGTCAGGGCAATACCGTCACCTCATGGAATAAGGCGACGATTTTGTTATCTTTGAATCTTGCCAAAGAAGTTTCAATTTCTGACAATTGCGCTCGGCACACACGCTCTTTATGTCGGCAAAAATCATCACCAGACATCGTCTGGTGTATTACCTGATGATATGCGGTATAACCGCTCATGAACAATTGCTGAGACATAAGGTCGTTTGCAGACCTTACCTACATCTCTACAATTGATTGCAGTAAAAGTATGGGATAAGGAAAAGATTCACGGGGGAATTAAAGGAAAAGACTGGGAAGGATACGAGCCTCCGCCTTCACCAATCATCGTACGAAACATTCTGTAGCTTACATGCTACCATTTCATACCGATCTTCTGTGTGAGTGAGGTAGGCACTGGTGTGTGTGCTCGACTCTCAAGGTTATGCTAGTTTGTTATAATGCGCGAATAGCCGAAGACCTGCAAAATACACCAAATTACTGAAATTAGAACATTAATTGTAGATTTTGAACGAGTCAACGAGTAGCTAATATTACTATGAATGATAATATTTCTTTCTTAAATGTTCAAAGATTTCGTCCAAGGATTGATTAATCTTGACTAGAAATAGCCTATTTCTGAATACCTACAATATGAGAGTAAGATGTTATTATTTAAGAACGCAATAAATTGATTGTATTAGCATTCAGTATTGACAAAATAATTTATTATTTTTATTATGTAATGCATAAGATTTGTTAATTTGCGTTTTAGAACGAAATTGTTAAGTGTTTTTTGCATATATATATATATATATATATTTAGGATATATATATATATATATATATATATATATATATATCTGTGGTATTTGGTACGTACCACTTAAGTGCAAAATGGTGATTTTTGGGTATGAGCGTTTGAAAGTTTTCACGGTTGCTACCCTGTTGCTACAGATCGGAATAAACACTTGAGTAAAACAAATTTATGATATTTAAATGTCTATTATGTTCAAGTTTTGAACACTTACAAAAAAAATAAAAAAAATGTTCTAGTTCAAGAGTAATTGTTACTTAACATGTTTGTACCAAAAGAAAAAATGTGAAAATGATGTGAAAATGTCTAAAACGTGTGTACTTAAGTGGATTAGAGCATATTTATTTGTACTCTTAATTAGTATTTATTCCTATTTTTACCTAAATGGAAAGGATTTTTCTTTTTTTTTTCGACGGAGACATAAACAGACATTAAAAAACAAATATTATGGGGAAACGTCTTCCATACAAATAGATTTAACCATATATAAAAACAAAAACGAATAGGAGTGTGATTTGCCACAAATAAGTACTCATAAAAAAGCCAGGAAATATTGTGATTTTCGTGCAATATGCAATTCTCTGATACTCTCTCTACAAAGTAAAGTGTGTGTGTGGTTCAGAAGTCACGGTAGTTCGCTTGCCTGCCGTGCTAGATGGTGCAGGATCGATCATCGATCCCATCAACCGACATGTACCAATGTGTCTTTTTCGGATGCATAAGTAGATTCTCTAATAACCAGAGATACATCTTCTATAACACGAAAACATCATCATTTCTAATAACAGGAAAACATCGTGATGGCAACCGGGATTTTGGTCTGAAATCACCAACCAGCAGTGAGCAAGCGTGGTGATTACTGCTCATGTCTTCTCCTTGTGAGAAGATGTCTTTACCCTGCAAATAGTTACGAGCTGGATCCAGTCAAATAAAATTTGTTTGTAAAACGTACCACTACAACATTCATTCATAGTCGTCATCACTGTCACTGAAAGTCATAAGATTGTTTCTAGTCGGACCATGAGACAATGATTTGAAATAATCATCATAAATTGGATCACTTATTGGCAGGAGATCTAATATATCTTTGAATTTCAGAGCATCGATATTGATAGGCTCATTAGAGGCCAATGGCAAAGCCACTTCGGAGAATTCTATCTTTTCTCAGTTCTCTTAAACCAGAAATACAGAAACTCTTCATTTTCACTCAAAGAGTGTTTAAAATCTACGTCATTAGACTTTTCATACATCAACCAGAAAATACAGTTCTAACCAAATGTAGTTTTGTCTGTTGCAGTATTTCTTTTGATAAAATGAGTAGTAGTCAATAGTTTCGAAAATGGAAAGAAGTCAGATTCATTAATTAATTTTACATCATGGCGATTGCTGGTCATTTTCATTTATCTCGGGGAACGGAGATGGTGCTGTTTCTTTTTTGAATGAATCTTTCAAGATATTATACCGTTTTTGACCTGGAAAACACTGAATATAAAATAAGCTACTCTACTTCTTCTGCCAAACAGTTAATAAAATGCCATAAGCATGATGCGATTTCATCCGCACCTCTTTGAGCTATTCCTTCATACATAACATAATGGAATGTTCGTCTAGTAGTAACTTTGCGGATTTTCAAATTAAAAGTCCAAAGTTTCTTTTATAAAAGGCTACAGATGCAGTTAAATTTGGAATCTGTAAACAAACAGCTTTTATCTTTTAGTTTCATAGTGAAATGTTGCCTTATGCTCCGATTTTTCTAAATCTATTCTAATCTGACATGAAAGAATGAATTTGAAGAGACAAAGAATCAAACCTTGTGCATGTAGGTATCGTTATTTGGCTTTTTAAACGTTTACCAATCTTTAAATTGATTTAAAGATTGGTAAACGTTTCTGAACACACTAAGTCTAAGAGATCTTGCATCACATGCATGTTTCTTTATAGATAATAGGCTTGAGACCTAATGTCTGAAGATTTAAATTATGTGCCAAATAACGTTATATTTAAGTAAGGGAGAACTCAGAGAAGACCTGTTAAGTTCACAAATAATTTTATTTGATTTGGTACAAATAAGTTAAGTGACGATAATTATTATTCAAGTTTGGTCTAATTATGTTAAGTGCTCTTACGTTGTAAATGGCCGTTCGTTGATTGAGTATTCGTTTTACAAGTCTATGTTAACTTATATTAATATATTTGTATCAAATAAAAATATTTTTTTTTGTACTTAAGTGGTTTTGATACAACCTATTTAAGGTATTTCTACTATCAATAGGCTTATGTGACATAGACCAAACGAAAGAGGACGTTTTTATCAGTATAGATGGCCAAAAAACAAAAAATGGCCATTTTTGCACTTACGAGGTATATACCAAACACCACAGATATATATCCTGCATTAAAACTGGCTCTAAGCTTCCTGTTTAAACAAGATATAAAATAAATTATTAATCTATACAAACCAGGAAAAATCTTAAATAATAGTTGCGACGTAAAAGAAAGACATACAAACTAATATACTTTCGCATTTATATTAATACTAGCTTACCGCCCACGGCTTCGCCCGCTTTGTCTCAAACCTAATAAATTATACACCAAAACCTTCCTATTGAATCACTCTATGTATTAAAAAAAAACCGCATCAAAATCTGTTCCGTAGTTTTAAAGACTTAAGCATACAAAGGGACATAGGGACAGAAAAAGCGACTTTGTTTTATACTATGTAGTGATTACTAGCTTTCCGCACACATACACAAGATATAGGGATATAGGGAGAGAGAAAGCGACTTTGTTTTAAAGTTTTAGGTTGTGGTGACTAGCTGTGCCGCGCGGTTTCACCTGCGGACGAACCCACAATATGATGTACTTTTAGTCATGACGTGTTATTCTAATGTATAGCCTACATTCCTTTAAAGTTTCATCTAATTCCGTCCAGTACTTTCGTGAAAGTGTAATAAACACACATACATCCATCCACAAAAATTGTTGCATATGTAATAAAATTTGTAGGATTAAAAAGGATAATACCCAAAAAAGCCGAGAGTCATATTTCTTTAATAGTAATATTATAAAAGTATTGATTGTCAAAGTTCACTGACCCGTTGGCTTTTATGAAATGTTTATTAACGACCGTGCACTTTATACCGAATTATAAGTTCAGAGGAATTTCCGTTTCCGTAATGAATCTTGAACTATATGAATTGATGTATAATTGAAATATCATCCTACTTCCTACAAGCTTACTAAGTATGTGAACTTTGTTGGCATCTTTGTCACTCGTTTACGCAAAAACCGCTGAAAATTCTTGAACGAAAATATTAATAAACATTGAATTTATGCTTCTGAAAAAATTTACATTATCATTTCAAAGCAAATAGCCCTTGGATTATGAACGATTATAAAAAATATTTAAGTGAATACACATTTTTACGGAAAGATGATTCTTTTTAGACAAGAAATCAAAAAGCAAAAGGCAATATGACTTTATTGTAAACTTATTCTATGCAATTGTGGTTTTATACAGATTAATAATTAATCTAAATGTAGTTTTATATATTATTGTACAAGTAAATGAGGAATTTAATATCTGTTTTCTTTTTTAATAACTGTCTTAATAGTAAAACCACAGACTAATAATAATATACTACCTATACAAGTAAAACTGTATTATTTTTAACGGATTCTCCTGGTACAAAGTACTCTTGTTCCTGCCTTCGACTCCTCTCCTGCAATAAAATAAGTATTACAGTCAATTTTATTAAATTTCATTAAAAGCATCTCAAAGTTAGTTGTTTTGAAATAACCATAGAGTTAGTGAGTTAGAAAATGCAGTTATCAATGCGTATTTGTGCATAGTGTTTTATATAGATAGAGAGATTGACCGCTGCTCTAAATTCGATCAGGACTCCACTATTTATTTTAAGGTAGTAAGTAGTAATTAATAGGAAATGACTTTTAGGAAAATTAAAGGACCACTTTAACAGTTAACTATTTTATTAATTGGTTACAAAATTATAAGTTTTCAAGTTATATTTTTGATTGATCTATTCGCTTTCTTAGAATTTTACGCCTTACGAATATTTGAACTCAGTGCGTATGTAAATGTCAATCTAGTTACCCTTTTTGCCATCTTGCCACCTTTCTCAAAGATCGAAAACACATCTTTAACACCCGTATCTTGGTGTGGTATATGTATATTACTAGCGGTCCCGGAAAACGTAGTTCTGCCGTACTCTTGTCACTTAGGTGTTTGAAAAATAGATGTTGCGTACTGATTGTGCATAGTTTGTATCGTGGATGCTTGCGTCTTCGTTCTCGAATATACTACACGACTCATACAGTTGACAAAAGTGCTAAAAATTTAATAAGTCCAGAAGAAGAGGTTTGCGAGGCGACAGCCTAAATAGCCGATTCTCAGATCTACACAATAGGCATACAAAATTTCATGAGAATCGGTGCAGCCATTTCGGAGGAGTATGTTAACTAACATTATGACACGAGGGTTTTATACATTTAGAAATAGGTCAGGTGTAAACTTTGCTAACTTTTGGATACGCTCTCCAAAAGTTAATTCAATTTTATTCTCCCGGAACAAAAGTACAGATTGGCTCCTCCCAAATCTTCACACAATCAATTGATTACACTATCGATTAACAATTACGACACGAGTGACGTATCCATGACATACGTATGAATTGTCAGCTTATTATTATACGTTCGTGCGCGCAGGTTGCATTAAGATATCGAGCGCGCGCGCAGCCCCACGGAGGCTCTTGTCGTTCTTACTTTGTGTCGCAGTGAAGTCAGTGTTTTCATTTGGATTATAAGATGAATGGTGAGTTGAGAGTATCCATAATGAATATAAAATCGAATGAGTTTAGGGATTCAAGAGATTTAAAAAGAAAATAAACGAAGTTACGTGTACATTGATAATAAATTTTATTACTATTTGCATAATAAAAAATGTACACAAGGAGTTACGAACGTGTTGTTTTTATCTAGTATGGAAACAATAAAAAGAACAAATCAAATCAATCAAAATAAAAAATCATTTATTGAACAATTTGTGGGTTAGGTACAAACATGTCACATTTGGACCCCAAACTAGGACAGCCTGTATTTTGGGGTCCTTCCTAAATGACACAATAATAACAGAACTATAGCATAATAATATTAACTTAAATAATGATTTAGGTAATTTACATAAGGAAAGGTTTAAGTTCTGAAATGCAAAGGATTTTTGCATTGCATTTTAGCTACTTTAACTTTAATAATTAAATTATTTATTAACTATGACGTACAATAAAGAAAAATACTATTTAGATTACAAAAAATATTTTCAAATAACTGGTAAAATTAAAAAAAAAAATTGCATTGAATCTAATGCCGTAATGATTGCGTTCTTTTTGTTAACCGATTGTTCCAAAAACGTTTTTTTTTTTAATTTTATTGACATTAAGCTATTATCATTGCATATAACCAATTATAATTTAACCCTTATTCAAACGCGAGCCTGTGGAGGAGCTAACAAAAAAGTAAGATACGTTCCTGGGTAATTTTGGGTCGTAGATTTCAAAAATACACACAAAAAAGGGGTTAGTGGGGGGGAAGTACCCTTTTTTCGGTGGGAAGTATATATCCCGTCATCTGTTCTCTCTTGTAAAAAGTTTGGAAAGGTGGGAACTATAGCTCCCAGTGTCCACTCCAGACATCAATATTTTAAAACACTAGTTAGTTGCCCTGACTCCACTTGTGAATTTAATGTTATCGTAAAAAATTATAAAGATCAAGTTTTTTAATAAAAGAGGTGAAAGTACTCTTCAATGCAAGTTTCTTTTACTGAGGGAAGAATTCGGGAATTGAAAAATGAATGACTTCAACATAAAAATGGCATTTTTCTAAAACAAAATTAAAACAATTGGTAAATACTAATGTATTGAGTTAAGATGTCTAATTATCTAATCAGGAAATAACGAATAACAATAAATAAGTTGCTTATACCAACTAAAAAAGATTTTTTAGACACACAGATTTTATATATAGAATTTCCGAATGTCCTGTGCAGTGACGAACACTGGGATGATATCTTCCCACTTAAAGACTTAATTTCAATCGACTCTACCAAGGTATAAACGAAAGATTCTGGGCATATTTTTACGTTTCACGCAACCGTAATATAGTCTAGTTTACATAGCTAGAACTCAAATCTACTTATCTAATTTTTTTTGAGCACTACACCAAAAACTAAAAAATAACGGTCGTTTTCGGCTGCAAAATCACGTCACCTGACTTTGACGTGTGTTTACCATGACATGTAATAATTCTCTGAAAAGTGTTTCCATGAAAAAAAGTTCTCTAAAATGTTAAGATTACGTAGATAAATATTACACTGCATTAGGTTTAAGCACATAAAAATAAAACACGATTTACTTCAATCTGAGACGTGGGAAGCATAGCTCCCAGCGTTTTAATAAGGGTTAAAAGTGTGTTGCATGTAATTATTTTTTTATTATTAGAAGGAGTTTAAATTATTGACCTTATCGAGAAAACTTTATTAAATTATTTTTCCTGCTGTTTTATTTATCACGGACTGACCTAATTATTATTTAAATAATGGTTTATAATATAATAAGTAAAAAATGCTACATTATGCATGAAATTAATCAAGAAAAATAATCTTATTTTAATTTTATGTTGACATCCAAGTACGAACTTAAAAGATGCACGATACTTTTTCTTATTTTTTTAATGTTGACTTATTTTAAGTTAATTCTCTATTTCATTTGATGTATTATTTATAGTTTTAGTAACTATATATTTACTTAAATGCTTATATCGAAAAAACCATGTAATATTTCCCTGTACATTTTACAATATTTATTTATTTTATTTATTTATTTATGTAAAATACAAGGAACACTCATAATATTATAGGTAATATTTCAGGGACTTCTATATTATTAAGATCCAGGGTAGATAATAATATTAAAAAATAATTGGTAGTTTTACGAAGTATCTTCTTTATTATACGGAACCTATAATATACACATTTATATTAAAAAAAAAAAAACATACATATGTGAGAGAAAAATTTAATAAAAGTTTTTTTATTGAATAAAATTCAGCTTGAACATTATGTCGGTTAATACAATTAAAGAAACTGCAAAAAATACAATAATTACTTAAAATGTACGGTTAATGTAAAATATAATAAAGATTAAACATGATTTTATGGAAAAATGTGTTTTATGGAAAAAACTAACAAAGATAATATTATGTTTCGGTTTCTTTAAATTTATCTTTTTGTTTACAATGCTTTTTTTCATCGTTTTTTTACGATGCACGTAAAAATCGTAAAAAATGGTTGCTATATCTATACCAATATTATAAAGCTGAAGAGTTTGTTTGTTTGTTTGAACGCGCTAATCTCAGGAACTAATGGTCCGATTTGAAAAATTCTTTCGGTGTTAGATAGCCCATTTATCGAGGAAGGTTATTATAGGCTATATATTATCATCACGCTAAGACCAACAGGACCGGAGCCACGCGGGTGAAACCGCGGAGCGCAGCTAGTTTATGATATAATTAAAAACCATCATAAAAACAATTATATCAAATACTCTAGTTTTTTTTTTGTAATTCTTAGAGGTGAATATGCTTCTGAATAAAAAATCGTAGCTTCATTCTTTTTTATTTCAATTTTGTTTATGCATATTCATTTAAAATATAAAGTTATAATAAAACGAACTTTGTTCATTGTAATGTGGAAAGATTTAATTATATGTAAGCGAATAAAACTTACTAAAAATACAAATTATGAAAACTGTCTTAATTTTAATAACTGACCGGTTGACTGACCGGTTGGCTTGGTTGGTAGTAGCCCTGCCTTCAAAGCCAGAGGTCGTGGGTTCGATTCCCACCCGGGGCAAATATTTGTGTGATGAACATAGATGTTTGCTCTATGTCTGGGTGTTAATTATCTATATAAGTATTTAATTAAAATTATATATAGGTATGTTTATCAGCCATCTGGTTACCATAACACAAGCGAAAGCTTAGTATAGGATCAGACCGTGCCGTGTGTGATAATTGTCCTGAAATATTTATTTATTTATTTATTAAACTAGCGGTCCGCCCCGGCTTCGCCCGTGGTACTTATTTATGTTTTCTCTACATCCTGGTACTTCAAGGAATATAATAAAAAAAGAATTATCGAAATCGGTCCACCCGTTCTCGAGTTATGCGCTTACCAACACATTTTGCGATTCATTTTTATATATAAGAAGATAAGCGATATTAGTCCTTGCTGTCTCGGGCTAGTTAATAATTACCAAAAAAGTATGGCAACTGTAAGTACTACGTAATAAGCAATGTGTACGTGTGTTTTAAGATTTTTATAACTTTTGTCATAATATTATATTAGATATTAAATGTAAATTTAAAACATAACATTTGTATTAAGCGACTATATTATAATGAGATAAAACTACACTGTCTGGTCATGATGTTAAAAATGGCTTGTTATTAAAAACTAAAGTAAGTATACAGTACATTAACACGAACGAATCCGTGAAAAGATTCAACATTATTAATAAAACTTATATACAATGCAGTTTTAAAGATTTAAAAAACATAGAGAGAGCGGGAAGAGACTTTGTCTTATACTATGTAATGATATTATAATCTATACATATAATAAATCTGTAGAAGGGTCAATTCTGTACATTGAAATATTGAAAAATAAATAGCAGGGGGTGTTACTGGATCGATACCAAACCCAAATATGTGATTAAAAAAATTTTTTTCTGTCTGTCTGTCTGTATGTTCAGGCATCACGTAAAAACTAACGGTACGATTTCGATGAAACTTGGTATAATTATACCTTATTATTATGGACATAAAATGGGATACTTTTTATCCTGGAAAAATACGAATAAAAAAAATAAATCTTAATTTTTCAGTTTTATAGACCGACATCCGCGAGGACGGAGTTGCGGGCGGAAGCTAGTATAATAATATTATGAAGGATGGCAGCTATCTATACTAATATTATAAAGCTGAAGAGTTTGTTTGTTTGAACGCGCTTATCTCAGTAGGTCTGGTCCGATTTGAAAAATCCTTTCGGAGTTAGATAGCCCATTTACCGAGGAGGCTAAAGGTATATAAATATATCATCACGCTAAGACCAACAGGAGCGGAGCAATGCGGGTAAAACCGCAGGGCATAGCTAGTATGTAATATTTATGACAATTTTAAGATATTTATAGATTCCTGTGCGTTAATTATTTGATGATTAATTGAAAGTATTTATGTTCATATAAATTAATATAAATTGGATAAACCGTTGCAGATCATTAATTTTCATTAGTACTTATTATTTCCTTGTATTTTAATGATTTGATATGAATAATTAAATGCATTAACATTATTAAATATAAATTCCTTAATAATTTATATTTAGAACTGTTCTCTTTCATATACCTACAATATTGTGTTTGTAATACATACATAGTAGGTAATGTAAAATGTTATCAAGCTAGGTTATAATGGATTTCTTCTTCAGAAACATTAAAATATTATATTTCATATAAAATTACCAGTCATTTAATACTTTTCTATCCTCACGTATTAATTTATTTCTTCCCAGAGATGCTACTACTGTTTTTTAATTATCTAGGTACAATTATCTAGATAAATATAAAAAAGTATAGCTACTTTCAAAAGTTACTTAATAAAATTAAGGTTAATAATAATAAACTCTTAAAAAAATGTGTGCGTGTACTAGTGTACACGTAAGAAGTGAAACTTCTTTATAACCTTATTTTTCAAAAAATAATTTACTTTAAGCAACTTTACAGAAAAACGTCGAATCACGCGTGGTAGGGATAAGAAAATGGCGCGTAACGGAAAAATGTCACGCGTAACGAAAAAATGTTACACTAAATTGTTTCCAACTCCGATAAAGAAGTTTCACTTCAAAAATCGTGTCCTATAAAGCGTATCGGTAAACATATCTTTAAGTAATTCAAGCCCTATCTCCGATTTCGGCTTAAGCCATAGTTCATACCGCTCGTTCAGACCGCCTCCTTGGTACAGTGGTTGACGCGTGAGCGTAGAACCGAGGGTCTTGGGTTCGATTCCCGGTGGAGACGAATAAAAAAAAATGTCTCGGTCTGGTAGGACATAGAAGGCTGGTCACCTACTTGTCCCTAAAGAAAATCGATCAGTGAAACAGATGTATGCATAATGCATCTGCCCCTTACCCCACTACAGGGATACGGGACTTCACACATAGTTCATAAGATTATTTACACTTTCCTTTACAATTCACATAAGTAAGACACGGTCAGTGTATTAGGGTTAGTTGAAGGTAATTCAGGGCTAGAGAACAGGTCAATGGATATAATGTACTGGATAGAGCACATGCGATTGTGTGTCGGGTTGAGCGAAAACAATAGGTACACTTAAATTGTCGCAGTTCTTTCTGACTTTATAAGGTTTTAATATGGATGTTTAAAAAGATTTAAATATATAATATAATAATGTATAATATATACGATGTTAAAATATATAACATGCAGACGGCGATTAATAATTGATAAATTATAATTTCATATTTTATTCTATGTTGAAATCTTATTTATCTTCAGTCTAATTTACTATCTCACCTAGATGATTACTTGCATTATAACTAAACAAAACAATAAAAAACTAAAAAAAACGTTATTAATATGAAATCCAACTAAATCCAATAATAATCAAATTATCGTAGAGCATGACACGATTTATTTAATAAAAATATTTTACTTGCTCCTTCTAGTTCATTTCGTGATCTTTGACGATCAGCTGTCGTTAGGACAACTGACAAGTAGGTAAGTAGGCTTTCATGCTTCATAACCATTGTACCTTTACTGGAAACGATAGAAAAGGAATATCTGTTAGAAAGGCTTTCGCTTGTTATGCTTATTTGTATGAATTACTTACCTATACAATTTACTAGCTTTCCGCCCGCGGCTTCGCCCGCGTTTGCAAAGGAAAACCCGCATAGTTCCCGTTCCCGTGGGATTTCCGGGATAAAACCTAGCCTATGTTACTCGTGGATAATGTAGCTTTCGAATGGTGAAAGAATTTTTAAAATCGGTCCAGTAGTTTATGAGCCTATTCATTACAATCAAACAAACAAACAAAGTTTTCCTCTTTATAATATTAGTGTAGATGTAGATACATAATATACAGGGTGACTGGTAATTCGACGTGATCCTTCAAAGGGGTTATACTAGAGGTCATTTGCAACAAATTAAGTCCAGCTAACCAGGGGTCAAAAGTGGATGGTTATTGAGCTATGATCCTTTCCTTTTTGAGGTGATGCGAGTTTTGGGCAAGTTTTTTTTTAAAACTAATCGCTCATTCTTCGGCTTTCAAAAAAACATCAATTCAATGTTAACAGTGTAGTAGTTTTTTTATTATAATTAATTGTTTTTGGTAAAAAGGCAGAAAATTTTCATATCAAATTCCGTCATAGCTCAATAACCATCCATTTTTGAGCCCTGGCTAACTGGACTTAATTTGTTGCAAATGAACTCTAGTATAACCCCTTTGAAGGATCACGTCGAATTACCAGTCACCCTGTATAATAAATTCTCGTGTCACAACGATATTTACCATACTCCTCCGAAACTACTGGATAGATAGATTCTCATGAAATTTTGTCTGTCTATTGGGTAGATTTGAGAATCGGCCAACATCTATTTTTTCATTTCTCATAAAATGTAATGTTAGGAAAATTAATTTTAACGAAATTATTTGTAGTTTAAAGTAATATTATCCTTATTTAACTGAATACCTAAAAGTGGTCAATTACGTGATTGTTTTTATTCTGTTACTTTACATTACTTTGTATGTGTGTGAGAGATTGTATGTATGTGTAGCTATACGCCTGGATGAATGTTGTTGCAATATTGTAATTAAATATAATATTATAATGTAGGTAAGTATCACGTACACTAACATGGGTAATATGCAAGGAATTTTTATCACAAATTGTGTGCAAATAAATTTAAGTATTTCCATTTGAAAACTTAAAAATCACCCAGTTGTATAAAAATTCTTTATTTTTTTAACAAAAAAAATGTTGTGTGGTTTTATGAAACCACGGTAAAAGTGAAACTGTTCGAACGGTTCCGAACACTGCTTTGTGTAGCGCATGTCGCGTGTCGGTCGGCTGCCGAGTAGGTATACCTACTCGGCAGCCGCGATACACGCGACATGCGCTACACAGACCAAAAAGTTTGAGACGATGTAATAAAAGTTTCACTTTAAAAACTAAATACCACCCTCAAATTGTCAAAACTTAACCAATTTTAAATATGAATAGGTCAGGTCAGGCTTTCAAATAAAAAAAGAATCATCAAAATCGATTCACCCAGTCAAAAGTGCTGAGGTAACAGAGCAACAAAAACATAAAAAGCGCGTGTGTGACGAACACACGTGTACAAGTGAAACTTCTTTTGCAAGATTCAAGGATACCAAAAACGTCGCCTCACTCCATGACCTGACGGGATTGCCATGACGCGACCTTCATTCGACTGTTTTTTACTTTAGAAAAACAGTCGAATTAAGAACCTCCTCCTTTTTTTAAGTCGGTTAACAGTGATGTTTATAAACAAGGAAGAAAAATGTTAAAATATGCATATTATATACTACGCAGTGAATTATCTTTACTTGCAATAATACCGGTATTTATTATATCATAGTCATACGGAAGATGGTTTGACTATGTTTATATAATACGGTTGATCGGATGTGAAGAACCTTTATTTTTCCACTACCTATTATAATTGTCCTAGCTATGACGCATTTAAAATCTAGACTAGTATTATGTTGCTATTGTTTACATCTCGTTTGATTTTTCTTACAAATAGTAGGTACTAGCTTTCCGCCCGCGGCTTCGCCCGCGTTTTCAAAGAAAAACCCGTTCCCGTAGGATTTCCGGGATAAAACCTATCCTATGTCCTTTCTCGGGTATCAAAATATCTCTATACCAAATTTCATGCAAATTGGTTCAGTAGTTAAGGCGTGATTGAATAACAGACAGACAGACAGAGTTACTTTCGCATTTAAAATATTAGTATGGATAAATAATAAATATTTCAGGACAATTTTCACGCACACACCACGATCTGATCCCATACTAAGCTTTCGCTTGTCAATATAACATAATATGTAACTTATAACTACATAACATAAACCATTTCGCATCGATAAGGAAAAATCCTTTAAAAAAATCAAGTGTGTCCATAACAATACTCATATAAATATTGCATTCAATTAAAAGCACTGTATTCTATAAAATAAGAAAGAAGCCTTGAGATGTAGTGTTTCGTAAAAATATGACCTAGAACTTTGCCGATGAAATTGTCGTAAGTTTTTTAATAGTTATTCAGATATATGCGTGATTCATATTGCGTAAAGTCTCATCTGCTGACTATTGCTTGTATATTTACTACTATAATATATAGCTGTACCTCGCGGTTTTACCCGCATTGCTCCGCTCCTATTTGTCTTAGTTTGATGATATATTATAGCCTATAGCCTCACCGAAATAATTTTTCAAATCGGATCAGTAGTTCCTGAGATTAGCGCGTTCAAACAAACAAACTCTTCAGCTTTTTATTATTAGTATAGATGTACCTAGGTGTTTTTTTACATGCTTTTATTAGCTATACTTACCTGTATGTTTGTGTATAACCGACTCTCCTAGACTCGATTTTGACCTTTTTAAATAGACAGATTTAATTCAAACTTTGTACAATTATTATCAACTAGATTTCCGCCCGCGGCTTCGCCCGCGTTTGCAAAGGAAAACCCGCATAGTTCCCGTTCCCGTGGGATTTCCGGGATAAAAACTATCCTATGTGTTAATCCAAGTTACCCTCTATATGTGTGCTAAATTTCATTGTAATCGGTTCAGTAGTTTTTACGTGAAAGAGTAACAAACATCCATACATCCATACATCCATACATCCTTACAAACTTTCGCCTTTATAATAGTATTAAGAAGATTAAGATATTAAGATTAAGATTAAGATGATCTGTGACAATACAATAATTTCGTAAATTGGTTCGCTTAAACCAGTTGCAAAAAAAAGAACAAGCAGGTTTTTTTAGCCTAAGTATCTATATAATATTTTAGTACCTTTCATCTTATTCGTCCATTTATTTAAAACTGAAAGTGATATGCAAATTTATTCACACCGGTTTAAAAAAAATCTGTAGATATTAATCATCTGCTATTTTATTAGGAAGTAGATACAAAAAATGCAAGTTAATTTATTGAGGTATTAAGTATAGATGAAAGGATAATTGTTTAATTTAATAAATCATTGCTTTTGTGGTTTGTTACTTATTGAATTAAATACGCTAAAGTATGATAATTTTTATTGATTTTTTATTTAGATTATTATTTGATGATTTTATTTGTTTTTTGGGATTTTATTCTTCTCGTGGACAATTTATCAAGTTTAAGATGTCGGAATGCTTACACTAAATACACATAATTATACAGGAACATAAATAACTTAAACTTAAAAATAACAACAAATAATTTTGCATGACTTCACCTTTAGTCATATAGGTACGGCATTTCATTCATTTCATCATTTACTTGAATATAAACAAAAACATACGATAATGAAAAAAAAAACAAGAAATGTTTCATTTCGCTCAAAATGCCCAAACTCTTTAAATGTTAAATGGTACCAAGGACTATTGATAAGTGGACCAAGGTGTTCACCACTTGGTTTCGTAAAAATTAAATTGCGTAAATATTTACATGAAGTTATTAAAATAAACACAGATAGCAAATAATTAAAGTTTTATCCATAACTAGCTGTGCTCCGCGGTTTTACCCGCATTGCTCTGTTTTTGTAGCGTGATGATATATTGCCTATAGCCACACTATACTCGATAAATGGGCTATCTAACACCGAAAGAAGTTTCAAATCGGACAAGTAGTTCCTGAGATTAGCGCGTTCAAACAAACAAACAAACTCTTCAGCTTTATAATATTAAGTATAGATGTTTTGCGTAAGTTACATAGCCTCTATGAGCCTGCGTATTTTATACGCGTGAGACTTTGAAAACTATATTTTTTTTGGTAATGTTATCTTTTGGTATTTGGTACGTTTTGTTCTTTTTAATTTGAGACTGAGATATTATCATTAATTATTTAAAGCTAGTTTAAAAAATTTCAAGACAATGAAATTTTTTGTGTTGATATCATTCTCATGATGAGATAAGATATTATTTTCTAGCATTGTTGGAAGCTACAGCTAATATTAATCTATACTAATATTATAAAGAGGAAAGGTTTGTTATTATGTATGTATGATTTTCACGCATAAACTACTGGACCGATTTCAAAAATTCTTTCACCATTAGAAAGCTGCATCTTCACTGAGCAACATAGGCTATATTGCATTTAAAAAAAAATTAGAGATCCTTACCAAAAATGAAACAATGAAACCCAAGGTGTAAAAAATTCCTTATTAAAAATTCTGTTATCGCGTGCGCTGCGGAATCTATTCCTTGAAGTACGAGGATGGTTCTTATGAAAAAAAAGTAAACATGTAGGTACCACGGGCGAAGCCGGGGCGGATCGCTAGTATAATATAATATACAGGTTATAGCTAATAACCAACGTATGTAATTTGTATCTAGGATTGAGATAGTTCTAACTTCTATCGAGGCTTAAATAATTATGTACAAATCTGTTCAGTTATTTAGAAGTTCTCGATCTATACTTGGTTATATTTATCATATAAGTTTATAGTATGATATTAAATTTTTATGGAACGTTTTACAACGTTGGTCACGTTCCTTTAAAGTGTAGAGCCATCATGTACATACGTTTAAGTATGTTTCAGTAAATGGATTGAAATCTATTTCATGGAAGGATTGTCTTTTCGGAAAAGCCCATGCCTTACTAATTGATATATCTATACTAATACATATTATAAAGCTGAAGAGTTTGTTTGTTTTTTGAACGCGCTAATCTCGGGAACTACTGGTCCGATTTGAATAATTCTTTCGGTATTAGATAGCTCATTTATCGAGGAAGGCTATAGGCTATATATCATCACGCTACGACCTACAGGAGTGGAGCCACGGGGGTGAAACCGCGCGAAGCAGCTAGTAAATAATAATTGATGAATTAGTTTCCAATGGAAAAGTCCGGTGTTTCATCTTAAAGTGTGTGGGAATTTTTACTCATTACGTCTTAATTTTTACCGCCTTACCCATCTTAAACCGTGGGAAATTTATATTTACCCGTACTTATAAGTCGTAATTGATTCTCGGTTAGTAATTATAGTATGACATTCCTTATAAACTGGTACATTATTTACCCTACAACTGATAAATTTAATTTGACCATCACTACATAGTACCTATAAAAAAGTCGCTTTTGGTATCTATCCGTCAATATGTGCCTATGCTTAAATCTTATAACTACACAAAGGACTTTGATGCTACTTTTTTTTTAATAAGTAGAATGATTCTGGAGGAACATTTAAACATATAATTTATTAGGTTTTACACAAAACGGGTGAAGTCGCGGGCGGATAGCTAGTACATACAATAAAATACATAGTTACTACGGAAAATTTTAAAATATAATGAATGAAACTTCTTTAAGGTCTTATAAGATGTTAATCCGTTAAAAACGTTTGGTTTCAAAATCCATACGTATGAAGAAACGTATAAATTTTTCATTAACTGCGTAAGAAAAATGTACTCTACTTTAATGAGGCAATCGCCCATTGTTTTATTATTTTCTCACTGTTCCGAATTACAACATGGCGTGATTGATATGTATACAAGGCGATATAAGATAATATATGCATCTATGGCTTCATATTGAATAATAATATAATTAACTAGCTGTTGCCCGCAGCTTCGCCTGCATGGAAAAGATAAAATGGTACAAACTTCCATCACCTATTTTATTCCCTTGGGGGTAGAATTCATCAAAATTCTTTGTAAGCGGATGCCTACGTCCTAACATCTACCTGCATGCCTAGCCCGTGCGTCCATGCGTCCAGTTGTTTGGGATGTGCGTAGATAGATCACTATGTCAGTCATTCACCTTTGAGTTATATATTTAGACTAGCGGTCCGCCCCGGCTTCGCCCGTGGTACATATGAAAAATAGATGTTGGCCGATTCTCAGACTTATCCGATATGCACAGAAAATTTCATGAGAATCGGTCCACCCGTTTCGGAGGAGTATGCAGACTAACACTGTGACACGAGAATTTTATATATAAGATTTAAAATACGATTTTATATTGATTATCACCCGTATCTGACTAAATTGTAAGAATGAAGTTGATAACATACTGAACTTGTATTGTGATTGTACTAAGTACTTCTAATACAAAGAATACTGAGTTTTGAACAATGAAAATTCGATAAGTGATAACGATTTTTGATATCAAACAAAATAAAATGTGAGTTGATACCACGAGAAATTAAGTTCAAACGAAGGTTCAAAGGTTACTACTTACTATCCAGAAAGTCATATATAAAAATAAATAAATAAATATTTTAGGACATTTTTCACACACGGCACGATCTGATCCCATACTAAGGTTTTGCTTGTGTTAAAGAAACCAGATGGCTGAGAAACATACTTATATAATTTGAAATAAATACTTATTCTATATAATCTATAATATTAACACCCAGACACAGAGCAAACATCTATGTTCATCACACTAATATAAATTTGCCCTGGGTGGGAATCGAACCCACGACCTCTGGCTTGGAAGCCTGGAAGGAAGGATCACTACCAACCAAGCCTACCGGCCGGCAATTAGTATCCTTATAATGCATGTAAATAAGCAAACATAGATATTATCACTACATAGTATAAAACAAAGTCACTTTCTCTGTCCCTATGTCCCTTTGTATGCTTAAATCTTTCAAACTACGCAACGGATTTTGGTGCGGTTTTTTTTAATAGATAGAATGATTCAAGAGGAAGGTTTTAGTATATAATTTATTAGGTTTAAGTCAAAGCGGGCGAAGCCGCGGGCGGTAAGCTAGTAATTAATAAAGGATAGAGTTATTACAAAAGCTCGCGTCTGTCGCATCTCTTTAGTTATTTAGATGAAGTAGGTCACTTGCGAACTCTATAATATGACTCCAATAATCTTCTTATATATAAAAATGAATCGCAAAATGTGTTGGTAAGCGCATAACTCGAGAACGGCTGAACCGATTTCGATAATTCTTTTTTTATTATATTCCTTTAAGTACGAGGATGGTTTTTATGTAGAGAAAACGTAAATATGTACCACGGGCGAAGCCGGGGCGGACCGCTAGTAATTGAATAAATTGAAATTATTGAATAAGTAAAAGTATTATTATTATAAATTAATTATTAAAGTAAGTATATAAATTACTGGAATATTGTTCTAACTGATCACATCACACACGGAAGCTCTTACAATCGTTCACTATCGTAACAATACAAATTTTCCATAAAAAATGTTTAATTATTCGCAAGGGTAATTTCTCAATCCATAGAAAGGTTTAAAGTAAACACGATTTACGTAATGTTAACCTTGGGAGTGTTATGATGCACTCTGACGGTGAAAGCAGGCGTGCGTAAATCGGTGTCAGGTTTACTGTTAAGGCGCTACCCGGCAATTTCGACTATGTTCAACCTCTATAAAGTCTGGTACAACATAAAGCACAATACCGAAAAAAATATATAAAATAGGATGGTCTTTGATCTTTAATTGCTCGCGAGGACTTTTTTCCAAAGTTAATAGATTTCTAGAAAAAAAATGTGCCGTGGTCATCGATTTTTCCGCAAATACTCTATAAACTTCGTAACCTGCTGACTTAGAGCTCTGAAAATTTTATGTTTAATAAATTATCAGTTACACAACAGTCCCTGACGAGGATTTTTTGTTTCACTGATTAGTATCTTTTTAAATACAAAATGCGAGGAAAAAAGAAGGTGCAGCGGGAGAGGTTTGAGATCCGTCAAGTATGGTCAAGGTTATTAGCGCATGTATAAGCCTTAAGTTTTAATGGCATGTGTATTCTTAATTAGTTGCTGAGGTTCGTAACTTGTTTATTAAAAGTGTGTTGTCGATCTGATCAAAAAAATTTTTTTAATTCATTTGTTACCTATACCTATGCATTATTATTTTTTTTAATTTGCGCTGTTTCTCTATATGTCTTGCTGCGTAGCTTGCCGAATTTTATACTCCCCCCTAAGAGTTATTTTCGTAAGAAGGGGTAGGTACAAAGTTTTTGGATATCGAATTTTGTAACGGACGAGCCTCTAGCCTGAGGTAAAGAGGTCTTTAACATCTCTATTTTCCTGTATCAATAACCTAGACCTAGACCGATTTAAAATACATTTTACGTATTCAGAAATTATATATTACCGTAGCATGTGTTTGCAACCTAATGTGTCATTATCATACACTAGCTGCTCCGCGCGGTTTCACCCCCGTGGCTCCACTCCTGTTGCCCGTAGCGTGATGAAATATAGCCTATAACCTTCCTCGATAAATGGGCTATCTAACACCGAAAGAATTTTTCAAATCGGACCAGTAGTTCCCGAAATTAGTGCGTTCAAACAAACAAACAAACAAACAAACAAACTCTTCAGCTTTATAATATTAGTATACATTACATTTCAGTTTTTATACTCTAACATAGAAAAAAAACAAAGGTGTTTTGCTGATTAAATATCGTGCAATAGGCCCAATAAACAATGGACCATTAACTCTGAGGCCAGTGGCTCATGCATAATATTTTATCAGAGAATATTTTGTTTAAATGCTTCGTGTCGCAATATGCAAGGTCAGTATACCGTCGATGACCATTTGGGTGTTTTGATTACTTTGATACGATTTGAAGTGAAACTTCTTTATCGGGTTAGTGTAACATTTTTTCGTTACGTGTGACATTTTTCCGTTACGCGCCATCTTTTTCTTATCCCTACCACGCGTGATTCGACACGGATTTCTGTAAAGTTGCATATAGTAAATTATTTTTTGAAAAATAAGGTCATAAAGAAGTTTCACTTCTTACGTGTGTACACTAGTACACACACACATTTTTTTATTAACTTCACCTGCATGTAACCGACTCCTTTAGACTCGATTTTGAACTATAAACGGAGAGATTTAATTCAAACTTTGGACACTTGTCAAGAATCGGTGACAATACAATAATTTTATGAGATTATGCGTTTATAGTAATTTTTAACAATATCAATTACTATTTTGTGAGCCACTTCAACTAGCCAAGAAATAATTGTATTGTGAAATTTTTAAATAGAAAAGGAATAGATGGAATTAGTTACTTTTCATAATAATTTTAATGCACAATTTGTTCTTATTTTATTATTCATAATGCCTTGTAGTTTTTATCGGCATGCCTTGAATTAAAACGTCTTTTTTATTCGTCTATACCATTTCTAATTTGAAGTTTTACAAAAAGTTTAAGAACGTTATAGTTCTCTTAATCCTATAGATATAATAATATTACCTATATCTATTCTATGCGTTACTTAATTCAAGAATCAACAATGCATAATTATTACGGTTCGTCAATGAGGAATTTTAGACACTTTTACCAAAAGGCAAAGGCTATAAAAATAGATGTACATTGACCTCCAATGCAAATCTGCAAGTCATTATATCTTTGCATCATTATCATAGTATTTCGATACACAACATTTAATTTTGAATTTCTGTATTTTGACAATTGCCCAGTTGTTTTATGGATAACTCGTACATTGACCTACATTTTTCACATTTCTTTTGCAATTCAAAGTTAGATCTTGCTTAAACACTGAGGTAACTGTAGTATTTAAGTGTAATTTAACTTTGCATGCTGATTTAATAAACTTACGTTGAAGAAAAATAATAGTGGGTCTTAACTCTTAATGTACTTATTAACCATATCTGTAAGGCGCATTTTGCTACAGAAGCATTTTGCTCACTGTTGCACCCACAAATCCTACTATCTTACTAATATTATAAAAGCGAAAGTTTTTGAGGATGGATGGATAGATGGATGTTTGTTATTCTTTCACGAAAATACCACTGAACCGATTACAATTAAAATTGGTATGTAGATAGGTGAAGACCCGGAATAATACATAGGCTTCTTTTAATCCCGAAAATCCTACAGAAACGGGAACTATGCGGGCGAAGCTGCGGGCGATAATCTAGTGTATAATATTACAATTAAATATATTTGTTAATACATATTGACTAAGCATATATCGAAAATATTCAAGGGTAATGACATTGACTGTACGATTGAGTTAAGTAACTAGGCCTTGTGATATTACGTTAGTTTCGAGTCCCCAGTAGGTGCGAAATCCGAAAGACCGTGACATGCAGAAAACAAAGTAAATAATGTGGGAACGATTAGAATCTTTGGCATTCTGAGTAGTTACACTATGAATGTATTTGATTATAGTAAATATTGGATTATCTTTTCGCGAACTGGCAAACGGGCGCAGTTATAAGTTGAGACTTTTTCGAATTTTCCCTGTAATTGCCTGTTTCTTTTTTCTATAAGAATCTTTCAGAGATTAATATGGAAAATAGGAAAAATATAAATAAAATAATAATTTTGTTCGTTGATAATTGGCCTACCACAGGAACTAGGAATTTCTTTTTATAGGTAAGTAAAAAAGAAGCATGGACTATTTAATAGCTCGTCTGGTATTTATTTTAACTCACACTTTTTATTATTTATTCTGATATTGTTAATTTGCATAAAAATAACAATTTTATTTATTTTCGTTAATTACTTGTAACATTGTAAGAATTTAGGGTGTTTCACTTAAAGTGAGATAAAAAAAACAATAATAAAATCCTATATTAGGTATAAAGAATGTAGAAAAATTAAAATAAATTATCAGAACTCGTTACACAAGACTATTAAATAATCAATTAATAGTTAGCGCTTTATGAATGATCTCGAAATACATGTGTGTGGAAATATTTACATAAATAATACGTGTTTGTAAACAATGACGGTATAATTGTTTCTTATGGTTTGATATGTGAATTACTCTTCTCAAGGTTGCTTGAAAGATCATTGTATATTTTGCATTTTTATTAGAACAAACATTTACAATCGACTCAAAAAACATTTTTTTTTTACTTTTTGGGTTTGTTATCTCAGAACCAATGAACCAATTTTGATGATTCTTTATTATTTGAAAGTTGTGCCTTCCGGTTGGTTCAATTTAACTTTTGTCCTGTTACACAATCGAAGCGGTTAAGTTTTTTGTGCAAATAATAGTTATTACTTAATAAATAATAATACGATACTAATCATAATTTAAAAAGCTTGCTGCATGATATTGTATTTATGTACTCATTATTAATAGGTACCATATTATTTTTGTATAACAACCTCCTATGCGACTTACCATAAAGCTTTACAATATTCGGTCGGATTATACACGGTTTGTAAATAATCTTTCCATATTCGTCGGATTATAATAATAAATGCATTTGTTAAAAGCAGCTGCAGTCTTTGTTGTATAATTGCAAGGTTTTGTTGATAAATTTTGTTTTAGACACATGTGAGAGGCAACCTGTGTTAATGAAATCTCAAAGGCAATGCTATGTTGTAATTTTAAAAACCATTCTGTTAGTTATTATTTAATCATATTAGGTTTTTTATGGCATGTATGATGCTTATTTTTTTAAATAATATTTCCCCTTTTTATTTCCTGCAATATTATCGGTATCAGTTTCATCAGTTATTTAGTTCATATTTACTCGATAATTTTATAATCTAAATAAAATAACAATACCTACTAGAATAATTCTTATTCATCCTCATTTACCTTGAGATTTACTTATAAAGGCAATTAATTAATGGTAACAATACGGTCACTAACCTTTTATAGGTAAGGGAATGTAGACTATGATATAATACTAATCAATAGTATTGATAATGATTCGTAGTGATATCGATGATCTTCTGGAATATTCTGAAAAACATTGCATATTTAAAGATTCTGTTTATGTTATCAATTGTTTTTAAACATTTTTCAAATCACAACGAAACTGGCATGTTCTTAATTAAAAGTTCGACGACATGTGACAATCCGACTTGGACAGCGTGGTGGATTATGGCCTGTAGGCTGTACCCTCATAGGAGGCCCGGGGCAGTGGGAACAAATATGAGTTGACTATGTTCAAGATCGTGCATTTGTTTTTTATTTATCTTTTACAAGTTAGATAGGTTAGGCATATTTAGTGCTATGACATATGCATAACATAAACAAATAATTCTTTTTATTTTAGAGCTAGGGATGTCTTGTAAATAAGTAAAAGAACTATTATGATTCACACATGCATCTCAATCTACGATCTTACTCATTGTTAATAATACTGAGTGAACAATAGGCTCGTTGTATGTATTTATGTCATAGGTAATGCAAGCCTGTACTGAGTAGGATCCAAGTGATACTTAACTTTGAAGTGGAATTCCTGATTGTGCCTTCATGATGCAATAATTGTATATTTTGCAAGGAACAGCTGTATACAAAGGACATTAAAATTTTGGATTTAAACGATAGCCATTTCTGGCTCTTATACACTTTGCAATGATTATTATCTTTAATAAATAGGTTTCGAAATATATTTCCCTAAAATCGTTTGATGGCTCGTAATAAAGTCAGGCCTAGTAGGGCCGATTTTTCAATGCTTGGATAAAACTTATCCGTCCAATAAACACACGATAATATTAAAATATCACGTAAACTGTCAAATACGGGCAATTAGAATACGTTTATAAAATGGTAGTTTTATACATTATTCGACGAATAAGTTTTGAAAAATCAGCACTTTATGCGATTAGGCCGCCAAATTGTACATTTATTTTAACTTTTAAGTTACCTATCGTTTCTGTAAATGTTGTTTTGTGTGCATAAAGTGTTTTCTATTCTATTCTAAAGTTTAAAAAAAATAAGGTAATTATGAAAAAATATTGAGAACTTTACGGGTCATCGATCCCTTAGGTCATGCACCTAATCTAATTCGACCAGATTTTCGGGTAACTACTTTTTTATTTTTAATGCCAAAATCCTGACTAAAAATAGTTTCATGTTTATTTTTGTATCAAACCGGTGTAATATTATAAATGAGAATCTTATAAAGCGGGATAAATTAAACCTGTATCGATGCCGATATCTATAAAAAAAAACAAAAGCGTTTGAAATGTTAGGTCACAAAAAATTCAGTGTTTCATTAATAAATTAAATAGGTCCTTTTTATGGATTTTAGACGCACGCGATGACAGAATTTTTTTTAAGGAATTTTTGGCATCTTAGGTTATATTGTTGCATTTTTGGTAAGGTTCTCAAATTTTTTTGAAAATGCAATATAGCCTATGTTGCTCAGTGAAGATGCAGCTTTCTAATGGTGAAATAATTTTTGAAATCGGTCCAGTAGTTTATGCGTGAAAAGTTAAAACCATACATACATACATACATACATAATTTGATTTTTAATTATTATAGATTATAGAATTATAGACTTATTTGAAACGCGTACTTACCTGTTGTATTGAGTAAGAACTCTTTACTTTACGCATTTATATTCTTGTAGGTGTTTTTAATAGCTCCATATATTTTGTTTCAAATTATCAAGCCTTCGACACATTGTGTGTTTTCATAATACCACTTAGAATAATATACATAAGAAATTTCGTAAAACGTACTTGTTAAAACTAAAATACACATAACATTATATAATTTGTAGAAGTACTTCATGACGAATAATATTATTACAGTATTTATTAAAAATGGTTGTTTATTAGCAAAAGGCATGCAATTCGTTTTAATCATTATCAAACACTAGCTGTGCCGCGCGGTTTCACCCGCGTGGCCCCACTCCTGTTGGTCTTAGCGTGATGATATATTATAGCACAAACTAATAATAATATACTACGTATACAAATTATAGCCTATAGCCTTCGTCGATAAATGGACTATCTAACACCGAAAGAATTTTTCAAATCGGTCCAGTAGTTCCCGAGATTAGCGCGTTCAAACAAACATACAACCTCTTCAGCTTTATAATATTAAGTATAGATAATTAATTGACCACGTGGATTCATTCAAGCTGCATGATCTATTTATGTATATTATTTGTTATTTATAGAATCACGAATCTCAAATACATTTTAATTTGTAGTTCAACCACACATTAAGTTACTACTCCACTATCCTTTACAGAGTAAAAAAAAAAAGTGAAAAATCAGTAAATACTTTAATTAAAGAATAAAAACAACGGTATACTCATAATCCACTACTGCATAATTAATCTATAAAACATTAAAAAGTTGTTCTTGCATCACGACACGACTCCGACACGACTTTCTGTTTTCGGACTTCCGAACGACCTTGCTTGCGTGGTGCGGACTAGGCGTGGGTCCATCGAATCTCATTTTGGTATGCGATAATTACCGGATCGACTTTGACACGTATAATATGTGGGTTATTTGGCCGGTTTGTTTTTGGTTCAATGTATTGTATCGTAATATTATCGTATTATATGATGTTGTATATCGTTATTAAGAATAACTTTTCAATCTTATAATCTAAAGACTCACGGGAA
This sequence comes from Colias philodice, assembly GCF_061535455.1. NCBI lineage: Eukaryota > Metazoa > Arthropoda > Insecta > Lepidoptera > Pieridae > Colias > Colias philodice. The sequence goes on from NC_143096.1 coordinate 11,345,086, forward strand.
CCTTAATAACAGTTCTAATACAGATACAGTTTTACGCTTTCTTGTTGTTGAATTATACTAGCTGTGCTCCGCGGTGTCACCCGCAATGCTCCGCTCCTGTTGGTCTTAGCTAGATGACATAGGTAATATAGCATATAGCCTTCCTCGATAAATGGGCTATCTAACACCGAAATAATTTTTCAAATGTTCCTGAGATTAACGCGTTCAAACAAACAAACTCTTCAGCTTTATAATATTAGTACAAATTATCTTTGATTAATATTTATTAAATGCCTGAAAATTACTATGTGGATATATAATCAAGCAATATACCTATAACATTTTTCGGCTTTTAGAGATGGAATACAGTATAATAATATAAATACGTATACATATATTATGTTATTTCAATAATATAATATTTCACTAATCATATTTCAAAGCTACATTAAGGGCCGATTTTTCAATGCTTGGATATAACTTATCCGTCCAATAAAGTATTCCACGATAATATTAAAATGTCATGGTCCGGGAGCCAGCAGCAGATTTTATGACCAAGTTCCTCTCAAGCGGTAATTAGTAAAATGCATTAAAGTATAGTATTATGAAGCCTCGTGAACGTCAGCTGGAGCTCGGTTGGGGGGAACAGCGGTTGTAGCCTCCCGTATCAGCTGACGGTTTTTCCACCAAGATACAGCCAGCTGACATATATATTTATCCACAGTTACATATAAGCTATCATCAGGTAAATTTTTGTTTGAGAGGAAATAACGGAAAATAAATTTTCCTTTAAATTTAACTTTCATGTTCGAGACACCAGCTGACGTATAATACACCATGTTGTAACCAGCTGACTATTTTTTTTCGTTGAGATATTGGGTTAGCTACAATTTGACAAATTTTTAGCTGAGAGGAAATGAATGAATGAATGTATTTTTTTTCCTATGTGCGTGGGAGGCTACAACCGCTCACCCCCCCAACCGAGCGCCAGCTGACGTTCACGAGGCTTTATAATACTATACTCTCATGCGTCTGACGAATTATCTCTTGAGAGGAAATAGTTAACCAAATTTGCACCTGGCTCCCTAACCATCACGTAAACCGTCAAATACGGGCAATTAGAATACGTTTTTAAAATGGTAGTTTTATACACTATTCGACGAATAAGTTTTATTCAAGCATTGAAAAATCGGCCCTTAATAAGGTTAAAATATAGTATAAGCTTTATCAACTGTGGCTTGATATTTAATTTTGCAATCCTAATTGACAGGTACTTTGGTATTGACAGCTTTAAATAATAGTCCTTAATAATTATAAAGCCTTATTCAATCTGGACTTGATCTGTATTATACGATATAATTTTATTAGTTACTTAATTTTGAACATTTAGCGTTTTTTTTAAGCGAGTAAAACTCTATTTCGAAATATGCAACAAAAAAAAAACAGTCAAAAAAAGTTTATAATAAATAAATAAATAAATCGTTGCAACTGTAATAATATAAATCATTTACTTATTTTACAAATTTTATTTACTTATTTTATTCTCATAAATAAAGATAACAATAATTAGATAAACGGTTGTTTTGTTTATTTCAAAAAACATATTTTATTTTCAGAAAATAAATAACGCACTGTGAGAATTATACTATTTTTTAAAATGTTTGTTTTAATTATATTTAACAATACAATCTGATTAAGATTTACATTTAAAAATAAAACTCAGTTTTAATCTCATGAATTATAATTCCAAAAATGTAATAACTTAATAAGAAATTACTGTATAAATCATAAAATATATCAAAACTCATATTTTTATATCCTAGTCATTTAATCTCTCTTTACTCACCTCAATCTAGTAGGTATCTAATCTGTGTCTCAATATTTAAAACAATAATCATCTCCATTCGTATATATTTTTATAGTTTTATAATTATAGCCTCTACGTAAAACCGCAAGAAATTAATTACTCAATAATAATTAGACTCATCAAATAAACGACATAATATTCAAAGAATGTGAAACAGTGCAAAAGGAACCGTCTCTTGAAGGCTAATTATTTCACAATAACACCAAATTACTTGTGCGTTTAAAATATTTTTGAACGTCAGTTTTCGACAACGCGACGGTGGCGCGCGGCGCGTTCTTTTTTTTCTGACGTCCGAAAAAGCGCGCGAAAGTTTTTGATTGGTTCGTGTTTTTTTTAATTATTCGAGGCTTAAGTGTTATTGTTATTGCATCGGTATGTCATAATTAATTATTTAATATAATATATCACTAAATATTAATTACACAAATAAAATATGATTTATTTAATTTAATTCAGGATTATATTATTTGTAAGTAATTCATCTAACATTTTGAATATTATGTTATTGAAAAAACGTGATCACTGACCTCTAGGAGTGAAAGTTATGTAAGATTTTGGGTTTGGTTTGAATGCATGTTGTTTGTCAATAGGATTAACAAAGCTCACGTTGTGTTGGCACGTTTATTTCCGAACGAATAAGTTCTGCAATCTGCAGACGAAAATAATTATAATAGCGGGATACTATACGAATAGTTTCTGAATAATTAGTATAAATTAATTAAATATTGTTTATTGTGAATAATATTGACGCAATTATACAAATACGAATTTAGTGTTTTTATGTAATTAGTTTGATTTTATAATATGTATAGAGTTTATTTTAACTTGCAGTACTAATGACTACCTATTATTGGGTATATAGTATTTTTCAAGGGATTTAATAAAATCATTTTAATATTTATATTTGTGAAAGTATTGAAATATGTATTAAGAATGATACCTGCTGTGAAAGTGCCCTCCGTTAAAATTTATTTTACTAGCGGTCCGCCCCGGCTTCGCCCGTGATACATATGAAAAATAGATGTTGGTGGATTCTCAGACTTACCCGATATGCACAGAAAATTTCATGAGAATTGGTCTAGCCGTTTTGGAGGAGTATGATATAGACTAACATTGTGACACGGAAATTTTATACCTTTTTATGACGGTGAATTAACATTACATATAAATTTTGTTTGTTTCAGGCGCGAGTGCGAACACCAACATGTCGATCGTAGATTCTTACCGAAGATTCATGGAGAGGAACAGTGGTAAGTTATATTCTATTCATAACAAATCAGAATAATGAAATCTTCTTCATCATTTTTAACTTAAGACACAGGTTTAATATTTAGACGTATGTCTGGTCTTAATTATATACTTCGGTTTATTCAATCGTTATGGTTTGGATGGAAGATAATTATAGTATACAAGTTGTTGTGTTTTGAGTTATTTCAATAAAGAATATAACATGATCATAAAACAATATTCTTTTACGTATATTTTATAAGCCATAGGTCGAGTTGCGTAAAGCTCGTTCCGAAGCTTGATGCAATAATTCTTTAGAGTATTTTTAGTTGAAAATTTTTCAACTCAGGTATTACCTACTTGGTTTATCGCATGTATAATTATACTTATATAGTTTTTGGAGTGGCCCGTTTTAGTGTTGGTACACCATTCATTCGTTTGGTACTTTAAAACTAATCAATACAAGACAAGGCCTTAGAATGTAAATTAAAACAATCCCAAATAATTGAAATAATGATAGAGTATAATAGAAAATAATGATTCACGAAGCGAAGTCACGAGGCTTGCAACATAGTTGTTATGACTGATTGAAATACGAATTTAATCTAGTAACCTAACCTAACCTTACAAATTATATACTAAAACCTTCCTCGATAAACACTTTATCTATTAAAAAAAACCTCATCAAATTATATTGCGTAGTTTTAAAGATTTAAGCATACATAGAAAAGACAGTGACAGTGACTTAGTTTTATACCACCTATTTGGTGACTAGCTACGCCACGCGGTTTCACCCGCGGACGAACCTGCGGACAAAATTAAGTATGAGTTATACTGTGTTATTCTGATGTACATATAAATCATATAAAATCTGTTCTAACCCAAAATTACAAATCGTTGTTATTTACTATTGAGTCTGTAGGCTATAATCTTATATATAAAATTCTCGTGTCACAATGTTAGTCTGCATACTCCTCCGAAACGGGTGGACCGATTCTCATGAAATTTTCTGTGCATATCGGGTAAGTCTGAGAATCGGCCAACATCTATTTTTCATATGTACCACGGGCGAAGCCGGGGCGGACCGCTAGTATTTTATAATAAACTAGGTTACCGCCCGCGGCTTTGCCCGCTTTGTCTCAAACCCAATAAATTATACACTAAAACCTACCTATTTATTAAAAAAAACCGTTCCGTAGTTTTAAAGATTTAAGCATACAAAGGGACATAGGGATATAGGGACAGAAAAAGCGACTTTGTTTTATACTATGTAGTGATAATGATTTTGAAAGGTAATAACATCTGTTAGTGTTACAACATTTTAACTCTAAACGTCCGGATTGATTTTATGGCAATTATTTATGGATTTATCGAGTACTAGAATTACTACTAAATTATCGGTTGGAACACTTTACTGGACATTCCTAGAATCCAACTCGGTTATAGGTTTATCTAAAAGTACCTGTGAAGAACTATAAAAAACTTCTTTAAAATTATATAATAAACGGCTTTTAATTCGCCCCCATTCTAAAAATATGAAGCTAACCTCTTTATACAAGTTATTTATTACACTTGAACAGCTGAACTAGGTTTGTTAATTTCAAAGGATCTTATGAAAGAAAAAAAAAAAGAAAGTCGAGTGCTAGTATAAGGTAAATGAAAACTAAGTCAGCGGAGAAGATGTCTTTATTTTTCAATTTATTAAAGGCTAGTCACCTACCTGCTGCAGGGGCAATATTATTCTAAATAATAATATTATCGGTTGCACGGCAGTTGGAGCAATTTCAGCTGTTCTCTAAATTGCCCCTACTTGCCTCCACACATCACAATTAAGGAGCCAATTAAGGGTGTAATTCCAATATTGCCCCTGCTGCAGGTACCTTAGGGCTTAGTGTGTAGCCGGCTTTAGGGAGTACCTATTAGGACACAATTAAAAACAACAAAAAAATTCAACCATCATTTTTACCATGAGTAAAAAATTATAATCGGTTGCAGCATCTTTCTTAAACAAATAGTATATGAGATGTAAATATTTCTCCATAGTTTAACTTGTTTTCACGAAGCGACACTTCAAATATTTACTAAACACTTATTCATGGTGTTTCAATTATATTTACACTATACTCAAATTCCTCTTAAACATTATGTCAGATTTTACTTGATTTCTGTAGGGGAAATATCGGATATCAAATTCAATAAAATTATTACAAAGCCCTTGCAAATTGACAAGCTTGAAATCACAAAAAATAATGTAAAATCATAATACCTTGACTAAAAAAATATTTTGTGTACAGTTTTTAGCAGAGATCTGCGGATTTTTTTAATTTATGTATCCTTACCTTTTGTTTTTGAGTGATTTTAATTAGTGAGTCATAATTTCATAGCAAATAATATAGGTACATAACATGAAGCATAATATAGGCAAAAATAATTTAATATTTCTATTTTATTAGGATATACTAAGACAAAATTGTACAAAAAATATTATAAAAGTTGTGGTCATCTGCGATTAAAGTAATTATTAATCTAACATGCGACGCTCGTACATTTACATAGATACTTATGTTATTTATAGTATAGAGGAAAACAGAAATTTAATTTTAAACATTGTATTTAGCACCAATTAGTTATTTATTACTCTTAATAATACTATATTAAATAATATTCGCTCGACTCACCTTATCTGAATATGATATTTCTCGACTGTATGAATAATTTATAATTACAAAGTAATTATTATAATAACATCTTCTTTTTGTTTGTTATTTTTGGATACGCACATATTGTTTATCCGATCTGCAAAAAAGACGGAGGTATTGTACCAAAACGGATTTTTTGTTTTAATATGAGAGAGCTATTTTTTATGTTTAAATTATAATAACATGAATAAACCATTTTTTTTTCATTCATAATAAACATTGCCCTTGAAATATATTATATACTAGCGGTCCGCCCCGGCTTCGCCCGTGGTACCTACATGTTTAAACTATCCTATCTCTCAAGTTGGATCGAACTGCACATGGTGTGCGAATTTTATTACAATCGGTTAAGTGGTTTAGGAGTCCATTGAGGACAAACATTGTGACACGAGATTTATACAGGGTGTCCCAAAAAGTAGTGATGAACGAAAGCTGGGAGGTAGAGGACCAAGAGGGCTATCCGAATCACCCCCATGTGTGTTATGCGATTTTTCGTATTTTCGGAGTTATTACATTTTTTTCAATTTTTCATCTTTCGCCGAGTACGATGAGATTTTTATTTATGGTGACGTGAATTATTGCGCTAGATGCTTGATTTTTTTTGTGTGCTAAGCTGAAAGATAGGCCAATTCAGTATGGTAACATTTACTATCGTTAGATCTTCGAATGGAATAAAAAAAAGAATTAAATGCCAAGAAAGATAAAATTACCCAGTATGTTCATAACTTCAAGGGCCCATAAAAAAATAAAATCACATAAAAAAGATTTTCCATTTGGCTTTTAAAAACTTGCTCTATCGATCAGGTAGCTACCCTAAAAATTTAATTTTATTATTCTGAAGGCTTCAATCGAAAAATTGAAATCTAAATGTGGTAAGTGGAAAATTTGTATTAACATGATGATCATTAAAACCAGTAAATAGGTGTTAAATTACCAGAATTTTTTTAAAATAGCCCCGCTGTTGCTCAATGCAAGTGCGACATCACTGTAAAAAGTTGTCTTTTTAATGTCTGAATGCTCTTTTATCATTTTTAATAGTTTCTTCTGCAACTATGAATTTCCGGGTTATTTCGTCCAAATTGTGGCATTCTCTCAAGTGGCCGAGGTCTTATTAGTATCCCCATTAAAACAAATCAATGGGGTTTAGGTCGAGGGACCGTGGAGGCCAGGCTTTAAAGCAGGCATCACCGGCGCATGCGCAGGCTGCAACGACCAATCTATCTTTCAGAGTATTTTTGCCCTTTAGCCTGGCCTCCACGGTCTCCGGACATAAACCCTATTGAATTTTTTCCGTGGGATATGACGTGGAAATACTACAAAGACGAGAGACTGCCACAATTTGGACGAAATACCCGGAAATTCATAGTTGCAGAAGAAACCATTAAAAATGATAAAAGAGCATTCAGACATTAAACAGACAACTTTTGTACGGTGATGTCGCACTTGCATTCAGCAACAGCGGGGCTATTTTAAAAAAATTCTGGTAATTTAACACCTATTTATTGGTTTTAATGATCATCATGTTAATGCAAATTTTCCACTTACCACATTTAGATTTCAATTTTTCGATTGAAGCCTTCAGAATAATTAAATTAAATTTTTAGGGTAGCTACCTGATCGATAGAGCAAGTTTTTAAAAGCCAAATGGAAAACCTTTTTCATGTGATTTTATTTTTTTATGGGCCCTTGAAGTTATGAACATACTGGGTAATTTTATCTTTCTTGGCATTTAATTCTTTTTTTTTATTCCATTCGAAGATCTAACGATAGTAAATGTTACCATGCTGAATTGGCCTATCTTTCAGCTTAGCACACAAAAAAAATCAAGCATCTAGCGCAATAATTCACGTCACCATAAATAAAAATCTCATCGTACTCGGCGATAGATGAAAAATTGAAAAAAATGTAATTACTCCGAAAATACGAAAATTCGCATAACATACATGGGGGTGATTCGGATAGCCCTCTAAGTCCTCTACCTACCAGCTTCAGTATATCACTACTTTTTGGGACAGCCTGTATATATTAAGATTTTTTAAAACTGTTTACAAATACGTTTAAGTTAGCTAATTACTAGTTATTAGCTAATTTTAATCTGTACTAGCTTACCGCCCGGGGCTTCGACAGCTTTGTCTAAAACCTAATAAATTATACACTAAAACCTATTCCTCTTGAATTACTCTATCTATTAAAAAAAATTGGTTGTCTGTAAAGTCGGTTTACTGCCGATAGTTGAACGTGACAACGTCCGATTGTGCTTCTTTGTCGCTCGTTCCGCGCTCTCGCTTGCACTTCAAGCCTACATGGAACGCCTCAGAGCGAGGTAACGCCGTATGAGTCATGTTTTTTCGTGCGTGCAGCCGGCTCTATCGAATTATAAGACGTTGTCACGTCAAAAAACGCATCAAAATCCTAAAAAGTTTTAAAGATTTCAGCATACAAAGGGACAAAGAGACAGAGAAAGCGACTTTGTTTTACCTATACTATGTTATAGAGAAGTAGTTGCCCCGGCAGTCGGTTTTCTGACCTATTGCCCCCTTTTCATGCCCCCTATCCGCAACTTCGTACCTATCGCACATATTTCACAATAAAAGGTTACCTATGTTCTTTCTCAGGGTCTAAAGATTATCTGTGCCGAATTTCATCAAAATCGGTCCAGTAGTTTATGCGTGAAAACCATACATACAAACCTTTCCTCTTTATAATATTAGTATAGATTAATATTTACTTATTTACCTAATACATAAAGGTTGAAATTTGCCAATAACTTTTTACTTGCCAATAATTATACAATCGAGAAGACCCACGCCCAAAAATAGTTGTTTATTATTTTTTAAAGCTAATGTAATATTATGTTTATGTATCTTGAATCATAACCTGTTTTACTAAAAGACCCGCTTTTCAAAGTCACCCGCTTAACACTGTCGACCATTTTAAATACCTAGGCTTTGTTATATCTAACAAGTAACAACGGTACCATTGATGCAGACGTGACCAACCGCATCAACACTGGCTGGATGAAGTGGAGGGAACTGTCCGGCGTACTCTGTGACAACAGGATGTCGGTGCGTGTGAAAGGGAAGGCATACAAAACAGCGATCCGCCCAGCTCTCATTTACGGTAGTGAATGCTGGCCTAAAACAGGCATAAAACAGGCCCATGCGACAAAAATACACGCAGCGGAAATGAGGATGCTCAGATGGGCTGGAGGTGTTACCCTTGCCGACAAAGTGAGAAACACTCATATCCGTGGTAGCTTCAAGATAAGACCAATAGAAGAGAAGCTGTCGGAAAGACGTCTCCAATGGTATGGCCACGTGATGAGAAGACCTGAAGAGCACATGACCAAGCGAGTCTTGGCCATAGATTCTGGACCGAAAAAGCGAGGTAGACCCCTACAAACTTGGATGTCTGTTATCACCAAAGACCTGAAGAAAGCTCAAGTAAATGATTCGACGACCCGGAATCGATGTCTGGCGAAGAATGACGAGGAGAGCCGACCCCAAGTGAACTGGGATAAGGCTAGGCACAGTAGTAGTAGTAGTATAACCTGTTTTACTAAAATAACATTTTTGTTAGTATAATAACTGACATATGCAATTTTCCGTTTTCCTTATTGTGTTTGAAATGAAAAACACATTAAAAGACAATGACCTTTGCATAAAAAGTATATAATGAGTTTAAATGTCGGCTAATTGATAACTATTGATTCGATAATTAATACTAGTTGTGCCCCGCGGTTTTACCCGCAGTGCTCCGCTCCTGTTGGTCTTAGCGTGATGATATATAGCTTCTTCTTCTTCTGATATATAGTCTTCCTCGATAAATGGGCTATCTAACACCGAAAGAATTTTTCAAATTTTATTTTTATTTTATTTACAAAAAAGGACCAATAGTTGCCGAGATTAGCGCGTTCAACAAACAAATAAACTCTTCAGTTTTATAATATTAGTATAGATTATTTCCTATTTATGCTTCATTTTTAGTGGAATATTTTAAAGTTAAAATCCGTATAGAATAATTTGTTGAAATTAAGAATTCATAGGCATTAAATGAATAATAATAGTTTTTGTTAACGACAGGAATTTTTTTTGGTCTACTAAAATTATGTGGATGTTTTCTCGTAAAATTATTAACGGATTTGCCTGAAATTTTGAATGCAGATAGATTATGAAATAACTAAATCTTTTGTTAGTAACATATAACTATAGTATTTATATCAAATGATTCTTAATAGGTTTTCAAAATATCTTGGAAAAACAAAAATGTTTTCAGGAAGTTCAGATTTATACGATTCGAATTCGTACCGTGGTATTTGCCCATCTTTTATGTACCAGTTACCACCAAATACTAAACTATTTGCTGTAGTTTAACATCTATATATACGTCACTGAAAACACTGAGTAGATTTCAGACAGGACTAAAAGGCCGGGTAACTCCCGAAGGCCCCATTTCTGAGATGATTGGAAACCCACTGTATTTCAACTTGACAAAATATCATGTAATATACGTTAATTAAACAAACTTATAGATTTTCACACTACACTAATGTTTTCTTAATCGATTATCAGTTAACTTATTCGTAAAGATCCGGAGTCAATAAACCTACACAAAATATTTATAAATACTAGCTTTCCGACCGCGGCTTCGCCCGCGTTTTCAAAGAAAAACCCGCATAGTTCCCGTTCCCGTGGGATTTTCGGGATAAAACCTATCCTATAATTATGTCAATCCAAGTAACCCTCTATATGTGTGCTTAATTTCATTGTAATCAGTTCAGTAGTATTTGCGTGAAAGAGTAACAAACACACACATACACATCCTCACAAACATTCGCATTTATAATATTAGTAGGATTATAAAACGAGTTGACACATAACTTTAGCAACGGGATGATATAACACATAACCTTTTAACATAAAATATAATAAACTAGAGGTCCGCCCCGGCTTCGCCCGTGGCGGACCGAAATAAAAGGTAGCCTATGTCCTTTCTCGGGTATCAAAATATCTCCATACCAAATTTCATGCAAATTGGTTCAGTAGTTTAGGCGTAATTGAGTAACAGACAGACAGACAGAGTTACTTTCGCATTTATAATATTAGTATGGATTTAATCGTTTGTCTTTTTTTAACTGAGATCGAATTTTCTAGCCGAATAGGTTCCGTGTACAAAAGTTCCATTCTATTGTGTTTTAAAAACAAGTTTGGAAATTTACAACTTTAAAACAGAATTAAATGATGTTATATGTATCGTTTATTTGGCGTTAGTTAAATAAGAAGTATGTAGGACTATAAATAAAAAAGTATTCATTTTGAAGTGATTATTTTTCTTTGATTTCTTTCCATTTAATTATTTTCATGTTAAGGTAATTTTTAAGTTTTAAATGTATTCTCATTTAAAAGTTAAACTTAAAATTCTTTAAACCTATGTGAATAATTTTCCTGTACATTTCCTTTACATCTAATTATCTGTATCGTAATATCAAGTTAATACTGTTTTTCTTCGTGTACAACAGATTATCATATACATGCTAAGATATCCCCATATAAAACACATTTTAACATGAAGGTTAGTTCCAAGGTTTTTGAAATTATGGGATTTGGTAACCGATGTTGCAATTTGTAAATACATATATATCGATTTATATTTATACTAGATTTCCGCCCGCGGCTTCGCCCGCGTTTTCAAAGGAAAACCCGCATAGTTCCCGTTCCCGTGGGATTTCCGGGATAAAACCTATCCCATGTGTTAATCCAAGTTACCCTCTATATGTGTGCTAAATTTCATTGTAATCGGTTCTGTAGTTTTTTCGTGAAAGAGTAACAAACATCCATACATCCATACATCCATACATCCATACAAACTTTCGCTTTTATAATATATATATTTATATTGCTTATAAATTATAATTTTAATAGTTATTGCGATGTTTATATCTATAAATTTTTAATATCTTTGGATTTATGTAGTTGTGCATTTATCGTTTTTTGTTTAGTTTTAAAAATGTATTTTTTATTTAAGTGCCTATGAAATGTGGCATGAATGTATTTTTTATACCCAAAGTATAATAATATTATGTATGTATGCTGTAAACAGACATAGAATCGTTAATTAACCTCATAAATAGTGTTTTTAACCCAAGAATTGCTATAAAAGCTAAGATTTTTTTCTGTATTTATGAAGGCAAAAAATTTGTTTTGATCCATGTTAAATAATTTAATTTGGAGCATTCACTTCACGATAGAGAAGAATTTGTAGAAAGCCATTATATTGCTATGATAATGTCGTTAAAATTGAATTAATTGAGAAGTGTCTCAATAATAACCAAGTAATTAGCAGGACGATTAATTTATAGTGTGAATTTTGTTTACACATATAAGTATACAAATTTTAATTGATAATTTAAAAAGACAAATATACGTATACAAAAAAATCAAAACATAATATTCTGAATTGAGTATAGTTTCAAGTTAATATTATAAATTAGGAGATTATGCATTCACATATCCTTCATCCTTTTAATAAATGTAGGTATTAAACTTGTAATTAATACATATTTATTTTTCACGATTACATGAGAACAAATCTAAGAAACCTACCTACCTACCTACTAAGACTCTACCTGCTAAGAATCAAATATTTAATGACATCAAAGTTGACTGATCTGAGGTGAGAATAAACACGTGTGGCTTTACCTTTGAAAAACACAGGTACATACATTTTGTATACTACTAAAAATATTGTTGAAAATACACTCCGTTGAAAATTAATATCCTATACGACTAGACCACGCATACACTTGCATGGTATACCTACTAAACATACACTGTACACTATACACAAGTATTCTATTAATTCAAACAAATTTTGTGTGAAATTGAAGTTTGTGAATTTAAATTGAATGAAAGAATACTATTTTATGTGAAGGACTTACAAAATTTTCGCGTGGTATAATATAGTTAAACGTAAGATATTTGATTATACAGGGTGTCCCACTGTTGGTATACTAAGCTCAAAGGAGGTTATAGTTTTGCATACGCTGAGTACGTAAAAAATACTTATAAAATTCCAGACGTATTTTTTTCAAATAGATGAAGTCTTAAAACTCTTGGTGTACAGTGTACACCCCTAACAAGCGACCCGCCCAGCTTTGCCACCAGCACGTGAACTATCGTTTAAGATTATGTTTTCACAGACAAAATGCTCACATTAGCGAAGCGATATGCCGGCTGCGCGAAGCCAGAGAAGAAAACATGGTTTTTCAGGAAAAATTTAGCAAAAAATTTTTGACGTAATTTTGTTGTTTAAGTATTTTTTTCATGATCAGTGTATGCAAAACTACAAGTCCCTTCGCGCTTAGTAGGTATACCAATAGTGGGACACCCTGTATAGTAAGATATGTTTATCGACAATGTATAGATACTATAATATAATTTGTAAGAAGTAAAACTTGTTACACTTACATTTGTTTCTATTATGGATTTTCTTGATAACACGTAATACGATATGAGGAAATACCTCAGATAAATATACATACCAATGTAATCTTTGCATTATACTAAGATTATACCATTATTAATAGCTAGCAATAGAGTAATATATTGAAATAATTCATGATGTTTCATTTTTCCCTTTTAATTTTATCTCTTTTGTTGTAATCTAGCCTGCTGAACTTACTTACTTACTTACTTCATCGGCGCAACAACCCAAAGAGGATCTTGGCCTCCGACACCAAAAGTTTCCAGGTTTCACGCCTTAGCGCCCTGGTGTTGAGGTCTTCTACTTGAAAGATGTCCAGCCCCCCTATGCAAGTGGCTTTCTGTTAGCGTAGCGTTCAATAGAATAGACTACGAATGTATGAGATTGACGTAAGCTGTAGATACGCGTCAATCTCATACATTCGTAGTCTATTCTATTGAACGCTACGCTAACAGACAGCAACTTGCATAGGGGGGCAGATCTTTTTGGACTTCGTCTTTCCAACAGTGACGAGGTCGGCCGACGGGTCGCCTACCGATCGGCTTGCTCATGTACACCCTCTTCGCAGCGCGATCGTTTGGCATCCTGAACTACAATAATAATTATAAAAAGCATAGCAAAGCTGTATATAAGAGATGTCTCAATATAGTTTTATGTATAAAGCATTGTTTGAATTCATTATTTAATGTCATTGACAATTAATTTAATATTTTAATTAGTTTATCTATTCCTTTCTTGACATTTATTTTAATCTGCAGGAAATAAATTTTGTTTGTGTCGTCGTGTGACGTCGTAGTCTTTTTTAGGGTTCCGAACCTCAAAAGGAAAAAAACGGAACCCTTAAATGATCACTTTGTTGTCCATCTGTCTGACAGGCAACACCCTTTTTCCGAGTAACGCGTGGAGGTAGAAAGCTGAAATTGAAATCGAATTATTCTGTCTACATAGTCCCTTGATGTTGTGAACAAATCAAACTTATAAGCCAACGCAATCAAACGATTTAGCTGCCGTTTATGCTGCAAATTATCGCAAATTTCGACATTCGCAAGGGAATCAAAACCTACATTGTACTTCCCGTGAACACAGAATCTCAAATTTGGTAAGCACAGATGGAGAAAAATTATTAAAACATATATTTTAGAGTTATAACATAATAAAAAGTATGTTTTGTTCGGAGCCCTCGGTGCGCGAGACTGACTCGCACTTTGCCGGTTTTATTTTTTTTTATTTAAAATGCTGAATCAATCGTAATAGGTAATATTATGTAAATTAACTATTGTGCATGATGTAACCTTTTATTTATTTTTTATTACGCATAAATAGATTCAATATTGATTCGATGGTCTTTGAAATAAGTTAAATTTAAGGAAAATTTGTCTCTGCTTATCCCATAAATTCTTGAGCTACTTATATAATTGAAAAATGTTTCCAATGCACTTTCCTCTGTTCTACAATTTACAAAAAAGTTTTCATAAAACACGCTATTTTTACATAGATAAGTATTGTATTATTACATACTTACATATAAATACTTCGCACAAAATTCAGGTTCGGCCTATTGTAAGTCTTGGCTTAAATTTTCCATAGAATTTGCGTTTTAAATCCCTTAATTTATAAAACTTACATAATGATAGAAAAATAATTGTGTTAACCGGTTTTATTACCGGTTTGGTGATGTTTCTGGACTATTCTATTATTGTTTCTACAGATTATAAATAATTAAAATATATAATGATAATACCAGTTTTGAAATATTTTTACAAAATACTATAGTAATAAACAACTTTGACTTACAAAATCGCAGGTCATAAATTTTAACGGCTCGATGCATATTCAAAAATAATTAACTTCGATTCGATTATGAATGCAAAAAATTGAAGTCAAAATAAATTTTGTTAAGAAAAATATATTCATAAGCAAGGAAATAACCGGAAGGAAGTTAGCGCGGAAAGTTTATTTTTTTTAATTATTAATGGTAACGCCAATATAATTAAAATAGTAAATGTAGAAATTAAACGTTTATTATTTGTGTGGTGTGTTCCTTCATCCTTCCCTACATACGAGCACAACCAATCATCGCGTGGTCACTAACCACGTGACACGTCCAATAAGACGTGAACGCGACGTTCGTGTCGCTGGAGTCAGTCGGGTTCGCTCCGTTCCTTCGCGAGGTTCGGGACTCGGCCACCGCCGGAGAGCTTCCACGAGGCTCTCTAGATCATCAGGCATTGTGCCCTTGTAACACCACCGGGGTATCCCGTGCCCCGGCCCTTGGTCGCGCTCACCGCCGCGTGTGTGTTTGTGTGGAGTGTGGGACTGGACGCCGTTCTTGCCCGCCGCGAGCTGGAGGACCCTGACCGCGTGGCGGCGCGTGTGTTCTGGACGCTACTCCCTCCGACGAGGTACGTGCCGTGTGTATCCTGTCTATCCCTCTTTGCTAACACCACGTAGATCTAAATACAGTCCACTTTCATATCGAAGAATATATTTACGTATATTTTTATATTGGCGCGACCATTGAGTGGTCACTTCGAGCCGGATAATACCTGATGATTCCACCGCCCTTATTAGGATACTCATTGTGTAGGACCTAATAAGCGATTAGTAGTATCTTCAATGCGAAATACTATTTAATATACCGCATATAATAGAACGACAATGCGTCTTCTACTATTCATATAAAATATATTTTAAACCCGCCCTTATTAGGATACTCATTGTAGGCCCTAATAAGCGATTTAATAGTACATTCATTGTGAAATAACTATAATATACCGCATAGATCGACATTGCGTCATCTATTATTTTTTGCTTAAAATATATTTTATTCCGCCCGTAACATTAAGTTACGCGTATATTATTATTAAAATAGTTAATTAAAACTATATTCATATCGTTTATCCGCAGTTATAACGCTAAAATCATTATAAATCGAACATATTTCATCATATTTATTTACCCGCTACCCGCACTCGAAATTTATAACGTTATCTAGGTCATTCCGCGATCCGCTGTTATAATCCGACCATATTGAAAATTCATACTCGGTTCATATTACGCTTGCGTCGCTGACCTACTTTATTTAGTCGTATTACTTGTTATTGTAACTTGTATTGTAACATTCTCTGTTTGAATATATACTTTTGTTATTAAAAATGCCGCCTAAGAAAATGACTAAGTTACCTGATAGTGACGCTTCGGATGTTAATGATTCGGAAGATATAAATGATTCGCAGTTATCCATGTTATTAGCTAAACGCGAAATTATATTCGAAATGGTGCAAAGAATTTATGATTTGTCTTTGAACATTCAAAACAACGCTGCGCTTATGGAAAGTTTCCTTGACGAGTCCGCGCAGGTAGAATCATTACGCGATGATTATAAACAGTGTTTAGACGAATACAATACTCGCTTATTATTATTAACACCTACCGCGAAACCTGATTATAAAAGCCTCGTTGCATTCGAGTCTTTATATAGCAGGATTAAAAGAATTAAATCGCAATATTCGCAACCAAGTCCGTCACACGGAGATATTAATAATTTGCATAAAAATAGGCCTAAATTACCGCCTATCGAATTAGTACCATTTTCGGGTGATATTCGCTCATTTCCGCTGTTTCTTTCGAATTTTGAATCAGTTGTTCATAACAATCCCGGCCTTACAGATGCCGAGCGTTTATATTATTTACTAGGTAAATTAACGGGGAAGGCCACAACTGTTATAGCTGGTATAACCCCCTCCGCTGAAAATTATAATTTAATATTACAAACTTTAAAAGATAAATATGATGATAAACGTATGTTGGTTTCCGCGTATTTAAATCAAATGTTTGATTTTAAACCTTTGCATTCTCCGTCCGCAACAAACTTTGATTTATTTACAGATAACTTTGTTAGCGCAGTGCGCGCCTTACAAAATATAAAGTTAGATAATATTACAGATTTAATGATTGTTCATATCGCGTTGAAGAAGTTAGATTCAGATACTGTTCGCGCTTTCGAGACAAAGTTTGGTAGTGAAATGCCTACTTTTGATAATTTAGTTCAATTTATTCAAACTCGTGCGAAGGTATTAGAACGCATTCATCCTTCCACAAATTCGGGAATAAATAAACCGCCTCGAAAGTATAATAATTATAACCGCAGTTCAAATAATATCTCGTCTGCTCCTCCTAAGTATCAGTCTTACGTAACAACCGCTGATTCCGCATATAGTTGTCTTTGTACAAATATTACGCATCAAAATTTATATAAATGTTCGAGTTTTCATAAAATGAGTCCGCAGGAACGTTTGAAATGCGTAAAGGATAGAAACGCGTGTATAAATTGTCTCAGTATAAAACATCGAGTTTCTAGTTGTTCGTCGTATTCTGGCTGTCGCGTTTGTAAATTAAAACATCATACGATGTTACATTTGAAACGCGAATCGTCCATTCCCGCGCCTGCGTCTCACCCCCCGCCGCGCAGCACACCGCCGTTGCCTGCGCCGTCCGCGTCGGGCGAGTGCGTCCGCTCCGACATTGCGCTATGTACCGCTAGCTATACAGCTGATACTGATAACGCATTTCAATGCAACGCGCCCGCGAATAAACAATGTACTATTTTATTATCAACCGCTGAAGTCGTATCTTATAATTGTAAAGGCGAACGGCTTGTTATTCGCGCGCTTTTAGATTCCGCTTCGCAAAGTCACTTCATTACGAATGAATGTTGTGAACGTTTAGGTATTAAACCGCAGAAAACCGAACGTACTATTATTAAGGGGTTCGGTGGTTCAGAAAAAATTATAAATAGTAATTCCGTAAATATAAAATTTTATTCGCGTCTTGACAACAACATATCTTTTAATATTTCACCGCTAGTTGTTGATCATGTTACGGATTTATTACCTACCGCTGTTATAGACACTTCTGTCTTATCGAATATTTCGCATTTACCGCTCGCAGATGAGAGTTTTGGTACGCCAAATAAAATCGATTTATTAATCGGTGCTTCTCTGTTCCCTCATCTGCTTCTCCCCGACGTAGTTCATGAATCTCGTGACTCGTCGGCGCCCGCTGCATTGCGCACGGTGTTAGGCTATGTAATAATGGGTTCAGTACCCACCATACCTAACATACATAAACCGCCCTTGACGTGTTGTCACGTTCAAGAGACCGCCGCTATTGACTCATTAGTCAGGCGTTTCTGGGAGCTCGAGGAGCTTCCTACCGCACCGCCCGTTCAACATCCCGATGATGTTGAATGTAAAGAATATTATAAATTAACTACAACCCGCGACCCCGTGAGTGGTAGATATATTGTTTCGCTTCCATTTAAGGATGATTTCTACACTCTCGGTGACTCATTTAATATTGCCCGCAAAACGTTTCATGTGCCTCGAAAGAAAGCTTCAAGCTTCACCTAAATTAAGGTTGGCATATGATGACGTCATAAAAGATTATCTAACGAAAAAATTATATTTCACCCGCGCCTCCGTATGATCCGCGTGACCCTACACCTATTTATATTATACCGCATCACGCTGTTCTGCGAGAGGATAAATCGTCGACTAAGCTGCGCATGGTTTTAGATGCTAGCATGCCAACTTCTGAAAGCCAGCGTTCATTGAATGACCTTCTGCATGTTGGATCGAATTTACAAGGCAATTTGTTTACAATAATTTTAGGTTTTCGTCTCCACGCGATTGCCATGACCGCCGATTGCCGCCAACAATTCCTGCAGATATTCGTGCGTGAGTTTGATCGTCGTTTTCAATGTTTTTTATATCGTTTCAGCCCGCAGGATCCGCTGCTTCTTTATCAATTTAATCGAGTTTGTTTCGGCATCAAGTCTAGTCCTTATCATGCACTGCGCACGGTAAGACGGCTCATAGAAGATGACGGCGCGAAATATCTGCTCGCGAGTAGCATTGCGTCTTCCTCGTTGTATATGGATGATATCGCCTTCTCTATTCCCACGGAATGTGAAGCAGTTTCCGCGTCGCAGCAGCTCATCGATTTGTTTAAGGGAGCTCAGTGGGATCTAGTTAAATGGAATAGTAGTAGTAAAAATGTGTTAGATAATCTTCCCGCTTCGCACAAACTTTTACCCTCCGCGGTGGAGTTTGATAAGACCGTGCAACATAAATTACTTGGTCTGCATTGGTCTACTGTTCATAATTGTTTTTTATTTTAAAATTACCGCTCCCGCCGATGTGATGTGCACTAAGCACTCCATCTTGTCAATTACCGCCCGTCTGTGGGACATGATGGGCTTCGCTGCTCCCACAGTCGTGTATAACATCCCATCAGATAATTTCTACCATGTTTCTGGTATTGAAAATCCCGCTGACGTTCTTTCGCGTGGCATTATGCCACAAAATCTCGTACCGCACCCTCTGTGGTTCCACGGACCCCAGTGGGCTCGTTCGGACCCATCTGAATGGCCTCTTAGGAGTCTCGATGGTGAGTCTATTGCAGACATTCCCGAACGAAAATTATTAGCACACACTGTGTGCCCGCCTATAAAGCATTGCGCTTTATACGATACCGCCCTACGATAGGTTCCTTATATTATTAACCCGCCGCGGTGTTATGATGACCGTAGAGGAACCTAATTTCGCTGAGAATAAAATTATTCCCGCCCTGCAAAATAAATATTTTGCAGAGGAGTATTATAATATACTCTTTTATAAATTTTATTCGCAGGCTCTCAACCGCTTGAGGCCTTTTATTCGCAACAGACTTATCCTCATCGGACGTCTAAGCGATTCCGCCCTGGAATATGCACATAAGCATCCAGTGATATTACCGCGCAATGATCACAAAATTATCATGATCATTGACTATTATCATATTAAATATATGAATACCATAACGCATTTGTTTCGTGTTATTTTAATTACCGCGCTTTTACTAGCATTACCCGCGCCTCAAGTCAAATCTGATCACGTCAGTTTGCTTGATAGGCATTCGCTACTGGACAAGTTAGTTCAGTCGTTTTGGAAACGTTGGAGATTGGAATACTTACACGGTTTGCAGGTTAGGCAGAAATGGAATACGCCTTCCACACCTATTACTCCTGGAACGGTCGTGGTTGTGATAAATTATAATACACCGCCCCTAACCTGGCGTTTAGCCGTCGTAGAGAAAGTACATCCTTCAAAGGACGACGTCGCGCGCGTTTGTACAGTTAGAACCGCTAAGGGAACTTACCTTCGCCCGGTCGTTCGTTTATGTCCGCTTCCAAGACAATAGTTATATCGCATTAAGTATATTACCGCAGTTAGTTAAGTTTAATTTTAAGTTTTGCACCGCTTTCGTTTATAATTTCTTAGTTATAATACCGCCGTGACTTTAGGAATTTTTTTATACCCCGCTCGCTTTACGCGATCCTAGAGTCATAGAATTTGTTAGTTGTAATACCGCCGTGACTTTAGGAATTTATATACCCCGCTCGCATTACGCGATCCTAGAGTCATAGAATTTGTTAGTTATATTTCCGCCGTGACTTTTAGGATTTTTTATTATCCCGCTCGCATTTTGCGCTCCTAGAGCCATAGAACTTGTTATTTATATTACCGCCGTGGCTCTTAGGACTTTTATCAACCCGCGCGCATTATGCGATCCTAGAGTCATAGTTTTTCGCTGTACCTTATGATTGGTTTTAAATGGTGACCCATTTAGGGCGGGTGGATATGGTAACGCCAATATAATTAAAATAGTAAATGTAGAAATTAAACGTTTATTATTTGTGTGGTGTGTTCCTTCATCCTTCCCTACATACGAGCACAACCAATCATCGCGTGGTCACTAACCACGTGACACGTCCAATAAGACGTGAACGCGACGTTCGTGTCGCTGGAGTCAGTCGGGTTCGCTCCGTTCCTTCGCGAGGTTCGGGACTCGGCCACCGCCGGAGAGCTTCCACGAGGCTCTCTAGATCATCAGGCATTGTGCCCTTGTAACACCACCGGGGTATCCCGTGCCCCGGCCCTTGGTCGCGCTCACCGCCGCGTGTGTGTTTGTGTGGAGTGTGGGACTGGACGCCGTTCTTGCCCGCCGCGAGCTGGAGGACCCTGACCGCGTGGCGGCGCGTGTGTTCTGGACGCTACTCCCTCCGACGAGGTACGTGCCGTGTGTATCCTGTCTATCCCTCTTTGCTAACACCACGTAGATCTAAATACAGTCCACTTTCATATCGAAGAATATATTTACGTATATTTTTATATTGGCGCGACCAATTAATATCTCAAAAAATTGCTCCTTAAATGCTCCATCAGAATCTGTAATTGCTCCACTTCTATAATTATTAGTTTATTTATAATTAATTTAAAAAAAAATCCAAATACTGAAAACTTGATTTCCCTATAGAATGAAAAATATTCACTTTTCATAGAAAATTTTTTTGCAAAAAAATTGCTCCCGATTTGCTCTATCAATTACAAAAAAAAAATTATTTAATTTTGATAATTTTTACAATAATTAACTGAAAAACTATGTTTGCATAGTAAACTACTGCGCTGTGACATCAACAATTAAATTAAATTTATTTATTTTCTCATCACAAATGCACAATCAACACATACATTGTTAATCTATATATCTTATTGTCGTTGCGACGCATAACTCATAAGGGTCATAGGTATTTACACGTATCAGCACTGCAGCGATATCTATTAAGACCTTAATGTTTATGTTTTCTTATTTATATTATTTACTAGATTTCCGCCCGCGGCTTCGCCCGCGCAGTCAAAGAAAAGCCCTCATAGTTCCCGTTCCCGTGAGATTTCCGGGATTGCGTCATTTTCTCGAGATAGCCTATGTCCTTTCTCGGGTATCAAAATATCTCCATACCAAATTTCATGAAAATTGGTTCAGTAGTTTAGGCGTGATTGAGTAACAGACAGACAGACAGAGTTACTTTCGCATTTATAATATTAGTGTGGATAGTGATTGAGTCAACAATTGAATAACAAGTGTAAGTACTATTTTATTCAATAATAATGAACAATTAATAAATATTTCTACTGTCAATCATCATCAAAGTATTGAATTGGTATTAATAATTGAATTTGAATTTCTGTTTACTATAAGAAAAATTAATATGCACTTTTTATTTCAGGGTGTGAAGGGATTCAGTAAAGGAGTTTTAAATTATTGAAGAGTGGTAATTATTTAGAAGTAGGGTTCGCGAAAAAAATTGAGCCCTACTTTTATATAATCACCTGAAAATTTTTCACTAGAGTATAATTAATAATTCTTTATAATTATATAAAGAATTATTTTTGACAATAAGTTTTACATAAAAATTTTACTTATTACATAAATTAATTATTGAGTTTCATCTAGCAAAAGTTGAAAGAAACAGATATTATTATGTATTTAAAATTATTCTTATCATAGGTATGTTTATAAACATTTCCCTACCCATCCCTAAACTCGCATATTACGTTTATTCGTATTATTAAAACTTCAAGTAATTTTTAATTAATTTGTGTTTCAGTCGCTTGTTTCATCTTTCGGTGTCAAGTTGCTATCGTTTGCGGGAACTATGCGGGTTTTCCTTTGAAAACGCGGGCGAAGCGGCGGGCAGAAATCTAGTAAATAATATAAATAAGAAAACATAAACATTAAGGTCTACAGATGTCGCTGCAGTGCTGATACATGTAAATATGGCCCTTATGCGTCGCAACAGCAATAATTGATGACGTCACAGCGCAGTAGTTTACTATGTAAACATAGTTTTTCAGTCAACTATTGTAAAAATTATCAAAATTAAATAATTTTTTTTTGTAATTGATAGAGCAAATCGGGAGCAATTTTTTTGCAAAAAAATTTTTTATGTAAAGTGAATATTTTTCATTCTATAGGGAAATCAAGTTTTCAGTATGTTCATTTTTTTAAAAATTAATTATAAATAAACTAATAATTATAGAAGTGGAGCAATTACAGATTCTGATGGAGCATTTAAGGAGCAATTTTTTGAGATATTAATAATTAAAAAAAATAAACTTTCCGCGCTAACTTCCTTTCGGTAAGGAAATACCATTGAAAAATGACTACGACGTAAAAAAGCGTTTGAAAAGGGTCCTGATTTGCATATTCAAAAATAGACTTTAATAGATAGTAGGAAAATCCAATTTAGTATAACAGAACGAGATAGAAATAATATTATTGTAGTTCATAGTTAATTGGTCGTTACGTATTCTACGATACAATGCACTTTAGTATCTTCGTGTATCGAATGTAAATTATTTATATTGTAATGGTAACACCGTTGTATAGCTTTGATTTTTATTTTATGATAAAGGAAATAAGCTGTAAATATCGCACATCTCACAAAATGATTAACATACTGTTGTATATTTTATTAATATCAAAAAAAAAGTATGAACTCCCATGTGTGGTAAGGGGCAGATGCATTATACATACATCTGTTTCACTGATCGATTTTCTTTAGGGACAAGTAGGTGATCAGCCTTCTGTGTCCTGTCAGACCGAGACATTTTTTTTCTTCGTTTCCACCGGGAATCGAACCCAGGACCCCTTGGTTCTACGTTCTTGCGTCAACCACTGAACCAAGGAGATGGCTAAATTTATTAATTATTATTATTCATATCATAAGGTAGGTATATATTAAACATCAAGTTTCAGGTCTTGGGAAATTCTCAATTGGGATGGTAAGATTATATAATATACTAGCTGTTGCCCGCAGCTTCGCTTGCGTGGAAAAGATTTATTTTCATGGTATAAGTTTTCATCCCCTATTTTATCCCCTTAGGGGATGAATTTTCTAAAATCCTTTCTTAGGGGACACCTACGTTTCAGCCCGATACGTCCAGAGGTTTGGGCTGTGCGTTGATAGATCACTATATCAGTCACCTTTGAGTTTTATATATATAGTTATATACCTATTTAATGTAATTTGTTATGTATATGGTTTGACCGTCTAACTTCGTAGTAGTACCACAGTATTACAATATTATAGGAAATATTGTAATACTGTGGTAGTACCTAATGTAACTCAGAAATGCCACTTGGATCCGTGAAGTGATAAATCTATGTAGTATGTACCTATTTTGATAAAATTGGACTATGTTACCGAAGGCAAAACATTTTTTATCAAGCTCTCAAATAGGGAATAATGTTTATTGACGATTAAAATAAACGATAAAGCTAGATTTATTGTTTTTTATTAAGTATAATATTAATTATTAATATGAAACATAATCATCACATGGTAATTGTAAAACGTCAAGTATCGAGAAAAATCATTTAAGTATTATAGCCCTTGATTTGTATAATAAATTCAGCGCTAGAGTGTGAGCCGATGGTTCATTAATAAATAACTACCTGTGCCCCGCGGTTCTACCCGCATTGCTCCGCTCCTGTTGGTCTTAGCGTGATGATATAATATTATAGCCTATAGCCTTCCTCGTTAGTTTTACTATCGATCAGTGAAATAATTTTTCAAATCAGATCCGTGGTTCCCGTAATAAGTTCAAGCAAACATATAAACTCAATGACTCTATTATAAGTCTGTGGCCAACGTATAAAAATGGCAATTGTAACAGACGCCTATAGAATCGGAAAGATCTAGAATATGGGTTATTAATCAATTATCTCACACGTCAATTTCATTGTTTCAAAGAATCTGAAAACAAATAAACAAATTAACTTGCATTATTATAATTGCGACTCAACATTTACAAGACGTAGAATAATATATATTGTACACTAGCGGTCCGCCCCGGCTTCGCCCGTGGTACATAATATTTACGTTTTCTCTACATAAAAACCATCCTCGTACTTCAAGGAATATAATAAAAAAAGAATGATCGAAATCAGTTCAGCCGTTCTCGAGTTATGCGCTTACCAACACATTTTGCGATTCATTTTTATATATAAGACTAGCGGTCCGCCCCGGCTTCGCCCGTGGTACATGTTTACGTTTTCTCTACATAAAAACCATCCTCGTAATTCAAGGAATATAATAAAAAAAGAATTATCGAAATCGGTTCAGCCGTTCTCGAGTTATGCGCTTACCAACACATTTTGCGATTCATTTTTATATATAAGACTAGCGGTCCGCCCCGGCTTCGCCTGTGGTACATATTTATGTTTTCTCTATATAAGAACCATCCTGGTACTTCAAGGAATATAATAAAAAAAGAATTATCGAAATCGGCCCACCCGTTCTCGAGTTATGCGCTTACCAACACATTTTGCGATTCATTTTTATATATAAGACTAGCGGTCCGCCCCGGCTTCGCCCGTGGTACATGTTTACGTTTTCTCTACATAAAAACCATCCTCGTACTTCAAGGAATATAATAAAAAAAGAATGATCGAAATCGGTTCAGCCGTTCTCGAGTTATGCGCTTACCAACACATTTTGCGATTCATTTTTATATATAAGATTATGTAGGTATATAGCTATTACCTAAATACATTAGGATTAGTCTACGAATGTTTGTAGTGGTTGAACGAAAAATAACAATTGTGGTAACGATTTCCATTTAAACTATATTATAAAATATATTTATAATATAAATATTATGACCATTGCACATTGGCATCAATTTTTATTTGAAATTCGCGGGTATGCTGTGCATTCCTTCATAAAGTAAAAATATGTTGGGATCTCAAAAATGAATTTATTCGTATTGTCTTTACTTTGTTACAATATACATACATAATTAAATAAACGACCAGTGACTAGCGAGTACAACAAACTCCAAGCATGTTTTATATACAATATTTTTCTACGCCATTATTTTTAACATTCCAACAAGATTTTAAATTAAATTAAATTAGTTCTGTAAGCATATCTCACAATACATAATATAAAATATTTATCTACCATATTGCATCGTAATAATTTTTCATTAAACATTATTTATTCAAGTATGAATAAAACCATAAATCCCACAATGTACTAATTTATGTACATTGACACAGTGAGAGATGAAGTAAGCGTTAATCTATAGAATAACACGTGGATAACCAACATTGTAGTATAATATTTGTGGCAAATAGGTTTTTTACGACATGTGTGATATCCTTATGAGAGACATGACTTTGTTGGCCAAAACGTACACAAGGTAAAAAAGACATGTGGCACTCGGGGACTGCCGCGGTAATTCTATTGCATAGCATGCCTTCAAGCCACACCTCAGAGCCCATCGGAGTGGGGAGCGTGAGGTTTTTTTGTTACGGAATTTCTCGATTCGGTCCCCGCGCTCAAGGCCCGCGATAGAAGCTATGCAATAGCTTAAAAAAAAGACGTGTGGCACTCGGGGACTGCCGCGGTAAAGCTATTGCATAGCATGCCTTCAAGCTACACCTCCGAGCCCGTCGGAGTGGGGAGCATGAGGTTTTCTCGTTACGGAATTTCTCGATTCGGTCCCCGCGCTCAAGGCCCGCGATAGAAGCTATGCAATAGCTTAAAAGGATTCGAAAAGGTAAAGGTACATGTATTTACATTGTACTCACACATCTTTGAGAGACGAAGTACCTCATGTACGATAATAATTTTAAAACTACATATATTGTATTTGTATAAAATTTAAAAAGGCATGAATTATCACATAGCTACTTTAGTTTTTATTTTAAAATGCATTTGATATGTTGTACAAAAAAACATAAAAGACGCTTAAGATTATAGTTGATACATATAACCTAGTAAAACTTAAAAAAAAAGCGATCCTACTCTAGCCATGACATTTAACACGCCTAGCCATTAAATCGTTTGTGTCGATAATAAATGTAATAATTATTGTGATCTAACCTTTTCGGTGGACAATACTGTTTTTATTCTATTATTTATGAACTTTGCCCCGAAACTAATTTAACGATTTGTAAAATTCAACAGAAGGTTACGTCATATTATTCTTCAGTGACTTAGGCTATATTTTATATTGTTAGTATCCCGGTTCAATCCAGACAGAGGCCGTCGTTATAAACAGATTTACATCGAATGTATAATCATCATGATTTTAAGAGAGCAATTACGGAATTTCTTGCCGGTTCTTCTCCGTAAAAACTGCTTTCCGAATCGGTGGTTAATGGTACAACTATGTTAGGACGATGCAAAAGTGCTTCTAGAAGAAGTCTCATTTATAAATGTTTGAATTTGAGTATAACTGAATGTTTTGTTTCAGATCCTCGCACAGAAAACTGGTGGTTAATGTCGGGACCAGGGCCTCTCATCACGTTGCTAGCGACATACTTGTACTTCTGTACGTCCGTGGGCCCTCGGTACATGCGAGATAGGAAACCTTATTCATTGAAGAACACGATTGTTGTGTATAATGTGTCGCAGATTCTGATGAGCATCTTCTTGGTTTACGAGGTAAGGACTATTTGTTAATAGCTTTGAAGGTGCAGTAGACCATATTGTATTCAATTGTAAGCTATGTAAAATAATAAAGACTGTATCGTTTGTTGGAAAATCATATAAATAAATAAATAGCTCTAATAGTAATAAGCATGGCTGTGGTGTATTTGTAGGTCTATGTGTTTAATGGTTCTAGATATTGTAGTATTGTTGTGACTGTAGGAAGAAAGCAAAGAGCGTTTCTTGTATGAAACTAGCAAAAACTGAAATGATTCACAATTTTCTTTGCTAATTAGAGTTTGGATCAGAAAAGAACCGAAAAGTTGGGTATTTTGATTGGATTTGTCTTAATATTTTCATGCTTTTTTCGATGCGTGAACTTTTTTGTTTAACTTTAAATAATGTACGAATGTATATTGTAGGTTTAATTTACACGCGTAAGAACGTAGTTATGTTCATTATGATAAAAGTATTTTTTTGTGTTACATATAATAATGTTTATTATATCCGTATGTAAAGAACAAGTTAAATAATTATCATATTTTCCTGGATATGCACGTGTAAACATATTTTTAATTATTTTTGTTAAGTGGGGTTTATGAAAAAAATATTTGACAAAAAGTTGTTATATAAAAAGGCTTAAGTATGTGTAAAAAAGGTTATTATGCTTATTTAATTTATTTAATTAATAAATAATGAGTTTAAAATTATAGGATCAATTTAATTATTTATAGAGCCATAAATTATACGAAATAAAAGTAGATTATTTTGAAATATTATGATAAATTTTCAAAACAACGAATTAAGATGAAACAGTTATTATAAATAAAATGGTTACCTAATATAGGTAATTTATAAAACTAAAAAACACGCTTAAACTCATGAAATTATTGTATTGTCCCTGATCCTTGATAAGTGTAAAAATATTGAATTAAATATCTCAGTTAGTGGGCCAAAATCGAGTCTAAAAGAGTTGGTTACATACAAACATACAGCTGAAGCTAATAAAAGCTAATAAGCGACATATTATGGAAATTTACTAAAGTACAAGCAAAATTTCCGCATTATAAAACAAATGGCGCATTGACCGAAATCTGTGTCCTTTGACATTTGGTTTTTTTAACAGTCATAAAAATAACATTTAATAGTTACAATGGAATATGAACTTTAAAATAAAGACATAAAGCTGTTATTACAATGCACTAGCCAATCCTGACATTCACATAGCATAATATTGTTCCGTCCGTGATTTACAGATTCGGTTTCCTTTTTTATTGTTTTATGTGTTATTAAGAAAAAACTTATTTTCTTTTACAGGGTTTAGTATCGGGTTGGTGGAATGACTATAATTTCTCATGTCAGCCCGTCGATTATTCAGACAGCCCGAAAGCAAGAAGGGTAAGTTTATTTTTCCATAATAAATTAAAAAATATTGTTTTTTAAGAAAATATAGAGCATTAGAAATTAAACATAATAGTGGACAGTGAGTGAAAGTATTAAATATTTTATCATGTAACTCAAAAAAAAATTTAGGTATTTTTATCATAATTATCCAGTACCTATTATTAGTTTTGGGTATGAACAAAGGGGACCTTGCTTGGCTTGTTACCTTTTGCCCTGGTTGCCTGGAAGAGATCACTTCTAAGTGATAAGGCCTTCTAATAAACTATACTGTTTTTTTTTGTTTTGTATATTAGCAATAAGTTTTCTATGTATAGTTTTATTGAAGAGTAAAAAAAATAAAATAAAAAATAAAATAGAACGTTCATTTATCTGTTAAGTATTTACTGGTAAGTGGAAAAGACGCTGAAAAAACAATCATAATACATAAAAAACATGACTTTTTAAATTATAAACTTTAGCATAAGTAGAGTACTTAGAACTGTCACGTCAGTCAGCTTAAAACAAGAAAATGAGGGTAGTTAATTTCATCACCAAGGCAATATTTCACATTATCGATATGTGCTTGTGCTTATTAAAAACTTTGACAATTAAAAAATTATAAGGATAACTCTAATTTGTATTAAAACCGTTATTTAAATCGTGTTTTTTTACTGCTGTAAGTAATAATTGTATAATGAGTTATTTATTCGGCTATTAAACTGTAAACGAAGAAGAAACGCGAAGATAATATTTCGTTAATTCCTTGTTCATTTCTTGCTACACAAAACACATTAAGCCAAATGTTCACTGTAGCTAATCGAATCGAAAAAAATTACAATTTTATTTACATGATTTTAAATGTTTTAAATCCTACTAATATTATAAATGCGAAAGTTTGTGAGGATGTTTGTGTGTGTGTGTTTGTTACTATTTCACGCAAATACTATTGAACCGATTACAATGAAATTCAGCACACATATAGAGGGTAACTTGGATTAACACATAGGATAGGTTTTATCCCGGAAATCCCACGGGAACTATGCGGGTTTTCCTACGAAAACGCGGGCGAAGCTGCGGGCGGAAATCTAGTTTTATATATTTGTAGCTTTCCGCCCACAGCTTCACCCGCATTGTAAAAAGAAATCAAGCATATTTCCGTTCCCGTGGGATGTCCAGGATATTATATAGATTCCAAATATAACTATCCTATGTCCTTACTCGGGTCTTAAACTATATTAGTACAGTAATTTCATCCAAATCGGTTCAGTAGCTGATTCTTGAAGAAGACAAACAGACAGAGTTACTTTCCCATTTATAATTTTAGTTAGGATTGTGCTAAACGAGAAACCCAAAATCTAAACCTTATATAATAACTAGCGGCCCGCCCCGGCTTCGCCCGTGGTACATATGAAAAATAGATGTTGGCCGATTCTCAGACTTACCCGATATGCACAGAAAATTTCATGAGAATCGGTCCACCCGTTTCGGAGGAATATGCAGACTAACATTGTGACACGAGAATTTTATATATATAAGATAATAAAAAAAAACTGTTATAAACGTTTACATATATATGTTTTTTTCGAATAGATGGCAGCTGCAGTCTGGTGGTACTTCTTTGCGAAAATAATCGAATTACTGGACACAATATTCTTTGTTTTGAGGAAGAAAAATAGACAGATATCGTTCCTCCATCTTTACCATCACACTATGATGCCGATTTGCGCTTGGATTGGTACTAAATTCTTGGCAGGTTAGTTCCTCAATAATTTTATTTAAGACTTGAAATGTTAAAATATAAAATTCCCAATTGCGACTCTTTCTATTTAACAAAATAACCTTTTGTGATTTTCATGTTACAATAAAAAAGCAGAAAATTTGTAACTTAAAACCTCCTACTCAAAAAAAATATCCCTTAGTTTGCTGACCTTCATGATGCAGTAAAAAATAATAACGTTTATAACGTTATTTTTGTTACTTTGAAACCTTTTGTAAATCTTAATTCCAGACCAATACCATATTGTTTTCCTGTATTCATATGATTAAGAATTTGACCGCCTCCTAAGTACAGTGGTTGACGCGTGAGCGTAGAACCGTGGGGTACTGGGTTCGATTCCCGGTGGAGACGAAGAAAAACAAATGTCTCGGTCTGGCAGGACACACAAGGTTGATCACCTACTTGTCCCTAAAGAAAATCGATCAGTGAAACAGATGTATAATGCATTGCCCTTACCCTACTAGGTGACATGGGACTTCAATTATATGATTAAGAATGATTACGTTATTTCAATTAATATCATTTCAGCCTTTAATATTTTCTAAAAGTATGTGTTTATTAATTTCAGGTGGCCACGGAACGTTGCTGGGTGTGATAAACTCCTTTATCCACATCATCATGTACTCCTACTATCTGATCTCTGGTCTTGGCCCACAATACCAGAAATTCCTTTGGTGGAAGAGACATGTCACCACCTTGCAACTGGTAAGTTCTTTCTTTACCTTTTTTTATTAAACTTGTTTTAGCATCAACTATAATTGTTAATATTAAAGTTGCTCTATTAAATTCAGAGAAATTCAAAATTCAAATTCCTTTATTTCCCCAAAAAATACAAAATACCAGTTATAATACTGAAGTGGGAGACAGAAGCCCAAACTGAGTAAACCCTGTGCTATGGGTCCCTCGTTTAGAAATATGAATAACAATTAGAATTTTATCAATTCCAGCATCAACTATTATCATTATTAAGATTGTACCAAATGCTCTATTAAATTCAACGATAGAATTATGATTAACAATAATAATTTTGATAGTCAGTTTGAATTCATTAACACAAAACACAATGACACAATATTTGAATGTTAAAGTCTTATTACCTAATCAATCTAACCTTCTTAAGTTTAAGCAAAGCATTCGAAACGGTTGCTTTTCCGTGAATCCTAAAGTAATATTGAAAATA
This sequence comes from Colias philodice, assembly GCF_061535455.1. Lineage (NCBI taxonomy): Eukaryota > Metazoa > Arthropoda > Insecta > Lepidoptera > Pieridae > Colias > Colias philodice. The sequence goes on from NC_143096.1 coordinate 11,377,006, forward strand.
TGTTTTACTTTGTCTTGAGTTGTACTAATTGATTTATTATTATATTCTAACAGATCCAATACATTGACTATAAGTGTAACTGTTTCTTTAATTAGATTTACTGATTTATTATTATCTTCTTCCAGATCCAATTCTGCATTATCTTCTACCACAACTTTAGTGTCATGTTCTGTGATTGCAACTACCCCAAATTCATCAACTTCTTACTGACTCTCAACGCTGGAATATTCCTATACATGTTTGGCAGGTTCTATTACAGAAATTACGTAAAATCTGACGAAAGAGACTTTAAACCTATTACAAATACAAATGGAGTGTCAAATGGTGTTTCAAATGGTCTTTCAAATGGTGTTGTTAATGGAGTGTCAAATGGTGTTTCTGGTCTTTCAAATGGTATTTCAAATGGTGTTGTTAATGGAAAATTGAAAGAGTCTTAGTTATAATTGCTCAATTACATTAAGAATATTGTTATGTGATTTAAGCGCGTCACACACGGTGAAGATACTATAATATTTTGTTACAAATGACCCGAAACACTGACACAAAATTTCGGGTCATTTGTAACAGGATGGCGGTTCTACAGGGGTCTTAGTACGCAATGACAAAAAAAAATGATGGTCAGAACGCTGATTTGTCATTGCGTACTAAGACCCCTGTAGAACCGCCATCCTGTTACAAATGACCCGAAATTTTGTATCAGTGTTTCGGGTCATTTGTATGTATGCAATGACAAAAAGAAAAATGATGGTCAGAACGCTGATACCGGATACCTTAAGATACTGTAATATAAAATATTACAGTATCTTAAGATAAAATATTATAGTATCTTCACCGTGTGTGACGCGCTTTAGTTTAATTATAAAATATAGATTTGAATGTAAGACTTAAAGCAATTGATACTGGCATTCATCGACATCACTTCATACTGTACCACCGTATTTTACAAGTAGTATCAGAGTTGCAAGTATGTCTAGTGTTTAAAATGATATAATTCATTAAATTACAGAAGAAGTAGAGTATTACTATTTTTATAATATGTATTATGAATTTAGAAGCATGACACAAAATAGTAACACCTACTTTTTATGTGAAAACATCAAGTACAAAGTATTGTGTCTTCATAGTTTATAGCCTTATAGCTAATCGTTGAAGAATATACAGACAGTGATTATATATCTAAACTTCTTTACTGGGAAACTATCTATTGGAAAATTTAAAGGTGTATTCTCAATAGTTTCACGATAGTATTGATGAGATTTTTTTTTAGAATAGAAAAAAATCGATCACGAGGCAGGATTCGAACCCTCGTCTTGCGCCTTTCCGGAGATACGCCTGACCTCGTACTGGCTTCACGTGATCCCGCCAGAACAATAAAATTAAATTTCTTCTACTCTTCCGATTTTATTTGTTTATGGGAAAACCCACAAAAGACGCAGATTCGAATCCCGCCATTTTTTTCGGTTCTTTAAAAAGATCTCATTTACAAAGCACTTGAATGCTATCAAACTAAATATCAAATAGTATTGATACTAGAATATACTAGAAATAGACTAGAAATTTACAACACGTGTAATCACTCCGATAAATAATAGTAATAAAAATCAATTACCTTTGTATGCGATCAAAGAGTGACTATACATAATTATTTAAGTTGGTTGATGACTTCAGAAATGCCTAGATGTTGTAATAATTGTAAGTAATATGCAAATTGATCATGGATGATGATAAAAGTAAATCCCCTGTTAAAATAATGTAAAGAATAACATCATAAAATGTTTGTACAAAGTACATTGGATTTTTTGTAACAACAATAATGAATGGTAATGAACATTGAATTAATTTTTACAATTAGGATAATTTATAAGTCTACTAAATAAGAATTATTACGATTGCGGTGATTTTAAATTGTTTTTTTTTTAAGATGTATTTTTTATGTAAGTACCAAAGTTGTAAGTAGATAATATTTTATATTTTATACTGTAATTGAGTGTATAGGGAAAAAAATTGGTTGTCTGTAAAGTCTGTTTACTGACGAAAGTTGAACGTGACAACGTCCGATTGTGCTTCTTTGTCGCTCGTTCCGCGCTCTCGCTCGCACTTCAAGCCTTACATGGAACGCCTCAGAGCGAGGTAACGCCGCATGAGTCATGTTTTTTCGTGCGTGCAGCCGGCTCTATCGAATTATAAGACGTTGTCACGTCAAAAATATAAAATAAGTACTAAAAAATCAACAGTTCAAGAACAGGTGCGTTTATATTATAATATATCATTTCACATGACGACTGTGATATTTATTTTATAGAATATCATGAAAATTTCATTTTTCTAACTTTGCATATTTTAATGAAATTTCTAATCTTATTGTAATAACATTATACTGTTTTTTTAAAGCATAATATGACTGTATTTGCACAAAATAAACAAATCCAGGACATACATATTATTAAGCTATTGCATAGCTTCTATCGCGGGCCTTGAGCGCGGGGACCGAATCGAGAAATTCCGTAACGAAAAACCTCACGCTCCCCACTCCGACGGGCGCGGAGGTGTGGCTTGAAGGCATGCTATGCAATAGCTTTACCGCGGCAGTCCCCGAGTGCCACACGTCTTTTTTTTTGGATTTTAGGGTGTTGTCAAAAGTTGTTGTTCCAATGCTTCTAACTTAGATTAAAATTTTGATAAATGGTTGTTGTAAAATTCATTTCTGAATTCTAATGGGCCCTCTACACACTGGGCAAAGTTGGCCCAACATGACCGTCGACCTTAATATTAAAGCATCTGCCCCTAGTGTGAGTTTGATCGAGTACGAAACGTTACTATCGCGTCTGCGTCACAGCCAAATTAGTATGGGAAATCGAACAGGGCCCCTAGTGGACGTATGGGGAAGCTTTGATTCCCCATACAAATTTCGCTGTGACGCAGACGCGATAGTAACGTTTCGTACTCGATCAAACTCACACTAGCCCCTCGGGAAAATAATGTTTGCTGCTATTACGGTGATTATGAATACATCTACAATAACGGCCGATAATATACATTGTGAAGAGGGCCCATAAGAGACCACAAATCTGTCTGTCATATTAATGAACACCATTTGATTATTCATTTTACTTACCTATGAGAATTTAGTTTAATAATATGAATATAGTCGAAACATTATATGCAAAAAAATTTTAATTTTTTTATCAATATTCATTTCAAAGAAATGTGAATTGAACAAACAAAATCATAATAAAAATGACAGTAAAATAGTAAAAAATTTTATACTGATATAGACTTTTTAATACACTACAAAAATACCATGTTATTGCCTACATTGTAAAATGGACTTTCTCCATTATTGTATATTTTTTCACGTCCTATATTAGAAAGATTTTAGATAATATTTAATGGATACTACTATTAAATTTTTATTGATTATTGGTAAGAAAAGGCATTAAAAACAGGAAAAGGGTTATTGTAATTATATCTTCTCATATAAAACTCTATAAGTGGTGAAAATAGTCAGAGTAAGTGCCGATTTTTCAATCCTTGGTTAAAATTTATCCGTCCAATAAAGTATTACACGAACATATTAAAATGTTACTGTAAACTGTCAAAAACGGACAATACATTTTTGAAATGGTAGTTTAATACGTTATTCGATGAATAAGTTTTAACCAAGGATTGAAAAATCAGCCCTAAATGTAAGCTCTATGAGATGCATTTTATATTTATTTTACACCCACATAAGACTTATTTTTTATAAGAATAAATGTAATAAGGTTTTATATAATGATGTTTGATTTATTAAACCCCATCCTATATACAGTGTGGAAATTTTCGATGGGCCCTGAAGGGAAAGTACATAAAATACTGAAGATAGCGAATTTTGCTGAAAGGAAACATTCCTTTATATTTAAAAAGAAATAGAACTGCATTCAAAGATTTTTGACAATTTACTTTTTTTTTTTTTTTTTTTTTTTTTTTTTTTTTTTTTTTATAGTGGGGAAATCTTCGAAAGATACCCACGGCCCCCGGGGATGGAGCCAAGGGTTATGTCGGATTCTTACCGACTAAAACCCCACTGTGTTCCGTCGAGCCGCGCAGTTAGCCGGGGCCGCGGGTACTCTTAGAAATCGTCCACGACCCTGGCAGCGGACGCCCGGTTACGGGCCCACCTCCGTTACCACCTACGGCTGCGCGCGTGCTTTGACAATTTACTTGCATCGACCTATATTGAAAGAAGATGTATATATACGAATAACTATTCCCATTTCTAATTAGAGATTTAAATAGTTTGGAAAATCCAAAAGTGCACGCCTCATAATTTTTTTTTAATAATTATTTATTAATTATTATTTTTGTTTATTTAATAACAATGAAACCACATCGAATCAGACCCTGAAAAATGAAAGGGTTCTATTCCTGAGCATACTCAAGCGTAAGAGAAAAAAAAAGTCGCTATCGTGTTAACAAGAAAATCCTCCGCACATACAGACACACGGACGTCCAAGACAGAACTTTTTTAAACTGTTTTTTAACTAGTTTAAATAACAAAAATGACATCAAAAATATCATGAATGTTAAAAATAGTGTTTTTTCTTAATATGTGTGTGTATGTATTATCTTACAAGTGCAATGTATGATACATAAAGACATTTTAAGTTTGAAAAATCAGATGTTTTGCGCGAAGTGACAGTAGTACCCACCTCAACGCTTCGCTTATGAGGCGTGCAATACAGCTTTGAAAATTCCATTTAAATAATCTAGATTCTAGACTAAATAATAAAATATTTTTTCTTATTAGTAGGATTTATATATGCACTACAGAGAATATTATGTTATATTGTTGTGCACTTAAAATAAAATAGTCAAAATAAATAAAAAAATACAATTGTAATAAATAAATTTAGACAAAAATACGCTTTAATAAGACTTAATTCATATAATAATTGTATTGTCACCTATCCTTGATGAGTATATAAAGTTCGAATTAAATCTGTCCGTTTAAAATTTGTCAAAATCGTGTCTCAATATTTATTTCGACAGCAAACTTTAAATTAAATATTTATATTGGAGCGATAAAATATTTTAATTAAACTTAAATTTGTAAACTAACACTAATCAACTAAATTGTAAACTATTCCGACAAGTTTAACAAAATTATAAAATTCCTGGTCTTCGTTCATTTTGCTCTCTATTTAAATTTAGTGAAATTAAATTACAAATTTCAATATAATTACTGCACTAAACAATAAAAATAATAAAATAAAGTATTTTAAAATCATAAATTTGTTTAAGTTTGTTCAAACCGTTGCCGCACTATCGTGTCTTCAAACAATTGCTTTTTGGTCTCACCGTTTTGAATTTGGACTTGTTCAACTTTTTCTTTTGGCTTTTTAATGTATGTTTTTATATAAAAATCGACGAATAATATCAACATGAAGAGGTTGTTGGGAAGAAATAAAAGGGCCGTCCATCGGGGGTAGCCACAATCTGGCTTGAAGATTAACGCAGCCATGTGAAGACAGCACCAGGTCAGTTGTATCTGTAAGAATTTATAGGAATTAGAGTATATTTTATCAACAACATAAGATTCCAAAAATATTTATGAGAGCTATTAATTATATCTTACGGCTTTCTTTTAATTAGTATTATAAATAGAAATATGCGTACCTACATTATCTCTTTCTTCAGGATTTTTTAAATGGGATCAAACACTAGGATAAAATATCTTCAAGACAGATAACAAATAAGCGTACCAGCTGGATACCGTGGAATTTCCCTTATACTGATTAAAAAAAAATGAAAAGTGATTTGATTCAGTTACAACAAATATGTGAATTTTTGTAATATAATCCCTAATCAATAAACCATCTAATTCAGCAATCACAATCACGTAAGTAGATAGTAAAGTTATAAATAAATATTTGACAAAGAAAATAAAATGAAGTATTGAGAAGAGTGAGAACAAAACAAAGTAGCTTTCACGTACTAATTTTTCTGTCCTCTCCTAAGGAATTTATAGCACATACGCCAGAAAAGCTTAAAAGCTTAGTCAGTTAAAACGCATTTCAGCGCATGTCACAGCGCCCCGTTAGGGTGCTTTTCCACCAACAATGTGCGACGATGATGGGCTATACTGTGGTATCGCTTCAAACGCTTCAAACTTCAAACGAAACGAAGCGTTATGATTGATTGGTTTTTACAAACACATTCATTCATACAACTACACACCTTCGCACATTATTGGTGGAAAAGCACCCTTTGACGCTTGGGCGTCATAGCGCGGCGTCAGGTTAACGCTCTGACGCAGTACGCGTCCTATTTAGCAAGCCAAAATCTAGTCCAAAGTCAAAGCCGTTTAATATCATGTGGACTTACAATTTGTAACTGTGTGATATGTTTCTTCCACCACAAGGAGTTCTTGACGCTCGGAATGGCGACGGTCAGTAAATAGTAGCTGTACATCACGACGTGGACGAAGGAGTTGATCACACCGACGAGTGTACCGTGGCCACCTGGAAAACAAAATATCGTATAAAGTATTTATTATTATGTAGGCGATTATGTGTCGGTATGTAAAAAAATTTAGCGTTTCGATGATACATAAAAACTAAGTTTAAAAATTTTTTTGCTCGCTCCTTCGTTCCGGTATAGGTCCAACCACTGATTTTTTTATTTAGTTGTATACATAATATGCAGCCTTAATGATAATTTTGTGTAAAATACAAGCAACCACTGCTCCAATAAATCTCACTTTGCTCGAACACAAGTTATATGGCTGTTATAATTAAGCATTTTTTTTATATTTAGTGGAGAGGCAGTTACATGATGAATGGTCGCGGAAGAATTCCAACTAATACCCGCGGCCCCATCATTAAAGCGGCTCGACCGAACACAGTGGGGTTTTAGTCGGTAAGAATCCGACTTACCCACGGCTCCTTCCCCAGGGGCCGTGGGTATCTTTGGAAGATTTCCCCACTTAAAATAAAAAAAAGTACGTGATGAATGGTAGCTTTTTTTAATTACCTACCTAATTAGTAAACTTGGTTCATGCATTTGTTATATGTAACATATCGAAAAGAACGGGTTATAGTTATATCCTGTCACGTATTATTATAGAACCTTCTTGTATAGAACATTCAATTAATATCCATAGAGGAATATGTACATTTTTGTAAGGTAATGCTCGATACTAGATAATATAAACGTCTGAATATCAGTACCTAGGTACTTTAGATTTAAAAAGTTGGAGTGTAAAAATTGAAAATAAAAATTCAGTATCTAATAAAAATTGTAGTCTTAGTCCTTCTAGTCTTAGTCTTAGTTCTTATTTTTTTGGTAGGTAGTCGGTATTCAACGTTTTTTTTTTCATATTTCATATTATTATTAAAATACCTGGTAAATAAGTAGTAGCTGCCCAAATCAAGATCACCATGCAGGTGTGATGGAACACATGAAGGAATGATATTTGATTTTCCTTTTTCCTCAACACGAAGAATATCTGAAACGAGTAAACAATAAATTAATATATAAAAAACACACCTATAGATCGAAGTGTTTTTGATTTGATCCAATTGTGAAAAGTGATTATCGCCATCTATGATCAAGTTGCATAACTAATGAACCTATGTATCAAATTACTGTACTACTTTTAATAACTCTATCTGCAATTTCTTTTACAACAATTATTATTGTAATCAAGTCCCATTTCTTTAGGGTATAGAAAACATAAATAGTCAATTTAATGGAGAATATTATAAACAAGAAAACTTTTTGTTTCTCACTTCCTTTTACATGAGGGTTAGCACGCCACTGCATCATATTCAACAATTATCCATACCTACTAGTTAATGTAATAAACGTGAAAAATGTTTATCGTAGTACACAGTTACCTACTTATGAAAATAATGTAAAAAAAATAAAAATAACTTCCCAACCACGTACTATTCTACATTTGTATAAAAAACTAACCGTATCAATCAAATCCAAATACTTCAACATATAATAGTGATGCACTAAGCCAGCTACGATCATAGCATGTGGATTGTCAGTGTAGTCTATCGGCTCACAGAACCACCTGTAGTTCCAACCCCATGCATATACTATCGCCTGGAAATAAAAAAAAATATCTTCATCATAGTCCTTTAGGCCCTCTGGCCTCTACACTATCGTGATTGTCTCTACTCGCCCAACGCTGCCCATTGTGTAGAAGGCCCAGTATAAGCAATAAAAAGACGTGTGGCACTCGGGGACTGCCGCGGTAAAGCTATTGCATAGCATGCCTTCAAGCCACACCTCCGAGCAAGTCGGAGTGGGGAGCGTGAGGTTTTTTCGTTACGGAATTTCTCGATTTGGTCCCCGCGCTCAAGGCCCGCGATAGAAGCTATGCAATAGCTTAAAAGGTGAAGATAGGTAAACAACCCAACATTCGATCTTCAAAAACGGCACAATAACGCACACAGGATCAGACGGTATAGTAAGATCATAAGAAAAAAGACAACTGAAGCAAAAAATACCATAGTTACATCTTTTAACTTATAATATTATCATTGCAATATTGTTTGGTGCAAATTTTAATACAAAATTTGTCATTTTTAAGCCTCCAACAGGCAACATATTATGGCTCGCAACAGGTGACGTGCAACATATATAAAAAGACGTGTGGCACTCGGGGACTGCCGCGGTAAAGCTATTGCATAGCATGCCTTCAAGCCACACCTCCGAGCTCGTCGGAGTGGGGAGCGTGAGGTTTTTTCGTTGCGGAATTTCTCGATTCGGTCCCCGCGCTCAAGGCCCGCGATAAAAGCTATGCAATAGCTTAAAAACAAATTTCAAATCATTTATTTAATAAACGTTGCACAACAGCGCACGACGGACGTTGCCAGTTGGCGCGCAACATGACGCGCGATTTGGTGTCTGTTTAGAGAGCATTATTATCGAAGACTGACATAATGTGTATAATAGTAGAGCGTAGACGGACAACATTGTGACATCATGTTGTATAACTGCATGTTGTCTAGAGGAAAAGCGGGTTAACTCATAGATAAGCTTAGCTCAGACTTTCTAGGTTAGGGACTTGTTTCGGAACCGTAGTAAGTAAACCGTAAAAAGCAATGATATACGTAGATTTGACGTAATAAAACAATAATGAAACTAAAAGTTTCCGTGTTTATATTTGTTCAGGAAGGGAATAAATAACAGTTAAAATATGCGCATTAATTAAAAAAGAATAGCATCAAATGATAATCAGAATATAAAGTTCAATTGTTATTCAATTACACGAGTCTAAAGGACATTATCTTCTGATATACTTCGTACCTTCGCTCTATTTCAATTTACATAACGGACATGAAAAGCAGTAATTGCACGCCTCATAAGCGAAGCGTTGAGGTGGGTACTACTGTCACTTCGCGCAAAACATCTGATTTTTCAAACTTAAAATGTCTTTATGTATCATACATTGCACTTGTAAGATAATACATACACACACATATTAAGAAAAAACACTATTTTTAACGTTCATGATATTTTTGATGTCATTTTTGTTATTTAAACTAGTTAAAAAACAGTTTAAAAAAGTTCTGTCTTGGACGTCCGTGTGTCTGTATGTGCGGATCCTTTTTCTTGTTAACACGATAGCGACCGAAATACTTTACTAATCGAGTCTTTTTTTTTTCTCTTACGCTTGAGTATGCTCAGGAATAGAACCCTTTCATTTTTCAGGGTCTGATTCGATGTGGTTTAATTGTTATTAAATAAACAAAAATAATAATTAATAAATATTTATTAAAAAAAATTATGAGGCGTGCACTTTTGGATTTTCCAAATTATTTTTTATTTTATTTTGATGTAATATTACGTATTCTACTATATTTTGTTTGGTAAGATTATATCTCTAATAACTTGAAGAATTCTACCTTTATTATATATTATCTAGTGCACAAATCAATAACCTTCTTTTTAAAACATTTAAGTCAGTATTTATGTTAAATTGTAACGGCTGTATACTTACAGACCTTATAGGGAATTGTACTTATAATTAATGGTGTAACGAAATGAAAAGCCTTTTTTTTGAGCATACACATCAACAAAGTCTAGGGATATTTGATAGGTCGCGGAAGAATTCTAACAAATACCTGCGGCCCCATCAACAGTGGGGTTTTAGTCGGTAAGAATCCGACATAACCCACGGCTCCTTCCCCAGGGGCCGTGGGTATCTTTGGAAGATTTCCCCACTATAAAAAAAAGGGATATTTGATAGGGACATTGTAAATGGAAAAACTTTGTTGACGTTTGTAACAAAAACATCCGACATTAATTCAATCGTAATTGTAAGTACCTAATGAAATAAGACAATTTGTAAAATGGAGAAGAAGAACTTACCTCTATAAATAAGTAACCACTAGCCAAAATTTGTACTAAATTAACTATGATCATCAATTTATCAACATTGTATGGTGGTCTATTCTTCATCCAGTTTGGTCCGATTTTCAAGACAAAAAGTAAATATAGTCCAAGTATACATAATCCCTGGTAAGGCTTCGCAACTAAGAACCAGGTTTTCGTTCGTGGATCTGAAATATATGATAAATGAGATTACCTATATTAGATTATATATATTAGATATATTAGAAGATCGCTTTGATTTATTCATTGTTATTATCAACATTAACAATACTATACTCTTAACACAGTAAAGCCTCTAGCAGTAAAGAAAGGTGGTATGGCAAACATTTGTTGAGCAACAGTTGATCAACATTGTTGATTATGGCTGTAAAAAAAATACTGCTGTTCAGAATTATATATTGCAGACTGATTTATAAATATTTACTGAACACAAGTTGCCGTCCAACTATCAATTTTAGCTTACCAATCTGGGGGCACGGTAGTGCCCCCGCCAAGACGAGCCAAGCGAGGCGCACGGGCACTACCTACCTTTTCTCGAAGCGCTTCGACGTTTTTTTGAACCCTCATAACTTGGGTTTGGATTATGCTAGATCAACAAAATTTTCGGGATATATTGTCAATAGCGGACTTATTGAACGTATTAAGTTTTAATTACATTAGCTTTTATACTTCAGATTTTATTTATATCTAAAAAACGCTAATTTCGTCACTGACTCACTGATGATCATCAAAATTCTTAAGGTATTTCCTAATGTCCTAGAAAGCTGAAATTTTGTATGTAAGCTAGTATTAGCACATAAACAACAAAAAAATTATAAAACTTGTAACTTTCATCCCCCAACCCCTTAGCCAAGCCAAGCCACATATTTTGACTAAGGTGTAGAGTTTGTGAAGTTAGGCCTTGTAGAGTTAGGGCGTGTAGTGTTAGAAGCTTGGCTCTACATGAGATCTGATAACTTTTTGACAGTGCGAATCATATGGGCTCGTCTTGGCAACATTTTACATGAAAATGTTTTTGGTGGGATTACATATTTCTTCTCACAAATATGTCTATACTTTGCTAATCGTTTAAATAACACCCATATTGTAATACGGTGCCCAGGCTCCATCCACGAATGTAGATGTTCCGTATTGTGATATTTTTGAACAGTACTGTAGATTGACATATTAGGTATATCTAATATTTCCCTACTAAAATATGAACGTTAATATTATGTCTGTTACATCAAAACCACTGAACCACAGTATTACAATATTATTTCCTACAGTAAGGAATCGCCTTTGATGTCGCGCGATGCCGCCGCCAGCGTAGGTACTTACGCTGCCACACGAAAATACGCTAGGGTTGCAACAAATGGGAAATAAAACAATTTTGATTATTAATATTATGATGAAATCATTTATTCATATGTACATTCAAAATAATTGCGATTATTAAATCTGATGTAATTATTTGTTCATAAATATATAATTACAGATATTGCACTGCTAAATATTATTTACGTGGACACTTTATTTTTGGATGTTCTTAATTGTATATTATACCATTTAACTAAGTAATGCATTCGCATTGGGATGTACAATCTGATTAGAAAATAATGAGGACAACATATACATAGCTTTGATTTTAATTCAACAGATACAATTAATACAATCTTTCTGAAATATTGTTTCCTTCTGGGATTTCAATGTAGATTTACATCCGTAAACGGAACAGTTTTTGCGCGTCATAATAGAATATGTAAGTACCTATGTATAGTAAAATTATTACACAAAAAATACGACTGCGTCGTCCTTTCGCGATAGTTAATGCAAACTCAGCGTGATTGCATTAAGCGGCCCGCGTCGCCCGACCCCCCGCCAGTTCCCCTCCGTTTCTCTGCACAAGTACATTCGTCGCCATACTGTAGGATGGTAATACTGTGAGTGTGACTGAACCGTGAGGAAGGACGAAGGCTACTTTAAAAAAAAAAAACGACGAATGACGTAAAACGACGGAATCGCGGACGAAGTCGCGGGCAATAGCTAGTTCGGCATAAAGCATAAGAAGAGCATATTTGATTATACTAAACTATCTTTTCGTCATAAAAAGGCCGTTTTTTTCGACTAGCCAAATGCTAAGAGGATACATTATATTTAGTCACATTAAGTTAGTAAGTTTAGTCGTTATTCATAAACACCAATGTTTTCTCTATATTCTATTAGTATTATACCTACATTTTGATTATTACCTGTTAGTTCGTCGAAAACGAAGCCGTATCCACTCCATATCATTTTCAGGAGAGTGGCCATTTCTGTAATATCATCGTTATTTATATATTTATTTTATTTATGGAACACACAACAAAAAATACACATTACATTACATATCAGGAGACATTATCTAATTAATAATTGTATCTAATGTTTTTATCAATTATAGGTGTACACAACATTCGCATTACTAACACTTATAGAATTAAACATAAACGAAAGAAAAAAATAATAATATTGTTATTTTATAAAGTTACATAATTTTGCGCCAAAACTGACTTTCAAAAATTGTTATGAGAAAAATATAAGAGTAGTTATACTATTCAAACAAATAAAATTTTTATTATACAGGATAAGAAAATGTCACCGGAAGGAAGTTAGCGCGGAAAGTTTTTTTTTTAAATTATTAATATCTCAAAAAATTGCTCCTTAAATGCTCCATCAGAATCTGTAATTGCTCCACTTCTATAATTATTAGTTTATTTATAATTAATTTAAAAAAAAAATCCAAATACTGAAAACTTGATTTCCCTATAGAATGAAAAATATTCACTTTTCATAAAAAATCATTTCATCGCTGCAGTGCTGATACATGTAAATATATGGCCCTTAATGCGTCGCAACGACAATTGATGACGTCACAGCGCAGTAGTTACTATGCAAACATAGTTTTTCAGTTAATTATTGTAAAAATTATCGAAATTAAATTTGTTTTGTAATTGATAGAGCAAATCGGGAGCAATTTTTTTGTAAAAATTTTTTTTATGAAAAGTGAATATTTTTTTTTATACTAAAACCGGCAAAGGAGCGGGCGGTGTACTGATGAAGGTGATCACCGCCGCCCATAGCAATTGCAACGTTAGGTAACCTTGCGATTGGATATTATTCATTCTATAGGGAAATCAAGTTTTCAGTATTTGGATTTTTTTAAATATTAATTATAAATAAACTAATAATTATTATAGAAGTGGAGCAATTACCTACAGATTCTGATGGAGCATTTAAGGAGCATTTTTTTGAGATATTAATAATTTAAAAAAAAACATTCCACAGTAAAAAATCAAACACACAACAGATAATTATTGGGATCTATTTAATACTTACTTTTTTTTGTTCAAAAACTTTTTAATGTAAAATGTTAACCACTTTTTGTTAAAATAAACCAACTGCAGTCATCCGCGAACGAAGTACGCGACAAATGTATTTAAAATAATCCGTTGACATAATATTTGAATAACGAAAATCGAAAACTTCCGCTTTGCATTGCAAATTAGAAACATCGTTAACACTTTCCTGCTGTTGGTAATTCTTGGAAGTACCCTCATAGGACACTTGGAAGTACCCTCATAGGACACTTGGAAGTACCCATACCTGTATGATGTGTCCCTGCAGTGGGCATTTTGATGATGATAATGTCGATTTTTTCATTTTTAATTTACAAAAAAAATAGATTTTTTTGTTTATAAAAATATAATTAAGTGACATATAGATAAATGTGCATGCTGTTAAATGGCGGCTAAACATGTTGTAATAATAAATTATGTATAATTGCAAATAAACGATTTATTTATTTATTTTGTCTTTAAATTTGTGTCCCATCAATATATATGTAAGGAAGCAACACACATTATTATCCTAACTTAATAATATTATAAATGCGAATGTCTGTCTCTTCTCCCCACCTCAACCACTAAAACGATTTGGATGAAATTTAGGACACAAATACTCTGAGACCCGAAAAACGACAAACGATAGTTTTTATCCCGGAAATACCGCAGGAAAAGGAACAATGCGGGTCTTCTATTCGCTGAAATTGGTAGGGATATAGATTAGAACCAGAAGGCGTATATATAGGATACTTTTTATCCCGTTCGACCACTTTGGCATGTCAACGCAGGCGGAGACAGGGCAATCATGTTTGTTTTTATTCGTCAATAAAGGGTTAACAAAAAAAAAAAGAAGAAAATAAATATATATTCCACTTCTAAACTCTACATTTTTATTAAAATAATATCATAATATGATGGAAAAATAAACTTACCCTTCTTGCTTTCGGGCTATCTGAATAATCGACGGGTTGACATGAGAAATTATAGTCATTCCACCAACCCGATATTAAACCCTGCAAAAGAAAATAAGTTTTTTGTTAATAACACATAAAACAATAAAAAAGAATACCGAATCTGTAAATCACTATGTGAATGCCAGGCTTTGCTACTGCATTGCAATAACTGCTTTATGCGTTTAGTTTAAAGTTCATATTCCATTGTAACCGTTAAATGTTATTTATTATGACTGTTAAAAAAAAAGCAAATGTCAAAGGACACAGATTTCGGACAATGCGCTATTTGTTTTATAATGTGGAAATTTTGCCAGTACTTTAGTAAATTTCCATAATATGTCGCTTATTAGCTTTTATTAGCTTCAGCTGTATGTTTGTATGTAACCGACTCCTTTAGACTCGATTTTGACCAACTTTAAACGGAGAGATTTAATTCATACTTTTTACACTTACCAAGGATTGACAAAACAATAATGTCATAAATTATATTAGGTAACTATTTTATTTATAATAACTGTTTCATCTTAATTCGTTGTTGTGTAAATAAATATGCGAATTTGTAAATAGCTATTTATCATATTTCAAAATAATCTACTTTGATTTCGTATAGGTAGGTAATTCATGACTAAAAATAATTAAATCGATCCTGTAATTTTAAAGTAATTGATTATTATTTAATTAAATTAAACTCAAACTCAAACAATTAAACTTCTTCGAGAAGCACTTTTGAAACGTCTATTTTTACATATTTTTGACGTGACAACGTCTTATAATTCGATAGAGCCAGCTGCACGCATGAAAAAACATGACTCATGCGGCGTTACCTCGCTCTGAGGCGTTCCATGTAAGGCTTGAAGTGCAAGCGAGA
The DNA here is from genome assembly GCF_061535455.1 of Colias philodice. Taxonomy (NCBI): domain Eukaryota; kingdom Metazoa; phylum Arthropoda; class Insecta; order Lepidoptera; family Pieridae; genus Colias; species Colias philodice. Next base: position 11,392,584 of record NC_143096.1, read on the forward strand.
GCGCGGAACGAGTGACAAAGAAGCACAATGGGACGTTGTCACGTTCAACTATCGTCAGTAAACCGACTTTACAGACAACCAATTTTTTAACATTTACCACCGATTCGGAAAGCAGTATATATGGAGAAGAACCGGCAAGAAGCTCCATAGTTTCTCTTTTTAATAATGTCAGTATTACAATTTAATTAGGTACAAAATATGTAGGTAACTGTATATTATCATAATATGCCAAAGAACTGTCCTGTGGTTTTTACCCTCCATGGGTTTTTATCTTCCATAATATATTCCTTAATGCTGTAATAGGCTCTCAGAACTAAAACGTTTTTTACATAATTTTTAAATTTAGCACTACTAAACTCTTTAATACTATGAGGAATTCTGTTGTAAAAAACACCTTGGCCCATAAATGAATTTTTAACTTTAGCTAACCTGTAAAATGGCATTTCAATTTTATTTCTGTAAAATTAGCATATTAAACTTTTTTACATAATATAAGCATTTTTTCAAACCACTTTTTTGTCAAATACTTTTTCATAAACCATACTTAACAAAAATAATTAAAAAAAATGTTTACACGAGCATATCCAGAAAAATATTATAATTATTTAACTCGTTCTTTACATACGGATATAATAAACATTATTATAATATGTAACACAAAAAAATGTTACGCGTGTAATTTAAACCTACAATATACATTCGTACATTATTTAAAGTTAATTTTTCCATTCCTTCTACTCTCTTATTATTTGTTTCTGATCCAAACTCTAACAAACAAAGAAAATTTTGAATTAATTTCAGTTTTCACTAACCTTATACAAGAAACGCTCTTTACTTTTTTGCTTGAAGTCTAACAGTTACAACATTACTACGCTTATGTTTCTTCCTTCAAATCACAATATTACTACAAATAGGTACACCATAACCATACTTATTAGAACTATATAATATCACATATAAACCTTACCTCATAAACCAAGAAGATGCTCATCAGAATCTGCGACACATTGTAAACTACAATCGTGTTCTTCAATGAATAAGGCTTTTTTACACGCTTTATATTAGCTTCACCTGTAAGTTTGTTTGTTTGTAACCGACTTCTTTGGGCGCGATTTTGACCCACTTTACGGCCAGATTTCGTTCAAACTTTGTAGATTTATTGAGGACCGATGACAGTACACTAATTTGATAAAATTTTCTATTTTTTAGTTCGGTTTTCTATAAAAAGCGTGTTTTTTAGTTTTTTTAAACTATTATTATTAAAGTGAAACTTTTATTACATCGTCTCAAACTTTTTGGTCTGTGTAGCGCATGTCGCGTGTATCGCGGCTGCCGAGTAGGTATACCTACTCGGCAGCCGACCGTCACGCGACATGCGCTACACAAAGCAGTGTTCGGAACCGTTCGAACAGTTTCACTTTTGCCGTGGTTTCATAAAACCACACAACATTTTTTTTTTACAGTACAATAGGGGAGCGCTTGGCCACGATCTCGCCTGATGGTAAGCTGAGATGTGGCCTAAGATGGAGCGCGTTGCCCTAGAATGTACCTGTTCACTCTCCTCTTGAAGACCTCCATATTGTACTCCCCGGGGAACACAGATTCAGGAAGCATGTTACAGTCCCTAGCGGTTCGAATAATGAAAAAAAGGTTTCTTATCTCGCATGTACGGCAGGCCTATGGACGTACAAAAGTACAAGTAAGTCGCTAGCAACGTGATGAGAGGCCCTGGTCCCGACATTAACCACCAGTTTTCTGTGCGAGGATCTGAAACAAAACATTAAGTTATACTCAAATTCAAACATTTATAAATGAGACTTCTTCTAGAAGCAGTTTTGCATCGTCATAACATAGTTGTACCATTTACCACCGATTCGGAAAGCAGTTTTTACGGAGAAGAACCGGCAAGAAAATCCGTAATTGCTCTTTTAAAATCATGATGATTATACATTCGATGTAAATCTGTTTATAACGACGGCCTCTGTCTGGATTGAACCGGGATACTAACAATATAAAATATAGCCTAAGTCACTGAAGAATAATGTAACCTTCTGTTGAATTTTACAAATCGTTAAAGTAGTTTCGGGGCAAACACACAGTGTAATCTTTCTTCTTTAAAAAAATTAGCTTAGGCTTAGACAGACAGAGACACTTATTTATGCACTAGCTGCTCCGGCAGATTGTTCTGCCAATTACCCCTTTTTCATATTGTATCTCTTCCTGCCTTAACATAAACCTTATTAAAAAAATTTAGCCAAATTGGTTATGCCGATCTCGAGTATTTCACTTAGCAACATTTGGTGATTCATTTTTTATTATAATATTGATTAGAGGTGATACATTATACATTATACACACAAACAAAAGTTCATAAATAATACTATACTATACCGACTTCAAACCTATTTAGTACCTAAATAGGACAACTAAATAATATTATGTAGTAATTAATAATATCAAATCTTTTTTATTTTTTACTTTTCTGTTTTTGGAGTCGGTTCTTTTTAACGTAGTTATTTTTATTTAAAACTTTTTAGTGTATTTTTCAACACGAATCAAACGAGCCCAAACTCGATAAAGTTGAGTCATTTAATTACTGAGTTCCTATGGCTACCTTCCGATTCCATCATCAAATCACCTCTATGTCATGATAATAATTTTTCATCGCTATCCAATTTACATACGTATACAAAATTTCAGCTCAATCGGTAAATGTAAGCTCTGAGATGCATTTGATATTTATTTTACACCTACATAAGACTTATTTTTAATAAGAATAAATGTAATAAGGTTTTATATTATGATGTTTGATTTATTAAACCCTCCCTATCCTGTATTTTTTATTTTTATTCCATATACTTGTTTTTTTTTTCTTTTATAAAATTTATTTTGTATGAATGAAGTTTTATATACAAAAATATACAAAAAACGACTCCCAGTTCTATTAAAGATTTAATTATAGCTTTGAAAATTCACGTATTGCTTTAAAAAGTTTTAATAGATAAATATTTACTGTATAACTAGCGGTCCGCCCCGGCTTCGCCCGTGGTACCTACATGTTTAAACTATCCTATCTCTCAAGTTGGATCGAACTGCACATGGTGTGCGAATTTTATTATAATCGGTTAAGTGGTTTAGGAGTCCATTGAGGACAAACATTGTGACACGAGATTTATATATATTAAGATTTTTATACCTAATAACCTTGTATACCTAAATTCACATTTTTATGAAAAATAAAATATTAAGTTTCTGTGCAAATTAATTAAAACAAACAAAATATCAAGTAAAACATTATTTACTTTTTATTTTAATATTTATGACTGGTGTTGATAAACATCAAACAACACAATTAAGAAAACCAAATTATACACTTGCAAGTGTTTTAATAATTTTTTTAATTAATAATATTGTTATTATGATTGTTCTGCAGTGTTCTATGAAAATAATATTGTTGTTGTATACTTGACTAATCAAATTTAATATATTTAATATACCTAGATTAAATGAACATTGGCAAAATGTGTGAACATAAAGATAAAATTGAATCGATCGTTTAACAAGTTTTCGAAGATTTAAAATGTCTAATAATAATCGTCATAATAATATTTAACCTTTAATCTGATAATTCTGTTGAAACAGTCCTACTAGCTTTCGTTATCTTGCGACCATAATAATTATAATCTACATTGAAAATTATAAATTAAAAAAAGTGAAACAAAATAAAATTTCATTCGCAAAAATTTTCTTTTCTGTAGAGCCTTCCTTGGTATTCCATGGCATCTTCAATAATTCACTGAAGTCCTTTTACAAGCAAGCAAAATTTCATAGTTATTAATTTCGATAGTACTGTATAATGTACATATTAATTAATTATCTGTGGTACTATCATTCCAAAACATATTTCCAGCTCAAAAGAAAAAAATAAGTTTCCTTACATTTTTAATACAAGCAAGACATTATTTCGTATTCCTTCAACATTGCTAATCATTTATCACAGGAGTAACAAAATTGAGTAATAAATTGTAACGCACTTAATAAATCCATATAAATTTACTTGATTTAAATGTTGATGTTTAAGATTAATAATAAAGTCTTTAATATCGCAAAGCGAATACAAATAATTGGTTGCTATTCGCAAATATTGACTTTACGCATAAGTTCCTAATAATAAATTATTTCTTTTTCTTTTTGGGATCTCTCTCTATGTACATACCTACATAATTTACAAAATAAGAATGTATCGTATGGTTAAAAAATCGAAAAGAAGTTTGCAAGAGTAAGACTATACCTAATGTATATTATTTACTAATTTGGTTAAAAAAACTAAACGCAAACACAAAAACTACAGAGATCGCTCACCGTGTACCCATTTTATATTAAATTTTTATCCTTTATTTTATTTATTTATTTACCTTGGACAGCCTGGAAGAGATCGCTGATAAGCGATAAGGTTGCCTTATGTGCTATGAATGTTTCCTTTTCTTTTAACATTATGATATGATTGTAAAATTTGTAATGGTACATAAAACTGTTAAATAAATAAATAAATAAAATACAATTTAAAAGGACTCCCCAATACAAATTTTTAATTAATTCTATTATTTAATCAAAAGTCTATAAATATTTAAAGGTTACTTAATTCATTTGAACCTTTAAAGTGACAATGTAATAAAATACATCATTGTGAAAAGAATTCGCAATTATTATGAATACGTAATGTACCATTTATATAACAAAGAAAAAACGAATTTAATATATAAAAGTTTTTTTATCTAAGTTACCTGTCATGTAGGTATGTCATTTTGGTGATCCATAGAGCAATAAATAAATATACATATAAGGAAGAACAATTTTCTAGTTTGATTAATTTAATTTCTAAATAATATTATAAGGAGGAAATAAATTTAATTTTTAGTGACAAATTATTTATTTATTTATTCTTTACTGTACATATTATACCAATCAGAAATAAGCTTATAATTAGATAGAATCAAATCACACGGCATGTACGTACGTACTAAAAGGCGGCCTTATTGCTCAAAAGCAATCTCTTCCAGGCAAACCTGATTGGAAAGGAATGTATGCTAGTACGCGAAGGCGCAAATTCAATAAGTAAAATGATAGATTACAATATAAAAACAATAAGTTACTTAGTTATTTGTTTCCAAATTGTTTTTTTTTATTTCGATGTTTCTTTATATTTTCATTTATTTCCTTACTAGATTTCCGCCCGCGGCTTCGCCCGCGTTTTCAAAGGAAAACCCGCATAGTTCCCGTTCCCGTGGGATTTCCGGGATAAAACCTATCCTATGTGTTAATCCAAGTTACCCTCTATATGTGTGCTAAATTTCATTGTAATCGGTTCAGTAGTTTTTACGTGAAAGAGTAACAAACATCCATACATCCATACATCCATACATCCATACATCCATACATCCATACATCCATACATCCATACATCCTTACAAACTTTCGCCTTTATAATAGTATTAAGATTAAGATATAGATTGAAATTAAACTTTATTTAATCGTTACGGCGGGTCCACACAGAGCGAGCAGCCTCGCGAGGTAATTGCTATGCGAAACAAACTCGGTCAGTGTGGACGTGACTTGACCGGGGAAATAGCGATAAAGATTACGTTTATTTAAATTTCCCCAGCCGAGATATCTCTGTGTGAATTGGATCTAATGCTACGGCCACACTACCTTACCGTCTACCGGGCTGTTACCGCAATAATTATGGCATTAAATTTCCGTCTAAATTACTGCATGAACTGGTGTGGTTACACTACAGTTTACCTAGATATGTCGGTAATTATTGGCATTTACCGCAGCAAAAAAAATATTAGTTAATAATTAATATATAATATGGTTTCTGTAATAATTCATCAAGGATTCTTTCTTTTTAAAAAGGATTTTTTGATTTTCAAATCATCTATTGTACTTGGAAATGATAAATTTTGTTTGATCCGACGCCACGCATCATTGTGTACACTGCGATGTTTATAGTTCTTCTGTTGGGTATCCCCAAGATCCCAAAGAGAAGAATTCCAAGAATTCCAAAAATTTGCGCCAATGAGCGCTTTTTCATTTGACCACTCCATGTCGGTCGATACGTGCATCGCCGGTGAGCTCATATTGCACACTGGACAAACGGTAGTGTGGCCGCATACGCAAAATTAAGGCGGTAATCTTCTTTGATGTGCGAAAGAATACCGCCGCCGGAGCTATTGCCTACCGCCATTTGTCATATTGATTGGCATTGTAGAATTATGGCCATATGTCGTGGTTACACCTAGGTGTTGTTAAAGTTGTGGCAATAATTATTGGCATATCACGGTAGTGTGGCCGTAGTATAAAGAACAATTTAATAAAGATACTAGTGTCCAAGCAAACGTTGTTCTATCTTACTCTTATCATTTAGGAGTATGAAGTAGATGTTCCGATACTCAGACCTACCTGATATGCACACAAAATTTCATGAGAATCGGTCAAGCTGTTTCGGAGGTGTTTAACTTCTAACACCGTGACACGATCTTTTTTATAAAGATATGTTACAGTGTAGCATACAAAACAATAAAGCATTTCTTTTGGGAATATGATACGATAGAATTTTGAATTAAAGAAAAATTAATGGGATTGCTCCTTCAAAATTGGATACTTGTGAAAGCGTGATTTTAAATGCATATTACACACTAGCTGTGCTCCACGGTTATACCCGCAGTGTTCCGCTCCTGTTGGTCTTAGTGTGATGATATAATATAGCCTATAGCCTCCCTCGATAATTGGGCTATCTAACACCGAAAGAATTTTTCAAATCGGACCAGTACTATAGATAAAATAACATTTATAAAATCCTTCTTTACGCAATTGGTTAATTCTACGAAGTTAGTAGTGGAGCGCGTGGTTTTAAAATAAATTATGCATGGAATGGTAAATTATTTTAATTTGTTAAAGTGATTTAATTACTTTTGTTATTGGTCACATTATTTGGTCATTGTCGTGGGTGAAGGAGGGATGAAAGTTTAAAATTGTATTTATTTAATTTTTATTTTTTATTGTATTTGTTTTACGGCACAATGGATTCCATTATAAATGCGTATAAATATATAAATGAAGACTTGGCAAGTAAGTATTGTTTTAATTTTATTCACTACTAGCGGTCCGCCCCGGCTTCGCCCGTGGTACATATTTACGTTTTCTCTACATAAGAACCATCCTCGTACTTCAAGGAATATAATAAAAAAAGAATTATCGAAATCGGTCCACCCGTTAACGCGTGATGCCGTGACCAAGGAAAACGGGTTTCATTTTTATATATTACTAGCGGACCGCCCCGGCTTCGCCCGTGGTACATTTTTACGTTTTCTCTACATAAGAACCATCCTCTTACTTCAAGGAATATAATAAAAAATTAATTAACGAAATCGGTTCAGCCTTTCTCAAGTTATGCGCTTACCAACACATTTTGGGATTCATTTTTATATTATAGATATAGATTATCTTATATATAAAATTCTCGTGTCACAATGTTAGTCTGCATACTCCTCCGAAACGGGTGGACCGATTCTCATGAAATTTTCTGTGCATATCGGGTAAGTCTGAGAATCGGCCAACATCTATTTTTCATATGTACCACGGGCGAAGCCGGGGCGGACCGCTAGTTTTATTTATAGAAATGATAAATACTAATTCGTTATAAACACAAAAGGTTGCATTTTAATTTACTACTTAATACATTTTGAATGCATGTTTTAATAAAATGTCATTTCGATTTAAAGAAGTACCTAATGATTCTCTAACATTTAGTTTTAAATATCCATAATATATTAATTACTAGCTTTCCGCCCGCGGCTTCGCCCGCTTTGTCTAAAACATAATAAATTATATATAATTTATTATGTTTTAGTATATATACTAAAACCTTCCTCTTGAATCACTCTATCTATTAAAAAAACCGCATCAAAATCCGTTGCGTAGTTTTAAAGATTTAAGCGTACATAGGGACATAAGGACAGAGAAAGCGACTTTGTTTTATACTATGTAGTGATTAAGTATGTATTGGAAAAATCACAAATTATGTATGTATAAGATACTATAAGTTCGTTCATCCGCTACTTATGATGCGGAAAATTGTGTTTAATTCTATGTATTATAGGTACATAATATTATGTTTTGTTTTTCGACTACTCTACAACGAAGCGTGTGACATTTGAACTACGATCTTAGACCTTAATATTTAGTTTATTAACCCGAAATTAATATCCACACAGGTATTCAAAATCTAGATAAGACTGGTTTGCTTTAGTTTCTTATATCATTGTTAGTTACATTTATAGAACCTATAGAGTAAACGACTGCTCTAAATTGCAAGCATGCATCGCACGTGATATTATTTAAAAATATTTCAGGACAATTTTCACACACGGCATGATCTGTTCCCATACTGAGATTTCGCTTGTGTTATGGAAACCAGATGGCTGATAAACATACAAATATAATTTTAAATAAATACTTATATAGATAATTAACACCCAGACACAGAGCCAACATCTATGTTCATCACACAAATATTTTCCCCGGGTAGGAATCGAACCCACAACCTCTGGTTTGGAAGGCAGAGCCACTACCAACCAAGCCAACCGGTCAATCAATTTCTTTATTGTATTTCTGCAGAATTCACCAGTATTAACTAAAACTAAAACCAAGTCGATTAACTTCTTTAACTTATAAGTGCATCCTATTATTCTCCCATACGTTCAAGTCTTTATTTGTCTAATTGTCTGTCTGTCTAAAAACATGATTGATAGATAAGAACTCATAATGCATGCCAGGCCAGAAATACGGGATAATATTGTAACAAAAATTGCTAATTTGCATAATGCAGACCTTTTGCAGAAACAGTTTTAAATAATTCACTTGAAATTAATATCCCCTATAAAATTGATATAGGTACATATTATTTATTTATACTTTGTACAATCATGGTCTGTTAAGTGCCACAATTATGCATATTAATTGACCCATTATTTAATAGTGCATGCGTAATGTGTATGCAAACATTAACCTATCATTATCATAATTCGAAAGAATTAACACTATTTAAAAAGTCGAATAGAGTGAGACAAAATTGTTGTTGATCTCAGCAAAATTTATGAGCCCCTTACATATTATTATACTCTCTCCGCCCGCGGCTTCACCCGCGTTTTCAAAGAAAAACCCGCATACTCCCGTTCCCGTGGGATTTCCGGGATAAAACCTATCCTATGTGTTAATCCAGGTTACCCTGTATATTTGTGCTAAATTTCATTGTAATCGGTACAGAAGTATTTGCGTGAAATAGTAACAAACACACACACACATCCTCACAAACTTTCGCATTTATAATATTATTACTAGTAGGATTCAACAAGGCCACACTCCTAATGTCATTTCTAAAATACATTGAAGAATTAATTAAAATATTTCAAAAAGTAATGTATTCAATAAAACTGACTTGTCTTTATTCATTAAAAATAATTGACGTTATAGTACTTTAACCTTAACACAATATTGATTTATTTTCATTAATATAAATCCTACTAATAAATATTAATAAATGCGAAAGTTTGTGAGGATGTGTGTGTGTGTGTGTGTGTGTGTGTGTGTGTGTTGTTGTGTTTGTTACTCTTTCACGCAAATACTACGGAACCGATTACAATGAAATTTAGCACACATATAGAGGGTAACTTGGATTAACACATAGGGTAAGTTTTATCCCGAAAATCCCACGGGAACGGGAACTGTGCGGGTTTTTCTTTGAAAACGCGGGCGAAGCCGCGGGCGGAAGGCTTGTTAGTTATACCTTCAAGAAGGCCTCTTCGAAAAAAATATAATTAAAATTGTCAATTGTAAATTCAAATTTCTAACAATTCTCTATGAAAAATCGAGTTTTATTATAATATGTTTATTAAATTATAGACGTTTAGTTGCTACAATTAGATGAAAAGATAAAATAAATATTTTGGATTTATTGTATAGTTACCCATCATTCTTCAAATTCGTATAAAAACTTCTAAAATATAAATCAATGATTTAAATTTGGGTCAACAAATACTTCGAGAAATTGAGCATCTCACATAAATTATAAAACTGACCTTTTAACATCGTTTTGTAAAAAAATAGGTTAATATATTCAAAAAGTAATTACGAAAACTGGCAATGGACACAATAAGATGATCTTTTTTCGTCATGGAAATTAATTTGCGGAAACCTTCATGAATTTTAATTACTTTCAAATTCAATTAAAAATATTTTTATAGAAAAATATGTAGGCAGTATAGACTATCAAGAAAATTTTGCGACAACATTTTTTTTAATATAGTAAGGTTTAGATGTCCATACAATTTAAATTATTATGTTATAATTACTTACTTTCTATTTTTATTACTCACTAGCTGTGCCCCGCGGATTTACCCGCAGTGCTCTGCTCCTGTTGGTCTCAGCGTGATGATATATTTTAGCCTATAGCCTTCCTTGATAAATGGGCTACCGGCTATCTAATACCGAAATAATTTTTCAAATCTCAGTAGTTCCTGAGATTAGCGCGTTCAAACAAACAGCTTTATAATATTAAGTACAGATTCCTCTTACTTACTTACTACTCTAATTATTATTAGCAGATATCATCGGATGTTGCATAATCTCCAAACGTCCATCGAAAGATTTGTTTTTGGCTCATAAAAAATACCTCTTTTAAATTTTGGTGGATTAAAATGCATGAATGGTAATTTCTCTAGCCTACTTCAAGTGACCTATTTAGTTACAATAATGTCTTTAGAAAATTGTAGAGTCGTGCTTGTTATTTCTTTTTCTAAATTTTATAGATTTAATGAAGAAAATGATTAAATACAATTCCATGATACATTTGATACATAAACAAAGTTTCTCACGATTAAAAAATGTATGTGAAGAGGTTGATAACCTTGTCCTCAAAAAGTCGAAAGTACAATAAAATTTCATATAGTTACAGGAGAAACAGTAGATATATATTTATATATATATTTATTTCTATATTCAGTGTACAAAATAATTAATTCTCTAAAACAACGGAAGAAACCACGTGCTTTTACATAATCGAGTCTTGTTTATAGTTGTTGAACTGTAGTCCGTGTAATCTATTTCATTCAATACTTGTGACTTTTGCTTGGTCAAGATAGTAGTTATGACCAATATTCGTAACCGTACCTAACTTATTTTTATTAAAAGGAAATTAATCATATAGATTTTACTTTTCTCGAATTATCTAGAACACTAAATAGTCAATAATTTATATCAAAATTAAAAGACTAGCTGCGCTCCGCGGTTTCACCTGCATTGCTCAGCTCCTGTTGGTCTTAGCGTGATGATAATATAATATAGCCATCCTCGATGAATTAGCTATCTAACACCGAAAGAATTTTTCAAATCAGACCAGTAGTTCCTGAGATTAGCGCGTTGAAACAAACAAACTCTTCAGCTTTATAATATTAGCATAGATTTAACTCAAGCTTAAACAATAAGTAAAGTAAAGAAAATTATCGATTAAAATAAAAAAAAGACAATGATTTAGCACAAAGCAACGCAAATTTGCACTCGTGTTTATATTTTGTTGTCATAATGACTGGATTATTTAAATCAGCGATTAACAAATGAATACTGAAGCGGTATGTTAAGTTACTTGATTTGAAATTACGAAGCATATTTAAGTTTATTGGAACGAAGTTCCTTTTCGCGCGTTGTGAAAGGGGGCTAGACGGAAAAAAATCTTACGAAAAGTTGTCACGACACTTTTTGCTAGAGTTTTAAGCCGTGCGGCGTGCGCGTGGTTCTCTGTCTGTCTCTCTTTAACTTAACACTTCGTTCCATCCGGATGTCCCTTGACATCGCTCAAGTTTTTTTCTATGTATATCGTGGCTTTTAATCGTTAAAATTAATAGTTTTAGTATAAATTTGAATACGACTTTGAATACTTACAAATATAAACAAGCCAAATAATATGATATGAAACCATCTTGTCATTAAAATATAATGGTTACCAATAGACTTGTGTGCTTCTTGTTTCATCACTAATTTTATTAGTGTGTTTGTTCGTGTTTCTTTCACATCGCAACGGAGCTCTCGCTTGCACTTCAAGCCTTACATGGAACGCCTCAGAGCGAAGTAACGCCGCATGAGTCATGTTTTTTCGTGCGTGCAGCCAGCTCTATCGAATTATAAGCCGTGGTCACGTCAAAAAAATGACATATTCCTTTATAAAACGTTAACTATCAGTTATGAAGCATTCACTTTAATTATTCAATTTTTTTTTTCAATTTGACTGGCTTTCTTAACACAGGCTATGTGGTACGGGAGCTATTAACGTTTAAAAAAAAGTCATTTTAGTATAGTTGGGTTTTTGATATACTGTTTCTCTTGAGCGAGAGAGACAGACATAAAAAGTCGTTGTCACGTAAAACTTTCGCCCGTATACCGACTTTACAGGCAACCAATTTTTTTTTTAATTTCAGGTCCAGTAACAAAAGATTGGTTTCTAGTATCAACACCATGGCCAGTTTTAGGAATCGTTGTGTGCTATTTATTCTTTTGCACGAAACTCGGCCCTTATTTCATGAGCAACAAAGAGCCATATGAATTGAAGACGGCTATAAAATTATACAATATATTCCAAGTGCTAATAAGCTCGTTTTTAGTTTATGAGGTAAGTTGTATTATAATGGTGATTATATGTATATATTTATATGATATTTATAATTTACAATCCTTGTCAATTTCCTATAGTAGAGATCTTGTAGAGATATATTAAGTTATTTTTATTTTTGCATAAGTCCTAACAGGTTAACCAGAAACTAATACAATTAATAAGTCCTTTTCATTACAATATATTAATTAATTTGAATGCAATTTTTGATTAAAATGTAATTATAAGTGTAATTATAAATAAGTGTAAGTAATAGGTTATGTATAAATATACAAAATTCGAATACACAACAAATAGTAGAGATTGTGTAAAATGTAACAAAAAAATATTTTTTTTATAATTTATTTCTGTAAAACACACTTAAAATGAAGTATGTTTAATATATTTATATGTATTTGTTTTCTTTCCAGGGTTTCATCTATGTATCTCACCAGGATTATGACTTCAAATGCCAGGCACCTGATGATGTCGCCTCTCCTAGAAGTCATAGGGTAAATTAATTTCTTAGTATAAGTACCTCTTATCGATTCTACATTTTTTTCAGACCTGTTGTGTGTCCAAATTTTTGTTTCGTATAGTTCATTTCCTTTGCAAACGCGGGCGAAGCCGCGGGCGGAAATCTAGTACTAAATAATAAGAAGTGTCGGAGCTATCAAAAAGATTTTACCACTGTAATAAAACTTCATTTTTTTATTCGATTTAGTAGTTCTTGTGCTTGGCTACAACACAATAAAACGAACTCTCCAACTCTTATTTGCTTTATTATAATAATATAATATGTAGTATTATAATAAAGTGGAGAAACATAATATTATTTTGTGTAAGAAACTATATTTTGTATAAGTATCTAATACCAATTTACAGGGCAAATATAATAAACTAAAGAATACCATAATTATTACAAGTGATAACCGTTCATTTTCAGATAGCAAGAAACATCTACATATACTTCGCGTTGAAACTAATCGAGCTTCTAGATACAATATTCTTCGTGCTCCGAAAATCGTACAGACAAGTTTCTTCACTGCATTTACATCACCACAGTTTGATGCCCATGGCTTCGTGGATCGCTATAAAGTATATTCCAGGTAATTTTTCGTTTTATTTTGACGTGACAAAGTCTTATAATTCGATAGAGCCGGCTGCACGCACGAAAAAACATGACTCATGCGGCGTTACCTCGCTCTGAGGCGTTCCAAGTAAGGCTTGAAGTGCAAGCGAGAGCGCGGAATGAGTGACAAAGAAGCGCAATCGGACGTTGTCACGTTCAACTATCGTCAGTAAACTTACTTTACAGACAACCAATTTTTTTGTGAATTATATTGAGACGAGTCAACGTCTAGAGATTTTATGTAATATGTAGAGATTAAACTAAATAACTTACTAAATTTACTCTTCAAAGTGAGTTATTTCAATTCTAAAAATTAACAACAGAAAAAGTACGCATGATTTGTAGCTAATTAGGCGCACTTGTGTTATTGCAAAATTTTCGAAATCCCACACTATTTTTTGTTATCCATTAAATGTAGCAATATTAAATTCGTAGAAATAATTAATGACAGATCAAATATAGATAAAAAAATGTTGTGTGGTTTTATGAAACCAAGGTAAAAGTGAAACTGTTCGAATGGTTCCAAACACTGCTTTGTGTAGCGCATGTCGCGTGACGGTCGGCTGCCGAGTAGGTATACCTACTCGGCAGCCGCGATACACGCGACATGCGCTACACAGACCAAAAAGTTTGAGACGATGTAATAAAAGTTTCACTTTAAAAAAATACTCATAACAAATATCACAGCTATTAGCCAACAGTCCTCATCATGACGTCTTTCTTCAAAAAAGAAAAAATACTAAAGTAACAAAAATTTTTCTTTTACTTTATCTTGTCTTTATCAAAAATGTTTCAGGTGGTCAATGTGTACTAGTGGGATGGGTCAACAGTTTCGTCCACGTGATAATGTACGGCTACTATCTAATATCTGGATTGGGGCCGCAATACAAAAAGTACTTGTGGTGGAAGAAATATGTCACCGTATTGCAACTGGTAAGATTTTTCATTAAATAATCTTAATATAATTATATAATCTCGTGTCACAATGTTTGTCCTCAATGGACTCCTAAACCACTTAACCGATTATAATAAAATTCGCACACCATGTGCAGTTCGATCCAACTTGAGAGATAGGATAGTTTAAACATGTAGGTACCACGGGCGAAGCCGGGGCGGACCGCTAGTTTTTATATACAATATTTAATAACTCTAACTAAAACAAAAAAGAAAACTTCATGGCTCAAAAATGACAGGATATAATAATTAGTATACTTACTGAATATTGCTAAAAATAAACTGGCAGGCTGTACTATGGTGAACCGAATGAATGAAATATACCTTATTTTTAAGTGGGGAAATCTTGCATAGATGCCCACGACCCCCGGGGAAGGAGCCGTGGGTTATGTCGGATTCTTACCGACTAAAACCCAACTGTGTTCCGTCGAGCCGCTTTAATGGGTCCGCGGGAATTGTGTCGAAGTCTTCCGCGACATGAATGAAGTATACGTAAAGAGTTATAAACGTAACTACTAATAATAATTAATTTGTGCCTTGAAGGGTTCTACACAAAACTTAAATACATGTTCAACTTTCAGAGTGTTTTATAAAAGTTAAGAAGGGACGTGTACTAGCCACTGTTTTGCTCATGTGTAAAGATAACTCTCTAAAATAACATTCATTTTAATGTCAATTGAGTTGTTTTTGAGTTGGGTCGTTATAGCAAACAAATAAACAAGATATATAAGTCCTTACCCAGTTTCTATATCTTGACCTACAAGTGGAATCAAAAGGTTCTAACTGTCAAGTCATTGCTAAGATGTTAGGTGCATTAGCCTGTTTTGATGTACAACTTCGATATTTAATTACGCTATTCATTTCGATGGTTACATTTCTATCGTCAGCAAATCTATTCGTATGAACTGTTTGCATTATAAATAGTAAACCAATGTATTTCATATGTTTTTTCAAGTTATCTTGAGAAATCCGAATTTTGAGGAGGTTTGATAACAAATGCACCGCAAGCAGATAAAGTCCCAAAAAAATAGTAACATTAAAAAATCTGATCTTGCTTTCCTGGAAAAGAATGCACTCGTTTATTATTCAGATCGGAATGCGGATTCGAAGGGCTATAGGTCTAGGTGATCAGCATTTCTTTCGTATTCTTATATAAAAATGTTTAAAAATCCATACTAATAGATATTATCAATGCGAAAGTAACTCTGTCTGTCTGTCTGTTACTCAATCACGCCTTAACTACTGAACCAATTTGCATGAAATTTGGTATAGAGATATTTTGATACCCGAGAAAGGACATAGGATAGGTTTTATCCCGGAAATCCTACGGGAACGGGTTTTTCTTTGAAAACGCGGGCGAAGCCGCGGGCGGAAAGCTAGTATTTTTATATAATAAGAAACGTGCACCAGAACATCTATTACATACTTCAATCGACAAACTAATTCAATTTCTTTTACAGATGCAGTTCGCGTTCATCTTCTGCCACAGTATTAGAAGCCTGTTCTACCCATGTGGTTACCCGACTGTGATAAAATATCTAACAGTAATGTACTCCATAGTATTCATGAACATGTTTGGTCAATTCTACTACCAAAGCTACGTGAAACCCAAGAAACAGGCCAAGAAAAGCGAAAAGAACGGAGTGAAAAACGGTGTCATGAAATCACGGGTAGACTAGGCTGGTTAAATTATAAATAAATTATTAAAATGTGGTGATGTTTTATTTGTTGAGATATATGATTATTAGAAACATAATATTTTATACGAGCTCCATATTGTTGTTTCACTCTGAGATTAGCTACTATTAAGTATTTTTTTTAATGGCACCCGCCATCACAGGGTGTTCGACCTCTGGAATATTGTCCAGAGACATTATTTACATTTTTTTTATTTATTTACATAAACACAATTTACAGCCACATAATAAATTAAAATACAAAATTAAACATATCAAATAAAATGTTATACAAACGTTAAAATACCGGGTAAAATAGATACAATAAAATAAAATAAATACAATAAACGGCACAAAAATTCAAACTATCCCTAATATCACAGAATCACTGAGCTAAATCTACGAGCAAATTTTAGAATTATAGAAACACTAGCTTTCCGCCCGCGGCTTCGCCCGCGTTTTCAAAGAAAAACCCGTTCTAGGATTTCCGGGATAAAACCTATCCTATGTCCTTTCTCGGGTATCAAAATATCTCTATACCAAATTTCATGCAAATTGGTTCAGTAGTTAAGAAGTGATTGAGTAACAGACAGACAGACAGAGTTACTTTCGCATTTATTATAATATTATAGTATGGATTAGAAACTAGCTGTGTCCCCTGTGTCGTCTGTGGACAAAACATCGAAAGCATTCATCCTCTATTTAATTCAAATGGTTGCTATAGTAATATCCGTAAAAGCGTATCAGGCAGGATTTAAGGAAAAATATGCCTGTTACTCTTACGTTATAGGTATGATTGAATAAATTAATGCTTTATTGTATGAATATTAGTTATCCTAAAGGAAAATATGGAATATATTGCGAACAATAAGAGCATTTTATCATGAAAACTAAATTCCGATTGACTGCAACAAGCTCAGATGAAATAAACATACCATTCTGTACCATAATTAGTATCTGATAGTTACACTAGCTGCGCCCCGCGGTTTTATCCGCGTGGCTCCGCTCCTGTTGGTCTATAATAGAGTCAAGCAATAGAATATACTCACTTTATATTTATTACTAGCTTACCGCCCGCGGCTTCGCCCGCTTTGTTTAAACTTAATAAATTATTTACTAAAACCTTTCTCTTGAATCACTCTATCTATAAAAAAACCGCATCAAAATCCGTTGCGTAGTTTTAAAGATTTAAGCATATAAAGGGACATAGGGACAGAGAAAGCGACTTTGTTTTATACTTTGTAGTGATTATTAAGCATGTATGCGCGATCTGTGGATGTAAGTACCCAAATTAATATATCCCTTACCATAATCTCAAATTACCCATGTTAGCTTCCTATATAAAATAATTAAGAAATCATAACTTCATTGCTTTGCACTAAAACATCTGAAAGAAAAAAAGACGTGTGGCACTCGGGGACTGCCACGGTAAAGCTATTTCATGCTATGCCTTCAAGCCACACCTCCGTGCCCGTCCCTGTGGGGAGCGTGAGGTTTTTTTCGTTACGGAATTTCTGGATTCGGTCCCCGCGCTCAAGGCCCGCGATAGAAGCTATGCAATAGCTTAGAAATCAAACACAACTAAGGACGTCCTATAGGATTGTATCACACAAGCCCTAACTTAACTAACACTATCAATTAATATTATGTGACTAATCTGAGGTTTGCAAAGCGGCCAAGCCACGTATTTTTTTAACTAAGGTTTGCTATCCATTTAGTTAGTATCTATCGATAATGGATCCTTTTCTTTGTCGTTTCTGCCATTTGTCTAGAGGCACAGGAACTTTCAGGATATAACTATTATTTATGTAAGTAATTTATTTTATTTCAACAACAACTATTCAATCGTACTTACACATAGAATCAAATCATCGAAAAAAAAAATAAAGCCAAGCAGTTAACCTTCACTTTCAGACTATTCTTTAAAAATATATATTTATTAAGCATTTGAATGCAAAAATCTAAATATCACAAATATAATTTTCTTAAAGGTATACATTTATAGAGGTCAGTTATTTTTGGCCACAATAAGTCTAATCTAGTCTAATAATAAAATCATCAGTTGTGATATAAAAGTTGCGAATCAACCCAATACGGTACATTCCCAAATTGATCATCCAAGATGAAACTGGTTCGTAATAAATTCAATAAACATAATATTATTGTATCCGAATTGTTTATCAAAGAATTAGAGATAGAGTGAGTGTGTATTTCTCGTTGCAGCTTATTGTTTTGTGCATCGCGGTTGCAGCCGTGTCTGAGGCAGCGGTGCCGTCAAACGATGTGCAGGTTCTGCGATACGACAATGACAACATTGTTGTATGATGAAAATAAAAGGAAAAATAAATAACGGTCAATCCGAGTTCGGGAAGTGGGAGGGGGGAGCTTTTAAGAGAAAAAAATGGTTTCTCTCGATTTCCGACAAAACTACAAGTCCTACAGAAAAAAGTTCAATGGAAAAGTTGTAGGTAATTAAAAGTTCTACAACTTTTGTATTTACAATTTTTTCACATAACCTCAAAATTTAGGTGAAAAATTCAAAAAAACAAGTTTTTGGTCTTTTATTTTTATCTACTTCAAAATTTATTGTTTTTCTACGAAATTTGGTGAAAACTTACTTTATTATGTCCCAAATACACTGTAATTTATTTGATTGAAAATATTAATTTTGAATTAATACCAAAAAAAAACAACCTAATTTTCAATCGAAAAGTCACCCGTCAAAATATCAGCTTTTTTAAAAAACTGGGGGTGCCTTTTATTCATTGAAATCTCTACTTTCATATGGTGTAAAAAAATAAACACCACTATAGTAAATGATCTCAGGAAATGCATACAAACAGTGTGATAATGAGCTTTTACTCAATCAGGCACACTTCTCGAACTCTATAATATCTTCTCTTGTATCGGCTTTTCGGTAATATTTCAAAAGAAAAATAATTACCTGTTCTAAGTTTAATATTTTACAGCATATTCAAAAGCAAATTGATGTCGATAAAAACATTTCAGGTAGTTCGAGAAGTTTGCCTACTCGGCAGCCGCGATAGAAAAAATAGATACGTAACATTATTAATATATTTAATATTCACATTAAATATTATTATCGCTCCCGGAGTGACACGACTAAATGTGGCTTGGCACTAATTACATCATTTGTCTCTTTTTGACGTCTCATCACATCATATTATCGTGTTTGCGTTAGTGTCCCGTTTTTGAAGATCGAATGATGTGGTAACCTATCTACACCGCTTTGCAATATCACTGATTGTACCATGTTTTGGCACATAAATTCCCTTTATTCCATATAAATTAACCCGCATTGACGTCATCATGACGTGGCACATTCCTCACAGATCTACACAATAATGTTTGTCACTCCAACTTGCGCTACTTTAACCTTACGAATAAATTTCAATACATTTGTACCGACAAAGTTACGCATGTGAATTGATTTTCTCGATATCAACAGTTGTTTGGCGTTCAATAATTGTTTTAGAATCAAATGGTAAATGGTTTTTTATGTCAGAGCAAGCAAAGGAGCAGGTGGGCCACCTGATGTTAAGTGGTCACCACCGCCCATAAACACTTGTAACACTAGAAGTGTTACAAGTGCCGGCCTTTTATAGACAAATAAGCTCTTTTCTTGAAGGCCCCTATGTCGTAGTTGTTCGGGAACACCGCAGGTGGCAAATCGTTCCACAGTTTCACCGTACGCGGAAGGAAGTTGCGGGTGAAGCGGACAGTAGTGGAGCGCCAAATGGTACTGTTCATTTCTGCAGTTACTTGGAAAAAATATCATATAAGTGATGAGTGATCCTATCTTTAATTCCTTAGTAGAGCAAAGAATCGAAATATTTCTGGAAGTTTTCTCTCTTTTTTAATATTATTAATATTATATACACACTTATATAACAAAGACGAAATATTTGATTGTTTCTAAGTTAGCAAGTTGAGCGGTTTGAAATCACCTCTGAATCACATTTTAAAACTCCTTTACATTAGAAAGTGCAGAGTAATAATAAAGTTTTTGTTATCGGCATCAATAGTTTTTTCTTTTTACCCGAGCACTAAAATGACCGCCCCCTGGGTACAGTGGTTGACGCGTGAGCGTAGAATCTAGGGGCCTTGGGTTCGATTCCCGGTGGAGACGAAGAAAAAAAAATGTCTCGGTCTGGCAGGACGCACAAGGCTGATCACCTAATTGTCTCTAAAGAAAATCGATCAGTGAAACAGATGTATGCATAATGCATCTGCTCCTTACCCCATTTGGGGACACGGGGCTTCACTTTTAGCAATAAAATCATCCAGATCTAACAATAAAATAGAAATTACTTTTTCTTTTAAAAACACAGGCTATTGCCACTCTATATTTTATTTTCTTCTCCTTTTATATAAATAAAATAATATACTCCATACAGAACCCGCTTATAAATTTCAAGTCACGCTTGGTCAGTTTTTCAACCTTATCAAAGAAAAACGCTAATTTCATAAAATCATCACCCAGTACATTGTATCATTTATATTGATTTTAAGTATTGAATTATTCATTGAATATATTATTTATAATTACGTAGCTTTTTTCTTTGTATTGAACTAATGGTAAACGAAAAATCAATAATGCTCATCGTAAAAAATATATAATATAGAACATAAAAACTTAATATTCCTTAAAAATAGCTGCACAACCTGGGTCCTATTTTCAGCGACTATCATGAATCTACACTAATATTGTATAGAGGAAAACTTTGTTTGTTTGATTGTAATGAATAGGCTCAGTGAAGTAAAATACTTGATTCCATGCAAAAAATGTTTCTTAGAACAATCTGACAAAAAGAGTTGACAAAAAGGAAGGCGTTTTAGTTATTTGTATCGATCATCGATACAAATAACTAAAGCGATCATTGTTGAGAGCCGAAATGTTCTTTTAATAAATATGTATAAAAAAATATTATGACATAGCTTGGTAGGTAACCAGTTATTTCTTATTGTTTTTATATATTTAGAATTTTCTTGAAATCCGTGAAGATTTCTGGTGCCTACCTACACTAGCCGATGAACAGATAGACTTTGTCTGAAGGCATAAGCTCTACGCATAGATTAAATATGTTAAACGAAAAATAACCTTCGGACGATAAAATACTACCTAAATCACACATAAACCTAACTAAATCGGGGTTATTTAAGTTTTGAGGTTATTTCACATTTTTCTCAATATCTTGAAAACCCCTGTTTTTATCACAAAAAAATCAATTGGTAAAAATCTTTTGAATATCGAAGAACCCTCCAAAACCACTCTGGCATTGACGCAACACTACTGTGGTCCATACTTTCATGGGCATTCTCCTTTACGTACATCCATATTATAGTATTGAAAAAAATTCTATAAGATATACTAATTTGATTTAATGAGTGGCTTAAATATTTCATGAATTGTAACATATTATGTAAGTTTATTTTAAAATATGTTCGTTACTTTATTTAAAAGAGTGAGTTGTATAACATTAAATAAAATGATAAATGTCTGTTCAATTGTTCATATATCTTTAATAATGTGACTTGTTAACCCTTCATTGAGCGAATTAAACAAACACTATATGGTTGCCCTGTCTCCGCCTGCGTTGACATGCCAAAGTGGTCGAACGGGATAAAAAAGTATCCTATATAATATACGCCTTCTGATTCTATATCCCTTCCTATTTCAGCTAAAAGAAGATCCGCATAGTTCCTTTTCCTGCGGCATTTCCGGGATAAAATAGTTTTTATCTATCTACTATCCTTTGTCGTTTTTCAGGTCACAGAGTATCTGTGTCCTAAATTACATCCAAATCGTTTCAGTGGTTGAGGTGCGACGAAGAGACAGAGTGTCTTTTGCATTTATAATATGATTAAGTTAGGATATTAATGTGTGCTGCTTTCACTGCAATGCATTTAAGTCACACAAATTTAAAAACAAAATAAATAAATAAATCGTTTATTTGCAATTAAACATAATTTATTATTACAACATGTTTAGCCGCCATTTATTAACAGCATGCAAATTTATCTATATGTTGTCACTGAATTATATTTTTTATAAATAAACGAAAAAATCTTTTTTTTTGTTAAATAAAATAAGAAAAAATCGACATCATCGTAACCAAAATGCCCACTGCAGGGACACATCATACAGGTACTTCCAATTAGTGTCCTATGTATATTATGTCCTACTTCCAAGAATTACCAACAGCAGCAAAGTGTTAATGATATTTCTAATTTGCAATGCAAAGCGAAAGTTTTCGATTTTCATTATTCAAATATGATGTCAACGGATTATTTTAAATACATTTGTCGCGTACTTCGTTCGCGGATGACCGCAGTTGGTTTATTTTAGCAAAAAGTGGTTAACATATTTTTTTATTAAAAATTTTTTTGAACGAAAAAAGTAAGTAGTAGATAGATACAAATAATTATCTGTTGTGTCTTTGATTTTTTACTGTGGATTTTTTTTAATAAGACCTGTGGTAGTTTTGGATTTGAAGACTCACTCAAAATAATTTTTCTTTTAACGACTACTTCTTATCCCGTATAATATAAATTTTATTTGTTTGAATAGTGTAACTATTCTTATTTTCTCAAACATTTTTGAAAGTTAGTTTTGGCGCAAAATGATGTAAGTTTATAAAATAACGATGATATTGCAGAAATGGCCACTCTCCTGAAAATGATATGGAGTGGATACGGCTTCGTTTTCGACGAATTAGCAGGTAATAATCAATATCATCATCATCATCATCATCATCAGCCCATGTACGTTCCCAATGCTGGGACACGGGCCTCCTATGAGGGTACAGGCCATAATCCACCACGCTGGCCAAGTGCGGGTTGGCGGATGACACATGTCGTCGAACTTTTGATTCTTCGACATGTCGGTTTCCTCACGATGTTTTCCTTCACCGTTCGAGCAGTGGTGATGTTACAACATGCGCAGATAAATTGAAAAATCAATTTATTTCCTGCGCGCTCGCCTGGTCTCGAACCCCGGACTTATCGATTCGAAGTCCGAGGTCTCACCACTGAGCCACCACTGCTCTATAATAATCAATATGTAGGTATAATGTTAATAGGATATAGAGAAAACATTGGTGTTTATGAATAACGACTAAACATACAATAACTGGCTAGTCGAAATAAACTTTTATGACGAAAAGGTAGTTTATTACAATCAATTATGCTTTATGGCGAATATTGTAAACAGTGTCAGTTCTATTTGCGCCATAAAAAGCTAAGATTGACAGCAAAGAAAGAGTACTGGGAGTGCTGGGGAGAGTTACTGCCCTGCCTTTTCCTGAATGTTACCCCGTGACAAACACACATATACTTTTAAGTTGTAACGTGTTCATATGTTTGTCTATTTGCATATTGTAAACACATTACACGAGTAATATTTTCAGCTCACGCAGTTGAAAAGTTATCTCCAACTTTTTTTTTCAGTCGTTTTCTTCATTTTTATAAGTTATATATTTGTGTTTTTATTAATTTATATTTCCTTGTATAACCTTTAAGTGTGTAATTTGTGTGTGTGTTGTAAGCCTTATATTCACTGTAACCAAAGTTTGCAAATTAGCAACACAGTTGCATCATTCTGCTGGCAACATGTTGCTGGGAATACTAAATGTTGCAAAGTTGTTAACGGTATGCTAAAAAGTTCTCACCCACAACAAAGTTTCCCGCAACATTCTAACCCATAATCAATAATGTTGATCAACTGTTGCACAACAAATGTTTGCCATGCCACCTTTCTTTACTGCTACGGCTTTACTGTATTAAGAGTATAGTATTGTTAATGTTAATAATAACAATTAACAAATCAAAGCGATCTTCTAATCCATACTTAATATTATAAATGCGAAAGTAACTCTGTCTGTCTGTCTGTTACTCAATCACGCCTTAACTACTGAACCAATTTGCATGAAATTTGGTATAGAGATATTTTGATACCCGAGAAAGGACATAGGATAGGTTTTATCCCGGAAATCCTACGGGAACGGGATTTTCTTTGAAAACGCGGGCGAAGCCGCGGGCGGAAAGCTAGTCTAATATAATTTATAATATATTTCAGATCCACGAACGAAAACTTGGTTCTTAGTTGCGAAGCCTTACCAGGGATTATGTATACTTGGACTATATTTACTTTTCGTCTTGAAAATCGGACCAAACTGGATGAAGAATAGACCACCGTACAATATTGATAAATTGATGATCATACATAATTTAGTACAAGTTTTGGCATGTGGTTACGTCTTTATAGAGGTAAGTTCTTCTTCTCCATATTACAAATTGTCTTATTTCATTAGGTACTTATAATTACGATTGAATTAATGTCGGATGTAATTGTTACACACGTCAACAAAGTTTTTCCATTTACAATGTCCCTATCAAATATCCCTAGACTTTGTTGATGTGTGTATGTTCAAAACAATTCGTTAGACGTTAAGAACGTTGAATTTTACACAAATAGTTGCCTGTCTGTTATTCTCTAAACGATCTACGTATCAATTTCAATGAGATCAGTAATTTATAAAAAAAAAGCATCTATTCATGGTTTAGATTTTTAAACGCCTCCCAAAAAGGCTTTTCATTTCGTTACACCATTAATTATTATAAGTACAATTCTCTATAAGGTATGTTTACAGCCGTTACAATTTAACATAAATACTGACTTAAATGTTTAAAAAAGAAGGTTATTGTTTTCTGCAATAGATAATCTATACTAATCTATACTAATTACTAATAATATTATAAAGAGGAAAGGTTTGTATGTATGTATGTATGTATGGTTTTCACGCATAAACTACTGGACCGATTTTGATGAAATTTGGCACAGATAATCTTTAGACCCTGAGAAAGAACATAGGCTACCTTTTATTGCGAAATATGTGCCACGGGCGAAGCCGTTGCGGACCGCTAGTATATTATAAAGCTGAAGAGTTTGTTTGTTTGAACGCGCTAATCTCAGGAACTACTGGTCCTATTTGAAAAATTATTTCGGTGTTAGATAGCTCATTTACCAAGGAAGGCTATAATAAATATTATCATCACGCTAAGACCAACAGGAGCGGAGAAATGCGGATGAAACCGCGAGGCACAGCTAGTATGTTAGAGATATTATAATCTTATCAAACAAGATATTATAACACAATACGTAATATTACATCAAAATAAAATAAAATTACTGCTTTTCATGTCCGTTATGTAAATCGAAATAGAGCGAAGGTACGAAGTATATGTATCAGAAGTTAATGTCCTTTAGACTCGTATAATTGAATAACAATTGTTTATTGAACTTTATATTCTGATTATCATTGGATGCTATTATTTTTTAATTAATGCGCATATGTTATTTATTCCCTTCCTGAACAAATATTATAACCACGAAAACTTTTAGTTTCATTATTGTTTTATTACGTCAAATCTACGTATATCATTGCTTTTTACGGTTTACCTACTTACTACGGTTCCGAAACAAGTCCCTAACCTAGAAAGTCTTAGCTTAGCTTATCTATGAGTTAAACCGCGTTTCATTTAGACAACATGCAGCTATACAACATGATGTCCAACATTTTGAAACTTGTTGAACAATGTTGTCCGTCTACGCTCTAATAATTATGTCAGTCTTCGATAACAGTGCTCTCTAAACAGACAACAAATCGCGCGTCATGTTGCGCGCCAACTGGCCACGTCGTGCGCTGTTGTGCAACGTTTTCATACATGTTGCGCGTCACCTGTTGTGGGCAACATGTTGCCTGGTGGAAACGAGTTTTTAAAATACAAATTTTGTATTAATATTTGCGCCAAACATTGCTGATGTTAATATTATAAGTAAAAAGATGTAACTTTGTTATTTTTTGCTTCAGTTGTCTTTTTTCTTATGATCCTACTATACCGTCTGATCCTGTGTTGTGCCATTTTTGAAGATCGAGTGTTGTGTTGTTTACCTATCTACACCTTTTTTGCTTATAATGGCCCCTTTACACAATGGGCAGCGTTGGGCGAGTAGGGACAATAATTATTATTGTTTGTGTAGAGGGCCTAAATATTTATGATTGGCCGTCATTGTAGATGTTTATTCATAATCGCCTTAATGGCGGCAAACATCGACGATCATTGTTTGGGCCAACGCTGCTAAGAGTAGAGGGCCCATAATACTATCATTGCATTTTGTGGCATTTGCCTTTGTTAAAATGTTGTTATTGCACGCCTCATAAGCGAAGCGTTGAGGTGGGTACTACTGTCACTTCGCGCAAAACATCTGATTTTTCAAACTTAAAATGTCTTTATGTATCATACATTGCACTTGTAAGATAATACATACACACACATATTAAGAAAAAACACTATTTTTAACGTTCATGATATTTTTGATGTCATTTTTGTTATTTAAACTAGTTAAAAAACAGTTTAAAAAAGTTCTGTCTTGGACGTCCGTGTGTCTGTATGTGCGGATCCTTTTTCTTGTTAACACGATAGCGACCGAAATACTTTACTAATCGAGTCTTTTTTTTTCTCTTACGCTTGAGTATGCTCAGGAATAGAACCCTTTCATTTTTCAGGGTCTGATTCGATGTGGTTTAATTGTTATTAAATAAACAAAAATAATAATTAATAAATATTTATTAAAAAAAAATTATGAGGCGTGCACTTTTGGATTTTCCAAATTATTTTTATTTTCAGACGATCGTATATGCATGGGGTTGGAACTACAGGTGGTTCTGTGAGCCAATAGACTTCACTGACAATCCGCATGCTATGAACGTAGCTGGCTTCGTGTATCACTATTATATGTTGAAGTATTTGGATCTGATTGATACGGTTAGTTTTTTTATAGATACAAATGTAGAATGACTTGTACGTGGTTGGGAAGTTATATTTATTTTCTACATTATTTTTATAAGTATCTAACTGTGTACTACGATAAACATTTTTCACATACACATATATGATGTATGATGAAATATGATCGAATATGATGCAGTGGCGTGCTAGCCCTCATGTAAAAGGAAGTGAGAAACAAAAAGTTTTCTTGTTTATAATATAACTAATATTCTCCATTAAATTTTCTGTTTATGTTTTCTATACCCAAAAGAAATGGGACTTGATAACAATCATTGTTCTAAAACATATTAATTATGACAGAAATTGCAGAAAGAGTTATTAAAAGTACTACTTATGGTCCGGGAGCCAGCAGCAGATTTTATGACCAAGTTCCTCTCAAGCGGTAATTAGTAAAATGCATCAAAGTATAGTATTATGAAGCCTCGTGAACGTCAGCTGGAGCTCGGTTGGGGGGATGAGCGGCTGTAGCCTCCCACGCACGTAGGAAAAAAATATATTCATTCATTTCCTCTCAGCTAAAAATTTGTCAAATTGTAGCTAACCCAATATCTCAACGAAAAAAAATAATCAGCTGGTTACAACGTGGTGTATTATACGTCAGCTGGTGTCTCGAACATGAAAAAAAAACAATTATTTTCCGTGATTTCCTCTCAAACAAAAATTTACCTGATGATAGCTTATATGTAACTGTGGATAAATATATAAGTCAGCTGGCTGTATCTTGGTGGAAAAACCGTCAGCTGATAATTTGAAAGTTATTACATAGGAGTTAGACAGAAGCATCTATTGCCAATTTATATGCATCAGCTGACTAGGTTTTCCTCAACTCTTTTCTTTTCTATACTCTGATGCGTCTGACGAATTTTCTCTTGAGAGGAAATAATTAACCAAATTTGCGCCTGGCTCCCTAACCATTACAGTAATTTGGTACATAGGTTGATTAGTTACGCAACTTGATCATAGATGGCGATAATCACTTTTCACTATTGGATCCACATTGGATCAAATCAAAAACACTTCGATCTATAGGTTTTTTTATATATTTTAATTTATTATTTACCTACTCGTTTCAGATATTCTTCGTGTTGAGGAAAAAGGAAAATCAAATATCATTCCTTCATGTGTACCATCACACCGGCATGGTGGCTTTAATTTGGGGAGCTACTACTTATTTACCAGGTATTTTAATAATAATATGAAATATGAAAAAAAAAACTTTGAATACGTCGGTATTCAAAGATTTTTTTAACCTACCAAAAAATAAAATAAAAACTAAGAGACTGAGACTAAAATTTTTATTAGATACTGAAAAACTTTTACTATTATTACAGTCCAACTTTTTAAATCTATCTAAAGTAGGTACTGATATTCAGACAGATATTATCTAGTATCGAGCATTACCTCACAAAAATATCTATGGATATTAATTGAATGTTCTATAATAATACGTGACACAGTACAGAAACGTCTATAACCCATTCTTTTCGATATGTTACTTATAACAAATGCATGAACCAAGTTTACTAAGTAGGTAGGTAATTATAAAAAGCTACCATTCATCATGTAACTTTTTTTATTTTAAGTGGGGAAATCTTCCAAAGATACCCACGGCCCCCGTGGAAGGAGCCGTGGGTTATGTCGGAATCTTACCGACTAAAACCCCACTGTGTTCCGTCGAGCCGCTTTAATGATGGGGCCGCGGGTATATTGGTTGGAATTCTTCCGCAGCCATTCATCATGTAACTCCCTCTCCACTAAATATAAAAAGAAATGCTAAATTGTAACAGTCATATAACTTGTGTTCAAGCAAAGTGACATTTATTGGAGCAGTGGTTGCGTGTATTTTACACAAAATTATCATTAAGGCTGCATATTATGTATACAACTAAATAAAAAAAAATCAGTGGTTGGACCTTTACCGGAACGAAAGAGCGAGCAAAATCACTTTTCAACTTGTAGTTTTTATGTATCATCGAAACGCTAATTTTTTACATATTTTGTTTTCCAGGTGGCCATGGTACACTCATCGGTATGATCAACTCCTTCGTCCACGTCGTGATGTACAGCTACTATTTACTGACCGTCGCCATTCCGAGCGTCAAGAACTCCTTGTGGTGGAAGAAACATATCACACAGTTACAAATTGTAAGTCCACATGATTTTAAACGGCTTTGGCATAAATTGGACCAGATTTTGGCTTGCTAAAAGGACGCGTACTGCGTCGGAGCGTTAACCTGACGCCGCGCTATGACGCCTAAGCGTCAAAGGGTGCTTTTCCACCAATAATGTGCGAAGGTGTGTAGTTGTATAAATGAATGAGTTTGTAAAAACCAATCAATCATATCGCTTCATTTCGTTTGAAGTTTGAAGCGTTTAGCGTTTGAAGCGATACCACAGTGAAAGCTACTTTGTTTTATTCTCACTCTTCTCAATATGTAATAAAATAAATAAATAAAATAAGCCTTTATTACTGTTAAATTTTACAATAGTTACAACTTTAGTCTTACTTTAATCTTTTACAATAATATTTACAATTTTCTTTAACAATTACTTTTTTCTATCAATGGTTTCAATAGTTAACAGTTTGTCTTTCGACAAAGGCCTCCTCTAAAGACTTCCATCTCTCTCTATCTCTCGCAGTTCGCATCCACTCTGAGCCGGCCACTTTTTTCAAATCGTCTTCCCAACGTTTCATTTGACGTCCTTTACTTCTTTTCCCATTCCTGGGATACCACTCTGTTATCATTTTTGTCCATTTCTCATTTGTTTCCCTTAGCATATGCCCTGTCCAACGCCATTTTAAAATCTTACTTGCTTTTTTTACGTCTTTAAATTTAGTTATTCTTTTTATTTCTTCTAGTTTTATTTTATCCTTTCTCTTGACACCTATTACACTCCTTTCTATTCCGTTCTGACATACCATCACCTTATTCATAAGTTTGTCTGTCAGCGCCCATGTTTGACAACCATATGTTAAGCATGGTAGAATGCAAGTATTGTATACTTTCCTTTTCTCTTTGATTGGCATATCTTTATTTTTCATAATTTCGCTAAGAGACCAATATCTTCTCCATGTATTTGTTATCCTTCTTTCTATTTCATTGTGCATAGTATCTTTTACCGTTATAAGCTGACCTAGGTATACATACTCTTTTACATATTCTATCTTCTCTGTATTTACTGTTATGTTATAGGCCTGTGAAGCGTTAGTCATAATTTTTGTTTTCGCTATATTCATGGTGAGCCCTGCTTTCACGCTTTCGTCTGACAGTTGTTGTAACATGTTTTCGAGTCTCTTTGGACATTCAGAGAATAAGACTAGGTCGTCTGCAAAACG
The DNA here is from genome assembly GCF_061535455.1 of Colias philodice. Taxonomy (NCBI): domain Eukaryota; kingdom Metazoa; phylum Arthropoda; class Insecta; order Lepidoptera; family Pieridae; genus Colias; species Colias philodice. Next base: position 11,423,255 of record NC_143096.1, read on the forward strand.
TAGATGGTTCAACATTTCACCATTAATTGAGAATCCTTCGTAGTCCCACTGCAGCTTTCTGAACACGATCTCCAGAGCCGCTGAAAACAGTTTTGGTGAAATAGGATCACCCTGCCGCACGCCTCTCTCTATCGGAAACATGTCTCCCATACTTTCAAGCCGGACTTGGGCGGTGCTTCTAGAGTAAATATTCTGAAGAATTCTTATGTATTTTCCATGAATGCCCTTCTCAATATGTACTTCATTTTAATTTCTTTGTCAAATATTTTTACTAACTTTACTATCTACTTACGTGATTGTAATTGCTGAATTAGATGGTTTATTGATGAGGGAATATATTACAAAAATTAACATATTTGTTGCAACTGAATCAAATCACTTTTCATTTTTTTTTAATCTACTTTTAAATCAGTATAAGGGAAATTCCACGGTATCCTGATAGGCTTATTTGTTATCTGTCTTGAAGATTTTTTATCCTAGTGTTTGATCCCATTTAAAGAATTCTGAAGAAAGAGAAATAATTAAAAGAGAGCCGTAAGATATAATTAATAGCTCTCATAAATATTTTTGGAATCTTATGTTGTTGATTAAATATACTCTAATTCCTATAAATTCTTACAGATACAACTGGCCTGGTGCTGTCTTCACATGGCTGCGTTACTCTTCAAGTCAGATTGTGGCTACCCCCGATGGGTGGTATTTGTATTTCTTCCCAACGACCTCTTCATGTTGATATTATTCGTCGATTTTTATATAAAAACATACATTAAAAAGCCAAAAGCAAAAGTTGAACAAGTCCAATTTCAAAACGGTGAGACCAAAAAGCAATTGTTTGAAGACACGATAGTGCGGCAACGGTTTGAACAAACTCAAACAAATTTATGATTTTAATATACTTTATATTATTATTATTTTTATTGTTTAATGTAGTGCAGTAATTATATTGAAATTTGTAATTTAATTTTACAAAATTTAAATAGAGAGCATAATGAACGAAGACCAATAATTTGTTAAATTAATTTTGTTAAATTAGTCGGAATAGTTTACAAATTAGTTGATGTTAGTTTAAAAATTTAAGTTTGATTAAAATATTTTATCGCTCCAATATAAATATTTAATTTAAAATTTGCGGTCAAAATTATTAAGACTCTACTTTGACAAATTTTAAACGGACAGATTTAATTCGAACTTTGTATACTCATCAAGGATAGGTGACAATACAATTATTATATGAATTAAGTCTTATTAAAGCGTATTTTTGTCTAAATTTATTTATTAAATATAACACTATATTCTTTGTTAAGGGCTGATTTTTCAATCGTTGTTTAAAACTTTTATTCGTATAAATGCGTATATAAATCCTACTAATATTATTTATGCGAATGTTTGTGAGAATCGTTGTATGTATGCTTGTTACTCTTTCACCAAAAAACTACAGGGCGGATTTGTAGAAACCATGACTTACTTGACTTAAGGTCCTATGGCCCCTATATGGGGCAGAGGGCGTCCACAGTGCGCCGCCATCGCGTTCGGTCTTGGGCTATGCTCTTCAGCTCCGGCCACGTCAAACCAATCGCCTTAGCCTCCGCTGCCACGGAACGACGCCAGGATTGTCTAGGTCGGCCACGCTTTCTTTTTCCTTGCGGAGTCCACTCCAGGGCTTGCCTGGGTAAAACCATTCAGTAATATAATTAAAGTAATGAGCAAGAGAAAATTAATTTTGAATCATCGCGCGACTAAGCAGCTAGTTATGTTTAAATGTCTATCATGATGATTTACTGGGCCCTCTTTACAATCAACAGCGGTGGCCCAACAAATGATTGTCGATGTTTGCCGCCATTACTGGGATTACGAATATACAACTACAATGACGGGCGATCATAGCCATTTAGGCCCTCTACAATACCCCGAACACAAAATTATCGTTTTGACAGTCACACTAGCATTATACATTTGTACAGAGTGCAAATGTGTGTGTTAACACTTTAGGGTTGGTATATTTGTGACTTGCGTGTCCAATGTCCATGTCACATTGCCCTGCACCAATTTTCCAACATAGGTACTAGTAGGTACATTCAATTTAAACAAAAACACAACATCACGACTTGCGAGTTTTCCACGCGATACAGTACATATATTATATTTAGTAACTACGTTTAGAACACTAAGTTTAGATACCCATAATATCACTAACACATTCATGACATAACAAATCTACTTAGTACATTTCATAAATTATTGCTTTTGTAAATATTATAATATGTTGTCAAGCGTAATTTTCGCTGCGTATTATCTTTGCGGTAAGTGCCAGCCATATTACTCATGATCGTGCGGGGTGACGTAAGTGTTTACTTTTGGCGGGAGACGGAGAGTGTCCGTTCTGTAGCGTAAGCTAAAGTATTCTGTGCCTCTACACTTTCGTGATTGCCCCTAATCGCCCAACGCTGCCCATTGTGAAGAGGGCCCATATAATTTTTAACCAATCTCTCCAAATAATTGAGGTTTTATTTGGAGATAATTTCATCAAGTCTCATTTATAGAAGTTTTCGAGTCATAAAAATAATATGTAGGTAGTAGGTATTTTAGTTATAAATTTACACACACTACACACACACACACATACAAACACATATACATTTTCCGTTTTATTTAAGTAAAAAAGTTAATATAGGTAGTCATTTTACTCATTGGTTACTTTCGATATCAGTTTAAAGTTTTGTGATGTCTGTAATAGTTACGAAATAATCGCCTGTGCACAATAATCGCCTGTGCAGTAACGATTACACCCGGTATCCTTTATTGCACACATATTATAAAGTTTTACAAAGCAGGACAAAATATGCAATTGGCGGCTTTATTACTTAAAAGCAATTTCTTCCTGTACCTACGCTACATGAAAACTTATTGGGTCACATTAAAATTCTTATCCTTATCAATATTATTACATCGAAAGTCTGTTTGTCTTTCTCTTACGTCGCAACTTCATATTATTATGATTTTTGCGTCTAATTAAGGTGGCCAAAGTGGGATTTTGGCTGCTTTTAAAGGAATATTTGAGCTCATTTTAATTTGGCTAAAATTATAATATAATGTTTTACTAGACATATCCTCAAGTTTTTCATTTCTAAACGTGTAGATAATATTCGCAGTACCTAAATATTATACTCTTTCACATATAAAATGTTGCAGGTTTTCTTAATACAGTAGCACCTCTATAAGTCGAATATCAAGGGAGACGCCAAAAAATTCGAGTTATAGAGTTTTCAACTTATGGAGGATTTCGACTTAGGCGGATTTTGATTCGACATAAAGAGTTTGAGGTTTATTCTTATAAATTTTGAGTTAGAGAGGTAAAATAAATTAAAATTCAACTTGCAGAGGTCACAAACATGTTTTTATTTATTATAAATCAACATTATTTCAAATCATTTTAAAATAAAAAATATGGCATTAAAAAGTCAGTATTTTTTTGCTTTAGATAATTTGGTTGTTCTCTAGCATTTTATAATCTATAAAGAGCAGAAAATTCTTCTTTTTCAAAGATACTGGTTTTTTTTTAAACTTTCGTAAGGTATCCAATGCGGTTCTTGCCTTTTTGATGGAAACCCATGGAGCGCATGTACTATTCACGTCTTCTATGTCATCTTAATCATTATTCATTAGTATCGGTTTTCTGAGCTATTGAATCGATAATTTCGTCATCAGATAGTTAACGCAAACACGTGTTTCGTGAGTCATAAATTAATTATCGTATACTCCTAAAATGTTTTCTAAGAAACAATAGTGTAACTACTTGCACTGTCGGCAAATTCTTAAAGTCGGTAACTTATTTTTGTTCGAACAATAGAAGTAATAAATTCCAAATCATCAAGTTATAAAGGTTGTAAAATAAAACGTTGCTATGTTCGAGATACAGAGGTCAAATTTGATTTTTCGAGTTATAGAGTGAAAATATGTACCAAAATGGCTTGGAGGGACTCGGTGATTATTTCGACTAACAGAGGGTCAAAATTTCAAGTAATAGAGGTTTTCGGGTTTGAAGGGAAGGGAACAAGACATTTTTTCGAGATTTGGAGGTTTTTTACTTATCGAGGTTCGACTTAACGAGGTGCTACTGTAATTGAGTGTTAAACTATACTAATATTATAAAGCTGAAGAGTTTGTTTGTTTGAACGCGCTAATCTCAGGAACTACTGGTCCGATTTGAAAAATTCATTTATCGAGGAAGGCTTATAAGGCTTATCATCACGCTAAGACCAACAGTACAGGAGCAATGCGGGTAAAACCGCGCGGCACAGCTAGTATAATATAACAGTTAATAATATACAGTTACTGTACTTAAATACAATTAATACCTAGTACCTATTTAATAATTTGAAAGAATTTGATGTCTACCGAAAATCTGATTGTGTAGATATATATTTAAAAATGTTTATGTGACAATAAATAAATTGTATGCCTAATTTCAAGTGGTTTTATTTTTTCTGGTAGCGTCCTTTAAGTGTGTTTATCCACCATTAATGAGCAAGGATGTGTAGCGAGGAATGTCCTTTTAAGGCTTATACATGCGCTAATAACCTTGAGGGTACTTGACGGATCTCAAACCTCTCCCCCTGCACCTTCTTTTTTCCTCGCATTTTGTATTTAAAAAGATACTAATCAGTGAAACAAAAAATCCTCGTCAGGGACTGTTGTGTAACTGATAATTTATTAAACATAAAATTTTCAGAGCTCTAAGTCAGCAGGTTACGAAGTTTATAGAGTATTTGCGGAAAAATCGATGACCACGGCACATTTTTTTTCTAGAAATCTATTAACTTTGGAAAAAAGTCCTCGCGAGCAATTAAAGATCAAAGACCATATATGTATTATATTTATATATTTTTTTCGGACTTTATAGAGGTTGAACATATGTAGTCGAAATTGCCGGGTAACGCCTTAAGAACCAATGTTAAAGCTTCATTTACCTCGCCTCGCTCAGCACAGCTCTAGTGCAAACTGCCCAGCGGTGCTAGGTTTTATTTGTATTTTATTATTTTTGTTTTTTTCCTTATTATATTATTATTCATTATTTAATGTCTTGCCACACGCAAGACATTAAAATAAAATATGAATTATCTTTCTTTCTATTTTCTTTGATATTGATGATGGGCTATTGTCACGCTCCATCTGCCTTTTATTGTGTAATATAACAATTAATTAATCTAAGATTCTCAGTATAATCGAGCACTTCGTTTTTACTGATTAAAACAATGAATAAAATTAAAAAAAGCTTTATTTAATTACGAGAACTATGCGGGGAAAGATTATTCATAGACATTATCCGATGAAAGGGGAAATTTTCTGTATAAATGGTGTATTGATTTCTGTAATTGTAGGATCGTAGCCGTTAGCGTCAGCGTTATAGGTCACTTTGTAGGTGATGCCATTAGGTCCCATCCATGAGAAGGAACCTGTGACAGCGAGTGCCTGATCTTCGCGACCTTCGTTGATGAGGCTACCTTGCTGTTCTTGTTTCGTTCCGTCCGACTGCTCGAAACTATAAGAAAAAAGTAATGCATGTAATTGAGTGAGTTGTGAACATTATTGCACACTGTACATTCTTCGAAATTCACTTTAAATTCGAGTTTCAGTATAGAACTATACATACAAACATGTTTTCATACCAATACTAGCGACCCGCCCCGGCTTCGCACGGGTGCAATGTTGATATATTATAAATACACTACAGAAAAACTGTGAACGTTGTTTAAACAAACATAGCGGCCCGCTCCGGCTTCGCACGGGTATAAAATAAATAGCTGGGCGGCGCGGCCGGCCGGTACCGCCGCGAACGCTACGTCCCGCAATTTTTAAATCTGTAATATCTTCGAAAATATTCACTTAAATCATACGGTGTAAAGGGCCATATAGATCTATATTAAATCAACAATGTATTCAAGGTATTTAATTGGTTAAGGATTAATGCTGTATTGGTTAAAATCGCTTCGAAAATTAACCATTATTTGTCGTAAAAAGTAAATGACAAAAAAAGTTATTGTGGGTTATCCATAAGAGATAGACATATACCATCACGGACTTTTCTGTAGACCTTTTCAATGTGTATAATACTTAGTACATTATTTTGATAAAACTCCTAGGGTTCAGCCTGCGTTTGCAATGTAAGCGGAAAAAATGTAATTATTTACGACATCACATTAGAAACCTCACAAATAACAGTACTTCTCTACTATTTAATGGATGTTATTATACATATAAACCTTCCTCTTGAATCACTCTATCTATTAAAATAAACCACATCAAAAGCCGTTGCGTAGTTTCAAAGATTTAAGCGTACAAAGGGACATAGGGACATAGGGACAGAGAAAGCGACTTTGTTTTATACTATGTAGTGATAAGAAATATTAAATATAAGTATATTATTATAAATGATGCACAAATATTGCAAATGTTTTTCAATTAAATAAAACCTAATGTTTAATGAAATTACACCACTTAAAGACATCCGTCACCTATCGCCCGAATTGTTTTCGATTGTGTATGACTCTGAATTGACTCCTATTTCTTTCAAACAAGGTGCAAGATGCAAGTGCATTGTTTAGGGCACTTACGATTCAATGATTCGGGGTGATTCGAGTGTTTCTGGAAATACGATAATTAGCGAAGATCTGCATGCGCATTATTAATTTTGGAGTACCTACAAATTGTTCGTAAACAAGCGTGTGTCATAACAATGCGATAGGTTACAATTGCAAAACATAAAAACAAAATAAAATACAATATGATAACAACAACATGTTATTGAATTGGAGTGATTTGATACAAAAATAATTGCATAAATTTTACGCTTATCGAAAAAAATAACATTGATTTGAAAGTTGATAAAAATGTATACGAATAAAATAATAATTACGCATAAGCTGTTGTTTGATTTCTCTCTGGGGAACGCGACATTGCAGTTGTCATGTTCTGTATAAATAGTTCATTTCTTAAGTCTTTTATTTATCCATCTTAATATACATATATTATAAATCTCGTGTCAGAATGTTTGTCCTCAATGGACTCCTAAACCACTTAACCGATTATTATAAAATTCGCATACCATGTGCAGTTCGATCCAACTTGAGAGATAGGATAGTTTAAACATGTAGGTACCACGGGCGAAGCCGGGGCGGAGTACTAGTTTATATATGAATATCGATGCTATTGCCGTTATGATACAATATAGGAGTATGATTATAATTTTTCCGTATGTATCAATTTTTCTTCCATTTGCGAAGTGGTGGCATGGTTAGCTCCAGTTTGAGCGATAATAATATTTTCCTCCTTACTGTGTGGTTTTCCCATGTTTTCATAGAAAATACAAACTTTGAAAGCGAATAATACAATATAGAATTAAAGATATTGTAAAACAATAAAGTAAAATCTAATTAACGTAATAATATTTATACACTATAATATTATGTTTACGATATAATTTTGCGGGATTGCGAAACGTAAGTTTATAGCTGTAAAGCTATGTTACACTAAACATAAATCTAATGCGATATTATGTTTTATAGAGATACATACAGCCGTACAAATAAACGAGTTATAACATTTTATGCAAAGAATAAACTAAGAATAAGGAAAAATCATACAAATAAACACGAAATAAATGTAACCTAGTATAACTTCGTAATAAGTATTCATACTAATGCTATTCCGTCCTTATTACGGCTACCACCCTAGTATAAGTCTGACATAACCGAGTTATAACATATCTTTTAGTACATTGTGCTGTGTTTTACAAGTTTTAGAAGCAATTTTCAATCTAAATTTGAGATAATAGCAATGAGAGTAATACGAGAAGTAGAAAAAGTTGAGCAAATTAATAATTTCATTACGTACCTATTGAAATGGAAAATTTTGTATGAAATGTCAAAATATACGAAATTATGAAAAACCCCTTTTGATATTTATAATGATTTATTTATTTACAACATGCGCCAAACCATACATACATAAAACTTATTTCTAAACTTATCACAATAATATACACTTTCGTTGAAAATATAAATCTTCTAAGCCTGTAGTTGTATGTTTTGAGTACCAGTTATTTGGCAACTCTCTATCTCAAGGTGGGTTTATCTTCGTATAGCGGATCGCGTTATCTATCATTTGCTTGCATATTTAATGATATATTTAAATTATTTCCAATAAATATTTAAAAAATAAATAAACAGAACATCGTATGATGAAACTTCACAACAAATTCGACGAAGTCAAACGAGCGTCAGCAAAATGACAGCACCAAGGCTTAACCGTAGACAATTTCAATGTTTTTCATAATTTAGTGAATGAATTGCGACGTTGCCGCTTCGCGCCTATTGCATAGCGTGAGCATAGATACATCGACGTTATTCCAAATTTATTTGTAAGAAATTATGACATCCTTATTCTTTATTTATTCTTATCATATCTATGCATTGCATAAGGTTTGAATAAGCAAGTTTTTATTTGTACGGCTGTATAGAGTATAAAATCATATAGCAACAACTATTATCGTATTTAGTAGATTACATACTTAAAATTATAATATATTAAAACGTACTGGGAGTTTAATGACACGACCGGAACGGGTTCTTCGACTTGAGATCGTGGGTTCAATTCCTGGTGAAACGGGAGGTTCAGGTGTATTTTTCGATTCAGTAATCTTTGATTTATTTTCGGCTAATACGTACGCTGGTTTGAGTCGGTCTATCGAGATTGCAGCTTGCCGATTTGGTAACTGCACGATGTAAACCTTGGACATCCTTTCCACTACGCGATAAGGACCGTCATGGGGTTTTAAAGGTTTACGCACTGAGTCATCCCGTACATAAACGAAATTTACTTTGGAAAGATCGGGATGAACAAAAAATGAACGAGAATTACTATGAGATTCGGGAACTGGTTGTAATGACATAATTTGACTGTATTTGTTTTATATATTCGAAAGGTTCTAATGATGTAGTATTTTTCGTGCTGCCATAAAAATCTCCGGGTAACCGTAGGGTACGCCCGAAGGTTAGTTGAGCAGCTGAAACTCCAGAATCGCTTCTATACGCGGCTCGTAAACCTAAAAGAACTGTGGGCAACTCCTGAACCCATGATTTACTTGATAAACGTGCCATAAGCGCTGCTTTGAGCGTCCTATGCCAACGTTCTACAGCGCCGTTTGCCTGAAGGTGATAACTAGTCGTACGAATCCTATTTATACCTAGTAAATTCATAAGTTCCTTAAGCAATGAACTGCCGCGACATACAATTTTCGTATTAAAATTTTGCTACTGTCTCGGCGGTAATATCACGAATAGGTAAAGCCTCTGGCCAACGTGTGTATCGATCAATGACATTTAAACGGTATCTATATCCATGTTCTGTTATGGGTAATGGACCTATTATGTCGATATGGATATGTTCGAACCGATCAGCATTTGGAAATTTACCAAGTCAGCATCAAATGTCTATCTATCTTGCAACGTTGACATTCCAGACTCGTTTTTGACCATAAATTAATGTCGGAATTCATTTTTGGCCAAAAACACTTTTCCGTAACTAATTTTCGAATAGCTCGGACCCCTGGATGGCTGATATTGTGTATGCTGCTAAAAGCTAAACGTCTAAATTTATCTGTTAAATAAGGTCGAGCAGTACCTGTCGAGAAATCACAAAAAAATCGCTTTATTACCAGTTATTCGTCAAGTAGTCGTCCGTTGATTGCGATTCTGCTAATTAATTGTAATCTAAAACGGTAGGAAAGTATATTGTTTCTATTCGTGACAAAGAAACGGCTACTATATTATTTTTGCCAGTAATATGTTGTATATCCGTTGTGAATTCGCTACCATAATTAATTAAGTGTCGTATTCTCTTCGGAGTTAAAGGTTTATGATCCGTAAAAACAGTAATGCGTCGTCCTTCGAATAATTTTTGAAAATGCTTAATTGCTAAATAAATTGCAAGTAACTCTCGACCATACGTAGATAGCGTATTTTTGCTGTGCATTAGTTAACTTCCTTGAAAAATATCCGGGTTGCCAACAGCCATTAACCTGTTGCTGCAAGACGGCTCCTACGCATGTATCTGATGCATCCGTCATTAAAGCTAAATTCGAATCTACTCGTGGAGGAGCCAATGTAGCGGCCTGTTTAAGACCTGTCTTACATTGTTCAAACGCTTCGATTGCTTCTTGTGACCAATCAATTAAAAAATTTAAACCACTATTTATATCGGTGATGCGTAGGCGATTACAGGGTTGGATACATGTCTGTGGTGCAGACTTCCGCCGCAGGCTGCACCTTGTTTAGTTTTCCTTGACCTTCCACGCGTAGGGCTCCTTACAGTTCCGTGCGTTGTCCCGGAAACGATAATGGTAAAAGCAAAGCCAGCCTGGACCAAACAGAACTTCGTCGAGGTGCTGAGTGTGCACGGTTTTTTTTTTTTTTTTTTTTTTAAAAGGCACCCGTCATCACAGGGTGTTCGCGCCACCTCTGGATTATAGTCCAGAGACATTTTTTGCTTTTTATTTATTTTTTTTGTATAGATAATATTAAATTACAATTAAAAAATACAATATAACATACTACTTTAAAACAAGATAAAAAATACTGGATTAAATTACAAATAAAATGACTAAAATATTATACAATAATTGCTGAAAATGCTGTAAAATTAAAATTATTATAAAAAATTCGGTAAAAACACGGCACAAAAACACTCAACTTAATCCTATATCACAATTCACAGTAAAGAGCTAACTAATATCACACACTATTCCTTTGGTTGACTACGACTACAATATTTCTACAATATTGTAGGAACGCATCCCTACACTTGTCCCCCAGGGCAGAAGGCAGATTCTCACCCGTCATCGCCATGCCCAATTTTTGTTCAATAGCATATCTATTGCTTGCAAAAATTGGGCACTCGAGTAACAGGTGAGGAACCGTCTCCTCAACTCCAGGCTGACATAGACACGACGGATTATCCTTCAGCTTGAATCTGTTCAAGTAGAAGGCGAATCCGCCGTGACCAGTCAGTACTTGTGTGGTGTGGTGTGTGATGTTTATTTTCCCGACTACCTTGTATGCAGCTAAGAGTGAGTGTGTAAGAGTGTGTGTGTGTGAGTGTGCACGGTTACGACTTTGAGAACGTGTTAGGGTGTTAGGTGTACTAATGAAAGGCTCACATACGAGGCATACATATTTTATGCGCTCGGCGTATACGTCCGGCGATATCGATATGAAGTTGTACACTGCGTTACACACAATACATATATCTTTTGTAGGTAAGCAAAACCCCTACATACCTATATGAAAACCTAAATAAAAAAATTGTTTGTCTGTAAAGTCGGTTTACTGACGATAGTTGAACGTGACAACGGCCTATTGTGCTTCTTTGTCGCTCGTTCCGCGCTCTCGCTTGCACTTCAAGCCTACATGGAACGCCTCAGAGCGAGGTAACGCCGCATGAGTCATGTTTTTTCTTGCGTGCAGCCGGCTATCGAATTATAAGACGTTGTCACGTCAAAAAAAAAAAAAACTAGAGCCAATCAAATAATTCTAATGAATACATTCGCAAACTGGGTATATGAAATATATAAATCTGTAGAAATATCCAGGGCAACAAAAAAAATGTTTTTTTGTTGAGCTGTGTAATTTATTTATTTATTTATTCATGCTTTATTGCTGTAGTTAAAGTACAAATTGAGATTTAAGCTAGGATACATTGTAAAAACATGACAAACATTGTCTTATCGCCAAAAACCAATTTCTGCCAGACAACCGGTTACACGGAGATAATTTAAGTAAAGGATAGGATAGGGATAGCAGAGAAATAAATATAATATTTATATATAAAATAAAATAAAAAAAAGACGTGTGGCACTCGGGGACTGCCGCGGTAAAGCTATTGCATAGCATGCCTTCAAGCCACACCTCCGTGCCCGTCAGAGTGGGGAGCGTGAGGTTTTTTCGTTACGGAATTTCTGGATTCGGTCCCCGCGCTCAAGGCCCGCGATAGAAGCTATGCAATAACGTAATAAAAAATAAAAAAGCCTTTATTTATCTTTTCACAATATAATCTTAATTCTTACATGCTAAACAATAAGGTAACATTAACTTATTTTTAATATACTACACTAAAGTTGGACTTATAAATATGAAATGAGATATACATTAATAGATTAGAGTGATTGTAATATATAATATTATAATGATAACATTATCTCTATTTTGCGCTTGTGCCATCCACTTTTATATCATTTTGTATATACATATACAACAAAAAGGATGAAATTACTTCCTAACTATTTAATTATGTATGATTTTAGTGTAATAAAAAACTTTTTTTGTATTTAAGCCGTCTAGACGAGTGAAAAATTTACAATATATTTTAATGATTATTTTTCCGACCCAAATATCGACCAATAGAATTGCACCATTCGACGTCACGTGGTACAACCTACATGGTATTATACTGATAATTTTTTGAAAATTTTCTCGGGTCGTTGACGTCAAACTGACAGGTTCAATTCAATTGTGAAATTATTGGCCGACATTTGGGACGGAAAAATAATCTCCCGAATACCACACGAGCTTCAAAATTATCTGGCATTTCCCTCAAGGTTCCCTGCAAACAAATAAAGTCGTCAAGTTTTTCAGGAAAAATCACTCGCGCTTCGCGCTCGTGATATTTTAACCTTGACTAAAAACTTGACTCCTTCATTTGTTTGCAACGAACCTATCGGAAAATACCCGATAATTTTGAAGCTCTTGTGGTATTATAAGTGAGTATTTTGTTTAGACCGTGTTAATTTTTTATGTAGAAGTTACGTTTCACTAATGCATTGATAGAATATTCATTCTTTTGTTGAAGGTTCTTGAACCGGCAAGCTAGGCGATTGAAAGAAATACTGAGTTCAAAGTAATCAAGTATTAATAGGAAGTATCAAACATGATGTGTTTATGAAAAATACTTGAATAATTTGAACCTAGATCAAAGCATAATATCCTATAATATTCGATGTGGAAAAAAGTTCGACCACGTCATGGATCAATCATGGATGAATCTCTCGCGTACCAACCCGAGTATACCGATCGGTACGCGATTGCAGTCTCTATTAGGGGGAGGCTCCCTAAATTTTATGTGAATTTGCATTAATATTCTGAAACAGTCACACATACAATCAAAATGGAACTTTAGTATATGATTTATTGGGTCTTTTTCTTTCCATGTACAAGACAGTTACGTAATTGTAACATTTTCGCTCGATTAATTTTTTATTCAAAAAGTATGCCTTTTTTAAGGATCACTTATTAAATTTTTTAAGATTTACTTGGACTTTAAGTCTAAAATAAATGTTAACAGTAAGAAAATATAGTTGACTATCGAATCCCAAGTTATTTTTTCTCTAGATCAATTATATACGAAATAAGAGAATTGAGACTTACGAGATTTAGTTTCGAACTCGAACGATACGACAGAGATTTAATCGCGTAGCACACGGTAGCGGATACCGCTCTATTTCGAATAGGCCTTAAATGAATAAAAACTTAGATATTAAAGATTTTTTAATACATTTAAAACGCGATTTAATTATTTAGTTTTATTCATTGTATTTCGAGCTAAGTGCTCGACAGCGAGTGTGGTCGCGGGGAGACATAAGTGATCACTGTAGTGTCTAGACTATCTCTGTTCTAAATTAAATCAGCATTTATTAAGTACTAGCTGAGCTCCGCGGTTTCACTCGCATTACTCCGCTCCTGTTGGTCTTAGCGTGATGATAAAAATATATAGCCTATAGCCTTCCTCTATAAATAGGCTATATAACACCGAAATAATTTTCCAAATCGGACCAGTATTTTCCGCGATTAGCGCGTTCAAACAAACGAACTCTTCAGCTTTATTATATTAGTATAGATTTATTTATTTTATTTATTGATATGTATAGATTTAATGGAATACGTCAATAATATAATAAGAAAAGAGGAATATTACAATAAATTGACGTCATCTTAATATATATAAATCTCGTGTCACAATGTTTGTCCTCAATGGACTCCTAAACCACTTCACCAATTATAATAAAATTCGCACACCATGTGCAGTTCGATCCAACTTGAGAGATAGGATAGTTTAAACATGTAGGTACCACAGGCGAAGCTGGGGCGGACCGCTAGTGTTTTTATAAGAAAGTAGGAGTTGTGAACAAAATGGGATACATGAATGATTTATTATTCATCATAATATTCATGATAAAAATGTGATTTTTGTTTGCCTGAACGTGCAAATATCGGGAACTACGGCTCCCATTAAATTCAGTGTCAGTTACTAGAGAATAACATCTAAAATTATTTCACGAGCCTAATGATTCATTTTATAACTGTACCACGATTGTAATAAGTAAGTGTAGTTTTATGTATAATATAATATAAAAATTAATCGCAAAATGTGTTGGTGCGCATAACTCGAGAACGGCTGAACCACTTTTTTCTTATTGAGAGAAAACGTAAACATGTACCACAGGCGAAGCCGGAGAGGACCGCTACTTATCTATGTAATAAAAATGAAGTGCCAAATGTTTGCAAATGTTTTTAACGTTTTTGTCGCACAAAGAAAGGAATTTTTTATGTTTTTATTCACGAAAAAGTGGCAATAAGGCAGAACAACGTCTGGGATAGTTAGTTATTTAGGTATGAAAGCACAGATTAGCATACCTAAATAAAAATCGAATAAAACATAGTATACTTCGAATTAAGGGAAGTCAGTGACCTTTTTTGTTTACTTTTTATACTAAACAAAGCATTAAGAGCGAAGTAATAATTTGAATTCGTCTGCATTAACAAAGTAATTCAATGAGTCAGTAGAAAAAATTACTAATGAAGTGAATTTATAAAATAAATGTAAATATATGTAGACTGGGCCGATATGTGGAGCTATTTCTTATTTTTTGTTTAGTATAGCACCGGTTGGCAATAGGAAGGGTCTATTTATAATAATTAAAATTATTTTTCAAAATGGTAGTTTTAATTAGGAAGTTATTTGTGGGTTACAATTTTTTGTTTGACGAATTGGCTGGTAAGTGTTTATAATTTTTCATATTTTTGTTTGACAAAAGAATTGAAATCGATTCGATGGTTTCTATTTTGACTGAATAATAAAAAAAAATTGTGAAAAGACAATCTAATAGTGCAATATTTATTATATTATTTTGCCTTTTTCTTTATTGTAGCAATTGTGTGCAAAATATTAGAAGTAGTTATGAATAACAGAAAAAAAAATCACTCTTAACATAATAATATGTATGAGATAAACCTTTATTTCAGTCTTAAATAAAATATGACACTATTTACTTGTTTTGAAGTTATTTTAATTTAAATATAATCAAATATCGATTATTTTAAATATTACCAGTTACCGTAGTTAAGTAATATATACCAATTTTTTTTACGTTTTTCAAACTTTTAGCGGTTATTTAGGTAAATCTTAAGTGGAGGTTTTAATTAACCAAATATCATTAAAGTCCGTTTTGCCATTCTATAGAGTTTAGATAAAAATTATGACTAAAAGTTTTTCGATTTAACATAATATCATACTATTATTATGTATTATTATAGTAATTGATGAGAAATTTCTTGAGCCTATAAAATAATAAAATACTTTTTCAAAGCTTTTCTTATTTGGTCTAGAACCAAGAAAAATTTAGTCAGATGAATGCTGTAAGATTTTATGTTTCGAGTTCCTTAAACATCCGATAAATATGTTATAGAATTATTTTATATCGTGACATAATAATATAGATTATTATATCATACTTCACATTTCATACAAAAAAACAATTACTTATTTTGTACTAGCTTTCCGCCCTCGGCTTCGTCCGCGCAGTCAAAGAAAACCCCGCATAGTCCCGTTCTCGTGGGGTTTCCGTAATAAAACCTATCCTATGTTCCGGGGTAAAAAGTATAGCCTATGTCCTTTCTCGGGTACCAAAATATCTCTATACCAAATTTCAGGCAAATTGGTTCCGTAGATAAGGCGTGGGCGGCTTAAAATAAGAAGAATATGAGAAATGCCCACATTTTGCATTAAATTAAATAATTTCGGCATTCAAAAGACCTCCCGAAGGAATGAATAAATGTTTGATTTTAAGTAAATTATACAAAAAACTAATTAAATTCTTATGTTATCTATTTACTGGACAAAATTTGTCATAAAACAGTGTTCAAGATCATTTAAAAGTGAAATGAAATAGGTACATTAAATGCCCGAATTTTAAACAAATAATTTACGTATGAACTATTTACATTATGTGACTACTATTTTATAGCATAATTTATAAGTAAAAAAAGACGTGTGGCACTCGGGGGACGGGGACTGCCGCGGTAAAGCTATTGCATGCTATGCCTTCAAGCCACACCTCCGCGCCCGTCGGAGTGGGGAGCGTGAGGTTTTTCGTTACTAAATTTCTGGATTCGGTCCCCGCGCTCAAGGCCCGCGATAGAAGCTAAGCAATAGCTTAAAAACTTAAAAAGTAAATAAATATTGATAAATGATAAACATTAAACATATCCCCATTGTTGAGTGGTAAAGTGAAGAAGTAAAATATACAAAAAAGACGTGTGGCACTCAGAGACCTCCGCGGTAAAGCTATTGCATAGCATAAAAAGTATCATCGCTGTGCCGGTCGGAGTGGGGGGTGTTAGGTTTTTTCGTTACGGAATTTTTACATTCGGTCGCCGCGCTCAAAGTCTGAGATAAAAGCTATGCAATAGCTTAAAAAAAATAAAACAAGATATTTAATAATCAAGTAGTTATTAGGCTCTTCACGTAGTTTCACGAAGCATTATAGGTACATACAAATCGTTCAGCTTTTATATGTTTACTAGCGGTCCGCCCCGGCTTCGCCCGTGGTACATATGAAAAATAGATGTTGGCCGATTCTCAGACTTACCCGATATGCACAGAAAATTTCATGAGAATCGGTCCACCCGTTTCGGAGGAGTATGCAGACTAACATTGTGACACGAGAATTTTATATATATTAAAAAGATGTTCGTCACCACAGAACTTTCGATTGGGAGAACCATGTTCCGTGTTCTCGTTACTATTTTTTTATTTCTGACAATTTTAAGTCGATTTATTTTTTTTATAAAATAATATACTTTACCTTGTGTAGATGATCTTTATATTATACTAGCGGTCCGCCCCGGCTTCGCCCGTGGTACATATGAAAAATAGATGTTGGCCGATTCTCAGACTTACCCGATATGCACAGAAAATTTCATGAGAATCGGTCCACCCGTTTCGGAGGAGTATGCAGACTAACATTGTGACACGAGAATTTTTGTATATAAGATTAGATTTCCGCTCGGTAATTCGTCAGCGTTTGCAAAGAAAAACCCGCATATTTCCCGTTCCTGTAGGATTTCCGGAATAGAAAGTAGCCTATGTCTTAATCTGGGTCTTCAGCTACCTTCATATCATTTACCATTTTTCATTGTAATCGGTTCAGTATCATTTGCGTAAAAAAGTAACATACATACATCCATCATCACAAACTTTCGCATTTATAATATACTAGTTCACCGCCCAGGGCTTCACCTGCTTGGTCTAAAGCCTAATAAATTATATACTAAAACCTTCCTCTTGAATAACTCTATTTATTAAAAAAACGCATCAAAATCTGTTGCGTAGTTTTAAAGATTTAAGCATACATAGGGACATAGGGACAGAGAAAGCGACTTTGTTTAGTGAAGTAGGATATTTTAACTGTAGGTGAAAAGGCATTAGAAATAATATCAAGAAATGGAATCAACCAGAAGTCTAAATTCACTTGTTTGCTTGGTGATATTATGCAAATGTATGCTAAAATAGATTTTAAGCATGAATAGTGAAAATTAATTCACATCATAATATTTCATGTTGATTATTGGTAATTATAAATTCAATAAAACAAAATTGTAACGTATTGTTTAAATTTCTCTGCGTGATTGACCTTTCATACTTTATATATTAGTATGAATAATCATTTATAATTAATGGAAAATAAGCCTCAGTACAATATCTATACTAATATTATAAAGCTGAAGAGTTTGTTTGTTTGTTTGAACGCGCTAATCTCAGGAACTACTGGTCCGATTTGAAAAATTCTTTCGGTGTTAGATATCCCATTTATCGAGGAAGGTTATAGGCTATATATCATCACGGTAAGACCAACAGGAACGGAGCTATGCGGGTAAAACCGCGCGGCACAGCTAGTTTTATATAAATGCATACGCACTTCAATCTGCAGCAGCAAAAGTCGGATTAAGAATCAACACCCAAAAAACTGTTGTCATGAAAACTGCATTGACAAATGAACAGCTGGAAATATCATTAAGGGCCGATTTTTCAATGCTTGGATAAAACTTAATCGTCCAATAAAGTATTAACACGATAATAATATTAAAATGTCACGTAAACTGTCAAATACGGGCAATTAGAATAAGTTTTTAAAATGGTAGTCTTATACATTATTCGACGAATAAGTTTTATCCAAGCATTGAAAAATCGGACCTAAGTGGAAAATCAATTCGAGAAGTATCTACATTTTGCTACCTATTAAGTATTCAGAGCCCTAACGGTGGTGCAGAGGTTGATATTGAAAATATAATACAGAAAGCAAAAGCTGCTTTTGCACAGTTATCTCCCATTTGGAAATCAAGTCACTTATCCTGTCAGCTTAAATTGCGAATCTTCGAGAGCAATGTGAAGTCGATACTGCTATATGGTTGTGAGACTTGGAAAGTAACACAAGCTATCTCCAACAGACTCCAGGTATGTCTGAACAAATGCTTAAGAAGTATATTACGAATTTTTTGGCCTGATTCAATTTCCAATGAAGAACTCTGGAAAATAACCAACCAGAAACCTATAGACCAACAAATCTGCTCCAGAAAGTGGTAGATAGGGCACTGCCTTAAGAGGCCGGAACATAATATAGTAAAAACAGCTTTAGACTGGACGCCCCCGAATGGCCGTAGAAGAAAAGGTCCCCTGCATCGTGGAAGAGATCCGTGGTTTTAAAGCTTAAATTAATTTATATATTTACAATAGGTACGTAGTTTTTTATTACAAATAATTGCTGAATATGCAAATTCGGACTCATTTGTATTATGTAATCATTATGAGATATTAAGCCATGTTTACACTAACTTTACCTTAGCTTGAAATAATCCAGCGTTGGATTAAATTTACACAGATTTTTATTAAAAAATCGCACTACATTCAAAAACGTGAAGTATAATATGTTCATGGTTAACATTAGTTCATAAAATGTCCAATAGTAACTCTCCATAAAATGTCCCTGAACTTAAAATGAACTACATCATATATTTTTCTTCGTTAATTTACCTGCATATTACTTAAACCCGCTTAGTTTACTGTATCATTAATCAAATGAACAAATTTATCCCCAAAAAATCAAGGGAAAAAACGCACGACCGCCTGTTGTGCTCTAACTAATGTATTTTGTCCTTATTTGTACTTTTCTCTGTGGTGCACAATAAAGTATTTTTGTTTGTTTGTTTGTTTGTTGTTACGTTTTTGCGGATCACTATTTTGTACGGCACTATTTGCTAGTTTTACCAATGAGGCTAGTTTTACATACTGTTTAAATTTTGTGAGGTTCTAAAAACTAGCCAAGTCAAATTATGAGGTTCAATAGGTCATTAGTTGTTTGCTTTGTGAAAATAATTATATTATTCAAATTAAAAAGGTCATATTTTGGAATAAAGGTTGTTCTCTAAGAGAAAATAAAACAATTGAGTTTTCAGTTCACCAAAGAACTTAAAACATCTTTGTAAATAAATTTCTGGACTGTCTACAGAACTTGGCACACATTTAGATCTCAATTCTTTTTTCAGCAAATTAAGTCAACGATTGAACTTGGCTCCAATTTTTACATTTATGTTTTTGGTGGGATTCTTATTACATTATAGCATTAAAAGAAGAAATAGGTAATAACTCATTGTCTCGCGTTATTTGTGGTGTGATTAATTAATTATATTTATTATTAGCTTTCCACCCGCGGCATTGCCCGCGCAGTCAAAGAAAAACCCGCATAGTTCCCGTTCCCGTGGGATTTCCGGGATAAAACCTATCCTATGTCCTTTCTCGGGTATCAAAATATTATCTCTATACCAAATTTCATGCAAATTGGTTCAGTAGATAAGGCGTGATTGAGTAACAGACAGACAGACAGAGTTACTTTCGCATATTTTATAATATTATAGTATGGATTTGCGTTTCTTTAGCCTTACTCGTAAGAAAACCACGATTTTACATTATTATTGATGTTATATGTATATTTTTCAGATGCCAGAACGAAAGAATGGCCGCTTTTAGCGAAGCCCTACCTTGGAATATCAATGCTGGCCCTGTACCTTGTATTCGTGTTCAAATGGGGTCCTCAGTGGATGAAGAACAGAAAGCCCTTTAATTTGGAGCGGACCCTTATCGTATATAACGCAATACAAGTAGTTGCTTGTGCGTATCTTTTTATAGCCGTAAGTATTTTGTGAAATTTCGAAATGATTTGAATTATGAACTGACGATTTTTTTGAATATTATTTGAATTAAAATTATTAATATAATATGGATGTGTTTAGTGTAGAGTTTAAGAGTTATTTTTGGCAGGAAAGAAATCTTGCAAATATATTTCGAATAAAAATTTTTTGACGTAATTTTGTTGTTTTAGTATTTTTTACGTACTCAGTGTATGCAAAACTACAAGTCCCTTCGCACTTATAATACCGATAGTGGGACACCCTGTATATTTTTTTATTATATATTATTGAGTGACATTCATAACTCTTGTTATAATCTCAATAATCATCATTTCAGGGGGTACGGATCTGGACATCTAAATACAAGTGGATATGCGAACCAGTTGATCCTACTAATTCCGAAAGCGCCTTGGCGATGGCCAATTTGGTGTACTATTACTTTCTGCTGAAGATAATTGACCTTATGGACACGGTAAGCATCGATCAGGTATAATGGCGTCTCATCACCATCATCAGTCCATATAATATTATGTTTCCACTGCTGGGACGTGGGCCTTATGAGGGTACAGGCCATTTTCCACCACGCTGGTCAAGTACGGGTTGACAGATGTCAAAATAATATTATGTTGTCAAGCATTTGATTCTTACGGTGCATTTAGATCAAACGAACATTGAGCTAGAGCTAGAGCAAGAGCATTTTTGAAGTGAAAACATCTTTAGCGGCGTTGGGTATAAAATCTTAAAATCGCGTCAGGACACGTGACCTGATCGAAAAAGCGTTTAGACGGATGGATATCAAACATGCTCAACGTTAATAATCAAGTTTTCACTTCTGCCGGCACTCCCGGAGTGCAACCCGTCTTTTTTGTGATCTTTTAGTGTAAACAAAAACTCGTATTCAGTGTTGTTCAGTATTAGAACATTGCATAGAATCATTTCAAACGCACTAAGAATGCTCTTCGCCTGTTTACACTAAATAATTTGACATTAGAATAGGTAATAATTAAATAATTAAAAAATATTTAATACAAGCTATGATAAGTAGAAAATATTTAGTTACTGTTAAAATTAAACTCAATATTTATTAAGAAATGTGTACGATTTCATATAGTCGTTCATCATTATGAATACGATAGGTGTTTTTGTCTAAAAATAAACCCCCGCAAAAAAAAACTCTTGAATCGGAACACTTATACTAGCGGTCCGCCCCGGCTTCGCCCGTGGTACTTAACATGTTTACGTTTTTTTTTTCATAAGAACCATCCTCGTACTTCAAGGAATAGATTCCGCAGCGCACGCGATGACAGAATTTTTATTAAGGAATTTTTTACATCTTGGGTTACATTATTGCATTTTTGGTAAGGATCTCTAATTTTTTTGAAAATGCAATATAGCCTATGTTGCTCAGTGAAGATGCAGCTTTCTATTGGTGAAAGAATTTTGAAATCGGTCCAGTAGTTTAAGCGTGAAAACGTTACATACATACATACATAATTACAAACCTTTCCTCTTTATAATATTAAGTATAGAAGTATTATAGATGAATATGTAAACGAAATCGAGGCCAAGCCATGCTTTATTATGCAACAGGAGTTCATTAACCTTGCACGCTTTGTTTATAAAATAAAAAGTGCTGACGTATACATTTTATTACTATCTAGTTTACTAACGCCTCTTCGTCTGCTCTTAAAAAGATCTTGATTTTGATTTTTGTAACATTTTTTATTTATCCCTTACTAGCTTTCCGCCCGCGGCTTCGCCCACGCAGTCAAAGAAAAACCCGCATAGTTCCCGTTCCCGTGGGATTTCCAGGATTACTACATTTTCCCGGGATAAAAAGTAGCCTATGTCCTTTCTCGGGTATCAAAATATCTCCATACCAAATTTCATGAAAATGGGTTCAGTAGTTTAAGCGTGATTGAGTAACAAACAGACAGACAGAGTTACTTTCGCATTTATAATATTAGTATGGATTTTTGCTCTTATTTGGTAGTATGATATTTTATGGCCTATGGTCATAGTTATCAAAATAAACAACTAAAAAAATTGAGTTTCCGATAATGCAAACAGTTGCAGCTATGAGGCTATGGAAATTTGGGCGTAAATACTTTAAATTCCCATTTTCTATTTATCCACAATATTTTAAAGATCTTAACAAAAAAAGGCGTTACCCGGCAATTTCGACTATATTCAACCTCTATAAAGTCTGGTACAACATAAAGCACAATACCGAAAAAAATATATAAAATAGGATGGTCTTTGATCTTTAATTGCTCGCAAGGACTTTTTTCCAAAGTTAATAGATTTCTAGAAAAAAAATGTGCCGTGGTCATCGATTTTTCCGCAAATACTCTATAAACTTCGTAACCTGCTGACTTAGAGCTCTGAAAATTTTATGTTTAATAAATTATCAGTTACACAACAGTCCCTGACGAGAATTTTTTTTTTCACTGATTAGTATCTTTTTAAATACAAAATGCGAGGAAAAAAGAAGGTGCAGCGGGAGAGGTTTGAGATCCGTCAAGTATGGTCAAGGTTATTAGCGCATGTAAAAGCCTTAATTATCCATGCTTCCTAAAAATCTGCGCGAGACAAACCGATTTAAAAATGGTCTAGATTTTAACTTGGCTGAGTACTGAGTAGCCAAGTTATTATTTGAAACAATAAAGGCTGTGTTTATTTATTGACCAAACAAAACTTGTTAAAAATAGTACAGAAAATTTCCTATATTAAACAAGTGCCATGAAAATTTAAATAATTACTTGGAAATAAATATACACGCGTAGACATTGTTTGGTAATTGAGGTCGAAATGGTTTAACCCACGGTTTTATACGTTGAAAAATGTATAAAATGTAAATCCCTTTGATTTGGGCCTAGGAATATCTAGAAACATTTGTATGTAGATACAGATGTCAAACTAGACTATAACTAAAATTGTAAAAAGGATGAGCAATATTTGCAAATATAGATTTATAGACGATATCACTATCACTACATAGTATAAAACAAAGTCGCTTTCTCTGTCCCTATGTCCCTTTGTATGCAACGGATTTGGATGCGGTTTTTTTAATAGATAGAGTGATTCAAGAGGAAAGTTTTAGTATATAATTTATTGGGTTTTAGACAAAGCGAGCGAAGCCGCGGGCGGTAAGCTAGTATATTATGAGGAGGAAAATTTTGATTGTCTTTGAGGTTGTTATAATTTGACTCAAAAACTGCTTGACCAAAAAAAATATCCTTAAAACCACTACCATTATAGGTACATACATACACACCACACCACTATACCAAGTAGTATGAACATTGAACATTATATAAATACAATATAATTAAAGTCTTTTTAACGGATTTTAAACGCGATTTATTAATTATATTATTTTTCCGACGTTTCGAACACTTTACAGCGAGCGTGGTCACGGGGAGACTGAGATGTTGTACGTCTTGACGGTCATTCAAAAATTGCTATTTGTAAACTACCTCAACCTATTCCTCCGTTGTTGGTATGTGGAGTATTTTTCCGGATTTTGGCAGTATTGGCTTATCGTCTCTTCTAGTCTTTTGGTACGTTTGACATGGGATTTTAAATTTTTAATAACAGTATCCCAGGTGTTAGAAAGTATCAAATCATCTTCTCTATTGAAATTTGGATGTTTTGCACGCCTCATAAGCGAAGCGTTGAGGTGGGTACTACTGTCACTTCGCGCAAAACATCTGATTTTTCAAACTTAAAATGTCTTTATGTATTATACATTGCACTTGTAAGATAATACATACACACACATATTAAGAAAAAACACTATTTTTAACGTTCATGATATTTTTGATGTCGTTTTTGTTATTTAAACTAGTTAAAAAACAGTTTAAAAAAGTTCTGTCTTGGACGTCCGTGTGTCTGTATGTGCGGATCCTTTTTCTTGTTAACACGATAGCGACCGAAATACTTTACTAATCGAGTCTTTTTTTTCTCTTACGCTTGAGTATGCTCAGGAATAGAACCCTTTCATTTTTCAGGGTCTGATTCGATGTGGTTTAATTGTTATTAAATAAACAAAAATAATAATTAATAAATATTTATTAAAAAAAAATTATGAGGCGTGCACTTTTGGATTTTCCAAATTATTTCAATTTACGTTTAGCAATGCTTCTTTTTGTTTGGCCGATATATATGAGACCACAGTCACAGTCTAATTTGTACGTACGTGTAAAATAATATAATGAATAAATCGCGTTTAAAATCCGTTAAAAAGTCTTTAATTCTATGTTTAATACTCGCGTAAAATCAAACACTAGAAAATACTAAATACAATAAACAAAAAAAAATTGAGGCAATAAGTACGGAAGCCGTTTTTATACCAACAAAGGAAATGTAAAATTATAACTTTCGAGAACATTAAAAATATGAAAAATATTATAACAATTAAAATGTATCTATATGCATTGTAATGTAAATAAATTAATAATAAAATTAATAATTTTAATACATTCATAAATTAATAATTTTAATACATTTTTTGACGATTCTAGCTGACCTCCGCCTATGCGCATTAGAACTATTTACATTATTAATTATTTCATGACTGTTAAATATTACATTTTACAAGTAAACAAAAATCGAATTGAATCATGCCATCTTTTACGTCTAATCGTGTGTGCGTTAGTGTGCCGTTTTTGAAGATCAAAATATGCTTTGTTGGTAATCTTCACCTTTTTAAGCCTTTTAACTTATAATCCATACTAATATTATAAATGCGAAAGTAACTCTGTCTGTCTGTCTGTTACTTAATCACGCCTAAACTACTGAACCAATTTTCATGAAATTTGGTATGGAGATATTTTGATACCCGAGAAAGGACATAGGCTACTTTTTATCCCGGGAAAATGACGCAATCCCGGAAATCCCACGGGAACGGGAACTATGCGGGTTTTTATTTGACTGTGCGGTCAAAGCCGCGGGCGGCATCCTAGTATTATATATATTAGAACGGTTCAACCGGTTTTTCTAATATATATAATATTATATATATTAGACTGACTGGTTGGCTTGGTTGGTAGTGGCCCTGCCTTCCAAGCCAAAGGTCGTGGGTTCGATTCCCACCCAAGCTAATATTTGTGTGATGAAATTAGATGTTTACTCTGTGTCTGGGTGTTAATTTATCTGTATAAGTATTTATTTAAAATTATATATGTATGTTTATCTGCCACCTGGTTTCTATAACACAAACGAAAGCTTAGTATGGGATCAGATCGTGCCGTGTGTGAAAATTGTCCTGAAACACAGCTGAAAGCTAGTATGGGATCAGATCGTGCCGTGTGTGAAAATTGTCGTGAAATATTTATTTATATAATTAAAAAAAAGACGGGTTGCACTCCGGGAGTGCCGGCAGAAGTGAAAACTTGATTATTAACGCTGAGCATGTTTGATATCCATCCGTCTTACGCTTTTTCGATCGTCACGTGTCCTGACGCGAGTTTAAAATTTTATACCCATTACAGAAAAAGTGCTCAACGCCGATAAAGAAGTTTTCACTTCAAAAAATATTGCCCTAAGCCTTTAAGTATCTATGAACATTATATTCTTATGTTTAATTGTTAATTTTCAGATATTCTTCGTGCTTCGAAAGAAGTTCAATCAAGTATCATTCCTTCACGTGTACCATCACACTGGTATGGTAATTCTGTCGTGGGGTGCTGCTACTTATTTTCCAGGTGATTTTATGGCCTTATATAGTCATGTTCTTATAGATTAGTGGTGTTAAAAAAATGTGTGCGTGTACTAGTGTACACACGTAAGAAGTGAAACTTCTTTATGACCTTATTTTTCAAAAAATAATTTACTATAATATGCAACTTTACAGAAATACGTCGAATCACGCGTGATAGGGATAAGAAAAAGATGGCGCGTAACGGAAAAATGTCACGAGTAACGAAAAAATGTTACACTAAATTTTTTTCCAACCCCGATAAAGAAGTTTCACTTCAAAAAATCCCAAATAATTTCCGTTTTCAAAAGGCTCTCTTATGAAAAAAAATCTCTCAAATTTATCAAAGGTGGCGCCACTGTACCAAGATTGTCATATAATATCTTTTATCTACTCTCCATAATACTTTTATACAATTCTAAAGAACTTTTTATTATTAGTATTGTTTTCTATCTATTATCTAGATAATAATAGATAGAAAATACGAGATTTTTTTTTAATTTTCCACGTACCTATAATAAAAATTATATTTTTTATTTCCAGGTGGCCACGGAACTATGGTTGGCGTGATCAATACATTCGTTCACGTAGTAATGTATTTGTACTATCTTCTAACAGTAGCTTACCCGAGTGTGAAGAATTCTCTCTGGTGGAAAAAATACATTACACAGCTGCAAATTGTAAGTAATAATTATAATATTTATAAAAAAAGGAATTTTTAAGTTGATTGTTCACTACAAAAAACAGCGTGTGTGCCAAGCACACGTGTCAGAAGTGAAACTTCTTTGGCCATATTCAAAGATACCAAAATCGTCGCTTTACTCCATGACGTGATGGTATTGCCATGACGCGATCTTGAAATTTTACTCACAACGCGCCTAAAGAAGTTTCGCTTCAAAAATGTTAATAAAAATATTGATTCATATGAAATTTATATATTTGAGAATAATGATAGCTCTGTTGACTAACAACCTGATGAATACTTGTTTTGTTATTTTGTTGGAAGCACGCAAAGGAGAATGACCACGGGTGGTATCGGTAAAATTATAGTTGTGCCACGTATTCGTGTTTGTAAGAAAAAGATGGCGCGTAGCGGAAAAATGTCACGCGTAACGAAAGAATGTAACACTAAATTTTTTTCCAACCCCGATAAAGAAGTTTCACTTCAAAACTGTTTCATTTATACACGCGTAACAGTGTCCTTAAAAAACTGTTTCATTTAATTAAGGTAATTAAATTGACTTTCTGCAATGACGCACAAAAAAATATAATGAATTCCTATGAAAATGCTATTACTCACGCAACAAAACAATCAGTTAATAAACCATTTAGCCATTAATTAGCATACACGCGTAACCATCTCGTAACAGTGTCCTGAAATAAATATAGATTGAAAAACTAAAAAACACGCTTTCAAGATAGATACAACTCAAAATTAGAAAATAATTCTTATTCTAGGAATCAAGCAATAACCAATACATAGTATTTTTGTGAAAAAAGCGTGGGGCGCTTTTCATGAGCTGATTATACACAAGGCACCCCACGCTTTTTCACAAAAATACTATGTACCTATTGGTTATAAATGAAATACCTATTGGTTATTTCATGAAAATTTTTATGGCCTTTTAAATTATGCAAATTAAATTAATATCTTAGGAGTTACAGCAAGATCAAAATAATGCGTCACGAAGTAATATTTATATTACGTCGTTGTGATTCTAACGGCGCCCTAAGTCAGGCGTGCGACAAGCTGTGTATTCCTAAGTAGATTATACGGAAAACTCATGAAATTATTGAAAAATCACCAGTCCTTGACAAAATCGAGTCGAAAGGGGTCGGTTACATACAAACATACAGGTGAAGCTAATAAAAGCGTGTTAAAAACTGTTTCATTTTAATAAGGTAACTAGCGGTCCGCCCCGGCTTCGCCCGTGGTACCTACATGTTTACGTACTTCAAGGAATAGATTCCGCAGCGCACGCGATGACAGAATTTTTATTAAGGAATTTTTTACACCTTGGGTTACATTATTGCATTTTTGGTAAGGATCTCTAATTTTTTTGAAAATGCAATATAGCCTATGTTGCTCAGTGAAGATGCAGCTTTCTAATGGTGAAAGAATTTTTGAAATCGGTCCAGTAGTTTATGCGTGAAAACCATACATACATACATACATAATTACAAACCTTTCCTCTCTAAAATATTAGTACTTATAGATTAAATTGAATTTCTGCAAAGACGCAGAAAAAAATATAATGAATTCCTATGACAATGCTATTATTTTCACTTACAAAGTATTTGGGAAATAGTTAAACGCATTTACAGGTCAAATAATTATGTTTATGTGCATGTTTCGTATTAACGGCAAAACGGCTGAACTGATTTTGATAATTTTTTGCAAAATGAAACATACATAAGAAGGAAGGATAATCCTGTCGCAAGACGCGAACAGCTTAAATTAGGAATAGGGAAAATCTCACGCGATAAATTGAACGTGCGAAAAACAACTAAAACTGAGCAGAGACTACGTTATTTTTATAGGTCAGGATTTTTTCTTCTAAATTTTTATATCAGGTCCCTAAAACCTAACATGTGACCTCTAAATATTTTAATTTATAATTCTCAAAATAATTTCCAAGGATAACAAGCATAGCAAAGTTGTCATGAAAATTCATGTCGGCTTCCCTTTGAGCCTCGCTTTTTAGAAACTATGTCACCGCAGTATTATAAAATTTTTCTTTGACCTTTTGTACTAAGTATATAGTTTAGGACACATATACGAGGCTATATTATAATATCATCTCGCTGAGACCAAAAGAAGCGGAGCGCTGCGGGTGAAACCGCGGAGCACAGCTAATCCATACTAATATTATAAATGCGAAAGTAACTCTGTCTGTCTGTCTGTAACTCAATCACGCCTAAACTACTGAACCAATTTTCATGAAATTTGGTATGGAGATATTTTGATACCCGAGAAAGGACATAGGCTACTTTTTATCCCGGGAAAATGATTCAATCCCGGAAATCCCACGGGAACTATGCGGGTTTTGCTTTGACTGCGCGGGCGAAGCCGCGGGCGGAAACCTAGTATTCAATAAATCTCATCTGTTTCAGATCCAGTTCTTCCACAACGTAGTCCACATGGGCAGCATCATATTCGTGCCAAATTGTGGCTTCCCGCGCTGGACGGCAGCTCTCTTTCTACCTCAGAACACCTTCATGCTAATCCTCTTCCTCGATTTCTATATCAAGTCGTATGTCAGAAAACCAAAGGCCAAAAAGGAAGAAAACGGAATTGTTGAGAAAAGTGAGAACAATGATATTCAGCAACTGGTAAGGGCTCGTTATGTGGAGGAAAGGACTGCTGTACGATCATAGCGTAGTTAGAAGATTTTATTTTAGTATGTATTGAGACATTGCGACTTCATATGGGCCCTCTTCACAATGGGCAGCGTTGGGCGAGTAGAGGTAATCACGATAGTGTAGAGGGCCTAAATGTATAATCCGCTGTCATTGTTTATTCACAATCGCCGTAATGGCAGCAAACATCGCCGATCATTTGTTGGGCCAACGCTCTCGATTGTGAAGAGGGCCCATTATACGTTTTTGTGTTCCTTATGAGTATCTCGATGGTATAATGCGCTTCTACTAAGAGAAAGGTCAATGACTTTTATCTGTGAATAATAATATGTCAAATACATGAAAAATAACTAAGGAACTTCCTATAAAATACTTACTCTTATATTATTTATTTAAACACATAAAAATATCCTATTAATTAAGTATCAATATATTATTTTGTAATTTTAAGAAATGTGAGTGTGTGACTGTTGTAATTTAATTATATTTATACATAAATAAACGTTAAATTTTCATGCTGTTTTTTTCATTTATTAGATAGTAAAATAAAGAATATTTTAAAACCCTTCGTTCTATAATATTGATAGAATATATTGTGCACGAGCTTCAATAATTTTTCACAAAGAAAAAACTGGTTTTGCTCAACGCGAAGGTTCCTAGCAATTTTGAAGGCATCACTTTTCTAATTGTGGTAAAATAATATTTTTACGATTTACGTTAAAAATAAATATAGTTTAAAAAACTAAAAAACACGCTTTCAAGATAGATACTACTAAAAAGTAAAAAAAAATATTACTCCAGGAATTAAACAATTACCAATACATAGTATAATTGTGAAAAAAGCAAAGCATTTATTTTATACATGGCAAGCATTTATTTCATACTAGCTTACCGCCTGCGGCTTCCCCCGCTTTGTCTAAAACCTAATAAATTATATACTAAAACCTTCCTCTTGAATCACTCTATCTATTAAAAACAACCGCATCAAAATCCGTTGCGTAGTTTTAAAGATTTAAGCATACAAAGGGACATAGGGACAGAGAAAGCGACTTTGTTTTATACTATGTAGTGATAGGTTTGAATTGCAGTTAGGGGGAGCCGTATAAATCTCGCCCTGGGCGCTGGTAGGGCTAAAACCAGCATTGTGAGTAGGATATGTAGGTGGGAATCTTCCTCCTACATTCTCTGATCATGTTGTTAAGACAGGACACAGGTGGGATACTCATTACTCTACTATTTTAAGAATGAATGTGCGGTTTTGCTCGATTTTTATACCCTTCTTTACATGAACCTTTCAGTAAGATGACACCGATCATATCGTAGTTTGATGACAAACAAGTGTTACTACAGTTAAGCCAGTTTTAACCACGTCATTGTAATCTCAAGCTACAATCTACTTACATTTAAAATGATTTGTATTTTTTGCAAAACGTGTTCAATTTTTAGGCTTAATATTATAATTTTTATGATTGAATATCGATGAACAAGTTTAACTTGTACCTTATCCTTCTAATTCTAGATTAAAGTAATTAACGATAAATATTGGTATGTTGCCTTCCGAAATTTTCTTCAAATCTCACAATGTATTTCTATAATTGTACTTTCTCTCGACGTTTTCAAATTCAAATTCGAATTCAAATAACGGAACGTGTAGTCTGTAAGCAGGGGAACCCAATATGTTTGAAGGGGTTACGTCAATAATGTTTTATAGGGTTTTATCCTGTCTGCGTGGCGTCCGCGACGTGAGGACGCATTTGTACATGCTATTTTTCTTATACTCGTTTTTTAAAATGTGTTTCTACATAACTTCTACTTCGTGCGTTACCTAGATGCATATGTTATTACTTTTT
The DNA here is from genome assembly GCF_061535455.1 of Colias philodice. Taxonomy (NCBI): domain Eukaryota; kingdom Metazoa; phylum Arthropoda; class Insecta; order Lepidoptera; family Pieridae; genus Colias; species Colias philodice. The sequence goes on from NC_143096.1 coordinate 11,454,736, forward strand.
AGTTTTTGTCAGTAATTTATGAACAGTATTTGCTCAATAGAATAAAATAATAATAATAATATTTTAGCTATTATCCGCTGTTTGAACATTAACCCTATTTTTCAGCATAATTACGAATTACTTAACAATAAATATTGAAATATAAAAACTGAATATATCCATAACATGCGCAATGGCCGTACAACTGAATTGGCTCTTTAATATTTCACATATTAATATGTTCTACACGCGAGATGTGCGCACACGCAGCTGGTAGCAAAGGCTATTGTTGATAGTGATTCAACAATAATAATTATGTACGAGTGTACATATAGTAGAATGCACGAGTGCATCGCTGTGACTTACTGACTGTTTTGGTGTGCATTCAAACAATGTGCATTTGTACCAGTTAGACAAACTAAGTCTTACTTTAAAAACATAGTTTAATTTAAATAAAGTCATATTTATTTTATTCCGTAAAAATTTACCAATATATCACCAAAACAAAATTTGATCGCCAAATGATCTTTTAGCAAAATAAATATAGTTTGAAAAACTAAAAAACACGCTTTTAAGATAGATACAACTAAAAAGTAGAAAATAATTTTTAATCTAGGAATCAAGCAATAACCAATACATAGTATTTTTGCGAAAAAAGCGTGGGGCGCTTTTCATGAGCTCATTGTATAATAGATAAGTATCTTCATTCTACAATCTACATGGCACCCCACGCTTTACATTGGTAGATGCCTTTTTTAGAGATAAAACACGAACAAAACATTAAAACCTGCCTGAATAGCTCTTGAGGTGTACAGATAAAAAATTTGGATGACAGAAGCGAAATTTAAGCAGCCTACTATCACTTCACTACCTTAAGCATTGGAATATCAAAAAAAAAAATTAATGTAATAAATAAATAATATAAAATAGCTTAATAAAACTCTTTTTAAGTGATTCACACTCTACAATGAACTTTTTTATACAATGGAACTGCTTTTAGGATTTCAAAATAAATTCATTTTTTGTCTATCATACATTTAATATAAAAAAAATTGTAAAAATAAACTCTAATTAACCCAGAAAACATAATTTATATAATTTTATTCAAAAACACACTAAAACATACAATACATCGCAGAAATTGCGGTTCTTTATAAGACAGTTAGTTTAAATTTATATAATACTAGCTTTCCACCCGCGGCATCGCTCGCGCAGTCAAAGAAAAACCCGCATAGTTCCCGTTCCCGTGGGATTTCCGGGTTAAAACCTATCCTATGTCCTTTCTCGGGTATCAAAATATCTCTATACCAAATTTCATGCAAATTGGTTCAGTAGTTAAGGCGTGATTGAGTAACAGACAGACAGACAGAGTTACTTTCGCATTTATAATATTAGTATGGATATTAATATGAACTAAGTCCACAAGTCCCTTTCTCTTATTAAAGGACTGATAGACGTGCGAGTAAGTACGTCTTTTAATTTACCTTTATGTCTATATTTTTAATACAATAATTAAAAGTGATTGTATCAAGAAGCTTATATCTAATACACTGGAGATTGCACTATGAACGTTTACTTGTCACGGGAAGGTATGACCTTGAATGACGCCTGGTTGTTCCTTCATCCCTTTCACACCAACTTGCCAAGTTAGGTGTGAAAGGGACAAAAAAACAACCAGGCGTCATTCAAGGTCATACCTTCCCGTGACAAGTAAACGTTCATAGTGCAATCTCCAGTGTATTAGATATAAGCTTCTTGGATTGTATTCAATACCTATAAGTATATACCACAGTATATACAAATATCTTTTCCAGCCTCTCAAGGGTGCAACTAGATTATCGTAGGTCATGAAATTATATTTTTTGGGCAACTAAGGTTAGAAACGTAATTGTTTCTATTACTTAATAACACATACCTATTATATTTTATTAGAATGTATTATTCATAAAATATTTATGTGTATCGGGAAAATCTTCATGACGCCAAAAAGTGTCTTTAAATGCGTTTACTTGAGATATAAGTACCTACTATATTATATGCTAGAGATATAGTTTAAAATAACGTATATGTACTTTGATCGTATAGATATTTTTGTACAAACTCAACTCACTTGAGCGGTAATATACTTACCGTTCGAATATCCTCTAAATGTCTTTTCATGGATAAACTCCAGACATACACACAGATTTATAGTTAACTAGCTTCCGCCCACGACTTTGTACGTGCATCCCCGTTTTTCCCCGTTCCGGCAAGAATTTCGGGAAATCCTTTCTTAGCGGATGCCTACGTCCTAACATCTACCTGCATGCCAAATTTCAGCCCGATACGTCCAGTGGTTTGGGCTGTGCGTTGATAGATCACTATATCAGTCACCTTTGAGTTTTATATTATAATAGACTAGCGACTCGCCCGCGGCTTCGCCCGATTTGTCTAAGCCCAATAAATAATTATATACTAAATCATTCCTCGAAAACACTCTATTATAAAAACCTCATCAACATCCGTTGCATAGTTTTAAAGATTTAAGCATACATAGGAATAGGGACAGAGAAAGCGACTTTGTTTTATACTATGTAGTGATTTTCTTTTAACCTTAAATATACTTAGTTACAAATGTATACCTAAATTAACGTAGTAGAGCATTTCAAAACAAACTAATGATTAGAGACAATGTCGTACCACGAATGCTTAATTAATTACGTTTCCATTATTTACGAATAATTAATAATATTTTAAAATAACGTACAAACGAACGACGACAAAATGGAACGACGACGATAAAATTCTAATATGGGCTTCCCATATTAGAATTTTACATGTTCTGAATCAAGTGTAAAATTGGTCGAAAAAGTTAACATTAATTTCTTATTTTAGAAAAGAGGTAAAAAGGGAAAAGATCTTTGAATTTTTAATGGCTATTAACAGAAGTCTCCTTTATGATTATTATTGTTTTCGTCGTGATCTTACACCAAGTTTTCCTCACTTTGGAGAAACTTTATATGAAGATCAATCAATATGGAAGATAAAAACCCATGGAGAGTTGTCGCGTAAAATCCACAGGACAGTTCTTTGGCATATTATGATAATATACAGTTACATATTTTGTAAAATTAAATAAAAAAAAATAAGTACTGACATGATTAAAAAGAGCAACTACGGAGTTTCTTGCCGGTTCTTGACCATAGATACTGCTTTCCGAATCGATGGTAAATGTTAAAAATAATATGTAAAAATATGACGTTTCAAAAGTGCTTCTCGAAGAAGTTTAATTGAATAAATAAATGTTTGAGTTTGAGTTTGAATAATTTTCTTAGCAAATATCACCTGTCGTTGAACTTTTAAGACATTTGATAGACCGGTTCACACGATGTTTTTCTTTGCAGATTGTAGCAATGGTGATGTGGCTAATCTGCAGAGAAAAAGTGGTGCACTGTTTGATCCATTTTAAAAATAAGTGTTGAAGGCGATTAATAAGGCACCTTAAAATAAATTCATAGTTCAAGAACTATTAACCTTACTAACAATAATATAAGTCAATACACGTATCACTAACAATATTTGCAGTATAAATTAAGGTTATAACCATAATATGAGGTTTATTATTTATTTATTAACTAGCTGCTTATCTCAACTCTATATTATTGTGTTGAATCAGTATAAAAAAATTAAGACAGGGAACATTATGTGGCTTTGTAATAGAGCCATCTAGGGATTGTAAGTAGAACTACAAACATTCACTTTATACTAATTTCACCGAATATGATTCAGTAATAAAATAATATTTGTTATTTTTATATAAGCTGAATCTTTCGTAAATATTTGATAATATTGAGGAAAAGATGTATAATTTACTAGCTGTTCCCCGCGGTTTCACCCGCTCCTGTTGGTCTTAGGGTGATAATATATATAATATATTATAGCCTTTAACCTAACACCGAAAGAATTTCAATCGGACCAGTAGTTCCTGAGATTAGCGCGTTTAAACAAACAAACAAACTCTTCAGCTTTATAATAAAATCGAACGCCTGCTTTCCCGTTTTTTGTGTTGTTGTTACAATATTACGTACGTACAATATTTTATATAGGGCACCTATAATTATTCTTCATTAAAAACCAATAACAGGTTTTAAAGATAAAAAATTTAATGCAGTCTTTTATCTGTAGCAACTGAATTATTGGAACCGAAATGTTATATAATATTCATCTGAAAAGTGCTCCTTAAGAACACAGAAAGTAATAGTCTAATTGAATGAATAAGTGATTGAATAATAAATTGGATTCCATTTGTCTTCGCAATACGAAATCGACTAGGAATGGAATCGTCAAAATATAATCGAATTACTACTAGCTGATTCCATAATAAAACACGAAATCGACTAGGATTCCACTTCTAGACAAAATATAATCGAATATATTTATCATACTAGCTGCCCCAGGAGACGTTGATCTGCCCCATTGCCTCGTGTTTTCTCTCTATAGGAACCTTCCCTTAATAAAAATGTTTCAAAAGCAATTGAGTTTTACGCTTAGCGACAGTTGGCGATTCATCTTATCTTACTTCTTACTACATATAATATTATTATAAATGCGAAAGTTTGTGAGGATGTGTGTGTGTGTGTGTGTGTGTGATTGTTACTCTTTCACGCAAATTCTACTGAACCTATTATAATGAAATTTAGCACACATATAGAGGGTTACTTGGATTAACACATAGGATAGGTTTTATCCCGGAAATCCCACGGGATCGGTAACTATGCGGGTTTTTCTTTGAAACGCGGGCGAAGCCGCGGGTGGAAATCTAGTTTTATTACATAGAAGACTAGCTGTCCCGGCAAACGTTGTTCTGCTCTCTTATCACTTAGGGGTATGAAAAATAGATGTTTCTGATTCTCAGATCTACCCAATAAGTACACAAAATTTCAAGAGAATAGTTCCAACCATTTCAGAGGTGTAGGTAACTATCACTGTGACACGAATTTTATATATACTTACTAGCGGTCCGCCCCGGCTTCGCCTGTGGTACATGTTTATTTTTCACCATAAGAACCATCCTGGTACTTTAAGGAATATTATAAAAAAAGAATTAACGAAATCGGTTCAGCCGTTCTCGAGTTTTATGCTTATCAACACATTTTAGCGATTCATTTTTATTCCTTACTAGCTTTCCGCCAGCGGCTCCGCCCGCGGTTTCAGAGAAAAACTCGCATAGTTCCCGTTCCCGTGGAATTTCCGGGATAAAACTTATCCTATATTACTCGTGGATAATGTAGCTTTCGAATGGTGAAAGAATTTTTAGAATCGGTCCAGTAGTTTATGAGCCTATTCATTACAATCAAACAAACAAACAAACAAAGTTTTCCTCTTTATAATATTGAAAGAAAGAAAGAAAGAAAGAAAGAAAATATTAGTGTAGACATAGAAGATAGAGCTATAGAGGAGATATATGTATAACTAGCCCACTGGCCTACTCTCAATAATTTTAAGTACTAAGGTCTTAGAAACATTTCTAGGACCCTTTCTATAATTTTATTATAAGATCTGTGACGGGAGTGATGCTAGGAGCGTCGCGTGCAGTCGTATTTTATCGGCCGCCCGGTCGATACTGGCGCAGTGCTCACGATAACTTCAAAGTGTACGGTCATAAAAGGATATTATTTAACGGTAAGTGTTTTGATATTATAGTATATATATTTGCCGAAATATTTGTGTATATAAGTGTGTATATCGAGGTCTAATTTTGGTGGAAACCGCTTCCTTTTTGGAAAACCGTATCTTTCGTGCGGCGCTTTTTGTATTGTCAAAATATAAGAATACGTAAGTATTTGTAGTTTTTATTAATGTTATGGAAAATGTTTTCTTTTAAGCCCTATTTTTTAAATATACTTATTTATCATATTTACATTTTTGCGTGCGGTTTTTCATACAAGAGATTATGTCATAATTTTATCCTTTACTTTTTTTACTTGGCTAATGTAATTTATTCTCTAATTAATAATACCTTAAGAATAATAACATTTACTTTGAGACATCATTGAACTAAATCAAGTTATAGATGAATTACATAATAACTGAAAACAGTTTACAAAATACAAAACAATGACAAAAACCATTCATTTTTTGCGAATAACTATTTATTCATATGAAGATTATTATTTTAAACTAAGTGCCGATTTTTCAATGCTTGGATAAATCTTATCCGTCCAATAAAGTATTACACGATAATATTAAAATGTCACGTAAACTGTCAAATACGGGCAATTAGAATACGTTTTTAAAATGGTAGTTTTATACATTATTCGACGAATTAGTTTTATCCAAGGATTGAAAAATCAGCCCTAAGGCAAATAAAAAGACTAAATAGTTTTCATTGCGTAATTAAATTTAGGTTAGGAGGCTATTATCCCAATTATTTAAGTCTTGACATACATAAACATTAATTAGTAATAGAAATAAATAAGAATGAGACATTTGTAATGTAAATTTTGTATTTATTTCTATTTAGTTTACGTAATATGGACTAGGTTTCATCGCTAACTCTCTTCTCAAAATTTAAAATTATTGATCACTAGCGGTCCGCCCCGGCTTCGCCCGTGGTACATAATATTTACGTTTTCTCTACATAAGAACCATCCTCGTACTTCAAGGAATATAATAAAAAAAGAATTATCGAAATCGGATCAGCCGTTCTCGAGTTATGCGCTTACCAACGCATTTTGCGATTCATTTTTATATATAAGAAGATGTATCTTCGGTTATTATTATCAAACATAATTACATTGTTTTAAAGTACATTGGTACCTACTAACCTAATTCAATTCTGGATAAAACGGTGAAATTTCTAAATGTAAATAAATATAAGCATGTTTGAAAAATTAAGTCCCTCTAATAATTCATATTCATTTTAATAGTATTTATTAATGTTTTAATGTTAATTTGAGTGTTTTTTGTATACCCTAAAATTAACGAAATATTCATGTTTACTTTTGAATAATGTAAATTATATTGATTAGAATCTACTACGCATGTTATTAATCGTTATATCAAAAGCTCGATGTTAAGAGTTTTCCTTCGTTTATGTATAAACATAAAGATGTAGAAAGCTTTCTCTATTTTATAACTTTTTACTAAGTTTTTATGTGACAACTTATTTATAACTAGATTCCGCCCTTGGCTTCGCCCACGTGGTGTTTTTTCGCAATAAAAGGTGGCATATGTTCTGTCTCAGGGTGTAAAGATTGTTTGTACCAAATTTCATCAAAATCGGTTGAGAGGTTTAAGCGGGAAAGCGTAACAGACAGACAGACAGACAAAGTTACTTTCGCATTTATAATATTAGTAGGGATTACTAGGGATTTAAGGTTAATCTTAGCACCAAATAATTAGCTCTTTACTTTAAATAACAAAGCTCTACTTATTTTAAAAATTCAAGCCTAATTATCTCAAGGGTTTCCCAAAAATATTTGCTTTTGTTGTACAAGTTGTACATAATTTTAGGGTAAGTTAGGGATATTCTGATTCTGATTCTGCTGTTCTCTGTACAATAAACATTTTTTATAAATATTTTGTATTACTGACAAATAAAATGTTAATAATTATTGAGCATCTTAAAGTAACTCTATGTTAAAGAAAGGAAAATTTTTGAATGCTTCTTAATTTTATCAACGTTTTTAAAAGTAGTGGCTTTACGGAAAAACAACCTTAATAACGCTTTTAAATATAAGCTGACCCGGCACACATTTTGGGGTATTAATATATTTTACCTATTAGACATGTTCAGATCTACTGAATACAAAAAATCCCTAGAAATTGCTCAAGTTTTTATAAATGGTATCGCAAATAATTTTTTCCACAAGTACCCTATTGTACGTCATATTTTTTCTGTTGTATAATTTACCTGCCATCTTAATGTATTTTTCAATGTAATTTCTTAATGTAAATGTAATTTTCAAATGTAATGCAGTAAAATTTATATTTATCTGTCTAGTATTTGTTTGGCGTCTAGAATGCATGTGCACCACGATCAAATCGTGTCGATTTAAGTGGTGTTCTGTATGCTTTATGTATGTTTATTTTTCTATCAAAAAATGGTTTAAAATAAAATTACATAATATATTACAAATAGGTTTATTATAATAAATACGAGGTTTTTATTATAATAAATACAGATAGTCCATTGAATGAGTCCCTCCAAGGGGGGTCTAGAGTGCGTGAGTTAGTAACGTAAGATGTTTCTTCGGAAACATGTCAAGAGACCCTAGGTAATAAACATACTAAAACCCCGGGCCACTAGGAGGAGCCCCGGAGTGGGGGGAGGGGGGAAATGGGTCCATTTTTTCATTTTTCGCTTAAATCTCAAAAACAGTACATGTTAGAGAAAAACTTTCAAGGAAAAGTTGAAAGGCCATAAAATTATCTACAAGTTGTACCTGAATCATTTTTTCCTATATCCTACCGTTTCTGAGTTATACGCAGTAAAACATGATTTTGGCTCAAACAATTTCCACATCAATCGATCAAAAAATATTTCTTTCTTCCAAAAAACTAAAATGTGCAACTTGTGACCGGTACTGATAGATTGCTCTTAATTAGGTCTATAATTGGTAAAATAAACACATTCCTCCATGGAAGCCTTTAGGAGGAATCGATTGTCAAAATATTATATTAGGGCAGTTTGAGTTACTAGACTTGATCTTTTTATTTTTTTCTTCCAAAAAACTCAAAAGTGCAACTTGTGACCGGTACAGATAGATTGCTCACAATTAGGTCTATCATTGCTAAAAATACCAGATTCCACCACGGAGGCGTTTACGGGGAATTGAATTTTATCAGGGTAGTTACGATACATGAACTTTTTATTTTTTTTCTTCCAAAAAGCTCAAAAGTGCAACTTGTGACCGGTACAAATAGATTGCTCATAATTAGGTCTATCATTGATAAAAATACCAGATTCCACCATGGAGGCGTTTACGGGGAATTGAATTTTATTAGGGTAGTTAGTTAAAAAGTTCATGCATCGTAACTACTATAATAAAATTCAATACCTCCTAAACGCCTCCATGGTGGAATCTGGTTTTTTTATCAATGATAGACCTAATTATGAGCAATCTATCGGTACCGGTCACAAGTTGCACTTTTGAGTTTTTTTGGAAGAAAAAAAATAAAAAGTTCAAGTATCGTATCTACCCTAATAAAATTCAATTCCCCGTAAACGCCTCCGTGGTGGAATCTAGTATTTTTATCAATTATAGACCTTATTATGAGCAATCTATCTGTACCGGTCACAAGTTGCACTTTTGAGTTTTTTGGAAGAAAAAAATAAAAAGATCAAGTTCAGTAACTCAAACTACCCTAATATAATATTTTGACAATCGATTCCTCCTAAAGGCTTCCATGGAGGAATGTGTTTATTTTACCAATTATAGACCTAATTAAGAGCAATTTATCAGTACCGGTCACAAGTTGCACTTTTGAGGTTTTTGGAAGAAAAAAATAAAAAGATAAAGTTCAGTAACTCAAACTACCCTAATATAGTATTTTGACAATCGATTACTCCTAAAGGCTTCCATGGAGGAATGTGTTTATTTTACCAATTATAGACCTAATTAAGAGCAATCTATCAGTATCGGTCACAAGTTGCACTTTTGAGTTTTTTTGGAGAAAAAAAATAAAAAGTTCAAGTATCGTAACTACCCTAATAAAATTCAATTCCCCGTAAACGCCTCCGTGGTGGAATCTGGTATTTTTATCAATGATAGACCCAATTATGAGCAATCTATCTGTACCGGTCACAAGTTGCACTTTTGAGTTTTTTGGAAGAAAAAAATAAAAAGATCAAGTTCAGTAACTCAAACTACCATAATATAATATTTTGACAATCGATTCCTCCTAAAGGCTTCCATGGAGGAATGTATTTATTTTACCAATTATAGACCTAATTAAGAGCAATCTATCAGTACCGGTCACAAGTTGCACATTTTAGTTTTTTGGAAGAAAGAAATATTTTTTGATCGATTGATGTGGAAATTGTTTGAGCCAAAATCATGTTTTACTGCGTATAACTCAGAAACGGTAGGATATAGGAAAAAATGATTCAGGTACAACTTGTAGATAATTTTATGGCCTTTCAACTTTTCCTTGAAAGTTTTTCTCTAACATGTACCGTTTTTGAGATTTAAGCGAAAAATGAAAAAATGGACCCATTTCCCCCCTCCCCCCACTCCGGGGCTCCTCCTAGTGGCCCGGGGTTTTAGTATGTTTATTACCTAGGGACTCTTGACATGTTTCCGAAGAAACATCTTACGTTACTAACTCACGCACTCTAGAACTTTTTATTCAATAGACTAAGAAAACATAATAATATTATCCAGATTTCAAATAAATGTTTTAGATTATGATTTATAATTAACGATGTTTAAATAAAATATATTTATAATATGAAAGTTCCAAGTGATACGTCACTCAAAGCCCCTGTAGAACCCCAAATTTTCAACCCTCCGTAGACATGTACTTCCGCGTTACATGAGTCATACTTAACAATAAAATTATTGAGAATAATGAAGCACTTTTGAATATTTAGGAGGAATTATTTCAATGGGCGAAAAATACGGAATTATAATTTTTGTATTTTTAAGTCGGGTGATGAATACGAATTTTGGTTGTTCATTTTAGTCTGATTTAGTAATTTTTATAGTTGCATATTTGTGGAAGATAATTTACTCATAGTATAAGTTGTTTTGCCGTGATGATAAGAACAATATAGGTACATACTACAGTTATATAATATTTTTATTTAAAAATATCCATAAATCGGTAGTTTTGTTCGTTAGGTTAACATATATTATAATAGTAAGCCGAAAGAAATTTTCATAACCTCTATCATATTTTATTACAAGGAAAGCTCTCATAACCGTTCTAACTTTAGCAAAATGGTTTTTGATCTTTAGATAAATTACGCAAGGCAGAGGTCAAGGAACTTTTTACACGCGACCAAAATCTGAAACATAAAGAAATATTATTGGAATAATGTTGTAGCTTCTGTATATAATAGTTATTTTGAAACAGTTCATTGACCTTAGATGCTGTTTATTGAAATCTTCGCTGTATGTGAGATTTTTTTAATAATTATTGTCCTTTGAAAATAGAAATTACAAGAGTTTCTTGCCAGCTCTTCTCTGTAGAGTGTAGACTGTTTTTAGAAGTGGTGGTTACTCATAACTACGTTTTGTATTCAAAGGTGCGAATTTAGGACTTCAGTCGCTGAAGTCATATTTTCTTGATTCACTACATGTATTTTGTTTACATGCATACAAATTTAAACATATATACAAAATAAAGAGATAGAAAAATATTGCATCCACTTTTTTCAGTCTAGGCTTCCCATGTCGCATTTTTAATAGATAACAAGATTAGATTAGATTCTTATCCAGTAAAAATATGTTACCTTTTATAAATTTACTATAGGGTGGGTAAAAGTAAACTCCTAGTCCATTTATTATAATAGCGTTGAAATAAATAGTGGAAATTTTCATCGGCATTTGTATTCGTTATTAATTTATAAATCGAAAATTTTAACAGACATCAAAATATAGGGATAGTGTTAGTACTTATGACCGTTTAGTTGTCTTCATCATCATCATCATCAGCCCCTTATGTTCCCAATACTTTGCTCGGGATCAGGCTGTTATCCACCACGCTGGCCAAGTGCGGGTTGCTAGATGTCACATGTCATCGAACTTTTTGAATCTCTGTGGTCTAAGATCCGAATATAAGTCGAAATGCAACGGCGTGATAATAGAATGAGACCAATTTTATAATAAACTAGAGGTCCGCTCCGGCTTCGCCCGTGGTACATATTTCGCAATAAAAGGTAGCCTATGTCCTTTCTCGGGAATCAAAATATCTCCATACCAAATTTCATGCAAATTGGTTCAGTAGTTTAGGCGTGATTGAGTAACAGACAGACAGACAGAGTTACTTTCGCATTTATAATATTAGTATGGATTTAGTGTATTAAAAAATGTATTAAAAATGGGTTGACTGGGAAAATTAAAAAAAAAAGTTGAAATAAAGAGTAAATAAATGAAGCTTCATTTTACGTTGCTTAGCTAGATATAATGAAAGGTCAGGGTAATTTTTTACACTCAATTATTTATCTTAATTACATACACAGTTTAATAAATATCTGATTTCAATCTTTGTTGTGTTTATAAATATTGAGATAAAAAAATAACTTCATATTCTATAGGTTGCAAACAAATAAAATTTATTAAAAAAAATTAAAAATTATAAATACTAGTTTTAAAACAGTTAAGTAATACTGTTAATTTTATTAAATTTGTAAAGAACAATTTTATAGTTTTCCTACTTTTCATCGTTTCAAGCCATTATGGTTGAAATTTTTAAGGTGAGCATTTCACATTAATTGGAAAACCTTTTACCAATTTCCAATGAATGCAAAAATCCTTTAAGTTTTTCTATATAAATTAAAATTAAATTTTAATTTTTATTTATTACATATAACAGAATAAGAAAAAGTTAGGTACACACTACAGTTCGCAGTAAGTAATAAATACCTTGTTTCTACACACAAGTAAAAAAATAAAACGACCAAATCATACTCATGCTATTTGCGTGGAAATCACTACTAAACACCATGTACATACATCGTTGAGTTAATTATAAAAGCTCTATTTTTACAAGAAATTAACTAAGTGGAGGCGTTTAGGGGTCAAGGTCTCAACTCGATAGAATTCACTTAGAAAGCGATAGCTTGCTGCAATGCGTCAAATCCTTAGGTACAGATTCACTGCATAGACTGAAATTTTGTACATTTATCTAGTTGAAGTATTACGTATTACGTTTGTAGATACTCTATATATAGGTGCAAAGGTTATTGTAGTTATGGTTAGGCGAAGGATGTAGGTTCGAATACACATGATCACTTTTATTCTACAAAAACAATGTCGAATATTTTGTCGTGTAGGGCATTTAATAACTACTTTGTGAAGGTTTGAAGAACTCATATATTGCCATAAAATCTATACAATACAATATTCATGGTATAACAGGGATTAGTAATTCATTAATTAATATTTTTGTTATTTATTAGCGCTTAATGTAATTTTTGTTTGCTGTCACATTACAATTTATTTATTAATAAGGAGGAACGCTGGCTCTTAAGATTGCTCTAGTATAAGAGACAAGGGGCCGTAGACAAAGTAACAATTAAAAAACGATAACGAAGTTAGAAAAGGAAAAATGTATGGGATTGACATTAGATAGACCACGTGATCTAACGCGGCGTATGTCAATCCCATACATTGCCTTTTCTAACTTCGTTATCGTTTTTTAATTGTTACTTTGTCTAAGGCCAAGGTTCATAATTATTATCTAAGCTTAAAGTTTTTGACAAAATAAAGATTTTTATTATTTACATATTATTATTATTTATTTGATATTTGTTGTTGGGATTGTCAGAAGATGGCTAAGCATAAAACTGCACTCAGACAAGTTAAGACTCTGTATTTACTCGTATTAGAAGTTGTTCAATCCAATGCATAGAATATATTTTAATAGGATTGTATATAATAACTGTATTTTACACGTCTTTTCTATAAAAAGTATCTTTTTAATAATAATAAGTATTGCAACTAGTGTGGTATGCTCAAGGTGACCACGTGTAGCTTCGTAGATCATGGCGTAGCATTTATTTTATTGAAATGTAAATATTATTTCATTATATTATTATATCATAATCAAATAAAAAGTTTAAAAAATAAAAAGTGAATTCATAATTATTATGAAAATATGCATTAAACAGAGATAACATAATATTATATGAATTTGTAAAGAAAAATTTCGATCACGAGGTGGGATTCGAACCCAAAATAACAAAATTTGCAATCCATACTAATATTATAAATGCGAAAGTAACTCTGTCTGTCTGTCTGTTACTCAATCACGCCTTAACTACTGAACCAATTTGCATGAAATTTGGAATAGAGATATTTTGATACCCGAGAAAGGACATAGGATAGGTTTTATCCCGGAAATCCTACGGGAACAGGTTTTTCTTTGAAAACGAGGGCGAAGCCGCGGGCGGAAAGCTAGTTCTGAATAAATCTATTCAAAAGAGCTGTCTTCTATTTATTGTAAGAGTTCTCGTAAATAATATGTTGATATTTAAATCGCTAATTATTATTATTATTAGATTTGGGTTGATATTACAATCGGTATATTATGTAGTAGATTTATCTCCGATCTCACATATTATAATCACTAGCCCAATTTTATTCCCTAAGGATACAGGGCTCAATTTATGTCGTCGGATATAGCTCAAACATTTATTCATTCAAAACCACTTCTGAAATAAATACTTTTCTTTCAGAAGCGCTTTTGAATCAAAATACATTATTTGCTATTTCTATTAATATAGTAAACTAGCGGTCCGCCCCGGCTTCGCCCGTGGTACATATTTACGTTTTCTCTACATAAAAACCATCCTCGTACTTCAAGGAATATAATAAAAAAAGAATTATCGAAATCGGTTCAGCCGTTCTCGAGTTATGCGCTTACCAACACATTTTGCGATTCATTTTTATATATAAGAAGAAGATAAAATAAATAGTTTACAGTTATTATTTCATACAAACAGAATGAATGCCTCAACTTTGTATTAAAATAGATACTTCAAATAATACGAGGATTGAAAATAAATTATTATAGAACGAAAATACTCACACATTATTTTGTCAAGGTAAAATAGCGACGTCTATTTCAATACACAGGGGCTTGTATGAATTTTGTAATAAATTAAAATAAAATAATAAATTCTGTATAAGCAATAGAAGCGTGTTAAAAACTTCATAAATATAAATATACAAAAAAAAAACATTTACTACAATTTTTAGTTGCTTTTTTATATTTTTGTATAGATCATAAATATATTTTTTTAAATGAAAATAACTTTATTGAATATATAGCAGCTATTGTAGTGTGTAATAATACATTTATAAAAAGCAAAAAAACGATGCAGTAAATGTAGAAAAATAATAGTATTTTTTTTTTCAAACAGGTCAGTAACTAGAGACAGAATCTCAATTGTTTACACTGACCCTTGTACATCGCGATCGTTAATACAATCCATACTAATATTATAAATGCGAAAGTAACTCTGTCTGTCTGTCTGTTACTCAATCACGCCTAAACTACTGAACCAATTTGCATGAAATTTGGTATGGAGATATTTTGATAACCGAGAAAGGACATAGGCTACCTTTTATTGCGAAATATTTACCACGGGCGAAGCCGGGGCGGACCTCTAGTATTACATATCTAGACAATAAGGATGGATTAGGTCATTACGAGGCGAGCCCACGCGATTTTTAAATCAAAGATTGCTTGTAGACGCTATTTTAAGCAGCTAATCTATACTAATATTATAAAGCTGAAGAGTTTGTTTGTTTGTTTGAACGCGCTAATCTCGGGAACTACTGGTCCGATTTGAAAAATTCTTTCAGTGTAAGATAGCCCATTTATCGAGGAAGGTTATAGACTATATTATATCATCACGCTACGACCAACAGGGGTGGAACCGCGCGGAGCAGCTAGTATACAATATACATATTAAATGCTGGATTAATCAGACGGAGACTGGAGTGTAAGACTAACTTCCTGCCCGCGGCTTCGCCCAAGTAATTAAACTAAAATACATATTCCTTTTCCCATTCCCAAGTTGAAAAATATTATATTTTGTCTTTTTTCAGGTCTCAAACTATTTTCGTACCAAATTTAATTTAAATCGGTTCAGTAGTATAACGTGAAGAATCGACAGAATGAAATATTAAATTTTTGATTGACGGTATGAGAATATTTTTCATTTAGGACAATTATTAATAGCATGTTGATTATATTTTTTTATATCCTACAAAATAATAAGTTGCATACTGCAAATTTATATTAAAAAATAAAAACATACGAACTGCCTACTAGCGGCAAAACTGCATATTCATTAGATGTTCTCCCCGAACCTTTTATGCAAAATCTGTGTGTGATCCTCTGGGAAAAAGTTTCTTAAGATGAAGAACGAGGGATATATTTTCAAGTTCTTTTCTTAGACCTTTGATAGAACTCCATGTAACTTTACACTATGAAATACTAGGGAAGTAATACTACTTATAATACGGATTATCTTTATAATATAAGTAACATACCTACATTTTTAAATTGCAAAAACAATCTTCATTAATGTATATGTACTCATGCCCTATAAAAATTTTTCTTAAAAATATTGACACCAAGGAATCAAACCTGTCGCAACAGCAACCACTGAGCCACCGGGTTATTTATATATGTCACTAGTTTTCCTAGTCACTGTGTATTTTGTAACGCACATAAATACAATGGACATTGACCGGATTCAGTTCAAAGCGTTTCGACCTACAATCCATCACTTGACTTACAATTTGTTTAGACTGAGAGCTGGTGTATAATAATACATACAATTATATTGATGTCGTCTATGTGAATTAAATTTACTGTTAGTTAAATTTAACGTTACAATGATTACGATTGCCCAATTCAACAAGGGTGCACAAATTTGAAATTTTTTATATATATTTGTAGTTTGTGAAGTAAATGTTAAGACGATTCATTCAGAGTACTTATTTATTGAATAAATTTCTTAATTAATGGCCTACGTTAGATCAATGTGTATGTTTCTACTTTAAGGCATATAAAAATAGGGCTGAGCTTTGAATACAGAGAAGGATAAGAAAAATAATTACCTAAATTTCCCAACCAACTTTATATATATATTAAATTTAACGCAAATCATTTTTAAATCAAATTTAGCATCACATATCGAATTATACATACCTACACATCGCATAATAGCACAGTAGCAGTACCAATTTGCTAATCATTATAACAAGGTGCTTAATCCCAATGACTCGTATTATATTCACATATCAAATGTCATCAAGAACAATGCACCGGCTCCTAGACTATAATGATTTGGTTAGAAAGCTGTTGATGTGAAATAAATCGGTATAGAAGCTGTCTTAGTGACAAATGATGTGCGTAACGGTCCTGTATTGAATAGCATAACTGGGAAAGGTGATAAAGGGTCTTTAACGATATTTACTTAAAGTACTAGGTAATAATTTTGTCCCGATATAAACGGTATGTATTCGAATAATATAAAACTATATGTTTGTTTGAACGCGCCGATCTCAGGAATAACTTGAACGATTACAACAGTTACTTTACTTTCGGATAATATGTACCTACGTGATCCCTGAATTAATGTCTCTATGCCAAAATTAATATCCGGGTTGTTTCTACTTTCGACAAACCGTTTGATCTTTTCCTTATTATTCACATTCAATTAAAATTGGTTTAAAATGTGACATTTTCCAATATTTATTTTATCATACCCAGACATATTTCAAATGCTGTTTATTAATTACTAGCTGTGCCCCGCGGTTTTACCCGCATTGCTCCGCTCCTATTGGTCTTAGCGTGATGATATATAGCCTATAACCTTCCTCGATAAATGGGCTATCTAACGCTGAACGATTTTTTTCAAATCAGACTAGTAGTTCCTGAGATTAGCGCGTTTAAACAAAGAAACAAACTCTTCAGCTTGTTAGTATTAGTATAGATAATTCGCATAGTTTACGAGCGTGGGTTACCAGACAGACCGTGACGCAGCACACTCATGATGTTGAGATTCATTGCAATCATATTCCCATTTATATGTTAAGGACTTCATGTTGAACTTGATTTAGAAATTGTATTACTGAACGCATGTTTCGAAGTTTTTACAAATATGGTCTAATAGAAATATTATATTTTAGTCGGAGTGAGGACTGCCTTCATTCCCCAATACATTTTTTAATAGATAGAGTGATTCAAGAGGAAGGTTTTAGTATATACTTAATTTATAAGATTTTGGGCGAAGCCACGTGCGGAAAGCTAGTTACAAATAAATAATAAAATAAATAAATATTTCAGGACAATTTTCACACACGGCACAATCTGATCCCATAATAAGCTTTCGCTTGTGTTATGGAAACCAGATGGCTGATAAACATACATATATAATTTTTAAATAAATACTTAGATAATTAACACCCAGACACAGAGCAAACATGTTCATCACTCAAATATTTGCCCCGGGTGGGAATCGAGCCCACAACCTCTGGCTTGGAAGGCAGGACCAACCAAGCCAACCGGTCTGTCAAATAAATGTAAAACCTCGATAGCAAGTAATAATGAAATATTCTTAGGAAATATTATTAGATTTATACGAATACGCGTTAGGATTTTTCTAGTCGCAGAATTCAATTTGTGTGAATTTTGTTGGCTTCCTGCCTATAGGTCATAGTAAATTCCAGCCTTGTATTACCGTATTATTATAAGCCAATCTGCACTTATAGATAAAACTACTGTTAGTGATAATTATTTACATTCTTCTGTGTTTGTAGTTCTTTTATTCAAAGAATAAGTCACATTTTAAATATGAAAATCTCCTTTTCGGTGCGATTTTATATCATTATTACAATCCTAAATGCTTAAGGCCTAAATGTATCACATGGCAGACGCATGTAACTATTAAGGCAATTACACGGTTCATCGACCTTAATGATTCTGTCACTACATTTGAATTTGTTTTTTTAACCGCCCTCTATAAATATACATCGTTGTTGAAGTAAAAGTGACCAAAGATTATGGAATTGTATACTGTATCGTATTGTATCGTAATGTGTTAGTGGTTTCTACCTAATTTATGTTTTCTCTGAGAGGCAGTAACATATTACATTTATGAATAGTAAATATTGTGTACTATGTATGTTGTAAATGTAATGTAGGAAGACTCATCTTTCAACATTAACCGTTATAAGCAAAGTCTCTACTACATGACCCATTCTGGAAACCTTAAAATGACTAAGCAAGTAATTATAAGTTCTAGAGTGGGGAACAGTTAAGAAAACACCGATTTAGAAATTAATTTTATTCAACACGGACTCTACTATATTCTGGAGACCTGATGATGGCTAGGTTGGAGAACATCTCACCTACAGAGATATAAAAGATGGAGTACATTATTTGACGTAATTCTATAGAACGGCCTCTACCATGTCATGGTGTATCGAATGGTAATGGTGACCAGGCAAATGTATTTAGCGTTCTCTGTATATCTCTTCATACCTAGTAGGAATATATGCATGCAACCTACACAAAATAAAAAAGAAAAAAATAGGGGAACGGACAAGAAATCACGTTTTTTTCGACTTGTTATGTATTTTGTAGTTAGTTCGGGGTTAATTTTTTAAATCCCTTACGTCTTTGAAATGATGACGAGAAATAAAATGTGTTTCGATTTTTAAACATTAAAATATTATACCCCTTTAAGAGTTTGGTGCCTATTTATCGACTATATAGCAGCTTCAAATCAAAAATATTATAACGTGTTTTAAACTGAGTTTATTTTTTTCTACTGTTTATCTTTGAACACATTACAAAATGAGTGATTTTCCTGCGACTGAAGTTACCAGAGCCTATGACTATGACTGATATGGGTCATACCTTCCGTTCAAAGAATACAGTGTTAGTTGTCTATTTCTATTACAATGTTCAACGCTATAGTTAAACAGTCTTACATATTGTGTTGGCGCGGGCAAGGAAGAAATTGGGCAACTTGGAATTGGTTTTATAAGGGTGCAAACTTGGATAATTTATTTTGTTGTGGCTTTGGAAAAAATGCATGTGACGTGTGTAGATCAGTACCACCATGTCATGGCAACAGGAAAATTATAGTACAGTTGAAGATTAAATGGTGTTCGAGAAGGAAATAAAACCGACCCAGTACGAGTTAGACTCGCGCACTGAGGGCTCCGATCAAATCTATTTTTTATGATGTTGTAATTTATGTTTTTTAGCATTGTTTCCATTATTTGTGTCTATAAGACATCGCTGACATCTGATTAAATCTGATATTTGTTTGGATTACTAGGCCGAACGTTGATTTAACAAGCATCACTCACGACGTCCAACTAGTTAGCGAATTTATAGCCCTTTGAACAGAGCGGATAGAACGTTCGGCATATTGTTGGATGACGAGTTGTTCTTTAGTCATTCAATTAAATGTGGTCATTCAATAATCGCTCTAGTCTTCAATCAAATAGCAGATGACAGCGACATATTATCTAGTATCTTATTAAAATCCTCCGATTAAACAGATTTTCCAGAGAGTTGACGTCTTCGGAAGAGTTTTCGCTTTCGTGAAGTAAAAATTTAACAAAAAAATAATACTGAAAAAAACCTTCGTTTTTCTTAAAAATATATTTATAATGACGCCTTATTTGATTATTATTATCCCGAATGTTGGGTTGTAGAATAAAAACGACTTCGTCACAATTCATATTTTATTATTCACTTGATAGTTTTCTTAAATCTTACATAAATCACAAGGCACGGCTATGGCACTTATAGACCGCACTGGTCGGCTGTTTAAGATCAATTGGCTCGCTGATCGTCTCTTCAAAAAATGTAAGCGATCGACTGACAACTAACCAACTGGAGGGGAGGTTAAGTTGTCAGGCGGTAGATTATAAATACCAGAAAACCTTGTCGATGGAAATGTTCTATGTATGATTTTAAAATTTGTAACACGAATCTATTTCTTTTTTCCTCGGAGAGTCACTGCAAAGGAATTATTGTTATATAAATTATATTTTTATGAATCACTAGCTTTCCGCCGGCGGCTCCGCCCGCGGTTTCAAAGAAAAACTCGCATAGTTCCCGTTCCCATGGAATTTCCGGGATAAAACCTATCCTATATTACTCGTGGATAATGTAGCTTTTGAATGGTGAACGGAATTTTTAAAATCGGTCCAGTAGTTTATGAGCCTATTCATTACAATCAAACAAACAAACAAACAAAGTTTTCCTCTTTATAATATTAGTGTAGAAGAAATCATCGGTTCACCCAGTTAAAAGTGCGGAGGTAACGGAACCAACAAAAAATTCAGTTGAATTGAGAATTTCGTCCTATAATGGCGTCGGCTAAAAATGTTGCTATACGTTTATGTCAGTTTTGACTTTCCTACGATTTTATACAATAATATAAAATTAAATGATTTTATACAATATAAAAAAAAATTGCTGATTTTCGGCGGTATGGCGACCATTTGGAACTGTCTGAAAAGTATGGCATGGCGATTTTCGTACATGGCTACTGGACGATGATTGCCTGTGCAAAAATTAGCCTGGTACAAATGGTTGAATTTTTTTTTTAAATCAACGCATTCACGTCGGTATTGTGGGCTGTAAATTACACCGGAAAAGTATGGCATGACACTACCGCCTACTTCTTTTTTATGGGCTATCGGTAAATCCTAAAATTTTTGTGTTACAAATCGTTTGCCTTCCGTAATTTATCCGACGAGTTCGACTAACACCCACGCGACTAGTATGCCGGTACCACTGTTCTGACAATGATTTTTTGGACCCTTAAAATATACGATAGAACAGCAATTAATCTTTTTTTAAAAATATTCAAGGCACAGGGAAAGTCTGGTTACTGTTTTATAGGTATGTGTTTTCTGATAATATTTTACTGTCAAAAATTATCAACACTGGATATTATTCAATGACGCCTTTCAAAAACAAAACTAATTTACAAACAGATTTTTATATCTTTACATACCTATTTTTAACTTTCATTTCATGAACTGCTCATGTAAATACCTATTACAATCTGGTTTAATTTAACAAAACATTCAATTCGGTGAATTTTAGCGTTATTTTGCAAAAAAAACCGCACGTACAGTCCCCCGTCCGAGTCGAACTGACACCGTCAAATTTCGTCGAAAATATGCAATAGAGGTGAGGTTTTATGTGGGTTTTATTATAAATTCGAGTTTTTTCTTGATAATTTAACGATAATAATGAAAATTGAAAAAACAATCAATACAAATTGTTACAAATATCATAACATATTTTTTGGTATAAATTTCATGTATAAATATGTAGCCGTTTTCCTAACAAAATGCGTTTTATGTTCAAAAAGGGGTTGATTTGTATGTATTTTTTTTATGTTTAGGCCCATCTAAACTGAAAAGTAAACAATACACTTTGTTAATTATATCCTTGAGTATCACATATATTTTTTTTAAGACAATCGTACCAACAGTTTCCTCAACAAAATTCAATATGTATAAGGTGTTTTCCGGTTTTGACCATAGTAATCCCCTTAAGTTACATGCGTCTGGAAGTATTTTAAACACAGAAAAGATATTATAATACGCATACAATAAAAATTAAGAGCGGTCAATACTTCTGAAATGTTATAAAACCTTAAAGGTGTATCATGTCAATAAAAATCACTGGCCGAAAACTGTCGGTACATTGACATATGAAAAAAAAAACAAACTGTCAAATGAATTCTATACCTACATAGTGTGTTACAAAACTAATTGGTTTATTATAATTCCAGGATTACAGTTAAAACCCGATCCACAATGAGCTACATAGACAAAATCGATAGATATTTGGACTCGCTGAAGGTCGGCAAAAGTAAGTACATAATATAAGTTTCCATTTTGTATCAACCAAACAATTTCGTTGCAATAATGTCTTGAAGAAGTGTTATTTCCAGTGTACACAAATGGTAGCGCTATATAAGTGGTCTTTAGTCATTACTTTCCCCATGTTGGAAATAATATTGCTTTAAAACAGCATGGTGACATGGGGATACGTCATTAAAAATGAAGGGATCTCTACCTTCTATATCAACCAGGCACATTTCAATATGATTCCCCCTTTTGGTAGCTTTGCATTTTTCTAACACTAAGCGTTAACCTAATTACCCAAGTCTAGATTTAAAAAGCAAGGAATCAAAAATAATAATACTATAAGTACATAGGTTAAATGATTATTTGTTACATAAAACTTGTTGAAAATGTAACTAATAGAGCTTTTGCATTTGGAACGTAGTTTCGACGGAATTCACTAGATGGCGTGGATATTAATATTCCCTTTGAAGGAAAACCTACATTGACTGAACGTTATCTACTACTTGCATTAAAATATTATCAATCATATTATTTTTTACAATATATTATTCGTCTAATTAAATATTATTTCATACGGAGTAATAGTCGAATAATGAATAGTTTAATAATATGCGCACCCACTCAAGTACTCTTTATACAACCATGTAAAAAAATAAGAAAAAAATTTTTGAAAAACCTTTACATTTTGAAATATATTTTTGCTTTACAAACATACATCAACATCCATACTAATATTATAAATGCGAAAGTAACTCTGACTGTCTGTCTGTTACTCAATCACGCCTTAACTACTGAACCAACTTGCATGAAATTTGGTATAGAGATATTTTGACACTCGAGAAAGGACATAGGATAGGTTTTATCCCGGAAATCCTACGGGAACGGGTTTTTCTTTGAAAACGCCGGCGAAGCCGCGGGCGGAAAGCTAGTTCAATATAAATAGGGAATAGTCATAAATAGCCATACCATAATTTATTTAAAAGCGATCGTTTATTTCTAATATTTCAGGTGCAATAGTGGATTCCTGGTTCATGATGTCCAGTCCATTCCCCCTGCTGGCTGTGGTGGTGTCATACCTCTTCTTCCTAAAGATTGGACCACGGCTGATGAAGAACCGTGCCCCTCTACAGATAACCAAACTGGTCAGCTATTATAATGCCGCCCAAGTGGTTTTAGCTGCTATGATATGTATCAAGGTACTTACTTAAACTATTGCATTTACTCATTAAGCTATTGCATAGCTTTTATCTCAGACTTTGAGCGCGGGGACTGAATGTAAAAATTCCGTAACGAAAAAACCTAACACCCCCCACTCCAACCGGCACAACGATGCGATGCTATGTAATAGCTTTACCGCGGCTGTCCTCGAGTGTCCGAGTGATTTTTTATATTTTTTATTTGATGTTGCAATAAATTCAAACTGCAAATAAACTTTAAAATGAAAACTATTTATAAACCAAACCATTGAATTTATTTAAACTTTATTCAGGACAATAAGGCTGACTCCAGTACTAAATATCTTTCCCTTTTTGCATGTAATCTAAAACAATATTTGCTATGTAGTGTAGGAACCGCTTTTTTACCAACCCCTTTTTAATTTCAGGTTTTCAAGTTAAACATTTTCAGGGATGGCATAATTTATGCAGGGTGCCGTTATCCGTCCAATACGCAAAATCCTTTGGTAAGCAAAATTCAAACGTTTTTTTATAAACTTTAAACAACACGAACACAAGAATTTGTTGCAAAATAATAAAGCTAAGCTACAGTACATAATTATTGATATCTAGTCTATATATTTCTATATATAGCTGATTTTCTTTTCCATTCTTAATTTTTCTTACATAATAAAGATTATTAATATATACAGTATAGGCAATATATTAATGTAATAGTAACCAATAATAATTGACTTAATTTACTATTTCAGTTACTCGATCTGGGTTGGTGGTACTTCTTTGCAAAGTTCACGGAACTATTGGATACGGTATTTTTTGTTCTAAGAAAGAAAGACAAACAGGTAATAACATTAGTTTATTTTAAAGCGAGTCCATAGTCTCTAATATTCAACATGTTTATTATTAAGTTTTTTAACATTTTGTAGTCCTTGAAGTTTCGCCCGTGTTTTCAAAGAAAAAACCCATATAGTTCCCGTTCCTGTGAGATTTCCGGGATAAACTTAAGTAAAGTGCCAAATTTCATTGTAATCGGTTCAGTAGTATTTGCGTGAACAATAAACATCCATACATACTCATAACTTTCGAATTTATAACATAAGTAGGATTATTTGATAAGAAATCTAAACTTTATCTACATTGACGACGCGGTTGGCGCAGTGGTAAAGTAACTGCCTACTGAGCTGACGGTCCCGGGTTCGATTCCCGGTCAGGGCAAATATTTATGTGATGAACTCAATTATTTGTTCTTGGGTCTGGGTGTTATTATCTATATATGTATTTATTAAATATTATATTATATTTATCGTCGCCTAGTACCCACAACACAAGCCTTAATTGAGCTTACTGTGGGACTAGGTTGATTTGTGTAATAATGTCCTATAATATTTATTTATTTATTCATACTTTCATATAAATATCTGTCATATTTTCAGCTAACATTCCTTCACGTCTACCACCATGTGATCATGGCTTTGTACTCTTGGAGCTACCTGAAGTTTGCTGCCGGTGGTGACGGCGCTATCCTGGCTCTTCTGAACTCCGCCGTCCACGTCGTCATGTACACTTACTATCTCATGTCTGGTTTGGGGCCCAAGTTCCAGAAGTACCTTTGGTGGAAGAAGTACGTCACGAAGATGCAGTTGGTCAGTATGATTTTACTTCTTTATATGTTTATATGTTAAAATAACCGTGGTTATGAAGCAGTAAAAAATCATTAAAAATATTTGATCCTCAATCAAAATTTTTATTTTCTATCACAACCAATATTACAGAAAAGAGCCATATGCTCTATATATAATTTGCGTGCTCGAGACTCACTAAGAGATCTCTTTAAGAATACTGGTATCCTTACTGTACCGTCGCAGTATATATTTAATAATATTTTATATGTACACAATAACGCTTACTTACACACAAAAGTCGGAGATAGACATTGTTATGACACAAGAAACAGAAATAAAATTGAAATGCCATTTTTCCGGCTAGCTAAAGTTAAAAATTCATTTATGGGTCAAGGTATACGCTTTTACAACAGAATTCCTCATAATATTAAAGAGTTTAGTAGTTCTAAATTTAAAACTTATATAAAAAATGTACTAGTTCAGAGAGCCTATTACAGTATTAAGGAATATATGGACGATAAAAACCCATGGAGGGTTGTCGCGTAAAAACCACAGGACAGTTCTTTGGCATATTATGTTAATATAATTATTATGATGTTACATATGTAATTGGTAAAATTGTAAAACTGATATGATTAAAAAGAGCAACTATGGAGTTTCTTGCCGATTCTTCTCCGTAGATACTGCTTTCCGAATCGGTGGTAAATGTTAAAAATATGTACCTAATGACGTTTCAAAAGTGCTTCTAGAAGAAGTCTAATTGAATAAATAAATGTTTGAGTTTGAGTTTGAAAAACCCGAAGTCTGTACCTTTTTTCGAGTCATAATTGATACACAATTTTTGAAGCTAAGTGAAGGTCCAGCAAAAAATAATAGAATTACAGATATTTTTCTTTACTAACCTTACTTATCTCATTGCAGACGCAATTTGTGTTGATGCTTGCCTACTGCGCGTGGACATATCATTCACCAAGATGCCAGTACGCTACCGGGTTCACTTTCTTCATATCCTCAAACGTCATCATTTTCCTGATACTCTTTTTGAATTTCTACTCAAAGAGTTACAAGAGTAAAAATGACGCAAGAAAGCAAAGAATTGAATGTGCCAAAGCTGCTGCTCTGAATGGCTCGAACGACCATATAAATTTGAACGGCAATAACGTATGTGATAATAATGAGAATGGTATTTGTCGGTCTAATGGCAAAATGAGTCTTAAAGTGCCTTATGAAAATTCAAATGGAGATAATAAAAATGGAAAAGTATTGCTAACAAGAAGATCAAACAAAGAAGCGAATGGACCAGATTTTAACTATGATTAAGAAATGATTTGCCAGGTTTGAATTTTGGGGGATATTTAAATGCTACTAGTTGGCACCAATATTAAAGTATTGCGTGCATGTCTTTCTTTTTTAAAAATATAATTTACTAGAGGTCCGCCCCGGCTTTGCCCGTGGTACATATTTCGCAATAAAAGGTAGCCTATGTCCTTTCTCGGGTATCAAAATATCTCCATACCAAATTTCATGCAAATTAGTTCAGTAGTTTAGGCGTGATTGAGTAACAGACAGACAGACAGACAGAGTTACTTTCGCATTTATAATATTAGTATGGATTAAAACTTATAATTTCCACTGAAATGACAGATCGAATATGATCGAATAGTGGTGCCTACTAGTGACATTGTTAAAGCCTCGGCATTTTCTGAGACTGATGTATGTGATGATACAGGATGCGTGGTTTACCTTCGAGAGCCGCGGCGTTATTTCTATGTAAATATAGGTAGATGCGACTGCCTTTGTCGGGTTAGTTAGTAGATCAGCTATTAAATATTTTGTCACACTTCGTTTTAAGGGAAATGTTACTAATATATATTGGGTACTTGTGCCTGTTTATTAAATTTAAGTACTTAAGATGAAGATGTTACAGTACGTTATTGTTAAACATATCGATGTTTTAAATGTTTTCGATTTCTTTAAGTGATGTAAATACACGCCAGTCAAAGTCTTATGCTAATGGCAATAATATGTGTGACGTATGAATCTAAATTACAGTGAATCTGCGGGCGTTACAACATCTAAGTTATGCATAATTGTTGTTAATTCTGTTATAAGCCTACCAGTCTCATAATATAATAAAAATACATTAAAATTGTACGCAAATGCAACAGAGACTGTAGAAAATTGTAGCGTACTAATAACTTAACGTTTTTATGTATGAAGTGAGACAATAAGAGCTGATTTATTGTCAGATATATCTATGAATAGAATGGTATCTTCTTCGTAAAATATAAATTCATTACATTTTTGGTTTTGTTTGCAATCTGAATGGTACATAAATGTGCGCGGCAAAAGAGTTACATTAATAGCGTAAGTTCTTGACATTTTAAAATATTTTGGATCCAAGCCTAGCTTGAATTTGCCTTTGTAATATTTTTGAATAAGTCCCATAGTGAAAAGCGCTCTCTAAGATTTGCTAAAGTATATTTATGGTGTAGCTGAATATAATTTAAGTGTCCAAAATATGGTCAAAGGTATAGCTACTGCGTTAGAAGGATATCAGAATATGGGGGCAAAGTATTTATAATATTTGTGTAGGATTAGTAGATCATCAATGTATGCAATGAAAACATGGAGCGATATAAAATGAAATTTATTATGGGAAAAGCTGTCGTAACACTGTAGATGCTCTCTTCAGGGGACTTAGAAATTTAAGTAAATCAATATTAATACATTTATTAAAAATTTCTTAATATTTGGCTCGGACAAAGTAACATGATAGAATGTTTCATTAAAATCATTGCTAGAGAAAATTAAATCAAAGTTATTTTGCTCCCATTCTGATAGTGATATTAGTACACCAATAAGCGTAGAAAGCCATTATACATTAAGATTGTTTTGCTTTTGAAAATGTGTTCGTTTAGTAATATTGTTTTAAAGAACTATGGGGTTCCAGTTCTCAGTTCTTCCTTCACTTAAATTTTTATATGATTGACTATTAAAATTCCGGCCAAAAGCTTCAGATATTATTATAATAAGTGAAAAATGTATATAAGCAATAGTTTATGATCTTGTATTAAGCAAAGTCAAAACAAACCCCATCTGTAAATTATGTAAAGAGTAAAACACTTTTTAGCCTTGGACATTTTTTTTTAATTCTATTAGAGATAAACTACGATAACATGGCGCGCCCCTCCAAAATTCAAAACGTTTGAAAGTATTTGTGAAAGTATTTACAATGCACCACCAAGATTCACAACGCATGTGTGCGTAATGAGACGGCCGTCAAACAAAAACAAATCCACGGATTTGTTGCTCGACTAGTCACGCTCTAATCGCTCATTATTATTAGTAATGGCGCTGCACTGACGTATTCTATGAAAACGACACGTGCGTTGTCTTGGGCGCTCGGCAACTTATGATTAGTTGACCAACAAATCTGGACGTAAAGTACTAAAGACGAATACGTACAACTACATACAAACTCCTTCGTAAGGATGTCACTACACACATTGAAACAGTAATTTGGAGGGGCGCGCCATGTTATCGTAGTTTATCTCTACTTGTATTTAATCTGAAGTTGCAAATATTTATTTGTATAATTTCACTATTTTTAGGCTTTTGCATAATATTATGTTATGTGATCCATCTTTCTCAGGAAGAGTAAGCTAATTTGAATTAAAAGATTACTAAACTAGTAAAAATATTTAAAAAGTGTTTTATTCTACTATTTTAATCATGAAGGAGATGTTTCATAAATGTAACTTGCACATTCAATAAATTTATTTGTGGACACAATTATTATATTCCAGTCTAAATTTTACGAGTTTTAGGTTAACTACCTATTTTTAATGTTATCGTTTTTAGCGAGCTCTCTTAATATTCAACGGTAGCACAGATTTTGAATTGTTTTTTTTCCTAATAATTATTCATGAATAGTTTGAATAAGGATGCAAGTCGTGATACATCTCCTTTTCAATAAGTTATCTTCTATCAAATAAATCATAATAATGTAAGGTTGCTTTCACACAAGCAATAAACAGATTGTGAGTTTCTTTTAAAATTTTCGTTATGTTTTCTAACTAAATCGAATTTGCTTGTGTGTAATCATCCGAATTGCTATAAGCTTTGTATTACTTTTCAATTATTCCATAAGGTGCTAAAGTAGACCTTTTTGCATTTTAAATGCTCTCATCAAGTATTTTTTGCATACAGTCTTTCAACTCTGCTATAAAATTATACATTTTGAGAATAAAGCCGCCGTACAAAGGTTGTTTTGTCCAACATTTTACACAAAATAAGTATTAGAAAATAATTGATCTATTATTACAAATACCTAATTTATTTGACAGGGTGGATCATTCAATATTATTCACTGCGATCGAAAATATTACAATAAAGAATTAAATTACCTTTTAATTTCGTTTGAAAAGTGCAGTTTTAAATATTTTCACGGCTTTATTTTCAAATGTTTCTTGTCAAATTATATAATGTAGTACAAAATTATACGAATCAGAAATGCCAGTGAGACGAAACGCTTTATAAAATAAATTTAAATCGCACAATTACATTTATATTAGATATAAGGTAATATTTGAATTAGTTAATTAGGTCACAATGGAGTCTTTCGAGATGAAATATCAGTTTTCCTGAGGAATAAATTATTATTGAAAATTTTGTGTTTTTATTTTGAAATCTACCTACTTGTTACTTACCTTTTACGTGGTATAGAAATGACAGAAATTCTCATACTTTTTTGTCACTTATACCACACATATTTTGTTTTTTAACTTAACTAGTTAAAATAATTATTATTATGATGATCAAAATATATTGTACTAGTGGTCCGCCCCGGCTTCGCCCGTGGTACATATTTCGCAATAAAAGGTAGCCTATGTCCTTTCTCGGGTATCAAAATATCTCCATACCAAATTTCATGCAAATTGGTTCTGTAGTTTAGGCGTGATTGAGTAACAGACAGACAGACAGAGTTACTTTCGCATTTATAATATTAGTATGGATTTAAAAAAATACCGTGAATATCTGATAATATAATATATCATACTATCATATAAAAAGTATATTTTACAGTTACAGTTATTCTTCCGTGATAAAATCCAAAATACGTAAAATTTAATTTGGTGTTGTAACACAATGTATGCAAGTTGACCGCACTCACAACTAGATGGCGCCAGCTGTCGTATCACGATATTTAGATCTCGCTATCGTTTATCTCACTAAGAATAGTGACCTTCGGCCGCATACAAATATTTGTGGTTCCGTTCCGGTTAGGGCCTGGATACACGCACGCTATACGCTTTCACCTTTGTTGAGACGTTTTAGTGTCAAGTACCCATATATTCCCGTTGCTATTACAGTGGACTTCCACCCCTGTTGGGATTCACTTTGATAGCACGGCGCGCATCACAATAATTGTCAATAGTCTGTAATTTAATCCGTTTACTCAATAAATACTGTAGTATCAACCTGCATTCTCTGTCACTTGTCACCCCGACCCCTTACAACTGGCGCCCTGACGTGAGGCCTGTCGACGTGACGTCACCGTGCTACGACGTGCTACGAGATCTGTAGAGCATCTACGAGACAACGTTCGCCTGCGCTACGACGCCTACGAAAGACGACCTACATTATTAATTAATGAGTGGAAGAGGGTTTGAGATAACAAAATCATCCAAACTTAACCAACCTACTTACGTCACACGCTCCGGACGGCTTACAACGGTTAAAGTACAGAAAAAATCTGTGAAGATGTTATCTCCAGAACAATTTCAGCAGCTTTTGGAAAGGATTCCCGGCGCGCAGCCTGTTAGAAAAGGGTCTTTTACAAATTGCAATTACCATTATGATGGCGTAAAGGATGCCGAAGTAGTTGAAGCCTTCCTGTCTGCTATAAATATTTTTAAGCGTTCCGCTGATATGGGTGACAAGACTGCTCTAGACGAACTTCCCTTGCTGCTTAAGGGTGAAGCAGGAGTCT
Source organism: Colias philodice (assembly GCF_061535455.1). NCBI lineage: Eukaryota > Metazoa > Arthropoda > Insecta > Lepidoptera > Pieridae > Colias > Colias philodice. The sequence continues at coordinate 11,486,087 of NC_143096.1, forward strand.
GGTGGTTAGGAGTAAAGGAGGATGTGACTTCGTGGTCAGACTTTGAAACCCGCCTGCGCGAAAACTTCGCGCCAACTCGTGAGCCATATCTGCTGTACTCCGACATAATGCAAGAGAAACAGCTCTCAGGAGTACTTACTGAGGATTTTGTACGACGTAAGAGACTGCTCTTTTCTCAATTACCTAGTCCAGGCCATCCAGAAACTCAGCAGTTAGATATGATTTATCATTTGCTACGCCTTGATATTCGTGAAAAGATTCCTCGAGCTGACGTCAGGAACTTCAACCAGCTTTTAAAGGCGGCTCAAGCGGTTGAACATGTCCTTGAGGAGAAAGTCGGTGTTTCTCGTTCAAATGAAGTTAAGCCTACTGAACACAAGTTAGATGCCCGACTAGTCCCCACACGTAAAATGAAATGCAGATTCTGCAAGAATTTTGGCCATAATACAGAGAACTGTAAGAAGTTAAGTGCCCGAAGGGACAGGGATAACGTACCGCAAAAAGGTACGAAAACTGAAGCTAAAGAAGCAGTTACCCAGTTCCCTTCACCATCGACACCCAAATTCAGTTGTTACGGCTGTGGTGCTCCTGGAGTAGTGCGAAGCAACTGTCCGACGTGCCACGCCAGTAAAACTCAGCGCCCCGACCAGAATGTTGGTTTCTGCGCCATATCTACTTCCGCTGACACCAGGGATCGGCCAGTAGTATATGTCGACATTGACGGAATCACCGGTGCTGTCTTTCTTGATAGCTGTGCCAAATCCAGTATAGCGTCCTACTCGTTATATTGCGAGCTCAGAAGGAAAGGATATGTGTTCAAGGAGTTAGGAGTCGGAATAACGTTGGCTGATGGTGTCCATAAACGACAAAACGTTTTAGTAACACAGGCTCCAATAAAAATTAACGATCGCACAATCCTCACAACCCTGTTGGTTTTACCTGAGTCGCGTAGGAATAAAACCCTACTTGGAGTTGGATTTATACAAGATGCTCACATTGTGATGAACTTGCCGCAGTGCACATGGCATTTTCTTGAAGATCCATCACAGGAATTTGAACTCTACCCAGAGAGTTTTGTCAAGTTTGGGAACGTCGAGCTTGCAACAGTCACATCTGACGACATCTCCTTGTCGCCCTCGTTACCCGAAGAAAGTAACACCGAAGACTGCATGCCACGCCCATATGGTCCTTTGATAAAGGTAGCCATTCCGACGCCTCCTCCCAGGAAGAGACGCTTTGATGAGTCCCCTGGCGGATCTTCCGCATTTTTAGACGCACTCTACGAAGATGCCATAACCAATCTGCAAAATTATGATGAGGGCTATGACTTAAGTGAATTTGAGAGTAATCTCTTCCCAAAAACCTCAATATCATCGATAGATGTCAGAGATATTAAAAATTTACTGGATCGTAATCTTGACGTATTTACGCCTAATGGTAGGCCAGTCAAAGACTTCGAACATTCGATCGAGACCGGAGATCAGAAACCGATTTCGGTCCCACCTTATCGACTCTCACCTTTGAAAACAAAAATCCTGAAGGATGAAGTAGAGAAGATGCTGACAGAAAATATTATTGAGCCCTGTTCTTCCCCATGGGCTGCACCAGTAGTGATGGTCCCCAAGAAAGATGGAGGCACCAGAGTTTGCGTAGATTACCGACAACTGAATGCAGTTACAATACCAGATGCGTATCCCATGCCAAGGATGGATGACCTGCTCCATAATGCTAAGCCTGCTCCTTACATGAGCACCATAGATCTACGAGCTGGGTATTGGCAAATTAGTGTCAAAGAGGAACACCGGGATAAGACAGCATTTGTAACCCCATTTGGAATGTATAGATTTCGGAGGATGCCTTTCGGACTACGCAATGCTCCAGCTACGTTCCAACGAATGATGGATCGTTTCCGCATCTCTCTTAGCCACATAAAGTTGATGGTTTATTTGGATGACCTAATAGTCATGTCGTCGTCGTTTGAAGACCACCTCAAAGATCTTCAAGATGTTTTCAATAAACTGTTGGAATTCAACCTTACAGCCAATCGAGAGAAGTGTAACTTCTGTTGCCAAAAAGTAAAATACTTAGGGCACTACATAACGGCTGATGGTCTTCAGCCTGATCCTGATAAGGTCAGTGCCATATTAGACATGCCCGCTCCACGAAACTTGAAGCATTTATTAAGTTTTGTACAAATGTGTTCATGGTACAGAAGGTTCATTCCTGCTTTCGCTAAGATTGCCGAACCACTCACTCGCCTGACCAAGAAAAATGCCTGTTGGCAATGGGAAGAAGAGCAAACAAAATCATTTGCAAAGCTTCGAGAGTTTTTGGCGTCTTCCCCAGTTCTGGCCCAAGCTGATGAAACCAAACCATATACAATTAAAACTGACGCTAGTAGCTACGCTTTGGGTGCAGTTTTGGTGCAGGGGGAGGGTGAAAATGAACACCCCGTTGAATATGCAAGCCGTCTCCTAAACAAGGCAGAGCGCAATTACTCCACGACAGAACGTGAAGCGCTTGCGGTGGTATGGGCGGTTAATAAATTTCGAGGTTACATAGAAGGTTGTAAGATTACGATTATGACGGATCATCAGGCCCTTAGATGGCTCATGTCGTTGAAATCGCCAAGTGGGCGTTTGGCCCGATGGGCTCTTCTTTTACAACCGTACGATATTACTATTAAGTATATTTCTGGTAGAGTAAATGTTGTAGCTGACTCTTTATCGCGACCCAACTGTACTCCTGAGACAGAAACGGACTGCGGTCTATGTACAGTAGTGGTTGACATGCCAGCGAAGAGTAAAGAAACGATAAAGACAGAGCAGCTAAAAGATGAAGAAGTTGTCAAGATTGTACAATGCCTAGAAGGAAACAATACAGAAAACGGAGAATATTGGAGTAGAAAGGGATACTATATGAATAACGGCTTGTTATACCGTTACAGTCCCGATACTGATCTAGGAATCAGTCAACTAGTAATACCCAAACAAGAGCAAAATAGTATCATCAGTGTTTATCACGATGAACCAATTGCTGGACATTATGGGGCGGAAAAGACATTTGAACGCATTGCCAAACGATACTTCTGGAAGGGGATGAGGAAGCATATTGAGACTTATGTCCGCAACTGCCTTCAATGTCAACGTTACAAACCTTCTAACCAAAAGCCCGCTGGTTTGCTCCAGACCACAGCCAGCAATCATCGATTCGAAGTGGTCGCTTTTGATTTATTCGGGCCATTGCCCCGAACTGCCAAGAACCAAAACTGGATCTTCATCGTCGAAGACGTCGCTTCGCGTTGGGTAGAATTATTTGCTTTAGAACGAGCTACTGCTGATGACTGTGCCAAAGTAATTCTTGATGAGATTATACTGAGATATGGCACTCCACGCCGATTTATCAGCGATAACGGCACGCAGTTCGTGAGCTCTGTCATGCAACAATTAACGTATTGCCTTAATATTCAACACGGTTTCACACCAGTGTACCATCCTGAAACAAATCCGGTTGAGCGAAGGAACCGTGATCTGAAAACACAATTAGCCATTTTAGTAGAGGAGAATCATAATACATGGGCAGAGAGGCTACCTAGTATACGTTTCGCTATGAACACGGCATCATCCTGTTCCACTGGGTACACGCCTGCGTATCTAACATTCGGACGTGAATTGAGGACGCCGGATGATGTGAATCATGATCTCCGTGAGATAATACAAAATGATAACTTTATCAAAGAAGTTACTCCGCGCTTACTCGAGATGGCAGACACTCTGCTTAGGGCACGGGAAGTACAAGAAATGAAGGAAGAAAAGAGGAAGGAGTACGTGGACAAGAAGAGACAAGCTTGCCCTGATTACCAACCTGGTGATTTAGTATTGGCTTCTACCCATGCATTGAGCAAGGCCAGCCAGGGATTCAGTTCGAAGTTTGCTCCTCGCCGTGATGGGCCTTATATTATACTACGCCGACGTGGTCCTAGTTCATTTGAATTAGCAAGCACTGATTCCAAGACTCCTGTTGGTGTGTATCATGCCTCGGCTTTAACGAGATATCGTTCTGAAGATGCCGTAGTGCCAGAACCCACTCTACCTATTAGAAAAAGAGGAAGGCCTAAGAAGCAAACCATAGACGCTAATGTTATAACGACCAAGGCTTCTAGACCTAGAGGAAGACCACGCAAGAATCATCAATAAAGCTACATTCCTGTTCCTGTCCTACTCGTCGGGTCGACTTCATGGACAGAGGGGGAGAATCTGTAACACAATGTATGCAAGTTGACCGCACTCACAACTAGATGGCGCCAGCTGTCGTATCACGATATTTAGATCTCGCTATCGTTTATCTCACTAAGAATAGTGACCTTCGGCCGCATACAAATATTTGTGGTTCCGTTCCGGTTAGGGCCTGGATACACGCACGCTATACGCTTTCACCTTTGTTGAGACGTTTTAGTGTCAAGTACCCATATATTCCCGTTGCTATTACAGTGGACTTCCACCCCTGTTGGGATTCACTTTGATAGCACGGCGCGCATCACAATAATTGTCAATAGTCTGTAATTTAATCCGTTTACTCAATAAATACTGTAGTATCAACCTGCATTCTCTGTCACTTGTCACCCCGACCCCTTACAGTGTTAAAATAATATCAATTTAAATGTTTGATTCAATTACATTAATTAACTTAAAACTGAAATACTGAAGTTTGTTATTTTCGTGTAGCTTTTTTTTTATTGGTAATAGGGAAGAGCTTGACCACAATCTCGTCTAAGGTATTTTATGGTGTTCCGCAGGGGAGTGTATTGGGACCAACCCTCTTTTTGCTTTACGTTAATTCATTATGTGATATGTCTTTGACAAATGGATATGTGTTTTCATATGCAGACGATACAGCTGTTGTATTTTGTGGAAGAGATTGGGAAGAAGTACAAAATAGTGCTGAAATTGGTTTAGCTAAAATCGCACAATGGTTAGAAATGCATCTCTTGACTCTTAATATAGCCAAAACCAACTACATCTGCTTTGCTAATTACATTAGAAATCAACCTAATATTAATATAAAAATTCATTCTTGCCCTAACCGTGATAAATTAAACTGTTCATGTCAACAAATCACTAAAGTATCTAACACAAAATATCTCGGAGTAATCATAGACGAACGTTTGTCGTGGCATCTACATCTAGAACTCCTCATGACAAGGACTAGAAAGTTTATATGGTTCTTCAAGACCCTAAGACATGTCGCAACTACAGATTTGCTAAAAATTGTATATGTGTCACTTGTTCAATCGGTGCTTACATATTGTATTACGGTATGGGGAGGGGCTACCAAAACAAAATTTCTAGATCTTGAGAGGGCACAAAGATCTTTACTTAAGGTTATCCATTTTAAACCTTATAGATTTCCGACCCAAGAATTATATTCGGTGTGTGATGTTCTTACAGTTCGAAAGCTTTACGTATTAAATATTGTTCTGAAACAACACAAAAGTTTAAAATATGATCCTAAACTTGATAATAGAAGGAGGAAAACATGTGTGGTTCCCAATGTACTTGTTAAAACCGCATATGCTCGAAGACAACAGGCTAAACAATCTTCTTGCCTATATAACTTAATAAATAAAGCCTTAAATATATATCCTAAAACAGCGAAGGAGTGTAAATTGCAACTAATTAAATGGTTAAAATATAAAAATTATGAGGAAATAGAAGAATTATTAAAATTAAATAAAATAAATTAAAATAAAGCAACATATTATATAATATACACACTACACACACACTCTCTCACAAACACACACGCACATTCACACACTCACACACACACATACACACACACACACACAGACACAAAATACACACTCGTTCTGTTCCCTATAATACATATATCTAAATAGTTTTTACTTATTTCTCTTTATATAAGAAAATGTTATTCGTGTAACACTTAAGTATAATGTACTGTCGGAAGAGCGAGATGTCCTACCACAAGCATTTAATTGCTTAAAAGGATGTCTCAATGACTGTTAAAATGTAATCATATTTGTTACAGAATAAATATTTTTGATTTTGATTTTTGATTTTAATCTCGCCTGATGTTAAGCTGAGATGTGGTCTAAAATGGAACTCGCTTCCCAAGAAGGTACCTGTTCACTCTACGCTACTCTAAGCTTTGGTGTTACCACGCGTTTCCTTGTCTTGAAAGAAAAGTATTTCCTGTATTGTACCACAAGATGTCATCAAAAGCAATTTGTTTTAGCGTCCTCTATGTCCCTGGTAGAACAATGTTTATTAATTAATGTTCCCTTGTGTATGTTATTGTTAGCGTTGATCAAGATAGATGATGCTCTAATCAAAATGTTTGCCATAGCCCATACCATACTTATGCAATTTATTTCTGTATATTGCACGCCTCATAAGCGAAGCGTTGAGGTGGGTACTACTGTCACTTCGCGCAAAACATCTGATTTTTCAAACTTAAAATGTCTTTATGTATCATACATTGCACTTGTAAGATAATACATACACACACATATTAAGAAAAAACACTATTTTTAACGTTCATGATATTTTTGATGTCATTTTTGTTATTTAAACTAGTTAAAAAACAGTTTAAAAAAGTTCTGTCTTGGACGTCCGTGTGTCTGTATGTGCGGATCCTTTTTCTTGTTAACACGATAGCGACCGAAATACTTTACTAATCGAGTCTTTTTTTTTCTCTTACGCTTGAGTATGCTCAGGAATAGAACCCTTTCATTTTTCAGGGTCTGATTCGATGTGTTTTAATTGTTATTAAATAAACAAAAATAATAATTAATAAATATTTATTAAAAAAAATTATGAGGCGTGCACTTTTGGATTTTCCAAATTATTTTAGTCTTCTTAATAACAATCAATCGTATTATATTATGTTAGAATTGTGTCTGTGTTCCCCGACGAGTACAATATGGGGGTCTTCAAGCGTAGAGTGAACAGGTACCTTGTAGGGAAGCGCGTACCATCTTAGACCACATCTCAGCTTAACATCAGGCGAGATTGTGGTCAAGCGCTTCCCTATCGACAATAAAAAAAGAATATTCGTATGAAGAAGTATTCATCTATGCATTAATAGTTGCAAATTGAAATTATTTTAAATCAGAATACTTATAAATACGTTTTAATTAACAAACTATTGATTTATGGTATGTTAGTTAACGTATTTCTTTAAAAAGTCCATTACGCTTCTTATCAAATATTATCATGAAACGAAATTAACAAAGAATATTTATTTCAACACGATATTTTTTTTTCATAAACCAATCATTATAATTATTGAAATTTTGTGTTTTTATTTTCAAATCAAATTCAAACCAAAAAAATATCTGCGATTATCTATTTCAGTACTACATTTTCTTTTCATAAACCAATCATTTCACACTTTACCCGTAACATATCAAATGACGTAGCTAAACGTTCAATGTCTGCAAAAACTCGAACACGATTTATAGAACAAGCTCGCCCCCCGACCTCGACTCTCGTTTGTCGCTTTTATCACCTCATTCCTGGCGACACTCCATTTATTACTAACGTTGAGCGCTTGTCAATGCTTCGATTGCGTGAATTCGATTTGATTAAATTTCTTAAGGGTATTAGTTGTGAGTATTAAAGTAAATTAGAGAAAAAAAAATACAAGTAGCTTACCGTGGCTTCGTCCGCGTAGTCAGAGATTAACTCGCATAGTTCCCGTTTCATTGGGCTTTCCGGGTTAAAACCTATTATTGTCCTTGCTCAGGTCAAAAACTATATGTGTTCCAAATTTTATCATTGTGTAGGCGATAAGAAGAGACATATGAATAGACAGAGTTAATAATTTATGCAGATTAAAGTTTGTCAGTTTAGATCTTAAGAAATAAGTAAAATTGGCCTTTTATGTTATACATTTTAAATTAAAGAAAACAACTTAAAGCAGTATTAATTCCACTGTGAATAATTATGTTGGTCATCTAGCGCCATGATTCTCCCACCTTGAAATAAGACTGCTATATTTAAGACATCATTGTAACCCCTGGGTTACAATGACAGGACAATGACAGGACATAAAGGGCTAACCAATCAGTGAAACATATTCAATGTACAACCCCACAAGAGGACACAGGAATTCACTTATTAGTTGTCATACAAGGGAACAAAACACGCAACATTGATACCACAGACAATAATTCCTATCCGATACTAACAATCTAATACTTCATATCGCCAAGTTAAATGCGAGCAAGTTATGTAGAACTCAGTTATGTCCCGGTCTAATTTAGAGTTAGAGCTAGAGTGGTCTAATTTAGAGTTAGAGCTTAACGTTACGAGTTGTGGACTGGAGTTAACTGCTTTGATCAAATTCTCGTGTTCATGATTCAGTGATAAGTATTTGGTAGAATTCAATTCTTATAACCAAGTGAAGAAAATTTTTATGTTTTTGCCTGTGTTGCACATAATTATGTTTGCGAACATAAAAAACAAATTTGAATGCAGTTTCTTAAATCGTTGTTTAAGGATGCAACATATTATTGCTGTTTTTCCATCAAATATAGTTTGTCATATAAAAAAAAGTGTCTCGAAGATTATATAATGATTTTATTGACTAGTTAAGAGGGCTCAATCTATAACGTAGCTGTAATTTAACAGTTTTTATTATGTTTTTTTGTCTATAGCAGGAGTTTCTATATCAGTAGATTGCCAAGCCAAATATTTATTGATCTTGCAAAAGGTGATGAATTAAGAGCATTTAAATTTAAATGAAAATATGCAAAATTATCGACCATTTCAATTCGTACATTCAACTCAAAACAATATAATTAATCTACACTTAATAATAAAGCTGAAGAGTTTGTTTGTTTGAACGCGCAAATCTCAGGAACTACTGGTTCGATTTGAAAAATTATTTCGGCGTTAGATAGCCCATTTATCGAGGAAGGCTATAGGATTTATCATCAAGCTAAGACCAACAGGAGCGTAGCAAGTAGCAACGCGGGTAAAACCGCGGAGCACAACTACTTAGTCATTGAATAAGAACAATAATGATACTTCTTACTATTTAATTTTGACACATTATTGAAACTAATAAACGTAAACAAAGGAAACAAAAACGTTTGTATCATTATTCATTTCACGAGACCCAATGGATCAACTAATTTCAGACAATGTAATGTTTAATTTTAATTAGTTCTTTAAGAATCCTTTGAGTTTAATGTTGCCATTATCACGATGTAAGACTTAATTAAATCTTGTTTTATGGCGACATTGAGAATTGAAGTTTTGTGTTCCTACGCTTTTTATTCGATTTACTTTTCAGTATTTTATTTTTATACATGAGTATGTAATACATACAGATAAATTATTGTGTTGTTGTTGAATGAATTTATGCGATATTTTTAAGCTATTGCATAGCTTCTATCGCGGGCCTTGAAAGCGGGGACCGAATTCAGAAATTTAGTAACGAAAAAACCTAACGCTCCCCACTCCGACGGGCGCGGAGGTGTGGCTTGAAGGCATAGCATGCAATAGCTTTACCGCGGCAGACCCCGAGTGCCACACGATTTTTTTAATAATATTGTTTGAATCAAGTTTTCAAGTTTCTATTTCTACAAAGTGTTTATTGATATGTTTTATATACGTTCTTTTGTGGGGTTTTCCCTGTAAACATTTTAATCGAAGCTAAATAATTTCTACGATTCGATAGCGTTTATACCTACTATTTGTATTGTGTATTCCAATAGAATAAAATACAATACGTAATTGGTGTACATATAGGTACTAAGTTAATTATAATTTCATGCCAATTTTCATTCAATGCCAAATTTATGATATTATTCTAATGTTAAATCCTAAAACCGTATCGAAAATGTAGCATAATAATTCTATAAAGGCAAATAGGTTCGCAAATGTATGCGATATTTGATTTACTTTGTTCATGATATTATTAATTATTTAAATTAATAAGTTTCAGAAGATTTGATTTCAATTTGTCGACCCGGTTAGTAGAGTTGGTAGAGACCCTAATAATAATTTTATTGCCTGAGGAACAAGGTTAGGAACAAATTGTTTTTCGTTTGTAAAAGTGTGCATAAGTACTGTATTGTATTATATTTATATATAGACATAATATAATTTATAACGTTTATAAGTTTTCATAGTACCTACCTACTACCTTGACACGAGACAATTTTTTTCAGTGCTTATATCCATAAAATATTTACAGTTTCCTTATAAAAGAAGCTCAGATCGTAACCATTCATTTTTACGTTAAAGTTTAGGTATCAAAAACTTTTTAGTCTTTCAGACAAACAAAAAGAAGAAAGAGTAAGTATTGAGAATTTATTTAATTTACATAAATAATAAATAATACAGAAGTAATACATAAACTAATTAGCATTTTTAATAACGTAAAAACCTCAATTTTTTGTCTATACTCAAAATCCTTCTCCACAAAAGGCCGTAAACTAACCAAAATACGTTCCTAACAAAGCCCTCCATTCATCATTCTTCGACATAAATGAACAACCACGTCAAAGTTAGTGAACTTTTACAGGAGAATCACCAAAACTACAGGACAATGTGTGCGCCGTCATTTTGTCGTGCTGTCGGACATCAGAGTGGCCAAGAGTGAGTCGTATTTTATACGGACTCCAATGTGGTGTTTATTATATATCAAACCTGTTTTTTAATTATCCCAAGTTGTATGATACAGGATAGATTACATGCTTTCTTTTCCCTATCGGCGCCCTTTGCTAGAAATAGCTTAGAAAAACATTAACGCTTATTAATAAACTAGCTGTGCTTCGCGGTTTCACCCGCGGGGCTCCGCTCCTGTTGGTCTTAGCGTAATGATATATAGCCTATAGCCTACCTCGATAAATGGGCTATCTAAAACCGAAAGAATTTTTCAAATCGGCACAGTAGTTCCTGAGAATAGCGCGTTCAAACAAACAAACTCTTCAGCTTTATAATATTAGTATAGATTGAGACCGTGAGACGAGATTTCACCCACGTTTTTTTTTCGTACCGTTTGTCTTAGACTACTAGACAAATAATGATCTAACCTCAACAATATAATTAATAATTAAAATTATAATTGTATTTTTTTAAATAACGCTATCAAGTATTTGTTTTCAGGTCTTCAGCTCTTTCCTTGGCTTAATTTATTTTTATTGTGTTTATCATGTTCACTACATTTTTATGAAATTCTTCTGTTTTGAAATCCGGAACCCTAAAAGAGAAAATACAGTTGAAGTCGAGTAAGGCTTTGACAATTCAAAAGTGTCAAAGCCTTGCTCCAATTCGGGGACAACTATGTAGTACCTCGTACCATAAAAAAGGTACTAACTATTTCTATCCATCTTTTAGTTTGGTTCCACCATAAAATGTTACTTTATGTTGAGAGATGGGATTCAAGGATGAGAGAAAGGTCTCTCTTAAACAGTGTTTAAGTAATGGAATATACATAAAATAGGTTCCAAATTTCAGCTCGTACTCTTAGGTAAGGCCTCTGAATGAATAGTCACTTAGGATAATATGATTTAATTAAAAAGTTTTCTTCGGTTTTCGACTCAAAGTTTTACATTATCATAAATACATTTACCTATGTTGTCCTTATCAATTGTGCTTTTATGCATGATAATATTATTGAAATATTGTGTATAATATTATTTGTTATTGTTTACCCAATAGTTATAATAAAGGCACTCTTACTAGTAAGTAAGAGTTCATGATTTTACATTGTTTTTCTCAGTCTTCTTTATTTCAATATAGATCGAATCTATATTTATCCTCCATCTAAACATAGTCCATCATATTCATAATATTATAAAAGTATAATAAATACTTAGGTGTTTTAAAATACATAAAGACTAGGTTAAAACGACTGAGAAGCAAACCAATCTCAGTATTGAAACATAACTATGGACAGGCGATGCAGTTTATAATATTGTCACAAGTTACTAAACGTTAGTTAGGAAGTTACTTAGAACTTGGTCTCGGTTATGTCCTGGTTTAATTTAGTGTTCGGAAGAGCTGTCCCAGAGCAACTGGTTAAGATTCCTCTTATATGTGTTTGTTAAAGTGCTATGAAAAGGTGACATAGTTTATATTTACTCTTTATAAATTACTAGCTTTTCACCAGAGGCTCCATCTGTTTTGTTTTAAACCTGTTAAATTATATATGTACTAAAATCTTCCACGAGTATTAAAAAAAAAACGCCACAAAAACTTCATTTTAAAGATTTAAGGTTTTTTTTCAAAATTTGTTTAGTATCTTCCGTATTCATCGGATAAATATTATATTATACCTGGAATAGAAATGGGGTGGGTTGAGAAAAGCATAAAGATTTATTTGCAATGCAGTTGCATGTTTTTTAATGCAGTTTTTTATATAAGTAATTATTGTTATATTATTAATATTAACACAAGATTATAAGTTTGGGGACAGCTTGTTTGAGCACACGACCGATTTCCTATTATGATGACACTATTTTAAGAATATTCAAATATTTCATAGAGGCTAAGGATGCATTTCGGAGTAATTTTCAACTTGGATAAAGTTTCCCGTAGATACTGCAGAACTTTAAGCCAAAACTTAGCCTGCAATGTGTCGCCTTACTGTTCTGAGAGGCCATGAAAATGGCGATTAGCAGAAGCAATTAAACATAAAGGTATAAGTTTTATAAAATCTTGTACTACATAATGATTCTACTTTCTATATAATATTATTGTCTTGGAAATGATGATCATTTAATTTTTTTTTCATAACTGTCTGGAGTTTCACAATCATGTTAAAAAATAAATGCATGATTAATGAAATCCATTCTATTGTTTATCGATCTGATTAGAACAGTATTAATAAGACCGAATAACGGAAATATCTTCTAAAAATACTCTTTACTATAACCTTATAAATAACATAATATCCCCCACAGCCGGGTATATTAAATTTACTGTGACGTGACTAGCTTAACCAAAAGCGAACGATAAAGATATTTATATAATAACCTATTTATCTAATGATGGTAGTTCAGAAAGTATACATTATATTACATGTATGGTATTACAAATGAATTTATGAGAATGGATGTCTATAACATGGATGTTTGTTACTCTTTCATACGAAAACCACATAACGGATTTTGTTGGTACTTGGCAACGATGTAGATTACGTACCAGAAAACACATTAGTTATATTAATATTTCATTTCGCAGCGGGTATATTCGCGGTGTTTCCGTGAGCTACAACAAATATTTTTATTTTTTATTTTAAATAATTTTCATTAACAAGACTTGTAAAAAACATGTGTTCTTATTTCGAATAATTTATCTTTTACCAGTGCTTTTAAGACATAATTTTTCATGGCCACACAATTTTAAAGTGAAGATAAAAAGAGAGCTGACGACTGGTTTTACTTCGTGGTTCATAATATTTAAATGTGAAAATAAAAGTCCTTGGGCAATGCGCGCCAAAATACATATTCATCACGATGAATGGATATTTCTTTAATTTGGATAGCGTGAATTTAAAATAAATAGGACGTGCCTGTATTCGTGTTATTTGTGAATACTTCTGTAAAATTAATTAATGTAAATGCAATTTATTAATGATTGTGATGTGGTTAATATTGTTAATCAAACTCTAGAAAATTATGTATGCTTTTACAAACTTATATAATATTTGCCTTCGAAATTATAATCCTACTAATACCCATTAGAAAATATGAGAAAGTACTTGAGAATGTATGTATGTTTGTTACTCTTTCACGAAAATAAAACTACCTAAGTCAGAATATCAAAATATGAGCTATTGAAATATAGGATTTTGCCCGCGGGTTCGTCCAGGCACAAATATATTTAGATGCACATAGACGCACACTATTAATAACTGTTCTAAAAGCATATAGAACAAATAATAGCAGATATTTGTCTATATAAAATAAACAAAATAAATAAAATCTATTCTGATTATTGTATCATAAATATTACAATATTAAGCTATTCCTGTAACATATTCGTTCATACAAAATAAGGATAAGGTCCTTGATAAATAACCTGTCAATATAAGTTATGAGTCAAACTAGATTTCGGAGGACCCAATGCATACAAATCTTATTCTCGTAGAAGATGGAACCAATAAATCACGAGACAATGATTTCGACCAGTGACGTTACAGAGCAATCTCCAAATGTTATTAACCGACTTCAAAAAAGGGGGCTTACTCGATTGTATATAATATTTTTTGGGTTTGTTAAAACAGAACGTTCAATGGGCGAACTGTTTTAAGGATTTTTTTAAAGCTAGTGACTTCTGGTTAGACCCCTATGAATTGTCCAATTGTGATCATTTGAAGGCGGCATAGTATTTTTTGTAATAATTACTTTTTCGTAAATGTTCGTAGTGAGTTTTCTGTAGAAACTGTTTTACAAACTAGTGGTTCATAGTTTACATGTATTATGACGGTTCTTAAAGTCTAGTTGCCTCAAAATTGTTTAAATTTGAGTATAATATGTACCTACCTAGTTCACCTAAGTCAAGTCAATCCAGGAAGGTGTGTTTAAGGTTTAACGGGTAGTAACTAGTATTGTTGCATCTTTAAAAAAAAGTCGTGTGGCACTCGGGGACTGCCGCGGTAAGCTATTGCATAGCATGCCTTCAAGCCACACCTCCGTGTCCGTCGGAGTGGGGAGCGTGAGGTTTTTTCGTTACGGAATTTCTGGATTCGGTCCCCGCGCTCAAGGCCCGCGATAGAAGCTATGCAATAGCTTAATAAATATCCAATAACGTGCTCACTCAAAGTAAATACAGATTGAGAATATCTATTAAACCCATCATCTATTTACAACTACAGAGTTAGTAATCATTTACCGATTCACGTTCCTTGCGCTAAAAGCTTCATTGTTGCGAAATTAATCAGCATTTCCAACTAAATAAGCCGCGGTCTTATAAAATAAATTCTTAATTAAGAGCCGTCGTGTCTCAGTAATTCTAAGAGATCAAACTCAAAGGACTGCGCGAGAATTAATTAAAATTAACCGTCACATTATTCGACGAATTAGGTTAAGATGTGCCGTGTGAATGGTTTAATCAAGGTTTTTTTTGTTTGGTACTCGTTATCTTCCGCGTGTGTCGTATGTTTCAACTTAGATGTGGTCTAAGATGGAGCGCCTTTCCCTTGGAGGTTTTTCACTCTTTTCTTCATAACCTCTAGTTCATTTTGTTTGTTCATTCATTCTGTTCGTTCGCTTTTGAACTACAGTTTTCGTGGACAAATTTTGTTAGCTAACATTTATACTCTATAATACGTAAGTCTACAACCTACACACTGTTTACTGTATCATCACTACATAGTATAAAACAAAGTCGCTTTCTCTGTCCCTAATGTATGCTTAAATCTTTAAAATACGCAACGGATTTTGATGCGGTTTTTTTTGATAGAACGAGTGATTCAAGAGGAAGGTTGTAGTATATAATTTATTAGGTTTTAGACAAAGCGGGCGAAGTCGCGGGCGGAAAGCTAGTTTATAAATTATAATAATATAATCTTGCCTGCTGGCACTTAAGTAAAGATTTGGTCTAAGATGGAGCGCCCTTCCCTTGGAGGTTGTTCACTCTTTTTTTGATGACCTCTAGTTCATTTTGTTTGTTCATTCATTCTGTTCGTTCGCTTTTGAACTACAGTCTTCGTGGAGAAATTTTAGCCGCGTCGGTAGCTAACATTTATCCATATTAATATTATAAATGCGAAAGTAAACTCTGTCTGTCTGTCTGTTACTCAATCACGCCTTAACTACTGAACCAATTTGCATGAAATTTGGTATAGAGATATTTTGATACCCGAGAAAGGACACAGGATAGGTTTTATCCCGGAAATCCTACGGGAACGGGTTTTTCTTTGAAAACGCGGGCGAAGCCGCGGGCGGAAAGCTAGTACTCTATAATACGTAAGTCTACAACCTACATACTGTTTACTGTATTTAATATAATACACACAATCCTAATTCTACTCTTAAAGAAATAGATCCTGTGACGCCAGCAATCGTGCCAACATTTTTTTCCAGCCCGTACCTTAACCCGATATTATCGATTGCAAACACACAAGAATAAATAAAAAATAATTATATGAAAATATGTCTATTAAAGGCAAGTAATGAATAGATGAGTTCATAATTATTATTATGGTTTAAATCGGATGTAAAAATAAAAATGGTTAAGAACGGCTAAGTCTTGATAATTGCATTGACTTACAAAGATTAATTTATCTGAGTCTCTGTTCCTTAGACATCGTTTATTTCTTGAATCTGATGAGGGATTTCATTCTTTATTATTTTCAGTTTTACTATTTCAATCATACAGTGGAAAATTGAATGAACAAACCATACCTTTATCTTTACCTAAAGATTTTGTTAAAACTTTAACAGTATATTGCACCTTCATACAAGGTTCCCGTTCAAATAAGCTGTAAAACTTCTTAAAGTATGAGTCAGAATTTAGACTGATCAAAGTTTATTAGACACTGGTTTGAAATATTCTAGAGAATCGATATTCGATAGTCTTTAACTTGATTGGAAAAATGTATGTTTTCGAACCATTGCTAAAAGACGTCATATTCAATGTTATGATGCTTTTTCAATTGGGATTTAATATGAGATACGGATTAGGTTAATCGGACGTTTCGCATTATTTTTTAAATATAAAATCTATTTTTTACAGGCTGTAAATGACCCCTATACTCTTTATATCTAAACTAGCTTCCGCCCGCGGCTTCGCCCGCGTGGTTCAAGACACCACACTTTTATCAAAACTAAAAGGTAGCCTATGTTCTTTCTCAGGGTCTAAAGATTGTCTGTGCCAAATTTCATTAAAATCGGTTGAGAGGTTTAAGCGGGAAAGCGTAACAGACAGTCAGACGGACAGAGCTACTTTCGCATTTATAATATTAAGTAGGGAAGTAGGGATTATCATTATCTAGGATATGATAACGTATATTAAACAATATAGCATATTGACACATAACTTCAACTATTTAATATAGTGTACAATAATAATATGTGCATAAATTACCATACATAACGCTTCAGAAGTGGGATCCCAGTGGCATTGTAAATTATATAGTCGGCTAAAGTATGGCCCTTGTAGTTTATTGTGCTGATGAAATGCTTCTAATATTTGTTTGTTAGGCCTGTATCCACCATGTAGGCGGTGGGGGTACAAGGCCTAGCTGTTAACCCCTGCCGCCGAAGGCGAACGGTGGCCACCGTTGGGTTTTAGTGGGTATGGCTTTTGCGAGTCCCACATACCCCCTCATACAGAAAATCTGTAGAGGGGGATGCGTAAGTGCATTTCCCAACGTAAAAAAAAGGCCTGTATCTATCACTAGCTGCGCCCCGCGGTATCACTCGCGTGGCTATGCTTCTGTAGGTGTTAGCGTGATGATATATAATAGCCTATAGCCTTCCTCGACAGTAAAATTAATGGGCTATCTAACACCGAAATAATTTTTCAATTCGGACGGAATAATTTTTCAGTTCAGTAGTTAATGAAATAAGCGCGTTCAAACAAACAAACTCTTCAGCTTTATAATATTAGTATAGATGAGATTATAATGTTATGCGGATTGCTATAAACTTTTTAATTATATCTAAACTACTTTTCTTCAAGGTATGAAGCTGGGCAAATAACACGATGAAAACATTTAATTTCTATTTTTAACGTGTGTAGTGTACTCGTTTTTAATCTCACAATAAAATCGATTTTAACGAGACCCCTCTAGCTTAGAGGCTTACTCTTCAGAATGTGCCAAAGATATATAGATATATATATATATAAATACACTTGAAAAACATAGCCCCACCTCTGCTCAAGTCGGGTAAAATTTTCAGTCATTTGGCAAATCGCCATCTAGTCCAAAACTTAGCAAAAAGCTAGTACGTACTATGAAAGCAGCAGACAATAGACGATACTTAATTAACCCTTTTTTAAATACAAACTTGAATCCAGATTCTTTAAAACAGGTCGTGTCCTGAATCTTACCTTTCTCCTCCATTCAATTTCTCTCATAAAAGTTTCTTTATCTAATCTATACTAATATTATAAAGCTAAAGAGTTTGTATGTTTGTTTGAACGCGCAAATCTCATGAACTGCTGGTCGATTTGAAAAATTCTTTCGGTGTTAGATATCCCATTTATCGAAGAATATCATCACGCTAAGACCAACAGGAGCGGAGTAATGCGGGTGTAACAGCGGGGCACGGCTAGTTCTTTTAAAGTCGGCAACCTGACTGCCGAGGTGTAAGACCTGAATATTAATCGCCTTTTGCGTAGTAATTCTATTTAATAATCCGTGCTTATGCCTCTGCTAATATGCATATGCGGTGGTAACGCTTATATCATCTTTATTACCATCAGGTGACCAATCAGCCCCTTTGCTGATTATAATATAAAATGAAACTATAATATAAGAAGCCTTCCCTTTTTCTTCAATATTTCAAAAGGCAACTGAACAAAAACGGAACATTTTTATTTTTATTATTTAAATAATGACATATCAAACCTTTGCTAAACTATGTTCAACACAATTTTAGGATGTGTACCAACCAAACTGACTCCACCAATTGTTAAACGAATCGTACCCTGCGACTTTGAATTTCTTTTATTCATTTTTCACTAGTAGATAGCGAACAGTTAACCACGTTAAACTTTGCCCCTTTACAAATAGTTCCTTTGTCAGCAGTGACGTGACTAATAGTGGCTGTCGAATTCTTTCTAACGTTGAAAAAACTTCTGTAAAGGTTTTTTCATCGTGTTTTGGTGTATGTCCTTATGTGACGAAGGATTGCAGGCTTTTATGGAATATAAATGGCTTTGACCTCTACACTCTACAGTTAGGTATATAAAATAAGCATTAGGCGATTTTTTATTGCACAATAGGGGAGCGCTTGGCCACGATCTACTTCAAATAAAATAAAACTGACCGAGGATAATATGATATTGAAAACTTACTAGCTCTCAAAAATTGTGATTCTAATTCGATTTCAATTTCGTAGTAATATTATAATAATAAAGTTATACTATAATAATGGGAAAATTTTTGATAATCTGTTAATTACTAATTAAGTCAAATATATTGAAAAGAGAAAACTTGCCTTTTGTACGCTCACGTAGGCGCGGGCGGAAACCTGGCAAGCTCTATTTTTTAATATATAAATTTTAAAGTCATATAATATATAACTAGCTGCGCTTCGCGGTTTCACCCACGTGGCTCCGCTCCTGTTGGTCTTAGCGTAATGATACATAACCTTCCCCGATAAATGGGCTATCTAACACTGAAGAAATTTTCAAATCGGATCCAGTAGTTCCTGAGATTAGCGCGTTCAAAAAACCAAACAAACTATTCAGCTGTAATATTAAGTATAGATAATATATAAATTTTGAAGTCATATAGATAATAATATTTGCCTTGAATATTCTACAACTATTATTCGCAGCGTCTTTAATTACTCCGTTACGTTCCTCGCTGATTAGAAGGCTTTGATTGATGGCACAGCTGCATCGGGATAATCACGTTAGTTGTTGATGGATAACTGGTATTAACGGGTTTCTGATATCTTAGTAAATATGGCTTTAGGTAGAGTTGATTTTGAATTGGAGAGTGAAGTTCCGTGTCCCCTAGTGGGGTAAGGGGCAGATGGCAGATACAAACATCTGTTTCACTGATCGATTTTCTTTAGGGACAAGTAGCTGATCAACCTTCTGTGTCCTGCCTGACCGAAACATTTTTTTTCTTCGTCTCCACCGGGAATCGAACCCAGGACCCTTCGGTTCTACGCTCCTGCGTTAAACCACTGTACCAAACAGGCGGTCGATTTTGAATTGGGGTAGACTGAAAATGTTGACTTCTTTTCATTCGAATAAAAATGCCTACGGGTCTTATAGAAAGACTGTCGTTATAAAGAAAATAGGAAAGGCTGTGGTTGTGATTCTTTATATGGGTAGGTACCTAGATATATAGGTACTTATACGTATAACCAAAAAAATATTACATTTAGGATCTATTCGCACAATACACGTGAAAAATATCTCAATAGAAAGATACTGTAAAACAATATGCCTTAATTTTACACTATGATATCTACCATAAAAAACATACAAAATACTTTTACAGTGTTTAAAAAATGCTTACACTATGATGCTAAAACAACATACAAAATACTTTTATAGGGTTTAAAAAATGCAGCAATTGTAACTTATTTGAAACATTTAAGTAGGCACTAGATAGTTAGGTACCTATTATTCTTAATCCAGGCTATAAATAAACATCAGCCTAGATTCAAGGTCATACTTCAAGCCTGATTAGTGGATGCTCATGATTGATGACACCGCCACAAGCGCGATCCATACTTGTCTGAGCTTTGATTAATAACTTTATAATATACCATTTTATTTTATGGTTATAAATTTATTTTAAACTAGCTTCCGCCCGCGACTCCGTCCGCGCGGATGTCGGTCTTCGCGTGGATGGTTGATTTCTCCATTTTGAGTAACTCTGACAATGACATCTTATAAATATCTATTGGACCCAAATACGGCTAGGCCTATAATAATACGCAACGTGTTCACGGTTCTACAGAACAACGTCTATGGATAAAACTGAAAAATTAAGATTAATTTTTTTTCTACGTATTTTTTCAGGATAAAAAGTATCATATTTTACGCCCAGGATAATAAGGTATAATTATACCAAGTTTCATCGAAATCGAACCGTTAGTTTTCACGTGATGTCTTCACATACAGACAGACAAAAATTTTTTAAATCACATATTTGGGTTTGGTATCGATCCAGTAACACCCCCTGCTATTTATTTTTTCAATGTACAGAATTGACCCTTCTACAGATTTATTATATGTATAGATTATCCTTTACATTGTGTGGTATAAAATGCTGAAATCGTAAAAATCTGGCCTATAAATAACCTACATGTTAATGGGTGTTAAAGTAACCTACAATATAAATAACCCTTTTATTTCATATCATATTAGAATTATTTATTTTTAATTAAATCAGATCATAAATTTTTACGCTAATAATTAATTCAAGAAAAAAATCCCACGTCAAAGTACAGATTATCACCAATATTTGTACTTTATTTAATAAGTTTTTTTCATATCACTTTTCAGTATCAAAATAAATAAAATATCTTTTAATTCCTCTTAAAACATATTATGACCTAAATTCTATTATAAATGTATTAAAAATATGCTAAACAGTTCCACAAATTGCCTACACGAACCACAAAAGCTCTTTATAACATTAGTATAGCTGATTGGTTCTCTTTCAATCATATTTACTTAAGAATACATCCATATATTTATTTCACTCCGCTGGTTGTATATAAATTGTCAGTATTGCCAAGGTTCAAAGGTTATTCGTATATTTCCTGTTTATCTCTTCGATCAAGGCAATATGAATTCTAATATAAAACACCACAAGTATTATGTTCTTGAAATAAATCTTTACTTATAAAGCTGAAGAGTTTGTTTGTTTGAACGCGCTTATCTTAGGAACTACTGGACTGATTTCCAAAGTTTTAAAACCATTGTTTATTTTAGCTATGCTGCCACCACGAGCTAAGCTAGGGTATATTGTACAGAATAGAAAAGAAATAAATTTTGATTGTCTGTTTGCAGCGAAATAACGCAAAAACTAACTACTCGTTTTACTGTGAACTGTGATATTGTGAAAGTAAATTATTAAAGAAAATGTACAAGCACATATAAATGAAAATTCTAAGATAAACGAATACTACAAGCTTCAACAAAACTACATTACAAGGTCACGTTACGATGAATAGAAATACATGAGTCAAAATCCTTTCGATATCTTTACCTTCTTTCAGTTTATTTAAATGTCTAGACTTATTACAAACGAGAAAAGTACCTACACGGTTAATATGGGTTTACATTTATTATCATACTAGCTGCGTCCCGCGGTTTCACCCGCGTAAATGAGTGTTTCCTTTCAATGCCAATGTTTTTAAATCTTATGAAATATCAGAATAAAAGACGTGTGGCACTCGGGGACTGCCGCGGTAAAGCTATTGCATAGCATGCCTTCAAGCCATACCTCCGTACCCGTCGGAGTGGGGAGCGTGAGGTTTTTTTCGTTACGGAATTTCTGTATTCGGTCCCCGCGCTCAAGGCCCGCGATATAGCTATTCTATATTACATCGGCTATATGTCAACGAAAGTCCCGTCAAAATCGATCCAAATGTTTCAGAGATAGGACAGACAGAAAGAAATTGTAAAAATTACTATTTTGGTGTATTTACCGTGTACCTATATTGTTAATAAAAAGCGGTTATTTGAATGTTACAAACAGACACTCCAATTATATTATCAATATAGTTTATATGTATTGTATCGCAAATTAAAATCATATTTATTCTCTCTAATTCTTAACCCTTGGCATGCCTGGTAGGGTCTGTCAGACCCACACCAACGCGCGAACCGTTGTAGTTCGTTTAAATTTGAATTTCGCGCCTCACCGTTTTTAGTAGCTGGCCGTTACTAACCGCGGAATGCCCTCCGCCCACTTCCTCAGCCCGAGGCGAGCTACGAGCGTAAAAGGATGTGCTTAAAGTGCGTGCGGGTCCCACAGACCCCACCAGGCATACGGCGTGACTTTATTTTGTAAGTATTTATTTTTCTTTTTTCTTATAAATATTGGAATTTGGCGTTAAATAATATTAGTTTGTACATTACATTATCCTATTTTATTGTTTTTTTCAGTTTAATCATGAATAAACAACTAACAGACGAGGATATAGCTAGTTTAATATTCTAAGAGTTGGATGAGGAAGACTTAGTTGCATTTGATTGAGGAGGAAGAAAATGATGCAGGCTCCACCTCTTCGGATACTGAAATGGAGGTGCCTCTGTCCATCCATTAGTACATTTGTGAAACAATTAGTTGTCACATTTGTCTTGACCACTCGATTTTTCCATGCGGAAAGTGTTACCAAACCAAAGCTTTAGAAAGTGTAAATGCAAGTAATGAAGACTAATTATTTTATTATTTAGATTAAGTATATGATAGTGCCTTACATTGGATTAAAGTCTGATTATGATCTCATTACTTTTGATACTAATTATATGTTAACAAAGTTATAGTCACGAAATGTTGCTTAAAAATGTGAGTTAAAGTTTAATTGCAAATATTTTAATAAAGTTGATTAATTTCTAATGTGATTTTTATTACTATCTCTTTTTTGCCCTTTAAGCATGCGTCTTGAATCATTAAATCACCTTACATAATAAAATTTATAGAAAAAAATACCATTTTAAAATCGGGGTCTGAGAGACCCACCAGGCATAGAGTGTAACTTATGCCCACCAGGCATGCCAAGGGTTAAACCAACGAATGAAATGAAAGTTTGTAAAAGGAAAATCACGATATAAGTTCCTCAAATATAGGGGATCCTTTAATCCGCAGCGATTTCCAACGTTTTATCGAATTAGCTTTAAATAGAAATGTTGTGGGATAAGAAATACTAGATTAGACATTTAATTTAATAAATAGGTAAGGAAAGATATTTCAAAAAGCTTTTTTTATGAATAATAGGGAAGCGCTTGACCACGATCTCGCCTGCTGGTAAGCTTACTTAGATAGAATTTTTGCGAACAAGAGAATATTTGCTAAAAATTGAGATATTTTGCTACTGTTCGCATCTTTGTGATTTTCGAAAAAACGCAAATTTGAACACTTCTTATTTTCATAATCGGAACTTACTTCTCTTTAATATTTGTTTAACATTTTTTGCAAAATGCATATTTACAATTTGTTTTTTATTCAGTCAATCTTTCCAAACGAAGATACCTTCTTATTCTGTCATTTGGAGAATTACGAGATGATTTTTTAATTTTATTACTGCACTATTATTTTGAAAATGCTCTTCTAGCACCACTATATCCCTGTTATAATATTTTATCAAGCGGACTGCCGATAGCAGCGCGGGAAGTGGCCACTCGAATGCAAACTAATTTTAACCCTATTCAGCATTCCTTGCAAACTGAATTGTAAAGAGTAACTAATAAATTGGAAATTTCCAAACGTTGTATAAACTGTTGACTAAAAGCCTTATTATATTTGACAGTGACCGTGACTTTACCTATTGTAACATTTGATGCCGAAACTATGTTGGTTTATTTTTGTAAGGTCTCTCTCTTTGTACATGTTTATGTCTTATAAAATATGTTGATTAAA
Organism: Colias philodice; assembly: GCF_061535455.1. Lineage (NCBI taxonomy): Eukaryota > Metazoa > Arthropoda > Insecta > Lepidoptera > Pieridae > Colias > Colias philodice. Next base: position 11,510,357 of record NC_143096.1, read on the forward strand.
AAGTTTGAAGTTTTGTTTACTTACTTACTATTTATTAATTAATTCTGTAAGCGAAAATCAACACCCTGTGGGTGCAGAGTGCAGACCGCAGTTGCGATAAGATATAGATTATTTTTTTTTTGTTTCTACCCACGTTTGTTATTTCTTATGATAATTAAATAAAAGATGTATTGTACTTAGATGTTGCGGGATATTTTTGTTAGTTTTGTGAATGAATGTCTGTAATAACTAATATGTATTTTTGTTTGTCAATATTATATTATCGAATCTTTATTTTCTATGTCGACGGCGCTGGCGCGCGGAAATCTCTAAAGAGATTATGTTTGTGCCAGTTTAATTTAATTTATAATGAATTGTATTATTGTAGTAAATATAAATAAATAAAATAAATAAATATTATAATCTATCATCATTATTTATTTTTTATTAATGACAATATTACCTATTTATCAAAGACACAAACTAAGTATAGAGCTGTGATTCGTTTAGAATTAGCCTAACATAAAATAAAGAGAGATTATTAATCTTTTCATTTACGAAAATGAACATCATTTATAACATATTGATAGTACAAACGAGTAATTGCTTTTACATGAACAAACATTAAAGATTTCCACAGGGAACGAAACCTTAAAGCAAGTAAATCAAAGAAAATTCAAACATTTATTTGAGTCTTTAAATATGCGGGGACATCAAATCATCTGTACTAATATTTGCTATCTGGGGTCAACGACCGCTGGATTAATTTCTGAAATATAATTATTTCTAGGGTAAAATAAGATAATTAGTATTCTCTTTTATATTTGGAAAACGGTTTAATTTTCTTTTATAGCACTAAGATTTATGTTGTTTAATAAGTTTTTTTGCCCTTTAAATAGTAATAGTACATCATCTCCATAATTTTACGTTAATTCAGTTAAAAATAAATATTGTGTTAATTTTATCTAAAAATAATAATATACAATTTTGTACAATAAACTCTTTTAAAAAGCCATTAAACACAGTCAAAGAAGATTGAACAAGGGCTTCCCTCAGTAATTGAATACTTAATTTATAAAAAATAAGATATTTAAGGAATATAAACCTTTACTCGTCTACTTTTTTATAAAATACTGACGTTGTTATAATAGCCTATAGCTTTCAGGGATCACGTACATATCCAAAAGTGAAAGAATTTTTGAAATCAGTCCAGGAGTTCTAGAGGTTAGCGCGTTCAAACAAACTCTACAACTTGATATAAATCATAATTAAGTGAATTGAGTGTTTCTTTAAAAACTGTAAAATATAAATATCATAACTTTTATACTTTAACACTTCATATAATATAACATACCATAAAACATACATAGTATTAAAAAAAATATACTCCAAAAAATCCACTAGAGACTACAGTTACAGTATGTTACATTAATTAAAAAAGAATTAACGTAAGTCAGCCAGGAATTTTGGGCGAAGTTATTTAAGTTCCATAGTGATTAGGTCCCGTCGACCCTTGTCACAGACTGCGTCCAAATTATCACTTCGGCTTCGGCATTTATTGTACAAGTGTGGGCGTTAGTTCTTTTAAAACTAAAGTTCACGTATAAAGTGGGAGTAACTTTTTTCAGTTGGGTAAATGAGATTTCTTATCATATAGGGGGAATATATAAGTTTTTATCACACGAATTATAATTTACATTGAAATTAAATGCCACATAAAACATCTGCTTCTCTGATTTAATGTTTACGGATAAACAAACATACATGCTGTTTTAAGTCATAATCCACCCAGCGTGGTGGCTAATTGTAAATTTGCAGATGTCAGATTCCGTCGATTTCTATCATTTTTTTATACTTTAAAGTCGGCAAAGGATCTGGTGGGTCGTCAAATGGTAAGCGCTGTCACAGTCATTTAAAATTTTGCAGACACCTCTGCTATTGGATTGCCATCTGTAAAAGATAATTGATAAATAAAATGGATCAGGATAATCAAAGGTAAGAAAAAAGATACGGGCTCTTGGACTATGTGTTGTATTCAACCGATTTCCTCCTGTTTTTCTTTACTCATTGCAATATGATGTTGTGCACCTGTAATGTAAAATAATAATACAATTATTTTGGTAATTATTTAAATTGTTTCACGCTCATCTCGTAAGCCACCACATCTATTAATATTATAAATTATAATATAATAGAGAAATGATTATGTTACAAGCTACGTTATATAAATACCAAATAGTATTCCCACAAACATACAACTAGACTTGATTCAATCCAAATTTATGCTGACGTTGGCAAATATGAAATAGTTAACCAACGTTGTACTTGATATTAATTTTAGTTCAATTTAGGGCCGATTTTTCAATGCTTGGATAAAACTTATCCGTCCAATAAATAATTACACGATAATATTAAAATGTCACGTAAACTGTCAAATACGGGCAATTAGAATACGTTTTTAAAATGGTAGTTTTATACATTATTCGACGAATAAGTTTTATCCAAGCATTGAAAAATCGGCCCTTAATTCTACAGCTTTGTAATGCCAACACTATGCCAAATTAATATTATTGTCGACATATTATAATTGAAGATAATTTTATTTGATTTAATATTTGGAACAGTATTATAACATTGTGATAGTCAAAATGTTATGTTAAGGTATTTGTTAATTAGCTAATAACTGAATTCCAATTCGTAATTGATTTTGTCGCTTAGCCTAAAGAATAATTAATCTATATATATATAGATTATATATATATAAAAATGAAACCCGTTTTTCTTGGTCACGGCATCACGCGTGAACGGGTGGTCCCATTTCGATAATTCTTTTTTTATTATATTCCTTTAAGTACGAGGATGGTTCTTATGTAGAGAAAACGTAAATATGTACCACGGGCGAAGCCGGGGTGGACCGCTAGTACAAAATACATACAATACCTAGGTAATGCTTTAAACGTGATTTAATAGTTTATTTACACACATTGTAACACACACATGAATCTAAGACAATTATATTATAAGTAAAAAGGTGTAGATGGATTATTATTAGCGCTAATGGTACATTGAAATGTTGCTAATTACCCTTTTAATTCAGTTTTATTTCGCTCACTATAGTTGAATCATACCATCTTACTTTAAAGTCTAATCGTATTGTGTGCGTTCGTGTGCCGTGTGTGCGTGTTTTTGAAGATCGAATGTTGTGTTGGTAACCTATCTACACCTTTTTACTCAGCCGCTCGTCCCGTAAATCAGTCCAATAATTTCGGAGCCTATTCAATTCAAACAAACAAACAATCAAATCTTTCCGATTTATAATATTAGTGTAGGAATCAATGATCTAAGACATTATATTAACATACATTAAATGCAATCCAATAATTCAAAACAAACAGAGCCATAAAATTTCACTTAGCAATACTAGTTGCGTCTATAAAATAAATAATAAGAGGTCATAAATAAGCAAGTTAATAGACGATGACAATAAAATGGTTTTCCGGACGCTGGTGGAAGCAAACTGATACTTACATAATAGGTTTTGTCGAAATCTCCAGAACATTCTAGATGATACTAGAATGTTCTGGATATTTCGATGAAGGTACACAATTAAGTAATTGTGTGTTTATGTGATATTGTTATTGTTTTTAATTGAAATTAAGGGTTAATGGATGCGTTAAAAATCAAAAACTTTTGAGAGATAAGTGTATATTTTAGTTTTCTTTTTAGGAATAGAATTATAGTGACTGATGTTTTAATCAGTTTGGTCTTAAAAACAACTGATGAATAGTTTACACGCTAAAGAAATGGAAGTTTGATAAGTTGTTAAATAAAAGTTTTTTTTTTATGAAAACTAATTGATTTCTTTTGTTTACAACAATCATCGTTATTAATACCATTTTTATACACATTACAACAAGTCTTAATGCTTTATGGTTTAGTACAGTCCAATTTTATCGCCATTCGAGTCCTTCGTCCCATGAGGGTACGGGATGGATATCTTTATTACTGTGTTGATGGCTGAACAAGGTAAATGGGGATTCTAAAATTATACTAGATTTATTTGATGACACTTGGCTTGGTGTATGTAAAAATGCAGAGAATGTGAGTAGGTACATAAGTAAGTATACGTATTGTGTTTATAATACCTTCTAAAGTGTTCGTATAAGATTCATATTTTTAAATTAGGAGGCTATTTCAAAAAGTGGGGCATCTATCCCGGTTTTACCCTACGCGTCTATAGTTTTATTTATTAACTATCTTTCCGTCCGCGGCTTCGCCCGCGTTTTCAAAGGAAAACCCGCATGGTTCCCTTTCCCCAGGCATTCCCGGGATAAAACCTATCCTATGTGTTAATCCAAGTTACCCTCTATTTACGTGTGCTAAATTTCATCGTAATCGGTTTAGTAGTATTTGTGTGAAAGAGTAACAAACAGATATACCTACACATACACATACATCTATCCTCACAAACTTTCGCATTTATAATATTAGTTAGTAAGTGACTAAATTAAAATTCATGAATAATAAAACCAATTGGCAATAAATAAACAATGACTGAACAAGAGGATTAATCAGACTCATAAAATTGTTCAAAATTATATTTCACGCAACGTTTGAAACAATTTATCCAATGTTTGCATTTTTGAGTCTTCCTAATTGAGTATTATGTGGCATGATTTTATCATACATATACACACACATAAAGAGCTAATTATAATAAGCGCTTTATGTGTGTGTGTGAACTCCTATGTTGTTTCCATTGACCCAAAAAGTTAGGAACTTTCAAAGAAATGACTTATTTTATAGTACTTATTAAAAAATTGAACGATTATGAAGTCTAAATAAAATTGATGCTCAAAAATACTGAAATAATTTAACATTTTCTACATCGAAATGAATTTGTTTATTTGAATTTTACTGTTATTTTCATTCCATTTTCATAGTTGTTGAATATTGAAATCGAAAAGGTGAATAAATAACTAAAGAGTGATTGTTATTTTGCATTCAGCATTATTAAAAACAAAATAGAAATATATTAATTTTCATCGCGAGGCCGAAATTTATTTCCTACGAACAGATACATAACTAACTTCATTCTTTTTCCGATTGTTTTCTCAAAACTTTTTACGACAAAATTGTAATTCAAGACAAAACGAAATAATTGTCGACTTTCTAGCTTTAACGACATTACAGCGACTATTTTTAAGCTATTGCATAGCTATTATCTCAGACTGATCGGCGACCGAATGTAAAAATTCCGTAACGAAAAAACCTAACACCCCCCACTCCAACCGGCACAGCGATGCGATGCTATGCAATAGCTTTACCGCGGCAGTCCTCGAGTGCCACACGTATTTTTTTTACAAATAAACATACAGATAGAATATTAATTAACAGACTTTAATTGAATCCCTATCACTATACTAAATCATGTTTTAAAACCGATAAAATTATCAAGCTCGCAATCTACGAGAATCCTCGGTACCGTTAAAATAGCATTTTATCCATTAGTAATTAAATTACTGGGTCCAGTATTGAAAAGTTTTGATCCAAAACTTTGATTAAATTTGCGAATTCCTTATTTGTTCAAGGCTTGTTTTGAATTAGCCGAATCATCTTGAATGTCTGAGATGTTTACTGAATGTTCTAGATTCGGGTCTAATCAGATTTTATAAATAAGTTTAAAATAAAGTTCGCTATTTCATGTGTTTTTTTGACACTTATTATATTTGTGATTTAGAACTTTTTAATGAACACGGTAAGATCCTACTAATCCTACTAATATTATAAATGCGAAAGTTTGTGAGGATGGATGTGTATGTGTGTGTTTGTTACTCTTTCACGCAAAAATACTACTGAACCGATTACAATGAAATTAAGCAGACACATAGAGGGTAACTTGGATTAACACATAGGATAGGTTTTATCCCGGAAATCCCACGGGAACGGGAACTATGCGGGTTTTACTTTGAAAACGCGGGCGAAGCCGCGGGCGGAAAGCTAGTCACTTTACACTTATATATTGTATTTATAGAGAAAAGAAATTCGTTCATCCGGGTGTCCCTGGACAACTCGCAGTATTTTTATATCGCAAATAACGTACATTGTAGACATAATACATTATGTTTAAAAAGTGCAGAACCTTTCATTCTTTAAACTTTAATAAACACCTTAACACTTCACAAAGAATTCCATTATATCGTATTAAAAACTGCCCAGCTTAAAAAATCTGTAAATCTATGTATAACCATTATAAAAGAGTAGATTTCCAATTAATCACAGTCGCATACGAAGCTGTAAAACACTCTGGGGCTTTACTAGACTTACTATCAATAGAGCCTTTTGAATGCAAATATCTGGCTTAAATAGATTGCTCGTGATCCACACCGTAGTATCTTAGCTGTAGATCTAGAAATACTAGATGTGAATAAAAATTTGTATCAATTTAATTGGAGGAATAAGTAGGAGAGGCAGCTTCTATGGATTCACTTTGAATCAGATTTACATTGTGAAAAGAAATGAAAATTAGGTGATAATAATATTTACGTTCACTGCAAGTTTTCATAAATTTATTCACATTGTAAAACATTGTATTCGATTTACAATTGCAATAATGAAAGTACTTATGTATTAGTAACATAGAACAACAAATACCTAAGTATTTTATATAAGGAAAATAAACTAATCGATAAATTGTTTAATCTCGTCAAATACACTTTATGTTCTTATTACATTTTAGTTATATCTAGTCAACTTTGAGTCTGTGTTGTCGGTCTGTTGCAAGGAGCTAAGTCAATGAAAGTCTAACAACATGGCAATTTTGATTTATCCGTGCTTTTGAGATATTCATCATCATCATCAGCAAATGTCTGAGAAAAATTGAAACAAATCGGTTGATCCCTAAAACAAATAGAGCTATGAAGTTTATAATTTTTTTAAGCTATTGCATATCTTCTATCGCGGGCCTTGAGCGCGGGGACCGAATCCAGAAATTGCGTAACGAAAAACCTCACGCTCCCCACTCCGACGGGCGCGGAGGTGTGGCTTGAAGGCATAGCATGCAATAGCTTTACCGCGGCAGTCTCCGAGTGCCACACGTCTTTTTTTGTCTCTGGCGTAGTTACGAAAGCAATAGATGTATTTGATTGCAGTTTTTTTTATTAATCACTAGCTGCGCTCCGCGGTTTTACCCGCGTGGCTCCGCTCCTGTTGGTCTTAGCGTGATGATACATAGCCTATAAGCCTTCCTCGATGAATGGGCTATCTAACACCGAAAGAATTTTTCAAATCGGACCAGTAGTTCCTGAGATTAGCGCCTTCAAACAAACAAACAAACTGTTCAGCTTTATAATATTAGTATAGATAAATCAAACGGCAAATTTCTTTGGCGCTCGCGTGAAGCAGCGCAGAAGAAAAAAAATAGGGTATCTAAGTAAGGTGCCGTATATTGTTAACCAAGACTGGTATATTAAAAGCTTGCTGGAAGCAGTAATAGTTTCAAAAATATTCATTAATCTATTGACATCTCACGCAACATCTTGTATTCAATCCGCTTAAAGAACTTGATATCCGTATTCAGGAGATGTTTAGAAATCCAACTACACGTCTGCTTTGTGTATTACTTCGAAATATTATGAATAATTCATGAACTCAATAGTTGTTTGCAAAGGAGAACGTGAAATTGTCTATATTTGAGTTTTAGGATAAGTGTTAGAAGAGTATAGTAGCTTAATTCTTAACAAAGAATAATTTATAATGTTCTATTTCAAAGACTTCTCACATTCCTTTTCTACGCGCGTAATTTTACGCGAAGCGGCGGGCCAAAGCTAGTTCGATATGCTTTAAACATCAAATAGGTAAAAATGTCCCGTGTCCGTGGGGTATGGGGCAGATGCATTATTCATACATCTGTTTCACTGATGGATTTTCTTAAGGAACAAGTAGGTGATCAGCCTCCTGTGTCCTGCCAGACCGCGACATTTTTTTGTCTCCACCGGGAATCGAACCTTCGGTTCTACGTTCACGCGGCGACCACCATACCAAGGGGGCAATAAATAGGTTCGTACATACATGTACGTACGTACATACACGTACGTACATGTAGTACGGACCTATTAATACACGTATACCGTTCACCAATTTCATTAAACTAATAACGCATTATCAAATCATATACACTAAAAGGTGGGACTTTGGACTGTATGTAATATTCTCTCGTGTTTGACTAACTAAACCCACGTCTTGATTTTCCCGCGTAAATCCCGGACCCGTGGGAAATCTGACGAAAAAGAGGCCTATTTATTCTACTACGTAGACAGACTTATGTTTTTATATTTTATACTGTACAATAAAACTTTCGACGTTCCCACGGCCCACCACTAAAATACTACTAATATACTAATATTATTAATTAGATACAATTTGAATTTACATATACAAGTTACGGAAAATAGTCACTTCATATAAATATTGAGCCACTTCCGCCCTCGATCGAGCCGCTCATCTGCTGTGCGCGCGCGGCGGGAATTGAAAACACGTGTATCGCAATCGGATAATTGGCGCAAATTCATCGAGTGCTGCAGCATCTCAAAGGTGCGTGGTGCATTGTTTTTGCTGCTCACTATTTCTGAACATCGATTTTGTGTTAACGTAATTTTCCCTAATGTAGTAGAAGCCACCCGCTATTTCGGCTTGGTGCGATTCTACATTATTTCCGGAGAGCAGTGGTGGCTCAGTGACCTCGGACTTCGAATCCATAAGTCCGGGGATCGAGACCAGGCGAGCGCGCAGGAAATAAAATTGATTTTTCAATTTATCTGCGCATGTTGTAACATCACCACTGCTCGAACGGTGAAGGAAAACATCGTGAGGAAACCGACATGACGAAGAATGAAAAAGTTCGACGACATGTGTCATCCGCCAACCCGCACTTGGCCAGCGTGGTGGATTATGGCCTGTACCCTCATAGGAGGCCCGTGTCCCAGCAGTGGGAACGTATATGGGCTGATGATGATGATGATGATGATGATATAAATATTATGTAATGGTGCATTTACATCAAACGAACATAGAGCTAGAGCTAGAGCAAGAGCATTAATTCATGGTCTTTTAGTGTGAACGAAAACTCGTATTCAGTGTTGTTCAGTATTAGAACATTGCATAGAATCTTTTCGAACGCACTAAGAACAACGAAAGAATGCTCTACGCCTGTTTACACTAAAATAATTTGACATAGTGCGGTTAGAATGACCATATACAAATAAGTTTATATCTACGCTGTATAATATAAAGCAATAAATTATATTATCTTCTTATATATAAAAATGAATCGCAAAATGTGTTGGTAAGCGCATAACTCGAGAACGGCTGAACCGATTTCGATAATTCTTTTTTTATTATATTCCTTGAAGTACGAGGATGGTTTTTATGTAGAGAAAACGTAAATATGTATGTACCACGGGCGAAGCCGGGGCGGACCGCTAGTCTTCTTCTTATATATAAAAATGAATCGCAAAATGTGTTGGTAAGCGCATAACTCGAGAACGGCTGAACCGATTTCGATAATTCTTTTTTTATTATATTCCTTGAAGTACGAGGATGGTTTTTATGTAAAGAAAACGTAAATATTTATCACGGGCGAAGCCGAGGCGGACCGCTAGTTTTGAATAAACTTTCCATGTTACCTATAAGATTTCACCTTTTTTACTAATGATCATACAAAACCCCTTTCATCGGAAAATTTCGCAAATTCCTGGAATATTTTCCTTGTCTCTACAATACTGGGAAATTCAAATTAATATATACGGCATTTATAATAATATGTGAATAATAAATACCTTGATCATTGAACTCGGTTCGGGGTTTAATGTAGACGAATATTTCATTGACAAAAATATACGTTACTAGCGGTCCGCCCCGGCTTCGCCCGTGGTACATATGAAAAATAGATGTTGGCCGATTCTCAGACTTACCCGATATGCACAGAAAATTTCATGAGAATCGGTCCACCCATTTCGGAGGAGTATGCAGACTAACATTGTGACACGAGAATTTTATATATACGTTATAACTTTTGATTTTAATTACCCACAAAAGGAAAGTTTACCAGTATAGACCATAATATTATGTTTGGGAATTAAATAACCAATCTTTTTTCGTATAAAACGATGACTTTAAACTGATGATTCTCTTCCATCGTCGGTATTCCCGTACCATTATAATCTACAGCTCTTCAAGTCTAGAGTGAATAGGCTTCTTCTAGGCAGACGTGCTCCTTCATAGATCACACCACCGCTTTACATCAGGCAGGATAGTGGTCAAACGCCTGCCTATCATGTATAAAAAAAAAACTGAATTTAAAAATAAGTCAATATTATAATTGCAAAAGTGTGTTCGTTTGTTAATTTCTCTTTGTTTGTTTGTCTGTTTTTCACGTCGCAATGCATCAAATATCATAATAAACAGACTGTGCCCCGCGCATATTTTGTAAAATAAATCGAATCGAATTAAGTAATAAAGAAATTATTCACCTAATAATTGAAATAGCGAATTGTAATGGAGTAAAATTATATTAAATGTCCCTCAACAAGTTAATATTATGTTTGTACGATTAAACATTCCCTTTGTAGTATTATTTCAATATACATATTTGATTGTAGCAATCGAACAAATAGTAAAACTTATGATTTGAATTGTATTATTGCCTTCATAATTCAAACTATACATGATCGTTCCCAATTGGTTGAACATTAATAATATTTACTAATATTATAAATGCGAAAGTAACTCTGTCTGTCTGTCTGTTACTCAATCACGCCTTAACTACTGAACCAATTTGCATGAAATTTGGTATGGAGATATTTTGATACCCGAGAAAGGACATAGGCTACCTTTTATTGCGAAATATGTACCACGTGCGAAGCCGGGGCGGACCTCTAGTAATAAATATTTTAGATGTATTGTTTCAATTGAAATAGTAACGTATATTGTAATTATGTAATTATATATTATGTACGTATATGTTATGTACGTATGAAAATATAAAAAAATACTTTCTCATATTTGAATATCATGATACTTTGAGAAAACACGTTGTATAAAATACGTATGAGTAATTCCAATATAGGTGACTTCATCCCCGAAAAGCTGTAAAGATTTCCATGGATCCATTAAATTCTTGTCATAAAGTAAGAAGTACTAAAGCAGAACATAAGAAACAATTAAACAAACGAAGTCACATGCAAAAGCTAGTATTCCATATTTCACCGATCTTCCCAACTGATATTAAGTTCAAGATAATTATAAAGAAACTCCAGAGAAAGGTTTATGTTTACTAACTTCTTGCAGATTTAAATTCTGCCTACATTTTTGGTTACTTGAGTAACTTAAGCTCAATCTTGAGATAATTCTTACTTGAATTTATGAACTTAAGTTTCATTAAAAGTTTTGAGGAGGTTTGTCGTTCATTTTTTTTAAGCTATTGTATAGCTTCTATCGCGGGCCTTGAGTGCGGGGACCGAATCCAGAAATTGCGTAACGAAAAACCTCACGCTCCCCACTCCGACGGGCGCGGAGGTGTGGCTTGAAGGCGTAGCATGCAATAGCTTTACCGCGGCAGTCCCCGAGTGTCACACGTCTTTTTAAATTAATCATTATTGTTTTTTTTGCAGTGCAATGGACATTGAATGTGTTGCTGTTTTCCTGTGTTGGAAAAAAATCACGCTTTTTTGTACTTTTATGGAAAAGCTTTAATAAAAAAAAATTAAATTCCTAAAAAGATATCTGCTAGCTTTAATAAATCTGGATTAAATTGGTACGAACTTACGAACTTTTGCCGATAAAAATCATCACCATACGTGAACAAATTACAATAAATTAATGAAATTCCAAAAACTTCGATATCTAAATCAGTATATATCATATTACTTTTTTAATAAAAATATTATAAAACAGGGCAAGAGGAATGGCGTATCGTTTCAATTTCAGTTGGTAATAAATTTATTCGTATACTTTATTACACGTTTGTATTTTTTCGCTTTTTGGCTATTAATATTTTAACAGTAAAAATCTATTGAGGGAAAATTATATTTTGTTTTTATTTTTACTTGTAAATAAAATGATTATAGACGCAATTAATAATATCGATTTTTACCTTTTGTTTATAAAAGCGTTTGTATGACAATTCTCCTTGGATTTTTGCTTATTTCCTAATCATTCATTATATTTGTTGTTTCACTTACGAAAGCACTTATCGAAAAGCACTAGGTAGGTACCTCACAAAAATGTTATTTTCCGAAACATCGGTAATACGCTTCTGTGTTTGATAAAGTGTTGCTTTTATATTGCAAGTGAAAGAAAAATGAGGTGTTTTGAATTTTAAAATTATAACAATTTTGAATAATATCGAAAAGTTTCGATATAAAATTCATAATCCAAAAAGAAACAAGCTATACATTAATTTCAAATATACCCTATAAATAAACAATTTATTTCCACATAAAATAAAAATATTAGAAAGTAATAAAAAACAAATAATTAATATACCCCGACATACATTAAAAACCTTTTAAATATATTATATATTTTAAATTTTTATTGCTCTGCAAGCCGAGACTAATGTCAGAGAATAGAATAACCAAGAAGCTTATATCTTATACAGAATAACGCTAAGGAATAGAAACTACTATCGCTAATTTTGACATAAGCTCATGATATTTTAGTGATGGTTCGGTCACACTACCAACGACGACGACGATCACGACCAAAATTGTCATCTACTACTATAACAATTATGTATTAGTATCGATAGCGGATTCTATTCCTTTGCGTTTTGACGTTTGTCTCGGCGCTCTGTTATTCTGATATAAATAATGCTTGCTTTTATATCCATTGAATGTTGTTTACATAAAGGGTAGGTTTCGAAAACGTGAATGTAGGAAATCCGACAAAAAAATATTATGCTTTTGATGGATATTTTACGATTCATAAATTTTTCAGTCGATTATTGTGCTCTTGTTTTTTATTTGTGTGTAAGTTAAAATTGTATCACTAAAGCTAAATTTCGTGAATCATTTCTCTATTTTACAATAGGTATACCTAATACATAAACTAAGTTTTGATAGAACTAGGATCACACAATTACATTATAATATTACTAATTACGCACATTTATAATTTACATAAATGTGAATTAATAAGGCTTTTTATTTGTGAATAAAATAATCAATTAACTTTCTATTTCATTTAACGCAAAAACACTACTCATATATTTTAAAAGGACGAAACATTACGAGCATTTTCATTTGTTAATATAGAGGCGGTGAAAAATCGCCTCTTCACTTTTCTGTATAGAACAGTATCCCCTACTATGAGATAATAATCGAATCGTTCTTACTTCTTACTGACTGCATTCGATAGTGAGTAATCTACAATCAAAAGAGGGTATTTTCTCGAGAGCGTGAGCGTCTTCCAAAATTTGTTACTCGTGGTATCGATTATAAGATTAGAGTGTTAGTGGTGAGGACCTAGGTCTTCAAATCGATAAGTCAGGGGTTAGAGACCATTATATGAGATATACATTACACATTGATTTTTCATGCTCTGATTTATCTGCTCATGGTATAACATCACCACTGAATTTGAAGGAAAACATCGTGAGCAAACCGGCATATCGAAGAATCGAATCGAAGAAAGAAAATAATGTTTGACGACTGACTCTACCAACCCGCACTTTGCTAGCGTGGTGGATTATGGCCCGTACGCTCATGATATGAGGCCCATGTCCAAGCAGTGGGACCGTGTATGATGATGATGATGATAATGATGGTTCATGGTACCGATTATCTATAGAAAACGCTAGTTGACACGTTATCGGTAAGATTTGGATAGGTTTTTTTTACTTTAAGACTTATAGTCTACCAACTTATTGGTTTTATACGTGACCCCTAGAGGCGCTTTACTAATTTCAATACTATCTTTGTCACTGGCGAGTTATTTATATCACTGTTAACTCATAGTAGACCTACAGAACATTAAAATTACTTTAAAAATAAACACTGAGTAATATTTTAGGGTACGTCGGACGTGCTAAATGTACGACCATTACGCTCCGTGTGTTATAAGATTGCTTGTTTTTCCACTCTGTTTAGTAAACGAGGTGAGGGAATAATCATTTTGAGGGTTATTTTGTCGGTTTCACTTTGTTAGTTGATGCAGTGATATCGATGATGCGTCTTCTTTTGAATGAATACTACATTATTTGATAACGATTTTTCGATGGTATAAAATTATAACAATCAAAGATTGATTTAATTGATTTGAATGAAATAACCAAGATTTTGTAAAGGCCGATTTTTCAATACTTGGTTAAAACTTATCCGTCCAATAAAGTATTACACGATAAAATTAAAATGTCACGTAAACTGTCAAATACGGGCAAGTAGAATATGTTTTTAAAATGTTAGTTTTATACATTATTCGACGAATAAGTTTTAACCAAGGATTGAAAAATCTGCCCTAAATAATAGCGAAGCAATAAGCAAAAAACACCTGGCTTTAAAATGCCATTGACAATAAACGTGTTGCCAACCCGAAAATTAAATTTCCTCGATAAAACACGTTTAATGAAAATTTCATAGCCGAAAATTACAAAAAAAACCACCAAAATTTGTGATCGAAAAATTTGACCGACAAAAACATTTTTAATAATGGGGAAAGTATCGAATCCTTAATGAGATTTCGGTCTTTCAAGTCGGTTGTTTGTCTCCGATATAATTAAAAAAGTTAGATTGAAGGGGTGTGAAACTGCTAATTTGTTGCAACGCTTTCTTTTCTCAATTGTTATTGTTTCTAATATTTCAGTAATTTACGAGTTCAATGAAGTAGGATGATGCAATTAACGATATTAATCATTTTCGCTTTCAGATTATTGTTCAATATATTTCCGGTTTTTTAACAAATGATAATTTGTATTTATTTCACATTTGCACTGCACGTGTCTTAAGGTGATTGCAACGATCTGTTCCCAGCCAATATCCCGCTAGATGGCGCTGAATTCTACATTTCTAGTTTATTTGAGTTTTTGCGTAATTGGAATAGTCATCAAACCTAGGAATAGTCATGGCGGTTACTGAATATTATATTTTATTGAAATATGTTATATCATTGCCTTAAAATCCACCCAATTCGGTAAAATTATGCGTTTTAACATCTGTCATTGCATACAGGGTCGTTTACACACACAGACGTATACAAAAATGATAAAGATTTAACTCTAGATGGCGTGAATGTAAAGCGCGTCACACACGGTGAAGATACTACCTATAATATTTTATCTAATCTAGTAATATTTTATATTACAGTATCTTAAGGTATCCGGTATCAGCGTTCTGACCATCATTTTTCTTTTTTCGCTGTAGAACCGCCATCCTGTTACAAATGACCCACAAAGGAGAATGACCACGGGTGGTATCGGTAAAATTTTAGTTGTGCCACGTATTCGTTATATTGTTAATTCCTATTTGTATTTATAATGATCATATGTATCAATATTAAGTCTTAATTAAACCGGATAAATTGAAATAATAGTAAAAGTAAAAGTTTTTCTTTTGAAACATGTATGAACTTTCGCATTAGTAGGAAGTAGGATTGTTATAAAAATAAAAGTTATATTTGTTGGCGTAAACTATTTTATTGTAATTTTGGGAAATAAATAATGTCAAAATTGATTACCTACAATAAAACGCAGTTTTATTTTATTACCTACATTACACTATTGTTTTTTTTTTATCAAAACATGTATTTGAAGTAGCAAATATGATATTATGCTGATCCAAGCATTTTCACTCAAAACTAATATCACTAATGATTTGTAAAAGTAAATTATTTCAAAATACATTTCATAACCAACAAGTAAGAATAATTATTCATACAACAACAAATCAAAAACACTATTTACTATGGAAAAAAAACCAGGAAGGTGAAAAACATATTTACGATTTCGATGCACTCGACTTTTAGTAAAATAATAGGTAAAAATATTATTATGGTTTTGATCACAGACATATCTGTGGTTTTGATTTTAGCTACTAGTATCAGAAAGCTGCGTGTTCAATGCACGTCGGGGTCCCACAACTGTGGAGGAAGGAAGGTAGAATACCTCCATCGAATAAGTGAAGTTTCTCGACATACTCGATTTGCCGGCCGGCCTCAATGAAGATTGTCCGAAAGTTGTATATGTGCTCTGTAACGAAAAAATTTCGCTAGCGCGATTCAGAGTGAGGTGTCGTACAATATACCTAATGAAGTTTTTCATCTTTTTATTTTACTGCAAATACAAAATAAAAATTAAACAATGGTAATGTAAATTCTAAACAAACTACTACCAAAATACAATTAGAACAAAAATCATTTGACTTGTTTATTTCACCCAGAGGCCAGAGGCGGCTCGTGACAAAATTGTATAGGTGTTCACTTGAAATAAAACAACGAAAATACAATAGCGTTCGGGATGATTTATTACAAAAAAATGAGCACCACATTTTATAAATGTCTATAACACTAAAAATTACAAAGTACAGGCTATTTCAAAACGAATTCAATGACTAGGTATCAATAATTAGTAAATCACCGAATTTGCATTCGCGAGCGTAGGTATCCATAGTGTTTGTCACTGACGGTCACTGACCTCTATAACTTATAGTTATAGAGGTCAGTGGTGTTTGTTGTGTAAACATGTATGTATTTGAGTAGTTAGTAGCATATTATATTCTGAATTTCTGATCCATGCCTATTCACTCAAAACTAATAACACTAATGATTTGTAACAGTAAATTATTTCAATAGGTAGGTATTTGAACATTTCCCAACAAGACGTAAGAATAATTATTCGTAGGTATACAAGATACAATAACAAATCTAATACACTATTTATTATTTTATTATTTACTAGCGGTCCGCCCCGGCTTCGCCCGTGGTACATGTTTACGTTTTCTCTCCATAAGAAGTAATAGCTAGAGAGCTAGCGCAAAGCTACCTGTATGTATTTGACCAGATCTGGATTTTTGTGTGTTGATTCCCCTATACCTACTATACATGAGATGAGGAGTCACTAAGCCCAGAGTGGTGGACGGGGCGCGCGCTTAGGTAAGACAGGTGGAAATTTTTGGCGAACTTTGAAACCATTTGACCACGTCTGCCATTTTGATATTTGAAAATAGATTATTATTACTATCGGAAAATAACAATGGCAGACCATTATCACGCGGATAACATTCTGGCAGACACTTATGAAAGTGCTGAAAAAAATACAATTTTGAAAGTATTTGACCAGATCTGCCATTCATATATTTTATTTATTAGGGTATTAAAAACTTATTTTCGAAACGGCAGACATTTTCATTGCGTACAGACTTCAGCAGACAACAAAACTTTACAGACTTCAGCAGTCAACAAGACTTAGCTTCTACATGGTCAGATGTATATATGTATTACGTTCCCTGACCTTACATCAATGATTTACTTTATTAATGTTTTTATGGTCATTTACATTTAATTTTGAAAACTATGGAATAAAATTTATAAATTTGATGATACAAAACTAAATATACATTTGTAAAGAATCTCAAATATAAAGTTGTGTTGCAAATAACAAATCATCATTTAAATATTTAGTTTATTTCTTTATTTAAGAAACAATTAACAATTACAAAACAACATAAAAAAACACGCATGCATTTATTGAAATGTTCATTCATCATCACTATCGTATGGCGTTGTGTGACTCGTCTTCATAATCCATTGAATCGGATTCTGTAAAAGTAAAACGTAAATTATATAATAAAAGAAATGAGTCATTATAAACTTACCTAGTAAGGCAATGCCTTTGATGTCGCACGATGCCGCCGCGCCGCCAGTGTAGGTACTTCTGCTGCTACATGAAAATATGCTAGGGTTGCAACAAATGGGAAATAAAACAATTGTGATTATTACTATTATGATGTAATCATTTATTCATATTATGTACATTCAAAACAATTGCTATTATTAAATCTGATGTAATTATTTTTTCATAAATATATAATTATTATTAATTACATAATATATTGCACTGTGAAATATTTACGTATCACTTTATTTTTGATGTTCTTAATTGTCTTTTATAAAATTTAAGTGACGCATTCGCATTGGGATCAACAATCCGATAAGAAAAGAATGGAGACAACATATACATAGCTTTGATTTCAATTCTACAGATACAAAATATACAATCTATCTAAAATGATACAACGGATGTTTCCTGCGTTTTCTCGTCAAAATACCGAAACAACGTAATTATTGTATAGTAGTTGGGCGTGAAAGTAAAAAAACAAATGAAAAGTGTTTTCCATATGATTATTTATTAAATTTACGCGATTAAGAATAATTTCAACGATACAATTTAGTAACCGAGAATTCAGAGGATTAAAGAAAATACCTGCCTGATCATTTTATCAAACTCTAAAAGAATTATGGTTATTTCGCATCACTCGGTTTATTAGTTTGGTAATAATTATTAAAGGTAGTTACAACCCTAGCCATTGAGTCGAACGGTAGGCAACACAATATCGACTTTGTGCGGGTACATATGGTACATTTCTTCTTGCTGTGAAGCGTAATTATTATTATTAAGATTTTTTAGGCTATTTTGAATCAGCTGTTCTAATTTAATTCTAGAAATTTATTAAAACGTGATTTTTTTAAAAGTATATTATGAGTTTATAAATACCTCAACCAATAGTTATTGTGTCCTATCCTCATTTCTTTATATCTTGGTAGTTAACTAAAGTGTTAAATTTACATAACCTCAACAACAACATTTACACTGCCACTGCACTAAAACTAAACTAACTAGCTCTCTAGCTATAAGAACCATCCTCGTACTTCAAGGGATATAATAAAAAAAGAATTATCGAAATCGGTTCAGCCGTTCTCGAGTTATGCGCTTACCAACACATTTTGCGATTCATTTTTATATATAAGACTAGCGGTCCGCCCCGGCTTCGCCCGTGGTACATGTTTACGTTTTCTCTACATAAGAACCATCCTCGTACTTCAAGGAATATAATAAAAAAAGAATGATCGAAATCGGTTCAGCCGTTCTCGAGTTATGCGCTTACCAACACATTTTGCGATTCATTTTTATATATAAGATAAGATTATGTGAAAATAACCAGGAAGGTATGTTTTTCACCTTTATGAAAACATAGTAACATAATATGGCTGTCGCTACAATAATTATATTTCAATTTTATCTTTTTATACCTAGTAGAACTGGCCGACGAATAAAAAAAATCGTATTAGAATAAATACAATAAATTACGGAACAAAAAAAGGATTGTAACTGAATTAGGTATGTTTGTTTCTGGGCGCACCGTTTTCGACGACGCGACGCGCGACGTAAGCGTATAGGTATAGGTACCTACTTTGCTAAAACAAACTAATAAAATTGTGTGTCTGTCTGAAAATTCGGAAAAGCATATTTTGCAAGTTTGTAATTACTTTGATAGTTTACCGATTTATAATAATTGTAATTGTAATTGTATAATATATAATTTGCAATGTGGTGAAATTTCATAAAAATCACGGGCCAATTTTTTGTTTTGAATCCCACCGAAAATATAATTGCGTTATTAGAATAATTAATTACTATACCTACCCACGATCAATTATTACAATATAGTCTCAAATGCATACTAGAGAAATATTGCAATTTGATTCAATTAAAATGCATAGCATACAAAAATAAATTCACAACACAAGAAATTCCGCGCGCAAATCATAGCGCGTGTCAATGAAATCAAGAATGTTTTATATCAAGCCGACGCGGACGACGACGCGACGCCGAACAAAAGTACCTACGACGGACGACCACGCTTCGAGTTGCCAAACAACATGAGTAATAAATTGTTTACAAAAAAAACAAGTTTTCCATTTTTCTGTATGAGTAGACAGAACTTCAAAACGCCACCTGCTACGGTTTATATTATGAACGATTGTTATAAAAATAAAAGTTATATTTGTTGGTGTAAACTATTTTATTGATCAATAATTTTGGAATTTAAAATTGTCAACATTGATTACAATAAAACGCAGTTTTATTTTATTACACTATTGTTTTTTTTATCAAAACATGTATTTGAAGTACCATATAATATTATGCTGATCCAAGCATTTTCACTCAAAACTTATATCACTAATGATTTGTAAAAGTAAATTATTTCAATATACATTTCATAACCAACATGTAAGAATAATTATTATTATTCCTACCTACAACAACAAACCTAAAACACTATTTACTATGGGAAAATAACCAGGAAGGTGAAAAACATATTATTATTTACGATTTCGACGCACTCGACTTTTAGTAAAATATAGTAGGGAAACATAATATTATGGTTTTGATTTTTGCTACTAGTATAAGAAAACTGCGTGTTCAAACTACTTGTTTGTCTGTCTGAAAATTCGGAAGTACTTTGGTAGTTTACCGATTTATAATAATATTGTATATATCGTTGTTTAAAAAATATTCAAACACAATAAAATATGATATATGTACTGATTTATCACTGGTTTCAGTGATGAACTGATGAGTCAATTATAGCCACTATACTTTCGTCATACCGCATACGTGTGTATGATTGATGTGATTTGCAACGTGGGGATATTTCAGAAAAATCACGGGTCAAATTGTCCCACCGAAAATATAACTGCGTTATAAGAATAACTATACCTACGATAAATTATACATAATACAATATAGTCTCAAATGCATACTAGTGAAATATTTTATTTGAATCAATAAAATAAAAAAATAAATAAAAAATAATAATAATACAAAAATAAATTCACAACACAAGAAAATCCGCGCGCAAATCATAGCGCGTGACAATGAAATCAAGAACTTTCGAGCCGACGCGGACGACGAAGGAGCCTAACAAAAGTACCTACAATCATAGGCGGCTCGTGACAAAATTGTATGGCCGTGTTCACTTGAAATAAAACAACGAAAATAGGTACCTACAATAGCGTTAGCAGTACAAAAAAAATGAGCACCACATTATAAATGTCTATTTATACACTAAAAATTATAGAGTATTTCAAAACGAATTCAATTATTATTAATTAGCAATAATTAGAAAATCCCCGAATTTGCATTCGTGATCGTATTCATAGTGTTTGTCTACACCATAGAAATCTAAATAACAAGACACATAGAAGTGCTGTAATGTCATAATTCGTATGAAAACCGCTGTCGCCAAAATCAACACATTCAAACCGAAAGCTAAACAGTACACACAAGTAAACTATGCCTTTTATTGGACAGCTTGATTTTAGTGAAAACTAACTTATCTATTAAATTAAGCTTTTGAATATGTATCCTAACGCACGAATTTACGGTTTATTTTAGAATAACATCCCTAAGTATATGAGACTTTTTGGTCCAATACGAACAAACGTGATAATAAGAATGGTCGACTGTGTCATTCATTGTTATTTCGATTACTATGGTGACACTCGTAATACTTGTAAATATTCTATAATTTTAAGGAAAAACGGCATTATTTCTAAAAAAAAATATTTTCCGATGAAATATTATTCCTTTATAAGTATAATTACAACTTGTGGAAGAATATCCGCAATGGGAATTGCTGAAACACACCATGTATACACTCATACGTCTCCAGAGCAACTGAACAGTGACGAATGCACTGGTGATGTGCAAATCACCTGAGTGGCGACAAGGTCACGCACGCTTACGACTTCTAGTGTCTTGTTATTTAGATTTCTATGGTCTACACTAATATTATAAAGAGGAAAACTTTGTTTGTTTGTTTGATTGTAATGAATAGGCTCATAAACTACTGGACATTTTACCAATGTTTGCAAGTTTGTGATTACTTTGATAGTTTACCGATTTATAATAATTGTATACTTATATCATTGTTTAAAAATATTCAAACACAATATGATATAGGTACTGATTTATCACTGGTTTCAGTGATGAACTGATGAGTCAATGTTAGCCACAATACTAATCACTTTCGTCATACATGTGTATGAACTATGATTGATGTGATTTGCAATGTGGTGAAATTTCATAAAAATCACGGGCCAATTTTTTGTTTTGAATCCCACCGAAAATACATATATTACTAATTGCGTTATTAGAATAATTAATTACTATACCCACGATCAATTATTACAATTTACAATATAGTCTCAAATGCATACTAGAGAAACATTGCAATTTGAATCAATTAAAATGCATAGCATACAAAAATAAATTCACAACACAAGAAATTCCGCGCGCAAATCATAGCGCGTGTCAATGAAATCAAGAATGTAATTTTATATCAAGCCGACGAGAAACGACGCCGAACTAAAGTACCTACAGTACCATTTACCTTCAGTGTACAATACAGTTTACAGACCTACGACGGACGAACAATAATGAGTAATAAATAAAAAAAAACATAGTTTCTAAGGTCATTAGTTTTATTTTATTTTATTGTTATTTTCTTTGAACGATTGGAAATGAAATTACTCAATTTTTACACAGAACTTTGATTTATTAGAATTATGCTCATTATGCATAAGATAACGAACGCGAATGCACGACATCTAGCGCGTCAATGTCTAAACATCGCCTTTCGTTTAGACATTGACGCGCTAGATCTGTAATAAGTATATAGTCTATGCGCTAGATGTCGTGCTTTATGTCGTGTTTCGCTTGGCAAAAGTCACGCACACTACTGTAGAAGTGTCAAATTTTTCCGGTATTTTACTGTTGTTTTTCTAAGTAAATATTGTAAATTATTGATTAAAAAGGTCGAACGCGCACACATTTCATTATAGAGAAGTGATAAAATGATTAGTTTTAAAGAAATAGTGTCTGTGTTAAGTGTTTAGAGGTAATCAAAAATGTATGGAGGGACGGTCGGAACATCAACCTTAACCACTGAGACTATTATCTAATATATAATAATTTATTAAAGAACCTTTCATATACTAGTCTTGTTCAAATGGTTATTTAATTTCTTCTTCATATTACATACTAAACACTTATATAATAGCACCTAAAACACAAAATAAACAAATAAAGCAATCGTTCCCAATCATATAAATACCAACTTCGCGCAAATGCTTATACTAACAAAGAATATTAATTTAGAATTCTCTTAGTTCAAAGCACGTATCCATTTGAAGTCAATCCATACATTCGTACGTGTGGGGATTCCCCGGTTCTTTATAATCGCCTTATCACAATCACGTAACGCCTATATTCGTTCATCAAAATTCTGTGTACATTTTGAATTTCAGATGACTTGGGCCAGTTTGGAGTTTCGCCAATATTCCAGTGATTTCGCTCTCACTTTATTTGAGGGTATTTTTGAAGCAAATTGTTACGTCTTGATGGTTCTGTTTCGATGAAATATGCTTTATGAAGTGATAAAGTTTGTATTGATCCAATTTTGGGAATCTCTTCAAGGAAAATAAATGCTTGCCTAGGCAAATTTGAAATCTCTAGTAAAATATTACTCAAAGTTTTTTACAACTCCCATTAGTGTTGATAAATCATTTGGCAGAATAAAAGGTCACAAACGATATGAAATTGAATTCTTCTTATTATTAGTTGCGTATGTGAAATGAGAAAAAAAAATGTTGTGTGGTTTTATGAAACCACGGTAAAAGTGAAACTTAGGCACAAAATTATCGTATTTGTACGATAATGACTCCGAACACTGCTTTAGAGGTATAAAGCAGTGTAGTGCCGAGTAGGTACTCGGCAGCCGACCGTCACGCGACATGCGCTACACAGACCAAAAAGTTTGAGACGATGTAATAAAAGTTTCACTTTAAAAGTTAAAATAATGCAAATTTTTAAAACCCGATAGTAACTCTGTATTGAAGACTAAATTTTTAGAATTAATTGAAATGAACTTGGAGTAATCGGAGACCAAGTCAAGTCTGTACGGAGTACATGAAGTACATGAAAATGTAAGAAAATACGAATCTTTTTAAAAACATACTAGCAACAAATCGCTCTTTTATTCTGTTAAAAGTCTTAAATTTCTAAAAGCTTAGAAATTATAATAATGTTGAATTTATATTTTTGGTTTTATGGCATTCAAATGACGAGTGGCTGAGTTGGTAAGGCATCCGCCCCGGAATGGCGCGAAGGATGCGGGTTCGAGTCCCGCCTCGTGATCGAATTTTTTCTATTCTTTATAAATTTATAATTATAATAATGGATAACAATAAATAATACTAATTATTAGTCCATACTAATAATACTAATTATTAGTATGGACAACGTGGTGTATATTTTATATGATGTATATCTTAATATAATATGTATATAGATCTCGTGTCACAATGTTTGTCCTCAATGGAATCCTAAGCCACTTAACCTTTCATAATAATTTTTGAATGATTAATATTTCTCTTAAAATCAAATATCATTTTGGCTAAAATATATGTTTTAAATAAATTCAAACGTAATAAGAAGGTTCTATATTATTATCAAGAAAATGGAAATAAATAAAAAATAAGGCTATTAACCATTGTAAACCTTATCAGTTTCATGCACGCACAGACACACGACCTTTGTACGTTAAATCGGTTTTCCACGTGAAAGTTTTAGAAAGGACCTCGTATTTACTGAAGTAAAATAATTTTAAATGTGCTTGTTGTTTTATTAAATATTCAATTTATTTTTAAATATTTTTCTTCTTAAAACCTTACTTTTTTCTGTTTATGAATACCTATCTAGCAAAGTAAAACAATCAGGTACAAACAACGTTTTTTTTTGTTTTCAATAATAGATTCCCTACCTGACGATTAACGGAGTAATTCGTACAAGAATTACTCGGTTTATCGTCAGGATGTTGAAATGAAACCTCGTCCCAAATTTTAAAAACATCATAAAACTTTGAGCTACAGTCGATAGAGTTGCGAGACTAACAATGAAATGGATCCTCGTTCTAAAACGTTAATGGCTGTAGTAGATAGAACACGTACTTACCGCGCGTCAGAGCGCTAAGCTGACGCCGCGCTATGACACCGATATGTCACACGCAACGGCCGCGGCGCGTCGCGGTACTAAGCGCGCATCAGACTGTTACCCCGTTTTACAACAAAATTCGTGCGTTAGAGCATTAACTTTACTTGAAGATGTATTGTACTAGGCGCTATTGACTATGTCAGATAGACCCGTCGTCAGAGCGTTGTCGATCTGTTTGACGGTATATAGCCTCTTAATACAACACGATTCGGCGTCATAGAGCATTTACGTTAGCGCTCTGACGCGCTAAGAACGCGTTCTATCTGACAATGCCTTTATAGAGGTAGATACGTTGAATTTCACATAAATTGGAACCTAAGCGATAATTGTTCGAATACGTGCATATTTTCATCTGAATGCATTGTGAAAATGCTATTCTCTATGAAAAACAAAGTACGAATTTCATTTCTAAGTAAATCGAATGTGTTTTCTGATTCGATGTTTTTGCGAAAGGATCAGTTATTTTAAGGGGATGTAGGAACGTTCTGAAATGTATGATGTTTTAAAATAATGAACTCATAAATTTTCTACTGGCAATCAAATAGAGTAGAAAAACATAGAAATTAGACTTTTCTAATATATTCAAGTAGTTAATAGAACATGTAGCAAAAACTTAAAATTCTTTTAAAACATTGAATATTCTGTAAGACATCAATTTTTATGTATGCCTCACTGTACCACCAAAGAATCAACTACAACATATTACAAAACAAACCTTTATAACAATAGAAATAGCGCTACAATCTCCCTAAAATATACCGTAACCTGATAAATATTGTTTCACGTAATAAGAAATAGATCCAAAGAAAGGATAGAATTACGCATAATCAGATATCACTTCTAATAATATATTGTTGATATTTCTGTTAGTGATATTTTCTTTGATCAAAGAGAAGGCAAACTTCAAACATAATATAGTATTTCATAGGTCTAATACAATTATATGACGGCTCAGTATATTTTGAAAGAGCCAAGAGGTTATTAATTGTTGTAGTCTATACACTCTTCTTCAAGATATAAGAATTAATAATTTATTATTATAATCTTTAATTCTATAATAATTAATAAAGGAAGTAAGGTATTTAAGGTACCTAACTTAAATTTTTATGAACACTTCTGCGATCATAATAAAAATCATGAATTTGATGAGGTGTGAATAGCTAAGGAAAAATACTATTGATCACTTTGTAGAAAACGAAAGAAATTATATTATACTAAAACCCTCAAGGACCAGTTAATCTATTTAAAAAATATTAACAAAATTCGCTACGTTGGTAAGTATGCAGGCCATAGAGAAAATCGTATATTTTCTTCCGCGAAGAGTCCTTAAACGTTTATTTCGTAATATTAATAAAGAAAATAATACAAATGCCTCAAAGGCACATTGGAAGCGGAACCTTTGACAATATAAAAATGGGGAATGTGGATCTAATAACAAATAAAACGTCGTTGTATATTTTTTACGTCAGATATAAATAAGTGGCCAATAGTTATTTTTTATATTAGAGTAATATAACAAATTGTATTAATGCTTTTTTATGTTTGTTAGAAAGGTCAATGAATAAGGTATTTTAGAAAATGTAAGTATAGGAAACTTGAGTGAAATGTATCTAACCAGCCCCCCTAGTCAAGTGGCTTTCTGTTAGCGTAGCGTTCAATAGAATAGACTATGAATGTATGAGATTGACGTAGGCTGTAGATAAACGTATCTACAGCCTACGTCACATTACATTCGTTGTCTATTCTATTGAACGCTACGCTAACAGAAAGCCACTTGACTAGGGGGGCTGTTGTCATGTTTTCTAGTGGGGAACTAGTCCTACCGACTAAAACCCCACCGTGTACCAACGCGCTGCTTTAGACGGGATGCGAGTACACATTCGCAATCTTCCGCATGACGCCTCAGATACCTACACTTTATAAGCGTCATAATAACTCAATTCTCACTTTCAAACCCATAAATATACTTATAAATTACAAAGAAAATTCCTTGCTAAAACTGAATCGCCATGAATAAATTTCCCAATATGGACGTTATAAGGAAGTTATTTGAATATTTTTATCTTGCGATAAGTCAGCTTTTTGGTTCGGACTGAATGGAATTTAAAGCTGTGAAGTGAATAATTTTATGGACTTTATCCATATTATTGTTTATATCTATGTATTCAGGTAGCAATATAATATTAGCGTTGCTAGTATATCATAGAAATCTAAATAACAAGGCACTAGTATATATTTATTATTAGGTACCTAATTTTTCAGTTGCATGTAATTTGTATCAATCTATTATAAGATACTAGCTGTGCCCCGCGGTTTTACACGCTGTGCTCCGCTCCTGTTGATCTTAGCGTGATGATACTAATATATTATAGTCATCAATAAATAGGCTATGTAACACCGAAATAATTTTTCTAATCGGACCAGTTGTTCCTGAGATTAGAGTGTTTAAACAAACAAACAAACTTTTCAGCTTTATAGTATAGAATTAATGTTTACTATTTATTTTCATAGCATTCAAATGCAAAATTTTGAAGCAAGCAAGCAATTTTTTTTTTCAAAATTTTAGTGATTAAACGAATTGTCTTTCTCCTGGTTCTAAGCTGGCTCTTCACCAATTTTCCATGATATTGGTTTTGGTTCTGCCGTTCTTGAGTTTGCGAAGCTGAGATACTGCTGCTGCGGCTGTGGATACTTTTAGATACATTTTTCCGTTCCAGACATTTGAATTGTTTATCTTTTTATGGAAGTGTATAAACGTAACATTAAACTTAAGAAATAATGAACAAAATTCACATAGAAACAATGTACTACGAACGATAAAATCTGTTATGGATATTTTTCATCTCAAAACATTTGTACGAACTTAAAGTGGGTCGTTCAGTTAAATATACCGCTATTATTCATGTTTATAGCATGTTGAATTATTTTTATCGTGTAATGGCCCATTCTAGAATACTACCTCTTGAACATTTTAGTACGAATCATTAACTTCGTAATTGGTATGTGCAGCCAACATGGGTGCGGTAATGTTAGTCATTTTTTTTCATTTTTTGGACTACACAAGTCACTATTCTTGGAGGATTTGCATAAAGAAGTACACCGAAATTACTCAATAAATGTAGCACTAACAAAGCTCCTGAACTGACAAATATATTTGTGTAAGGTTCACAGCTGACAAATATATCGAAAAAAAAAATATTTAGTTTAAGGACGCTGTCACAAATCTGCGTTACTCAAATTTAGGTATCTAACGACGTAACTTTGTTCGCGGCAATATCACGCTCACGTAAACATAGCGCATTCCATTTTATAGACCATCTTCATACTTGATATTATTTTTAATTTTTGATATTATGTATTTTTATTGAAATTGATTCCAGAAGATTACTAGGAACTTTAAAAATTCATTTTGTTACTTTTATTAGTAGGTACGATCCTAATAAGTATGTTAGTATATTCAAACAACTTAAAAAAGTGTGACTATTTTACATCATTATTTCATTGAATAATAATCTATGAATTGTATACAATATCAAAGCTTTTTAAGAAATGTAGAATTATTATCATACATATGATGTTACCGGCACTGTATTAAATCCGGCATTGTATACAATTCTTAGTAAATGTATGTTATTCCGAAAAATAGTCGGAATGAAATAAATTATAGGTATTCGTCACATAACACATTACCTAGGATACTCTTAAATCTGAACTTTTCCTACGTAGCAAACACATTTGCAAGTGTGGGTAGTTTTTGGGGTAGCTATTAACCAATATGAGGTCAAAAATAAAATCCAAGATGGCGCCGACGAAAATTTTACATCTTTTCGTCATGGGTGTCATTTTCAAGGTTTTGGAGTAGCTCTTAACAAATATGAGGTCAAAACTAAAATCCAAGATGGCGCCGACGAAAATTTGACTTTTTTCATGATGCCATCTTGGATTTTATTTTTGACCTCATATTGGTTAATAGCTACCCCAAAAACCATGAAAATGACACCCATGACGAAAAGATGTAAAATTTTCGTCGGCGCCATCTTGGATTTTAGTTTTGACCTCATATTAGTTAATAGCTACCCCAAAAACCATGAAAATGACACCCATGACGAAAAGATGTCAAATTTTCACCGGCGCCATCTTGGATTTTAGTTCTGACCTCATATTGCGTAATATCCACCCCAAAAATCATGAAAATGACACCCATCACGGAAAGATGTAAAATGTTCGTCGGCGCCATCTTGGATTTTATTTTTGACCTCATATTGGTTAATAGCTACCCCAAAAACCATGAAAATGACACCCATGACGAAAAGATGTAAAATTTTCGTCGGCGCCATCTTGGATTTTATTTTTGACCTCATATTGGTTAATAGCTACCCCAAAAACCATGAAAATGACACCCATCACGGAAAGATGTAAAATTTTCGTCGGCGCCATCTTGGATTTTAGTTTTGACCTCATATTGGTTAATAGCTACCCCAAAAACCATGAAAATGACACCCATGACGAAAAGATGTAAAATTTTCGTCGGCGCCATCTTGGATTTTAGTTTTGACCTCATATTAGTTAACAGCTACCCCAAAAACCATGAAAATGACACCCATGACGAAAAGATGTCAAATTTTCACCGGCGCCATCTTGGATTCTAGTTCTGACCTCATATTGCGTAATATCCACCCCAAAAACCATGAAAATGACACCCATCACGGAAAGATGTAAATTTTTCGTCGGCGCCATCTTGGATTTTAGTTTTGACCTCATATTAGTTAATAGCTACCCCAAAAACCATGAAAATGACACCCATGATGAAAAGATGTAAAATTTTCGTCGGCGCCATCTTGGATTTTATTTTTGACCTCATATTGGTTAATAGCTACCCCAAAAACCATGAAAATGACACCCATGACGAAAAGATGGCAAATTTTCGTCGGCGCCATTTTGGATTTAAGTTTTGTCAAATTGCTTTACCCCACCAATCCGTTCAACAACCCATAAAAAAAGAGGATCTCAGTCAACATAATTTTTAAAACATAATTTTAAATTACAAATAACTGGAATATGAAACTTATACAGTTTACTCTTATAAAGTATCAAATATTTCAAATCACGAAAACGACAGTATACGCACAATAATCTTTTTCTAATTCGTTTTTATTTTTGGGACGAGGAGCGATACACCCGTCCTTCCAAGAGCGCTTCTGAGCGCGGTCTGACGACCCGCGAGAGCAAAATGTATGAAGAAATCGACAAGTATTTTTAATTTAGCTTATAATTGAAATAAAATTTTGATTTAGATACAAAAAAATTATCACAATCTATAAAGGACTATATATCCCTCAATAATTTATAGGTAAGAAGATAGATTAGGTTTTTAATTTTCTTAAAAGTGTACCGGTTTAGACCCCATTTTTTTGCATTTTATGCCATCATTGTGCTGGGAAAATCGTATTTCAGTGACAATTTTGTATGACGTCGTACAATTTTTATAAGATGATCGTAGAACTGAATATATTATCTTTAAATTAAGATATTACTTTGTTCTCACGTGTAAGTGCTTTGAGTTAAAATTGTACCGTAAAATAGCGGTTTTTGTTAAAAATCTGTTATAGCACCCTTAAGAGCATTTACTGAAATCATTTACTGTCCTGCCTGAGGATTTGAAAGGGTGTTAGGATAGACGAATGAATGCAAATAACTCTATCATTTAAAAAGGAAAAGTCGAATGATATAGTTTAGCATAAAGATAAATAACACATAGACTACATTTTATACTAGTAAACATGTACTTTAAACATCGTAAGAACTACCTAGAGACTACAAAATAATCTAATAAATTCATGTGCAAGTATACATTATTTTAACATACGTGACTATAGGTCAAGAAGCTTAAGTCTTAAAATAACCCATAAACGTTAGCAATACTCTAGCCAAACTAATTCACATTAATTTATGTTCGCAAAACATTTGGCAAGGCGCAATGTTAACCTACACTTGGCAGGCGATATTATTTGTCTTGTCTGCTCTGAACTTGAGAACCTATGAATTGGGTGATTTATATTAACATTTAGTTTAATATTTGTGTACGATGATAGTCGTATTATAATGATACTTCATTGATATTAAATGTTAATTTCAATGATATTAAATTCAATGATATTAAATGTTAATATTAACCATAAGCTAGTAAGCTTACCACCCGCGGCTTCGTCCGCTTTGTCTAAATCTTAATAAATTCTACTAACTCTAACCTTCTTCTCTATCTATTAAAAAAAACCGCATCAAAATCCCTTGCGTAGTTTTAAAGATTTAAGCATACAAAGGGACATAGAGACAGAAAGCGACTTTGTTTTATACTATGTAGTGAAGCTTAAAATACTATACAAGTACTACATAGTATGTATGTGTACAATGTACATGCGTGTCTAAACTTATGCAGTAACTTTAAAAATAAAGTGTTAACATTTGTATATGAACCTATGCAACATGAGTTTTATTACGTACTCGTTTAGTCTGTGTAAAATTCTACAAGAATATTTATTTATTTTACGCTTATTTTAGGTAAGTATGTTATTTAGAAAATTTTCTAGAACATTTCCTTTTATAAGACTCTTTAAGTATATGCTTTATTTCGGATCATTTTTATGATATTACATACTTAAGAAATCTTTATATTCCAGTAACATTTTTACACTACGTTTATTTTAAGCTTACCTTCATAACACAATTACATGTTTCATATCACTAAAATTGTACATAAATAACAATCATTTAAAAACCAACTCAACTGCAATTAAATTAAGACTGAAAATTCATCCGTGATAATCCAAAACCGCGAATCCAAAACGTAGAGTGTAGATTTACGATCCCCGCCCTAAGCTACAAATCAACGTCCGAAACGGGAATTCAACTCCATACATATACTTTTTTGCCACGTAATCAACGGATTGTGCAATGCTGCTATAATTCTCAATTTGCGGCCATATTTTCAATTTCAAAGCGATGTGAAAGTTGACGTGCTACGTTTTTGTTCTTGGCTTTTTGTGTCGAACCTATGTTGTAGTCGTATGAAAATTTCGTAATTCGATTAATAGTTATGACTAGATAATAGTTTTATATAAAGAGGAATGTATAGGTACTATAAATTTATGTATATTATAGAGGTATTATGTATTGTATGGAATTTTAATATATTATTGTGTTTTATTGGCTGCTTCATAAAGAGTGGTAAATGTATAACTATGTGCTGGATTTATCCTATAAAATATATTTATATAAACATGTAAAGTTTTAAATTGTTTGTAATTAATCCTATAACATTTATCTAGCCCTATAATTTTTTTTTATATATTTATTTGTAAATATTTACAGATTTATTTGTTTGTTTCTCATAATGCAAAATCTTCTCATTAAATAAAACTGCTTAAAAATACAAAGAAAAGCATTTATAAACTGCAATTATAATGCAGTTAAAAAGAAATAATAAGTGAATAGAAGCTACTCAGCCGCTAATCTGTTTTAAAGACGCCTTGCTGGCGCCTGCTTCACTCTGATAATTTCCTTAATGTAAATACGCCTGTAGTTTTCAAGGATTTTGGCTTAACTTTTATAACCTTTTAAGATTAAAATGCAATGAACTTGAACAAAAAGGTGCATAATATGGATACAAACAATGAGTTACGATGAAGTTCAACTAAACGTTCTTATGAGGTAAATTATTTTGTTTTTGTTGTTTTATTTTTATTCTTAATATTGTATAACAGCTATTGTATATTTTATAAGAACGGCTGGACCCGCTTATAAGTTTCCGCTTCATGAAATGATTCAACAAATAAACAAAATTCTACAATCATTATTTATAAATAATCTATATATATATAAAACTCAAAGGTGATTGATATAGTGATCTATCAACGCACAGCCCAAACCACTGGACGTATCGGGCTGAAATTTGGCATGCAGGTAGATGTCATAACGAAGGCGTCCCCTAAGAAAGGATTTTGATCAATTCTACCCCCAAGGGGATAAAATAGGGGATGAAAATTATTACCATGAAAATTTTTCTTTTCCACGCAGGCGAAGCTGCGGGCAACAGCTAGTATAAAATAAAATACATATAATTGAGGCCTATAAACTATCAAATAACCTGTACCATTACTAGTTATTCAAATGTTAATATTTAAAAAATCCTTAGTAGTTATTCAATTTATCAAATTCAACTTACTCCACCTTTACATAAAACAGTTATATCAGTACTCAGTGAAATAAACAGGTTTTTTTATTTTCCGAGACAAAAGGCAAACGTTAAAGCGATCTCTAGAGAATGATCGTTAGTAACAATACTGAATGGATTCCGTTCGTATTGTTCTGTGATAAGTAAGTAGCCGTGCCGTATGCATTATAGTTTGATCTTTTTTAAACTAGTTGTGCCCCGCGGTTTTACCCGCATTATTCCGCTCCTGTTGGTCTTAGCGTGATGATATAGCTTATAGCCTTCCTCAATAAATGGGCTATCTAACACCGAAAGAATTTTTCAATTCGGACCAGCAGTTCCTGAGATTGCCGCGTTAGGCTTTGACATTTCGCACACTTGATATTTTTCTTTAAATCATGCAATTATTATAAATAGCTTAAAGTTAACTATTACAATTAAAATTCATATTATTTATCTGCAAGAAATATTATGGTTACGTCAATTTAACATTTACACTAAAACATAAAATGTGTTTTTACACTAAAACATAAAATGTGTTTTTAGCCTTAATTTTAATAACATAATATAACATTTTAAAAACAGAGAACCTTGACTTTCAGGTAAACAACACTTCATTACAGATCTTAATCCAACTTTTTCCTCTTGTTTAATTCATTACCCCAATTTGTTAGTAAAGCACTCAAATTTTTAATTATTTTCATACTTAGATTACAGAATTTTTGTTTGAGTATAAGAATTTATTATTTTGAAACGCTGTTTGTTCTAAAAAATGACTTGTGGGAAAATTCTTTTGAATTGTTATCTACAAGTCATACCTGTTAGTTAATAATTATGAATGTTAAGAAAATATTAAACCAGAAATAAATTTTACTGTTAACTATTAATTTTGAGAATTTTATATTGTTTCTAGTAACTATGATGTATCTAAAATTATTTTATATTCTGCTTAGATCATTTTCAATTGTTGAGTTAAAATGAGAGAAACTAGTTCTCTTTTAATGTAAATTTGAGGCGTTAATTTTATGTTAGCTCAGATTTTCACATTTTCAGAATGTTAATCAAAACCTTCAACGAAATAATAATTTACTATTAACACTTTTCTCCTGAATATTATAAGATATTAGCGTTATATTGATTTAAAAAGAACGTTTAGATTTGATTTCAAATTGCATAATACAAACAGACATTAATTTGTTGCATATTACCTATACAGGGTGTCCCACTATCGGTATACTAAGCGCGAAGGAACTTGTAGTCTTCCATACACTGATCACGTAAAAAATACTTAAACAACAAAATTACGCCAAAATTTTTTGCTAAATTTTTCCTTAAAATTCATGTTTTCTTCTCTAGCTTCGCGCAGCCGGCATTCGTGAGCATTTTGTCTATGAAAACATAATCTTTAACGATAGCTCAAGTGCGGGTGGCAAATTTGGGCGGATAGCTTGTTAGGGGTGTATACAAAGAATTTTAAGAATTCATCTATTTGAAAAAAAATGCATCAGGAATTTTATAAGTATTTTTTACCTACTCAGCGTATGCAAAACTATAACCTCTATTGAGCTTAGAATACCGACGGTGGGACACCCTGTATAGATTAGATCGAATAAAGATAATATATTTTATTTATGTTTGGTCCAGACGAGTACTTATAGGAAGATCTGAAAAAAAAATCCTGATTTAATTTTAAACACTTGAAAAGAAAGTTTCCTCGCACAAAATTGTCAAGTAAAAACAGTTTTAACTCACTTAAAAGTTATTTGTTTGGAAATGAATTACTCACTCCGCTAATGGAGGATGGTCCTGCTAATTTAAATATCTCATTTGAATTCTAATTGTCTTGTGTTGCAGATGTTGAATTGTTTATTTTGGATACAATATAAAACTGGTAATGAGTTATAAATATATATATGACTAGCGGTCCGCCCCGGCTTCGCCCGTGGTACATATTTACGTTTTCTCTACATAAAAACCATCCTCGTACTTCAAGGAATATAATAAAAAAATAATTATCGAAATCGGTTCAGCCGTTCTCGAGTTATGCACTTACCAACACATTTTGCGATTCATTTTTATATATAAGAGATTATTAATAAGACAATGATTTTATATTAAAGTATTACTTGATACTTAATAATAATTCTTATGAAAATTAATAACTAACTTTTTCTCGCCGATTCGCTTGCTCACGTCATTGTGCGACAAATTGCTTACGTTATTATCCATAGAAGTTTTATTTTTAGAAGTACCAAATATAATAAAATAATAAGGTTTAGATGACTAGCTTTAAAACTATAAATTGTGTACAAAATAATGTTATGAATTGTTAAATAAATAATTACCATAAGTAAACAAAAACCTACATTCCCGGATTCTGTCTGATAAACGTAAAATTATTATCCATAATATCTTAATAAAGTTTATTAAATTATTATTCGAACATGGTTCTGTATACATTTTACTAGCTTTTCAACCGCGGTTTTGCCCGCTTTGTTTTAAACCTAATAAATTATAATTATACTAAAACCTTCCTCTTGAATCACTCTATCTATTAAAATAACTGCATCAAAATCCGGTGATTGGTTTTAAAGATTTAAGCGTACATAAGGACATAGGGACAGAGAAAACGTTTTATACTATTTAGTGATGCAATTGGCATTTCTCAATGTGCATTCTTATGACTGGCTCGAACTGGTTTTGGTGGCACTTATTTACAAGTCACTGATTGGATCATTTGAAGATTCATTGCTGTGGAAAAAGTCTTGTTTTTTCGTGGTTTATACCATAGATACTGCTTTCCGAATCGGTAGTCAATGTTAAAATATGTTATGACGATTCAAATGTGCTATCATAAGAAGCCTAATTGAATAAATAAATGTTTGAGTTTGAGTTTTGTGTGAAGTATGTGATATAAAAAAAAAATTGGTTGTCTGTAAAGTCGGTTTACTGACGATAGTTGAACGTGACAACGTCCGATTGTGCTTCTTTGTCGCTTGTACTTCAAGCCTTACATGGAACGCCTCAGAGCGAGATAACGCCGCATGAGTCATGTTTTTTCGTGCGTGCAGCCGGCTCAATCGAATTATAAAACGTTGACACGTCAAAAAATAAAATAAAATTATATTTATTTGCCAAAAAAAGGTTAGTTCATATAAGTTATATTAAGTTTATATTAGTTCATCATATACATGACACGTTCCAGATTCTTACAGATTTAATTACATACATCATATCCTTAATCTAACTGTTGTTGTGTTGTTGCTAAAAATCTTTCTTCAATATAGTTTAAATTATGAAGCTAACATTTATGTTCATACATTTTGGCAATGCTTTCAAATACCCAAGTTAAAGAACAGAAATCTTTTCTTTAATGATTGTATTGTAGCTGCCAGTTTAAAAAAACATATTGGTTTTATTATATCCCTTACGCAGACAGCTTTTAATTGAGGACTTAATTTTTACCCGAGCACCCTAGAAGGGTTGAATATGTAAGCGTGTAGTTAGAGGGAAGATTAATAAGCAAACATTTTACTTTTAATTTTAATTTTTTTCTATTAGAAAAAAGTTTCTCTGTGTTCAATTTAGGGCCGATTTTTCAATGCTTGGATAGGTCATAGGCATATTTAGATAAAACTGAGATGTCATCAAATTAAATCTTACCTGTACCTATAGTCTATAACCTTTATTATCAATGGCTATAGTTTACATTCGTAAATAATGAATAGGTTTCAAAATATACAAATAAATATTGCATATTACACACAATATATAAATTTTCTTGTATTTTATTCTTAATAATATGTATTCAACATTAAGAAATTAAAGACTTTTAACCTCCTGAGACCCAGGATTTTTTTCTCTTTCTTTTTTAATAAAAATTAGCTGTATCCTTTCTAATGCAATTATAGATATTCAAAAAAATGGTAAAAAAAATCTTTCGTGGAAAACTTGGATTTTCTTTATGTCATGTATATATTACAGGGGGTCCCAGTTCCAAGTGTAATAAGTTTATGAAAATGAAGAAAAACTACATGTTTTTTTAGTTATTATATATTTTTAAACTTGAATCTAAATATTTATTATTCTATCCATTGTTCTGTGTTTATTTTTTGTACCTTGGTTCAATGATAGGTATTTATAAGGGTGAGAAATGACCAGTTCAAGTATTTTGCACCGGCGCGGCGGTATATTTATATTGTCACGTCCACCCCTAGGTCTTATTTCTTATCCATCCTCTCGATCAGCCTCCTCTTATGCTTGGTCCACGTAATGTGCGTCCCCAAGATGGTCTGCCAACAACTGAAGATGGCATACATAGTGACGATTCTGTTCTGAAATGACTCATACTCATTGGACGAATGGAAGAAGAATCATTTTCTGGTATTTGGGCGGCTTTATCTGTATCATTTCATCTCAAACATTTACTCATTCAATTAGGCTTCTTCTTAAAGCAATTTGGAATCGTCACAACAGTATTAACATTTACTACCGATTCGGAAAGCAGTATCTATGGAGAAGAACCGGCAAGAAACTCCATAGGTCCATCATATAGGTCAATATTTGACTCATCCAGGTGTTGGTAGATCTCAGTATCTTATAATCCTTGAAAATTATAATAAAATCTGTAACATAAACTAAAGAATGTCATATACGTAATACATGGGGCCCTTGTAACCAATACCAATTTGGCAAGAATTGAGACCAAATGTCTTACCAGTATGACATAGAAGAAAACATTCATATTTTTCACAAGTTTTAGATTTATCTTACAAAATAACTATTGCGGTTGCAGAAATAATATCTATTATCATTAGATATACAAAGATATACTGCAATATACGAATGGTTCCACTAGAAATGTAAGATTACTGACCACGTGTTTGCCGTCGCACAGCCACCATCAACTTCGAAATGAGAATACTTCAAATCACTGTCACTTATAAAACCAAAAACCGTTTAGTATAGTGGATGACATACCACTTCATAGATTTGAGGTATTATTCCCGCATATACGTAAAAGATGGCGTTGAAATATTTTTTTATTGTTTATGTAATATATATATGACCGCAGGCCCCAGGAGGTTAACATAATTAAATGAATATTTTAAAATCCGTCAAAAAGTCTTAAATCCCCAATATTTATTAATCAGAAACGATTTTAAACCTCAGCAACTGCTCCTTTTATCTCGCTTTCTTGCCAAGCTCTTTCTAAACGAAACAAAAACGGAGTTTAAACAAGTCTTTAACTTAAGGTGATGAATTAATTTTTCTAACATTTACGGCCCTTTTCAAACCTTCGTAATTTTTATATTATTAAAGTTGTCGTGATGAAAATTCTTGACAAGAAAGTTCAATAGTAACACAATACGTCTACCGTTTTAGAAACATGATTCCATGATATTTTCTCGATAGAAAAAAAATACAAAGTTCTCATTGTTATTTTTTTATAATCTCTGGCATCTTCAAAATAACAAACGTAAAGTTACGACTTTTTGGATATTAACTATAAAATATACAACCTATATGTCTACCGATTTAGAATTTTGAAATATGCGATGGTTTTGAAATAAACAAGAAATACTTGAAATTAGCGCGCGACCAGCCAATATAGCGAGAGCCGCCCTGTACCTTCCTACCCCGATCGCTGCACGAGTCAT
This sequence comes from Colias philodice, assembly GCF_061535455.1. Lineage (NCBI taxonomy): Eukaryota > Metazoa > Arthropoda > Insecta > Lepidoptera > Pieridae > Colias > Colias philodice. Next base: position 11,549,310 of record NC_143096.1, read on the forward strand.
TCCCGCTACGGCCGTCACACGGGGAACTTGTGTCGCTCGCGCAATCGTAAAAAAGGGTGACAACACGATAAGACAAAATGAGACAAATGGGGACAATAAAGAAAATAAGAAGAAGAAACATAAAGGTTGGAGAAAAAAGAATGCTTACAATTGGAACAAATTAATGAAGAAGTTGGTTTTATTTTAAATTTGATGATAATTGTATTATAGACGATGTTTGATATGTACCCCTGTTTTAAGTACATAACGAATGTGTAAGATTTTTTTCATTTATAGCATAGATAATCTTTTCAGAAATCCGGAATCCAGAAGGAAAATAAACCCACTGATTGTTCACAATGTGAACCTACTCCTTCGTAAGTACCTTTATTCAGTCAAAAATGTATGTTATCAACGTTCTACTGGTTTTATCGCATGATTCCATTTTTAGCAAAAAGCAACAAAGTGCAAAGAAATAAAAAATCATGGTGAACTTAGTGGAAGTATGGCGGACGTGATATGGAACAGGAGCTCATTGGAGTAGTATTATATTTAAAAAAAAATACGAAAAAATTTCAAGAATTACATTTCTTAGTAGGTGGTAGATAAGTATATTGTATAAAGAATTTGATGTTGATATTTATTTCATTTATACTTACTACACCTGTGCGGGAAATTGCTTAGTACTAAAACAGGTTTATATTCATATTTACATAGTAATGTGAGTTTTAATTTCGAAAAATTTTGTGTAAGTATATTAAATTGAGTTCCTGGGTGATCTGGAAACACAATTGGGCCCGGAAGATGGCGCTGCAGTAACTCCTCCTAATCACATGAACCGATTTGGATGAATATTTGTGTGCACATTTCATTGTTGTGGGATGATTGGTTGATTCGTTTCCACATTAGCTAATATTATGTATTTTTGTTGTAAACTTAATTTAATGTTTATAATACATTATTATTGGTATAAATAAGCCAGTGTTCGTCTCACATTGCTGTACCTGCCTACCTACCCTACCAGGGCCTAACTTTGTTCTGGCTATTTTATTTTGATTATTTGTAATGAATAATTACAATTATAATATAGTGCAAAAAATAAATACATGCGTCAATATATTTTGTGTTTTTTTTTTTCATTTTCAGATTCAGAGCATCAAATTCTATCTAAATCAATTCAGTAGTCCGCGTTATTGAGTACCATTTCATTTTTTCAGAGTAATAATATTTTTTGTTATTTTAAAGATTATTTATAACCTGTATTATTTTGTAATAAAGTAAACATAACGAAATGATAATAATTATTAATAATGTCTAAGTAGTTGTTAAAAAGAAGATTATTTGTTTATAAGCAAGAAAATAAAACCAATAAATCAACAATTAAATAAATGTATGACAATATTATAACTGTATGACGACTCCATACATGTTTGTCCCGAGTCGGCCAGCGGCAGCGCGGCGAGTTTGCAAGAATGACTTCGCGCACACCCGCGTTCGCGATAGCGAGCTATTAGACTCCGCCCGCCAAGCAGTGGATTTTTTTTTGTGTATCGTCTTAACAAAGTTGGTTAATTATCCAGTTTACCGCAAACCGCTCAATGGAATACAGGAAACTTTTTACTGAAGATTTCTTATTTATTCTCGCTTTGATTGTTAACTATTGTAAAAGTTTGAGCTTACTGTGGGACTAGGTCGATTTGTGTAATAATGTCCTATAATATTTATTTATTTATTATTATTATTTATATTATTTATTTCTTGAAGGCCCCAATGTACTCAAATTTCGACGGACCGAAGGACGATTTTTAAAAACACAAGATTTAATTTACACGTCTTTAATTAGTGCTTTCTACATTCAGAATGAATTAAACTAAAACTTAAACTAATAAACTTATCTCTAAACAAAAATGCAGCGTTTGAAGAAATACAATACGTATGCATTAAGGCGATGCAGGGTGGCCATAGTTTGCTGCGTTAACAAATATGACATCGCTCGCATGTACTGCGGGTGGCCCCGATATAACTCCTCCATCCTCAGTTTCAAGAAAATCTGAAGGGTTTTCTTGAATACATATTTTTCTTAATTTAGACTTAATAACTATGACGATTACAATTATAATTACGATTAATACAAAAGTTATAATGTTAATCACTCCGACGGCACTATTCACTGTACTATTAAACTGGTTTTCACTATTTTCACTATTTTCAATTAAATGCCTAAGCATATTTATGTCAGTTAAATTTGCACCCTTCAGGTTAACAGGCTTCCTGTTGGTCTGGGAGTTCATCAAATTTGGTAATATAATTTTTGGTAAACTTGGGTATATAATATCATTTCCATTCGCTTCATATTTCTTTAGTGTTATATCTCCGATTTTCACGTAGCAGCCAATCTCGTCTAACGCCAATAAATAAGTACCACGAAGAAATTCTTGGGTTACCTCATTTTCACAGACCTTAGTAAGTACTGTTTCCACATTTACGTAAAGTATCCATCTATTCGGTAGAACATTGTCGATTTTCACGTCATCTATGGAAATGGGAATCTGCTGACAACTGGAAACATTTGTGGATAGCCGCAGAAGATCGGTTAAACAATCATCTTTATATAATGTTGATGTCAGTATTTCCGGGCATAGGAACCGGTCTTCATCAATTTCTTTGCATGGTTGTGAAAGTGGCATCGTTTTCAACCCCTTCACAAGGACATATGGGTATTTGGGAAGGATAAGGGAAGTCTGACCTTTTTCTTCGTTAAATATAGGTAAAGGTATTATTTTAAAATATGAGTAAATATCATCAGTAATTAATGGAATAGTCATTACGAATTTTATTTGACTTTGTTTTACATTAGTTTGTACTTCTATTAATTGTTCGATTTTAAGAACATTATCTAAATTTACTGGAAATGGTAACTTAGAGCTAATTTCAATATTTTTTAATAAAAGCAATAATTCCTTCGTATCTACAACGGATTGGTGTAAAAGTTTAATTTTACTAAAAGCTACAGCAGTTTCAATTTCACTTAATCTAACGTAAATAGACATAAAATTATGTAAAAATGCAGGATATGTTATTCCGGGATTCCGTTTAATCTGGTGCAGTTGAAGGCCCTGGTTTTGGATCACATGGATCGTCAGAAGCAGTAACCTGCGGAGGACGCTTAATGTCTTTAATTGGAACTTTAGTCTCACGATTGTGTGTCGTTACTGGCACAACATTTCTATGGATTGGTCCCGTGACTATCGCTTTCTGATACCTAGGCTTATCTTTAGCACGTCTCGTGTTAACTCCTTTAATGTAAACCGAATCTCCTATGTCTATATTAAAATCATTTTCACCGCCATGCTTATCCTTAATAACCTGCTTCTTATGAATAATTTTGTCTGTAAGGTATTTGTATAAAAATTTAGTACGTTTGTGGTGATCTTTTACAAATTGTTGGGTTAATTGTTTATTAAAATCTACAGAAAAAGCATTATTAGCCTCTGTATGTCCAAAGACGACTTCAAAGGGAGTTAAACCGGTGGTAGAATGTATTGAATGATTATATGACATAATCGCGTATGTCATGACAGATGCGGCATCAGTTATCTTACGTTCATATTTAGCTATCCTGTAAATTTCTATTATTGTAGAGTGGAATCTTTCTATTAAACCCATGGAATTTGGATTGTGCGGAGTGCCAATATGAAGATCGATTTTGTAATACGAGAGCATTTCTTTCATTAATACATTATTAAACTCAGTGCCGGGGTCTGAACTAATTCTATTGGGAATACCATATAAAGAAAAATATTTAATCAAAGCTCTGATAACTTCGTTTGTAGATCGGTTATGGATTTCTATGGCCTGGCCTAATTTACTAAATGCGTCTATAATCGTAAGATAAGCTTTACCGTCTATTGTAAATGAATCGATAAATATTTCCTGAAAAGGTCTAGTTTGTGTTTGAGAAAGTTGTAACTCTGGTTTTAATGGTTTCCGGTCATACTTCATTTTCTTGCATACATCACATCCATTTAAAACGCTCGCTATTGTTTGATCCATTTTATTCCAGAAATATACCCGTTTTATGTGTGCTAGTGTTTCCTTAATACCCCTATGACTTGTTTTACCGATATGATATTTCAGAATAATTTCGCGCTGTTCGGTTTCATCATCTACATAAACAACTCGCCTCTTACACTCATACAACTTTACTGAACCCTTTTTGAAAAGTGTGGTAGCCATTTTTGAAAATTCTTTTCTATGTATTGGGCTTTCGAAATAAAAGAAATATTTCAATTTTGGTCTGATGTAACTTAAGAGAAATTGCTTTACGAGATCGGGATTGTCTTCAGGTAAGTGAACCTCTAGTACCTTTTGTAATGGTCTTGATAAGTCTTTTACTGTTGTTTTATTTCTATTCCAGGTATAAACGAGTATCTGATTAGGTTTTGTATCTACAGCTTCATCTAGAATAAGTATGCCTTCCGTATCAAGATCGCGAGCTGAGTGAACCGTATCTGTATTTTCGCTATTATTACTAGACGCGGTCAAGGTGCTGCTTTCCGCGGTTATTGTACTACTATCAGGCGACGGAATCGAATATGGGGATCTCGGGCGATTATTTTTAGTGATTGGCGCTGTTTGGTCCGAATTAGACGAAATTGTAATCGGCGTCAGGGGTCTGTCACATGTTTCAGCCTGATCGTTACTAACTTTTACTATTTCATCTATTACATCGGTTAAGTGTTTTTGAAGGTTTCGCTCCTTCTCGTCTACATTAACTTTCATTGACACATCGTCATTTTCAGTCAATGCATTAACCTTAATTCGAGACAAGGCATCCGCGTTACTATTTTGCTTTCCGTTTTTATATATAACGTCAAAATCAAATTCGGATAAACGTAATTTCCAACGTGTAATTTTACTATTTGGTTCATCTATTGATTTAATCCAAGCTAAAGGTCGATGATCGGTGTAAATTGTAAATCTTTTTCCGTACAAATAAGGCCTAAAGTGCTTTACAGCCCAGACTATTGCTAACATTTCTTTTTCGATAGTACTATATCGAGTCTCTGCCTCATTTAATGTTCTGCTAGCGTATGCAACTGGTTTGTCACTACCGACTGAACCTTGTGATAGTACCGCACCAATTGCAAAGTTAGAAGCGTCAGTGGTAAGTATAAAAGGTTTATCGAAATCGGGAAACTGTAAAAGCGGAGCATTGGTAAGTAATTCTTTACAACGTTCAAATGCATTGATATATTCACTATTGTTAATATTAATCTTATTTTTCTTTTTCAGACATGACGTCATTGGTTGGGTGATTTTCGCGAAATCTTTTATAAACTTTCTATAATATCCTACAAGTCCGAGGAAACTTTTAATTTCCGTGCTGGTTTGCGGTAATGGGAATTTAAGTACTGCTTCAATTTTATCGTTGTTAGGCTTAAGGCCGTCTTTAGTTATGGTGTGGCCTAAATATAAGACTTCTTTGCGTAAAAATTCACACTTATCTAAAGTAACTTTAAGGTTCGTGTTTCTGAGTCTATCAAATATTTTGCGTAATTTAGAAATATGTTCTTGGAGGCTTGACGAGTACACAATTATGTCATCGAGGTAAACTAAGCAGTGAATACCCTGTAAGCCGCGTAGCACGTTATCCATGGCCCTTTGGAACGTAGCCGGTGCTGTTTTGAGGCCAAACGGCATGCGTTTAAATTCGTAATGTCCGGATTGCGTGGTGAATGCTGTTTTAGGTATATCAGAAGGATTTACCTCTATCTGATGATAGCCAGATGCAAGGTCAATGGTACTGAAATACGTAGATTTGCCTAACTTATCGAATAAATCTGTAATATTTGGCAGAGGATATTTATCGTCAATTGTAATTTCGTTTAAACGACGGTAGTCAATTACCATCCTAAATTTACGTTCACCTGATGCATCTATCTTTTTAGGAACTAAGTGTACTGGAGCACTCCAAGGCGAGTGAGACTCCTGTATAACGTTATCATTTAATAATTTATCTACTTGATTCTGAATTTCCTGATTTTGGGCAAACGGGTGTCGATACGGACGAATATAAATCGGATTTTCATTGATCGTGCGTATATCATGTTTCACTTGGTTAGTAAATGAAAGAGGGATCTTGTCGCAATAGAATATATCACGATATTTATAACAGAGTTTACTAATAAGTTCGCGTTCTTCTTTATTGGTGTGTTCTAGCCGTAATTTTGATAGATTCTCTTTTAAAGCATCGTCCATTTCGCAGTTGTTTATATCACATGCGTTAACTATACAGTCATCTTCGAGCAACGTAACTTGAAACGGCTCGGTAATGGAAATTTTAAAACTTTCATCGGAATAATTTTGAATAACAGTATGTGCAAAAAAGTTTTCACACTTAACTATTGCTGTTGGCATACGAACGCTTTCGCGAAAAGTCTGAAAATCTAATATAGCGTCACCGTTCTGTAGGTTAGTTGGAATTAATACTCTAGTTTCTGATCGAGGCTCTAAGGTGATTTCTAACGGAGGATTATATATAATCGGTATTTTGGCGTTACGTGTTTCTAAAATTTGGTGCTTCATATTGATATTTGCATCTAATTTCTTAAGTAAATCAGATCCAATTAATCCGTCATACCTACTGTCTACATTGTATACATAAAATTTGTGGGGTAGTGTGCTTCTAAAAGTTTTTAATAACGGAATAACTATAACCTCATCATGAGTGCTTTGCGCATGGGTACTAACAACTGTAAATTGTTCATACTGTTTACGGTCTCTAAAATATTCTTCTACTTTGGCTGGACTTATAAAGGAACGACTGCTTCCTGTATCTATGAGAAACTTTGCTTTTATTTCGGGGACTATAATATGTGGTAATTTTAAGATGCTGTTACAATAATTTAAATTTATTATTTCACTGTCTTCGGAGGCAGGTAACGGAACATTTTCGTTCTTGTCATTAGAATTGCTTTCAGTTACTTCCGGATCGGTATACTCGTATAACTCGTTCACGGCGTCTTCTTTATAATCTAAGGGTGAGTTATCGTAATTTTCATAATTTGGTTCATCGCAGTAATATATGTTATGAGTTACGTTTTGCCTCATAGGTGCCGTACGCATTGATACATCGCTATTTAAGCCGGGGTTCGGTGCCTGGGCATGTTGTATGCCAAATTTAAAACGAGGTTGGTCTGTTTGTTGATTTGGGATTCCAAATTTATAACCGGAATTTTGAAAAGGTCGCAATTGGTGGTTATTATTAGATTGTGTGCCAAATTTATAGCCTTGGGCTTGTGGTGTTTGCCTTAACTGTTGAATAAAATTTGGTCGAGGTGGTTGCATTAAATTTGGTCGAGGTTGTTGAGCGAAATTCGGTCTATAACCAATTGGCTGTTGAGGACTGCCGTATTTAAAGTTTTGATTTAAAGGCATCGTAATAAAATTAGGTTTGAATGAATTTTGAAAAGTGTTTTGGGTTATAGGTTTTGGCTTACTAGTCTTTGCATTATATTGTTGTATAAAATTTACTTCTTCCGTAACTACGCTAAGTGCATTTTCTAAGTTTTTACAACCCCTTAATCTAACAATCCGGATCATGTCCTCCGGGAGGTTGTACAGAAAAACATTTAACGCAGTATTATTGTATATGATCATTTTCGCGGCTTTGACCCCTTCATCAGTGAAGCGGTTCACCTTTGAAAATAGGGAACTTTTTACGTTTTGTATTCTGTGGCAAAACTGTATGTAACTTTCACCTTGTTTTATTTTTAACCCTTCTAACTCTAATGCTATACACTCTTCCGATCGCGGGTCTCCGAAATGTTGGGTAAGTATATCTTTCAATTCAGTCCATGAAGTTATATTTTGGTAATCACTAAGCAGTGAAGCTGCCTTACCGATAAGCCTGCTCGTTATGGCATGGTATACATATAAGTTTTGTGCGTTATTACTCGCATCTTGGAATGACCTTATAATATATTCACTTTTATTGATAAATAGGTTTAACAGTTTTTCATCCCCATCAAATTTGGGAATGATACATAGTATTTCTCTAGGAATGAGTTTAATCTCTTCCATTTTGCGTAGTTTTATCGATTAAAACACGAAATTAATGAAAGTAACACTTAAAATCACTAACTAATAACTAACAATTAAAATTAAACACTAAAAATTACGACTTATCACGATAATTGTAATGAACAAAATCAAATAAACGTAATGATTAGGCCGACTATTTTGGGTCGGGGATTTCGTGAAAAACAGGGACTATGAAAAACAGGAGTGAAGAGGTCTACTCACAGTCTGCTCGCTCCCATGTCCTTCACTTATGATTCTGAATGCTCGTCCTTGAAGTCTCCGTACGCGTTTCACTGCAGCGATTCAGTTTTTTACGCGTACGCGTCGCGGGAGTTATTTATTTAGTTCGAGGATACTCGTCTGTACCGCACTATCACAGGTCCTTAATTATGGCTTTACTGATAGCTCGGCAGCAGGATATTATCGAGTATCCTACCGGCTGCGCCACTCAAATTTCGACGGACCGAAGGACGATTTTTAAAAACACAAGATTTAATTTACACGTCTTTAATTAGTGCTTTCTACATTCAGAATGAATTAAACTAAAACTTAAACTAATAAACTTATCTCTAAACAAAAATGCAGCGTTTGAAGAAATACAATACGTATGCATTAAGGCGATGCAGGGTGGCCATAGTTTGCTGCGTTAACAAATATGACATCGCTCGCATGTACTGCGGGTGGCCCCGATATAACTATGTCATAGTTGTTGGGGAACACCGCAGGTGGCAAATCGTTACACAGTCTTCCACAATCTTGCATTAACTCTTAACTGATATTGTAATTGCGAAAGTAATTATGTCTGTGTTCTATTTGATTGGTATATTTTAAACGTAGTAGGTACATCTATACTTCTATACTAATATTATAAAGAGGAAAAGTTTGTAAGTATGTATGTATGTATGTATGTATGGTTTTCACGCAAAAACTACTGGACCGATTTCAAAAATTCTTTCACCATTAGAAAGCTGCATCTTTACTGAGCAACATAGGCTATATTGCATTTTCAAAAAAATTAGAGATCTTTACCAAAAATGCAATAATGTAACCCAAGGTGTAAAAAAATCCTCAATAAAAAATCTGTCATCGCGTGCGCTGCGGAATCTATTGAAGATAGAAGAAAAAAATGTTCTACGGTATTATAGAATGGATCAATATCTACAAGAAAGTCCGCGATACCATATGTCCATCTTCAGTAGTTATGTTACTACAACAACTTTTTTACGTTTTCAAAGTAAATAGAAGTGCCGACAGTAATCAAACCATGTTATCGATACACATATATTAATCCTTATCCCATTAAATGATGTTTTATTATAGACTGTTTCAATACCAGCAAAATACTTTTTAAATGAAAAGAATTGGATATTCCATTCAAAAGATATAACGAATTTTTAAAAGTGTCAATCTACAGAAAATAGTAGGTATACTGTTCGAGCAAGCCGTAGTGCGGGGGTCATGGAGGAATTCTACCAATATGCGTCTTGACGGAACACAGTGGGGTTTTGGTCGGTAGGAATCCGACATAACCCACGGCCCCTCCCCCGGAGGCCGTGGGTATCTATGAAAGATTTCCCCACTAAAACAAAAAAAAATAAAACCGGCCAAGTGCGAGTCGGGCTCGCGCACAAAGGGTTCCGTAGCAGCAAATATAATAAATTACAGTTAAATCAACCTATCTCAAAAACTATAAGAGATACTTTGATCAAACCAAAAATCGTTGAAAGAGTTAATTAGCATGCATCACCTCTATTTTTTTTAGAATTTTATACCCCGTAGTTATAAAAATAGAGGGGGGGGGGACATACTTTTTACGACTTTGAGAGCTGATATCTCAAAAACCGTTCACTTTAAGAAAAATGTTTTTTAGAAAACTTTATATCATTTTAAAAGACCTTTCCATTGATACCCCACACGGGTATGTACATCGAAAAAAAAAATTTCATCCCTCAGTTACATGTATGGGGGGCCCCACCCCCAATTCTTTTTTTTACTATTTAGTGTCATATTTTTGTAGCGGTTCATACAACACATATTCCCATCAAATTTCATCACTGTAGTACTTATAGTTTCCGAGTAAATCGGCTGTGACAGACGGACAGACGGACAGACGGACAGACGGACATGACGAAACTATAAGGGTTCCGTTTTTGCCATTTTGGCTACGGAACCCTAAAAAAGGCCGTAGTGCGGGACGGGGTAAAGGTGATTATCATGTGATTAAAAATTAAACCTATAGTCCGACCTATAGTAGACTTTTCACTGTAACGATATCGCTATCGGTGGCAACCCTGGCTGGGTAAAAGTCTGAAGTGTCTCTGTGAATTTTTGTGTATTTAATATTATAAACCTCACTAATTGATATAAAAAGTGCATAATCAAGTATTATTTCGAATTATCTATATGTACAAACGTTATAAAAGTGGAGTGTTAAGTGTAAGGCAAAACAACTGAATAATATAAACAGCTGATCGAACAGCTGTACTTACAAAATACCCTCGTTCAGTCATAATATTATAACGGTAAACAGTGCGGTGTTTTTTTTCGCATAACTTCATCTTCCCTCCAGCTACAAAATATAACTAATATCAAAAATATCAAAAAATATTATTACTAAATCGAATGACACGAGAAATAAACTTTTGATTTATTATATCAACATAAAGAGGATTACTGATATCAACTTATAATAATAACACCATCTAGCGACGTAGCTACGTATCAAAACAATGACCAATAGATGTTCTGCCTGCGGTAAATTCTGTGGGAATATAGATGGCGTTAAGTGTATAAAATGTAATGCCTTGATACATAAGCAATGTATTAATTTAAGCCCGAATTCTACTTCTTTTGGGAAATATATGTGCAAGTCTTGTAAAAATAAAACTAAAAAATCTAACGATGATATTATGACCTCATCACAAGACTCGCAGGACCCGGCTGTATTGGAAACGGGCTCGTCTTCCCCCCTGGGGCAGGATATTAAGCTACTGCGTAACGAGATTTCTAAATTCAGGACGGAAATGGCTGGAATATTCTCTATTATTACGGAACTTGGAAAGCGACTAGATAGCATTGAAGAGCGCGTTAGTAAACTTGAGGAGCGTCCTATAGAATTACAATCCCCACATCCAAACAACTCCGAAATTACTGACGCTGTCGCTGAGTTAGAAAAGCGCCTAAACGATTCGGAGCAACAACAATTATTGCATGATGTTTGTATATCGGGAGTTCCAGAGACTAGCGGCGAGAATCTTACCCATATTGCAATATCACTTGCTAATAAACTAAGCCTTAAACTAGACGAACGTGATATTGTGAGTGTGCATCGTTTGGGTAGACAGCGAAACATGCGAGAGTCTAGCTCGGACGGAGCTGTGAGCCCCGCGCGCCCCCGCACCATTGCGGTCCGGCTCACGCGCCGCCATGTACGCGACGAGTTCCTGCGCGCGGCGCGCGTTCGGCGCGGCGCCGACACCGCTGGCACGGGTATCGCAGGGGCTACGCGGCGGTTTTATGTTAACGAACATCTAACTTATTTCAACAGTAGGCTTTTCCATATTGCCCGAGAGATCGCAGCTAGTCGAAAATGGCGATACGTATGGACTAAAGAAGGTCGAATATACGTTAGGCGTGATTCGAAAGAATCATCTCATCGCATCCGTTGCGAGGATGACATAAATAAAATTTTTGGGCAAGGCTAGGTTTGCACAAAGCTACTGCACTTGTCTATTTTTGCTGTTCCATAGTATGTATTAGATATAATATCGTGATGGCAACTTTTCATTATGTTAATCTTTTCATAAAAGTTTATAAATTTATCTATCTTTATAGAATACATAATATATTTTTTTATTTTTGTTTTTACATTTTATACGAATTTTCTAAATGCATAATATTGTCCTCTAATGTTGAAGCGAGTGGTATTGTATTTTTCCTAGTACAACAAATTTTAAATACACTGTTTGGTTTGATTAATATTAAAATTAAAAATATGTACATTGTTCTGGGTATCAGTAATTATGAATGTATGATGATCTATGTGTATGCGTATATAGTTTCGAGTTGTAACAGTATGGCTTCGGTTACGTCACGGTTTTATTGTAATGGATGTTTGTTTTCATTTAAGATATATAACAATATAAAAATTCATGTTATAGTTTTTGTTACTTTTTACACAAATAATGTATCAAATATAAGTGTCTTAATATTCCGTACGTATTTCATCAACAAAGATTGTGTTAATATATTATATTATAGAATAAGCACTTGTGGTATTGTCTTAAGTTTATTGGGTGGCGACCAAGGTCTGTGTAACATGGTATTCAAAAAAGACAAAGTTCATGCACGTAATAATAAATATAATATTATCACGCTAGTAAAATATCATTTCTTGTTGTATTTGGTAGATTCGCAGGGTGTACAAGTTGGTATAACGATTAGAATACCTATTGTCTTATACGAGCACTCATCTTTTGTGTATTGTAAACGATTTATAAGTTTATACTGTGACAATCACACCTTATTGTGCGACTCTCGTATCCAGCATTTAATTCACATAATAATTTACATTAATTATAGTAACATTATAAACACAAATATTCCATTTATTGTAGTATGTATCATGTACAGAATTATACAGAGTATTATAGTGTTATCCATTTATCTTATCTATATTTTAAACGCTTTTGTACATTTCATTGTTATTCATATTATCTATCAATTAATTGTTATAACAATCCTCATTAATCATATAAAAGCAACTATTACATTTATCGTACTATATATTATTATTATCCCAAAATTCCCAAACAGTATTAATAGTATTATACATAATATTATAGTGTTATTCATTTACCTTGTCCATAGTTTAAACTTTATTGTACATTCAATAATTATTAGTCACATTCAGTATTAAAAATAAATTAAAGGTTGGTTTCATCAATCCTGGCTCTCTTGGAACCCATCACGACGAGTTTGTCGTCGCACTGGACCGACTTCGGGTGGATATACTGGCGGTCAACGAGACCTGGCTCCGCGAGGGTGAAGAGGGTCGTGCGCCCCTTGTTCCCGGCTATAGGCTGCGACATATACCACGCTCGAGAAGTATCCGTAATCGCGGAGGCGGTGTTGGATTTTACGTGAAGGAGGGTATGGTAGTTAAAACATTGCAACATCCTATAACCTTGCAAGTCGAGCAAATGTGGGTGAAAACCACAGTTCAGGGTAAAACGGTTGTATTGGGAACAGCATATAGACCTCCTTGGCTCGATGTTCAGATATTTTGGATGCCCTGATCGAATCTCTTGGTTCCTTTATGTGGTCCGACAATATAGTGCTCTTAGGGGATTTTAATATTAACTTTTTAAATAAGCAACACGTTTCTTTCTCCAAACTTGAGAGTTTTTTGCATACGATGAATCTCACTCAACTTATATCTGAACCAACACACTTCACGGATAAAAGCGAGACGTTGCTGGATTTAATATGCACGAACATTGCAGCATCGCACGTTGCCGTTGAGCATGTCAGCGCCCTGAGCAGTCATGCATTTGTTTCTTGTACATTAAATATACCCAAGGACAAATATATCCCTAGATGGATAACGTACAGGTCTCTGAAAGATATTGACATGGAGAGTTTTGAAGCGACCCTAGAAGAAGTAAGGTGGCACACAATTATGGAATTGAATAGTGTCGACGAGATGGTAAAGGTTCTTACAACATACATCCAAATAATTTTTGATCATCACGCTCCTCGAAAAGTGAAATATGTAAAACACAAGCTTTATCCATGGATTACTGATACCATTAAATTGATGATGAAAACTCGAGACGAAGCGCAAGTTACAGCCAGAAGAAGTAAAGAGGGTAAACATAAGGCATATTACAAAGAACTAAAAAGTATCGTCAGCCAGGCTCTGCATAGAGAAAAGCAATCATACTTTGACAATTATGTTAATAATAATATCAATAACCCGCCTAAATTGTGGAAGCACATTAAGGAACAAGTCGTAATTAAAGCTAAACAGGATAATAAGTTACCATCGTATTTCAATGATCCCGATAAATTAAATTGTGACTTTCTTAATGTTCCTGGCAACAACAAATCTGACCTATCGACGTTGACTTATTACGAATTTCACCGGTACTGTAACGCCACCTTCTCATTAAAATCTGTAAATGAAAACACGGTACTTAAAGCCTTACAAACCTTGAAGTCTCAAGCAGTTGGAGTCGATGACATGTCCTTAGATATGTTAAAACTTACTTCCTCCAAAATCCTGCCAGTCATCACGCATATCATAAACACGTCCTTCCGTACGCATCAGTTTCCTGAACTTTGGCAAAGTGCACTGGTACATCCAATACCTAAGAATGACAATCCATTGACCTCAAAAGATCTGAGGCCGATTAGTGTACTTCCGTGTCTTTCGAAAGTGATAGAGAGGATAGTACACAATCAGTTAACCCAGTTCTTAGAGCAAAATGGAGTATTATCCGATTTGCAGTCGGGGTTCAGGAAGGGACGTGGTGTTGCCTCTGCACTAACTGAAGTTGTAGATAACATCCTGAAGGCGCAAGACACGGGCATGAGTACTGCTGTTGTATTCCTTGATTACACTAGAGCTTTTGACACCATTAATGTTCCGCTTCTTCTATCCAAGATGTCGTACTATGGGTTTAGTAAGGAAACAATAAGCTGGTTCAGTAGTTATCTCAATAAACGTACTCAAACTGTAGTCATCCGCAAGGAAGATGGTTCAATTGCATATTCCAGGCAAAGTAGCGTGACCAGAGGAGTTCCGCAAGGCTCCATCCTGGGTCCCCTACTTTTCATTTTGTATAGTACGGATATTACGCGCGAAATAAGATATTGCCGGTACCATTCATACGCAGATGATATACAATTATATATATCTTTTAATCCATCTCGAACTGTTGAAGCTATTGCCGAATTAAATTCAGATCTTCAGCGTATTTCAAAATGGTCGGAGAAAAACTCTCTGGTTATTAATCCTACGAAGACCAAATTTATGTTATTAGGAACACCTATTTTGGTTGAAAAAGTGGCGAAATATAATCCGCTTATCAGTGTAGAGGGGCAGTTGATTGAACGCGTTAGGGAAGCTCGTAATCTTGGGATCGTGTTCGATGAAAATTTGAGGTTCGAGAAACAAATTCATAACACCATTTCAAACTGTTTCTATAGATTAAAGCTGTTGTATCGTATAAAATCCTACATTACCGCACCCTTACGTTCAAGGCTATGCGAGGCACTTATACTCTCGAAATTCAATTTCGCGGACACGATGTACGGTACAAGATTGCTTAAAAAAACTAAGACTGCAATACAGCGCGTTCAGAACGCCTGCGCTCGTTTCTGTTGGGACATACCTTCGAGAGATCACGTTACGCCATATCTGATCAAAGCAAAAACGCTCAACATGGAACGACGCAGACGCCTTCACTTCGCTGTCATGCTTTTTGAAGTGGTAACATCCCAGATGCCTAAATACCTTTACTGTAAGCTTAGGTGGATGAGTGACAGAAAAGGCTCGTACTTAACAAGAGGGTCCACGTACAAGCTACTTATGCCAAAGTTCCATACAACTGCTTTTAGAGGTAGTTTTGTATACAACGCAACGAAGTGCTGGAACAATCTTCCGCCGCCGATACGTGAGTCAGTGTCAAAAAATGCTTTCAGATATAAATATAAAGCACACTTGATAAACGAATTCGTAAAACAAGCCTAGTTGCGTTGTATATAGGGCTAATATAAATTTATTTATATACTTATTTATTTTTTAAGTTATTTTATATGTATTTTCAAATATTATTTATATATATATATATATATATATATATATATATATATCTCTTTATTTTTATTTATATTATTATAATGTTTTTATTTTTAAATGCTCCATAATGTAAATGAGTATTCTGTAGAGGATTTATTGTTTGTTCTGTATAGGTAGGTATTATTAGCAATAGTCACGGTTAGGGGACACTTTGGGCTTCTGCCTTGTTGTCTTGTGGGGGGCACTGAAAACCAGCGTTATGCCGACCAGGTTGGCATGACATATGCTGAGGGCCTCACCATTTAGGTCGCCACACCAATTTTTTATAGTGTTTTGATTTATTTTTTCTCATTCCTCCTTATTTTTTACGTGTCATTTAAATTATTTTCTCTGTTTTGTGTGCTGTTCTTTGTTTTATTTTTTTAATTTTGTTTTTATGTGTCAATGTGGTGTACCTAATAAATGATT
The DNA here is from genome assembly GCF_061535455.1 of Colias philodice. NCBI lineage: Eukaryota > Metazoa > Arthropoda > Insecta > Lepidoptera > Pieridae > Colias > Colias philodice. The sequence goes on from NC_143096.1 coordinate 11,565,646, forward strand.
TTTCTTTCTTTCTTTCTTTCTTTCTATCTATGCGGATGAAACCGCAGGGCATTGCTAGTAATACATATTATAATATCTCTTTTATATTCCAACACCTAACTAATATTATAATTGCGAAAGTAACTCTGTCTGCCTATCCGTCTCTTTTTCATGCATAAATTACTAAAGAAAAGACATATATGTTTTATCCCACGGAAATGGTCTTCCTTTGACTACGCGGGCAATATCGCGGTCGGAAAGCTAGTATATAAATTCGTGTGTTACCCCACTTATTACTCAAGAACGGCTGAACGGATGCCTATGCTTGGATTAGGATTATCACTTTCAAATATTGGAAAACTTCCAAAAAATTGTGTAGCTGGGTGACAGGATATATTGTTTATTTAAACTTCCATGTTAAAAAGTTATAGGAAAACTAGAAAAAAAAATGACCATTTGAAAAATGCTAAAGAAGTACAAAATTATAATTTTAATTAAATAATACACGTTCAGAGTCGTTAAGACTAATTATTTTTTAACAAAAAACTAAACCGCCTTAAAATCGTCAGTACTGGATGAAATTTAAGCGAAACTGAAGTTGCTTTCAATTAAAATCATCTAAATCGGCTCACCCAGTCGGAAGTTCTGAGGTAACAAACCCAAAAAAAGAAGTCTTATCGAACACATCTTCCTTTTTTTTAAATCGGTTGAATAAGTGTGAAAAGCAAGAATGAAATAAGTGCATTCAAAGAAGTTTAACGCCGTAGAATCGACAAAGGGAAATCTTATTAAGAGTTCGTAGAGCCGGTGTTAATACATTTTGATGAGCTTTCGAAATTTTCAACCAACTTTCTGTAGCTAGTGAGAATTTTGTCGACCTTTTGAATATTTTATTCTTATAGAACTTGTGTATTGGATTAAATATTACAGTTTAAATACATGTATTGAACTGTGGTCGGTGCAAACTTATATAATACTAGTGGTCCGCCCCGGCTTCGCCCGTGGTACCTACATGTTTAAACTATCCTATCTCTCAAGTTGGATCGAACTGCACATGGTCTGCGAATTTTATTATAATCGGTTTAGTGGTTTAGGAGTCCATTGAGGACAAACATTGTGACACGAGATTTATATATATTAAGATTATGTCTGTGAAAAGAGCATTATTATATATTTGTATGTGTATTTACCTATTTATTGTATGTATTGTATGTAAGTGTATGTATAATTATTTATTATACTTAATATAATTATTATTATCGTATTTATGTATTTATTTATTTCATTTTATATTACAACTAGCGGTCCGCCCCGGCTTCGCCCGTGGTACATATGAAAAATAGATGTTGGCCGATTCTCAGACTTACCCGATATGCACAGAAAATTTCATGAGAATCGGTCCACCCGTTTCGGAGGAGTATGCAGACTAACATTGTGACACGAGAATTTTATATATAAGATTAGTAAGTACTTATGTTTGCTTTGTATATGTTCATTTTGTACATTTTATCATTGTGTTAGTATTGCCTTATTTTTGCTCACCCACATCATTATGTTATATTTCCTCTGATTGTTCGGTTGCCTGGTAGAGATCGCTACCTAGCGATAAGGCCGCCCTTTGCTGTTTTTTGTATCTTGTCTTTGTATTGTATTGTCTATGTATTTATGTATTTTCAATGCAATAAATTATTTTTCATTCATTCATTTCATTCAAGAGCAGTCTACTGATTTGTTTATATTACTTTTAAGTTTAATCAGTGCAATTATTCACTAGCTTTCCGCCCGCCGCTTCGCCCGCTTTGTCTAAAATCTAATAAATTATACACTAAAACATTCCTCTTGAATCACTCTATCTATTAAAAAAACCACATCAAAATCCGTTGCGTAGTTTTAAATATAGCATTAAATTAATAGCGTAGCATTCATAGGGACATAGGCACACAGAAAAATACTTCGTTTTGTACTATGTAGTTTTAAAGATTTAAGCATACATAGGGACATAGGCACAGAGAAAAATTACTCCGTTTTGTATCTACTATGTATTGATATGTAAAAAATACTATTAATTTATTAAGACGTCAAAATAAAATAAGAAAAAAAATATAAATAAGAACTGAAACTGGAAAAGGTGAAACTTGGTGAATGAGTAAAATTGTCACGTTCTGAATAATGTAATTAAGTTTAAGCTTATTAAACACTTGACCGTAATTTGAAGCTTACTTCATTGAGAAGGTACCTAGCTTTTTCCGCCTATTTTGCCCTCTCTTTCCGTTGTATATATGCTATCTCTCTCGCACACCTCTCCACCAGGTGGCGGGGCGCACGATAATGTGCGGGCGCTGGATGTTTTTTCATTGGCGTCTAGCTTCCGCCGCGAGAAGGTTGTCTACAAGACTACAACCTTGGTGCTATTAAGTATTGCTTAAAGCAAGTGCTAAAAGTGTTAAAAAGTGTATCCCGTCGGATCGGTACAGTGAGTTATTTTTACATCTATTCTAATAATATTTTACTTAAAAATGAGTAAAAATCTTTAAAGTCAACGGTATAATCGTTGGACTTTATTTAAAATGCTGAGGTTTTTAATGAATCCTTCAGCAATAGTTTATTTTTCAATATGCTTAAATACTTAATAGCATGAAAAAAGATATTTAAAATTAACGATACAACCGTTACATTTTACTTGAAATAGTAACTTTTCTTTTGAAATATTTCATTATGCAATATGTACTAATTAATATTTGAATTTTTAATACTGTGAGTAAAGCTATTTTAACGGTGTTACCGTTCGGCTTTACTCGAATCGTTAATATTACTTTTGTGATTATTTGATATTACTAGATATATCAAATACCCTCTCTTGTATATAGATATTTTTAATTATTTATTTCATTTTTAATAATGTGTTTTTATTACAAGGTTACAAGTGAATTTTTCTTGGAAAAATTACAATTAATACCTACTTAGTATGGATATGAGCCAACTCAAAGCTTTACAGGCATACAATCCATTGCTACGACTTTATTACATTGTCGTTATCGCTAGGAACGGTTCGGAATTCCTATAATAGTTTATTACTAAAAATTATCGAACGAGATGAGTCAGCTCCAAGAAGTCACGACATGTCAGAACATCTTGTGATATTATTTTATAAATCGTACGGGAGTTACAGCTCAACTGAATAATGATGGAATTCGCTCATGTATAGTAGATACGTACCATGAATGTACCACACATTCAAAACTATCCGTAGTCTATACGTGTCTTTTTATGAGTATTATTCTGATCCGTTTTTATGTGAAAATATACATATTACACACGGCTAATTTGATTGAAAATTACGTTTCCTATGTTTCAAATGATGCAACTTTTTTGTTTAAACGAGTAAGTACCAAAATTTTACAATTAAATTCTTTGGTTTACTGAACTTGTGCTGAAAGGGTTATCGTATAATAATTATCGAGATACCTTAATATAAATTAGATTTAGATACATTTATTTCAAAGGATTTACAATTCACTTCTAACGTTTTAGAATAATATTATAAACTTGTACACCTTGACAAAAAGTAAAAAATTGCGGGTGAGTGGAGATTATTTTGTTCAATTAAATATAACGTCCTACGACGGTATGGTTGCGTTCGTAAGGAATGTTAACGGATATAAAGCAACTAAATGTTACATCGATTGCATGAACAAAAATAAAAATGAATCGAAGTTCATTTTAAAATTTAGTGAATTGATTTGAATTATGAATTTATTAAATAGTTAGTTCTTTTTTATATAAACATAATAATTAATTACCATTGTCAAATCAATTCTTATTAATTCATCCTGGACAGTTGTCGCTAACATTGGAAAATAAGTTAAAGGACCTTGCTAATTGCTATATTATTTAAATGATTATTTACTGCTAATTTTATATTAGCACTAAGGTGTATTCTTGCTCGAAGCAGAATACATAAATGTGGCCACTACTCCTCGCAGGGGTTAGCCAGGTCAAATCCACCCTCGCAGGGTGTCTCTTAAGCATTTTTTGGCAGGCCCTACTTATTTCTAGTTACAAACATCCCTCGCGCAGCTGTCGCTCGCAGGGAAATGGTGCAAATATATATCGGCCCTCGCGGGGCTTTGATTACAACCGTCCCTCACGGAAAAGATGGTGCAAATATATATCAGCCCTCGCGGGGCTTTGATTACAACCGTCCCTCACGGAGAAATGGTGCAAATATATATCAGCCCTCGCGGGGCTTTGACTACAACAGTACCTCACGGAGACACGGTGCAAATATATATCAGCCCTCGCGGGGCTTTGATGGCGATTGGTGCAAATATACAAAGGATTGATCATTAAAATGATCATAGATATTTGCTTTCGTCAACGAGGACCCACGAAAGAATTTTTGGATATGACCGTATCGGATCTTCACTCTTCTAAGGTAGGTAGAAAAAGGTTTTGAAATCTTCTTCACAGTGGGCAGTATAGTAATATGACCTAATAAATACAATAAAGGTTAGAGACGTCAAATAATGGGCGCATGAAATTGATACTTCGTATCCTAAAAGTTTACGCTTCAGGAATCAGGAAACCACCATTGGTTTACCAATTATGGAAATTGGAATTGAACAAATCGTATTTACCAATGTAAAGCCTATTCACAACAAAGGAAGGCGAGTCGGATCAAATATCATCTCGCAGATGATTTGTGGCGGTGGTTTCGAGGATTGTCACCAAGCCTTGTGTCAACGGTATGTGTGGTATCGTCATTCAATGGCACTAGCCGACCAATTTTCATATAAAAACATCGGAAGAGATTTTTTAATCGCAAAGCGATTGAATGTAACAAATGACGATTGATTCAAAATCAAATTTCAAATTTCAAACGATTGATTACGTATATTTGACCTCTCATAGGCCTATTTTAGTTGCCCGGTCTTGTAGGCAATTTATTTGACTCGTTTTTCAACCCATTTGACCTCATTATTGCACCCATGAGATTTTTCTTCAGGGCTCAAACAATAAATCGCTGAGGGATTAGGATAATCGTTTGTTAGACAAGTTTCTTGTCATCCCACCAGGATTATTATATTGTATAATAAAGTTATATACAACTATTTACGTAAAACGTTTAAGTACTCAACGAATACTGAGAATACTGACTGTTGAGTTACATAGGATAGAGGATAAATAACGGAAAGTCAATCTATCCAAACAAAAGCCTCTTATTATTAGATATTACTTGGAACCCCTACCCTAACGAGAAAGCTCTGCCAAATGACTGTTCATTTCTTTGCTTTGAGGGGGGGGGGGCAATAAATGAAATGCAGTAGGTACAGACTATACGGCTTTTAAAATATAAGTCTGGTAAGCGAACTAAACTTTGCTAGTTTAGTTCTTGCTATATCGCTGTCCGTGGCTGCCTCGCGTGTTTACGGATGAATAAAGTAATGTCCTGTCTTCGCATCCACAGCTAACTGTCCTATACTGTCATAATCTTAACACAGATTCATTGGACATAGCTCCCCACGAGCTCTGTTCTTCATTTTTGCACTCGCACAACTGTGGACAACACGAGAGCAATGCCTGCATTGGTAGCAGTTACAATCAAGGGCTAGCAAGGTAGGCTAGCCATATTACGGATGTTGGAACAACAGACTATATTTAGGGCAATTTTCTTTGTCCAGTGTAACGTTTAGACTGTCGTAGCATTCCTACGGAACAAAGATGGGATCAGATCTGCATCCTGAATGAAGTTAATCGAAAGGAGATACTTTCAGACGACGATAGTACTCAAAATCCACCATATTCCAGAGCATAATAATGCATAGTTAAGCTTATAATCTCTCTTGCCATTATCCTGCAGCAGAATTCCTTGGCGATAATTTGTTCTCGTAATGCTGGGGCCACACTAACGTCTAACGTCTAATGCCCTTTATCGCGATAATTATTCCGATAATTTTTAAGGCGTTAAGTGGGTGGCTACACTTGAACGGTCAACGTGAATGCCGATTGTTGGCGATAAAAACGGCGTTAATTTTACTAAAATTCTAGCAAGATGGACGTAGTGTGACCGCTTCATTGCGTTAATTCTCGCGATAAAGCTATCGCCTCGCCAAACGGCAATGTTAATGCCGTTGTTAAATCATACTGGCTACACCTAAAGTTAACGTCCATTATCGCGTTAATTAATGGCATTTCCCGTTAGTGTGGCCCCAGCATTAGAACGAGCGAGGTTGTTACGATAATATGAGAAATCCTGTCAGTTAGAGACCTGAACGACGCGATAGAGTACCGCTATTTCAGTAGTAGTAGCACCTAGAAGGGTGAAGGTATTCTGGAAAGCGGAACTGAAGGCCCGGTCAGCAGCACCAGCCACCTAATAGACAGTGTTCAGTGCTGCACCACTATAATCTGCAAAATGACTCTGACGGTATGAAAATGTGGAGTACATTTTCAAAATATCAAATGATATAGTTGGAATAAAAATCCTATTTGCCTCCGTCTACCCAAAAGACGTACGGAGTAGCTAGTAGTAGTTGGTTGAATTATAATAAGTATAGTTAAAATCCTTTATTACTGACTGGATAAATTTGGCTCTTTTTTCCTATCTGACGTTCATATAGCTGTTGACTGCCTAGTGTTATGCACAAACACTATTATAAATAAGTCACGTTATGTAGTCCCGAGACTTTCGGTATATAAGTTCTGATGTAAATCATAATTATATCTTAAAACTGAATTGATTAAAAGTAACGTACTTAGCTGTAGTAATTGCAGTTTTGGGACACAGATAAGCTCTTTATCATTTTAGTCTCTCGGGTTCAGTATATTTGTTTCCAGTACAGAGTTTATGACCTATCAGTTTTAAATAAATAATTCATGCATTGTACTGAAAGTACCAGCCATGTTTAGATTATGATTGCGACGTTGGCTCTAAACATTAAAAGATACCGCACGGTTTAGTTGGATGTTAAAAATCTGTTTTATAATTTAAACCATTTACCTGTTTTGTTATTTTAATGCCTTATTCAAGGGGTGACCTTTTAAATTTACTTCTGACCCCAAAAGTAAGGACCAAGGTCTCTTCTTGTCCGCTTGTAGCAGGTTGGGTTAAAACTGTGTGAGTTGAGACATTTGGTAATTCTATGTTAAGATGATTCAATGATGCTTCTGCAGAGTTCTAATTGAATAAATAAAGGTTTGAGTTTGAGGTATTTTTGCCTCGTCGGGATCAGCTGTTGCTTCATTTTGTAAGTAACATCTAAATGCGTAATTGAAAGTCGTTACTGGCGCTTTCGCAGATTTACGCTAAAGATAGTGGAAATTGTAGTAACTTTAACTTTTCAAAAAGGTTAACTAAGGTACGCTTGAACCAATCTCATAAGTTCTAATACTTTTAATCATTATGATTAACTTTTTGGTTCTTATTTGATTAACTTTTCATCTGGGATTGTTAATATATTATATAAAATAAAAATTTGTGTGATTTATTAGTAGGTATACTATCTGCACACCTTACTCTTTCAAATAAAGAAATAAGTAATTACTTATGTATTCAAATTCACATTGGCGTCACATTGTACACCAGGTGGGTAACAAACAGGTCTCAATGAAGTAAGCTTCAAATTACGGTCAAGTGTTTAATAGCTGTGTTTTACCTGAAAATAAAACACATATTAAATACTTACCTATATTTGAAGCTTACACTTAACGTCCACCTGTTGTGGATTTCGACTCAATGAAAAAACATCCAGCGCCCGCACATTATCGTGCGCCCCGCCACCTGGTGGAGAGGTGTGCGAGAGAGATAGCATATATACAACGGAAAGAGAGGGCAAAATAGGCGGAAAAAGCTAGGTACCTTCTCAATGAAGTAAGCTTCAAATATAGGTAAGTATTTAATATGTGTTTTATTTTCAGGTAAAACACAGCTATTTTTACGTTTTATTTCACATAATTTAGAAAGTCAATTTCAAGTAAATTTCTTAATTCAATTTTTTGGCAAAACCTACATAACTGGAGTTACATAATGATAAAGATTTTATAATAAGTATTATTACACAAAAACAAAGCTATTTTACTTGATTATTGTTTTAAATAGCTTCAAAGCTATGAAATGATACTAGCAAAAATTAAAGCAACTGTTATGACACAAAATTCGAACTATTCGCAGAATTTATTCATGCTTAACTACATACATAATTATATACAAAACTTTCCTAGTATCCTTAACAAGTTGGTATACTTTTGTCTTATAGTCTCAGCAACAATATCTAGATATTATATACTTAAAAACATATTCATCATCTTTTGCAAGTACATACAATACACTTATTAAATCGCTATTATTAGCTTTTTTGACTCATTTTAAATTACAGACTCAATTATCGATCAATCAATAATCGATCAATCAATAATCGATAAATCAATAATCGATCAATCAATAATCGATCAATCGATCAATCAATAATCGATCGATCAATAATTGATCAATCGATATATCGATCGATCAATCAATCGATCAATCGATCGATCGATTGATAAATTATTGATTGATCGATTATTGATTGATTGATTTGATTGATCGATCGATATATCGATTGATCGATTGATTGATCGATCGATCGATCGATTATTGATTGATCGATTGATCGATTATTGATTGATCGATTATTGATTGATCGATTGATAGATTGATCGATCGATCGATTGATAGATTGATCGATCGATCGATTGATAAATTATTGATTGATCGATAATTGATTGATTGATTTGATTGATCAATCGATATATTGATTGATCGATTGATAGATTGATTGATCGATCGATCGATGGATCAATTGATCGATCGATATATCGATTGATCGATTGATCGATTGATAAATTATTGATTGATCGATTATTGATTGATTGATTTGATTGATCGATCGATATATCGATTGATCAATTATTGATTGATCGATTATTGATAGATCGATTATTGATTGATCGATCGATCGATTGATTGAATGATCAATTGATCGATTGATAGACTACACACAGATTTAATTCCAATTTTATAAACGTATCAAGGATCAGTGACAATACAATAATTTCATGACTTTAAGGTTGTTTCAGTATTTTGAACTATACAATTAATCTCCACTTATCCAGAGGTCATGCACTTAATACATGACACATGTATTAAGTGCATAACCTCTCCTCATACATGACATTACACGACATCTTAAGCATTATGTCACAAATTACAGCCACAGCTAATTCATCAGTAGGCTGTAGGCGGTTAGACGGATTTCGGGTTTCCTGATTAACACTCTATCATGGAATAAATAGTTCTCAATTTCCTTTAACTATCATATTATAAAAATAAATTCTTCAGCGACCAAAAAGAACGTGTTTGCAACATTTTTAATTTCTCCGTTATTATAATAAGGCGAGAGCCTGATAGATTTCTTACTCGATAAATGGGCATCACAGAAATATGTTTTTATTCGAATCAATAGTTTCTGAGATAAGTACAAAATACAAAAGAACCCCTTAGCTTTATAAAATTACTATAGATCACTATATTATATCTAAGCATTGTTAAACGTATGGTTGGTATTTATTTTATTTTATTTATTTTAAACACTTTATTGTGCTGCCAACATAACAAAAGTGGGTACAATAGAACTTAAACTAGTACAAACAACACAGAGGGCGGCCTTATTACTAACATGTAATCTCTTCCAGGCAACCAACAGATTGTGTGAAAAACAATATTACTACAGCGGAGGTAGGTAAAAAGTTAAACATAAATAGATGTTACTAAAAATACAGTCATAATATACACACTAAAATAAGATATAATATACCATACCAAAAGATATATACATATAATAATATAATTGGTAATGCAATAACTAAAACGTATTTAAAGTGCAGTTCTGCTGATGTGCAGAATTTATTGTAAAATATGCAATAAATATACACCGTCTCTCTATTTACATGATGTATGATTTTATTTCTGCTTCCTTTATCAAAATATTGTCGATACACGTCATATAACGTTATAGTGCAAGTGTTTTAGCTTTTTACGATTTTTTTAGGGATCGTAAATTCCGGAGTTTGAAAGGTAAATGATTTGGAATCACAAAGATATAAAAGACCCTACTGTTTATTTTTATAGATAGGTATGGCTTGTGAAAAATGAAATAAACTGATAGGTGTTAATAACATAAATATAACGAAAATAATCTATTTCATCTCATCCAAATTTAGATTTTTTGACATGTCGGTTTCTTCACGATGTTTTCCTTCACCGTTCGATTCCCTACACGCTCGCTCGGTCTCGAACCCCCGACTTATTTGAAGTTCAAAGTCCTCACCATTGAGCCACATTTATAACAAATAAAATAATATAAATATAAAAATAAATAAAAACTTTATTGACATAACTTTATTAACAAAAACTTAACTCGCGACACAACTAAGAAATATTCTCATAAAAAAAAAGCCAATAAAAACACACATAGGGCTGAAAAGAGACAACTTTGTTGAACATTTTGTATTCAGCCTCACACTGCTGACAGCTGACACGAAACCCAAAACTAATGTATGTAAAAACGTTAATTTATCTTTTGGTATTTTAATATTCTGGAAAAGTCTTCGAATGTTTTTTTGCTGCTTTGTACAAATTGCAAAATATTATGTTCGGTTATGGAATAATTATTGTAAAAAGCATTGTCTGCATTTGAATTCATACTGTAAATTTTTTAAACGCAAAAGTAACTCTGTCTGTAAGTCTGCCACTTTTTTACGCCACAATACTGAACCGATAAAGATGAAATTTGCTACAAAGACAGCTTGAAACCTGAGAAAGGACATAGCATAGTTTTTATTTCGGAAATCTAACGAGAACGGGAACTATGCGAGTGTTTACTTAGACTACGCAGTCGGAAAGCTTTTTTATATAGTACATCTTCTTGTAATTTTATTATTTCGTAATAATTAAATGCTTAATATTGTTACATAGACATAAAACACGACCAATACCGTAATCCGAAAGTAATGAATGAATGAATGAAAAATACTTTATTGTACACCTTATAGAATACATTTTACAAACTTAAAAATATAATATAACAATGTACAGTAGGCGGCCTTATCGCTGGCAGCGATCTCTACCAGGCAACCCAGAAAAGACGAGGAAAATAAATGAATCAATAACATGGTTGTGCAAAATAAATAAAAGTGCCAGAATAATAATTTTATAATATTTTATAATTTTATAAAGTAGTTGTATAAGAAGATTTAATTCATCGTGTTTTGTAATTTACCAAAAATTTTCATTACATTCTGAGGAAAGATCTTTATCCCCATTAACAAAATAACTCCAAGCGAATAAACTTCGTGGATCTTTATGTATTTTAATTATAAATAAATACCCGAAATAGACTATACTTCTTTGAATAAGAATTAATTCGTTTTTGCATGTATTAAACATAATATTTGAAAGAAAAAAAAATTCAGTAGGTATATTATATTTAGTTACCAAGAGTGTTTTTAGACTTCGATTTGTATAACACATAAAATCATAATTATGAAAAAAAAATGTAATAATCCATAATGCGTTATCATATTCTGTACAAAATATTATAAACTAGCTGTGCTCCGCGGTTTCACCCGCAGTGCTCCGCTCCTGTTGGTCTTAGTGAGATGATATATTATACCTAACACCGAAAGAATTTTTCAAATCGGACCAGTAGTTCCCGAGATTAGCGCTTTCAAACAAACAAACTCTTCAGCTTTATAATATTAGTATAGATTAAGGATATGAATAATCTTAGTTTGTCACTCGCACAAAATTGAAATTCAAAATACGTGACGAATCGAATCAAATCACGCTGGAATTAAAAAGCCGAAGATCAAACGTCGTATTCGTATTCAAATCGCTTTTAGAATGTTCCAATCTGATATCATTACGTACACGAACATCGGTGACAATAAAGAAGCGGGAAATGGTAGAAAACTTGATTCGACTCTACTGGGAAGTGTATGCTTATATCTTTAAAACTATGCAACTGATTTTGATGATGTTTTTTTTAATAGAAAGAGTGGTTTTTGTAAAAATAATTTGTTAAAATCCACGCAGAAAGAAAGTACCTATTATAGAATAAACTGATTAGTTTAGTTATAATAAAAGTGAAGTCTCATGTCCCCTAGTAGGGTAAGGGGCAGATGCATTATACATCTGTTTCACTGATCGATTTTCTTTAGGGACAAGTAAGTCTTTTCAATCAGCCTTCTGTGTCCTACCAGACCGAGACATTTTTTTTCTTCGTTTCCACCGGGAATCGAACTCAGGACCCCTCGGTGCTACGCTCACGCGTCAACCACTGTACCAAAATATATACATTTTGTGCACAGAACAGCATTTTTGTATAAGCCTTGACATTTCCCTTTTAATTTCATTTGCATATGCAACCAAGCGAACTATGAGTTGCTATTTCGTAAATATTTTAAAATTTATACATTTATTATGATTTAGGCTACTAGCTTATGCACGCGGCTAGCATGCATTCGTTCGTGTACATTCCAAATTAACAAATATTTTTAATTCCCCTAGTTCACTAACATCGAGTTTTGTTTACTTGAAAAAAAGTATGATATCTCTGTTCTAAATTTCATTAAAATTAGTATCGCCTTTTGGAATGTACGCTTAAACTGGCGGTCAGACACAGCTAATTTAGTTTTTATATCGGTCTATATTTATAAACAGTTAAATTGTTTCAAATTAAAACAATAATAAAATTAACCAACTAAAGGTGCTTTGAAATAACAGTCAGAAAAATACAAGACAATTGAGATCCTCATATATATAAATTGACTCCTAAGCAGATATCCATATTATGACTGGCATCAAAAGTGTAGATGTTGTAGACAAGTTGTAGAAGTTGACATGTTTCTACATTATATTTTTGGTTTTATGGCATTCAAATGCTTTATAAATATAAATTTATCACGAGTCACGAGTGGCTGAGTTGGTTAGGCATCCGCCCCGGAATGGCGCGAAGGATGCGGGTTCGAGTCCCGCCTCGTGATCGAATTTTTTCTATTCTTTATAAATTTATATTTATAAAGCATTTGAATGCCATAAAACCAAAAATATAATTTCAACAACAAAGGTCGTGTTCCATCGTTACAATATTGTATTCACTTAAAAGTGCTTCATATTGGTTGAAATGGTTGTTAATCATCTCAATAGATGGCGCGCGGTGTGTCCCTTCAGACACATAAAACTGAAAGAATAGAATAAATTCGATTGCTCTGGCGGGTCACGAGTGGCTGAGTTGGTTAGGCATCCGCCCCAGAATGGCGCGAAGGATGCGGGTTCGAGTCCCGCCTCGTGATCGAATTTTTTCTATTCTTTATAAATTTATATGTTTCTACATGACAAAAGATTCTGGCATTTAAAGGCATAACAAATGTTCACACTTCACACGAAGGCACAATTTGCTCAAAAACTTTATTTCACTTTTATCGACTTTACTGTAAAAGAATACCCTGGTAGTGATCCAGAAACATTCAAAATAAAAGACGATTTGCAATTATCCCCAAGCGAACTTATCGTTACATGATTTTCCACTTTATTCCCTTATGATACAGTTCAAAATTATTAACAACCTCACCGAGAATAAGCTGAAACTTATGCATAATAACAATGTTTCGCTTTTAAAGTTTTGGTTTTTAAGAATTGAAGACTTCTTCTTGAGCACGCTAATCTCAAGAAGTACTGGTCCGATTTGAGAATATTTTTCCGTGTTAGATAGTCCAAATATTCAGGAAAGCTATAGGCTATACATGTAATATGTATAAGCACGCTATGACCAATACAAGGGGAAAACCGTGGGTCACAGCTAGCATTATATAATTCACAAAGCACGGCATATAAAGCTCTACGACGGCACAATTACGCGTGAGTAATTATAAATGCCTTAAATTAGCAAAATGTGTCACTAAAACATTCCTAACGAGCTCCAAATGTTAGAGTTGTGAATAAAGAGCGAAGAATGTAATGTTGAATGAAGATTTAACGGCTCTTTGTGCAAAATTGCACCCAGTAATTAGTCGGACGTAGCGTAGGTAATGCAGAATTAAATAAACTTACCGCGCTTTTACTCAGCTGCGACAGGAGCGTTATGTTTTTGAGTTTATAAGAAACTAGCTGCGCTTCGCGGTTTCACCCGCGTGGCTGCGCTTCTGTTGGTCTTAGCGTGATGAAATAGCCTACTATAGCCTTCCTTGATAAATTTGCTATTCAACACCGAAATAATATTTCAAATCGGACAAGTAGTTCCCGAGATTAGCGCGTTTAAACAAACAAACAAACAAACTCTTCAGCTTTATAATATTAGTATAGATATAATATCTACAACTAATTAATAAGAAATATGTCTACAATAATTAATTTGGTACTTCTTATCGTTTAATGTGATAGTCGTGTGAATTGATTCGCCTTGGCCCATGTCGTTGGGTACATAAAAAATACAAAAAACAGGATTTTGGCGCCAAAAAGTCGCCAAAATGTTTTCAAAATACATCGAGTGTAACTCAATAATTTTTAACGGTTATTATGTATCAATGAAATTGACCAGTCAGTTATTGTTTAGATAATAATTTAATTTAGGGCAAAGTTTTGACATACAAACTTAATTCTTACAAATTAATTATAATTTGTTTAGTTTATTTGAATCGTAACAGCTAGTTCAAGGTGAGTCGGAACTGAGCGCGGTGATACTGCGTAATGCTACACTAAGTTGGACTGAGGAGGACTGTAAAGCTGACAAAGATCAAAACACTTCTAAAACTTATGCGGGGATGGGATGGCTTATTCAAATGTTTAACCAAGGACCGTTCCTAAAAAAGCTGAAGAATAAAGCCTTTGAACCTTATGAATTGGTCTCGGTATTCCTTCAGGTTGTACTGTTAATGCGGACTTGTAGCCGTTAGAGTCAGCGAAATAAGTCACTATGTAGGTGTCACCATCAGGTGCTACCCATGAGTAGTAACCCATGACAGCGATTGCCTCGTCTTCGCGACCTTCGTTGATGAGGCTACCTTGCTGTTCGTGTTTTGATCCATCCGATTGCTCAAACCTATAAGAAAAATTAATGCATGCAAATAAAAATTATTTCACGCTCTACATTCTTCAAAATTGAATTAATAGGAGTTTTAGATTAGAATAAAATCCATACTAATATTATAAATGCGAAAGTAACTCTGTCTGTTACTCAATCACGCCTAAACTACTGAACCAATTTTCATGAAATTTGGTATGGAGATATTTTGATACCCGAGAAAGGACATAGGCTACTTTTTATCCCGGTAAAAAGACGCAATCCCTTAAATCCCACGGGAACGGGAACTATGCGGGTTTTTCTTTGACTGCGCGGGCGAAGCCTTGGGCGGAAACCTAGTAATTCATATAAACACAATAATATGTTAACACCAATTTATGTGTGAAATACTATAATATGTATTAAGCGCGTCACACACGGTGAAGATACTATAATATTTTACTAAGAGCCCTGTAGAACCGCCATCCTGTTACAAATGACCCACAAAATTTCGGTCAGTTGTAACAGGATGGCGGTTCTACAGGGGTCTTATTACGCAATGACACCGGCTACCTTAAGATACTGTAATATAAAATAATTTGGAAAATCCAAAAGTGCACGCCTCATAATTTTTTTTTAATAAATATTTATTAATTATTATTTTTGTTTATTTAATAACAATTAAACCACATCGAATCAGACCCTGAAAAATGAAAGGGTTCTATTCCTGAGCATACTCAAGCGTAAGAGAAAAAAAAAGACTCGATTAGTAAAGTATTTCGGTCGCTATCGTGTTAACAAGAAAAAGGATCCGCACATACAGACACACGGACGTCCAAGACAGAACTTTTTTAAACTGTTTTTTAACTAGTTTAAATAACAAAAATGACATCAAAAATATCATGAACGTTAAAAATAGTGTTTTTTCTTAATATGTGTGTGTATGTATTATCTTACAAGTGCAATGTATGATACATAAAGACATTTTAAGTTTGAAAAATCAGATGTTTTGCGCGAAGTGACAGTAGTACCCACCTCAACGCTTCGCTTATGAGGCGTGCAATATTACAGTATCTTAAGATAAAATATTATAGCATCTTCACCGTGTGTGACGCGCTTTATACTATTAAGTATATTATAATTGTTGTACGAACATTACGTTTAATGAAATTACATCACTTACGCATAACGGTATTTGCCAACACCAATGTTGTCATTGTAGTATCGCAGAACCTGCACATCGTTTGACGGCACCGCCGCCCCAGACACGGCTGCAACCGCGATGCACAATACCATAAGCTGCAACGAGAAACACATACTTAATGTATCTCTAAAAAAATATTATTTTAGTTGAACAATTAAAATATTTTTTATGAACCAGTTTCATCTTGGATGATCTTTCTTCGTCGACCATTCCAGACTGACGTATTGGCTTGAGTCACAGCTTTTATATTGCAACAGATGATTTTATTATTATCAGACTAGATTGGACTTATTATGGACAAAAATATCTGACATTTATATACTCACATGTATTATGGCGGCTCCACATTCATGCAGTGAAACTCCGTGAACAAGCGTGACGAGATTGTGGTCGGTTATCGCGAAATTCGTGGCTTTGTACTAGTTAGTACCTTTAGTGTATCTATGAAATAGATTTTTTTTTTTGTGGTGTCTCTCAATGTTAGCCAGAAGGGCTTCTACATTTTAACGCGGACGCGGGGGTGAACATGCACAAGGGCGTCCCCCCTTGACGGGGACCACGAACCTCGGCTTAAGTGGAGGAGGCCAGAAGAGCCCTAATCGGACGGGATGAAATAGATATAATATACATTGTCTCACGTACACGTGGTCATTAGTCTGTAGTTGTCAGTCGACGGCCGGACTGAATAGAACGAGCGCATTATTGAGTGTAGGAGTGAGCCAGTGCCATTTTACCTAAGTACATAACTGTTAGGGAACTACAGTACCCATAGAAACATAGCGGTTTTAGCAGCAGTATTTAGGTACGCCCAGTTCGCGGCGAGTCTCTCGAACGAATGCGAACATCTCATACGGATATAACTTGTGCCCTGAGTTCGCAGCGTGAATTCGTATGTGAATTCACGGCACTAATCTGGAGGCGCCATTACACATACATAGTATTGGTTGGCGGCAAAGGTGAACCGCTTGACTTTTTATTCGAATTTTTATTATAAGATATCCGAAGACGACTTATAATATTTTTGGCTGCTTATAACGCTGGTGTGGTTTACATTTTTTTTATTATATCAGTAGAAATGCATTATTTCAAGTTTATAACACATGTTATTAACTACATACATTTTATTGACATTGAAGAACCCCTGTATTCGTTACTAACTCACTGATGATCAACAAAATGCACAGGTTACTTCCTAAAGTCTTAGCAATACGACACAAATACACATAGACACACGGATATATCGTTACTTGGTTGATAATTACATGTAGGTGCATGGATGCTTTTAAGTTGAACACATATTATGTCACGTGTAAAATCTTCTAAATTATAAATATAATTTTAATGGAAACAACCGGAGGGCACTAGCTTACAAATAAAATAAAACCGGCCAGGTGCGAGTTGAACCAAGGGTTCCTTAAACGTGTTTTTTTTTTGTTATTTGTTGTAACAGTAATTTTCACAATTTTACCTTTATCTGTGCTATTAGATGTTATTTTTTACCAAATTTCAAGATTCTGTGTTCCCTGTAGGTTTTAATGTAATTTTGATTGCGTTGGCTTATGAGTTTGATTTTTTCACAGATTTTTTTCGCAAATCGGATAGGTATCTACTGTTGCACATGCTTACATGACTGCCTTAATCTTCTTCATTCCAGGGTGCTAAATATCCACTAAAGGGAATACTGCTACGTATATACTACCCAGCTACAGCCCTTACGGACACCACTTTTTTTTAAGTGGGGAAATCTTGCATAGATACCCACGGCCTTCGGAGAAGGGCACATGGGTTATATCGGATTCCTATCGACCAAAATCATAAATACGCTCTCCGAGTTCTTGAACAGTCCCATTCTTAGGTATTGGTTGTGTGTTCATTTAGGTAAGAACCGTAAATAGTTCAATTGTTTTTTATACTGATAAATAAGTTAAAGTTAAATGTTGTAAAGTTAGATGTCCCAAATATTATATGCCAAATTGTAAATGTATGTGTAATTATATTATGTATGGATATTGATATCTGAAATAAAGATTTATTTATTTATTTATTTAAAACCCCACTGTGTTCTGTCAAGCCGCATCAACGACGGGGCCACAAGCATTGTAGAATTCGTCCGTGACTACTATTTATTCATTGCTTTTTCACTTCAGAGTTGCAGTTTTAATAATTCTTCGCGGGAGATAATCCCGGGCACATTTCCATATTAATTGCATAGTGACACACATGTGGTTATAATAGTTAACTTTGAGACTATTACGCGTTGAAACGAAAATTTTAAAATTGAACGAAGGAAATAATTTTAGTCATTATTATTTTATACGATTGAAACTATCTTATTGAGACGATACACAAAAAAAAATCTACTGCTTGGCGGGCGGAGTCTAATAGCTCTGTGAATAGCTTGCTATCGCGAACGCGGGTGTGCGCGAAGTCATTCTTGCAAACTCGCCGCGCTGCCGCTGGCCGACTCGGGACAAACATGTATGGAGTCGTCATACAGTTATAATATTCTTATACATATATTTAATTGTTGATTTATTGGTTTTATTTTCTTGCTTATAAACAAATAATCTTCTTTTTAACAACTACTTAGACATTATTAATAATTATTATTTCGTAATGTTTACTTTATTACAAAATAATACAGGTTATAAATAATCTTTAAAATAACAAAAAATATTGTTACTCTGAAAAAATGAAATGGTACTCAATAACGCGGACTACTGAATGGATTTAGATAGAATTTGATGCTGACGTAGATATTACGTCATGCCCAGAAATGAAAGGTAATATTTCTGAAAGAAGTTATAAACCCTAATTCTTCTCAGTCAAAGTCAAGAGTGGAAGATATCACTAATACAGTAAAACTGATGCGAAACTTTGGATGTTAATTTGTATATTTTTTGTTAGTTGTTACTTAATCACGTCAAGACTACATTACCAATTTTGATAAAATATAGCTAATTGCCTGGATTTACACATAGGATACTTTTTATCCGAACTGAACACTTCTGTGGGATAAGACAGGATTCACGATATAATCTAATTCCACGCGGGCAAAGCCGCGGTCGGAATGATATTTTTTTAAATAAAAAAAATTAAAAAAAAAAACACAAAATATATTGACGCATGTATTTATTTTTTGCACTCTATTATAATTGTAATTATTCATTACAAATAATCAAAATAAAATAGCCAGAACAAAGTTAGGCCCTGGTAGGGTAGGTAGGCAGGTACAGCAATGTGAGACGAACACTGGCTTATTTATACCAATAATAATGTATTATAAACATTAAATTAAGTTTACTTTCTAACAACAAAAATACATAATATTAGCTAATGTGAAAGCGAATCAACCAATCATCCCACAAAAATGAAATGTGCACACAAATATTCATCCAAATCGGTTCATGTCATTAGGAGGAGTGACTGCAGCGCCATCTTCCGGGCCCAATTGTGTTTCCAGATCACCCAGGAACTCAATTTAATATACTTACACAAAATTTTTCGAAATGAAAACTCACATTACTATGTAAATATGAATATAAACCTGTTTTATTACTAAGCAATTTCCCGCACAGGTGTAGTAAGTATAAATGAAATAAATATCAACATCAAATTCTTTATACAACATACTTATCTACCACCTTCTAAGAAATGTAATTCTTGAAATTATTTCGTATTTTTTTTAAATATAATACTACTCCAATGAGCTCCTGTTCCATATTATGTCCGCCATACTTCCACTAAGTTCACCATGATTTTTTATTTCTTTGCACTTTGTTGCTTTTTGCTAAAAATGGAATCAAGCGATAAAACCAGTAGAGCTTTGATAACATACATTTTTGACTGAATAAAGGTACTTACGAAGGAGTGGATTCACATTGTGAACAATCAGTGGGTTTATTTTCCTTCTGGATTCCGGATTTCTGAACAGATTATTTATGCTATAAATGAAAAAATCTTACACATTCGTTATGTACTTAAAATAGGGGTACATATCAAACATCGTCTATAATACAATTATCATCAAATTTAAAATAAAACCAACTTACTTCATTAATTTGTTCCAATTGTAAGCATTCTTTTTACTCCAACCTTTATGTTTCTTCTTCTTATTTTCTTTATTGTCCCCATTTGTCTCATTTTGTCTTATCGTTATGTCACCCTTTTTTACGATTGCGCGAGCGACACAAGTTCCCCGTGTGACGGCCGTAGCGGGAATGACTCGTGCAGCGATCGGGGTGGGAAGGTACAGGGCGGCTCTCGCTATATTGGCTGGTCGCGCGCTAATTTCAAGTATTTCTTGTTTATTTCAAAACCATCGCATATTTCAAATTCTAACACGGTAGACGTATAGGTTGTATATTTTATAGTTAATATCCAAAAAGTCGTAACTTTACGTTTGTTATTTTGAAGATGCCAGAGATTAAAAAAAAATAACAATGATAACTTTGTATTTTTTTTCTATCGAGAAAATATCATGGAATCATGTTTCTAAAACGGTAGACGTATTGTGTTACTATTGAACTTTCTTGTCAAGAATTTTCATCACGACAACTTTAATAATATAAAAATTACGAAGGTTTGAAAAGGGCCGTAAATGTTAGAAAAATTAATTCATCACCTTAATACAAAATTGCTTAGTAAATAGAGAGATGATAATACATACTTTTTACATAATATTGATTTAAATCACCACAGTCTTTTATCATTTAAGTATATTTATCTTTCAATCAGATAGTGTTACCGATTAACATAAATGAGTGCTAATGGAAACAAAATGGAAGCTTCTAGAAGATTGGTTTAATGTTTCATAGTTTACTCTGTGACGGGTTTCATTGAAGTTGAAGGGAAAAGTAATTTCTTAAGTATTAGTTTTATAGCATTTAAATCCTACTGATATTATAAATGCGACAGTTTGTATGTTTGTTTGTTACTCTTCACGCAAGAACTGCTAAACCGATTTTCATGAAACTTTTCACACACTTAGAGGGTACCTTGAAATAACACATAGGATAGTTTATATCAGAGTATTTTAATTAACGTATAATATTCGCATATTTTTAAAGATAAAAACAACAATTTATCGTTTATTAAAAAAATAGAGCGCTGGTTTTTACTAAAAACGCTTTTTACATTCTGCCTTTGATATTCGATATAATATAATTTACCAGATATTACATTATTTGCATTGCAAACTGAATAACTTGACAAACGAAACAATCTTATATATAAAAATGAATCGCAAAATGTGTTGGTAAGCGCATAACTCGAGAACGGCTGAACCGATTTCGATAATTCTTTTTTTATTATATTCCTTGAAGTACGAGGATGGTTCTTATGTAGAGAAAACGTAAACATGTACCACGGGCGAAGCCGGGGCGGACCGCTAGTACTGAATATTAATACATATTTTGATTGCGTGTCCTAGTATACATTAAGTGCATAATATCATCACTATAAATAAAATTATGCCTGTACATAATTCAGAGTACATGAGTTCATATTTTCATACTTTAAATAAAAAAAATATTAAAATATAGTCTCTGTCACTTCCTAATAATGAAGCTTTCGTAAAAAATAGGCCCAGAACTTTAAAACAAACACAGAAAATCCTCTTTATAATATCAGTTTTATCAATTATACAGAAATCGCAAATAAAATATTATAAACATTAAGTTTGTTACTTCATTTCGCAAGGAAACTAAGCAGAAACTTTCTTAACTTTTTGCTAATTATCCAGCTAACTCGAAGCCTGTATTTAAAAGTACTTTAGTTTATATTTTACCGGAAGAATTAAGAGTACAATTTAAACGTGGCTTTGATTCTGTGTACCTTTTTCATTATAGAAAACTGCGCACCTAAACTTTTAGATTGCTAGACGATAGCTGACTTTAGCTGTGCCCCGCGATTTTACCCGCATTGCTCCGCTCCTTTTGGTCTTACCGTGATGATATATCTATACTAATATTATAAAGAGGAAAGGTTTGTAATTATGTATGGTTGTATGTATGTATGGTTTTCACGCATAAACTACTGGACCGATTTCAAAAATTCTTTCACCATTAGAAAGCTGCATCTTCACTGAGGAACATAGGCTATATTGCATTTTCAAAAAAAAAATACAGATCCTTACCAAAAATGTAATAATGTAACCCAAGGTGTAAAAAATGGTTCCTTAATAAAAATTCTGTCATCGCGTGCGCTGCGGAATCTATTCCTTCAAGTACGAGGATGGTTCTTATGTAAAAAAACGTAAACATACGTACCACGAGCTGGACCGATTTTGATGAAATTTGGCACAGATAATCTTTAGACCCTGAGAAAGAACATAGGCTACCTTTTATTGTGAAATTCGTACCACGGGCGAAGCCGGGGCGGACCGCTAGTAATTTATAAGTTTAAGCGTGTTTTCTTTAGTGTATTAAATTAATTATACTATCTAGTTATATAGCTTCTACTGCTCTAACAAACGGTAGATTTCCGCTAAATAGAGATGTTTCCAAAACGTTGAGTTGTTATAACTCACTTAAAAGTTCTCGTTGAAAACGAATCAGTCATTCGCTAATGGACATTGCTCACTAATTTACATATTTCATTTATATTCAAATTATTGTTTTGGTAAATCGATCTATTGATGTTTTATGACTCACCCGTTTAACATAATAGATACGGAGTAGAGAAGACAGTAATTATGTACAAAATTGTCTTTTCACTCCTAGGTTTCCGCCAGCGGCTTCGCCCGCGTAGACAAAGAAAAACCATCATTATTCCCGATTTCCGAGATAAAACCTATGTCCTCCCTTCAATAAATAATATTTTTTTGTCATCTTATCGCTATGACTTTCAACACACCTATTAAAATATACAAACAGACAAACATACAAATTTCTACAATGATCGTCTGTGTTCTATTGTAATAATAAAAGCTCAATATTTTATCAGTTTACACACAGATTAACACTAAAGCGTATATTAGTTACTAGTTGCTCCGCGCGGTTTCATCCCCGTGGCTCCACTCCTGTTGGCCGTATCGTGATGATATTATAGCCTTCCTGGATAAATGGGCTATCTAACACCGAAATAATTTTTAAATCGTACCAGTAGTTCCCGAGATTAGCGCGTTCAAACAAACAAACTCTTCAGCTTTATAATATTAGTATAGATTTTATAGATTTAAACATACTTGATGAAGTTTGTAAAATATTGCAAAGAAAAATAAATAGCGTTCTGGATTTTTCTCGAACCCACAACGTAATAACAGGGGATTAAGCTGAATCGTGGGCTTGCAGTTTTGATTTGCGAGAGTTTATTCTTAGTTATTACTTGTTTGTTGAATTGAAACGCGACTTCTGCAAGTTTTGAGTGCTAAATTGTGTATATGGGATTTTGTGTCACCTCAGATGTATAGTGGAAAAGCTTGCTATGAATGTCATCACTACATAGTATAAAACAAAGTCGCTTTCTCTGTCCCTATGTCCCTATGTACCTATGCTTAAATCTTTAAAACTACGCAACGGATTTTGATGCGGTTTTCTTTAAAAGATAGAGTGATGCAAGAGGAAGGTTTTAGTATATAACTTATTATGTTAAAGACAAAGCCGGCGAAGCCGTGGGCGGAAAGCTAGTGTGTTATTATCACAGGATGTACCTCTAGTGAAATGAATAGATAGTAATTGGAGAACAAGACTAACATACAAACGTACAGATGAAGCTCATAAGGAAAGGGTTTATAAGGATTGCTCCATCTCTCTCTTACGTTATTCTTCCTACCAGAACAACTCATTTAATAAAAAAAACTTCTAACATACTTATTAATATTATAGAGCTGAAGAGTTTGTTGTTTGTTGGTTTGAACGCGCTAATCTCAGGAACTACGGGTCTTATTTCAAAAATTATTTCGGTGTTAGGTAGCCTATTAATCAAAGAAGGCTATAGGCTATACAGCATCACGCTTAGACCAACAGGAGCGGAGCAATACGGGTAAAACCGCGGGGCACAATACAAAATAATTATTCTACACCATAATATTAATATGTAAAACGTTAAACATTATACGAGATTTTACATCCACACGAACTATGAAGTTTTGTTGACGTTCAAAATTTGCTGCATGCGTTTATTTTAAGGCTTAAAGTTTGCATAATTAAGCCTTTATGGTCCGGGAGCCAGCAGCAGATTTTATGACCAAGTTCCTCTCAAGCGGTAATTAGTAAAATGCATCAAAGTATAGTATTATGAAGCCTCGTGAACGTCAGCTGGAGCTCGGTTGGGGGGAAGAGCGGTTGTAGCCTCCCGTATCAGCTGACGGTTTTTCCACCAAGATACAGCCAGCTGACATATATATTTATCCACAGTTACATATAAGCTATCATCAGGTAAATTTTTGTTTGAGAGGAAATAACGGAAAATAAATTTTTCTTTAAATTTAACTTTCATGTTCGAGACACCAGCTGACGTATAATACACCATGTTGTAACCAGCTGACTATTTTTTTTCGTTGAGATATTGGGTTAGCTACAATTTGACAAATTTTTAGCTGAGAGGAAATGAATGAATGAATGTATTTTTTTTCCTATGTGCGTGGGAGGCTACAACCGCTCACCCCCCCAACCGAGCGCCAGCTGACGTTCACGAGGCTTTATAATACTATACTCTCATGCGTCTGACGAATTATCTCTTGAGAGGAAATAATGAACCAAATTTGCACCTGGCTCCCTAACCATTACACTGTCGAAATAATTATAATTCGAGCGTAGTTAGCTACGACATTATTCGCGCTAAGATGCGGGACTAATTCGTTAAGATTTTAACCAAATGAACTAAAGTTGGGACTTGCGAGGTAATATTAGTAGTAACTTCTTAAATTGAGTGTTTCTAGTTGGAATACAGCTTATAATACGTACGTAATGTTCATTTACAAAACATAATATAATGAATTTTCAAGATTTTATAGTGTGTTTTAAGGTATTTCTGTTATTTGTACTGTGTTTAGTTTGAAACATCAATTACATTTACTATTATCTATAATGTTAAATTTTGTGTACACCGAAGCGTACATTAAAAATAATAGCCATTTCATCTAGGAACAATACAGCTTTTATTAAAAAAATCGTTTATTAGTTTACAGTTTCGTACCTAATCTGTTCATTAGTTTTTTTTTTATTTATGACACTTTATTGTACAATAGCAGTAATAAAAAAACATATATAATTTAACATCAAGAACATGAATATGGTAAGTGCACAATAGGCGGCCTTATTGCTTAAAGCGATCTCTTCCAAGCAACCATAAAAATAAAGGACATGTATGATGCTGGTTAAACGCGAAGGCGCAATCATAAAGAGCTAGAGCTAGACAGTTCTACAGCTTCTACGATACTCATGATATTTTGTGTACATAGCGGGTAGGTCTGAGAATCGGACAACATCTATTTTTATACCATAGCTTCATAAAACTTATACTATACTAGTATAGATAAAAGTTTAGTTAGTTTAGTTAAACTATAGAATTTACATAGAGTTTATCAGAATAGAGCAGGCGCCAGTAAGCCTTCCTTAAAGCGATTAGCGGGAACGTCTATTCCCTTAGTATTGCTTTGGTTGTGTTAATGCTTGTGATTGCTTTATGTTTATTCAAGTAATAATTATAAGAAAATGTGGATACAACACAAAATGTACCAACTAAATAAAATTAAAAGAAAATACGTGTGGCAGTTGGCACTCGAAGACTGCCGCGGTAAAGCTATTGCATAGCATCGCATCGCTGTGCCGGTTGGAGTGGGGGGTGTTAGGTTTTTTCGTTACGGAATTTTTACATTCGGTCACTGCGCTCAAAGTCTGAGATAATGCTATGCAATAGCTTAATAATTTTATTCTCTTGTGTTTGATTTTACGCGAGCGTTATACATAAAGAAATTATAGACCTCCCCAATTAAAAATATAAGGAATAAATTGTTGTAGTATTCCGCTTAACCTAGACTAAAAAATATAATATTTTATACCTACTATGGGGCAAAGACCTATATTATTAGTAAGAAGCATACTTTATGATAAACAGATAACTATTTTTGAATAAGTCTAATAGTTTTAAGTCAAAACGTAACAAACAAACAGAAAATTACGTTTTTATTTACTTTAGATAAAATCATGTAAGTATACACCAAGACTTTCTTGAATAAAAACAATTTTCAAAATCAAGGTGACTCCATTTTAAATTCATTTGGACATTTTTAATTCAAACAAAAGTTTTCCAATTAACCCTTAAATTGATTTCGTCCGTTTTAAAGGACATAGTATTTATACACATGCTGGCTCTGTTACAGTAGACCTAGGCATTGCCAATTGGTATATTAGGAAGGTACTAGCTATGTCCTTCGCGTACATGCAGGTTTCGTTAGCGAAGCGAAGTACAGTCGCGAATGGTGACCATTTGAAATTTGCAAAAAACGGATCTTTTGATTGTCCTGATAAAATTGGTTATAACTGTAAGTATTTTGGCTATTTTGCTTATAATGTTATATTATTAGTCAGAATACGATTGTAAGTATAGTATTTTGACATAATTTTTACATATTTTACAATATTTGTATTAAAAATCTTAGTTTGTTTATGATGTCCCATAAAACGGACGTTGACAACTTGGAGTATACACTAGGGTATTCTTCACATGTCCTATGTAACGGACGTTGCCAATCAGGCCCTCCATTTTCAACGTCATCATTTTGATATATTTTTCTTTATTTTTATTATATTTAACAGGAGCATGACTTGGCACTCAATAAAAAATTCCCTCACTACCTCTGACGGAAGCTGAAGAGTCTGGCGTTGAGTTGAGATGACGATTTCGAAGGAAATGTAGACCTACGGGAGTGATTTCACTATGATAACAGTCAATCATTTACTCCCAGCACCATACCTCCGGAATTATACGACATATTGATTTGAGTCACAATGAAGATCCAAAAAGTCAGAATTTTTACCATCAACAAAATATTATTGCTGCAGAATTACAGCCCTTACATGCGGTGCGAGATGAATCTTCCCTACTTCTCAGTAGTTCTTCAGCCACAGTATCATGTTACTTACCAGAAATACCACCTAATATTTGAAAATTTAAATAATAATACCTTACAAATTAAAAAACTGGCAGCAAATGGATATATATGCCAAAGAATCCAAAAAAAAGCGATTTAAATTTCCTGTTTGTTTTGGTACTTCAGGCATGGTATACGACTTCTTTGCATACGATAAAGCAAACACATTACAATCTGTACAATTTAGTGAATGGGAAGAGGACTTTCTTGGTGTATAAGAATAAGTTCTCAGGCTATGTAATACTATTTCTATCCCAATTCTTAGCCAATTCTTATGCTGTGACTTTTGATAGTGTCGTTTTTTAAATCCATTATATTTAACGATATCGTTAAAGTTTTAACCAATATTTTAAGACAGATGTTTGAAAAGCTTATACTTGATCGTCCATAATTATAATTTGATAATAATTTTGAATTACAGAGTTGAAAATGTGCATTTTATATATGTACCACGGTTGCAGGAATAATGTGCAATGTCCGTTATATGTGACGGTTCGAACATGTACATATAATTGGCAATGTCCGTTTTATGTGACATAGTGAAAACAATAGAAAAAATTTAAATTTTTAAATTTTTTTTTCATTTTCCTCTTTTCTATCCTAATTCCAACACATCCTCCAAATTTGGACATTATACACCCAAGTTATCTAGGGGTGACAATTTAAGGGTTAAACAGATTCTGTTGAAGTTTCTTCGCCAGCATTGTTTCATGTAATTGGGAGGAGATATTATCTCGATAACGGTTAAGTTCATTAACCCAACAGTAATGTCTTTGAAGCATTTTCTAATTAAATTCTAATGTTTAGCTCGTTGTTTGTAACACTGAAACACCAACATTTATTTTTTGTGGTTAAAGCAGAAGGATTAGATAAAATTAATATAATATCCCTTTTCTTCGTTTGCATAAAATTTTAAAATACATTAAAATGTTACACATAAACAATATTATAGGTAACTAGCTGTGCCGCGCGGTTTCACCCGCGTGGTCCACTCCTGTCTTAGCGTGATGATATATAGCCTTCCTTGATAAATGGGCTATCTAAAACTGAAATAATTTTTCAAATCGGACCAGTAGTTTCCGAGATTAGCGCGTTCAAACAAACATACTCTTCAGCTTTATAATATGTATTAATTAGTATCTATAGATTAAAGAAATATTTTTAACAACAAAATGTAACCGATTTTATATTACTGTCAGAACAAAATTAAATTTAAACGGGAACACACCAGCTATTAAATAAAAAAGAATTATCAAAATCTGTTCACCCAGTCGAAAGTTCTGAGGTACCAAAAAGGTAATTTTTATGTAGATTTCTTGAGGAAAAGTCACTATTTGATGAAGAAGATTTTAATTTCTATCTACCTATTCTTTTTATATTTATCATAATAACTGAAATAAATACCCGTATTTGAATGTAACAAACAATTTTATTTCAAAGAACTGTGCCTGAGTTTTATTCACTTAATTTCCTACTTACATCTAAAATATGATTTATATACCTTTGAAATTATGAGATAAAAGTATTTAAATTATTTCCCGAGTGAAATTTTATTCATTCTCCCTTTAAATGTTCTTTGTTACCGTAATTTAGAATGTCAAGGGCCGTATAATTTGAAGTAGCATGAATTGATGATACTTCCTTTAATTTGTCGTAGTTTTGGGAGTTTTTTAAAATAAAATTTAATGTATTTAGTAACTATCATAATATTTATTAATCTACAGCTGAATTAATTAATTTTAAAAATATTTTTTTTCTGAAAATTATAAGTGCTAGATATTTTTATCAGAATGGTTTTCAATTTAATCCAGATAATATTATTTTTATATTTCTTTTGAGCAAAAGTTACTATAATATTATAGTACTTAACTTTTATTAACAAGGTCTTTTTTTAAATTAAAATTAAATTAATTAATTGATCCATAATTTTTATACCTATAAGTTATCGTCTCATGAATCACAACCAAATCTATCTAACTAGTATATTTCTTAAACCCGGGTGGTTACAATGTTATCATAAAGCAGTATTTATTGCAGTGTGAAAGAATGACAGCGCTATATAGGTCGTATAGCGCCATCACTTTCCCCAACTGGAAATAATAATGCTTTATGACAGTATGGTCGTTGGGGCAGAAAGGTTCTCGAATGGAGACCACGTACTGGGCGACGAAGCGTGGGACGACCACCCACAAGATGGACAGACGACCTGGTCCGAGTGGCAGGGAACCGCTGGATGCAGGCCATCGGTGACCGGTCGTGGTGAAAAACCCTGAGGAGGCCTTTGTCCAGCAGTGGACGTCCCACGGCTGAAACGACGACGACGACGACGATGACAGTATGGAAAAAATACCCCCTTGAAAAGAATACCAAAGCAAAATTTCTCTGAAATAAAAGTAAATATTTCTGTTATGTAATTTAATAGTTTATTCTCACAACTTTCTCTTTGTTTTCCCCAGGGGCCAATAAAAGCTCTCATAGGTATGATATGAAATATTTTCTTGTAATATTGTTTCATAAATTGATAACAAGAAGTATAATATTTGTTTGTGCTTAATCAAAAGTACTGAAAACTAGAATTTAAGCATTTTTAAGAGGGAATATCAGGAGTGTAGAAAATTTAAATAGACTTAGGTATTCAAACATCACATCCTGAGTACTTGCAGTACTAATTCTGTCTGATTTCGTACAAAGATAGCTTGATACCTGAGAAAGGACATAAGGACTGCTCTGCTCCTGTTGGTCTTAGCGTGATGATAATAATAGCTTTAAGCCTTCCTCGATTAATGGGCTATCTAACACCGAAAGAATTTTTGTAATCGGACCAGCAGTTCCTGAGATTAGCGCGTTCAAATAAACAAAATCTTCAGCTTTATAATATTATAATAGATGTAACGCAATTGGGATATAGGTATTTAGCCAATATCACAAAAAATATTGATATAATAATAAATTTAATGTAAAGTTTTCTTTGTCTAATTAAAATGAGGAGTAAAAAGCGAAATTTAGGGTAGGTCAGTCGGTCAAGCTGTTAATTTAGTTCAAATCATCATTTCATCTGTTGAAAACATGCTCGTCTCTAAAACTAATAGAATTTTGAATTAACAAATAACTTATTATGTTTCTATAAACTAAAAAAAGACTTGTGGCACTCGGGGACTGCCGCGGTAAAGCTATTGCATAGCGTGCCTTCAAGCCACACCTCCGTGTCCGTCGGAGTGGGGAGCGTGAGGTTTTTTCGTTACGGAATTTCTCGATTCGGTTCCCGCGCTTAAGGCCCGCGTAGGTAAGGTAAGCTATGCAATAGTTTAAAAATAATACATAATTTTTATTACCTTTTTACTTTTAAATTTTGATGAAACCCATAATATTGTCAATTCTTCACGTGGTCATTGTACAATTAATATTGATAACCTTATATGTATAAACAAACACAATAAATGGGCCCAGGAATTATGTAGACGGTAATGGAATTGTAAAAACTGTAAGGCACTATATTATTATAATACTAGCTTTCCGCCCGCGGCTTCTCCCGCGTTTTCAAAGAAAAACCTGCATAGTTCCCGTTGCCGTGAGATTTTCGGATAAAACCTATCCTATGTGTTAATCCAAGTTACGCTCTACATGTATGCTAAATTTCATTGTAATCGGTTCAGTAGTATTTGCGTGAAAGAGTAACAAACACACACACACATCCTCACAAACTTTCGCATTTATAATATTAGTAGGATTAGTAGGAAGGATTAAAAATATAAAATAAATAGTACCGTCAAGCACAGCCTTCCTCCATTATATCAATACAACACGAACCTTATATTTACAATTTTGGATCCTCAATCTCAAAGCACGCCCCCATTTGAAGTCAATCCATACATACGACGATCATGTGAACCCAATTCTTCACATATCCCTTATCACAATCACGTAACGTATATATTCGCTTAGCAAAATTGTGTATACACTTTGAATTTCAGATGACTTTCAGAGGGTCAGTTTGGAGCGACGCCAATATTCAAGTGATTTTGCTCCCAGTTAATTCAGGGATAGTGTTTTTGAAGCTCCAAATTGTAATGCCATCTTGATAGCCGGGCTTTTCTTTTTATCTCCTCCCTTAGAATCATGTTTATTCGCTTAACGGTGTAATAAGATAAGTGGGGTGGTAAAAAGAGTTTTGGGAAAGCAGTGGATCGAATTAGAGGCGTCATTTTATTTGAAAGAGCTTGTATGCCAATATAATCTATATGCTAGAGATTTATAATCTACATGATACACTTAAAATCAAAGAAAATTTATAATTTTAACGTGCCATTCTTGTTTTAGAGAAATCGTGCAAATGTAGAAGACAGAATTACAGAGATTACAGTTACAGACGGAAGGTTGTGTGTTACCTTCACTTGTGGGTACGGTCAACATATTTAAAAACAAATTAGTAAAATTCTGAATTTTACATTGTAGTGACTTCCTCATCTACACGAATTTTACTTTTTCTTTCTTAGTTCTTACTTTTACTATCATCATAAGAATGACCTAAAGTAACTTTAAATATCTACTAAAATTATTACTTTAAATAAAACCTAGAACTATCTAGTTTCCTAAAACTAAAAGCACGTTCCTTTTAGAGATAGAAGGAAAATTGTACATGTGAGAGCTGATTATAAGACCGGCAATAATCAGTTCGTCGCTACCATCGAGCCGAATAAATTGCTCAAGATTGCGTTTGAAGCTATCGAGATTATTGGTTTGTAGGAAACGCTTTATTATTTCATTGCACTTTGACTGGAGACTATTTGAGAGATTGGCTTATGATGATGATTTTAATGATGGCCGTCATTATTATGAGAAAAATATAAGTATTCTTCTATTAAATACAGGTAAAGAATATTACTGCCCATTGCTCACAATTCGTAATCCATACTAATATTATAAATGCGAAAGTAACTCTCTCTGTCTGTCTGTTACTCAATCACGCCTTAACTACTGAACCAATTTGCATGAAATTTGGTATAGAGATATTTTGATACCCGAGAAAGGACATAGGATAGGTTTTATCCCGGAAATCCCACGGGAACGGGAACTATGCGGGTTTTTGTTTGAATGCGCGGGCGATGCCGCGGGTGGAAAGCTAGTAAGTAATATAATATAGGATGAATATTGACATCTTTTATTATCATAATTTCACGATACAAGATCGTTGATTTTATCTGTAGCATTAAAATGCCGGCATTACCGTTCGATTTACGTATTAGCTTTTTTACATTTGAAGTCGTGAAAATGTTAACCGGTTTCAGAGCTTCATGGCGAGTGCAAATGTGTTTCTTGTGAGATTAAAATATAAAAGTGAAGAGAAATATCACAGCACATAATTAGTTTAGCAGCTTGCTGCTCTTATTTTGTTATTCATTACAACGCCGCGTCGCCATGAAACAGAAAAATTGTCTCTGAAAATCCGACGCTGTACGAACGATGTAAATCTTATCTTCTTAATACTATTATAAAGGCGAAAGTTTGTAAGGATGTATGGATGTATGGATGTATGGATGTTTGTTACTCTTTCACGTAAAAACTACTGAACCGATTACAATGAAATTTAGCACACATATAGAGGGTAACTTGGATTAACACATAGGATAGGTTTTATCCCGGAAATCCCACGGGAACGGGAACTATGCGGGATTTCCTTTGAAAACGCGGGCGAAGCCGCGGGCGGAAATCTAGTGAAATAATAAAACCAGCCAAGTGCCAGTCGGACTCGCGCACGAAGGGTTCCGTACAAGGGGAAGACCCCCCTAAATATAATTGTTTTTTTATTAAAAATTAAAAAGTATATATTGTTATAGTGGCAACGGAAATACATCATTTGTGAAAATTTCAGCTTTCAAGCTATAACGGTTTATGATACAGTCTGGAGACAGACAGACAACAAAGTCTCAGTAATAGGGTCCCGTTTTACCGTTTCGGTACGGAACCCTATAAAGTATAAAACTATGTGCGTTCTTTTTCAATACAATCTGGTGTATCTTTATGTAAAGATAACGATTTATAAATATACTAGCGGCCCGCCCCGGCTTCGCCCGTGGTACATATGAAAAATAGATGTTGGCCGATTCTCAGACTTACCCGTTATGCACAGAAAATTTCATGAGAATCGGTCCACCCGTTTCGGAGTATGAAGATTAACATTGTGACACGAGAATTTTATATATAAGACAACGATTTGAAGTAATGTTTGTTACAGAAGGCTCAAATGGAGAATGGATTATGTAAGTGGCAATGTGAATTTTACGGACTGTTTGTGGCTTTATCGAGACCTTAAGCACAGTTCAAGGACTAAACAATAATGTTACATTCGTACCTTATTTCCAATATAAAATGATAGATTGAGTAATGTTAATTAAGTTCTATAAATTCTATCGAAGCTAAATAAACCAGTCTAATTATTATTTCGCTTCTCACAACTAAAGGCACCATTCTTCGGCAAATGTATGAAAAACACATCAAACTTTGTCTCTACATAATCGCCTGGATTGCTCTCCAAACATAATATAAATATTTATGTCGTTAAATTATATTTCCCAAAATAACGTGCGCTCAAGTATTGAAATATGTCAGCCGCTTTGATGTGAAGAAAGGCGAAATTTAATTAAGTATGATAATGAGCGTACGCGTCCATGTGACACAAACATGTGTTAGGTTTTCTTATTTCGGCGGGCTCTTTGACCGCCGTCTTTTAAGGAAACTTATAAATGATTAATATTAATTATCATTCAAAACAGTTCAATTACTATGTTTCTATATTTGTGTGCCAAAATGCCGGCAAATAAATGATGGATTTATGTAATAACTAATTATAATATAATATCATAACAAGTTTTTATCAGTTATTTTCTGAAAAGAAATGTGGAATGAAGCAATTAAACTTTGTGAGTTTGTTTTTGCTTACAAATAATAAAAATTATTGAAAAAAGAGCGTGTGTGCCGAGCGCTTGTGTCAGAAGTGAAACTTCTTTGACAAGATTCGAATATACCAAAATCGTCGCCTTACCCCGTGACGGTATTGCCATGACGCGACCTTGAAATTTTACTATCAACACGCCTAAAGAAGTTTCACTTCAAAAGAACTCGAATTTGTATCTGTAAAAACAAGCGCTTAAGAAAGTTCAAGAGTATTAAGTACTACTCTTAGAAATAACAATAGTTACAATAATAAGGAATAATATTATAATGAAATGAATTGGAACACAATTGTAAGTTCTATTATTATTCATAGTGCCTAATAGTCAGTTGATAACAAATGGGAACCAATCACTAAGACTATTAACTAATTGAGGGTAGTTGGGACGAACATTGAATATACAATCAATAGCTTGACAAGTTTTGACATGGATGACAAATTACATCAAGGGAAAATAATTATTAATTTGCTAAAACAAAAAGGGTCGAACAACATAATGTTTAATACAAGCTGTCCGCTCTTGCTTCGTTCGCGGTACATGTATTATAGTTACCTATATATAGGTATCACATCACAAAGATTTTTTGTAATCGTTCCAGTAATTCCTGAGATTAACGCGTTCAAACGAAGCTTTCAGCTTTACATTATTAAATTAGGCATACATAATTTTCATGACTATTTTCATATTATTAAACCCTTTTTATAGTCAGGTTAAAGCGATATATCCAATATGGTCAAGATCCTCAAAGGTTAGGATCTTGGTGAAGCATAAAATTAGAACACGTAAGCAAATATCCAATCCAATATATTGAAACACGCAGAAATATTTTCTTTGATCCGAGATGTAATATTACGATGATTTATTCCATTCTTCGAGAGCGAGTTTCTCAAAATGACGCGTAATATCTGGGCCAGGGTGTAATGACATTGTGTTTTTCCTTTCTTTTTTTGTACTGAAAAAAAAAGTTAAAATTTTAATATGTTACTATAAAGTTGGCCGTCAGGTTGGCTTGGACGGTAATTGGTAATGACCCTGCCATCCGAGCCAGAGGTCGTGGGTTCGATTCCCACCCAGGGCAAATATTTGTATGATGAACATAGATGTTCGCTCTGTGTCTGGGTGTTAATTATCTATAAGTATGTTTCTATCTATGTATGTTTATCAGCCATCTGGTTTCCATCACACAAGCGAAAGCTTAGTATGGGATCAGATCGTGCCGTGTGTGAAAATTGTCCTGAAATATTTAAATATTAAAAGGTTTTGGAATACTATCCTACTATAACATTACAAATGCGAAAGTTATTTATACTTCAGTAAATAAACTACAGTTCATCACTTTCCAATTTGTTAAATATTATATCCAAATTAATTAATATTTATATTATATCCAATATATAAAGTCTAATTATTTTACATATCCACTATCCAGCCTTGAAAGTCATTAACTTCGTCTTATATTTGAAACTAATTACCGTTAACTCTGAGTACGTGTAAATCGAGTTATTTAAAGAACTTAGGTTTCTACTTAGGTTTCTACATACGACCTAGTTAGCTAATTTTCATTATCTTGATAATGTCTATCTTAACTTGGATTATAAGTAGCGATCCGATTTCATGTTAGTTTACCCAGCTTTTGTTTTTAGTATAATAATATCATAATAATATAGCCTTTGTTTATCATCACTACATAGTATAAAACAAAGTCGCTTTCTCTGTCCCTATGTCCCTATGTATGCTTAAATCTTTAAAACTACGCAACAGATTTTGATGCGGTTTCTTTAAATATATAGAGTGATTCAAGAGGAAGGTTTTAGTATATAATTTATTATGTTTTAGACAAAGCGGGCGAAGCCGCGGGTGGAAAGCTAGTTGAGAATAAAGGACGAAAGTTGTTCAAATACTGATTCTGAAATATATTCTTACAGACAAACTGATAAATACACTATTTTTACAGTATCGAAGTGAAGTCATCAGGAAAATAATATGATGGATACCGATACCGATAAATGGATAAATTAATAATGGATAGAGTTAAATCAGTAATACGATACTTTATGCTACAATTTAATTAGAAGACGCAATCAAGCTTAACTTCTCAAAAATGTAATACCTACTACTTACCATGAAATTCACAGGTTAAAATATATTAATATTATTAGGTATGTAGGTACAAAAAAATATAAAAAAACGAAATGCACGATTGAAGGTTTCCATTTTTCTATTTCCTTCAAGATGAAATTAAAAATCCGGGGTTCAAAATTATTTATGACATAGTTAAGCTTCTGAATAATTACAAGCTTTGTGCTTTACTCACAAACGAACAGGCAAAAAGCGATCTTTTGTTATCCGCTCGGCGTGGGACAAAGAAGTGATCAAATATTAACTATGTATTTCTAGTTCTATTTTGTTGGAAACTAGGTGCTGACACTATTTCATTTCAGTTTTGATATAAGGATTTTAAAATTTAGACGTCGAGAGGCAAATGTGTAATATTAAAGTAACCTCACATGATTAATTAAGATTATTATATAAGTAGGTATGTTTATTTTGAGCAAGGAGTAGTGTCTTCACTACAAAGTATAAAACAAAGTCGCTTTCTCTGTCCCTATGTCCCTATGTATGCTTAAATTTTTAAAACTACGCAACGGATTTTAATGCGGTTTTTTAAATAGATAGAGTGATTCAAGAGGAAGGTTTTAGTATAT
Organism: Colias philodice; assembly: GCF_061535455.1. NCBI lineage: Eukaryota > Metazoa > Arthropoda > Insecta > Lepidoptera > Pieridae > Colias > Colias philodice. The sequence continues at coordinate 11,602,674 of NC_143096.1, forward strand.
AATTTATTAGGTTTTAGACAAAGCGAGCGAAGCCGCGGTAAGCTAGTTAAGGCTTATACATGGGCTAATAACCTTGACCATACTTAACGGATCTCAAAACTCTCCCGCTTCACCTTCTTTTTTCCTCGCATTTTGTATTTAAAAAGATACCAATCAGTGAAACAAAAAATCCTCGTCAGGGACTGTTGTGTAACTGATAATTTATTAAACATAAAATTTTCAGAGCTCTTAGTCAGCAGGTTACGAAGTTTATAGAGTATTTGCGGAAAAATCGATGACCACGGCACATTTTTTTTCTAGAAATCTATTAACTTTGGAAAAAAGTCCTCGCGAGCAATTAAAGATCAAAGACCATCCTATTTTATATATTTTTTTCGGTATTGTGCTTTATGTTGTACCAGACTTTATAGAGGTTGAACATAGTCGAAATTGCCGGGTAACGCCTTAACTATAAATTAATAATATTGTTTTATGTAAGAGCTGGTGATATTCGAATGTTACCGTGTAAATTTTCAGGGGTATTGGCACTGCTAGGGAACTGCCAGCTTTAAAGGGTAATGGGATAAAATATAAAGTATTGACGACGACTTTACAGTAGTGGCTGTACATAAACTTTTATATGAAATCAAAGTTTTGAGTATCTTTTTCAGTTTTTAAATTTCAGTAGCAGTGGAAATATAAAGCATTTTGAAAATTAGAGTTGAAAATACCGTGCTAAACTTTAACTTTAATAGCGGATTTTTTGTTACCTTTTAAATTCAAAATGTCCAAAATGTTTTTAAAAATGTTCACTTTCTTTTTCGTTACAATAGCCTCTAAAAACTAACGACACGACACATCGTAGTTGCGGAACGTTTATTAATACCAATTGGGTCGAAAAATCTTGTTTACATTGGTATGTTTTAATACGAAACGATAGCCCAAATTAAATTAATCTACGATAGTGCTTAGAATTTTAACTGCAATTGAAATCGCGGGTACATAAAAAATTGCTTTAAAACAGACTGTAAACAAAAATTGCATGAAAGTAAACCAACGTCATTTTATCCCGAGTTAACAGTTGAAATTGTTAACATTAACAGGGTTAACAAAACCTAATAAATAAAAGTTATGCTGTAATCGCGAAAAATATTACTGCCAGAAGTTTAAACGATACGCAATTTCTCTTGCGGCTTTTTTATTAAAAAGTATGAAATACTGATTCGCTTAGGGCCTGAATTCATTTTGGCTGTTGTTTTACTAATGTGAGTGTAAATTAGTTTGCTTCGTAACTGATTGTTTAACTTTTGTAATTAGTTAACATATTTAATGATCATTGAAATTTATATAGAAATAGCTTCTAATTTGTCTTTTTGTTCTTACGAGAAAAAAATGTGTGATTTTCGTTTTTAGAGTTACTCTTATTATATTTATACTAGCTTCCGCCCGCGGTTTCGCTCGCGTGGTGTTTTGATAAAAGGAAGCCTATGTTCTTTCTCAGGGTCAAAAGATTGTTTGTGCCAAATTTCATTAAAATCGGCTGAGAGGTTTAAAGCGGGAAAGCATAACAGACTGACAGAGTTACTATCACATTTAATAATACCAAGAAAAATTAATCGCTTCGGTTTTATAATATTAGTATCGATTCTAAATTATTATTATCTTTGTGATATTTTGACCGCCTCCTTGGTACAGTGGTTGACGTGTGAGCGTAGTACCGAGGGGCTCTGGGTTCGATTCCCGGTGGAGACGAAGAAAAAAAAATTGTAGGTCTGGCAGGACACAGAAGGCCTACTTGTCCATAATTCGTTATGCATAATGCATTTGCCCCTTACCCCACTAGGGGACACTTTTATGGTATTTTAGACGTAAAAAAATAGTTGACGATGCAATAAAAATATTTTATTACCACGACATCTTATCGATATCTAAATGGGATAACGTATCAAAGGTTCAATACTCCATTATTCTTCTAGAACATCCCTGTCCCGGTATTAATGTCCAATAATTCAAGAATCTCGCCTATATATTCAGAAGGTGGCAAAATATATCACATAATATCTATTCTGGGAACTTTTGTGATTTCGCAATGGTTTTTATTACTACGAATAAGTGTAATCTTAAGGATTTTTAATGTAAACCAAGTAATGATATTATAACGTACGTAAAAACTAGAAGTAGTATTATTATTTTAAGCATGATGAGATTTATTACATTATGGGAGTGCACCCATACATAATCACGATGAGTACGTTGACGGCAAAAAATATGAAGCAGTTATTTCGACATGATTATATTATGTCCTTTCTCAGGTATATTTCTTTACCAAAATTTCATCCAAAAGTTCAATGGTTGACTCAAATAAGAGACAGACAGACAGAGTTATTTTCGCATTTATAATATTAACTAGCGGTCCGCCCCGGCTTCGCCCGTGGTACCTACATGTTTTATAGCCTATGTTGCTCAGTGAAGATGCAGCTTTCTAACGGTGAAAGAATTTTTGAAATCGGTCCAGTAGTTTATGCGTGAATACCATACATCCATACGTACATAATTACAAACCTTTCCTGTTTATAATATTAGTATAGATTAGGATTAGGTCCTCATTTAGTTAGCTAACGCGTATAATTATGTAGAATACTAATTGTATTATTTACGTTTATCTCTATCTAAAAAAATACTATAATCTTCATGTCACGCTGAAATGAATAATATCATACAATAATAAAAAAAAATGAATCCATCTCTATACATTATTTGTTTTTCTTCAACGTAAAAACATTTACACAGATCTAAAAACATCTTACCTGCCTTCATTTGTTATAAGATGAACTTCCAAGATGGTCCTCAAAATTTCTGAATTGGGTCGTCTCTTGAAGTTAAAATAGGCAGCTCTTTAGATTGGTACGAATTTGGTTCTTGAAGCTGAAGAATCTTGACAGTTTCGGCGATTTGGCCAAGTTTGAGTGGTGTTACTAGTTAGAGTGCTTTGTGATGAAGTACTGAATTTGTGTTAAGATTTCTAAGACTGTATTATTTTAATATATCGATGCCTCCTAAGTATAATGAGTCAACTGACATTTTAGTAATTTTACAGGAGAGTGATTTGAAGGCAAATCATTTATATTTTAATGAAATCAAATTAATCCGAAACAAAGTAAATGTTTTTTTAATAAAAATTGTAAGCCCTTCCTTTGGTATAAAATGATTTTGCTGATTTTTGTTTTTAAATGGCATTTTTTGTAGATAGCTGGGTATACGCCGGCGGGACTCAATAGTGAAATGGTTTAACTACCAGTTATATTTATGTACGTTGTTTATCAAAATCTATCGTTAACACCAAAATCACATGAAATAATGATTGTCATTTTATTAATTTAATTTTACTTTTGTTTGTTTTCGGGTTTGTCTATCTCAATAAATAATAAAATGCTGAAATTATGTCACATGACTCATTATACTAGGAAAGTAATTAGCAAAGTTAACATTTGAAACCTCAACGTATACTGGACCAATGTAATTTACTGAGGTTTATTTTTAGGAATATTTTATTGTAATACCTTTCGATGTGTGGGATTAATAAAAGCTAGGAAGAAAAACATGAATAAGAAACAAATAACAACTCATTTTGAAGAATCACAATGTATTTTTCGCCATAATTAAGTAGGAATATCTTTCTAACATAATAGCTTTACTAAACGCTACAACGTGAACAAATCGCTATTAAAAAATATCAATTGGTAACTTACGTTTAACAATAATGAAAATTATAGAAATTAAAAACGTAGTAATCCAGGCATTTCTAATGCTTAACAAATTAAAAATCAGTCGTTAGATCCATTAGAGTTAGTTGAAATCAATTAATTTATTAAAAAATAAATGAAATTCCTCTTTTTCGCTATAATTAATTACGAATTTATTTATAGCCTTTCTAAAAGCTACAAGTAAAAACAAATCAACATTTAACAAATTAACAATGTTCCATCATCAAAGAGAAATAAATTAATAACGTATCAGTCTAAGGCATATCTAATGCTCAAAAAATATCACTTTTAACAAATTAGAGTCATATATCTATAATAATAAAATCATAAGTCAGAATCGCTGTCGTTAGCTGCATTTGAGTTCGTTGAAATCAAATTATTATAAAATAAATGATACTCTTTAGGAATTACCAGTGTCTTACAAAGATCCATCAAATCTTTGTGCTTATTTTGGTCAATAGGAATGGGTATCCGATAAACTAAAGAAATATTATCTGCGTCAATATTTAACTCTTTTCTATTTCGTGTAGCTTTTGATATCTTTACACAATCTATCCACTTGTAAAAACATCTTGGTATCTCGTTTTACAAAACAGCCTATATGGATAAATGATAATCCGCTCAAACTAGTTCTTCTGTTACTTTATTCCAAGGCATTTTTGATCCATCATTGGTAGTTGTCCAGTTGTTTATAAGTTATAGCTTTGATTTAAAGTGAGTGAGACACTTTAGTAACTTTGTATGGCTTTTCATCGGATTTAGCAAAACTAAAAGCTGTAGCTGTCTTTCGTCTGTCTTTCAATTATAGCATGCATACTGTCGCCTTCATTTGGACCCACTAATAGAAAGCTATGACTAATATCTATAACAAACTTTGAACTAGCTAGATCAAAGTTTGTTATAGATATATTATACATATTATAATACATTAATAATACAATTCTGTTTCTATTTTGGCCTCCACAGTTGTCTGACCTGAACCGGTAATCTTTGACACCATTTCCCACCGTGTCTTCTATAAACTTGAAAACACAGCTGGAAATTTCATTAGCGCCTCTCTTTGCTGTCTGTTGATGCCATAAAAAACCATAACCATAATATCATTAATTCATGTCATCAATCATTCCTGTGTAAATTTTTAAAATTTTCGCGCCCTGTTTGACTGCATTCTGTTAATATTATTAATTTAACATGTTAAAGAACAATTATTACCTAAAATTGCGTGCTTACTTGCCGCCATTCATAGTCTACCGAGCCGATATAAACTTGTATATCAATACAAGTTTATTGTGTCCCCCCTCACGCCCCGCGTACACTGGTACAATGTTATTTAGATCAGTTTACAATGTACGATTTTAACTGATGTTGAAATTGATTTAGTATACGTGAAATTATCTCGGTAATTATTGTACTTTTTTAATTTTTTTTAACACGAACGTTAAGATCACGATTTATTATGTTCGTTTATATAAAAATATGAAAATACCTAAATTTGTTAGTTGACTCAGTATACTTAGGAGGCATCGATATATAAATCTCGTGTCACAATGTTTGCCCTCAATGGACTCCTAAACCACATAACCGATTATAATAAAATTCGCACACCATGTGCAGTTCGATCCAACTTGAGAGATAGGATAGTTTAAACATGTATCGCGAAGCCGGGGCGGACCACTAGTATTATTATAGATAATATTATATTTACTACCTAATTAGTAACCAAATGCCTACATATTGTATAGTAGCCGCGTGGGTACTATGTAACATTCTAATGGTAAAATATTATCATGTATTTTGAACTTATGAAATCTTTCCTCTTTATAATTTTTTTTTATTGGTAATAGGGAAGCGCTTGACCACAATCTCGCCTGATGTTAAGCTGAGATGCGGTCTAAAATGGAACCCTCTTCCCTAGAAGGTACCTGTTCACTCTACGCTTGAAGACCCCCATATTAATATAATAATAATATTATAATATTATCTAAGCGATACTATTGAGTATTGGTTCAAACAAACACATTCCTCGCTGCATATCCTCGCACAGTATTGGTGGAAAAGCAAGGGATCGAAATAATTTTGTATCTCGTTTCGATAAATACCATAATACTATTGTGTCTTAAATTTAATTCTTCTTTTGTAAAATAATATTGCATAATCAAACTCAGATCCCAAATTAATGACCATGGACCCTTTTAAACAATAGGGACATTTTCCAAACATTTCCAAGCATAATCTCTTTTGAAGTCGGTTAAAAATGGAAAGCAATAATTGCTTTTAAGCCTGCATAGCGTTAATTCATAATGTTGTCATGATATTAAGCCAATAATAATAAGCGGCAACGACGCTTTAATTCCTATAATTAAACACTAATGTTTGACACAAATCCGACGGGATTTTCGTGTTTACTGTATCGTTTGTTTACATCATTGATTGATACTATGTAGTATCTTTACTAATTTTGGAAAGGACTAACTGTGCCGCGCGGTTTCACTTGCGGATAAACCCGCGGGCAAAATCAAGTCTTTCTATAGCATGTGTAATGTGTTATCCTAATGTATGATTGTAAACTTTCATCCAAATTCGTCCAGTGGTTTTTTAATTGAAAGAGTAACAAACATACGACGACGTTGACGACGCGGTTGGCGCAGTGGTAAAGTAACTGCCTACTGAGCCGACGGTCCCGGGTTCGATCCCCGGTCAGGGCAAATATTTGTGTGATGAACTCAATTATTTGTTCTTGGGTCTGGGTGTTATCACTACATAGTATAAAACAAAGTCGCTTTCCCTGTCCCTATGTCCCTATGTCCCTTTGTACGCTTAAATCTTTGAAACTACGCAACGGATTTTGATGCGGTTTTTTTTAATAGATAGAGTGATTCAAGAGGAAGGTTTATATGTATAATAACATTCATTAAATAGTGGAGAAGTACTGTTATTTTTGAGGTTTCTAATGTGATGTCGTAAATAATTAAATTTTTTCCGCTTACATTGCAAACGCAGGCTGAACCCTACGAGTTTTATCAAAATAATGTACTAAGTATTGTACACATTGAAAAGGTCTACAGAAAAGTCCGCGATGGTATATGTCTATCTCTTATGGATAACCCACAATAACTTTTTTTTGTTATTTACTTTTTACGACAAATAATGGTTAATTTTCGAAGCGATTTTAACCAATACAGCATTAATTCTTAACGAATTAAATACCTTGAATATATTGTTCATTTAATATAGATCTATATGGCCCATTACACCGTATGATTTAAGTGAATATTTTCGAAGATATTACAGATTTAAAAATTGCGGGACGTAGCGTTTGCGGCGGTACCGGCCGGCCGCCGTGCGAAGCCGGGGCGGGTCGCTAGTTATCTATATATGTATTTATTAAATATTATATTTATCGTCGCCTAGTACCCACAACACAAGCCTTAATTGAGCTTACTGTGGGACTAGGTCGATTTGTGTAATAATGTCCTATAATATTTATTATTATTATTATTTTATACATACATCCATCCTGACTAACATTCGCATTGAGAATATTGGTAGGGTTTTATATTAGGTACGGGCTTAAAAATAAAATAAGAAGACCCTTCAGATATTATTGTATTGATTTTATTATTTATCTGCAGAATAGCTATGCTCGCGGTTTTACCCGCATTGCTTCCTATTGGTCTTAGCGTTAATCGAACCAGTAGTTCCTGAGATTTGCGCATTCAAGCAAACAAACAAACTCTTCAGATTCATAATACAAGTATAGATGCATCAAGATTATATTAGGATCTAATCAATCCTTTCCTATTATTTATAATCAAAAATTAACACAGCGGTATTTAAATGCCGCAACCAATTTATTAAATAAACACTTAATTGTTATGGAGTAATTGATGCCACAGAGTAATTGACGCTTTAAATAATGCGATTTGATAATTGCTCTTATTTGTAAGGTATTTAGTTTCATATTATAGTGAAGAAATTTTAGGCATTACAAAACTTCATCCATTTGCGTGACCTTCATTTGTCCTTTGAGGTTTTAAATGTATTTCATAAGTTTATAAATGTTTCTTAATCTATTAATAAGGAAATATATATTTTTTATAGTCTTGCATTAATAATATAGTTTTAAAATAATCCCTGCTGCACTGCTTTTTTAGGCCGTTGCTCTACTTTTTGTGACCATTTTCACACTTGAAACATGCTCAATGCAAAAACATATTAATAATTGTACAATAAACTATTATTAAGTTAAGTGTCATCCATACTATAATATTATAAATGCGAAAGTAACTCTGTCTGTCTGTCTGTTACTCAATCACGCCTTAACTACTGAACCAATTTGCATGAAATTTGGTATGGAGATATTTTGATACCCGAGAAAGGACATAGGCTACCTTTTATTGCGAAATATGTACCACGGGCGAAGCCGGGGCGGACCTCTAGCTAATATATAAAAAATACATACTCCCTATATTAATTATTACCTAACTATATCAAAAAGTGAAGTCCCATGTCCCCAAGTGGGGTAAGCGGCAGATGCATTATACATTTGTTTCACTGATCGATTTTCTTTAGTGACAAGTAGGTGATCAGCCTTCTATGTCCTACCAGTCCAAGACATTTTTTTTCTTCGTCTCCACCGGGAATCGAACCACCCCTCGGTGCTACGCTCACGCGTCAACCACTGTACCAAGGAGGCGGTCAAAGAACAAAGAAGCATCAAAATAATTCTATTACTGATTACACACCACCAAAAGCGACATTCTATACTATATTTCCCGATATTCTAGGAATCATTTCACGGTTTTGGAGCTTTCAAAAAAATTGCGTCTCTCAGCCAATCACGAAGATTGCACGTTATCCTTCAGAGCACTGTTTCTGTATTTGTTTAGATGCTTTGCTTTGCTTGGTATTGCAAATTCTGTAGTTCATAAGGATAAAAGATCTTTATTTGACATAGAAGTATGGAAAATGTTTTGGTTTGTTATTGAAAAAATAAATAAATATTTCAGGACAATTTTCACACACGGCACGATCTGATCCCATACTAAGCTTTCGCTTGTATTATGGAAACCAGATGGCTGATAAACATATTATATAATTTTAAATAAATACTTGTAGATAATTAACACCCAGACACAGGGCAAACATCTATGTTCATCATATATTATTTTTGCAAATTATTACAAATTAAATTTGAAACAAAGATAGGTGGTTTACAGATAGTAGGTACTTTTTGTCAATAATAAAAACTGTTCTATTATAGTCACACCCATTTAACATAAAATCGCATTCGAGAAATATATTATGACTAGCGGTCCGCCCCGGCTTCGCCCGTGGTACCTACATGTTTAAACTATCCTATCTCTCAAGTTGGATCGAACTGCACATGGTGTGCGAATTTTATTATAATCGGTTAAGTGGTTTAGGAGTCCATTGAGGACAAACATTGTGACACGAGATTTATATGTATTAAAGATGAAACATGTAATTGCGTGTATAGTGTAAACGTTCAAGTTATTAATACACATATAAATATTTTCATATGAAACTGAAATAAACATACGAAAATATTTTGGTTGTTTGATAAAATTCACAATAATTACGCTGTCTGCTGATAAAACTTTTTCTATCAGACTCGAAATGAAGATTCAAGTTAGAAAGGACATTTCATGGAGAAATTTAGCTCGACAGTTTGAAATTACAAAAAGTTCATATGAATTTTTCTTTTTTTTGCGGTTTTATCGCTTGACTTCATATTTCTGATAAGGAATCTCATCATAAAGCTAACTTTCATAATATAAACTGAAATTAAAACATAAATAATATAACCTAAACGTCTTTGAAAATCTGCATTGAATTAGTTTTTAATTCATGAACATTTTTTGTTATTGATAAAATGATTGGAAAAATAAATTAATTTCAAAAAGATACCAAATTAATCTATCTTTTTACAATTAAAGGATATACACAGGATATTTTTACAATTAAAGGATATACATACCAGCCTTTCTACTTCTAGAAAAGGTACGTAATATATCAGAATATCAGGCTTTCTTCCTCTTTGAATTATTGGAGTTAATCGCGCTTAACTTCCACGACTTCACGTTTAAGCAAAGAGCAATTTCTTTGACTCGGCGTGTTAAAAACACTTTCAAAGTAATGTCTTGTTCTTTTGACGAGAAGTGAGACATAAAAGCACAAACACACTTCTATTTTAAACCGCTTTCATCGGGATTTTTACACAAAACTTCGTGTCACAATTCTTGATATTTTATTTTAAAGAACGCTCAGCGGTTTCTTATATTTTCCAACGTATAATAATATTGTATGGGAGAAGTGATTTCTCATAAAAGTTGCTTGCCTGAGCAAATACGAGGAATAAAAGTGTATGATTTTATAAAAGTTGTATACTAACATGAAAGCGAGGGATGAGGAAGCGGTTGACGTTTTAAATTTTACAAAAATAAATGATGGCATAAGTATGATTAAAATGGTACAATTTCAAATATATGATTTTATCCTAATATCAAAGAGTTATTTCTAATGGAAATTAACATCGGAAGTTTAACTTGCACGATATAGAAATTTTGTTTGAAATAACAATACGAGAGTAGGTACTGGGAAAACAATTTTCAGATGAATGTAAGATAGGAACTATTAGCAATCTATACTAATATTATAAAGCTGAAGAGTTTGTTTGTTTGTTTGAACGCGCTAATCTCGGGAACTACTGGTCCGATTTGAAAAATTCTTTCGGTGTTAGATAACCCATTTATCGATGAAGGTTATAGGCTATATATCATCACGCTACGACCACCAGGGGTGGAGCCACGGGGGTGAAACCGCGCGGAGCAGCTAGTACTAATATGTATAAGCAATAGCTGAGTGTTTTTGTGATAAAAGAGATATTTTATTTTATTTTCTTGGCACGTATAAAGTAAAGCCTGTTGTCTGTTGCACTCAGGGATTAAGTACATAATAACATAAATATATCTAAAAATAAGAATTAATAATTTTTGATCCCAGTCCAGTCCCAGTAACAGTCCTAGTCCTTTAATTAGCTTGTTCAAACATAACTATTAACTCTTTAGCTTAATATTAGAACAGATATAATACGATCACAAAAAAATCAAATTCAAAAAGACAACAACAAATTGCTTTTAAAGCACGAAGTAAAAAAAAATACATTGAACCTTTTATCGCTTCATAAACTTCACTTAGTTCCAAGTTAACTTGGTTGGGTTAAGTCCTGTGGCTAGGTTTTAGCTCGCCGAGGTCAAGACTTGACCCTCCATCTTAAAGCAGTATTATTCCCAGTGTGGAACAAGGACAGAGCTATACATGTCGTATAGCACTATCCCTTTCCCACACTGGAAATAATACTGCTATAAGACATGTTAGCCTGAGTTTAAGATCACGTAATCCATTATTAAGCGCGCGTGACTCTTTTAGTGGAACTTTTCTTGTTATCCTGTTTAGATATTCTGAAATACTTGCATTTTTAACCTTTAATGTAACCGACTCCATTAGATTCAATTTTAACCCACTTTATACGGACATGTTTAATACAAATTTTGCAAATTGCAAATTTATCGAATTGGGGATAATGCGATTATTTCATTAGTTTATCTTAAAAGCGTGCTTTTTTAGTTTTTAAAACCATTTTATGGATAGGTGAGATAATAAAGCTATCAGGTATTCAACATATCTATATATATAAAACTCAAAGGTGACTGATATAGTGATCTATCAACGCACAGCCCAAACCACTGGACGTATCGGGCTGAAATTTGGCATGCAGGTAGATGTTAGGAGTTAGGACGTAAGCATACGCTAAAGGATTTCCCGAAATTCTTGTGGGAACGGGGAAAAACGGGGATGCACGTACAAAGTCGTGGGCGGAAGCTAGTATATATAATAATTGTGAAGAAACATGTTAAAGCAACAAAAATGCATTTAAATGAATTACCTTATCCTATAAGTACAGATACCTCAAACTTTATTTAGCTCAATATTATTCTTCTTAAAAAAGAAAACGTTGATATTATAAAAAAAAAATCAATAATTAAAACGTTAACAAGTTTGTTAACAACTAACGAAACGTAACAATTATGAACAAATGCAAATGAATCAGCATTAAAAAGCCTTTTAATAAAAATCGGCAAACATTAACACTAAGATTATTAAATAGTTTCATAATTTAATTCATTATAATTAATCAAACTAGATTTGATTATCTACTTACTAACACCGGTTAATATAATTGTCTGCCAACCGGAATAATTAGTGTGAAGGAAACGTGATTAGTGCATTTCAATTAAGACAATCCGTATTCATTATTGGCCTATCCACTCGATAAGATTTGTATATGAAATGAATATGGACTGTCCGATTGTTTGAATACAGTGTATCTCTGTTTTTTACTAGGGAAAGAATAGGTTTATCGTGAGATAGGAGGAGAATTTGCCTTTCTAACACATTTTTTTCTTAGCAAAATAATGAAAGACTACCTCTGAAATGACCGCCTCCTTGGTACAGTGGTTGACGCGTGAGCGTAGAACCGGGGTCCTGGGTTCGATTCCCGGTGGAGACGAAGAAAAAAAAATGTCTCGGTCTGGCAGGACACAGAAGGCTGATCACCTACTTGTCCCTAAAGAAAATCGATCAGTGAAACAGATGTATGAATAATGCATCTGCCCCTTACCCCACTACGGGGACACGGGACTTCACTTTACCTCTGAAATATTTTAATAATATTCTTACTACGTGCTGTTCTAAATGTTTTCTATTCATAATAATATATACATGTAATTTTATAAGCGATCCATGATACTCTGTTCTATCATTCAATTCTATTTTAAATGGAACATGCACCTATACTTACCTTGCAAATTAGGTAAAACACTACCTGCACCAAAAAACTAAATATTTGAAACACAAACCAAACCATCAAAAGTAGATTTTTCACTTTACTCAGCCATTTGTTTCATAATAATATAGCCATGCTATAATCAATGCTAATTCATGATCCAATACTTTATTACTTATAATAAATACTCGTAAAAACACGCTTAAAAAAACTCAAAGTCCACAAAAATAAAATATACGAACGGAAACCCAGCAAATATTCAATCAGTAGGTCGAATTGTCATTACTGACGATTTTCGTTTTATGAGGTACGTGAGGGACGAACTTTTTGGGAGGTGAGAATGCCCTCAAAGGTAAAGGCCCTCTCATCACTGCTTATACTTTGGTATAAATTTAAACTGAGGGTGGGAAAGCGTTGAGTTTTTATTTGGTAATGGTTATTGAATTTTTGGTAAGCGAGATGTATTTTATATAGTACATACATACAAAGTACAATATACGTGTTTAAAAAATCGGTGATATTTATGATTTTAAGATCAGGAAACTATTATCCTAATTTAAAGGTTCTGAAAGTGCAATTTTATATTATTCACCAGCTGTTTCCCGCAGTTTCACCCGCATTGCTCCGCTCCTGTTGGTCTTAGCGTGATGATAATTATATAGCCTATAGCCTTCCTCGATAAATGGGCTATCTAACACTGAAAGAATTTTTCAAATCGGACCAGTAGTTCCCGAGATTAGTGCGTTCAAACAAACAAACAAACATCAAACAAACAAACTCTTCAGCTTTATAATATTAGTATAGATTATATTAATTATTCTGTGGTTCTAAATAATTAATTTTATTATTTTAACTCATATTTACGAATAATGTCACAATGTAGTTAAATAAGGTGATAGTTTTCTCAATACCTTCTTAAAAAATGTTCCTCGATAGTTTAACCACGTCATTCAGCCAAATAATTATTAATACCTAACACAATAATGTTCTTTTAAAAACTAGAATTAGTAAAGCCACGTATTATCACTAACCATCAAATTGAATCTTAATTCAACAAATTAATGGAATAAAATTGAGGTCTAAATAAAAATTTGCTCAGATTCATCGGAACGAATCCAGTAAAAAATCGCCAACGTCGCTTCATTCAACAATAATTTAATAACTACGTCCGGTGTTGAAAAGTTCCGATGTTGAACTTTGAATTATTTTTATTTGCTTAAATTTTTTATTTGTCTGACTGGTAGATCTCTGCAAACGGTTTAAACTTACTTGATTATTGATTGACTTATAGATTAATAGTTCTTAACTAAAAATCTCTCTCATACATCTTCCGAATATAAAAACTATTCATAAAATCAAAGAGAGGAGAGAGGTAGAGTTATTATACATATAGATAGAGTTTGGACGGATGTATTCGTGTTTCTCTGCTATGTAGAAACGGCATGTCTGCTGTTAGCTGTTTCTAAATGAAAAACAGCATAATTACCGATTATAATCTGGCAGTCGAATGTGGATATTCGGAAAAAGTTATTTTTATAAAAGAGCAACCATAAGTAATATTTTTTCTATCTCTATTGATTTTATATCTCTTCATTATTCCAATCAAACATTATACAATCCTTAATAATACTCTTAAACCAGAATACGTTCAATAAAATGTTCAGTTTTGAAGAAACAACAAAATTGGGAAATTGTATTCTATTCTAATACACTTAGGGTTGAAAATTGTGAACAATGTCTAAATTGCAATAATTCAACTTTAAGTCTTAATCCTAAGGGGTTTTTGAAACATTCCCAATGCGATATTCAGCTTAATTTCCTTTGTTTAAGTCTTTTTGATGAAGAATTATTGTCCGTTTGTGTAACATAAATGTTAACAGTAATTATATTATACTAGCTTCCGCCCGCGGCTTCGCCCGCGTGGTGTTTTATCGCAATAAAAGGTAGCCTATGTTCTTTCTCAGGGTCTAAAGATTGTCTGTGCCAAATTTCATCAAAATCGGTTGAGAGGTTTAAGCAGGAAAGCGTGTCAGACAGACAGACAGAGTTACTTTTGCATTGATAATATTAGTAGGGATTTATATGGTAAATGTAGGTCAAATTAGTCAATGTAATCTAAGTAAATTAGTAAATAATTGATAATGATTTTATATTTAATGGACTCCTCATAGAAGTCGGTTTATCGTGGAATCTAGGAAACTGTTGTTTTTTAAACATGAAATTTTATGAAGACATCGCGTAAAGCTATATCGATTTTGCGAGAGAGAAGATTAAAAGAGTGCAGTAGCTTTTTCAAGAAAGTGGCTACTAGGTAATTACAGTCGTTTATTATTCAAAAATTGAAGGAAATTTGTAGCATCAAATCTATTGATACGTAGACAGATGAATTGTAGAGTAATTTTTGTTCGTTATGTATATTAATAAAAGCTAGGTAATATACATATAATATCCGAGTTCGATTCCCGGTGGAGACGAAGAAAAAAAAATGTTTCGGTCTGGCAGGACACAGAAGGCTGATCACCTACTTGTCCCTAAAGAAAATCGATCAGTGAAACAGATGTATGCATAAATGCATCTGCCCCTTACCCCACTAGGGGACACGGGACTTTTAATATAAATATATCTATTGGCATATACTTAGACTTAAAAACTTTATGTAAAGAGAATTCTAGGAACATTTACGTTATTTAACGAGGGTCCGACACTATCGCTCCTAACTCCTCAGGGTGACCCATAAGGGTATCAAGATAGTTATCTTTACGACCCTGTCGATGGCTATAGGACGTGATATGGGATAGTAAAATTAAACAAGATTTATTTTATGACAGCCATGGCTTTTTGCGTTCATATATGTATATCTGAAGTTTGTGAATACGCACTAAATTTACAAGGGCTACGACTTACGCACAAGAATTTTCTTTTTTTTGTGCTCATTATTATAGTTTTTAAATAATGTAACCAAAGTCAATTGTTTCATAAACTAATTGCTAGTTCATTTTTTGTAACTTTTTAAATCAGTTATAATCCTAATCTAATCGTAAGGAATCAGGCTAAAATGATGTATCTATACCTTTTTAACTGTTTTGCAGAACAGCTTCTAACACCAGCAAGACACACATTCTTACACCACCTATCCAGTCAAAAACCGAAGAAAATTTTAGTTGAAAGACTCGATTGATAGCCGTTCATTACGAACCTTAATAGCGCAATATCTTAAATTCTATGTGAATAAATAAAGGCTTGACATATGCGATAACATGATGGACATAATGATAGTGACCTCTATTTGCACTAGGGGTGGATTCGCTTCTCATTACGAGAAATCGATTGTGTCGTTTAGTATACTGCCACAGATATATAAATTGTTACTAGATATTGCAAGTGTATCGTGTCAGAAGTAGGATGTGAAATAGGTGCAAAGCTCTCAATGTAACTATACAAGTTACATTTTAGACCCATTTCATTTCACACGTTAGTAAATTATAAAAAAGTTATACATCAAGTTAAACATGACATAGTATTCGTCGTTGTCACTTTACTTTACTAGAGTCTTCTGATACCTATGTATCAAAATAATGTCTAATGAAATTTTACGTAAATACCATCAACTATAAATAATATCATAATATATAGGTACTGTCATAATCATAAGCCATTATAATATTGCTCTACATAGGCTTAAAAAGAAAATAGCTGATCGTCTCTAGTTTTATGTAGTCACTACCTGCGCCCAGCGGTTTCACCCGTTTGGCTTCGCTCCTGTTGGTCTTAGCGTGATGATATAATATTATAGCCTATACTCTATAGCCTTTCGCGATAAATGGGCTTTCTAACAACGAAAGAATTGTTCAAATCGGACCAGCAGTTTTGGAGATTAGCGAGCTCAAACAAACTCTTCAGCTATAATATTAGTATAGAAGATATTATGGCTGCTATCTCATCTAGTAGTCTATTCTCTATGGCCGTGTAACATGTATCAGCCAGCAATATTCCTTGAGCGTCCGGGAAACCATTTTATTGTCATCGTCGGTTAACTCAACGTTATTTATGTGCCTTTATTATTTACTGTGTAGACGCAACTAGTATTGCTAAGTATTATTTTATGGGTTCTGTTTGATTTTGTTGTTATTTATTATTCTTTCAGTCACATGAAATAATGGTTCTGAAAAGGTGGTTATATATTTTAGACGAATGTAGGTTTGATTATTTAAAATACAAAATATTTTACTATTGGGATACACTTATATAGATCTTAATACTACTATAAAGGCGAAAGTTTGTATGGATGTTTGTTACTCTTTCACATAAAAACTACTGAACCGATTACAATGAAATTTAGCACACATATAGAGGGTAACTTGGATTACAATATAGGATAGGTTTTATCCCGGAAATCCCACGGGAACAGGAACTATGCGGGTTTTCATTTGAAAACGCGGGCGAAGCCGCGGGCGGAAATCTAGTTTAGTATAAAAGTATTTTTAAATGTTAAGTTAAAATGTATATCTATGAATTTACATCTATGTCACTAAGAAATGAAGTCTATTAATATTTTTTACATTATTGGCTTGCATGTAATTGAAACTAGGAGATATTACAAATTTTATTATGTATAATATCTCCTATTTTTATTATTTACTAGATTTCCGCCCGCGGCTTCGCCCGCGTTATCAAAGGAAAACCCGCTTAGTTCCCGTTCCCGTGGGATTTCCGGGATAAAACCTATCCTATGTGTTAATCCAAGTTACCCTCTATATGTGTGCTAAATTTCATTGTAATCGGTTCAGTAGTTTTTACGTGAAAGAGTAACAAACATCCATACATCCATACATCCATACAAACTTTCGCCTTTATAATAGTATATTAAGATTAAGATTAAGATGTGAAAAAAATTTCATTATATTTATGGTATTTTTGTTTGTATTACCTCCTTAGTATGTAGATTTGATATTTTAACTATTTTCATCATTTGATCCTACAATAATCTTACATAATATTAAATAGAGTCAGAACCTGGTTGGCCTTGAATAGAAGGATTATAAAATACTAGCGGTCCGCCCCGGCTTCGCCCGTGGTACATATTTCGCAATAAAAATTAGCCTATATCCTTTCTCGGGTATCAAAATATCTCTATACCAAATTTCATGCAAATTGGTTCAGTAGTTAAGGCGTGATTGAGTAACAGACAGACAGACAGAGTTACTTTCGCATTTATAATATTAGTATGGATTAACTTTACGTTAATTTATATTAAACTAAACCAAATTCAAAGCAAATGTAATCTCTTTATTAACCACATTCAGGATTAAACTGTTGGTTCATTATTATTAATCTTCATGATATTGTGTTTATTATTGTCTGTTATATGCAATACAAAATGTCATGCTAAATGAAACTATGTATTATCACAAAGGGATCTGGTATTTATTGTAGATTTTTTATGTGATAATAATATAAAACTTTTGTTTGCTGTTAAAGGACTCCTGGTGTTTTTCAGGACCCGCAAATGTATACCTACTGACTTTGAAATCACTGCTTTTTTAATAATAGTGTTTTATCTCATTTACAGTTGGTTGCCTGGAAGAGATGGCTTACGACTGAAAAGGCTGCCTCCGTCTTTCACAGTATAATATGTCTTCTTTCTTTTCATTGTTTTTATAAACTGTTACAAGCAAAATAAACTATTTAATAAAAAATACTGTCCAGTGTGTTTAAGTGCCTTCCTCTTCCTCTTGAATCACTCTATTTATTAAAAAGGTCCATCAAAATCTGTTGAGTAATTTTAAGGATACACATACTCCTACATAGGTACAGACAGCGGAAAGTGACTTTGTTTTATACTATGTAGTGAAATTTAAAATTCATGGAAGTTATAATTCGATAACTCCATAATACTTACTAAACTTTGTCTTAAACGGTAACCCTTGTGAAAGGTTCAAACATTACCTTGACACAAGTTTCATTCAATCCACACCAGATGGCGTCGTAAAGCGAAGCAATGGAACAAATGGAACAAACACGTTGTTCAGTTCAACGACTGATAAATATGTATCAACGGAGTTTATTTCGCACAACGTAGGGCTGCTACCGGTAGAATATTTTTGACGTAGACATTAAAATGTGGATTATGTGATTTGCAAATGCCTAGTGGGTGTACTAAAAGTAAAAATTACCATAATGCTATCACAGAAAATAATGAATAATGCCTTTATAGTTATTCTTGTATTATAAAGATTTAAAATTTAGTTTAATTTGATGTTAAATTTTAAAAAAATATACCTATTCATCTAATTATTACAAGCTAACAAGCTGTTTAATTTATCATACTACAATATATTGAAATATCATTTTAAATTAATTATTAGTCTGTTGAATATGTAGTAAAATAAAATAAATAATAACAATTACTGTCACAGTGACAACCCTAGCACCTTTTCGGGGTAACCCTGAAGCAAAGTAAACCAAAGTATCTCAAGTGTTATAGCTTTCAGAACGAACTGATGCGTTCGACATGATATCTCATTCAGAGAATCTGGTGCAAAACTTTTTACTTAGTTTTCGCTTGCAATTTATTGAAAAGCTTTCACCGAATTAATCTAAATTAATGAAATTGACCGCCTCCTTGGTACAGTGGTTGACGCGTGAGCGTAGAATCGAGGGGTCCTGGGTTCGATTCCCGGTGGATACAAAGAAAAAAAAATCTCGGTCTGGCAGGACACATAAGGCTGATCACCTACTTGTCCCTAAAGAAAATCGATCAGTGAAACAGATGTATAATGCATTTGCCCCTTACCCCACTAGGGGACATGGGACTTCACTTTCTTTTTAATGAAATTGAGTGTTGGTTTATAATTTAAAAAAATAGATGAAATGAAAACTTTCATTATGTCGGATTGATCGTTTGTTTTATGTAGTAGATAATTAGGCACTTTTATTCCAAACTAGCAGTCCGCCCCGGCTTCGCCCGTGGTACATGTTTACGTTTTCTCTACATAAGAACCATCCTCGTACTTCAAGGAATATAATAAAAAAATAATTATCGAAATCGGTTCAGCCGTTCTCGAGTTATGCGCTTACCAACACATTTTGCGATTCATTTTTATATATAAAGACTAGCGTTCCGCCCCGGCTTCGCCCGTGGTACATAATATTTACGTTTTCTCTACATAAGAACCATCCTCGTACTTCAAGGAATATAATAAAAAAAGAATTATCGAAATCGGTTCAGCTGTTCTCGAGTTATGCGCTTACCAACACATTTTGCGATTCATTTTTATATATAAGAAGACTAGCGGTCCGCCCCGGCTTCGCCCGTGGTTCATAATATTTACGTTTTCTCTACATAAGAACCATCCTCGTACTTCAAGGAATATAATAAAAAAAGAATTATCGAAATCGGTTCAGCTGTTCTCGAGTTATGCGCTTACCAACACATTTTGCGATTCATTTTTATATATAAGATTATGATTGTCCTATGTAGTTAATTTGTGTCTGATGTGAACTGTTGTTATAGATTTATAGAATAATTTAGCCTGACCTCTCTACTATGATTAACAAACAAACATCCAACCTCGTATTTAAATTAGAGTAACGATAAAATGAAATAAAATAAAAATGTAATGATAATAATATATTTATTCTATGTATTACAATTAAATGTATTAAAGTTCAAGGAACATATTAATCTTCTTATATATAAAAATGAATCGCAAAATGTGTTGGTAAGCGCATAACTCGAGAACGGCTGAACCGATTTCAATAGTTCTTTTTTTAATATATTCCTTGAAGTACGAGGATGGTTTTTATGTAGAGAAAACGTAAATATATACCACGGGCGAAGCCGGGGCGGACCGCTATATATTATAAAAATGTAAGCAGTGCAAGCCCTATTTTTATTCACCTTATATTTATCAAAAATACATGATTTGTTTGCTCGTTTGCCTCTTATCAAAACAATGTGGTAAATTTGAATTTTATTGTTTATTTAAAAGTGTGAGGCAAGTTTTACTCGTACAATATCTAAATTACCTACCTCAATTTAAAATGATGCGAATGTAATAAAAGTTACATAAAAGAACAATTAAAATAACTTTTTACCATACCATGAATGTTTGTTTAATAGGATTTTATTTTTAGATACATAATCTCTACATAATATTAAAATGTATTCCTAATTTCCTTTGTCATGGCATCACGTATGAACACCTACCCCCCTAGACAAGTGGCTTTCTATTAGCGTAAAGTTCAATAGAATAGATTATGAATGTATGAGATTGACGTAATCAATCGTCGTCGTCGTCGTCGTAATCAAACGTCAATCTCATACATTCATAATCTATTCTATTGAACTTTACGCTAATAGAAAGCCACTTGTCTAGGGGGGCTGGACTGATATCGATAGTTAATTTTTGATGTATTCGTTATTGTCAGGAGACTTAGGATCTTATGAAAGAAAATCTTAATAAGTTAGACCTTCAAATAAAAATAAAATAAACCGAAACGATGATAAAACGAAACGGCTACTCAAAATTAACGGGTTTTATAATTCGCGCCATGACAGGACAACGTGGAAACATGTTATCTATGACTTGATCTATACTAATATTATAAAGCTGAAGAGTTTGTTTGTTTTTTTTTAATTGTTTGAACGCACGAACTACTATTGTTTCAATGTAGATTGCTCATTTATCGAGGAAGGCTCTAGGCTCTATCATCTCTATCATCACGCTAAGACCAACAGGAGCGGAGCACTGCGGGTAAAACCGCAGGGCACAGTTTTATAAAACTGCGAAGAAATTTTTTGATCTGCTTTAACGACTGTAAAAATTCTATGACACTGACTTAATATTTTCAAGTTTCCCTTTCTCTTTTTTAATTCTGTTTCAAACAAGGCAGAACCGGGTCGAAAGGCTAGTCAAAAGAAAAGAAAAGAATCTGTAGGTTATTGTCCTTGCACCGTGTGCTCTTGATATTTGTCATTGAAAAATATTTAAGTTGCTATCAAGAGCAGACGTAATTTGAGCAATTTCAGTCAGCTGTTTTGCTCAACTTTCCTAATAATGCAATGATATACGAGTCTCTAAGCTATAATAATAAAAAATGTCGAATCTATAAGCTATAATAATAAAAAATGATCGCGTGACGCGACGAAGTTCGGAAAATAAAAAAAATATTTAAACTAATAAAATAATATGTGGCGATAATAATTCAAAGGTTTTTTATTGCAATGATCGTTTTTAATTTTGTATTTTGCTTAGGTTCTTCTTTTTAAGAATTTGTTTATTTAAACATCATTGCCGCAATACTTATAGCCTACAATTCCTTGCGATAGCTATACACAATATTATTTATCTTCTGTATAATAAAAATGAATCAAATGTGTTGCTAAGCGCTAAACCCGAGGACTGAACCGAATTCGCTTCTTATGGAGAAAACGTAAACATGTACCATGAGCAAAGCGGGGGCGAACCGCAAGTATTCTAAAAACTAACTTAATTTTTTTACTTACAAGGTTAATTATTATTGTAATCTGTTTCTAAACATAAAATAATATCGACATTCAACAACCTTTTATTCTAAATAATACTTCACACGACAAATACAATTTTCCTTTAAAAAGCATTACATTTACGCAAAGCTGGTAAGCCTCAGCTTATATAATATTCTATTTACGTCGCATGGTATTAAACTAAGGCCAAAGACATATGTTTATTCATATTGGCAGGATAACGCGGTTTTGTATAGCAAATATTTATAAAAGCTGCGCAAATGTTTCATATTTTATCTCTAAGATCTTATCATCAGAGGTTTTATCTTAGCGCTTTTTATGACGCCGTGGTTTTTAAGCGATTGTCATAATCCTTATATTTTGATAAGGAAAAACTTTAGGCGCGGAACAGACACAAGCGGCGCGGCGCGCATCGGGCGCACTGCCGGCGCGCATCGGGTGCGCTATTGGCTATTTCCAAAGTTCTTTCATACAAAATGTAGAAGAAAGACGTGGTGCAAAACAGGATGAAGAGGTGCGCTTATGGCACGCCCGCGCCCGCGCCTTTTGTGTTTGACCCGCGCCTATAGGATTCTATTTAGTGTTATAATCATTAATTGAACGAAAATACAAGAAGCACTAACCTATATTTGCTTATGAAAGTTTAAACAATTTCTCGTATAGATACGATCTGAATCTCAGAGACACACAGAAACTGAGTTTTCTTGCTAAGATTTATATATTTATAAGAATACTCCAGTTATCGTAGGTACCTAATAACTTTATTTGTACTAACCTAGCACAAGTTTTTAGATATTGTAAATAGATCCATTTTACAAACAAAAGTAAAACAATGATTACCTGAAATAATGAAACATGTCTACCCTAAAATTATATGATGTTAAAATTTTAGCAGAGATTTCTGCAATTAATGTGAGAATAACAACTTACTCATAACAGACGCACGTGTAAACATGAATTTCGTAATTTCGCTTCAAAGAAAATCATAATTAAGTCCATATATCACGTGTTTTTGTTACCTTATAAATAATAGTCATATACATGTATGTATGTATGTAGTATGCCTCGTTTAGGACAATAATCTATCTCTCAAGTCGAAAAATTACTCTCGAAATCTTTTAACGAATTTTAAGATGCTGAAATATTACAATAATTTTGAAGAACAAAAAAGATAAATGATTTTATATAGGTAAACTGATTGTTGAGCAATACATCGAAAAATACATAAAAAAATTAAACATGAAAATAGTGTATGAAGCTATTGTTAATACCCATACTTATTACCTAAATATTTCTAAAGTAGCTTCCACCCACGACTTTGTACGTGCATCCCCGTTTTCCCCGTTCCCGCAAGAATTTCGGGAAATCCTTTCTTAGCGGATGCCTACGTCCTAACATCTACCTGCATGCCAAATTTCAGCCCGATACGTCCAGTGGTTTGGGCTGTGCGTTGATAGATCACTATATTATCAGTCACCTTTGAGTTTTATATATTAACTAGCGGTCCGCCCCGGCTTCGCCCGTGGTACATATGAAAAATAGATGTTGGCCGATTCTCAGACTTACCCGATATGCACAGAAAATTTCATGAGAATCGGTCCACCCGTTTCGGAAGAGTATGCAGACTAAGAGCGGG
Organism: Colias philodice; assembly: GCF_061535455.1. Classification (NCBI taxonomy): domain Eukaryota; kingdom Metazoa; phylum Arthropoda; class Insecta; order Lepidoptera; family Pieridae; genus Colias; species Colias philodice. The sequence goes on from NC_143096.1 coordinate 11,626,430, forward strand.
GGCACACGATGCGTTGCGGCGCCGCACCGCAAAGATTTCACCGCGTCAGTGGGCACACGAGTGGTGCGGCGCCGTAACGTTGTTCTGTCGCAGCGGCGTCGTAGCAGCGTTGCAAAGCGTGTCCTTCCTTGTGACGCAAAACAACTGAGCGGTGCCGCTCCGACGTCGCACCGCATTCACCCCTCCCCGCCTCGTCTTGGTGGTTACAAGTCCGGTGCGGCGCCGGAGCGCATCGTGTGACATGCCACAGATATTTCTATGTAAGACGACGCAGCGACACCGCTCCGGCGCCGCACCGCCGCCGCAACGCATCGTGTGCCTCCGCCGTAACATTGTGACACGAGAATTTTATACATATATAAGAAGTATATAGATATAGATATTCCTTCTATTACATTAAGGCGTATTTAAAGATTAGCCTGATTATAACAACGCAACGAAATAGCAACGAGCAGAAAATCTGTTTGACCTTGCCTTTAGATAATTTAAACCATCTACATTTCGAAAGTTTTACAATTATGACAATTATTAACTTAAATATAATAATAAAATAGGTACCTTAATTCTAATTACAAGTTTAAAATACAAATAAGTTGAATCAAATTTCAATTATTATTCCAGAAAGTCTGGCCTTTAATTTCCGTAATATCAAATAATTTATGTCGACATTTATTAATGAAATAAACATGACCTCGTTTTCAGCAAACAAATGTACAAATGCTTGAATAATTATGTCTTGTACGGGAGCAATCTTGTTTTTAATTAATTACTGCAAGGTAATTCGTAGCCTAATATGATAAGTACTAACTAATGCTGTGACTTCGTTCACTTTCTTTTATCTCACAGGTAGTGTAAGCCTTCTATGTTAACTAAATAGATACCTAGTTCGTATGTCTGTGCGATCAATAATGCGTAACTAATCCTTGTGTAGTTGGCTTATTTTAATCGAGATTGGTCACCGTCACTAAAATTCATTAACAGTAGGTTATTATTTAATTAATTGGTCAAAACTTTCAATTGTTTGATTAGCAGTCATGATTCTTAATAATTATTCGCGCGTTTACGTATTTCTATAAACCAGTCTTAGTGGTTCTTTGCCCTATGATCTGCCTAATTATATGCACTTTTGTGTATTCGTAGGGTAATCAAATTATTAATTGTTTCACAGAAGAACATACAGATAACGTTATTCAAACATACACTAAGTTCAAGCAAAATTAAATCCCACTATAACAATCGATACATGTTTTCCAATTAATGAAGGATGTTACGTCCCGTGCTGGCTACGCCGTTCGCATGGGAACGGAATGCGAGCGTGGTTTTGCTGTGTTAGTTTTTAAGATTTCTTTAGAATAATTATTAATATTGTATACTTAATGATTCTTTAACTCCGATCTGCATCGTGCAGATGTGGTTGTTAAAGTTTCATTTTAATTAATAAATGTAGTAGTTAAAAAAGTAAATCTGTTTTTAAGCTATTGCATATTCTATCGCGGGCCTTGAGCGCGGGGACCGAATCAAGAAATTCCGTAACGAAAAAACCTCACGCTTCCCACTCCGACGGGCGCAGAGGTGTGGCTTGAAGGCATGCTATGCAATAGCTTTACCGCGGCAGTCCCCGAGTGCCACACGTCTTTTTTTTTTTGGGGCCTCCGGCTGTGGGCTTTGTAATTAGGATAGATAACAATAATTAGCAAAGCAAATACATGAAACATTATACAAAAAAGAAGCGATACAATAAGTCGGATAACTAATGGTATTTTTGGAGCAAAACATAAAAGATAACGATGCCTTCAAGCTGAAATATTTAACGAGAATAATAAAAATCTATGTGACTGCACAGATACTAGGGAATTGATATGTTTTTAACACATTGAAATGTTCTGGGTATTGATAAAAATACTTTTGATGGAATTTATATTTTTTAGCAATTTGACTATTAGGTATTTGAATAAAATGTTTAATATGAATTGCAGAAAATTAATTGTAATTTAATCCTGTTTATGAATCATATTATGATACATGGACAGGTAACATAATAAAATAGAATGTAACAAAAACAGTTTTAACACGAACGGAATTCATTCAATAGGTTCTCTATTTTCGTGAGATCTCAATAACACATTCTTACTCATTGTGACTCGATTCGTAAAGGACAGAAAATTTGGTAATACTCACTAGGTACGTTAATAATTTTATGAAAATTATAACCTTTTAATATCAACACATGTGAACTTTCCACAAAATTACATAAAAATTCATTCTCCAAGTGAGAAGAAAACCTTTTATCTAAAAATATCTAAGAAACCTTGCCGTATTGTTCGTATTTGAGCATTCTAGGTTGATCCCAACTAAGTCTGATGTGATAAAGACGGACGGAATCCGTAATCACCTAGAAACTAAATGACTAAGCTTCTCGGGTAGTCAAGGCCTACTAATTCAATTTAAATCGAGCAAAGGAAGAATTTTGTTCATTGTTTTATCCACTTATAATATCGACTTTCTTAAAATTTTCCACAAATTAAGCCGTTTGTAATGACATAAACTGTGGCTTTTATATTAAATGAATGTTATACGAAAAACAACAACATAAATAAATTGTCTGTTCGTTATAGAATATATTTAAATGACTGAACCGATTTGGATGTGTTGCTGGTGTGTCCTACCGATTTAGATGTGTTGCCGATCCTATTTTACTTCTTAGTAAATTACTCTTTCAATTAAAAATATAAACATCGTGTAAACTGAAACTAGCTGGAATTGTTGGAATTTAAAGGCGATGAACTCGTTAACTCAAAATTGATAAAATTTTAGTGACATAAATTTTATATGAGACAGAAATTTTTATTTTTAGACGAGTCTTTTTATTTAACCACTGTTTTTTTGTACCAAATATTTCTAAAATCTAAAAATGAACATAATAGTTAACACTCCCAAAAATAAACGTGAATGTGTCAAAATTATACCTCCAATAACCTATCTACCTTCTTACAAGTCAGTTAAAAAACCGTTAATTCCTAGAAAATTATAGTACTAACAACAGAACATGGCCCTTTTCTAGTTTTATGTCTTAATAATTGTGATCAATTAAATCTATTAAGGTAATACTATCACTATCAATATGCACTCAATATGCAAATGGTTCGTTTAAAGATAAATTTTATAACATTGCTACAAGGTTTATTAACCGCCTTGTTCAGTAGTGTCCTGAATTCAGTAGTCATTCGACATGTTACTTCTTTTGATGAAATTGTTGATCGTTGCTGCGGGTGAGTTTTTATAACCTTTATAGCCAACCCAGGTTAACCGGGAAATAAAAATAAAAATATTTGTATCATAAAAGCATTTTGCGTAAGTGACTGGAGAATTCAAACATAATAATATTATAATCAAATCTTCATTTGGTATATCATTAAAAAATCACACAAAATAGTAATCATTATAAATACAATGCAAATTAAAGCTATGTAAGTATATATTTTTAGTAAAAGATACAGCTATTAACAGCCAGCCCAGCCCAACACAACAGATCATCTCTATATAGTAACACTGAGCATTTTCCTAAATCATCACCAACTCCTAAATCCTTTCCAGTCTGGATTTCGACCAGGACACAGCACGACCACTGCCTTAATTAAAATTACTGACGACATCCGACGAGGTTTCGACAACAAAAAGCTCACCATACTCACGCTGATTGATTTCAGTAACGCGTTCAATAGCGTCGATCATGACGTACTGCTGGCAGTGCTGCGCTCTCTTAACTTATCCTCCTCGGCTACTGACTGGTTACAAAGCTACTTAGAGGGACGTCGGCAGCGTGTACTAATTGAGGAAGTTTCTTCAACATGGTGCAATGTTTCTGCTGGCGTTCCTCAAGGCGGCGTATTGTCTCCCCTCCTTTTTTCCATTTTTATAAACTCCATTTCCAAGGACATTGTGTCATCTTACCACATGTATGCGGACGATTTCCAATTATATAAACACGCGTCACTTCTTGAACTACCTGAAGCGATTTTCCAAGTTAACGCTGACCTCGCAGCAATAGTCAGATGGAGCAAAAGTCATGGTTTAACAGTTAATCCAATTAAAACCAAGGTTATCATATTCGGAAGTAGGCAATTAGTCTCAAAAATTGACTGGACCAATTTACCGAACGTTGTCGTTGATGGTGTTCTCATCCCTTATAGTACTCAGGTAAAAAATCTTGGTCTAACTCTGGATCAAACTTTTTCCTGGGATGAACAAATAAAGCAGGTACAAAAAAGGGTTTTTTCTTCTGCCTTTTCTTTACGGCGCTTGCGCAACTTTCTTCCAGTCACATCCAAAATTACCTTAGCTCAATCCCTTCTCCTTCCTCTCCTTGACTTTTCTGACTCCTGCTATCCTGATATTCGTCAATATCAACTTGACACCCTTGAGAAGCTCCAAAATTTCTGTATCAGATTCATATTCGGACTCCGTAAATTTGACCATGTCTCTGAATACAGGAAAAGGCTTAAGTGGCTTCCTATCCGTTATCGCCGGGATACCCATCTGCTGCATCTTCTATACTGTATTCTGTTTAGCCCTAAGACACCTTCTTACTTAAAGGATAACTTCGATTATTTAAGCTCTAGTCATACTCTCTCTCTTCGTTCTTCCAACTTGTTATTGCTCAGCACCCCTTTCCATCATTCTAAATTTTTTAACAATTCTTTCACAGTCCGGGCTATTCAACTATGGAATACTTTACCAGAAAGTATTAGACGTGCTCAAACGCTCAGCTCTTTTAAAGTATTGCTAAAAGATCACTACTTTTCCTTGCTATAGTTTTTTTTATTATCATCCTTTTTTTCCTTACTTTATGTTTTGCTTGCTGATGTCATCAAATATTGTTTTTTATAAATTTATTGTCTTTGTGCTATAGTATATATGTATGTTTATGTATTCTATTTATATAATATGTATTTTTATATCATATGTAACTATGTATATGTGTATTTTATTTATTTGTAGTATAATTTATGTATATATAGTAGGTATATTTGATACTTAAATAATTTTATTTATTTATTAGGTATAATTATTATCATTATTTTTTTTTTTCTCTTCTTTTTGCACTATCCCATTAACATCATACATTTCCTTTCCCATCAGGTTGCCTGGTAGAGATTGCTGCTTAGCAATAAGGCCGCCTCTTGTACAAACTATGCCTTCCTTTTGTATTTTAATGTTATTTTTGTCCTAACTTTGTTTGTGCAATAAAGTGTTATAAATAAATAAATAAATAAATAAATAACACTATCTTGTTTCAGTACTGGAATCGCTAGATATACCAGACAATCTATCAGTCCTAGCTGGTAATCATACAGCAGAATACACCCCCTGGATAGGAGCACTATCTCATAGATATGTTGGAGCTGTCTATTAATTAATGTTTCTGTATCATCTTGTTCCAGTACTAGAATCGCTAGATATACCAGACAATCTATCAGTCCACATAGCTGGTAATCATACAGCAGAATACATCCCCTGGATAGGAGCACTATCTCATAGATATGTTGAAGCTGTCTATTAATTAATGTTTCTGTATCATCTTGTTCCAGTAATATAATTGCTAGATATACCAGACAATCGATCAGTCCATATAGCTGGTAATCATACAGCAGAATAAACCCCCTGGATAGGAGCACTATCTCATAGATATGTTGAAGCTGTCTATTAATTAATGTTTCTGTATCATCTTGTTTCAGTACTCGAATCGCTAGAAATACCAGACAATTTATCAGTTCGTATAGCTGGTGGAGAAACAGCTGAATATACCCCCTGGATAGCAGCTCTATCTTATGGAGATGTGGAAAAACGGTTCCAATGTGCTGGATCCATCATCACTGATAGACATATCTTGACAGCTGCTCATTGTATTGCGCCAGCATATAATAACGGTCAATTAGTAAGGTTAGAAATTTTTCCTTGGTCATACTGAAATTTCATAATTAAAAATCTATTAGCATAAACATTCTCAGAAATATTATATTCGTAGCAATGTCGCAGTTCTTAATTGTTGATCTCTGTACTGTAAAAATCTTAGGTTGACAATATTTGTGGTAATATCCCAACTTTGTTGAGTTTAAGACAATTGTCCATTTTATGTTTTTCTGCTGGTCGATACAACCTTTTAAAAACATTAATTACAAATTGATTCACAAACTTATCATTAAAACAAGTAAGAAGTATGAAATATACCGTGAACGCTATACAAATTATTTTTTTTAGCACGTACATGGCAACCGTAGGATCGAATGTAAGAGATGGTTCTGGGCAAAACTACAAACTGATTAAGAACTACACTCACCCAGAATTTGCAATAAATTATGTGAAAAACGATATTGCTATTCTTGTGACAAACGCCAGTATTGAATTCTCTGTGATGGTACATCCTGTCACTGTGAACTTTAACAGAGTTGATCAAGGCGTAGCTGCAATTATTTTGGGTTGGGGCAGTCAGTCTGTAAGTTTTCTTCTTGTCCTTTTTATGTGTTCTTATTTTTACAAAAGAGATAGGTACATGTGTCCAAGTCAACTACCTTTATCAGCTGTTATCTAAGAGTATATACTGTGTTTAAGTCAACAAGCTTGATTAGTCGTTTAATTAAGACCCTAGCCATTGTTATAAAGAGCACCAAAACAACTAAAAGCAAAAGTTATTCTAAAATTTTGATATGTTCAGAATAAAATATAGAGAAAATAATTTTAATAGGACACTGTTAATAATTTAACTTATATTGTAGCTCCGTGGAAACACAAGCCAGGAACTGCAAGAGTTAGAGATGATCACAGTAAACTCCACCTATTGTTTCGCGGAAACGCGTCGCGTAGGCGCGACTCTGAAGATCATTCCACCCTATATAGATTCTGATAAGGAAATATGCGCGTATCGAGCAGTGGGTAAAGGCACTTGTAAAGTGAGTAGATAGTTGCATTTTTTTATTATAGATCGAACGATCGAAGCTTAATTGTTGCCATAACCTTAAGCATGTAATTGATTCGAGATAAGGAACGCAGAAACTTGTTAATCAAAAAAAGAGTTCGATGACATTTTCTCCGTTTTAATTTATGTTTTGTTGGTTTTGTTTTAAAATTTAATAGATGCTTGTTGCTTTAAAACTTATCTAAATTAAAACTTTGATTACACATAATATATAAGAGGAAAGAGATAAATGTTAATATACTTGGTCGTTCAGAATTTAAATGAAAGACGATTTAATCTACTATCAGCTTATACTAAAATCATATTTAGTATATCTAGAATTGGAAGGTAAACAAAAATGTAACACAGCCCAAATTTATAAACAACTTGTATGTTGCAAGAATTTGTTACAGAATATTTCAGATGCACTCAGATTCCAAAACCTTTTTCATCCTGGATCAAAAAGAGTAAGATATTTTATTTTCCAGGGTGACTCTGGCAGTCCGCTCGTCTGTGCAGACAACGATGAGCAAATTGGCCTCACTTCCTGGGGCATTCCATGTGCTCTCGGGGCACCAGACATGTTCACACGGATCAGTAGTTATAAGGACTGGATCTTGGGTGTATTGGCTGAAATGCAGTATGAAGACAAATTGATGTACAGTATGAGGGAATGCCCGAAGAACGAGTTTATCAATTGACCAGTATTTATTTATTGGATTATATGAATTTTATGTAATGCGTTTTAAAGATGACTATAACAATAAAAGTAATATGTGTTTGCATTTTTATTTCGTCATTTATAATTTCATCACTCAGAACTTTATCTCTTTTCTGTATGTTATGCAAAATATAATAGAAAATGTTATTTTCCAATACAGGAATCGAACCTTTCGATTACACTGATTCGTCAATCTCAATAATAAGGCACATAGTAGACACAGTATGGCCAATATGATCCCATGTAGTAGATAAGTAGACAATGGGAAAGAACAAATGCACATTATTATCTAATCAAATCATCTAATAAATCTTAATATATATAAATCTCGTGTCCCAATGTTTGTCCTCAATGGACTCCTAAACCACTTAACCGATTATCATAAAATTTGCACACCATGTGTAGTTCGATTCAACTTGAGAGATAGGATAGTTTAAACATGTAGGTACCACGAGCAAAGCCGGGGTGGACCGCTAGTGTTATATATATATATATATATATATTATATAATAAAAAACAACAATTTTATATTGTATACACATATACACTAAGTATAATTGACATCCAAACTAACGCGTTCTAGCGCAAAAGCGTTCCAAACATTCAATCACCAACGAAAGATTTCACTTCATACATTAAGAACAGTTTCAAGCGCCAGATTCAAAGAGCTCACAATAAAAGGAATTTAAAGCATACCTTTATACCGAGTTAAGGTCTAAACATTCTCACTTTCGCCGTCTCAAAAATCCACCGTTCAAAAGGAATCGGCTTTGAAGTGGGCTGATCAAAAGTAGACTGTTAACATTCGTATTGTGTGAGTTACGCTTTAGTTGATTTCTTACGTTGGCTACTTGGCTGAAGTTATTTTCTTCAAGAAGTTTGGGTTTGCTACATTGTTGTAATATTATGAAAGATGAAGTAGAGTAATTTACAATTGTTGTAATTCTTTGAAAGATTGTTAATTTGGGCAAGAGTAATCAACTAGTTTTTTACTTATAATATTTTAATATTAAGATGTTCCTATTTTCTGGTAACATACACGTGAACATAGTTATTATTATTTACTTGATAACGTGATTAATTACTAACAAACTTATTACATGCTTAATAAATAAAATATTAATAGGCTATTAGAAACACCAATCACACTCACACACACACACACACACATACTCACGTTACTATGTTTACCTACGTTTTTACTCACGTTATAATGGCACTGTGTCATAGGAGTGGAAAGCGTCGATCGCCTATTATAGCACAGGTCTAGTACCTAGTTTAGGCGATCGTCGTGTCTCATGTATGTAAACTTTTTTATAATGTGGGTCCAAATAAATATTTTTCATTTCATTTTCATTTCATTTTTCAATCTTATACTTTAATGTCTTTCTTAACACTCAGCGATTAAGGAAGCTTTAAAAGACCAGGCTTTATGTTTCCATACACGACGAGGCCACAAACAGAAACTCAACAAATACTAGTCGAACTAATATTTCAAAACACTTTTATTAAAACTCAAACTCCGATATTAAGAGTTTAAAAATTTTGTATTTTACAATAAGCTGCATCTGGCATTCTATTCCCTTCAAAACAATATTCAGTAACTTCAGTTGTTTCGAAATCGGTTGGAAATTACTTATTAATTTTCCCTCACAATTCACTGTGTCTGAAACATTTCATTGAACTGGGATTTGTATTCAAGTGGCTATTTACACAATCGACATATTTTAACATGTAGGTACTTTCTATTCTACGTAAAACTGATTTGAGATGAAGAGATTTACGTTTAAAAATATGTATTTTGTGGAATCAATTATCTTGTTTTCTACGTATAGATGCAAAGATTTATTTGAAAGCGTTAGTTTACTATTGAAGTAAGGTTCTTTGAAAAACATAGGATTGTAATTTAAAAGTAGTTACTCTACCATAACATCAAGTCAATTTAAACTGTAAACATTAATACCCTTTAATTTGACTTATAGAGTCATTTCTACTCTTCCCACTTATTTTTAAAATGACTTACATAAGATATGATCCATTGAAATGTTACATTTTTTAGGCCTGACCTTGAGTTTTTTAGAGGACGCAATTTTATTTTTTTGATGTGTAGGGGGGGTCAGTGTGAAGCTAAAACCAAGTTTGTGGGGTCGCCACCCTTGTCCCATGGCCGCCATCTTGAAAATAGCGGTTGAAATGGTTTTAACGATATATCTCTTAAACTATTTATCTGATGATAAAACAATTGTAACATCATTTGTTGCAAATTAAATTCTCTACAACTTTGATTCAGTAACTTTTTGTCGTAGAACCATAAATAAAAAAGTTATAAGCGAAAATATTCAGAAATTAGAGCTATTTATATTTTTCAATAAAACTTTTTTTATCATTTTACGAAGAAATGATATAAGACTATTTTTGTAGATTGTTTTTCGAGGAACAACTTTTATATACAACATTTTTTCATTACGTCAATAGCTAAGGTTTTACAGCGCTCAGAAGTGAGTACTATTTTTCAGTAGTAACTATACATAATATAATGGCTATTGGCTCTTTTCCCAGACTCCACAACAATGGAAGCACACTGCAGAACATTTCAGCCCTGCTTTTCGACGTAAAAAAAACGCACTTCCAGACTCTACCTCCTGGGTTGTGGGGAAAAGATTCAATAATTAATTATTAATAATATTGTAAAATTAATTATTAAAAATATTATTATAACAAAAATAGAACAATTACTGGTGACAAATTATTATTAGTACACACATAATATATCGTATTCTGTATAGTAAAGAGTACTTAAAATAGTACTCACTTCGGATGGCTGTAAAACCTTAGCTATTTACTCAATGAAAAAATGTTGTAAATAAAAGTTGTTCTACGAAAAACAATCTACAAAAATGGTCTGATATAATTTCTTCGTAAATTTATAAAAAAAAGTTTTATTGAAAAATATAAACATCTCTAATTTCTGAAAATTTTCGCTTATAACTTTTTTGTTTATAGTTCTACGACAAAAAGTTACTGAACCTAAGTTGTAGAGAATTTAATTTGCAACGAATAATGTTAACATTGTTTTATTATCAGATAAATAGTTTAAGAGATATATCGTAAAATCCATTTCAACCGCTATTTTCAAGATGGCGGCCGTGGGACAAGGGTGGCGACCCCACAAACTTGGCGATAGCTTCACACTGACCCCCCCTACACATCAAAAAAATAAAATTGCCTCCTCTAAAAAATGCGACCCCAAATGTAACTTTTCAATGGACCAATATTTTATTTGAGAATAATTATGATCATAATAATTATTTTCAAATAAAATATCTTCTCAGCAAGATTTCCGCCCGCGGTTTCGTCCGCGTTTTCAAAGAGAAACCGGCATAGTATTGTTTGTCTTATCCTGGATTTTCAGCTACCTACATACAAAAATTTCATTGTAATCGATTCAGTACCTAGTATTTGCGTGAAAGAGTAGCAAACATCCATCCATCCTCACAAACATTCGAATTTATAATACGTATTAGTAGGAAATTAAATAGTTATTAGTTAGCCATACTATACCTACCTACCTACTACTTACTTTCAGGTAAGAATTGAGCTACAGAATTAGCCAAAATATATTCCATTCAGCCTTTACACGCAAATATTAAGACGAGTAAGAGAATGACGTCATCAAACTAAGGTTACACCTGACTAACCTAATTTCGTGAACATTGTGACGTTTAATTTTAATTAATTCTGGCAATCCAAGTTTGACGACATTGCAGAGAAGGGGGATCTAATTAAAATTTTATTTTATCACGCTCTTAATTTACGATTTTCCGATACGATAATTGTATAATCTATATCTATACTAATATTATAAAGCTGAAGAGTTTGTTTGTTTGAACGCACTAATCTCAGGAACAACTGGTCCGATTTGAAAAATTCTATCTCCAGGCTATATAAATCACACTAAAATAGATATCTAACATCGAAATATTTTTCAAATCGGACCAGTAGTTCCAGAGATTAGCGCGTTCAAACAAACAAACTCTTCAGCTTTATAGTATTAGTATAGATAAGTAAACAATGTATATTCCTACACAATAAAATACATATATTTTCATCAGACTTTCTTTATTCCATTATCTACATGACAACGGATGTTTGTAGGATTTCGACGTGGGTTTGGTTAATCAAAATAATTATTTACCGTATAATTAACTTGTTAAAGTATATAAATTTATAAAGAATAGAAAAAATTCGATCACGAGGCGGGACTCGAACCCGCATACTTTCGCGCCATTCCGGGGCGGATGCCTGACCAATTCAGCCACTCGTGACCCGCCAGAGCAACTGAATTTATTCTATTCCTTCAGTTTTATGTGTCTAAGGGACACACCTTTGTTAAAGTATATTATTTCATCAATACATATGTAGAACTTAAGTTTGTCTATTTTTATTAATTATTTGTTTGTACATAAAACTATATTCAATTGATACAATTGTCCGTATTTATGCAAAATGGAACCACTCGACAAATTTCGTTTTTTGCTTTTATTGAAGAATACTCATTCAAAAGTGGTCTAAATTCTTATACAAACAAGAACCACATGATTTTTACGTTGGAAACAAGGTATACTAAAAGCAGAAAGGAACCACCAGCAACAACGAATAATACCATATTAAGCAAAACCGAACCACAGCACCACGGGACTGCTTTGTTCAAACAAATAAACGATATTACTATCATGTCATTTTATACAAAACAGATCCACACCTACTTGGTACCATTATACATTACACATATTTCTATTAATAACAATTATTTTTAATACACAAAATGGAACCAGGTTTCTGTGGTATGGTTATGCGTAAAATAAATACATAATTTAATTGTAATTTTTTATTGCAAAATAAAACCACAAGCATTCGGTTCTAACATGCATAAATAAATATTGTAAAACATTCTGAAACCCATCATCGCTATATGGAACCAAATGCCTTGACTTGTTACAATGCTTCTCATCTTTAAACAACGTATTTCATTACTTAAATAGCTCAAAGTGCAAAACTCCAATTTTTAAAGTAAAACGTCGAACATCTGTCAATATAGGTGACATTCAGCGAAGTAGTTCGAATACGTGACGGTGTTTTTTTCCTCCGCGAAGTAAGTTCTATTGTTTTTGTTAATTACCTTTAAAATTAAATGTGAAAATGTTTAGTAATAAATAAATAAGCAAGCAATGGGTAAGAAAAGCATTGGAGACGAACACCGAAGATAATAATGAAGATACAACGGGTAAGTAGTTTTATTTAATGCATTTAAGTACTTATTGAATCTGAGATGCAGGTACGCTTTATCCACTTTTGATTCATTCCCGATTGTGGTGTGATTTTAAGAAGATAGTTCATTAAGTAAGTACAAGAGGAATCCTCTGTGGATTTACGTATTTTAACGACAATGTCGTTGTTCACGAAGGCGCGGCGAGTCGAATTAAGAGATCATTTTGTTACGATTCATCTGTCATTGTGAGATGAAACTACTAAAGTCTAAACCCTGTTTTAAAAATAACTGTCGATGATCTAGGTACCTATTTTGGTAAAATACGTTTAGATGTATTTCTGATGCCGCTGTAACAACAAATACTAAAAAACAGAATAAAAAAAGACGTGTGGCACTCGGGGACTGCCGCGGTAAAGCTATTGCATAGCATGCCTTCAAGCCACACCTCCGAGCCCGTCGGAGTGAGGTTTTTTCGTTACGGAATTTCTCGATTCAGTCCCCGCGCTCAAGGCCCGCGATAGAAGCTATGCAATAGCTTAATAAATATTTAAGAAGCTCCCATACAATAAGCCGTGATTTTTTGCCGTTTTTATAGATAATGGTACGGAACTCTTCGTTGCGCGAGTCCGACTCGCACTTAGCCAGTTTTTTGTACATGGCGCATGTACATACAACATACTTAGTCGTCTAGTAGGGACACGGCTTTATAAGAACTAATAATATTTTGCTGTCGCCATATACCTACGTATAAAAGCCACGCGGCTTTATTGTTTTGATTTAAAGCTTTTTTTCTTTTTATTACAGAAGATAACGAAGAACCTTATACGTCGCTGCCTCTGGAGAAGCTTTCTTCACCTTCTAGCGATATTCAGTCCATATTACATCTCATTCCACAAGATGCACAGTTTTTATAACGGTCTCATTAGTGATGATGCAAAAGAAGACCACATAGATGGACTAGACACGGTGGATTTCGAAATCCAATTTGATGATAACGTCGAATAAACGTCCTATATAAGTATTATTTTATATATTTTATTAATTAAAGCTTTAATTACGATATTATAAATACATAGTTTCATTTATATCATTAAATCCCTGGGATGTGGTTCCTTTTTGTATAAGAGAAAACCTATCAATTGATAAATGTTAAAAGGAACCACATGCACATTTTCTTAATTATCTAGAAAGTTTAAGAATATTCAGAGCAAATTTATATACACATACTTAAATAAGTAATTTATCAATGAATTTAAATAAAATAAATTTTAATTTTACTTCATCTGACAGAGCTGCAAATGTTTTTGTAAATCCTTTAATATCTCAGAAGTGCGTTTTTGCTGGGTGGTTCCTTTTTGCTTAAATACGGACAATTTATAATAATCAATCAGCTTATACCCAAAACAGTTTGATCTCCGATAAAATTAAAATTCCACAACAGGATAAAAAATCTATAAATAATCAACGCAAGTAAAAATAATCTTTCTCAGTTTACACAGCCTTCTCTTTACCCAGCCCAGTATTATTAAAAGATATACTCTCATTAAATGGGTAAACTCCAATCAGGTAAGAATAATATTGTTAAAAATGTATAACCAATTTAAATTTACTGATCCTGTCCGTTCTTCTAAGAACAATGGAATTAATTTGTTTTCGCTATTTACGATAATACAGCGAATTCAAAGTAAAAAAAATGCTAAAAAAATGCTAAAAAAAAATAAAAATGAAAAATAAATGCTTTATTAAATAATTAAGTAGGGAAATAAGTTTTTTTTTTATTTCAACACATTTTACAGCTGCAAATAGGTTCTGAAATGTTCAAATTAACCCTACTCTTATTTCTAAATGAAAAAAAATAATACTAACGATTAAATACATATTAAATTTCATTAATTATTTTAGTGTCCACTGCTTTGTTATAAATTACATTATGTTACTAGCTGTGACCCGCGTTCGTACGTACGTTTATAAAAGTTCATAGAATAACATCAGCATTGTACCAGTAGGTATACCAACAATAGACCGTCAATAATGGCCATACAGGCCGTTATATTAAAAATATCCCTGGATATTGTCGACGAAGTTGATCTCAAAGTGACACATAGTAAGGCTATGATTGATTACTGAGAGTAGCGGAAAGATGTAGGGCATTGAAATTCATAGATTTTCTACCAAATTTTATAAGGTTAGAGTGTTTATTAAAGGGGTTGAAATTATAATTCGGTCTGAACGATTTATTGATTTAAGTATTGTGTACTAGATGTGCCCCGCGCTTTTACCCGCGTTACTCCGCTTCTGTTGGTCTTAGCGTGATTATATGTATATAGCCTATAGCCTTCCTCGATAATGGGGCTATCTAACACCGAAACAATTTTTCAAATCGGACCAGTGGTTCCTGAGATTAGCTCGCTCAAACAAACAAACTCTTCAGCTTTACATTATTATCTAGTATAGCTGATAATAATATTGTATGGGGAAGTTATATTTTATTTATTTATTGAAAAGTTGAACCTATCGTAACAGACAAATCATTTTTGATAAAACCAACATATGCAATAGATTTTTTATATTTTTAATTATAATTTTAACAAGTAACATATACTCCAGACTTCAGCTGCTGAATTATTTTACGCTATTTTCTGATTTGTATTATTTTAAAATATTCAGCATATCACGTAATTTATACACGAATATTTTTGTGCATTCAGCATAAAATCGAAAATTTAATATGGAGTTTTAAATCATGGCTCCACTATTATGTCTGCATAACATCTGGAATCAATACCGAATGGATGAGTTGAATTCAATGTGACCTCTTTCCTTGATGTCAGTGTAATCGATATGTTTTAAGAGATTGATGTTTTTATGTGCGAGTATAGTTGTTGCTAGTGTAGCAAATGTGATGTCCTTGATTAAAATATAATTATGTTTAGAGCATAAAAAAGGAAGTAAGTCATATTATACGTACCTAACTGCCTCTGTGGTACAGTGGTTAGTAGAACTAAAGGGAAAGACAAGACCCGTCGAGTTCGATTCTCGGTGGGGAGAAACACAAGTGTCTTAGTCTAGCAGGACACAGAAGGATCATCTACTTATTGTTTGAAAAAGTGTTACGAAATGGTAATTTTGTTCAAGAAATTTAATGATTTTTTAATATACTACTTACATGACAATTACTTATAAATTATCTCATAACATCCTTTGATATTAATAAAAATTACATTCCTTTTTACACAGTAGGTACATACAAATTATAGTTTAATTAATCAAAAATAAGACATAAATTCGCTAAGTCAATTACCATAACAACTTCCTTATTCTATCATAGCTCGACTTTGCACACTATCAACGATGCAACTTCTATTCTAGATATTAAATATAAAAGCATGAATAACTGAAGCTTCGATAAATAATATAAAATTTGTAAATGTATTTATTTTAAAATATAATTTAGTAGATGTAGTCTGTTTGTAATTTAAAACATATTTTAAACTAGCTGCTCCGGGCGGTTTCACCCCCGTGGCTCCACTCCTGTTGGTCGTAGCGTGATGATATTATATAGCCTACAACCTTCCTCGATAAATGGGCTATCTAACACCGAAATAATTTTTCAAATCGGACCAGTAGATCCCAAGATTAGCGCGTTCAAACCAACAAACAAACAAACTCTTCAGCTATATAATATTAGTATAGATTTAGGGCTGATTTTTCAGTGCTTGAATAAAACTTATTCGTCGAATAATGTATAAAACTACCATTTTTAAAACGTATTCTAATTGCCCGTATTTGACAGTTTACGTGACATTTTAATATTATCGTGTAATACTTTATTTGACGTATAAGTTTTATCCAAGCATTGAAAAATCGGCCCTTAGACTAATTAACTATTCCTTAAAATAAATCATTCAATTATCTTCATTCCAGGTACGTTTATTATACAAACTTATATTTGAGAATTTTATCACACCAAGCTATGCAAGAATACCTCGCCAAATGTTCTAATAATTCATAACAATTAAACAAACAATCGCTGAAATACATAATTTCACGGGCATTTTATGTAAATCGAGCTTTATTGGCATCGAGAGAGTCGTATCATTTCAAGAGATATCTATTCAGAGTCTATGCCAAGCGTACGTGGTTTGAATGCGGCCTTATCAGGGACAACTTAACTTTACCTCCAGTCCAATACATAACATATCATAACACAAGTGAATAAGGTTGAAAATCTATTGTACTAAAGTTGTGGAACAGAAAATCGTACTCCCGATTTTCACAATGCGCAGCACACTATCTGTCAAAGTAATAATAATGAGTGTAAGTCAGGGTATTTTATTGGGCTGAACGTTTTAATAATTTGTACAAGCAATTACAATAGAGCAATGTAGTAAACGCTGAAAAAGCATAATGTATCTCTACTAAGTGAATTTATACCAATATTATAAAGCTGAAGAATTTGTTTGTTTGAACGCACTAATCTTAAGAACTACTGGTCCAATTTGAATACTTGTTTCAGTGTTACATAGCCCATTTATTGAGGAAGTCTATCTGATATATTTCATCGTGTTACGACCATTAGAAGCGGAGCAATTCGGGTAAATCTGCGGGGCACAGCTAGGTTCAAATATAATTTATATGGTGCTATCTCTTCCATTCCTAGAAAATGTCAGGGAAGATTTAACATTGATAAAGGTAACGATCACTTTACCGAGACAATAGATTTTCGTTACTGCCAAATGCCTGTGGTATATTGAAATTTTACAATATGTACAAGATTTTGAAAATTATTAATTTATTAATTTTAAGAAGTGGTAAGCTTTAGTTAGTTTAATAAACATAATATTCAGTTGTAAGTTCATAAACACAAATCTTCTTATATATAAAAATGAATCGCAAAATGTGTTGGTAAGCGCATAACTCGAGAACGGCTGAACCGATTTCGATAATTCTTTTTTTAATATATTCCTTGAAGTACGAGGCTGGTTTTTATGTAGAGAAAACGTAAACATGTACCACGGGCGAAGCCGGGGCGGACCGCTAGTAATTAATAAACATCACCATACAGAAGTTTACATTGTATTTAGCTCTACTTAAAATGAATTTTATAACAAACTATTGAAATAATAATCTACATAGTGTGTCTGTTTATAGAAACCTGGTATTATCAGCTTAACTTGTTGTTCTAATTTTTTGTTCAAAAGCAATTAATTCCCGATAATCATCCATGACAGGATACTACAAAAACTGATTTTTTTATCAACCCATGTTACTAAACATGCTCATATGAACACATGGTGATGAAGAATCGTCACACGCAGGGGGTAGGTGTTGTATAAACATGATTATGTGTTTTTATTTGGTCATTTACTCCTACTTTTTTAAATACTAGCTTACCGCCCGCGGCTTCGCCCGCTTTGTCTAAAACCTAATAAATTACATACTAAAACCTTCCTCTTGAATCACTTTATCTATTAAAAAAACCGCATCAAAATCCGTTGCGAAGTTTTAAAGATTTAAGCATACAAAGGGACAGAGAAAGCGACTTTGTTTTATACTATGTAGTGATAATGGATGAAGGATTTGTCAATGAAGGTATTTTAAAGCAAGCAAGCTATTCAAGCATGAGCTTTCTGAAATATGTATGTTACGCATTTCAAGAAGTAGAGTCGTAACCATTTTTTAACATTAACAATGACATTCATAAAACAAATAATAAATAATAGTCTCCGTATGTAGTAATGGGGCAGATTTTAGATCTATTTCACCAAACCAGATCCCAGGACGTAAGATGTAAGTTCCATCCCAGATGTAAGTTCTACGCTAGAGCTTTTACAATCCTGCAAAGGTCATCGGCTACGACTACGGCTACATCGATTACCTATATAGCTTATATTATTATATAATTTTAAGGCTGGGATAGCGATACTCTCGTTATCTAACGTCCTTTGAGACTTGATACGTTTGTATGATATTTCGTATTCGATATTTTACTAATAGGCATAATATCAACATTGATTGTACATAAATTTGAAGGAAAATTGTAAAGGCTAATAGTTCGAAAATGTATGTATTCTTACTATACATAATATGTATATATAATATAATATTATTATATTATTAGATGAAACCACAAGAATTTAAAACTTACTTGTAGTTTCGTTGATTTTTTAAATCAAAACACATTACTATCTTGACTGGTTCCCCATACATTACTCATTATTTGTTAAAATAATAATATAAGTCTTCATCTGCCTATTTAGTTCCCATTGGAATACACGTTTCATGATAATATGTATTATGAGGGTTTAGAGCTTCCGTGGATAAATCCGTGGTTAAATGTGACTCGGTAGATAAAATAAAACATCAATATGTCTTAGGATAGGCTCTTGACTAATTCTTAAAGTTTTAACTACATTTAAAAAATACACAGACGTCGTCGCTCAATCTAACTATTTATAAGTTAATTAATAATTGAATTAAATCTTTATTTATTATTGAGTACAACTTAGTACATTAATTAATGCATTCTTGATTATTAAAAAAAAAATTCCGAATATTCACGCTACGACACTTATCAAGTTAAATTATTATCAGCAGAAATAATAAAAGACATCTTTAAGTTTTTTTAAAGCTGTTATTTATATCTAAATAATTTATGCAATTTTGCATTTACAAGTTATTTACGTAGGTTGCTAGACTAGACTGTAGTTGTTATGAAAAGTATTATCTATTCATACAATCTATACTTAAGTTTATTGTTTATTCTTTGTCAGTGTATGAACAAAAAGGAACTAGGTTTGATACGTTGAGTCTAATCTATACTAATATTATAAATCTCAAGAGTTTGTTTGTTTGAACGCGGTAATCTCAGGAACTACTGGTCCGATTTAAAAAAATCTTTCGGTGTTAGATAGCCCATTTATTGAGGTAGGCTATAGGCTATCATCACGGAGACTAAGACCAACAGGAGCGGAGCCACGTGGGTAAAACCGCGGAGCGCAGCTAGTAAATAATATATATTATATAGTATTATGGCGCAGAAAAGCTTGTCTTACTCTTAGTAAATAATTGTATATATACCTACCAATATCATACAGGCAACATAATAAGCTAGTGGAGTTGAAGAAAGTAATGTCTGCTTGTACTATACTGATTTTGAAAGTTATTTCACCGTTAGAAACCTACATCCTTACCGAATAATAAATACATATCAATTTTTAATCCTACCAGAGCCCTGGGAGCGAATAATTCTAAATAAGTAGCAAACAAGTATGTAGTTCATGAAAAAAAACGACATTCCTATGTCCTTTTAATGACAATAGATAAGCAGTCACAAAAATTCTAAATTATTCGCTACAAATCTTAGATGTTTTCCAAATACGAAACAGTATAATATTCCCCCCATAAACGCCTATAACTTTGCCTAAACAAAGTTTGAACGTCGAAGTTTCTCGAAAGTTTATTACATTCCTGATAAGTGCGATTGGTGACGTCACGTATTTCCTACATTTTAAATGTGACGTATCTTAAATGTGTGATCTGGGTTCTATTTAAATAGTAACAGGGGTTTGAGAGTATATTTGGTTCAAGTTATTTTTTAATGCATTAGATTTCTTGGGTAACTCTAATACTGATACTACTTATCAAAGAAGGAAACATTGGGGCCTTCAAGAAAAGAGCTCATTTGTCCATAAAAGGCCGGCAAAGCACCTGCAACACTTCTAGTGTTACAAGTGTTTATGGGCGGTGGTGACCACTTAACATCAGGTGGCCCACCTGCCCCTTTGCTTGCTCTGACATTAAAAAAAAATCAATCTATACTAATATTATAAGGCTGAAGAGTTTGTTTGAACGCGCTTATCTCAGGAACTACTGGTCCGATTTGAAAAACTCTTTCACTGTTAGATATTTCATTTATCGAGGACAGCTATCCATACTAATATTATAAATGCGAAAGTAACTCTGTCTGTCGGTCTGTTACTCAATCCCGCCTAAACTACTGAACCAATTTTCATGAAATTTGGTATGGAGATATTTTGATACCCGAGAAAGGACATAGGCTACTTTTTATCCCGGGAAAATGACGCAATCCCGGAAATCCCACGGGAATGGGAACTATGCGGTTTTTCCTTTGACTGCGCGGGCGAAGCCGCGGGCGGAAACCTAGTAGGCTATATATCATCACGCTAAGACCAACAGGAGCGGAGCAATGCGGGTGAAACCGCGGAGCACAGCGAGCACCTATATAATATTTAGTAAAAGGTACATAGTTCGTCGAAATATTAAGGTTTTACGTGCATATAAAAATAGCTTATTAAGTTAGCATAATAATAGCATATAATATAATAATAGCATAATATTTTGTAGGTTTATTTTAAATATATATACCTACCTACGAAATATTATGCATAAATATTATGCACCTGTAATGGTAAATGTTACAAAATGTTATGACGATTCAAAAGTGCTTTTATAAGAAGTCTAATTATTGAATAAATAAATGTTTGAGTTTGAAATTATTTGAACAAATGAAAAATTCTTTTCTTAAAAGTTGCCCGAGTTACTTTTTATCAAGCTTCTATCTGCTATAAGTGTGAAATTAACAAAACTGATACTTCACTATTATTTATTTGCAAAATCATATTTTCTAGAAAAGTTGTGCGCTTACCACAGATCTCTGAACGCTTCCAACTTGTGAAAGTTATCTGTTTAACTTTTAAACGTTATTGATACAAATATTGGAATAGTTCTGGATTTCATTACTATAAAATATAATATTACTAGCTTTTCGCCGCAGCTTCGCCCGCGTAGTCAACGAAAAACCCGCATAGTTCCCATTCCCGTGAGATCGGGGTAGGAAGTAGGAACTATCCTATGTGTTAATCCAAGTTGATTTCGTAAATCGAGACTATTATTCGTTATTTTAAGGATTTAGTCAATTACATAGTTAAAATTTCCTTGCTAGAAGCAAAAATGATAATATGGGCCCCCCATAATACATAGTCACGTTTGTTAAATTTATGATACCAGTTTAGGGGTAATCACTACCATAGTAAGTCAAAGTCGCTTTCCGCCGTCTATCTGTCTGTAAGCTAAAATCCTTAAAACTACGGAACGGATTTTGATACAATTTTTTTAATAGATAAAATGTTTCTCGAGGAAAGACAATATGGCATATAATTAATTATTAGTTTTAAGAAGAAACGGGCGATGCCACGGGCGGATAGCTAGTTAAATATATTAAGAAGTTAGTTATAGACAGATTATTAATAACAAAACTTCGTGTTATTTTTATTAATAAATTGTTAGTTCAACAAAAAGATCAACAACGAGAAAATTGTATTTAGTCCTTAGGGATAAACTTTATATCCTCTAATTAAACTAGTTTTGGGTTATATTAAGTATTCAAAGTGAACTTAATTTAATTAGTATTGTCCCTTTGTGAACCGATATAAATACCTAATGAGAGGATGTTACTTTTTGATTAATCTGTAAACAGCGTGTGTCAGTGTACAAAAGCACATATTGTGTGTTTAGCTTTGTGTCTCTAGCGGAATGATTAAAAATAAAGGGCGTGTGTGTTGCACGAACACAATTCAAGTGTAATTACAATATTCTTATTCTATTTACTTATCACTACATAGTATAAAACAAAGTCACTTTCTCTGTCCCTATGTCCCTTTGTATTCTTAAATCTTTAAAACTACGCAACAGATTTTGATGCGGTTTTTTTTAATAGATAAAGTGCTTTAAGAGGAAGGTTTTAGTATATAATTTATTAGGTTTTAGACAAAGCGGGCGAAGCCGCGGGCGGTAAGCTAGTATCATAATAAAAATGAATCGCAAAATGTGTTGTCAAGCGCATAACTCGAGAACGGCTGTTTTCGTTAATTCTTTTTTTATGATGTTCCATAAAGTACGAGGATGGTTCTTTTAGAGAGAAAACGTAAACATGTACCATGGGCGAAGCCGGGGCGTACCACTAGTTTAATGCGAAATGAGATACAGCAATTATGCCGAATTTGCTCAACTTCTCCTTTGTTAAATAAATAACACATTATATTATGTTTTATGTAGTTTTTGGATATAAATATAATCTTAGAAATATGAACCCATTGTGTTCCAAAGCAATTTACTATTGAAAACAAAGGCTCTATTTAAACGCCAGCTATTTCTCATATAGAGGTTGACCGCAAAACTATTGTTAAGGGCTAAATTGATTGGCTATTATAGTTTTACTTATCGAAATATACTATGTAATGTTAGAAATTCTGTAAAATGTTTTATTGTACCTGCTTGGGCAGGCATTTTTAATAATGAATGAATGAATGAAAATACTTTATGCTTTGAAACAAAATTTAAAAAAGAAAGTACTCAAAATAAATCCTTTCCTTATTATACTCCATCCTTTTTGATCCTAGAACTCCTTCTTACTTGAAAAAAAGATTTGTGTTTATGGGGTCTTCTCATGAACTCAATCTCCGTTCCTCCGACAATCTTACGCTTTGTATGCCTGTTCACACTTCTAAATTCTACGATTGCTCTTTTACCGTACAAGCCGTAAGATTGTGGAACTCTCTCCCGACAACGATCAGGCAAGCCCAATCTTTATATAGTTTTAAAACTCTTGTTAAGAACTACTATCTATCTCTCTAATGCTGTTTGTCTATGTTCTTTGCTGATTTAGTTATCTATTTATGTAAATTTATTTTCCTCTCTTCTAATATTTGTATTCCTATACTGCTCATTTCTCATTTGTTTTTGTATAATATTATTTGATTCTTAAGTATATGTAATCTATGTATAATTACAGTTTCTTGTATAATGTACGTATTTATGCACTATCTACCTTTTTACTGGTTTATTTTTCCTATACCCCAAGGTTGCCTGGAAGAAATCGCTTTTAAGCGATAAGGCCGCCAAATTGTACATTTATTTTAAGTTAAATATCGTTTTTTGTAAATTTTGTTTTTGTGTGCATTGTACAATAAAGTGTTTTCTATTCTATTCTATTCTATAAATCAGCAAAGGGCCCACCTAAGGTAGCGATCTCTACCGGGCAACCCTAACAATAAAAAGTCATTATAGTCAAATGAATGATTATAATATTTTCAATGAGTTATTTAATTAGTGTTTAAAACCATGAAAATGCTACATTTTCTGTTGAGCTACCTGATGATAACTACGTTTTACTTCAGTGTTATACGCTGCTTCTGACTCGTCTTAATATGAGGAGAGCCGGGAAATTTACAAAGCGTATAACTATTTAAGTCACTAGTCGGACTCTAATAGATGAGCTTATGCATATATACAAGACAAAAACTCAAAAGGCTTTTGTCGATATATTTTCAAACATTACATACGAACAAAACCTAGTATAGTAATGTCTTACCGCCATAATACATTCAATTTATTATACAAAATATTCTATACTTACCTACTATTATTTGTACATTATTTTTTGCGACAAATTATACACATTCATTCGGCAAACCCTCAATATTGATAATAATCGGCATTAACATTTGCACCCTACAAATATCCGCAAATAATTATCATATTTATGTTATCATGGGGAGTAAAGCCGGGGTGAATAACATAACTTACAATAGCGTTACAAATTCGCATGATTGATCTAGATTGTATGAGTTTAATTGAGGGGTCTTGTGTGACTCATGAACTTCCAGATATATGGAATTTTTAGTTATTTACTGTTATTATTAAAGATCCTTACATTACAACCTTAATACATTTAAAGGAGCCCTTTAGGTAATATTTTTGAAGTGAAACTTCTTTATCTAGGTTGGAAAATAATTGAGTGTAACATTTTTTCGTTACGCGTGACATTTTTCCGTTACGTTCCATCTTTGATTCGACGTATTTCTGTAAAGTTGCATTAAGTAAATTATTTTATAAAAATAAAGAAGTTTCACTTCTTACGTGTGTACACTAGTACACGCACACATTTTTTTTTAGTATTATGTGTATTATAAAATACTAGCTGCCCTGGCTTTAAACGTGGTAAATATAATATGTGTATAGCATATAGCACACAGGGATCACGTACGTATACATTCAAAGGTGAAAGAATATTTGAAATCGATAAAGCTCCTGTGATAAGCGCACTCAAACAAACATTTCTAGCTTTATATTATTAGAATTGGTAGGAATTCATAAACTAGTAAAGCAAATATCTCATTCATAATGGCTCCAAAGAATAGGAGAGTCATCCTATAGTTAAACTACATCTTAATAACTCAATGTCAAGTCATCTTATAACATTATTAAATGACACTTCAATTCCACTTTATTGGCTCTAATTACTGTCTTTATCAGAAGGTCTCATAACAACTGCATTGTAATCTGTTCTCACTTAGCCATGTAACTGGTTTGAGCTGGTTTTAACTGGCTTGAATCGGTTTCAACTGGTTTAAACAAGACGTTTACACTCAAATAACTGTAACAGGGTTTAAAGTTTAGACTCCCTGTACTGTATTCCTCTGTAAGTTTTGTGTGTAGGCAATTACTTGTTTTACTGAACTAGTCTTTAACAGTATATAGATAAGCTCATGTTAACTATTATATTCAGACTTTAATTTTATAGTTGGCTTAGGGGATCGCAAGTAAAAATCACCATGAAAAGTGTAAAAACTGACAAACCTTGTGTTTTTAATATTACCGAACTGTACTTTTACTTCCTATAATTTTTATCTTCAACCCTGTCTATTACGGTACCGCTTTTTTGAAATATTATGAAAATATATTATAGATAATATAAATAAAGAAAAGATTGATTTTAAAAATTCATATAAGTTACTCTATCATGTTCGTTAAATGTTTCACCTAAACCTATATTTTATAAGACTGCTTAGTCTCAAAATTGTTTGATACAAAAGGTTATTTTAGCTTATAAACCGATTAATCTTTATGCTTTTGGCAGCCCTATAGAATAAATAAGTAAAATAGCTGTTGTCGTTTCCGCAGCATTATATGCGATGCGGTTGCCAACGTGGAGTCGGCAAATTTAAAATACGGGGATGTTTACAAGTTACAACTCTTGCTCTCTTACTATATGTAATGTTACCAGTTTTGGAATTTTACCGGACTGCGGTGTAGCATGCGCGTCATGATTTAAGAGTATTTTCATTAATATAGATATTATTTGATAAAATTTCTCTGTTCCACTGTGATTGTCGAATAAGTGATATTGTTATGATATTATTTACTGATGTTAGTGTGTGCTTTTAAAAATTTACTATTATAATTAACTTTTGTGATAATATATGTCATGCTGTGGTTGCAGAATCAATGTTATTTATATATCTTCAAATGATGCAGCAAAATTATAAGACTATTTATCATAGTATAAGAATTGAGGTTAGGAAGTTCTATTAATGATTGGCTCAATCATGGCACAGCAATTTAAATATGACATCCTATTGAGGGCAAAAAAAAAACAGCTAAACGGATTTTAATTAAATTTTAATTTACTTACATTATGGGCAAATAGTACCTACTAAATATTATTATTATGCTGATGTAAGTCTAAAAAATAAATAAATAAATAAGTCTTTAGAAAGAGCTCATCTGAAAGTATCAAATACATAGAATAGTACAAGGAAACACGTTAAATTTCCTAGAAGTCATTCCTTCGCTCGAGTTTTGTCTTACTTCTGTGGATTTTCTGAGTAGTGGATATAATGCGTCCAGATTAAGATATTAAGGAGTCAATTTTATTATTGGATTCCTTAATAACGTGAAAGTTTATTAAACATTCATACATAATTACAAACTTTCGCGGTTATAATAATATGAAATGATGATAAATAATTTTGATTTTGAATTTGAAGCCTAAAAAACTACTCAAATATATTGCTGCCGAACCAGAACCTTCAACAAAATTTTCAGTGTCTAAAAACATTTCATCACGTATTTACGAGTCAAACGTTTGATCAACACAGGCTTGGCGAGTTACCAACAATATGAATCATAGCAGACCATACACATTTGTCAGAGCGCGTCAGAGATGGGAGTGTACAAAAACTATAGCTGTTACAGAATTGTGTACATATTGTACATAGTACTATATTAGATTTATTTTTTTAACATTTATGCTGCTAACATAACATACGATAGATACAATAAAAACATAGAGCCTCTGCTTTATTTTTTCTGCCCGCTGGCAGTCTTGACACTTTTAGAGATCTCTTCGAGAAAACCAGCAGGATCAGTGGCGAAATATACCTGAAAAAAGATATTTTAATTTAACAAGAACAGTAAATAAGCAGGTTTAAAAAATAATCTTCATAATCTACAAGTCTATTTTTGATAGATAGGGAAATGTTTCAGAGCTTATATATTTTTCATTTTCTGCCTCTATAGGCGTCATTTGGGAACATGGGAACCACTGAAAATCAGTGCTGCAGCTCTTAAGCCGTAGAATTCCTGAGTGGTGTCCCTGTTCAGCACACAGGATCACACCTTATTAATATTAGTGTTTTATATCGTAATTTCAATGTGTTTTTCTATTTAATTTCTGTTTTATTTTTATTTGTCTGTATGTGTGTGTTGAATTAAATGTCTTTTCTTTCTTTCTTCTTCTTCTATAATGCAACAATTATTGTGACAGAATTGAATAAGGTAACTTTTACGTTTATTTTGTTCAGACCTGAATAGTAATAGTAAGTATAAGTGACCTGAATAATGTATTTCTTAAATTTTTTCTGTAAAAAATCATTAAAACTTCGCAACGGATTTTAATGCGGTTTTTTTTAATAGATAGAGTGATTCAAGAGGAAGTTTTTAACATATAATTTATTAGGTGTTAGACAAAGCCGCGGGTGGTAAGCTAGTCTTCAATATACTGTATCTACAATAAACTTTGTTTCCAACGGATTTAATCGTCTTCAAAAACGTCCTTTTATCTTGCTCAAACTGCCAACCTGTTTCCACTTAACAAACACCGACTTTTAACTGGTCTTTCACTTTAGAAACTTGCTTAATTAACCAGTTTATTCCTTAAACCGCTTAAGGCTTGAAGACAATTGTGAAAAGGTATAATTATGCTTGGTCATGGTGATCTGAGCAAGCACGAAACTCGAGAAGGGCTTGACCAATTCGGTTTAACGTTTTTGTTCAGACACAAGGAAGTTTTTATGGAGAGTATCCCTACTACTAATATTATAAATGCGAAACTAACTCTGTGTGTCTGTTACGCTTTCCCGCTTAAACCTCTCAACCGATTTCGATGAAATTTGGCACAGACAATCTTTAGACCCTGAGAAAGCTATATTCGCGCTAAGGATAGTGGGATATCCTGTATACTGATAATAATAATAGTTACAACGAAGCATTATATCATTATCATCAAATAGATAATTTTGTTCTATAAAATCAACATACTCTCTGAAAATCCGTTCATCAGTAGATGCGTTATTCATGTCACATAGGCTCTATATTACGAAAACCTACTAACATTATGCAAGCCCACTAAAAAAGTGAATTTGGAGTTCCAAAAGAGGACACAATGGAGTTAAAATCTCACCAAAGATAGTTCAAAGCCGATGTTAATACATTTTGATGAGCTTTCGAAATTTACCTTCGAACTTTGACGTTCTTTAACTAGTGAGAGAATATTACTTTTCGACCTCTTGAATATTTTATAAAGGCGTCCCAAAGGCGGCTTATTGGATGATAACGATGATTACAGTTCGCTTTAAACTGCCAAAGTGTTTTCAAATTACAATTTTTGGTATTAGGATATCCTTGAGGCGGTATGATTAAAGTTTGGGCTTTGCGTGAGGATTTGCGTTGGGTATAGTTGGATTGGAACATACTATTTGAAGTGAAACTTCTTTATCAGGGTTGGAAAAAAATTAAGTGTGACATTTATCCGTTACGCGCCATCTTTTTCTTATCCCTACCACGCGTGATTCGACGTACATATTTCTGTAAAGTTGCATATAGTTAATTTTTTTTTGAAATATAAGGTCATAAAGAAGTTTCACCTCTTACGTGTGTACACTAACACACACACATTTTTTTTTAATTGAAAGTTTTTATCCTACTAATTTTATAAATGCGAAATTTGTATGTTTATTGGTTTGTTTGTTACTCTTTCACGCAATAACTGCTCGACCGATGGTCATGAAATTTGACACACACATAGTGCCCGCACTTGGCCAGTGTGGTGGATTATGGCCTGTACCCTCATAGAAGGCCCGTGTCCCAGCAGTGGGAACGTATGCTGATGATGATGATGATAGTGTTTTTATCCTGAAAATCCCATAGTGCCAGGAACTATGCGAGTTTTCCTTTGTGAAAAGCTAGTACTATAAACGTTTATTCACTTATCTTAAAAAATATATATGAAACATAAAACAAGCTTAAAATATTTACCTTTTAAATCCTTTATGCAGATACCTCTCTCGATAGATTTTGAAAACATAACTGGAACGGTAAGACCACGTATCGCGGCAACTGGGTCGTCGAGAAAAAAAGCTGCTCTAATAGAGAAAAATATGTTAGAAAATATTATTTTCTACGCATATAAAGTAAAATAAAGATATTTTATTCATTGATTGATGTTAAATTAAAAAAAGAAAAGTTTATAGATATCATTTGAATCACGTCCGAAGCATAAAAAGCAAAAGTTCTTTATTCGATCTTCTAATCCTTCTTAGTTTCAAAAACAGTATTTTCTTTCAAATTATATAAGTATTTTACACAAAATAATTAAATTTTACTTGCATTGACCATAATGCGATGTCAATATAACTTAAAATGAATAAATTAGAATCAAACCCACGCCTTCAACTACCAATGCACTGATCAATGTCGATAATTTTAATAGATAGCCATAAAACAAAAATAGTTTTTCTTCCGCGTAAAACTTTTATAAATAGAACCCCACGTACATTGAACCTGTAGTTCAAAGTTCCAAAGGAATAGCGTATTCAGTTTCGATTAAGTACGGGCCGTTGCATCGAGTGATAAATGCCTAAGAACTTAATAAGACCCAACTATCTCGTTTATGCTTCGATAATTTTGTTGCTTCGCTGCGCATTTGCCACAACAAAATTGTGAAGTTAAATGCGTTGATGTTAGCAATTGTGTTCAGTTTTCAGACTTCGTTCTTCAGTATGTGGTTAGCTTTCGTGGGGAGAGGTTGTGCGCTCCGTCCGCTCGCCTTTGCAACTGTTACGAAAATATCCGTGGATTTAGTTTTAGTGTAGACGTTTGTGTGTGTTTGTGTTTTTGTTGTGATTGTAATTGTATGAGTGTAAAGGATTTTACGATCAGGTTTGTTGTTTTTTAACTGTTTATTAATGTATTTTATTATGTACAATATAATGTACAATATACATTTTTTTATTGGTGATTTAAAATGTATTTGTAAAATATACTCCTTTCAAAGCTTTCATTGACTCTATTATTTAAGCAAACAAAATATTCTTGATGTAGAGTTTGATTTTAATAGGTATTAAAACTAGCTCTATATAATTTTATAATTAATGTTTTTTTAAAATATATTTAAAAAATGGGTGTTTATTACGTAAATAATACGAATAAAAATATTCATGATTATTTTTTAATTACGCCAAATATACAAGGTCATTTCGCAGCTCGGTAAAACAAAACGAATATTTTTATAATGCTTTCTACAAATCTTAAATAATATGAATTTCCTTAACAATAGAGTCACATAAAACAAACGAATTTAAGAGCTATATTTAGAGAATAATCGCGAGCGACAGGGGAATAAGTTTGCCAAAACTATAATGAAAATATCAACTGACTTTGACCTTTTCCCAAATTGATAGAGCTTTATAAATAAACCTCAAATAAATGATACATTTTATGATTAATATTTTATTAATAAGGTCCATTTAAGTATTTTTACAATTCAATTATGATAATATTTAGCTTGTATTATTTATATAGAGTCTAGATGTTTGTCGTATTATACGCATTGCGATAAGTATACTATTGTATTAATTAATATTGATAACTAGCGGTTCGCCCCGGCTTCGCCTGTGGTGCATATTTACGTTTTCTCTACATATAAACCATCCTCGTACTTCAAGGAATATAATAAAAAAAGAATTATCGAAATTGGTCCTCCCGTTCACGCTTGATGCCGTGACAAAGGAAAACGGGTTTCATTTTTATAATTATAGATATTGTATGTATTAAATAATATTTTAAAGGTAATCTTAAACAAAAAATGTTTTCATGTCATAATAGTAGGATATAAGTATTTTTTTGAGAAATATCGATTTTATGGCTCTACATTTGCACAATTTATCTTGTTTAATAATGCTATTACTGAGATTTATAAGAAGAGTTTACCAAATTTTAGCATGGTTAAAAATGAACTTTAAATTAAAATATAGGATAAACAAAATCAAACGCGGACGCTATCGTGGGCTTAAACTAGTGCAACCCACACAACTAAATGCAGTATGAATCAGAGATATATTTAGTTGAAATATAATTTGGCCAAGACTCCCAACTCATAAGTGCTGTTTTTGAAATATTATCTCCGCATTGTTAAGGAGCTTATTAAATTTAATGAACCGAACTGCTACGACTCCATATTATGTTCGTATTTGAAATATATATGAGAACCTGAAATGATATTAACAAAATGTATTGTGATATCACATTAAGGAATGGAAACGAGTATAGTATTTTGAATAATAGTAGCAATGTTTTGTTGCTTTATAAAGATAATAACATAGGAATTATAATTAGGTATAACACATTATATTATATAGGGCGTATACTGAGATCGGCATACTGGGTGGTTCATAACAGTTCATAGGAACGTTTTACATGTATTCCGATGAAAAATACATTCTACTATTCTGCTTTTCAATATCAATACATTGATATATTGCTATGTATCATCTCTATAATTGGAACTCTCTTAAAGTCTATGTATAAAACTCTATTGCCTGTGTAAATATAGGTAATGCATAGGTACAACTAATATAAATACGAAATTGTGTCTGAAAGTATAACAGTTTTCACGACTAAATCAAACTTTTTATTTGAACGAAATTTCAAAGTAGTCCAGAGTCAAGTACTTCTTTTGTTTTCAAAAACCTAAAGCTAGTTTCCTGTTAATCTGTGGATTAGTACAGCTAGTTCTATAAATTAAACTTTTATCTGAACAATAGAGGTCACTACGCGAATCGATTGTTAAAAATCATATCCACTATATAAATGTCATGATCATGTTGAACTGATGAAAAACGTTAATTGCTCGCTTTTGTTTTATTGAGTGAAAAGCGATGGAGCCAATAAGTTCAACCGCTTTATATATATACCGTTTTATTTTCTATATGGCTGTAAAATTTTATTTACGAAAATAGCATCAGTCTATGTTTGTTCAGCGAGTTGTTAAAATGTTTTATTTGGTTTTTAACCCCTGATGTGAACGAGGGGCGCTCTGGGGCGCTATATATGTAACAAATATACATATATGGACGTCAGGCGTCGTAGATAGTAAATTAAGTGACAAATTTTAGTTCATTTCAGTTGCATTTTCTAGTTGTATAATAACGTCTGACACTAATATGGTTTTCTATGTGGCTGTATAATGTTCAATTTATGTTTTATATAATACTATGAAATTACTGTTTTATGATTAAATTTGTATATTTATTTTACGTGCTAATTTAATTAAAGATATGACTTGATCCTGATCTCATTGGTGTATGTATGTATGGATTGTGAATCTTTTGTTACGTCATGTCAGAGGCTGGGTTTATGCTAAGCTACTAGAATTAATGAGTTTCATCTCCACTATAATGTGTTTGTGTGTGAACATAATATTAACGTTAAAGAAAAGTTCACATTGAGTAGGATAAAAGGATAACTACTGCAATGTTTACATTGCATAGCTATTAAAAATCGTTGTTAAAATTCCCTTTTACCTTTAAACAAATTGATACTCCCGCAAGCGCAAATAATTCAAGAAAGCTGTACAAAATAATTAAAAGCCCTCCAGTTCTTAAAATATCAGACGTAAAATAAATTATGATTCTCCAGGGCCTACAGTTAGATGCGACAAAACGTGAAAACAAAATGGTGCTAATATTTAGTCAGCTCTCAGAAATACTGAAGTCGTCACTGAAAAGTCTACAAAATTGTAAGTCAGGTCAAGGTCCATTTCGTGAAATTGTCATGTCTGAGATAAAATTATTAGGGCTGACTTATTATGCTCGTGTTTTGTGTCAGATAATTTTGGGTGAATTTTTGAGTATAATTTTACTATGTTGTTGTGTGGGATGGTTTTTGAACGAATCTGCTCTATGTTGTTTTGATGTAAGCTGGTTTTTTAATGTGTTGATCTGAAAATAGCAATTGAAATAATGTATTAGCTTAAAGCTCCGTTAATTATTATTTTTTATGTTTGTAACTCAATTATTATTAAGCAAACATAGAATTGGCTCTTACTGTAAAAGTGTTATTTATTAGGTACATCGTTTATTACTCTGAAGAAAAATATACGCTTTGGCCTTCCAACATTTATATTATAGACTAGCGGTCCGCCCCGGCTTCGCCCGTGGTACATAATATTTACGTTTTCTCTACATAAAAACCATCCTCGTACTTCAAGGAATATAATAAAAAAAGAATGATCGAAATCGGTTCAGCCGTTCTCGAGTTATGCGCTTACCAACACATTTTGCGATTCATTTTTATATATAAGATAGTCATGACGTAGTTTAACCATATAGGTACCACTGTTATTTTCCCTTGTCACGTCTTTTCACGATCTTAGTTCAATTTTTAAAGTTAATGTTATATAGGAGTCGGTCTTTCTGCTTTTGTAAATTAAATCTGCATGATTAATATATGTGTAACGTGTAACAATTAAAAATACAAATGAAAAGATGTTCAGAACTCATCCTACGTTCCTAGAATTTTGGAATGCATGGTTCATAATAATATGGTGAAGCATGAAGCAAGCTTCATGTTGAAGATAATAATTTTCAACCATTACACTGGTAGGAATATTATAGTAGTTATATTTAAATAAGGCCATGGTTTTATGATGTTAGTGTACCTATACTATAGGTATAGGTACACTAACATCATAAAAAATTAAAATTGTTTGTTTACGTGTTTGTCTCTTAAATTTGGCAACAATTAATTATTAATTAACCTACATTTTTAAACAAATTTATTTGCCATATTATATCACATGATTTTCATAGCACATAAAAGGGAATGAGATTAAAACATCTCAAGCATGGTTATTGTATGAAAAAACGTATTATTTTAAATGTTTATTAGTCCACCCTCGTTATAAGTGACAGCTATAATAATATTGTGATATTTTATGGAAAATATGGCAAATATTTATGTGATATTAATTAATTATGGTTGGCACGGAGGGATAGGTACTTAGTAACAAAGCGGCGTTTTTTAAATTTATGAATTTATTGTTTACCTTTCACGTAGGTGTATATTTTTTTACACAAAAGAAAATCTATTTTTTATTATTAAGGCCGACTTTTGTTAATTCTTAAGTTTATTAAATCGAGGCATATATTTTACTGAATAAGATTTTTCATAAGAACTTTAAAGAATAGAAAGAAAAATTTTCATTTCATTTCACATATTATATTTGCGCACGATATCTCAGACATGGAATAGAGTGCATTTGTGTTGAATATTTTATTATAATATCTTCTTAAAGTGGCTTTTCTAGAACATTCGCTGATGGAAGCGGATAGCAAACACTTGACCACTTCTGAACTAAAACATCTGGGATCTACGTTTGTAATTTGTATAGATAGCTGAAAATTCGATCAGTTTCTTGGTTCACATGACTTTTCGATTAAAAGTAGGTTTTGTATGCAATGTAATAATATGTTTTATTTCCATAAAAGCCATCCTCGTATTTCAAGGAATATTATTTCAACAAATAAATCGTGAAAATCAGCATGCTGTAGTGGAGTTACATTGATTTTCAGTTGCACTTTTCGTCGGCTTGCCGTGTTCATAAAAATACACTATAATAATATGTTGCTTTCTGCATCTTCATTTGTGTAGATAAGAGATGACATTGCTGGTGCAGTGCAGCTATACCCAATACACATTTTTATATTTATTTTTTAAACATTCTAATAGTTGTAGCTCAGTGGTCGCATATCAATCGAAACTTAAACAAAATCTATACTAATATATTATAAAGCTGAAGAGTTTGTTTGTTTGAACGCGCGAATCTCAGGAACTACCGATCCCATTTGAAAAATTATTTCAGTGTTAGATAGCCCATTTATCGAGAAAGTCTACATAATATCATCTTTCTAAGACCAACAGGAGTAGAGCAGTGCGAGTAAAACCGTGGGCACAGTTAGTAGTTTATATACATGTGAAATGATAAGAGTGTGGGTAATGTTTTTTTTCTATTTATTTAATTTAATTATGTTATTTATTTTCTCAACTCTGTACTCTTTCTCTATGATATAATTTAAAGGATAGACACTATCCAATATCCATATACTAAAGATTCTGATAGAGATGATGCAAATATATCTATATTCTATACTAATATTATAAAGCTGAAGAGTTTGTTTGTTTGTTTGAACGCGCTAATCTCGGGAACTACTGGTCCGATTTGAAAAATTCTTTCAGTGTTAGATAGCTCATTTATTGAGGAAGGCTATAGGCTATATAACATCACGCTACGACCAACAGGAGAGGAGCCACGGGGGTGAAACCGCGCGGAGCGGCTAGTGAAAAAATATGTTGATGAGCGTAGACAAAGTTGCATAGGTGGCCAAGATTCCATTACTAACTAAATCAACAAAATGAATGCAAATCGCATCAAAGTTTCAAGGGCGAAAAGTGAAAACGTTATTTCTCATTATATTAGATTTGTGTTTAAATGTATAAGATGAACAGAACAACGAGGTCACGAAATTGGAGCAGACAGCATTTTCAAAGATGATGTTTATTTAAAATGAGTATTTTACTCTCTATCTGCATATTGTATATTAATTAGAGCTGTTATATTATCATACTAGGGTTCCACGCCGGCTTCGCCCGTGGTACATATTTAAGTTTTCTCTAACTATCCTCGTAAATCAAGGAATATAATAAAAAAAGAATTACCTATCGAAATCGGTCCAACCGTTCGCGCGTGATGCCGTGACCAAGGAAAACGGGTTTCATTTTTATATATTACTAGCTTTCCGCCCGCGGCTTCGCCCGCGTTTTCAAAGAAAAACCCGCATAGTTCCCGTTCCCGTAGGATTTTCGGGATAAAACCTATCCTATGTGTTAATCTAAGTTACCATCTATATGTGTGCTAAATTTCATTGTAATCGGTTCAGTAGTTTTTTCGTGAAAGAGTAACAAACATCCATACATCCATGCTTACAAACTTTCGCCTTTATAATAGTAGTAAGATATAGATTGGAACAAATAAATATACATCAATACAATATCTTTAAAACTACACAACGGATTTTGATGCAGTTTTTTGTAATAGATAGAGTGATTCAAGAGGAAGGTTTTAGTATATAATTTATTAGGTTTTAGACAAAGCGGGCGAAGCCGCGGGCGGTAAGCTAGTAATAATATAATTATACTATTACACACTTATAATACTAGGTATATAACAAGCATAGTATTTATTTACAGTATGTTACACTAAGATTATGTACTTACAAGACGCAACATATTGTAGCAAATTCCAGAGGTCATTTGTTAGTGGTCTAACATCGTGGCTCCAGTGAGTGATGTTAGGATCTGCTGATTAACTATCAGTAACGATTAGTTTTAACCGACTGTGAAAAGGAGGTGCAAATTTCGGTGTTTTTAATGGTGTTTTTACCCCATCGGGTTAAAGCGCGATGTATGTAGTCTTTATTTTATTTTTAAGCTATTGCATAGCTTCTATCGCGGGCCTTGAGCGCGGGGACCGAATCGAGAAATTCCGTAACGAAAAACCTCACGCTCCCCACTCCGACGGGCACGGAGGTGTGGCTTGAAGGCATGCTATGCAATAGCTTTACCGCGGCAGTCCCCGAGTGCCACACGTCTTTTTTTTAATAATCGTCTATTTTTTATTTGATACGACTTTACAAAAAAACAGTCAAGTATCAAACAACCAGTAATTTAGCTATACTTTACTTTTTTTTTAATCTGGTTAATTTGGACAAAGCTGGACTTAGTGGCTAGAGCATAATAATATTTTAGAGCATAATATCTGTGCCTCCAGTGAATAAGGGAATAACTCAAAAACAGCACTTTTCAGGAGAGACAAAAAACTGTATATCAATACTAAATCTTTAGTAATTCAAAATTTTAAGCTTGTATGTGTAAGATATGATGTTAGACTATATTTTTACATAGGAACACATATTGTAACAACCCCATAAATATACTTTTTTCGTGTTTTTTTGTAGTTGTGGCCTTATGAACGAGTACTTCATGGAATAACTCAATGTATTCACATAATTTTTTTTTTACTCTTTGCAATATAACGACTTATGCCCTTATGCACTATGTTCATAATCGCACAACACGACTTATATTATTGCCAGTTTTGGTTTTATAGAAATGATGTGACTTATTATGCTTGGAATTTGTGTACTTTATGACTCAATTGAGGCATTTTAGTGGAAAAACTATGCACGTAGCTTGAAAAACGAATGAAATCAACGGGTTTTTTTCGTTATTAGATAATAAAAACAAAGCAACATTTAGGTATTTATGCATTTAACCCTAGAAGTCCAATCTACGTAAATTTGACGTATGAACTCTTCTATATTTACCATCGAATCGCTGCAAAATCCAGAACCAACTTATTAGCCGTCGAGACCTAGCAGTAGGTAACTACATAGTTGGCTCATCAAGGTAAATTCCGCCATTTGGTTGTAAAGAGGATGTTGTGCGTCATTTTGACGTATAATTGGGCTTTTCGTAACTTTTAAGATTGTATCAAATTTTTATTTTGTGATTTATTTGAATAATTTTTTTCCAAGTCACGTTTCACATGATATCTATAGTATTATACTATAGATTGTGTATAAAATGGGATCCAGACAACTTTTATACTAGGACGAAAAACCTTCAATTTTAGTAAATGACGATTATTGTCCTCCGCTGGATTTGGACTTCAAGCAAGGGGATTGGGTGGCTGAAGATGTTGTCCGGAGTAAAACCGAATATGTTATGGGGTTTTGTTACCCATGTATAATGAAAGTCGTAGATTGTAAAATAAACGTTTAATCGATCTTTCAATAATACAGTACTATGTTGTTAATGCTATACAATGTTTCACCAGTCACCACAATGAGCCTAGTCTGTACAGGTTAGCAGGAGACAATCATTGAGTATTGGTATTAAATACGTATCAACTGCGTATTGCGTTTTGCGTATTAACCTAGTGAAAATTAATCGTCGAATCAATTTAAAATTCGATCAAGTGCGTTCCGTTTCGTAAAATATAGATAATAAAAGTGGCAACGCCACAATGTCATGGTGGTATACATTGAGGATACAAGCACTATAAAGAGATAAGAGAAGACCGAAAACCATATTCCTGTATGTTCAGTTAATACAGGAAAAGTTATAGGTGGTCAGTGGCGATTTTTTACGGCATGATATAGAATTTTAACAATTTCTAT
The DNA here is from genome assembly GCF_061535455.1 of Colias philodice. NCBI lineage: Eukaryota > Metazoa > Arthropoda > Insecta > Lepidoptera > Pieridae > Colias > Colias philodice. The sequence goes on from NC_143096.1 coordinate 11,665,030, forward strand.
ATCATATAATATCAAAATAATGTAGACAATGAGCCGCAAAGATTTTATGAAAAAATTAAGCTCAGATTTGAAGGTGCCTTGGATGCAAATATACGACTTGTGGCACGCACTTTGAAGAGACTCTACGTGACAATAGCCCAATTTTTTCAAAATATGTGGTACCAGAGTATCTATAAAATGTTTACGAAAATGCAGGACCAAAGAAGTATCGATATTGCGGATTTTTTTCCTATAAAAAAGGCAAATTACCAAAGCACAGTGGCTAAAACGCTATATGCGGAGAAAACAATATTCATAATTATTGTCAAGCCTGGTTATAAATACTTTTTTTTATGCGACTATTATAGACTATAATATTATTGTCTTGATTATTGTAGTTAGATAATTTAAAAAAAAATTTAAAACGAGTTTTTTTTTTAAAACTTACCCAATTATTTAAGAAGAAAATATAAGTTTAACATTTTTGTTGGCTTTTTTTAGATGATTCAATTATCGTTCTGTATTTATATAAACAAAGAGTATAATATCATTAAATGCACTTAATGTGTTAACTGTATTTTTAATATCTATTGCAAAAAATAGTTAATTTCCATAGAAATATATTAGTATCCCAAGTTAACTGATAAATACCTTTTTTAAAAAATATAAAGATTTGTTGTTGGAGATTTATTGAAAAAAACGATTTAAAAATAATAAGGAATAGGTATGGTGTGTTGTTTCCGTGCAGTATTCAATTAATAGACCAATAGCAACACGGCATTAATGCCAAACTGTCTCATGTCGTCACTTGAACCAATGACACTAAAAGAGTTGTTCCTTTATGCTCATGTTAGAAAAATGACACAAATGCGTTTATACTAAAATAGTGTTAGGACTGATGGAACAAAATGAATTAAGTCTTTATTCAAAAAGTATAACTACACATACGTCTTTGTGTTCGTGGGTACTTTTGACTCGAGACGAATAGTTCCTTTGCGATTGCCTAAAATGATGGATAAGGTAACTTATACCGTTAATCACACCCTACTTATACCGTTTGGGTCATTCGAAAAAATGGGTTAGGACGCAGCTAGAGATATGACCTTTTGATATGTTGTGTATTTTGACGAGCTGAATCCAATGGTGCAATAAAAACCAAAGGGAATAACTCGTCTTACTCCCTTATTCACTGGAGGCACAGATATTATCTACTATTTAAACAAAATATATTATTTTATGCAAAATAATATGCGCTTAAATACTGGAGTATATAATATACATACCTACCATACCATAGTTAGTAAATAAGTCACCTAAATAATAATAATAATTCGTAATTTATTTTAAATATAAGTACTTACCCGCTTCATTTAAAATCATCATAATATTTAATACGATTTCTGGCGAAAAATATTACAAAGGCCACGTGTCACCCTCATACTTGAGCGACCCTTTATTATCAAAATAATTATTTATCTTTTGTATTATGTTAATTTAATGGCCTATAGAATATTTTCTGTAACGTAAATATAAATATACTTCTTTTTTTAAGAGCTCTATTTTAAAGCTCTATTTTATAAAATATGTTATATAGGTAGGTACCTACGGCGCCTTCGATCACCAATATAACATTGTTGATCAAAGCATGGCGCGAATTGAGTGTTGCCTGTTCATTTTTTTGATAGTAACTACATATTAAATGATGATGTAATATGGTACTTAAATTAAATAGGCAACACAGGCATTACATTAATTAATATTCCTTATAATCAACACAAGGATCGACGACAGCTGTTGTACCCCAACTAAAGACAGTACAGTACAAGTACAGAAGTAACGTTATTTAAAAATTGACTCACATCTAGAGCACCTACATTTATTAGGGTTCCGTAGCCAAAATGGCAAAAACGGAACCCTTATAGTTTCGTCATGTCCGTCTGTCCGTCTGTCCGTCTGTCCGTCTGTCACAGCCGATTTACTCGGAAACTATAAGTACTACAGTGATGAAATTTGATGGGAATATGTGTTGTATGAACCGCTACAAAAATATGACACTAAATAGTAAAAAAAAGAATTGGGGGTGGGGCCCCCCATACATGTAACTGAGGGATGAAATTTTTTTTTTCGATGTACATACCCGTGTGGGGTATCAATGGAAAGGTCTTTTAAAATGATATAAAGTTTTCTAAAAAACATTTTTCTTAAAGTGAACGGTTTTTGAGATATCAGCTCTCAAAGTCGTAAAAAGTATGTCCCCCCCCCTCTATTTTTATAACTACGGGGTATAAAATTCTAAAAAAAATAGAGGTGATGCATGCTAATTAACTCTTTCAACGATTTTTGGTTTGATCAAAGTATCTCTTATAGTTTTTGAGATAGGTTGATTTAACTGTAATTTATTATATTTGCTGCTACGGAACCCTTTGTGCGCGAGCCCGACTCGCACTTGGCCGGTTTTATTTATAATTAAAATATTACTAGGTAATACCAAAATACTAAAAAAAAAATATTTGTACACAAATTCCGGCAATGGCTTCGTTTACATTTTTAAAGTAGCATATAAATATAATAGTATGTTACCCTATATACCTAACATTATAATATGCCTTAGGGCTTAGGGCAGACTATCTTCGAATTTTGTGCAAAATTTCATACCGATCCTACTATCAGTTTTTGCATGAAAAAGTATCAAGCATCAACCCATTTTAAAATTGTCAAATTACATAAACGCGGCATTATAACCAGAACAACATTTAAAAACATTATAAAAAACATAAAAGTAATCTCAAAGTATCGAAGCTAACAAGCGATGCCGACTCGGTGGGGTCCGTTTTTTCCGCGTAAAAACCCATAAGACCCCTCTTTCGGTAATTAAAACCGCACTAAGTGTGAAACATTTGCTAAGAACTTTTTGCGTCTGTTTTTATTTTTGTACAAATCTGTCTTTGATTCTAATTAAAGGGTGACTGGGTGTAGGGTGTTTAGTCGAGATTTAACTTAGAAAAATATAGGGAGGAGCCGCAAATGCTCTTTTTCCTTTGAGCTTTGAGCGTTGTTTTTACAGCTTTAATTTCTTGGCACAATTATTGAATTCTATCAGCGTTTTTTGTTTTAATTCAATAATTATTAGTTTCTATTCTGTTCTGTTCGTGAAGAAGTAAAAGCTAATGTGTTACAATATGTTTGTGTGATGTTTTCATTTAATTGGATTAATACCTATTTGTGTTACAAACTTGTTAGTTTTTTCTTGATAGATTTTTTCATTCCCTATAATGTTAAATGTTTATTTCCAAGTGTGTATTAATGCACTATTTATTATTATTCCAATGCTTATAAAAAAGAGCGTTTGTGTCGAGCACACGTGTCACAAGTGAAACTTCTGTGGCAGGATTCAAAGATATCAAATTCGTCGCCTTATTCCATGACGTGACGATATTGCTATGACGCTACCTTGAAATTTTACTCACAACACACAGTTTCACTTCAAAAGTATAAGTCATAAATAATTTTTGGGTCAATTTCCATGCCCAATAGCCCATCAAAATGTTTTTGAATACAATATCAAAAGAAAATTACTGAATAATAAAATCATGGCTTTTAAATAGTAATGAATACAAAGACAATCTGTAGACTGTGACGAAGATATAAAAGGGTCTGATGTATGACGATATGTTTGTGCAGTCGAATATTTCTTGTGACGTCATAGGCAGACGGCGCTAGGATTTGAATGTGTATTGACGCAAGTGTTATAGAGAGATTTATAATATTATCTATTCTATATAAAAATAGTTTTAGTTTTAGTTATTTTAATAATTCATATAGCTTTAGTACTGTTGTTTCAGTTTATTATTTATCTATAATTAATCTGATTGATTTATTTAATATCTGGGTGTGTGTTTTATTGCGAATTTTCTGTCACACTGTCTCGCTAAATAAAGGTTTTTTTCTTTTGGTATTTATTCTATTTCATTTATGCTGTTTAGGGCTGATTTTTCAACCCTTGGTTAAAACTTATTCGTCGAATAATGTATAAAACTACCATTTTAAAAACGTATTATAATTGCCCGTATTGACAGTTTACGTGACATTTTAATACTATCGTGTAATACTTTACTGGACGGATAAGTTTTATCCAAGCATTGAAAAATCGGCCCTTAATGGATTACTAAGCTAATGTTTTACCTTGTGTGTGATTTTGTTTGCCACTACACTCGCTAAAAAATGATCGAAACGTCAGTCGGGATAAAACAAGCTATAATCAATATCAAGCTCTAATTTCTAACTATTCCAATATTTATTTATGTATGATATTAAAAAAGTCTTCCTAAAAATAAGTCTGTAAATTGATATAGGTTTATTCGACGTATCGATGAATTTTGACTGACTGCGGACAAAACCTTTTCAAACAAAGGGCTTCCCTTCCCAGAATTTTCATATAAATTCTAACTAAAACGAACATTTAAATTGTTGCTATGCATATCGTATCTTAAATTGTATTTATAGATATAAAATGAGTACATTCTCATTAATTATTTATATTTTTCAGTTTTACATGACATATTTTACAAGTTTAGTTTGTTAGGATTCTGGTATCCAAATATCAATAATATATAATAATATATATAGGTATAATATCAAATTTCAAAAGCCTCAAAAAGAAATAAATATCAATATTCAGGTCTCATAGTAACATACCATACGTACATGTATTTCGTACATGTCCTTTATTTTTATGGTTGCCTGGAAGAGGTTGCTTTAACCAATAAGGCCGCCTTTTGTGCACTTACCATAATTGTTTTTATTACTGGTACTGTACAATAAAGTGTCATAAATAAATACCATAGTATCATTTCTCAAATCATACATAAATTGACTTTTCATTTTAACGGCTAAAGTGTAAATGCGTTCATGTTAGCTCAAAGGATTTTCCTTCCTTGTGTGGCTGGTTTAAAGGAATCTGAAACTCACTTGAATCTCGAATCTGAATGTCGATGTATTTAGAGGGTTTCGCTTTGGATAAAGCTTGTAGAAAATGAGTGTTTCTTGTAGCTAAAGTATGTTTTAGCAAGGTGTTAACGGTAACGGTTTGAGATATGCTTCATAGCTGAGTTTTTTTTACGTTCCTTAAGATATTATAATATTATATTGAGATATAATATATTTCAAATTTCATATTATATCGAAACTTTATAGAGTTTCGATATAATACGAACATTTAAATGCATTATATACAAATAAACGATAGAAAAATACATGAATGATTTATAACAATATTGTTACACATAACTTTTGATTTAATATTTTTGTGGATAAATACACTACGACGTTTGACCCAACTACCCTCACTTTGCTAATAGTCGTTGACTTGCTGCGATTTGTTATCAACTTCCTACATCAATTGGGTAGCTGTGTAGAATTGCAGTACATTCTTATTACATTCGAACTAATATTTAACCCGGCCTCGCGTGTTATTTCTTACAATACAATGTATTACGAATTCAAATATACTAATAACATCCATTGTACAGATATACATATTATACTCGCTCGAATAAAAAAAATCAAATTCTTAATACACTTCATACTGCTTTTAAAAAAAACATTCCTTACCGACCTACAATGCTCATACACAATCAATTTTAGGTCAAACCTCGATATCAAAGCAAGCTTCAGTATGGAGTAACATCGACTGTTTCATGTCAAGTGCACGCCACATTAAGACTGAGAGCACAAATCGTTCTTTTTCCTTCGATGAGGTTATAAAATGAGTAAAATCTCGAATATCTTTAAACTTCTTTGAGACCTTTGTATTTTTTTCAATAGGTACTTCGATGAGGTGACTGGAAACTTGAATATCTATACTAATATTATAAAGCTGAAGAGTTTGTTTGTTTGTTTATTTGTTTGTTTGTTTGTTTGAACGCGCTAATCTCGGGAACTACTGGTCCGATTTGAAAAATTCTTTCGATGTTAGATAGCTCATTTATCGTGCAAGGCTATAGGCTATATACCATCACGCTACGACCAACAGGAGAGGAGCCACGGGGGTGAAACCGCGCGGAGCGGCTAGTCTTTGATAAATTCCTTTGAAAGTAATGAATATACCTCGAATATTCGAAAGTAAGTGTGATGAAAATAAATGACAAGGTATAAGAATTTTGGAGTGTAAGGTCTTTCCCAAAATAAATGTGCTTAGACAAAATATAGGCCGATATTTATTTATTTATCATTTTTTGCTCTGAATGGTGTTCTTACATTCTTATTACAAAGTACTTATAAAAATTCATATCAAACGACATCACTACATATATAAAAAAGTTGTTTTCTCTGTCCCTATATCCCCTTGTATGCTTAAATCTTTACGGATAAAGAACGGATTTTGATGCGGTTTTTTTTAATAGGTAGATAGAGTGATCCTCGAGGAAGGTTTTAGTAAACCATTTATTGGGATTAAGACAAAGCGGGCAAAGCCGCATGCGGGTCGCTAGTAGAATTATATAATATTGTGTAAAATATCCTTATTTAATTCTATACGGTAAGTATCTATTGTAAGTCATTTTAAAATGTATTGACTCATGGAAAAGATTCATTAGATAATATTGTAAAAACAGACATTCATTTTATCTAATAATGTTTATAACAGACTGGTGCATCAATTAAATGTATGTTAGATTGTCCTAGATACCAGACTTAAATGATATAAACAGATATACTTTAGTACACTTATATACTAACCATTTATTCATAAGATAGCTTCAGCTTAAGGTCTGAAGCGTTTTGTGTTAAGGTGATGAATTAATTTTTCTAACATTTACGGCCCTTTTTAAACCTTCGTAATTTTTATATTATTAAAGTTGTCGTGATGAAAATTCTTGACAAGAAAGTTCAATAGTAACACAATACGTCTACCGTTTTAGAAACGTGATTCCATGATATTTTCTCGATAGAAAAAAAATACAAAGTTCTCATTGTTATTTTTTTTTAATCTCTGGCATCTTCAAAATAACAAACGTAAAGTTACGACTTTTTGGATATTAACTATAAAATATACAACCTATACGTCTACCGTGTTAGAATTTTGAAATATGCGATGGTTTTGAAATAAACAAGAAATACTTGAAATTAGCGCCTGACCAGCCAATATAGCGAGAGCCGCCCTGTACCTTCCTACCCCGATCGCTGCACGAGTCATTCCCGCTACGGCCGTCACACGGGGAACTTGTGTCGCTTGCGCAATCGTAAAAAAGGGTGACAACACGATAAGACAAAATGAGACAAATGGGGACAATAAAGAAAATAAGAAGAAGAAACATAAAGGTTGGAGGAAAAAGAATGCTTACAATTGGAACAAATTAATGAAGTAAGTTGGTTTTATTTTAAATTTGATGATAATTGTATTATAGACGATGTTTGATATGTACCCCTGTTTTAAGTACATAACGAATGTGTAAGATTTTTTCATTTATAGCATAAATAATCTTTTCAGAAATCCGGAATCCAGAAGGAAAATAAACCCACTGATTGTTCACAATGTGAACCCACTCCTTCGTAAGTACCTTTATTCAGTCAAAAATGTATGTTATCAACGCTCTACTGGTTTTATCGCATGATTCCATTTTTAGCAAAAAGCAACAAAGTGCAAAGAAATAAAAAATCATGGTGAACTTAGTGGAAGTATGGTGGACGTAATATGGAATTATGGAACAGGAGCTCGTTGGAGTAGTATTATATTTTAAAAAAATACGAAAAACTTTCAAGAATTTCTTAGTAGGTGGTAGATAAGTATGTTGTATAAAGAATTTGATGTTGATATTTATTGCACGCCTCATAAGCGAAGCGTTGAGGTGGGTACTACTGTCACTTCGCGCAAAACATCTGATTTTTCAAACTTAAAATGTCTTTATGTATCATACATTGCACTTGTAAGATAATACATACACACACATATTAAGAAAAAACACTATTTTTAACGTTCATGATATTTTTGATGTCATTTTTGTTATTTAAACTAGTTAAAAAACAGTTTAAAAAAGTTCTGTCTTGGACGTCCGTGACCCGTGTGTCTGTATGTGCGGATCCTTTTTCTTGTTAACACGATAGCGACCGAAATACTTTACTAATCGAGTCTTTTTTTTTCTCTTACGCTTGAGTATGCTCAGGAATAGAACCCTTTCATTTTTCAGGGTCTGATTCGATGTGGTTTAATTGTTATTAAATAAACAAAAATAATAATTAATAAATATTTATTAAAAAAAAATTATGAGGCGTGCACTTTTGGATTTTCCAAATTATTTCATTTATACTTACTACACCTGTGCGGGAAATTGCTTAGTACTAAAACCGGTTTATATTCATATTTACATAGTAATGTGAGTTTTCATTTCGAAAAATTTTGTGTAAGTATATTAAATTGAGTTCCTGGGTGATCTGGAAACACAATTGGGCCCGGAGGATGGCGCTGCAGTCACTCCTCCTAATCACATGAACCGATTTGGATGAATATTTGTGTGCACATTTCATTGTTGTGGGATGATTGGTTGATTCGTTTTCACATTAGCTAATATTATGTATTTTTGTTGTTAGAAAGTAAACTTAATTTAATGTTTATAATACATTATTATTGGTATAAATAAGCCAGTGTTCGTCTCACATTGCTGTACCTGCCTACCTATCCTACCAGGGCCTAACTTTGTTCTGGCTATTTTATTTTGATTATTTGTAATGAATAATTACAATTATAATAGAGTGCAAAAAATAAATACATGCGTCAATATATTTTGTGTTTTTTTTAAACAATTTTTTTATTTAAAAAAATATCATTCCGACCGCGGCTTTGCCCGCGTGGAATTAGGTTATATCGTGAATCCTGTTTTATCCCACAGAAGTGTTCAGTTCGGATAAAAAGTATCCTATGTGTAAATCCAGGCAATTAGCTATATTTTATCAAAGTTGGTAATGTAGTCTTGACGTGATTAAGTAACAACTAACAAAAAAATATACAAATTAGCATCCAAAGTTTCGCATCAGTTTTACTGTATTAGCGATATCTTCCACTCTTGACTTTGACTGAGAAGAATTAGGGTTTATAACTTCTTTCAGAAATACTACCTTTCATTTCTGGGCATGATGTAATATCTACGTCAGCATCAAATTCTATCTAAATCAATTCAGTAGTCCGCGTAATTAGGTACCATTTCATTTTTTCAGAGTAACAATATTTTTTGTTATTTTAAAGATTATTTATAACCTGTATTATTTTGTAATAAAGTAAACATTACGAAATAATAATAATTAATAATTATTAATAATGTCTAAGTAGTTGTTAAAAAGAAGATAATTTTGTGTTTATAAGCAAGAAAATAAAACCAATAAATCAACAATTAAATATATGTATAACAATATTATAACTGTATGACGACTCCATACATGTTTGTCCCGAGTCGGCCAGCGGCAGCGCGGCGAGTATGCAAGAATGACTTCGCGCACACCCGCGTTCGCGATAGCGAGCTATTAGACTCCGCCCGCCAAGCAGTGGATTTTTTTTTGTGTATCGTCTTAAATATCAAGAAATGTTTTCAACATTTATACAACCGTTGAAATAATAATTATAGTCTCATTTATTCTTTGTTATTTTATTTCTTGATAAAAGTACATCTTAACAAACTTTAATCAAACCACCAGACATTGAAATTTAAACTAAAAGTACCAGACATTAATATCAGACTTGCAAACTTACGAATCAAAAACAAGAATCGAATTGAAAAGATTTTACAATAAAAAGTTCAAAAATACTTTTTAATACTTCTTCTAGCTATTCAGAATTTCCAAGGACGTACGGTAATTTCCTAACATAAGATTATATGAAAGATATTTTCACAAGAAGCCACGTTATTTACCAGTTCACTGAGGGTAAACATTGCGATCTTGGTTGACGTGATGAAAATAAACGTGAAATAAATTTTAATTTAACCTCTTTGAAACATTATAATCTATAAGATATATAGTATACATAGTCTATAGGTATGGAAAGAAATATTTGGATTTAAAGCAAGGTTTTACAGTCATTTTAGAAAGAAGCTAGATTGTAGAGTTTTAAGATTGTTTTTAAAAATATTAGTTAGTGTTTTATAAATCGACAAATGTGGTGTATTTGGTAAAAAAAGTATACTTTTTTTTAGTATACTTTTATTAAATATTACATTACTTATTTAATTCGTACGCAGTTTCTGTGTTTTGTTATCGATGTGTTATATTTTACGTCTTCATTATTTTATTCAAAGTCAATCTTATAATCTTTACATAGTATCAATTAATAATTTAAAATTTTGATCACAACATAAAGCTTTAAATTTTTATCGCAATCTGTGTTTTGTAATAATTACGTGTTATTTATTTTATTCGCAAATTCTTTTTGCAAACACGAAATTATTCTCTCAGCGTCTGTCTGTTTTAATCTCATTTCTGCTAGATGTAACTCACTCGTTGAATACTGATCAGAGTCTTAGATTACTTTGCCAACAAAAAACTTGACCAAAGTACTTTGGATAATATATTATTAGTACTAGTATTATTAGTAGTATTGTACTTTAATTAATTACATAATATATTCTGATAAACGCTACTCAAAGTATATATGATATGATTTTAATTTATTAATTTTCTCTCTGAATGAAAAAGATGAATAATATATTACTTTATCCCGAATTAAGTCGTAAGTCATTAATCGATACTAATAAAGCTGAATAATTTCTTTGTTTGTTTGAACGCGTTAATCTCAGGAACTACGACATCCCTTTGAAAAATTATTTCAGTGTTGGATAGGCCATTTATCAAGAAATGATAGATTGTAACATCAATAGGAGCGGAGCTATGCGGGTAAAACCACCCGGAACAGCTACTAAATTTACAATCATATACATATTTCATGTAAAAATAAGTGTTTAAAAATATTTATACATACCTATTTCTTCTTATCTCCATCGCAACATGAGCGTAGTCTAAGATTAAGAATGAAGATGTCACTTTAAGATACCTTTTTTTTAAGTGGGGAAATCTTGCATAGATACCCACGGCTTCCGGGGAAAGGGCCATGGGTTATGTCGGATTCCTACCGACCAAAACCCCACTGTATTTCGTCAACACTTTAAGATACCTGCTGCCGGATTGACAAGATGTTCTTCGGTACATTATCCTAACCTTAATCCTGTGTATAATATATTAGATTTGCCCTTACTGCTCTTATCCGACCCAGAATACGAAATGCTGAACACAATTGGATAACCAAATGCAGATTTAGAAGATCTAATTATTTGATTTTTGAAGAGTTTGTAGTAAGTATAGTTGTTCGTTACTAAGTTTTGTAAACTTCTAATGTTGTGATAACTAAATAAAAACATTTCTATTCTTAGATATTATTAGAATTTACAAATGAATATTATGATATTAAATATTTAATGATTCGTATTCTACTTATTTTTTTACAAAAATCTATACTACCTTCCATCATTCCTTCAATCATTATCAGTTATAATTCAAATACCAATGGGACCTCTCATCTCAAATGAAAAAGAGGGAAAATGCCCTTCCGATGTTCTATTAAAAAAAATTGGTTGTCTGTAAAGTCGGTTTACTGACTATAGTTGAACGTGACAACGTCTTAAGGCCAATTGTGCTTCTTTGTCGCTCGTTCCGCGCTTTCGCTTGCACTGCAATCTTTACATGGAACGCCTCAGAGCGAGGTAACGCCGCATGAGTCATGTTTTTTCGTGCGTGCAGCCGGCTATCGAATTATAAGCCGTTGTCACGTCAAAAATATGAGAAATGTGATCTTTTTATATGAACGTTATATTGTTCCTGACCTTGCAATTGTAAGCCTCATAATAAATAGAGAAAAGGCAGAGCAATAACAGACATTGTCTTCTCAAGTGATATCTAGTTGACCTCATTACGTATAAAGTACTACCTAGACAGTAAGACAAACATGAAAAGGCGTGAACTGTCATGCTAAACATGCATGACAAAAAAAACATTACGTGGGCCGAGCACACGTGTCAGAAGTGAAACTTCTTTGGCAAGATTCAAAGATACCAAAATCGTCGCCTTAATCTATGACGTGACGGTATTGCCATGACATGACCTTGAAATTTTACTCTCAACGCGCTGAAAGAAGTTTCACTTGAAACACTCTACATGTACATGTGTAGATGAAGAGTGAAGACCCAAAATAAGTTATACCTCGGCATCTTATCCCGAAAATCCCACAAGAACGGGAACGAAGTATTTCTTTGCAAACGCAGGCGAAGCCGCGGGTGGAAATCAAATCATTAATTAAACAATAATTCATACATGCATATAAAGCATGTCATGCTGCATTACCGTGTAGAGACCATTTAAAACATTATTCTTTGACAAACTCATTCGCTTGTTGTACTAATTGAAAAGCTTTATTTACGATCAAAGGTAATATAAACTTTTAAATAATGGCTTCGTTGCACTCAGTAACAGGAATAAAAATAGCTCTTGAATTTATACAGCGAAATTGCTATATTTTTAAAACGGAATTTATTGCGAGGCCAATAAATAAGTTTTTGTAGGAGTTTTTATAGTGTTTTTCTTAGTGTTATGAAAATTGCAATTTTTTTAGATGTCATAAAAAAGTCTTGTTAGTTTACAAAACTTTTAAGTCTCACGTTTTAACGCCTGAACATCTTTAATGATTTTTTATTCTTTGGATTCGTCTCCAATTGGGCACAAAATAATTATAATAAAAATATCTACAAACAACAAACTAAGCAAATTAACAATATAGATATAGATACACGCATGATACACGTCTAAAACTCTTTACTATACAAAAAACACAATATTCACTAATTGTTTTTCCATTAGTGACGCTACTCACATCTTCGTGAGAAAATCGAAATGCCTACGTCATATTTGTCATTTGACAAATCACTGATACAAAAAAGAAATACATTTCCACAGTAACAAAGCTCATCACATTTCCTAATGATACAATATCATATGAAAAGAAAAGTCAATTATAGCAATTTATATCGTATCCGAGCCTTCGTTATGTCATAGTATAAAGACAACAGTAAGTTATCTTCGAACAAAGGTATATCGCGCCGTTTGTATCTACGCGGAGCGCTTGGCCACGCCCCCTGTTCATGTACGTATGCACGCACACAACACCGCTCGGTTCCTTCTCATGGACCGTTCTGGTGAAGGCCGTGTCGTGTCGTGTCGTGGGTCGGTGTTTGTTTATATGTACAATTAAACTATCAATGTGACAAGTGACAACACTGCGCTTCGCGAGTTTAGGTACCGTGCGCTTTTATACGCCGGAAGTTGGCCTACTTCTCTCTTTATACTATGGTTATATCCTTACTTATGAGTTCCATCAATCTTTGCAATCATTTGTTATTCTTTATGTCTTTCCCGTATCATTGTAATCTGTTTATTGAATCGTAACGTATGTCTGCCATGACGTAACAAAGGCTATTATTCATTTGATCCGGAAATACGTTATACGTTCGATAAAGATATTAACTTTTTACGCGTGATTTACGATTATCTGGATGATAAAAATACATGAAATGTACTTATCAATTACTAATTATTTACAAGACAGTTGAACCTAACATCCAGTGACGTGACATTATGTTAAATAAAAACTTAGCTTTTAGCCATAGTCGTTAAAAAAATAGCGTGAAAAATATATATTGTTTATCGCGAAAAAGGCATTTTATATATTGCATTAATAAGCCAGTCGAAACTTATTGTTAAACAAAACTTACAACGCGCAATAAATGTTAATTAACAACGCTACACAAAGTATTAGCAAATGTAAATAATTTACACAAATCCTATTCCAAGAAGCTATATACCTAGCGTTTCGTAAATGCTAACAAAACCCTATTACATTAAAATTGAGAGGCTGTGTACTCGATCGCGGTACGGTGTACCCCACAACACGCTCACTTTGGCCTAATTAATTAAAATTTAGAAGATTTGCCGCGCTAGACTGTACATAGTGTATAGTATGTTTAAGCGTGTTTATTTTGCGACTCGATGGATCAAAATTTAAACGAATTTGTTGCTGGGAAAATAGAGCATAAATTCCTATTGTATTTTACACGTCTTGTTTGTAAATTGAGAAAAGAAAACCCACGTCTAAATAAACAGCCCCCCTAGTCAAGTGGCTTTCTGTTAGCGTAGCGTTCAATAGAATAGACTACGAATGTATGAGATTGACGTAACCTGTAGATACGTTTATCTACAGCCTACGTCAATCTCATACATTCGTAGTCTATTCTATTGAACGCTACGCTAACAGAAAGCCTTTATCTACAGCCTACGTCAATCTCATACATTCGTAGTCTATTCTATTGAACGCTACGCTAACAGAAAGCCACTTGACTAGGGGGGCAGCTATGTATTGTGACACATCTCAAAGATGTCGTTTCTTGCCTGAATTTCATAATACATTTCTTTTTTAATAGAACGTCCCATTCGAATAAAAAAAGAAACAGGGAACATCGTGTTTCGTATTAATATAGTATTAAATTGTACTTATTGCATAATTTATAATTTTAAACGAAGAAAAACAGAAATTGTCAAAACGTCACTACGGCTTATCCCGTTTTTATTCCCATCACGATCAAACGTTTTCTACGTTTTCCTTGTTTTAATATTTACACATTATTTAGTAACGGTAATTTAGATGAAACAATGTTGAAAAGGAAATTTCAAAGGTTAAATAATTTTATTTAGGTTACTTATCACGAGTTCAATACACATTTTTTGTGTGCGGACTATCTAATAATAATTTTATTTGTCACTAGCGGTCCGTCCCGGCTTCGCCCGTGGTACATAATTACGTTTTCTCTACATAAGAACCATCCTCGTACTTCAAGGAATATAATAAAAAAAGAATTATCTAAATCGGTTCAGCCGTTCTCGAGTTATGCGCTTACCAACACATTTTGCGAATCATTTTTATATATAAACTAGCGGTCCGCCCCGGTTTCGCCCGTGGTACATATTTTTGTTTTCTCTAGATAAAAACCATCCTCGTACTTCAAGGAATATAATAAAAAAAGAATTATCGAAATCGGTTCAGCCATTCTCGAGTTATGCGCTTACCAACACATTTTGCGATTCATTTTTATATATAAGAAGAAGATTTAGGTGTTCAAAATGATACGAAAACACGCAACTAAAGATAAAATGTTAAACTTTATCTGGAAGAGATTTAATCCCTCTCCTAGACGCTGTCAAAATTCCGTATCAAATAACTGTCTTATTAATTTACATTTTACGTGACACAATTTAATATTTAAAGGCAACAAATAAGTGGAAAGGTTTATCATACCAGCAGCAATGTAAGAATATCAGGGTTGTCTCAAAATGAGAATACTCCGTACGTGCAGTGGCGACGCGCGCGTTATTAAACCGAGCTTCGTGGACAGGGAATTAAAGTACTGGATGTGACATGAAAATTCTTAAAAAAAAGTAAAATATTTTTTAAACTGTATAATGCTGTGACATGAGGATAAAGCTATGTATCAATGAGAAAGACAAAATCTTATTTGTCAACTAGCAAATCGATCACATAAAAACTAGATTTTATCTTGAAAAGTCACAGCTGAAATCTTGCTAATATAATAGAGAGATGTTATTTATGTAATTATTATAAGGACCGGGCTTCCTATATAATGTACCCGAGAGCTTATTTATCACTTTTTACGTTCATTTCATTTTCATTTTCATTCATTATTTGACAATTTAACTAACACAAAGGCTTTGAAACCCGCATAAATGTTATTTTGACTACGTACACAGAGTGATTACGAGAAAGAGGTAATCATCAATTACTTTTCAAACAATTAACAATAGACGACAATCCTATACTAGTATAATTTTATTTATTTTAGGTACTTTCAGAATCTATAAATCTACGTGCAGTCTTTCATTCAACTGTCTTACCCACATTCTGCTTTGAATATTAGCACTGGGTTTATCTGCATCGTGCGTGGCATGTTTTGATTTATATGCGAGCATTTTATTTTCCCTTAAAGAGAAGAAACGTAAATTACAAAGAATGCTTTTCTATTGTGGTTTAATGTGGGTAATGTAGAAATCTTACGCTATTTACGACTTAGTTCAGCAAAGTTCTAATTTCTTACATCGATTGTTTTTGAAACATTGGCTGAATTCTCTTATAATACGTTCTTTTAATTAGCTGTTGTGATGATGACGTTTTTATCTCCCAATATACCTACGCCTGTTAGCACATAGTCTAAAACAACTGAGCTAATAATTTTCCACCTCTGTTGGAAACAGGAAATGTCATAGACTAAAAACTTTTTTTGTCCATTAGCAGTTCCCATTAAAACATTGGTTTTATAACTGCAAATCCTTAGTTTAGAACTAATTCAACAGCAGCGAACACGAATCACAGTGTAATAAATACAGAGAGCGTACAAAACAAGTTTAAATCCGAGATTTAGTTTGACCCCAACTTTTTCCAATTCCACTGCAGAACGTGACAATTTTTATTACGACAACAGCGTTATTATTGCACTGTAGAATTGAACCAGCGAATAACTTGAAAAGATTCCATAGTGTAGATTGTATTTTTGTAGCAATCGTCTTGATAATGCTGCAAGTCTGTAGAATATAAAGCTTGCACAATGCACATGTAACAGGAAACATAACTAGTAATTGTTTTGATGATCGTGATTCTTTTGATATTTTTGTATCCTGATCAAAGCTTGAAAGCAACGACCTTGAATAGAAAGAGGCCGCTCTTTCTATTCAAGGTCGTTGCCGATTTCCTCGATTGATTCGATACATAATATTATTATATAGCTAGTAAATTTCTCCCTTATTAAATTTTAGAAAAACCACCGCCATCATATTTGGAGTATGAGCAAGTATTGCTGTCGAGAGATAGTAGAAATCGCACTGTACTCTTATTCATTAAGATATTATATTTAAAGAAGCAAGCAGATATTATTTCACAATTCATTTTTTAAATATTGTGAAACGTTGAAAAAATCAGTCTGTATTAGACTAGTGATGCGTTTATAAACTTACAAGATGTTATTTCTATTTTTAGATATTCTAATTACGAAGAGCTTGGTACGCATTCATTAATTTTGTGCGTCATTATATTATGACTTTAATAATGAAATGGTTGGTGAAGTTTATAATTAATAAGTCTTGATTTGGACTCCTTGGTTATCCAAAATTAATATGCTTATAGCATGGTAAGCAAAAATCTATCAGTCTAATAAGATCATCAGCTTCAAGAAAATCTATCTCTTAAACATAAAAATAAAAAAGCATGTTTATTTCCTGCAGATATGTTGACATTTTTACAAAGTAACGCTTACGCGGTGAGAAAAATAAGTGTATACAAAACTTGATTGTTAATAGTGTTAGTAATTGTAATTTTGTTGTATTCCAATGCTAATATTAATTATTTAGTTATTGTAAATAAATAAAAGAAATTAATTTAACGTAATGAACTAAAGTAATCAATCTGCATGAACCCCTGTCTGGGTAAAGGCCTCCTCCAAAGCTGACCACCCGTCTCTATCTTGCGCTATTTGGTACCACAGAGGGCTGGCTGTTCTCGTGATGTCGTCGTCCCAGCGTGTTGACGGTCTCCCTCTGTACCTTTTGCCTAGTGGGCCATTCCACGTTGTCGTTCTCGCTGTCTATCTTTGATCAGTAAGTCTGGCGACGTGTCCTGCCCACCTCCACTTCCACCTCCACATCTCTTAAACATACCAATATTATAAAGCTGAAGAATTTGTTTGTTTGTTTGAACGCGCTAATCTCAGGAACTACTGGTCCGATTTGAGAATTTTTTTCAGTGTTAGATAGCCCATTTATTGAGGAAGGCTATCATCACGCTAAGACCAGGAGCGGAGCAACGCGGATAAAACCGCGGGGCACAGCTAGTTAGGTATATTAAGGGTAGATTACATATACCTGCCCCTTGAAAACTGACGAGACCTCACATTCTCCTATCTATAAGACAACAGCAAGGACCCTCTAACCACCTCATTTATAATTTTAAGTACAATATTGATCGCAGCTGCTTTGCATATGTAACGAGCCTTGATAGCCAAGTCTTGATAAGTGACAGTGGTTGCCGAGCATAAATTTAGGTATTTGCTCAATTTGCTCCAAATGTAGACGGAAATTCGGAGAAACCAGCGATCATAAATCCTACTAAACATTCTGACTTGGAGCAATGGGGTGTCTAACTATAATGGTCCACATTGCATCAAGATAATAAGAAAGGGAAGTTTAGTATTGTTGTTTTGGTGTATGTTGATATGAGTGCTTGTTATCTTGTTGTTAGGGTCGATTTTTGAATAACTTGTAAAAGTAGTAGTAGAGTTTCATAAATTATGGCTTACATAATTCGAAACGACAGACTGATTTATTTTCAATAGTTGATTGAAAAATCAAACCTCATGTATCCAATGTAAGTTCACACTTTAAACTATTTCAGATAATATGTATAGCAGTTGTACAACAATAAAAAAATTATAAGAAATTTTTGTATCATAATAAAATTGACTTATAAATCTAAAACAGTTAAACATCAAATCAGACTTAAACTACATCTGAACGTCAAACAATCACAATTAGTTTCCTAGAAAATATCGTACAAAAAAACTATACCCAAATATTAGCAAAGATAATACAAAATATTAAACGTAAGATAAAAAGTACCCTTTTCTCAAGAGTGCTTCAAATCCGACATTGACCTCGAAAATAATAAGACGTCATGTGAAAGGTTATATGGGTCCCTCATGGATGTAAGGGTATCTAGTGTTGATTATACTCTATATCCACGTAAAACATATTTTCGCACGATGTTTTGACCTATCATAACATTTTTAGGGGTTTCGCAAACAAAAGCTGACAGGCTTTATTACGAAAGATGGCTGAATATACTTTGTACTTTATGTATGTTAAAAATATTATGTTTTTTGTCTAATCATTGAACCATGTATGCTTTGTTTCAATTTATCGTTACATTTTATTGTCTCGTAGCAGCTGTGGAACGAAGTAATTATAAACATTTGAATTATTGGGTAATATTGTAGTTAAATGTGATCGCAGAAACAATTACTTATTAAAGTTTACAAGTCATAATAAAATATAATATGAAACTGGTGACCAATTTTAGTGTCTCCCAAAAATCTATATATATAAAACTCAAAGGTGACTGATATAGTGATCTATCAACGCACAGCCCAAACCACTGGACGTATCGGGCTGAAATTTGGCAAGCAGGTAGATATTAGGACGTAGGCATCCGCTAAGAAAGGATTTTCCGAAATTCTTGCGGGAACGGGGAAAAACGGGGATGCACGTATAAAGTCGTGGGCGGAAGCTAGTTAATAATAAAATCAAAATAAATTTTAAAGTTGAATACTGTAATAGGAACGTGCTGGATTACCGATTTAGTAGTAAAAGCTAGGCACTTGAAATTTTAACAATGTGCCTAGAATTTAGTTATTAGTTTTAGTTATTAAATACTAGAAATATTCGTAATAATGCGAATATTTAGTCTATAATATTGCGGGAGAAATTTGTTTCGTAAATTCGAAGCGAATGAAGACAGAAGACGAATGATCCTTAAGTAATTTAAGTTATAATAATTAACACTTTAAATTAAATTTTTTAGACTCTAGTAGCTATACAGTATACACATTATTACAAACATATTATATAGACTTCGACTTGCCATTTTTGATACTTGATATACACCAATTACTATAGAACGAATCAAATAAAAACATTTAACACGAGCGTTGAATACCTCGATTCAACAGTCTTGACACTCGAATTTCACGCAACTACAGAGGACAGTGTAAAATCGATAACGCGATTGACCCGCGGATTCTCTCGATTTGTCGAAACTTTCGACGGTATAGTTCGCTTGATATAAAGCAGCAGCGATTTCATTCCCGAATTGTACGCTATCTTTAAATTGTTCCGTGTTTTCGGTTTCGAAGCTTAACATTTTTATTGAATTCGGATTGCGGACTCATATGTGAATGAATGAAATGTTCTTTTTTGTTTGCGTATTTTAGCGGATTGACTATTTCGTTGATATTAAGAGTAACATTTAGGAAACACATTGATAGCAATTTTGTTTCTTTATTAGGGATAAAATTAAATGCCTATACGCAAAAGATAGGTCCTGATCAGCGAGTAAGTTGTACTGAATTTTTGCCGTAATAGGATTTTCGCAGATCTCGTTATGAGATTTAACTTCTATTTTATGTCCTTCTACACTTTATACCACCCCTAAATTAACCAAAGCATACTGTTCAAAGACAATCCTTCACATTAAACTTGAAAATTCGCATTCAAACTTTACTTTTTCTTCAACCAATTGTTCTAGGCACTCTCAAATTAAAACAAACAAAGAACTCACACTCACACACGGAATCACGACTCCGTTTTCCAGAACTTTCGAATCATTACGTAATGCGACACGAAGACACTTAAGATAGCAAATATCGAAACGTATCTCAGGCCTGCTATAACACTTAAGATACGAACAAGTTGGAGTTACTTTGTGTTTTATTGTTCTAGTCTTATTTGATGAAGTACATGTGGAAATTTTGGCATGTTCTTTGATTACGTATAGTGAGCGGCTCAAAGTAATTATTATTAACTTCTAATTTAGTTAAGGGTTTTAAGAGATTAAAATAATTGACTTATAATTTGTATCACTAGTTTCAGCTCGGCTTTTTGGTGTCAGCAGACATTACCAGTATACAATACTATATCAGGGCTAAATTTCAGGTCTACATCTATTCAGATGATATGGTTTGATTTTAAATAAACGTCTCTACCTCTAAGTATCCAATTAATAACATTAATTGGAAATATTATAAAATGTGATTGGTAAATACATAGTAATACATAGATTAGAAAAAATGAAGTAAACTGGTGGTAGTAGTAGAAAAACTAAAATATTTTAAATTTCATAAAAAAACATCTAAAAATACCTCTATTACGATATTTTGAAATTTAACGGGAGTAGGCGGGCAAAAAGAGCAAACAAGATGTTGAATAAATCGTAAAATTTATTCAAAAATTTTCTCGTAATAACTGAATACTAAACAGTAAAAAGTTATCCTTGAAGTCTTGGAAAATTTTATTTCTGTATTTAAATATATCAACAGTCCCGTTTATTAATAATCACACTAAAATATTAACAGAACGCCCCAGCTTCACTCGTGGTCTCTTCTATATTACATAGCCAATAGGCTATACCTAAATTAGTTTCTTAGATTACTACGTTCAAACAAACAAACACTTCAGCTTTTCTAAGTATAGTATAGACAAGTCTAATGTAACAATGAGGACAATAGCAGCTGTATAAACCTGCAATTCCCCTAATGATATTTCTAGACTTTCCCGAACATTATCTAGAATACTGTTCTATACTTTTACAAGTACTATTGATACATATTCGAGCAAGAGCATCTGCTTCTTCGAAATAGGAAGTAAGTATTTTAAGATAAATAATGTCTCAAATAAATCTATATTATTCTTATATATAAAAATGAATCGCAAAATGTGTTGGTAAGCGCATAACTCGAGAACGGCTGAACCGATTTCGATAATTCTTTTTTTATTATATTCCTGGAAGTACGAGGATGGTTCTTATGGAGAGAAAACGTAAATATGTACCACGGGAGAAGCCGGGGCGGACCGCGTGTATACCTAAATAAAAATGAAACCCGATTTTCTTGGTCACGGCATCACGCGTGAAAGGGTTGATCGATGTCGATAATTCTTTTTTTATGATATTCATTGAAGTACGAGGATGGTTCTTATGTAGAGAAAACGTAAATATATTATCTATACCACGGGCGAAGCCGGGGCGCAACGCTAGTCCTGTAATATATGCACTATTAAATACTAGTGTTTCCCGCGTCTTTGTACGCGTCTACGAGGTACAACAAGACACAACCAGACAAATAGTTTGTTGAGTAATAATAATATTGGAAAATATTTATTTTTACGCACGATGTAAAGTTTATAATAAATCATTTTTAATTAGCCATAATTAAAAGATATTAAGAAAAATAAGGAACACTAAACTAATAAAATAACAATAAATGTTATAATATAGCCCTCATAAATATCGATAATGTAAACAAACATTGAAGTTTATATCTTACCACGATATAAATTATGTTTTGTTTTATTTGGCTAAGATTTTATTTAGCTGTAGAGATCATTTTTTTAGAAAAATGTTACAAACGCTTCTATGAGATACTAGTAATAGTATTCAGATATATTTTCATATCTGTATGATAAAAACGAATCGCCAAATTTGTTGCTAAGCGCAAAACTCGAGAACATAAATGCGAAAGTAACTCTGTCTGTCTGTCTGTTACTCAATCACGCCTAAACTACTGAACCAATTTTTATGAAATTTGGCATAGAGATATTTTGATACCCGAGAAAGGACATAGGCTACTTTTTATCCCGGGAAAATGACGCAATCCCGGAAATACCACGGAAACGGGAACTATGTGGGATTTTCTTTGACTGCGCAGGCGAAGCCGCGGGCGGAAACCTAGTATAAAGATATGCACATATTAGAAGCTAAAATACAAAATGACTTTACAAATATAATAAAATGGGCGCACGATAATGGAATCATAATCAATATGAATAAAACAAAATGTATACGTCATATTCGCTCACCTTATAGTAAGACTATGAATTCGCCAAAAATATTAGGTCATAATTATGAATGTCTACATATTGCAAAGAAATGTAATTGTAAAAATATTGAATTAGAATACAAATACTTGGGGTTAGTTATTGATAAATACTTTTCATGGAAATCTCATATTCTTAATCTTTCGGATAGGCTGAGGGCAGTTCTTGTAAAATTTCATCATCTTAGTTTTATTTTAGATAAGGCCACTATGTATATTGTGTACTATGCATTGACTGACTCACTGCTTTCTTATGGATTGGCTAGCTATGGGCGCACTTTTAAGACTTACCTTGATAAAATAAAAGCGCTTCAATTAAAATTTATTAAAATACTAGATTTCCGCCCGCGGCTTCGCCCGCGTTTTCAAAGGAAAACCCGCATAGTTCCCGTTCCCGTGGGATTTCCGGGATAAAACCTATCCTATGTGTTAATCCAAGTTACCCTCTATATGTGTGCTTAATTTCATTGTAATCGGTTCAGTAGTTTTTACGTGAAAGAGTAACAAACATCCATACATCCATACATCCATACATCCATACATCCATACATCCTTACAAACTTTCGCCTTTATAATAGTATTAAGATTAGCACATGAAAAAGTAAAAATCTGCTGTAAAAAAAATAATGATTATAACTATTTGTTTGTAGAGTGCAAGATGCTGCCTGTTCATGAGAAGGTAAATATGTTAATAGCAATGGAACAATTTCATAATGATGAATTTAAAATCTGTATTAATAAAACAATGTCTTATAACTTAAGAAATAAAAATGTATTAGAAGTGCCACACTATTGTAACTACTATGGGCAGAGACATAGAAAGTACTTAGTGCCAAAACTGTTTAATAGAATCCCAATGAAAATTAAGGAAAGTGATAGGAAGGATGGAATTATTAGGAAGGAATTAAGAAGATATTTTTTAAATGCATTTGAGAGTGAGTTGATGTGTTGATGATCTGTGGCCGTTGAAATGTAACATTGTTAGTTAGAATATCAAAGTGTTAAATTAAATTGTAGTGTTTTATAAGTAAAATGGAAGTACATTTGTAAAATGGAGCTACATCTGCCAACAAACTGTTTTACAGTTTGGCAGAGTATTGTGATAATATGTATATGTGTCTTTGGTTCTGAAATAAAAAAATAAATAAATAGTTCTTTATAAATAAGATATATAAATTCCTTGAAGTACGAGGATGGTTCTTATGGAGAGAAAACGTAAACATGTACCACGGGCAAAGCCGGGGCGGACCGCGCGCGCTATTAATAAATAATAATAGCTTATTGATGTAAACATTATTAAATGATGTGTTATCCTTACATTTTTCAGGAAGTAATAAGAATGTAATTTTATTATGAACCCTTTTAAACAACATCAATTTGAATTCCCTCAAAACATTGCAGTTTTTATAGCCTGTGACACTTTACAATATTTCCTAAACTGCGTTTCGAATAGGGTTGTCACCATGCATATTAAATGGCAGTAAAAATGTAATAAAAAATTTAAAATGTAAAGTATGGGAGTGTTTCATTTTTATGTTATTGCTTTTATAGCAATCTGATGCTTGTATTTATGTATTATAAACAAACACTTAAGTTAATATTTCCACGCGTATTACAACTATGGATGTTGTTTTCTGAATCAATTATGGTATGTTATGATTACATAATGATGCCGCACATGTGGCTTGGTGGTTCATATTTTGTTTTATAGCCTATGAAATCGTTTTATATAGTTTTTATTCTAGGTGGGCTGGTCTATATAAAAGTTCAGTGTTTGATGAAAAATTTTAATTTGGTATCGATTACCGTTCAGTATACATATCTATTATGTATTTTGGAGACTACTCTTTGCTGTTTTAATACTTCAAAAAAAGAGAATTAAACTTTCACAAACATTGGATCTTTTATACTCTCTCGAATTCGTATCTTCTATATTATTCCCGACCGCAATATTTTCTGCAATAGGTGACAACCCTATTTGCGGCTAAGACCATATTTTACCAGTCGCGACGCCACAATATAGTTGTATTTGTTCCGGTCAGATCCTTTGTTGCGTTCCACTTTGTCCCAATCCCTTTCAGTGCAAAGCGGAAACGCTCTAATTTGCTCGGAAAGAAAACTGAATAATGTTCGAGCGAAATTTAATTTAAGATGTAGAGGCAAAAATGATAACAAACCTTGAATTGACTTGTAGTGTTATAATTTTAAATTAAATTGCATCGTTAAAAGTATTTTACCAGTAAGGTACTTATTACTACTAATTTACTAGAGCTCTTTCAATAGTTAATTATAGCATCTCAGAGGATTATACCGCGGATTTTAATACGGACGCTTGATAATATCAAAGGTATAGGAACAAAGTTGAGATATATGTATGTGATTTTGATAGTTTTGAACGTAGGTACATGAGGATTCATCAACTTTCAAGTGAATGAGTGGTTTTAGCTTATGTTTAACTAGATTTCCGCCCGCGGCTTCGCCCGCGTTTTCAAAGGTAAACCCGCATAGTTACCGTTCCCGTGGGATTTCCGGGATAAAACCTATCCTATGTGTTAATCCAAGTTACCCTCTATATGTGTGCTAAATTTCATTGTAATCGGTTCAGTAGTTTTTACGTGAAAGAGTAACAAACATCCATACATCCATACATCCTTACAAACTTTCGCCTTTATAATAGTATGTTTAAATGTTTAATTCTGTTGAATAAATATTCAAATAATTCATGAGAAAATTCTCATTGAAATAAATGAAAAAATTTCATGAGAAAATTCTCATTGAAATAAATGATTATGACTTGTGTATAACTTCTGTGAAGCACTAATCTTATATATATATAAAAATGAATCGCAAAATGTGTTGGTAAGCGCATAACTCGAGAACGGCTGAACCGATTTCGATAATTCTTTTTTTATTATATTCCTTGAAGTATGAGGATGGTTCTTATGTAGAGAAAACGTAAACATGTACCACGGGCGAAGCCGGGGCGGACCGCTAGTTACTAATAAATTAAGTAGTTTTCACGTAATCGATCAAAATGACGAACTAAATTTAATACTAAACGCATGTGGACATTTAGTAAATTATATAAAGCGATTTTGGCCGTTTGTGGAACGGATGAAATGTTGTGAATTTGCGGTCAGTATTCGGGATTAAATTACATTTTGTGAATGAGTGTTGCATTATTTATGACATGTGTTGGTGTGGATAGGATTTAGTTGCATTGTCACAGGTGTGTGAAGCGATAGCGATGGATATTGGTAATGTTTTTTTGTACTAAATGTTAGTAAAAATCCTTTAAATATGAAAAATTCAAATATTTTAATAGTAGCGTAAACATTGTAAAACCTTTCTAAATATTCCCCTTAAAATTATCTTTGACTTTTGTCTGACTCTTAGGCTACAGCTGTATATTTAAAGTTAAATCTTTAAGTATCACCAAGGATTTACCATTTAGTCAATGGGCAACACCTAGTATACACAGATGCAGGAACATTCTATATGAGTTATATGGCATGAAGCAATATAACAAAGACTTGTCATTCCATAATTATGTTAGAAATTATTCAAAAACTTTTAAAAAAGTTTGTTTCACTGCCAAGTGTCTATATGTCAGAGATAAAATACGCAACTCTGATAACAAAGTTAAAACTGTTTGGACAATTATTAATGGTGAAATGGGCAAAAGCCGGACAAATAGTACCATAAAACTTGTAAATGCTGGCAGGGTAATTGACAAAAGTGCTGATGTTGCGCTTGCTTTTGAAGATTTCTTTAGTAGTGTCCCTGTTAGTATTACTAAAAAATTAAATTCATCATCAGTGCTTGCGGAGTCCTATTTGAGGGACCATGTTGCGGAGTGTAATGTATTATTTGAATTGCGACATGTGACTGCAGATGAAATTGTTAAAACTTTTAAAACATTAAACTTAAAAAAAACATGTGATCTCTGGGGAATGTCTGTGAATTTAGTAAATAATATTATAGAAAACATTGCCAACCATTTAGCGTTTATATTTAATCAATGTTGTGACTGTGGTATATTCCCTGATTTATTAAAGTTTAGTAAAGTTATTCCTTTATTCAAAAGCGGTGACCAAGAAGACTGTAATAACTATAGGCCTATTTCTATTTTACCAACTTTGAGCAAAGTCTTCGAGAAATTGATTTTAAACCAATTATGTAGTCATTTTGTTTCAAATGGTTTACTGCACGCCAAACAGTTTGGTTTTACAAGGGGGCGCTCTACCACTGATGCTGGAATAGCTCTTTTGTCACATATATATAAAGCATGGGAAAATTCAAAGAATGCTTTGGGGATATTCTGCGACCTTTCTAAGGCTTTCGACTGTGTAGAACATTCCACTCTATTACGGAAACTAAATTTTTATGGTATCAAAGGTTTATCTCAGGACCTCATAGCTTCATATCTTCAGAACAGGGTACAGACCGTTGTTGTTAATGGAGAGAAATCTTGCGGTGCGCCGATTAACATTGGTGTTCCGCAGGGATCTATCTTAGGACCGTTTTTGTTCTTAGTGTATATTAATGACCTACCTTATTATTTGCAGGATATGTGTGAAATAGTACTGTTTGCAGATGATACCTCATTAATATTTAATGTGGATAGATATGACACAAATGTTGACGAAGTAAACTCTGCTCTTTTACGCATATCTAATTGGTTTAATGCTAATAATTTATTATTGAATGCAAAAAAAACAAATTGTGTAGAGTTTATCCTTCCAAATGTAAAAAAGGTCAAAAGGGATATCATTTTAAACGGGGAGGTATTATACCCTGTCGAGTCTACTGTTTTTCTTGGTTTGACACTAGATGAGAAGCTACAATGGGGGACCCATGTTGCCACCACCGCTGCTAAGCTCAGCTCAGCTGCATATGCAGTTCGAAGAATAAGGCATCTCACCGATGAAGATACGGCTAGATTGGTTTATTTTAGTTACTTTCATAGCATTATGTCCTATGGAATTCTACTATGGGGCAGGGCTGCAGATATAGAAACTATATTTATATTACAGAAAAGAGCCATACGCTCTATATATAATTTACGTGCTCGGGACTCACTAAGAGATCTCTTTAAGAATATTGGTATCCTCACTGTACCATCACAGTATATATTTAATAATGTTTTACATGTACACAAAAACGCGGACTTACACACAAAAGTAGGAGATAGACACTGTTATGGCACAAGGAATAGAAATAAAATTGAAATGCCATTTTATAGGTTAGCTAAAGTTAAAAATTCATTTATGGGCCAAGGTATACGTTTTTACAATAGAATTCCTCATAGTATTAAAGAGTTTAGTAGTGTTAAATTTAAAACTTATTTAAAAAATGTATTAGTTCAGAGAGCCTACTACAGCATTAAGGAATATATGGAAGATGAAAATCCATGGAGGGTTGTCGCGTAAGAATAACAGGACAGTTCTTTGGCATATTATGATAATATATAATATTATGTAGTTAGATGTAAGTAACATGTAATGTAAAATTATATTGTATATGGACATGACTTTAAAAGAGCAACTATGGAGTTTCTTGCCGGTTCTTCTCCATAGATACTGCTTTCCGAATCGGTGGTAAATTTAAAGAATGTAATGACAATTCAAAAGTGCTTCTGGAAGAAGTCTAATTGAATAAATAAATGTTTGAGTTTGAGTTTGAGTTTGAGTGGTTGACGCGTGAGCGTAGAACCGAGGGTCCTGGGTTCGATTCCCGGTGGAGACGAAGAAAAAAAAAATGTCTCGGTCTGGCAGGACACAGAAGGCTGATCACCTACTTGTCCCTAAAGAAAATCGATCAGTGAAACAGATGTATGCATAATGCATCTGCCCCTTACCCCACTACGGGGATACGGGACTTCACTTTATACCTATATTAATATGTATATTAATAGAGCCTTAAAAGGGTATTAACAGTGTATTAAGTACATAATGTATTGAATTTAGTAATTAACCATACTTATGAATAACAAAACAAAATCGATATTTCAATCTGTCAATTCGCAATGAAACGAATAAATCCCCATCTCGAGCTGTCAGAAAACACCACATGTGCCAACCCTAAAAATATTTTGAGTGTTCATTTAGATTCGACATGGAAAAATCCTCCAACAATTTACCAATTTACGCTTTGAAATGGAAAAAAATAGTTTTAACCGAACTAAATTCAATTTATTTATTGCGTTTCGCATTCGCGCGTATTCGACAAACATTTGTGCGATTTCAGTTCGCAGTGGAAATACTAAATTTGGTAATAAATATTTGAAAGATTCCAATAATTTGTTGTGTGCATGATTTTGTTAAAATGGCAATCATTTTCATAAGCAACATTTCATTTAGGTACAACTGCGAATTAATTTTTCAATGTTTAACATAATTTACCAATATGAAACTAACAGAATTTTAAAATTTACATCTCAAGTCGTAGATATTGTTAATATTAGTAATTATTCCGAGAAATTGCCCGCGATGTTAGAATTTTTATTTTTACCAGTTTCAGATTTGACACCTAAAAGTGTGAATGCTTTTAATATCGGTGTTTCCATACACCTTTCAATTTATTTATTTATTTTTTATTTATTTATATTTTAGGAGAATCTACAGCTGTATCCTTAAAGATAGTCACATAATATAATACTTACAATAAGCCATTTACAGATTCTCACGGCTAGAAAAATGTTAATATATAACAATTACAAAT
The DNA here is from genome assembly GCF_061535455.1 of Colias philodice. Classification (NCBI taxonomy): domain Eukaryota; kingdom Metazoa; phylum Arthropoda; class Insecta; order Lepidoptera; family Pieridae; genus Colias; species Colias philodice. The sequence continues at coordinate 11,694,519 of NC_143096.1, forward strand.
GTGAGAGATTACCTACACGAATCAAATGCTTAAAACCAATGCCATTGTAACACTAATCAAATTACATATCAACTTGACCACCAAACTGACGGAAGAACTCGTTAGCTAACTGACGCTTAATGGAGTAAGAACTGCTGCAGAATAAGTCAAAGTCGAACTGTTTTGATAGCTTGTTAAAATTATTGCTTACGCGTAGAATAAACGAGTTTTGACGATAGTTAGTGTTGACTGCGGAAGTAAAGATAGGATTATATTTACGAGATAAAATTGAGGGTGTGTATAAAGAAATTTTGGCTAGTAGTTCTGGGCAGTCTATTTTATTGGATGTAATGCCTAAAAGTAATAAAATATCAGAAATCTCCCGGCGATATGTTAGGGGTAGGAAGTGAAATTTGCTGCAGACCTCGTAATAATCCTCAGATTTGTACGGGACGTGTAATCGGTAACATAGGAATTTCAAAAATTTCATCTGTATTCGTTCAATTCTAGTTATATATTTATCGTATCGCGGATTCCATATTGGCGACGCATATTCTAGAATGCTACGTACGTAAGCACAAAACAGAATTTTAAACGTTTTCGCCTTTTTAAAATCTGACGAAATTCTCATTATAAAGCCTAAAGCTTTAGAAGCTTTAGCTAGAATATAATCGATATGTTTATCAAACATGAGTTTTGGGTCATGTATCACTCCTAGATCTCTTATGTCAGGGCTAGTTCAAAGCTTTAACATCTATAGATACATTTTGAATTTTATTCACATACAGAAATAGGTACATAGAGTTGTTTCCGACCAAAATCCCTTTCTAAAATTTTCCATCAAAATCATAACACATTTAAAATCCGCAGTTTTGCATAACAACATCATAAAAGCAGTCAAACCCAATAAAGCTTTGTCAAATTCAAATTATTCACGGGACATTTTACAAGTACCAATAAAAATGGCCTGGAACATTCGATAGCTGCAGTAACTTTTATGGTCCCATATATTATCAGAAGTGGTGGAAGGAGCGAGCCAAGATAGTTAGACTGTATGATTTCTTAATTTCAAGGTACTTTAATAGTTTATTTTTGGAAAAACTAGCACGTGAAGTAATGGTTTAATATCATAGAAAATCTATAAGTACTAATATTATAAAGCTGAAGAGTTGGTTTGTTTGATTGTTTGAACGCGCTAATCTCGGGAACTACCTACTGGTCCGATTTGAAAAATTCTTTCGGTATTAGATAGCCCATTTATCGAGAAAGGCTATAGGCTATATATATCATCTCACTAAGACCAACGGGAGCGGAGCGCTGTGGGTAAAACCGCGGAGCACAGCTAGTAGTATATAATATTATGTATAAATAGTGTAGTATGACATAAATAAGAAAAATGTCTGTATTATGTAATTAATGATAAATAAGGTTTGTTATCCCTTAATTTTAATTGATGTTTATAATATTCGCATTCCTTCCTACATCCTTTTAATTTATAACCTCTAAAATGTAACCAAACACACATGGCTTTAATTACATAATCTGATAATTTAAATTGATATATAAATATTATAGTGTAACTATATGTTTAATTACATTAATTAAAAATGGTCAATGCCACATCAGCTACGATAAAAATCAAATATACAAAAATCATAAATTAATTCCCACATTGACATTAACCAAAAAGCTACTGTCGCAAACATGGATCGCTTAATTACATGTAATTATCAGCGGGCCATATATCACAGATGCTATAAATGATCTTGGCTGGACCATCAATCACCCTACAATCACACAATCTTGCCTGTAATTCAGACGTTGTTATTAACTATTATTGATAACTTTAGGAGTTACAAGATAATAATAAAATTGTTTATTGTACACAAATATCAAAAATATAAAACAAATAATAGAACAAAAAAGAGATCGAAGGAGAAAACAATAACAAGGTAATTCTAGGTCATAGGTGGGATGTTTATATTATTTTTAATTAGTAAAGGTCCTCCATCCCAGACCAACTTGCGGGAAAAAGCATATATTTCTATTATGTTATCGTGGTTGTGCTAGCATAAGCTACAACACTGCCAAGTATGATCAAAATCCGTTTAATAGTTTTCGCGTGATAGAGTAACAAACACACATCCATTCATCCTCATAAACTTACACGTTTTTAGCAATATCAGAAGAATTTGTTTAATACAACAAGTGATAACTGCGTTAAAAACAACCGACTTCAAACTTGCACTTGCAACATTTACAAATATACAGACAAAAATGCTCATAAAATAAAAACTACTGGGCCTATCCGAATAAAATTTTTATGGGACCAATTCGACACCATCCCGCATCGAACAAAAAAAGAATCACGTAAATCGGTTCAGAAACCTCGGAGTAATCGGTGTACATACATAAAAAAAAAAAAAAACATACCGGCCGAATTGATAACCTCCTCCTTTTTTTTGAAGTCGGTTAAAAAGTTAGTGACTTTTCAAATTCCCATACATAATAATTATGACGATACAAATACATTGACGATAGTTTAAGAGCCCGCAATTCAGTATAGATTCGTTGATATTCGATATTCTTGTTACGACTGACCTGTCTTCCATTTCATTGAATTTCCAAGATGATTCAACAGTATAATTCAACGTTTCATAGTATTGTTACATAGTGGAAATATCTATCTTCTCTTGATATAATTACAAATTTCTCGTGTCACAATGTTACCATACTCCTCCGAAATAGCTGGACCGATTCTTATGCAATTTTGTGTGCCTATTGGGTAGGTCTGAGAATTGGCCAAAATTTATTTTTCACACCCCTAAGTGATAAAAGTAAGGCAGAACAACGTTTGCTGGGACAGCTATTGAAGTCCTTGGTATTAGTCCTTATATTATGTGGAAAATTCAATAAAAAACGTTTAAAAATTTGAAAAACTCGGTATAGTAAAATATTACCGCATAACAGATTCGATTCAGTCAGAATTGTATGCTGCTAACTACGCTAATTTTCCTGTTTACAACGAAATGGTCCTCTCAAATGGATTTATAAAATATATTTCTATTTCTTGAATGTGACATTCGTTATATCGCTCAACTTTTATTGTTGAAAAATCAAGCCTTGCTCATATTTTTACAATTAATATTAGCTTAATGCTGTAGTTATGGAAATGAAAGCTTTTTGCGTGTTAATTTCTTCTTTTATTAATTTCTATGAACAATTCATTTTCAACTAAATAACGATTATATCTAACAAAAATATTGACCTGTAATAAATAAATATTTCAATAAATATAAAGAAACAATGAAACGTTCACGCACAATACACACCAAAAGCTACAATATATTTCAGCGAACCTCAATAGAAACAAAGGCACTGGATCTCTTAATACTAAACGTGCAACCCATACAAATATTATTCTAGACAATTTAATAGGCATCTAATAAATATCGGGAATGTGTATCGAACAAATACCTCCCGCTTTGGTCGGGAAAGAATTTTTATTGTCAATATCAAAAGGAATCTCCGTTGTTTGTGCTTTATTATTTACTAGCTGTGCCCCGCGGTTTTACCCGCATGGCTCTTCTGCGTCTTGGCGTGATGATATATAGCTTAAAACCTTCCTTGATAAATGGACTATATAACTCTGAAAGAAGTTTTCGAATCGGACCTGGGGTTCCTGAGTTTAGCGCGTTCAAGCAAACAAACAAACTTTTCATCTTGGTAATTGGTATTAGTACAGACTATAATAGGAGATAACAAATACATTTTTGCGCTAAGTGTTATTTTAACGTACAATCAGGGGCGAGATATCTCTTCCATTTTATGGGTTGGATTAATTGATGTGATTCGGACTAATGCGTCGCTTTATGATGATCTTTATTATGATGCTAAGGGATTTTAGATTTTATTGCAATGGTTATAATTAATTTTATACCTTACATGTGTTTTTCGTGATTTAAGGAAATGTTTTGTTACTTTCTTTCATTGGTGAAATTATTTGAAAAGGAAAGGGACAGAATACCGATTGAAATTAAAATTGTTTAACAACATAAGGGAGCTAAAGTCTAGTCGTCCCATAAAAATTGTGAATATGGAGCTGTGATATTATTTTTAAATAATAGGTACATTTTTATTTTTATAGTACGTTATAAATTATAATTTCATAACAATTACAAAAAAAACTTAATGTAGATATATGTTTTAAGTAAATGTTCGAATATGATGTAATTATATTATTAGGCTATTCAGACTACTTTCTATTTTGAAAAAAAAAATAAAACACACAACACACTTAAATACGACCACAATTTTTGATTTTTGAAGAAAAAAAACAATTCTAATGGTAGACGCGTTGTATACTTTATATTGTTTATTGAAGTGAAACTTCTTTATCGGGGGTGGACAAAAATTTTGTGTAACATTTTTGCGTTACGCCGCGCGCGTGACATTTTTGCGTTACGCCGTACTCGTGACATTTTTGCGTTACGCCGTACTCGTGACTATATACATTATACATGTTATATTAAAGTGATCAGCAAAATCAAAGGGTTTGTTTTAATTCTAATTCCAGTGAATTTCTAAAAAAAGTAAATAAGTAATTACATCTATTTTTCTAATACTTAGGTGTAATAATGGTATTTATTTTTCTAAGTTATTTATGATTAACCTCACTTTTTGATTGTATTTTTCAATACACTAACACGTGGGTGGAATTATGGTATCAATTTTTTCTAATACTTGAATGTTGATTGTGGTATTTATTTTTCTAAAATTGTATTTAAAGTTAACCTCAGTTTTTGATTGAATTTTTTAAAACACCAACACGTGGGCGAGATCATGTTATTTATTTTTCAAGTTATTTAAGCTTAACCTCTGTCATAATATGTATATACTATGTGCGTCATTAATTTCTGACTGTTTCGAGATTTCGACATTAGGAATTTATATTTATTACCTCTATTGTTCGAACAAAAATAAGTTACCGCCTTTAAGAACTTGCCGACAATGTAAGTACAGTATTGTTTCTTAGAAAACATTTTAGGAGTATACGATAATAAATCTATGACTCACGTTAACACGTGTTTGCTTGATTGGTGTTCAATTATGATTTTGTGAATTCAATATTTATAAGAATAAACCTCAAACTCTTTATGTCCAATCAAAATCCGCCTAAGTCGAAATCCTTTATAAGTTGAAAACTCTATATAACTCGAATTTTTTGGCGTCTCCCTTGGTCTTTTGAACTACCGCACGAGCTGAGCGAGCGAAGCGAGCGAGTCGCGGCAGTGGCCGGCGTAAATATTCAAATAGGTAGCGAGGAGCGAAGCGACGAGCATCTTAGGTTAACTTTTGAACTACCGCACGAGCCGAGCGAGCGAAGCGAGCGAGTTGCAGTAGCGGCCGGTGTAAATATTTAAATAGGTAGCGAGGAGCAAAGCGACGAGCATCATAGGTTAACTTTTGATTTTTGAACTACCGCACGAGCCGAGCGAGCGAAGCGAGCGAGTTGCAGCAGCGGCTGGTGTAAATATTTAAATAGGTAGCAAGGAGCGAAACGACGAGCGTGTTAGACTAACGTATTTCTGTAATATTGTATACAAGCTGTGCCGCGCGGTTTCACCCGCGTGGCTATGCTCCTGTTGGTCTTAGCGTGATAATATATAGCCTATATTACTCGTGGATAATGTAGCTTTCGAATGGTGAAAGAATTTTTAAAATCGGTCCAGTAGTTTATGAGCCTATTCATTACAATCAATCAAACAAACAAACAAACAAAGTTTTCCTCTTTATAATATTACTGTAGATAGTAAATTATTTTTTGAAAAATAAGGTCATAAAGAAGTTTCACTTCTTACGTGTGTACTCTAGTACACGCACACATTTTTTTTTTATTTACTTTTTTATTCCTAACTAGCTTTGCTTCGCGGTTTTACCTGCAGTGCTCCACTCCTGTTGGTCGTAGCGTGATCATGTATATAGTCCGGGATACATCGCCCATTTTTGCAAGTGATTACTATCAAGCTAATTTTTCGTGAGTAGCTTTATTTTGATGAGCTGCCCAATAATTTCATGTACGAAACTCTCGATTGTGGTAGCTACCAGAGGAAACAAGGATAAAATATTTTGATTTGATGGTTCTCAAATATTAAATCAATAAATGGGCTATCTAATACTGAAATAATTTTTAAATCGGACCAGTTGTTAGTTAGCGCGTTAGATTAGCGCGTTCAAACAAAGTATATAAATAAAATATGTGCGTGTACTAGTGTACACACGTAAGAAGTGAAACTTCTTTTAACTTTATTTTTATTATCGTTATAAATACAGAAAATGTTTAAATAAGTATTTGTTTTCATAAAAAGTGCCTTGTTTACACACGTGCCGTGGCTTATAATTTAAAAGTTAAATTTGTTACATGAAACTTCACTCTATTCACTTATGATAAAGTTTAAATTTAGTTTTCAAGTTTCGAGATTAAAGTTTATCGCGACTTGAGCTGATATTTATATGTTTGTTGGCGATTTAACTAACTTAGCTTTATGGATAAGCCACATAAATTTTGTATGAAGATAGTATTATTAATAATAATATTTTTAATTTGTTTTATTTTCGTACAATATTGAGAAATTCGATATCAATAAGATATCATTCATAAAAATAAATGTGTCTGTTATATTTTCACGTTAAAATGGAATAATGTTGATGAGTTTTAATATACCTATCAATATAGATAGATAAGGATTTGATTAAGAACCTACATTCAAAATGAAAACAATATAATACAAGCAAATCGAAAACCTTTAAAGCATGAAAAAGGAGACAAGATTTTTATTACCTCTATCATACTATAAATAGTTCATTATGTAACAGCTAATTAATCAATTTTTATCTAAAAGTTAAAAATATATTTTATCACTTTTTTCAGGATCTAATTTGACTCTATATTTAATTAAAATATGCTACGACAGTATATCCTACTAATCCTATCCTTCCTACTAATATTATAAATGTGAAAGTTTGTGAGGATGTGTGTGTGTTTGTTACTCTTTCACGCAAATACTACTGAACCGATTACAATGAAATTTAGCACACATATAGATGGTAACTTGGATTAACACATAGGATAGTTTTTATCTTGGAAATTCCACGGGAACGGGAACTATGCGGGTTTTTCTTAGAAAATGCGGGCGAAGCCGCGGGCGGAAAGCTAGTTATAGAATATTTATGTTCATACTTTTATGATTTTATTCAGCGTAAACAAGGCAATGAAGAGAGACTCGTACAGAGTTAAATAGAGGAACTAAACTTTTCCGATGCCTTTGAATACTCGAGAATATATCCTTATATTATATTCTTTGTTTATTTTCTTACTTCATTGGCTAGGAAAATATTGAATGTATTATGGGGTATGTTTGATACTACATAGTGAAACTAGCTTTCTGCCCGTGGATTCGCTCGCTTTATCTAAAACCGAATAAATTAAATAAATAAACGATAAATAATAAATATAATAATAAATATTTAATAAGCGAGAATCACTTCACTTATAAAAAAACTGCATCAAAATCCGTTGCATAGTTTTAAAGATAAAAGCCTGCCTGCATGCGGACATACCGTCAGCGAAATCTTCAAACTCAAACTCAAACTGTTTTTATTTCGGCTTACTTTTTGTGTGTTCGATACTGACTCCACCTCTAGGTACTTAAGATGTTTACACGAGTTTTAAAATTCAACGTCAAGCTATTAAACAATTAAAACCAAGTCTTTCCTCTGAATACTTCGGCAGTAAAATAACACCATTAGTTTATTTTATTATCCCTTTAACACGCACCCTTAAATCACAAACATTATCAAATAAATGACAATTCCATGTCTCCCCTGATATGGTAAATAGTTCCATCGTTCGGAGTGTTATTTTACGACGATTTCAATCTAAATTGTCCATAAATATATATTGTTATTGGTTAGGGAAGTTTTAGGGCAGACGTATAAACAGGGGCTTAGAGAAAATTCGCAAAGAAAATAGTAGTGTGAACTGATTTTTTTGTTGCTGTATTCAATAATGGGTTTTATGATTTAGTATTTACAGTTTAAATTATATTACTATCTATTGTTTAATTAATGAATAAATTGATGATGTATATAGATAAGGACACTTTTGTTGTGATAAAAACTATATATTATATGCTACGCAAAAACTAAATATATTATTAGATACACTTCATGCCAAATAGTTGAATTACTTTTTTATGGAAAGAGGATTTCTTCCTTAATATAAACAAATAATTAAGTAGGTACAGTTTCTTTTGAATTTGATAAAAGAATAAAAATTATTATTTTTGTTTGTTACTGAGTTACTATGAGAAATCAATTTACTCTTAAAATTTATTAGTAATTGCCGAATTAAATTCTGGCCAACTATTGTTGATACAAATAGCACATTGAACTGAATTTTAACCACAATTACTGAATTTCTCACGCTTACTGTAATTAATTACAAAAATTACAACCCACACACGCAAATTTAGCACTTAATTCAATTATTGTATAGCGTATAAAATACGTTGCAAAATTATCACAATCAGGTAGTAATTGTATACAGAGTAACACCCGTTCCATCGTTACTCAATTTTCGCGCACGCAATTGTAGAACTAATTTTCAACGTCAGAATGCTCATTATTACGTGTTATTTAAAATTTAAATCACAGTTAATGTGTACTTGTTCACGTGCGTAATATTTGTAACTGGCGTTGACTAAGTATATGGTTTTGCGGTACATTCATTAATTTTATGCTTTAGTTTGGTGATTACCTCGTTAGAGCAATTAAGCAATTATATTTAATTAACTTGTTTACTGAAACATTAGACGTGTATGAAGGATATAGATGCCTTTTTGGTGGTATTTTATATTACACTGCCACAATGGTTGGTCTTCTTTTGGCATCTTAATATGCCTTTGATTCATCATGAAGCTTACACTGTACATGACCTTATTCATTTTATAATCAAAGCTTTGCCACTAAAAACTAAGTTAATATAAATTTAAAATATTATTATCGTCTACAAGTTGAGCTTTTAAACAAGTGTATTCACAATTTATTGTTAATATTGACGATAAACATTATTTTGTTAATAGAGATTCATAACAATACTTTAACCGACTAGACTAGAGTAGATAATTTTTGAAACAAAAAAAAATCGCAGTCGGATGAAACCCATTACAAAAGGAGGGGAATATGATAAAAATGTAAGGAAAAATAAATTACGGTCAATCCGAGTTCGGGAAGCGGGAGGGGGGAGCTTTTAAGAGAAAAAAATGGTTTCTCTCGATTTCCGACAAAACTACAAGTCCTATAGAAAAAAGTTCAATGGCAAAGTTGTAGGTAATTAAAAGTTCTACAACTTTTGTATTCACAATTTTTTCACATAACCTAAAAATTTAGGTGAAAAATTCAAAAAACCAAGTTTTTGGTCTTTTATTTCTATCTACTTCAAAATTTATTTTTTTTCTACGAAATTTGGTGGAAACTTACTTTATTATGTCCCAAATACACTGTAATTTATTTGATTGAAAATATTTATTTTTTCGCCTTATTTTGAATTAATACCAAAAAAACAACCTAATTTTCAATCGAAAAGTCACCCGTCAAAATATCAGCTTTTTTCAAAAACTTGGGGTGCCTTTTATTCATTGAAATCTCTACTTTCATATGGTGTAAAAAAAATAAACACCACTATAGTAAATGTTCTCAGGAAATGCATACAAACAGTCTGAAAATTAGCTTTTACTAAATCAGGCACACTTCTCGAACTACCTGAAATGTTTTTATCGACACCATTTTGCTTTTGAATATGCTGTAAAATATTAAACTTAGAACAGATAATTATTTTTCTTTTGAAATATTACCGAAAAGCCGATACAAGAGAAGATATAGAGTTCAAGAATTGTGCCTGATTTAGTAAAAGCTAATTTTCAGACTGTTTGTATGCATTTCCTGAGAACATTTACTATGGTGGTGTTTATTTTTTTTTACACCATATGAAAGTAGAGATTTCAATGAATAAAAGGCACCCCAAGTTTTTGAAAAAAACTGATATTTTGAGGGGTGACTTTTCGATTGAAAATTAGGTTGTTTTTTTGGTATTAATTCAAAATAAGGCGAAAAAATAAATATTTTCAATCAAATAAATTACAGTGTATTTGGGACATAATAAAGTAAGTTTCCACCAAATTTCGTAGAAAAAAAATAAATTTTGAAGTAGATAGAAATAAAAGACCAAAAACTTGGTTTTTTGAATTTTTCACCTAAATTTTTAGGTTATGTGAAAAAATTGTGAATACAAAAGTTATAGAACTTTTAATTACCTATAACTTTGCCATAGAACTTTTTTCTATAGGACTTGTAGTTTTGTCGGAAATTGAGAGAGACCATTTTTTTCTCTTAAAAGCTCCCCCCTCCCGCTTCCCGAACTCGGATTGACCGTAATTTATTTTTCCTTACATTTTTATCATATTCCCCTCCTTTTCTAATGGGTTTCATCCGACTGCGATTTTTTTTATCTTTTCATTATTTTCAAAGGCTTCTACCCCAGTCTAGACACCTTAATGTCTATACGAAAAAAGGTACCATATATAATTTCGCAGTCAGTTTTAATCGCAGTTTAAAAAACAAAAAAAACTACGTATTTAACAGCTAACCGTCTGTATCAGTCATACAAGTTTTAACTCAAAGTTTATCTTTTCAGGTAATTGTCTCATTCTACTGAAGTGCATTGGCGGAAAGTTCTGGTACATGAAGTTTTAAAACCAATGTTTCACTGAATGTGCCCCACTTTAGCGGAACCACGCGAGAAGCTACGAAATCTATATACATATATATGAAAATGAAACCCATTTTCCTTGGTCACGGCATCACGCGTGAACGGGTGGACCGATATCGATAATTCTTTTTTTTATATTCCTTGAAGTACGAGGATGGTCCTTATGTAGAGAAAATGTAAATATGTACTACGGGCGAAGCCAGGGCGGACCGCTTGTGGTAAATAAATCTATTGAGATTAATGTAATTGAACCAACTGTAACGTTACCTTAAAATTAATTGAAAGAAAGAAAGAAAGAAAAACGTAAAACCGTACAAGATTCAAGTTTAGAAATTAGAGACTGAGTGTCTCCCCGTGACCACGCTCGCTGTAAAGTGTTCGAAACGTCGGGAAAATAATAGAATGAATAAATCGCGTTTAAAATCCGTTAAAAAGTCTTTAATTTCTAAATGTATAATACTCGCGTAAAATCAAACATCAGAAAATACTAAGATTCAAGTTCATAAAAGTAGGTATGTAGGTACCTATGTATTAGGTAATTAAAGATTGCAATCAATACATATAATAAAATTCTAGAAAAGTGGTGTCTGTACAATGAAAATATGTAAAAAAAAATTAGCAGGGGTTATTACTAAATCGAACCCAAACCCAAAACTGTTGTTAAAAAAATTTTTGTCTGTTTGTCTGTTTGTCGGTTTGTCTGTTTGTCTGTTTGTCTGTATGTTTGAACACGCTAATCTCAGAAACGGCTTATCCGATTTAGATGCGGTTTTCACTAATATATTGTGGTAAGCTTCATTTAACATTTAGTGTTTATTTCATGTCAATCGGTTCATAAATAAAAAAGTTATGACCATTTAAGTAATCACAGCGAACATTTGCTAAGGCATTCTATACATGAATTACTTTATTACGTAAATTATACGCTAAAGTTATTCCTTGACATGTCCAGATGATCATATCGAAAGTCCCCAAGCGTGGGGGGGGGGGTGGTTATGCTGAGGGGGTAGTAGGGGGGGTCAAAGGACCTTTATTTAGATTTTTGCTCATAAGTCTAAAACCTGCACAAATAGCATTATGGTTACTTCTAGGTAAATTTTCTATATAAAAGGTCTTTGAAATTATGTCGTAGGTATTATATTTTTAACCCCCGACGCAAAAAGAGGGGTATTATGACCGCTATGTGTGTATTGCGTGTCTGTCTGTGCCACCGTAGCTCGCTAACGGGTAATACGAATTAGATGCGTTTTTTTGTTACATTAGTTGTTTATTATATTATATAGGGGTGAAAAATACGCATGTTAGTTGTTAATGTAGGTTGTTAATGTAGGTTATACCCAAGTGATATATCAAATGAAAATAGACGACATGTCAGAAACAATTAGTCAAATTTTATCAAAATCGGTTCATCCATTTATTTGATATAGGGGTAAAAGTGGGAATAAATAAATGAATTTTATCAAATATACTCAAGTGACGTATCTAATGAAAGACATGACGTGTAAAGTACAATAAGACATATTTTATCAAAATTGGTTCATCCATTTATTGGATAAAAGTGGCAATAAAAGTTGTCAAATATACCTAAGTGGCATATCAAATGAAAGGGCATGACCTGACGTGAGAAGTATAATGAGGCATAGGTATTTAATCAAAATCGGTTCATCCATTTATTATATAGAGGGGTAAAAGTGGGAATGAAAAAAACGAATGTTGTCTGTTATACCCAAGTGATATATCAAATGAAAAAAGACGACCTGTCAGAAACAACAAGTCAAATTATATCAAAATTGGTTCATCAATTTATTTGATATAGGGGTTAAAGTGGGAATAAATAAATAAATTTTATCAAATATACTCAAGTGACGTATCTAATGAAAGACATGACGTGTAAAGTACAATAAGACATAATATTTTATCAAAATTGGTTCATCCATTTATTGGATATAATATGTAGGTATAAAAGTGGGAATAAAAGTTGTCGAATATACCCAAGTGGCATATCAAATGAAAGGGCATGACCTGACGTGAGAAGTATAATGAGGCATATTTAATCAAAATCGGTTCATCCAATAATTATATGTAGGGCAAAAGTGGGAATGAGAAAAACGAATGCTGTCTGTTATACCCAAGTGATATATCAAATGAAAAAAGACGACCTGTCAGAAACAATTAAGTAGTCCAATGTTATCAAAATCGGTTCATCCATTTATTTGATATAGGGGTAAAAGTGGGAATAAATAAATAAATTTTATCAAATATACTCAAGTGACTTATCTAATGAAAGACATGACGTGTAAAGAACAATAAGACATATTTTATCAAAATTGGTTCATCCATTTATTGGATATACTAGGTATAAAAGTGGGAAAAAAAGTTGTCAAATAATATACCCAAGTGGCATATCAAATGAAAGGGCATGACCTGACGTGAGAAGTATGATGAGGCATATTTAATCAAAATGGGTTCATTCATTTATTGATTTATAGCTGTAAAAGTGGGAATGAATAATCGAATGTGGTCAAATAATATAATCAAGCGGCATATCAAATGACGTGTGAATTACAATTAGTCATGTTTTATCAAAATTGGTTAATCTGTTTATTACATATAGGGCACCTTAGGAGTGATAGTGGGGATAAATAATCCAAATGGAGTACCAAACGAAAGGATATGACATGTACATAATATATAGGTATGATTAGACATGGTTTAGATCAAAATCGGTTCTGCCATTTACTAGGGGTGAAAGGGAAAAGTTGAAAGTCTGTGAAAGTAGAAGGAATATGGGAGCGGGAGAATAACCACATCCTGGAAATTTTGAACTCTTCTGTACCTAAGTTTTATAGCTCAGTTTAGTAATAAATTTTACTAACAGTTCTTTTGTGTTATTATTTATTTTATTTCTTAACTTTATAATAATGTGTAAGTACTTATAATTTAGTTGTATATGATAGTACGTGTTTCAAGACGTGTTTACTCAATAATTGTGTGTTAAGTAGTAACTACTATGCAGTCACTATTCCACGCGGACGAAGTCGCGGGCACAGCTAGTAATAAATAAAAGGCTTTGTCCATACTTTTGTCCGCCGGTGAAACCGCGGGTCACAGCTAGTATTTTTTTTTATTTATAAAACCGGGTCGAATTGAAAAATTTGGCCAATTTTTTGTCAGTGGGTGAAACCGCGTGTCATAACTAGTTGTTTTAAAATTAGTTAGGAACGCTACAGATATTTCATCACAGTATATATTCCCTTTCAAGACGGAGTTACAAAGCATCTAGGCATTTTAAATATTTAATCATAATTGGATCCTTAAATTTAATTACATCAAAATGTCCGTCAACTGAACAAGGGTTCTCTTTTGAATAAAGGAATTTATGACCTAGGCTGTCTTTATTACTGAGACTTAATTTAATTTCATTATGAACTAAGTAGATTATGTTTTTATAAAACCAAGAACAATCTTATTAATAAGCGCGCTGTGATAAAATAAGTTGAGCTTTTTATATGTCATAAGCTTTCCCGCGGCTTCGCCCGCTTTGTCGAAAACTTATATACTGCAACTAACAAATTATAATATACTGAAACCTTCCTCGAGAAAAAATTCTATTAAAAAAACGCATCAAAATCCGTTACATAATTTTTAAGTGCTAAGCATATATAAACACACAGATGGCGGAGATCGACTTTGTTTTATACTGTACTAGCTTTCCACCCGCGGCTTCGCCTGCTTTGTCTAAAACATAATAAATTATATACTAAAACCTTCCTCTTGAATCACTCTATCTATTAAAAAAAACCGCATCAAAATCCGTTGCGTAGTTTTAAAGATTTAAGCATACATAAGGACATAGGGACATAGCGACAGAAAAAGCGACTTTGTTTTGAAAGAAAGAAAGAAAGAATTCACAATATTTTATACTATGCAGTGATTATGAAGTGATAGTCGTCAAAAGAGCTGATGGTAAGCGCTATGGTGCAGGTGGTAGCGATGCAGATATTTGCAGATGCGTAAAGTCGTTTGCTTACACTTCTTCTTGTTTAACATTCACAACAACAACTTTTTATATAAAAAGACTGTTGTTATTGGTTGATCAAAAACAGTAGCTAGGATTGACTAAAATGTGCATCGATACTGTCTGTACCTCTTAATATAATGATCATCCATACCATCTGAAATTTGATAAAATCAAATCATAAAATCATTTACCTATTATATTATCTATCATACGTATGTAAATAATCCAATATTTAAAATAGATATAACCAACGGCTCTTTGTACACAATTATTCTTTACCGCATTTCTATTGACTCAATCAATACGAAGAGAAAATAAATTCAAACAAGATTCTGCCTTTATAAGCCAATTGCCTTTATGAAGTAAAAACTTGTACCTTTTATTTTTATTCTCTAGTCTTTTTTACATTAGTGGAATATAAACTACCGATGCTTTGAAGAAAATAATATCGAATCGTACTTGTATTTAAAAAGCAAGGAATGTATAAACGGATTAATAATATCTTCGTTTAGAAATGAACATTGGTCATAAATTTACAATTTTATGCGAGAAATAGTTATACCGTAAGGGACAATATGTACATTTATAGACTAATTATTATGTTGGTAAAAATGTAGTAATACTGTAACTTCATATTGTAGATGCGTAATCTTCTTATATATAAAAATGAATCGCAAAATGTGTTGGTAAGCGCATAACTCGAGAACGGCTGAACCGATTTCGATAATTCTTTTTTTATTATATTCCTTGAAGTACGAGGATGGTTCTTATGTAGAGAAAACGAAAATATGTACCACGGGCGAAGCTGGGGCGGACCGCTAGTTTATAATAATAATAGATGACGTAATAAGTTCATCTCTATTAAACACATTCATAGAAATTCCAAAAACAATATTTGCAATTTATCGCAAACATGGCGCTCCAACGTAATAATCCAATCATACAATTTGAACAGCAAATATGTAGTGACAATTACCCGATATTTAGAAGGTTCAACAAATAGTAGCAGATACTCTAAAATCTCGGGAGAATGCTGCATAAGCTCCTGCTAAAATCAGCGTGTGCAACCCACAACGATCATTGTGTGTCATATAAGGAACGTTGCGGACACTAAAATAGTTGAAGCATGACCGTCAACAGACTGTGACAAGACTTCCTGCAATTGAATATGAACTTTATTGCGTAGAACTTAAAATTCATTGCTCAGAGCAGCATTGCAACCTTGTTTCCGAAGCTTTTCCAATGTTCAGATGTTTGCAGTTTATTTAAATGAAGTTGTAATTTAGTTTGAACATTTTTATGGCTGTTGTGCTGATTGTAGTGATTGGTAGTTTTTGCTTATTCATTGTTGGATATTGTGTGAATGGCTTGAATCATCATAAAAGGTCTATATTATTACTTTGTTTTATTTTTTTTTTGTATTCAATTTGTATCAATTATTGGTTTACTAATTCTGTAATTAATTGGCATACCAGGAACAGTTTGTCAACAATACACTTTTATTACTTACATAAAACAACAATATAATATGGTAAATGGACCAAGTTCCTCTCAAGCGGTAATTAGTAAAATGCATCAAAGTATAGTATTATGAAGCCTCGTGAACGTCAGCTGGAGCTCGGTTGGGGGGAAGAGTGGTTGTAGCCTCCCGTATCAGCTGACGGTTTTTCCACCAAGATACAGCCAGCTGACATATATATTTATCCACAGTTACATATAAGCTATCATCAGGTAAATTTTTGTTTGAGAGCAAATAACGGAAAATAAATGTTTCTTTAAATTTAACTTTCATGTTCGAGACACCAGCTGGCGTATAATACACCATGTTGTAACCAGCTGACTATTTTTTTTCGTTGAGATATTGGGTTAGCTACAATTTGACAAATTTTTAGCTGAGAGGAAATGAATGAATGAATGTATTTTTTTTCCTATGTGCGTGGGAGGCTACAACCGCTCACCCCCCCAACCGAGCGCCAGCTGACGTTCACGAGGCTTTATAATACTATACTCTCATGCGTCTGACGAATTATCTCTTGAGAGGAAATAGTTAACCAAATTTGCACCTGGCTCAAATATCAATTTGCTCACCTGGCAATATTATCTGTTAAAAATCTAATCCATTATGATTTCGCGAAATATAACCCTCTGTAATCCGTTCCATTCAGACGGAAGTAAAAACACAAACCAATACCATCCATAAACCGGCAAAAATAATAACGTTTTCATGGTTCAAATGAACTGAAACGGCATCAGTTGGAGGCCACATATTCAAAGGTTATGTATCAAAACAAATGAAGTGTATACCCGGGTTTCATCCGGTCCAATATCGGGTCGGACAACGTGCCGGCAATTTGTCCGGATTAAGAATTTACGACGTATCTCGCTAGCTGGATAAAAAGTATAAAGCCAAATTGGCTCCTTTGCTATTTGTGGCAGAACTGCCCGGCTCTGCCAATATTTTATTGAGTTTTGGAAATTGTTTAATGAGTTAACACAACACTTTGAACGGGATTTAATTATAAAACAATTTAAAACAGAATTCTCGTTGAAATATCTTTTACTTAAAACTTAGGATTCGACCAGAATGTTATCAACACACAGCTTGGTACATAATAATAAATAAATCTTTAATTTTACTGAATTACCTATAAAACGACTTCGAAAACGACAATAACGTTGAAAAGTCAGTGGTCCTCAATAAATTAATTGGTTTTTATGTTTCAATTTCCTTTAGTGGTAAAATCTTGACATACTTAACTTAAAAGAGTCTAGTTTATGTAACACCATGCAGCAAGAACTGATTATAAATTAATGCGCTGGACGAGCAATTTGCACAAATCTGGAAGTATGCGGACTCGCTTTGTCTCCGATGTCCCCGGAGATACCAGGAATAGAATGTGATAGACGAATTACACTTGTAATTGGGGATGAATAGGGATTGTTTGAGATAGATGAGAGCACTGTAATTGGAATGAAATGGAAAGACATCGGATGTTACAACAAACGGGATATAGGCATTTTTGGACGTCAGGAGTTACTTTGAGTTCTTTTTTGGAAAAAAACTGTTTCTCTGTGTGACGTTTAAAATCATTTATCTTCTTTTCAGTTCTATGTATGATTTTTCGTCATGAAAAAAATATGGTAAGGATTACAAAGTTATATTTTATTTTCTTGAATCCTTATCTTATTGATCTTTATTTCTCGTATCAATATCGTAATATTTATTATCATAGAAAATATATTTTAATTAATCATAAGTTAAATTGAGATTTACTACAGCTTTGTTCTATTTCTTCTCCATCCATAACATTATTACCAACTGTATAAAAATAAAAAAATATAATTCCACCAATCAGCTTACAATTTCCTCAAAGGATTCCAATTAAGAAATAAAACTAAACTTGATTGCAATACTTCAATCCATAAATGTAATAGTTGAATCGTTACATTTACGAGCACTATCGGGTTTAAAAATGGGTTATCCACAATACATTTGATATTTCTATCACGCGTCGTGTTTGCCTTTTCACAGTTCAACGATCAAATCAACTTCAAAGCTTAGATCTTTGTGATTTATTATATCCTTCATAACATTTCTTGAAAAGGTTCCGCTTCGAATGCAAATTTTTCTGTCTACGCGTGACTGAGTTTTGCTAACATGTTTGTGGTTTTCTCTTCTGTCTAATTCTATAAATGTATATTTACTTGCCAATTTTACTTACATTTAAATTGATTATTACAACGCTTTGTATTATTTTTGACTGACTGGTTGGCTTGGTTGCTAGTGAGCCTTCCAAGCCAGAGGTCGTGGGTTCGATTCCCACCCAGGGCAAATATTTGTGTGATGAACATAGATGTTTGATCTGTGTCTGGGTGTTAATTATCTATTTAAGTATTTATTTCCTATATCCTCCGAAACGGCTGGACCGATTCTCATGAAATTTTCTGTGCATATCGGGTAAGTCTGAGAATCGGCCAACATCTATTTTTCATAATATGTAGGTACCACGGGCGAAGCCGGGGCGGACCGCCAGTAAAATTATATATGTGTATGTTTGCCAGTCATCTGATGTCCATAACACAAGCAAAAGCTTAGTATGGGATCAGATCGTGCCCTGTATGAAAATTGTCCTGAAATATTTATTTATTCTATTATTAGGATATGAATAAAAGTACCTAAAGCAAAACCAATTAGTGGTAGTAGTAGAAGGACATGATCTAGAACGGATAAATCATTTCTTTTCATCTTTTTAAACTTCATAGAAAGTATTGTACGACGACGAAGCAAAGATGAAGAAGAAGAATAAAAATATTTAATTTAACACGGTCAGTAGTTATTATAAAAATATCTGAATGATCAACAGATACTGCTGTAGTTTTATTTCTTTGCTAAAGTCACAATTCAATATTCAATACAAGTAATTTGGTACCCAGAAACACAATACGGTTTCATTTTAAAGATTCATATAATTTCATTGTTACAGCTTCATTAATAAATGGATTTACAATTTGGTGATTCAATAAATCCTCGATTCAATCATGTCATCATGGTTCTATAGATTATCATCATTTAATCCTTATTCATACAATTTTATTTTTAGTATGACTTCATAGTGTAAAACAAAGTCGATTTCGTCCCTATCTATATCCATAATATGTATGTTTATTAATCTTTAAAACTACGCAACAGATTTTGATGCAGTTTTTTTAATAGATAGTAATTAGGGGCAGTAAAGCTAGTTATAAATAAAAAATATAAGTATTATAAATTTTACTGAAAAAATCCACGAGAATTTCCACGTTGATATGAAAACAGAAAATAATATATTTACCTAACTCTTCTTAAATCTGCGTTCACAACATGTGTGGCGGACTTCAAAAAACGCATTACAAACAAACATCCAAAAAAACGTCTGCAATATTCCTGGAATGTAACACCACCATGATAAATGCCATCTAACAAATTGGGACCAAAAATAGATTCCGGGAGCACGCCGCATATAACGCGCGGTAAACTTTTTGTCCGGATGTAAGCGGTGACTGATCGCATCTGCGTCTATTTATACGCGAGATTTGCACTTAGGTGAAGCTGGATGTAGGGTTCATACTTATTTGAATAGATGTGAAATGCTTTGTGAGTTACGTAATTTGGAACTTTGGAAGTGCTAATTTTGGCATGGGTTAAGAAAAGTAGTTACATCACAAAGGAAAAGAAAGTTCTATATTTAGATTGGTTATAAGAGCTTTAAAAAAGACGTGTGGCACTCGGGGACTGCCGCGGTAAAGCTATTGCATAGCATGCCTTCAAGCCACACCTCCGAGCCCGTCGGAGTGGGGAGCGTGAGGTTTTTTCGTTACGGAATTTCTCGATTCGGTCCCCGCGCTCAAGTCCCGCGATAGAAGCTATGCAATAGCTTAATAACCACATTAAAAATTTAAACTCCGTTAGTAATGCTTGTAAATTTTAATTGGAAAATTGATGTGGTTGAAACGGGGAAGATCTTTGTAAAATTACTTTTTGTTCAGTTAAATACAATTCTATTCAAACACTTTTAAAATGTGATCAATAATAGTACAATACATGAATATATGAATGCCGAAAAAAACATGATATGAGACGCTGCGGGTACACTCGCTAGTAAAGATCTAACTATTGTTATCAAGTTTATCCCATTGTGTCTCGATTAAAATTATATACGCTCACAATTTAACTCGCCCCTTGACACTATAAAATTAAGACCCTTTAACGATTATGTCTCCATAATAAAGTTATATCCCAACGAATTAATGTTAGAAGTATTTAACAAAAAGATATCAACAATTACTGACAACAATAACACTGTAAAATCAACCGTATTACAATAGTCTAAAGTAGAATATCCCATATTTGTGGATCAACTAAACCATTTCATATGCATCTAACCATAAAGCGTCACACATTTGAAAAATTATTGACAGTAAAATGCGTTTTACGACGTAACAATAAAAGCTATAATGGCATGCGTGTATTTATAAGATTGTGTTATGTCGCTTGTTCAATTAGGGTTGTCAGTTTTTGTTATATTATATTATGCAACTGCTTTTAAAATATTGTAAACTACTGAGTTGTTATTGATTATTAAAAACAAAATTAATATAATGTAGGTAATGTGAATTTACTTTGAGAATGTCGAGTATTTCTTTTCATTGAGAGTTAAATAAGGTACATAAAGCAACGATGTAATTGTCATGAATCTCCACATTCGTAATTAATTATTTCATTCTTTTGTTTTCGAGCGGTGCACATACTTCGTTGATTTAATTTTAATTTTTTGTTGCATTTCTGTACATTTTCCGATCTTGATTATTTTGCATCGTATTATTTGATTCGGGGTGTAAAACCATGATGTATTAATTCTTCGATGTTAAACACGTATTTATTTTGATTTATGAAGATTAATTATCCTTTCCATGTTCTAAAGGTTAAAAAAATCTACAAGGACCGATTACCTTTGACTTTCTTTCTACATCCAGTAATTCACGCTTTTAGAGCTTTCAATTTTTTAGCTTATTTATTGCATTTATAAATTAAACAAAAACAAAATATATGAATAGTCATAAACTTACACTAGTTGGCAGACTTAGAGTGATTCCTTCCAAACTGCCGTTAGAGTTTGGACATAGGCAAATGCAATATTGTTGCAAGTGACAACCCTACATACAATTGACCCCTGTATCAATTGAGACGAGATGTGGGGTACTGATCGTTCCGATCCATTAGTCCGGTTAATCCGTGTTAGTTAAACCAATATTCGGAGTTCTGTTCTTAGAATTATTCATTGCTATGTAACTTGCTATGTCTTGGTGCTTGTTCTAATCACTTGATCCTAGGAAATGTTTATTATTGGCTAAATAAAACAAAAGTGAACTGATACATATAAGCATCTTCTAGATATCGTGTTAAATAAAAAAAAATGTGTGCGTGTACTAGTGTACACATGTAAGAAGTGAAACTTCTTTATGACCTTATTTTTCAAAAAATAATTTACTATATGCAACTTTACAGAAATACGTCGAATCACGCGTGGTAGGGATAATAAAAAAATGGCGCGTAACGGAAAATTGTCACGCGTAACGAAAAAATGTTACACTAAATTTTTTTCCAAACCCGATAAAGAAGTTTCACTTCAATATTATACATAAAATGTTTTTAAATGCGTGTCTGTGTCAATTAAGAAAAAATATTAGATACCTACCAATATGGGCACGTAATCCAAGAAGACACCGAATGTCTTTGATATATTTTCTTCTTGAACAACTATCTTATCACATTACTAAGCATTACTATAAACCTATTTTGTATAAGCAGGGACCGAAATACATTAACAACAATACAATATCATATACTTATATATTTAGTTATCTCACAACTTAGTGTAGGCGTATTGAAAGGAAAGAAAAACCGAAACTTTGTAAAACTTACGTTAGTCTTCATTCTTCTTTACGATATTTCTGTAGCAATAAATATTTACTTATTCCTTTGTTTAATTTAGCTTTTGTATGTTAATTTCGTTCTTATTTATAGAAAACAGAATTTCGGCATGATAAATCTACAACTTAGAAAATCGTTTATAATAAACTTATGATCGATTGTAAAGAAACAGGTTATTTTTTTTAATTTATCAAAAGAGAACACAATCATTCTTTGAACTTTACATTTGTGGTGTAACTTTAAACTAATATTTTTTTTATTTAACAACACGACGAAAAATATCTAATGAACTAAAATATTATGACCGTCATAAATCCAGATATACTAGCGTAAATGGATACTTATTAAAATCGATGATGCATTTTATAAAACTCAACCTAAATACCAATCTATGCATACAGCAAATTTTTGAAAGATTTATCCCGAATGCTTAGAAACCTTCCATTCCATACTTTCCCCAGACTTTACCACAATCCGAAACAATTAGACACTACCCAACTAATAAATAAAAAAAGTGTGTGCGTGTAACCTTTACGCGCGATTGAAGTAAAACTTCTTTGGCGTTGACGACATATATCACTGAAATGATTAAATATTAACTTAAATAAATAAATATTATATTATAATTTAATTATATTTATTATTCATGTGCTTTACAAAGATTATTTAAATGTTATATTAATATTATTCATTCGAAACAGGTAATTGAATGTCATCATAATTTCTTACGTACGAAATTATAGGTTTGTGGTAACTATAATGTGAAACATAAATTTTACTCTCTAAATTTGTTACTTTTCTTGAAAATACAGCATCTATCGTTGTACCGAAACGCGTTGTTGAATGAAGTCGAGAAGTATTCATAGATAAATCAAATTTTTCTTCTAAAAAATCAATTAACGGCTGAGATTCCTGAGAGCGAAAATTAACATTAAAATCTCCAGTTAGAATCATCGGTAATTCATGATAATTACTATTTAAAAGTCGAGAACCTTCAATTGTGAAGTGAAGTAATTGCTGATGAATAAATTTTATGATATTTGTCAGGCTAGTATTTGTAGAAATATAAATAACAACGATAATCACAGGTTGGTCATTCGTATTAACACATCGAACCAAGGCGATGTCACCAATTTGTGAAACCTCATCGGAAATTTGTGATAATATAGTTGGTGAAATATTTTGAATTGGTGTTACATTGTTCAGTGTATCTGTAGATGAATGATATACAGCTACTCCACCAGCAGTTGAGTTGGGTCGTTTGTATTGGGTAACGCAATAAAAATTTTCAAAAAAAGTGTGTGCGTGTAACCTTTACGCGCGATTGAAGTAAAACTTCTTTGGCGTTGACGACATATATCACTGAAATGATTAAATATTAACTTAAATAAATAAATATTATATTATAATTTAATTATATTTATTATTCATGTGCTTTACAAAGATTATTTAAATGTTATATTAATATTATTCATTCGAAACAGGTAATTGAATGTCATCATAATTTCTTACGTACGAAATTATAGGTTTGTGGTAACTATAATGTGAAACATAAATTTTACTCTCTAAATTTGTTACTTTTCTTGAAAATACAGCATCTATCGTTGTACCGAAACGCGTTGTTGAATGAAGTCGAGAAGTATTCATAGATAAATCAAATTTTTCTTCTAAAAAATCAATTAACGGCTGAGATTCCTGAGAGCGAAAATTAACATTAAAATCTCCAGTTAGAATCATCGGTAATTCATGATAATTACTATTTAAAAGTCGAGAACCTTCAATTGTGAAGTGAAGTAATTGCTGATGAATAAATTTTATGATATTTGTCAGGCTAGTATTTGTAGAAATATAAATAACAACGATAATCACAGGTTGGTCATTCGTATTAACACATCGAACCAAGGCGATGTCACCAA
Source organism: Colias philodice (assembly GCF_061535455.1). Lineage (NCBI taxonomy): Eukaryota > Metazoa > Arthropoda > Insecta > Lepidoptera > Pieridae > Colias > Colias philodice. Next base: position 11,718,734 of record NC_143096.1, read on the forward strand.
TTTGTGAAACCTCATCGGAAATTTGTGATAATATAGTTGGTGAAATATTTTGAATTGGTGTTACATTGTTCAGTGTATCTGTAGATGAATGATATACAGCTACTCCACCAGCAGTTGAGTTGGGTCGTTTGTATTGGGTAACGCAATAAAAATTTTCAATAAGAATTTGTTCGTCATTTTTCATCCAAGTTTCGGAAAATAACAGCAATGTGGACCTTTTTAATACTTTATCATTCAGATCAGAAACATGAGCACGTAAACTTTGGCAGTTGAAGGAAAATAGTGTAATGTTACTCTCATTTACAAGGTTATATAATTCTTCCTGTTGTGTTATTAGGCGAGAATTTGAAAGTCTTTCAAATTCACACTGTAAATCAACTATTCCCCCTGGACGCTTTCTTCCATGATAAAATTTGTTGTCATCGGTGTTTGAGACAATGAACAATCCATTTATATCAGTTACTCGTGATAATGCTACATATAACAGCTGCTGACTGTGACTTTTATTGTATTCATAAACGATTTGATCAAAAGTACCACCTTGAGACTTATGTATTGTAAGCGCACAAGCAGATACTAATGGAAAGTGATTTCTCTTTGCAAATATTGTCTTATTTCTATTCATTGGTACAGATGACGATCTTCGTAAAATTGGGACTGCTGTTCTACTAATGTTTAGAGTTTGAATATGATGGGCAGCTTTTTTCCTAATTTTCTCTCCTATCTTACCAGGAAACTCAAGCCATAAGCGTATGATGTTATCACTGTCATCACGTTCAATATACACTAACTTTCCAACACAACCGTTGGCTAAGCCATCAGATACATCAATATTGGTTGTAATAATGTAAAATTTGTTAAGAACTAATATGATTTCATAAGGCGATCCTCCTGTATCAATAACTGACATTTTATGAAATTGTTGGCGTACATATGCTTCTTGTTCAACTGAATGACAACCTATATACATATCTGTTGCTATGGATACTACTTTGTCTTCAGCAATATTTAAAATAGATTGATTATAATCCGCAACATGTTTATTTTTATTTTTAATTTACTTATTTTAAAAGTAATAAATAAACAAGTATATTTAGAGATTTTCAAAAAATTTTGCAATTTAAAATAATGTTTTTAAAACTGTTGAATTTTTCATTCACTTTGCTATTCACAATTGATCCGTTTGAAAATTTGAAAATAAATAATCCTAATTGATTATGATATTTGCCACTAGCTGGCGTATAAGTCAAGAAGCGTGTAGTATATTATGACATATACTTACAACCAATCAGAATTATTATTTTTAAATGGCGGAAACTACGCAGACTATAGTAAGCGTTACTTCCGTCAGAAAAAAAATCTGAGTTACTCCCTAGTCGCGCCTAAAGAAGTTTTACTTCAATAAGAATTTGTTCGTCATTTTTCATCCAAGTTTCGGAAAATAACAGCAATGTGGACCTTTTTAATACTTTATCATTCAGATCAGAAACATGAGCACGTAAACTTTGGCAGTTGAAGGAAAATAGTGTAATGTTACTCTCATTTACAAGGTTATATAATTCTTCCTGTTGTGTTATTAGGCGAGAATTTGAAAGTCTTTCAAATTCACACTGTAAATCAACTATTCCCCCTGGACGCTTTCTTCCATGATAAAATTTGTTGTCATCGGTGTTTGAGACAATGAACAATCCATTTATATCAGTTACTCGTGATAATGCTACATATAACAGCTGCTGACTGTGACTTTTATTGTATTCATAAACGATTTGATCAAAAGTACCACCTTGAGACTTATGTATTGTAAGCGCACAAGCAGATACTAATGGAAAGTGATTTCTCTTTGCAAATATTGTCTTATTTCTATTCATTGGTACAGATGACGATCTTCGTAAAATTGGGACTGCTGTTCTACTAATGTTTAGAGTTTGAATATGATGGGCAGCTTTTTTCCTAATTTTCTCTCCTATCTTACCAGGAAACTCAAGCCATAAGCGTATGATGTTATCACTGTCATCACGTTCAATATACACTAACTTTCCAACACAACCGTTGGCTAAGCCATCAGATACATCAATATTGGTTGTAATAATGTAAAATTTGTTAAGAACTAATATGATTTCATAAGGCGATCCTCCTGTATCAATAACTGACATTTTATGAAATTGTTGGCGTACATATGCTTCTTGTTCAACTGAATGACAACCTATATACATATCTGTTGCTATGGATACTACTTTGTCTTCAGCAATATTTAAAATAGATTGATTATAATCCGCAACATGTTTATTTTTATTTTTAATTTACTTATTTTAAAAGTAATAAATAAACAAGTATATTTAGAGATTTTCAAAAAATTTTGCAATTTAAAATAATGTTTTTAAAACTGTTGAATTTTTCATTCACTTTGCTATTCACAATTGATCCGTTTGAAAATTTGAAAATAAATAATCCTAATTGATTATGATATTTGCCACTAGCTGGCGTATAAGTCAAGAAGCGTGTAGTATATGACATATACTTACAACCAATCAGAATTATTATTTTTAAATGGCGGAAACTACGCAGACTATAGTAAGCGTTACTTCCGTCAGAAAAAAAATCTGAGTTACTCCCTAGTCGCGCCTAAAGAAGTTTTACTTCAATAAATAACTAATAAATAATATTACATATTTCAGGACAATTTTCACACACGACACGATCTGATCCCATACTAAGCTTTCGCTTGTGTTATGAAAACCAGATGGCTGATAAACATACGTATATAATTTTTAAATAAATACTTATATAGATATTTAATACCCAGACACAGAGCAAACATCTATGTTCATCACACAAATATTTTCCCCGGGTGGGAATCGAATCCACGACCGGCTTGGAAGGCAGGGCCACTACCAACCAAGCCAACCGGCCAGTCAATAAAATAAACATTAGCGGTCGCGGCAATCGTTGTTCTGCCTTACTCTTTTCATTTAGGCCGTATGAAAAAAGATAATTTTCAGACCTACATGCACACAATATTTCATGAGAATTGGTCAAGCCGTTTCAGAGGATACTATGGTATGGTATGGTTACTAACATTGTCACACGAAAAAAAAATATATATGTAAAAAGATTTAAAATGTCTAAATCGCATAACAAAGTCAATTTGTTACCGAGTTCATAACGACCAATTGTTATGGCGCAGTTCGCTGCAGTAGAGAGAAACTCGATAATTGTATTTTGCACATTTTCTGCTAGTTACCTAATTCTTAGTATGGCTAGTAAAGTTTTCTATTTTGTTGATGAATTCTGAAATTTAAGATTGAAGAAGGCATTGAGTGTTACTGCATGTATAATTATTATAATATTGAATTTTCTAGCCTTGTAGCCTATCAATAATTTCTATGTATGAAATAGTCGCCTAAAAAGAAGTATTATCTTTATATGAATGAATGTCTTTTGAAACCCCAATGCAATTACGTAATTTTTTCAGAAGTAAGAAAGCGATAGAGTAAACCTGTTGTCACTTAGAGTATCGAATTGCACTAAAAATATTTATAATAATTTTAAGGATGTGCAATGCCATTGCAATCATTAATTACCTGTTATTATAGTGATAATTTTATTGATTGGTACTATCGCAAATGAGATTTACGCAAATTCAATAGATACAAGAAAACATTTAATGCGAAAAATAGATAAATAATCAACATTTTACGCGAACTTACATCCTTAATACGTCTTCAAAACGGGGATTCACAAAATTTCCCGTCTAATGTCGTTATCTTATGAAGTTTGGAACTCATCAATAATAATAATCCTTACCCAAAAATACGACATCGCGGGGGTCCTTGAAATCTTATTAAATTTTGAGAACGTGACAAAAATATAATCGCTGACTGATGGGTTTAGGGTGATTATATCGACACGTGAACTTTACTCCATCATAATGGGGAATGAGTGACATTTTTATAAATCTTTACTAATACTAGCTGTTCGCCCCGGTTCCACACAGCTATGGATAGTTGTTTATCTTTTTCAAGATTTATCAGTTACTACCTGTGCCGCGCGGTTTCACCCGCATTGCTCCGCTCCTGTTGGTCTTAGCGAGGTGATATATAGATAAATGACCTATCTAACACCGAAATAATTTTTCAAATCGGACCAGTAGTACCCGAGATTAGCGCGTTCAAACAAATAAACTATTCAGCTTTATAATATTAGTATAGATTATCGTATAGTAGCAGAGGCGAATCCAACGAACCAATAATCATTAAAAACCGTTCAGTTGACTCATTTCATCACTAATTTCTTTCGTAAATATATTTAGTTTACAAATCCGAAGAGTTTGTTTGTTTTAGGCACTTATCTCATGAACTACTACTGAATCTACAAGATGATGATGAACTACAGCATCAAATTTTAAACATATTTTTTGTGTTTTAAGTCCGTTCATAGAAGAAGACTCTCTCTCTCTTTCAACCTATGTTCGTCCACTGTTGGACGTAGGTCTCACCCATGGCACGCCACTTAGCCCTATTGTTGGTGCCATGTTTGGTTAATGCCCGTAGTCGCCACGCTGGGCATTTTTACCCGACTACGGCAAAGCAAAAGGAGGGTTATGATTTTGACAGGCTATGTATGTATGTATGTATGTATGTATGTATGTATGTATGTATGTATGTATGTATGTTCATCTGTTCCCTCGTAACTTCTAAACTACTTATCAGAATTCGACAAATGACATATCATTAGAAGCGTCTTAATTGTCCGCTGGTTATCTTAATACTATTATAAAGGCGAAAGTTTGTATTGATGTATGGATGTATAGATGTATGGATGTATGGATGTATGGATGTTTGTTACTCTTTCACGTAAAAACTACTGAACCGATTATAATGAAATTTAGCACACATATAGAGGGTAACTTGGATTAACACATAGGATAGGTTTTATCCCGGAAATCCCACGGGAACGGGAACTATGCGGGTTTTCCTTTGAAAACGCGGGCGAAGCCGCGGGCGGAAATCTAGTAGGCTATATGGGGTTTCACAAAATCTAATGTGGCGCCCTCTAGCGGACAAAACATACAGAGTAAAAAAATAAAGTTAAGATAAATATGCCGTGTTTGGTATCATTTGAAAGCTTTTTACTTGCACATTTTGAATATATATATATTACTAGCATTTGCTTGTGACTTTACCTGTATTCATGGGCTGATTGCATATAATTCACATCTTTTCCGTTTATAGCTTCTTTATTAGTTCATCAATTTAACTTTTGTCAATATTATGCACCAAAAATACACTTTAACACCAAAATAGTACAAATAATAAAAAGTAAAACAACTAAAACCCAACTACGACAAAAAACGACGCTGAAAAAGTATAAAACAAGATTTTCAGAATTCCACTATGTAGAGATAAATTTTCATGTTTGGAAAGGCGTAGTCACACGTTACATATATCTACCGTAGCACTTTGACAACGTGTGACTACGCCTTTCCAAACATGAAAATTTATCTCTACATAGTGGAATTCTGAAAATCTTGTTTTATACTTTTTCAGCGTCGTTTTTTGTCGTAGTTGGGTTTTAGTTGTTTTACTTTTTATTATTAATCGGCAATGTCAGCCCATTGTCGGCCTGGTATATTTTGCTATGCTGCAAGAAGAAGGTTAGTATAGTTATATAATATAGTGCTACGAAAAACACAAACAGAGCAGGAATTAAAAATGCGGGCGAAGTCGCAAGGCACATTCAGTATTATAGACCCGAATTATTCTGAGAATATTATTGTGTTGGTAAAGAAACATACGCAAAAGATTTTGTAATTGAAATGAAATAAATATAAGCAGAAGGTTTTTGAAATTCAAATAAATAAAAGTGAATCAACAGCCTAATCCAATTTGACAATTTTCCACAATACAAACGACATTTTTACTAGAATTGGAATATCGTTTTCTATTAAGCTTATTTCTTGGAAGATTGGTAATTTAATAACATACTTTACGATATAAAATAATACTCAATAAAAAGAACAGTTACATTATTTTCAAACAAATAACAAATACTTGGAAGAAATCCTAGTACAGATTTAACATACAGACTGAAAAAAGACGTGTGGCACTCGGGGACTGTCGCGGTAAAGCTATTGCATGCTATGCCTTCAAGCCACACCTCCGTGCCCGTCGGAGTGGGGAGCGTGAGGTTTTTTTGTTACGGAATTTCTGGATTCGGTCCCCGCGCTCAAGGCCCGCGATAGAAGCTGTGCAATAGCTTAAAAATGAAATATTCCATGTATCCTACTAATATTATAAATGCGAAAGTTTGAGAGGATGAGTATGTGTGTGTTTGTTACTCTTTCACGCAAATACTACTGAACCGATTACAATGAAAATTAGCAGAGGGTAGCTTGGATTAACACATAGGATAGGTTTTATTCTAGGAACTCGAACTATGAGGGCTTTTCTTTGAAAACGCGTGAGAACCCGCGGGCGGAAAGCTAGTATTTTCTCTTAAAAATTTGCTGGAAGAAATAACATTGCTCTTACAATGAAAGTGGGCGGTATTAAAATATCAATATTATTAACTCAAGATATTCTTCAAAGCACTTCAGTTTAACTATAAAATTGTTTTGATTTATCTGACATGAAAAGATACATAAGTCGCCTTCAAAAACATTTTTGTTGAAATATTTAAAAAAATAGAGTAAAGTTTATTTACTTAAAATATACTAGCGGTCCGCCCCGGCTTCGCCCGTGGTACCTACATGTTTAAACTATCCTATCTCTCAAGTTGGATCGAACTGCACCTGGTGTGCGAATTTTATTATAATCGGTTAAGTGTTTAGGAGTCCATTGAGGACAAACATTGTGACACGAGATTTATATATATTAAGATATTCCTTCGCCATTTGAATCAGTAGAGCTGTGAACAAGGTTAGATATTAAAAATTACATTGTACAACTCGAATCGATTCTCAAACGAAGGCTGTAAAATTTGTATTAATAAAGATTTCTCAAATTAGCAGCTACGTGATCGAGTGAGGGTTACTGAAAGTGATCTGACATTTCAAGATCCGCTGACGAGAAAAAAGTTATAATGAAGACACAATGAACAAGGTCGTGTCGTATTGTATAGAAAAATATTTATTCAATGTTCGTGCTGTAAAATTTTGATGTAGATTTGTAACAAAAATTACTGGTATAATAGAAAAGCATTTGACAAACACTTCTGAAAATGGATATGTAGGTACTCCATCTCAAAACAAGACATATTTTACATTACGATTAGGATTTTACTTAAAAAAATTGTGAATGTGTTTTTTTTGTGCTGTTACATTGACTGTTTGAAATTTACTTAAAATAATGTATCGCACAATGTTTAGTCCTATTCATTATTAAGGTAAGATATTTATTCTATGGGTCTGTACAATTTATAAGGTACTAGCTTTCCGCCCGCGGCTTCGCCCGCGTTTTCAGAGAAAAACCTGTTCCCGTAGGATTTCCGGGATAAAACCTATCCTATGTCCTTTCTCGGGTATCAAAATATCTCTATACCAAATTTCATGCAAATTGGTTCAGTAGTTCAGGCGTGATTGAGTAACAGACAGACAAACAGAGTTACTTTCGCATTTATAATATTAGTATGGATTTATTCTATGGGTCTGTACAATTTATTGTCTGTTACCTGAATTAAATATAATAAATAAAAAAAAAATAAAAAAAAATATTCTATTCAAAGAGCTAAAGATTGGTCGTTTAATTGTGTTGTTTCTCGTCATTCTCTAGTTAAATAAATCGTATATGTTATTCATCATTCAATCTATTTCACTCTCTCTGCCTTACTAATATATTTCATCAATTGTTTTATTACATAAATACACTAATAGACTATTACTTTGATAAATACAACCAATTCTGTACAATACTTCTGTAGTTGTCTATTTTGGTAATCAATTCGGAAAAAGGAAACAACTTCCATATTTATTTGGGCAAACAGAATATGGTCATTACTCAGTGTATTGTTGAACATAAAATAATATTTTCTATCAGAGATCGCATTTACTATATACCTATAAGAAATGGATAATTTTGTGCCATTCACATAATATGTGTTTTAGTTACTTAAGAAATATCTGAAATAATACCTACTTATATCGAGAAAAGAGAAATTATTTTTGATAAAAATGAATTTGTTTCATATCAATAACTGAAAACTGAAGCTTGCATAATGCGTATACATATACAGGTAAATTAGCTTGGAGAAATTTTTGCGTTTGTAGTAGTGTATGGTCAGCAAATAAAATAAAACAACATTTTATTTTTAGTTTTTATTTTATACAGGGTTACTTGTAAAACGCCAGCAACCTCGCAGGACAAGATAGCTAACATCATAAATAACAACATTTGTTCTACGACTTTTGGCATAACGCAATAAATTATTTTTAAATGATTTTTTAAACTTTTATTGTACTCTCCTTACATTTGTAAGTCTATGTTCTATTAATTATCGGATGGACGACGCGACGCCCCCTTCCCCCTCTCGTTCGCTTTTTGTTTACGTAATTTTTGGGAGGCGTAGAGTTTATAATATTCAGACGGAAAATTAAATGAATATTTATTTTTGTATGAAAATAAAATCTAACAAATTATCAAAAGTCGAAATGTTGTTACTTATGATGTTAGCTATCTTGTCCTGCGAGGTTGCCGGTGTTTTACAAGTAACCCTGTATATATAAGGGATTTTAAATTAAACTATATGTGTTTCTCCTCTGAAAAAGATGAGACTTTATTTTAATATTTGCACATTTAACATACATATAACTTTTACATTAACAATGTTACTAAAATGAAAAATTTACTAACCTGAAAAAGAAACGACATTTAAAGTTTAATTCTTTAGTTTGAGAAGTCAAAGGCTTGCCTCGACCATGTTTTAACACTGGAGCCATATTGAATTAACAATATAAAGTTACAACACTTACACACAAATTAAACACTAGTTATGGCCCTGCCTTCATACAAAACTGCTGAATACGCCGTTCGCACGGGAATAGAATGTGGATGCGATTTCCCTTATAGCATCCAAGCTTACGTCTTTATAATTATTAAACTGTATAAATTCATTCTTTAACTCCGGTCTGCATCGTGCAGACATGGGTGTAAAAGTCTCATTTTAGCTATTAAATGTAGTTTTTAAGTACATCTGAGTTTTCATTTGGGGCCTCCGGCTGCGGGACATGTAATTCACTTCAACAAATATTATAACAATAATAACAAATAATAACAACAATCAACAAATACAAAATTTATCAATTAAACTACGTACATAATAATTATAATTTTTGAATGAAATGTGCTTTATGTTCTAACGCTACCAAACGACTGCACGTGGCACCTGCGGACAGCGTAAACTGGTTTATTCTGGTTTTGTGCGTGATTCCACTTTCCACTATCAAGTGACGATTTATTTATTTGTTTTGTTTCGTAATTATTATGGTCAAATATTAATTATGAAACAAATTATTATGGACACGATATTTTATTGTTTCACGGTAGTCGCCTTGTCGTTTGCTCAAGGACGTAAAATTGAATGATATATTTTTTTTTATAAAGTCAAAACCATTTTCTTTCAAATAAAAACTTGTTTTTATTGAAAACAAAAGTGTTGCTAGGAATAAGTATAAAGTTAAATAGTAATGTTAGGATATCGAAACATTTTTGTATAGGCCAGAACGATATAGTGGAAACGCGCTCTAAGATCTGAGTAATATACACACCACTACATATGCAAAAATTTCTCCAAGCTAATTTACCTGTACGTATATTCCCAATCGAAATATAAACATTTTGACTGTTTTTTGTGATTTTGATTATTAACTCTTTGTACCAAGTGAACGATTGATGCATAAATCTTTACTAATAAATACTACAAAGCTGAAGAGATTGTTTGTTTGCTTGAGCAGGATAATCTCAGGAACCACGGGTTCGATTTGAAAAATTATTTCACATTTTCAGAGTATTGCGGGTAAAACTGCGGGGCATAGCTAGTAAAAAAAATAGAGATTTGATATAACGCATTTTCCCTAAGAAATAGTGAAGTAAACATTATAAATAATATAGTTCTGCAAATACGGAGTTATAATTTTTGTTTGAAACAACATTCAAAGAAAAAAACTCCTGGCACTGATCCAGAATGATTCATTTAAAGGAACGACGAATCGCAATTATCTTCTTAAAGTTAGATTTGTTACACGAATCCCCACTTTATTCGGTTATGATAAAGTTCAAATTTAGTTAAGTCGGGAGATTAAAGTTTGCTTATCGCGTCTTAAGCTACTGATATTTATATAACTGACTTTACATGGGTTTCACCGTCTATTAGTAATGCGAAAGTTTGTGAAGACAGATCGATGCAGGGATGTTATTTACTCATTTACTTCTAACAATTCTTTTAAATATATTATGTACACTACAGATTATGAAATTATGGCTAAAATAGGTATAGTTCATTTTGAGAATATGGGTATAAAAGCTTCAATAAAGCTTAAGCGTAAAGAAACTATCTTGTAAATAAATAATACTCCAATCTATACAGTTTGTTTGTTTGTTTGAACGCGCTAATCTCGGGAACTACTTCTCCGATTTGAAAAATTATTTCGGTGTTAGATAGCCCATTTATCGTGGAATATAATATATCATCACGCTATGGCCAACAGGAGCGGAGCAATGCGGGTGAAACCGCGTGGAACAGCTATTTTAAAATAATCTTAAATACTAAAAAAAATCTATTCGAGAAAATCTTCGAAATAATAAACAAAAAGAAAAAAAATATGAATTAACATGAAAAAGAAGAACTGATAAGTCATAATAATTCATAACCCATATACTTTATAATCTAAACTAGTAAAAAGATAATATAGAGACAGTAATATCTTAATATACATATATAAATCTCGTGTCACAATGATTGTCCTCAATGGACTCCCAAACCACTTACCCGATTACAATAAAATTCGCACACCATGTGTAGTTCGATCCAACTTGAGAGATAGGATAGTTTAAACATGTAGATACCACGGGCGAAGCCGGGGCGGACCGCTAGTATTAATGTAAAATATCGAACATTCGAGTTATAATCCCATACATTTGTCCCAGCGTAAATAAATCCACTAATCCTGATACAAATGTGTCGCAGTTTCTTGTAATGGCGCATAAATTATGATAAAACTTAGTAATTTGCTACTTAATGGGTATTAATAATTCACTGTTTAACATTTGCGTTGTTTGATTTATTAATTACGGTTTAATCATTTGGTATATTCTATCTATGCAGTTAAGTATATTATCAACAAGCTTTCCGCCCGCGGCTTCGCCCACTTTGTCTAAAACCTAATAGATTATACCTGATAGTACCTATACCTACCACGACCTTCGGAGTTCCCGCCACCATGATTTGGGTTTGGCCGTCGAGGAGTTTTAGTGGGTAAGAATCCCACATGCTCTCTTTTTCCCCCAAAAGGGAGTATCTTTTGAAGATTTCCTCCCCGTTAAAAAAAAAAAAAATTTATTCTTAAAAATTTATTTTATTCTTATTCTTTTATTCTTATTCTTATTCGTTACCAAAAAAAAGATATTCTTTTGTAAAAAGGTACATTTTTGTATCCCTTATTTTGTTTTAAAGTTAGCCAAATTTAGTGTCCAAATTTTTACGGACACTGTAAAAGCGGGTAAAGTTAAAAATTGTTAGCGTTAACTAAGTTTTTAATTTGTTTTGCGAGCAATTATAACTTTTTTTACCTGAGCACAGATTATTAAAATGCAAATTTGGGATATTTTTCATACTTCGTGAAGATTTGTTGTCATTTAGCTGCATCAAACAAAAACAAGATAGGTATATAAGAGAAAGCAGAAAACATATCAGATGGTTATAAAATCTATATTGCCTAGTTTATACCAGCGACTTTGTCTCTATTGAATAATAATAATTATTATTTAAGGAAGATTATTTTATTCAAATAATAAATCCTAGATAGCATATTCACATTTATGGCGCCACATTGGTTTTAAAATGGCGGCATTCATGAAAATTATTGTATAAACTAGCGGTCCGCCCCGGCTTCGCCCGTGGTACATATGAAAAATAGATGTTGGCCGATTCTCAGACTTACCCAATATGCACAGAAAATTTCATGAGAATCGGCCCACCCGTTTCGGAGGAGTATGCAGAGTGCAGACTAATAGCATCTGCAGACGCTCCGATTTGGTTGGTGCCAACCATCCGACCACGACCAAATCGGAAAGTGTAGAGAGCGGTCGGTCCGACATAATAATTATTAATATTGGTTTGACGTGGTCGGATGCGCCGGCGATACCGACCAAACCAACTTCCTATCCGATCCAACCAAATTGGAACGTTTGGAAGCTTTGTTCCGACCAAATCGGCTCATTCCATAGAGTAATATAGGTAATTGGCTCATTCACATTCGCAACGCCGCTGGTGTAGGACGTCAACATGAACGCCGAGGGAGTTACGGTCACCGAACGTGACATATTAATAAAATTGCTGGAACTATATAAAGACTTTCCCTGTTTGTGGGACTTAAGTAACAAAGATTACACAAATAGAGATGCCAGAAATCAAGCGTATTTTATTATGTTAGAAGTATTAAAAAAAATTGACAGTGCGGCTACATTAAAAACCTTAAAAAATAAGTTGTAAGAGCCGCATATGACTGTAATTTTCTCTATTTCTATAGTAGAATTTAGCCCATTCTCTTCGTACTATGGTCCACTGACATATTACTCTATGGTCAACTGACAGCTGGAAGGCCAACCGTCGGACAATCTGTAGCAATGTTGGAATGGTTGCCTTGTCGGTTCCGATATGGTTGGCACCAACCAAATCGGAGCGTCTGTAGATGCTGTAAGATATATCCTAGATATATGTCAGTTGTTCACAACTGACAACTTATTCTGTCAACTTGTATCTTTGTTTGCTCTGAAGATGATTCAGCTAATTGACGCCATAATAAGGCTAATGTTACATGAACGTGTGCATTATTTACATAGTTATATTTTATGACAAAATAGCTCTATGTAAAGCCGCCTTAATAGTTTCTATAATTCAATATTGAAATGAGATTTCTAATCTTCATAATTTTTTTTCACATCTAAAAATATAAATACATAGATAAAATACTCTACGATTTTATGAAAAAGTCGTCTAAAGAAATGTCTTTAAATATAAACGCTTTGAAGTTATGTTTTTGATGTACTTAATAGGAAAAATCATGACATATAATGATATATCACGATTTGCGACGGCAAATATGATTTCAAATAACATCAATAAGCCTATCGTATTTCTCTTACCAGATGCTCTCGTTTGAAATCTATATCACAGAGGTACGTAAAATACAGTTGTGTGAATACATACCTTCTAGTACCTTATTGTATATAGATAACGACATGAATTGAAGATTTTCATAATCATGATTAAAATAAACAGTATCTGGTGTTTGTTTATTGTTGTTGGTAATTGTTTCTGGTGCAAATAAAATATTTATTCATTCATTCATTCATTCATTCATTCATTCAATAAACAGTATCAATGCCCATCTATGCATAGAATTCAGATCCTGATAAAATTTACAATAATATATCCATACATAATTCACACCTATAATATCTATTTATTCCATTTTCTATACAAATAGGTTCGTCTTCATCAAAATATACGTACATACTACATTACATCTCAACCGCACACCAATGCAGCTAGTTTTGGCAAATCATGTTCCGTGCTCGTATTTACAGCCTTTTGATCGGTAATGGGAGCCGTCAACGATATAAATGAACCCAAGACGCTGTCAGAGTATCCGATGACATGTACCATTTGTTTCTTGTATAATGGACCCTCTCCATAATCGAGAGCGTTGGCCCAACAAATGATCGTCTATGGTGGCCGTCACTACACCTACACTGTATAGACGCTCCGCAAACGTGTAGCCGTGGCGACCACACGCTACAGAAGTGTCCGCTACAAAATATATGAAAAAATGTGACAAGTGGCTGTCGCTGGCCCGTTGTGGTAAGTGGCCCGTTTGCGCCGACCCTAAATAAAAATCTACAAAGACGGCGAATTATAGGCCCTCTACATCATCGTGATTGCTTCTACTGGCCCATCGCTGCCGATTGTGAAAACCCATCAGTATCCGATGACATGTAGCATTTGTTTCTTGTTAACAATATTGCGTCCCCGTTTGCGAGTGGCGCCAGATCTTTCCGCATTTACATGTAGACTTCGTTATAAACGCTTTGAAGTTATGTTTTTTGATGTAATCCTATCCTACAATAATATTATAAATGCGAAAGTTTGTGAGGATGTGTGTGTGTTTATTACTCTTTCACGCAAATACTACAAAACCGATTACAATAAAATTTAGCACACATATAGAGGGTAACTTGGATTAACACATAGGATAGGTTTTATCCCGGAAATCCCACGGGAACGGGAACTATGCGCGTTTTTCTTTGAAAACGCGGGCGAAGCCGCGGGCGGACAGTTAGTAGGAAATAATGCTCCTCTGGATTGTTAACATTCTTAACATTTTTGTGTAATCATATACTTCTTCTACACTACTATTAAGAATGTTGATATTTCATGTCGCATATTCGCCTACAAAATTGAAACGTTACTAAACTAAAAACAACCTTTATAATTAATGTTTATCAAGGGTAAAGATGGCGTATACTGACATAGAAAGTTATGCTACATTACAAATCGTAAAGGCAACCGACTAGCGAAAGAAGAAAGATTTGCCCCTCACAAACAGTCATATCACTTCACCCAAATATAAAACCCTACCTAAATATTCAACTCAAGATAATATGCGCAACTGCATCATTTTAATTCACTATTGAAGTCACAAAATCAGACTTCCGCTCGTTACGGGTCACTTGTTTCTATGAATTGCATCTGACACACTTCAATGCTTGCAATACTGTTGAATTAACCATGCTTGAAGACGTATTATCAACGCTATAGTCTTTACTCTAACTTTGAGCAATTTGTAAGGATAATGGAATCAGGTAACCGAATTGTTGATGTAATTTGCTATTTTAGAACGTCTTTTTCGAGAGAATCCTTATAGAAGATATTATAAAATGTCTGTGTTCCGCGGTTATACCCATATTAATCTGCATCTATTGGTCTTAGCGTGATGATATAATATAGCCTATATTCTTCCTCAATAATCGGACAATAATCGGACCAGTATAGTTCCCAAGATTACCGCGTTCAAGCGAACAAACATACAAATAATATTAGTAGGGATAAGTTAATAGTATTCCTGTTTTAAATGATGTTCCGAAGACATATTTTTAATTCTTTTTAACTGTTTTTATCTTGATAATACAAACAAATTAAGATCGTAAGTACATTCCAGTCGTTGACTAAACTAATAGACCAAGTCTGTAATTTAATTCTGCGTCATGAAAAGTTATTTAACGAAGCCCTCTTTACTTCTGAGTCTTGTAATTTTTTGCGCCTTATTTGATATTTAATATGAATGACACTCTCATTAAATTCTGAGCAGTGAGCGAGTAAATAATTAATCTAAAACATATAGCTGTAATTGAAAATGATATTTAATTTATAGTCAAGGTATTTAATTATCGTCTCTATATTTATTTCGCTAATGAGGGTTTACAAGATGTAATGTTATTTTATATTGTACGTTTAAGTTCGTTATCAATACATATTTAGTTAAACAGTGAAAATACAAACTATATGAGTAAAATTTCAAATTCGCGTCAGAGCAATCGCGTACGTCAGTTGGGCGACGATTTTGCTAACTTTGAATCTTGCCAAATAAGTTTCACTTCTGACAAGTGTGCTCAACACACGCTCTTTTTAATTTTCTACAAACCTTTAAACAAAAAAAAAGACGTGTGGCACTCGGGGACTGCCGCGGTAAAGCTATTGCATAGCATGCCTTCAAGCCACACCTCCGTGTCCGTCGGAGTGGGGAGCGTGAGGTTATTTCGTTACAGAATTTCTGGATTCGGTCCCCGCGCTCAAGGCTGCGATAGAAACTATGCAATAGCTTAAAAAATGTTCAGTCTATTGAAGTTGCCGTTCTTTCCAGATGTACTCTGAAGTGATGTGCGAGTGCGTCATGGTGTGATCAAGATGAAGCTGTGGAAGAGCCTCAAGATCTCGATCGGCAAGACGGACGCTAAGGGCTATCCACATGAGCTGCCGCAGTGGGGCGGGCAGGGCTATGAGCTGGACGGTAGGTTTTCCTTTGCAGTTTTATAAGCTTTTTGTGTGGAATGGGTGTGGGTGTTGGTGATGTGATATGGAATAATGGACCTTAAGAGCTATGAATTTAATGAATTGTGCTTGCCACTGATAGATTAGTAGATTGAAATACAATAATATGTTAGATTAAAATCTAACTAGTTCAATCATGTTTTTGTGTTACTTATCTAGGCCTAGTCTACGAGATAATAGTGTGTTTAACTTATTCATTGCAACAATAAAGGTGAAACTTGTTAGATACATAGGTCACGTGTAGATATCAATAAATTTTTCCATCTATACAGTTTTACTCTACCATTTTGAATAACGATATAAAATTAATTATTTAAATTGCCCTAAAATTATTTTGTCTGTAATTTCGCGTATATAAGCAAATTAAAAATTCAATTAACCCACGAAAACCATATTGGAACAATGGAATACGCCACCTAATTAAAACATCTAAACCGTTCCATTCATATAATTTACACAGATACGCAAAATAAATTGTCCATTTAAAAATCGCAATGTAATAAAGGAAATCTAATGCAAATGGGAATTCAGCGCTCCAAGACTTGTCTTAATAAATTACAAACACTTGTAGAAAATGGCTTTAAAATAAAGAGCCGGAGCGAGAGCATAGCGGACATTCTGAGGGTACTTTGCACAAAGGGAGGTTGGACGTACTCAACGGAGTTATTTAGGGGCCCCAGATTTTGTTACGCGTTCTCTATTATGTAGTATGTAACTGGGAAACTTATATTAGTGTTTGCAGTAAATGGCTTTAAAATAAAGAGCCGGAGCGAGAGCATAGCGGACATTCTGAGGATACTTTGCACAAAGGGAGGTGTGGACGTACTCAACGACGTTATTTAGGGGCCCTGGATTTTATTATGTGTTCTCTATTATGTAGTATGTAACTGGGAAACTTTTATTAGTGTATATAGAAAATGCCTTTTAAAATAAAGTTGTATGACATAGTAGAAAATATATTCAACTACTTTTGAGGGAGAGACAACTTGTATGAGGAAGCTTTTTTTGAAATTGAGATTTCAATTAAGAACAAGTTATAAATTACTTAATAACAAATTATTGTAAGGCGATGTAATACTTTTATGACACAAATTTGGAAATTACTAGTATACATTTAAAATGATGACTCTACAAAACATTTTACGTACCTATATATCAATTTAAAACGTAAGCAACTATATTTCAATCGAGCTTCGATTTAAGGACAAGGATATAATTATATTTTATCAATATTACATTAGAAATTTCTAATTATCTTAGCATAAAAAATACAGTTTAACATCAGGGTTAATAATAATTACTTTATGTTTTGTTTCAATTAATTTTAGTTGAAGCGCCTCATATTGGGGCTCCACGTAACATACAATCTGGCACCATGTTAAATTCTCACCCTGAACCGGGATGCGCCGCTATTGTTACGTAAAACAAGCTTAAATTCGCGTGAATTTTTAAAATTTACATTCGTTTCTGACGTCGTCCATTTCTAAATCCGTTGCTTTCACAGATTTTTAGTTCGTCAGGTGACAGGACGTCTGTCTATTTGCATTCTCTACATGTCAGATGTCTTGTATGAATGAAGGGATTGACAGACAAGATTCAACCAAATCTCAATAGGCTAGAACTAGATCTAGATATTTCTAGTTAGGTTGAAAAACTGTAGTAATTTTTATAGCAAATGTTACGCTATATATTATTATCTGCGTTTTATTTCGCTGTTTAATAGATAGGCGTCATTGACAAACATTTGTTTAAATTTTGAGGAGATTTTATAAAAGTAATAATTAATGGTAGTTACTGATTTAAAAATTAAAATAAAACACCTTATGACGTAATACGTATCGATTGTTCGAAAATAAACTATGAAACTAAAATATAGAAGAAAGGTTGATAGTGCGATATTTTTTTTTAATTTACACATAAGTGTTGAGTTAATATGAAATATACAGAGAAATAGCACAAAATATCATAAACTTATATTAAACATGTTAGTAACACATTCACAACCGAAGTAAATGTAAAAACAAGTAAAACACGCCTCCGTTGACATATATTATTTTATACCAAACCCGCGGGCTTAGTGATGGAAAAAATAGTCCATAAAAACATTCTCGCATCGGATTTACGTGCAAAAATACGTATAAATAATATATTTAACGACACCCCCATTTCAGCGAACGTTATCTGTTATTATTTGCATTTTATAAGCGTCCTTTGTACTCTCATCTAACGCTAATTGCTGAATCTTATTTTATTTGGTACAATTAATATAATATGGAAAATTTACTTACGTCGTGGAGGATTATTTATTTATTTATTTTTATTCAGATTTTCATCCAATAATACAAAAATTATGAAAGATAATTTCCAAAGGTAACACATTGAAATTGAAATCATGTTACAATAACTCAATGTTTTAAAGATATATTATATTATCTAAATAAATCGCAAGCTATTAATAGAAGAAGCTTAGGACAAGTAGTTACATTATGGCTTGTTCGTTGCCTAAACGTTGTCTGCCTTTGTGTTGTCCATAAAAAAAAATAAAGTTTGAGTTATATTTCAGCTTAAAAAGCATGTAACAAGCAGTTATTGACACACAACACTACGGTGTCTCAAATTATGTTTCAGACAGCCGGAGGCCCCAAAAAAAACTACGAATTCACTTAGAAATACTTTAATATAAACTTATTACAATACGTCTTGCTCGATGCAAGTCTTAACAATTAATAATTATAAAGCTAATTGAATATAAAATGAAAACTTAAAATTACGTTGCGCCAATGGAATCTGCTATGTCCGCACAATACGTTCCCGTGTGAAACGTCGACGCAGCAATGTCTTGGGGATCCGTTGGCGTAACTCCTCCCCCCGAAGACCAGCAACTATTTGAGCACGGTGTGATAAAATGTTGCTGGAAACTGTGGTCCTGGCGAAGATTCGGTACAATTTTGACTGTCTTGATCTTCCGTCTTTGTATTAGGGTCGTCTTGATTCTTCCAGCACGTAACCTTCTTATAACTGATTACTTTGTAAGTTGCGAAAAGTAGTAAAGTGCCCAAAAGGAATGTATAAATTGGGATAGTGGTATGGTATATCGTCGATGTATCCTTTTCTAGTTCAATCGGTGCTTGCATTAGTACCTTAGTATGAATCTTATGCAGATCTTCCAAATTTATTGAATTCAACTTTACATGATTTTCAAGGCTGTGGTTGAAGTGTATTTCATTTAAGTCGATATTACTTATTTTCAGTGGTTGTCCTCGAATTCTATCTTGAACGTTATTGACTTTAAATTTATCTGATTCCAGGATACAATTTTCAGGAACGGTTATGAGGAAGCTGCCATTAACAGTCATGAAGTCGTCCTGTTTGCATCTTAGATGTATTTTCGTCTGGTGTGGCATAGATAGGATGTAGTGTCTGTCATCCAGTCCTAGTATCATTTCTTGAGAAAGGATTACTTCCGTCATCCTGCATCCTTGGCCCAAGACTTGACTTTGTATAAAATCCTGTATGCAGTCTGCTTTCGTCTGGATCTGATTGGTTTTTATCTCACAAAGATACCCATTACCGTACTTCGGGCATTCAGCCTCCATGTACAAGAAAGACTGTGTACTTGTGGCAATGAAAGGATAAGGAGGGATGAGAGCCTGCATGTACTTATTAGGAAAAACAGCTAATTTATAAAAAGTAAATGAATCCTTAGACACTATCGGAAATTTAAGAACAATTATAATCTTTTTTCCATTAAAATAATATCCTGGTTTTATTATATCGTAATATTGTCTTAATTCTAACTCTAAAATTCTATCCTTACCATATATAGTATTTAATTTTATTAATATATCCTTTAACACATTTGAACTTAACATAGAATGATGTGTTGAGGACGTACGAATGAAAGCTAATGTATTTTCAATTCTAACCAATTCTTGCAATATATCATCTACATTTTCTGTCATTATGCTAAGGATTTGGGCAAATTTAGCATATTTTATCAAACGGGATATTTTATAGTCTTGTTGCGTCATAAAAAATATTAAAGTAGAATTTATCTTTACCTGATTTTCGACAATTTTAGATATAAGTTCAGAATGACGTTTCATCCATTCTTTGCTTATACTAATATGAGTATTGAATTCATTAACTATTTGATCCTGATTGTGTTCTAAATTTTTGATAACACTATCGTATCTTATTGCGTCTGTGTAATCTAAATTACCAGTTATGCCTTTTATTACCGATCCTAGCCCATCAATGAGACCTCTTTTTACACGACTTGGCTCAAGCGATTTAAGCTGTTCTAAAACTTGCACTAATTTAGAAGAAAGGTGCTCAATTTGATTTTCGTACAAACTTAAAGCTTCACTGTCTAGAGTCCTTTTATAGTGTATAATTTGGTCCTGTAATGTCCTTAATTTAATGTCAATGTCATTAAGTTCTATGTATTCTAAAAACGTATGATAATGCGTCAAAAGTCTCGCTTGTCCAAGTTTGAACGGCAGTAGTCCTGGTCCATTTCCTAAGTCATCAAGTTTTATCTCCTGTGTCATTACTACGGGGATCGTGAGAAGCATCAGTATCCTGTAACAATTTGGCGGTCTTAGGCACACGTTTAAGTCTGTGTTTTGCAACGGGGTCCTTCTTACGAGAGGTATATATATGTATAAGCAAATTAGTTAAAACCTTATCTTTAGTATAACGGGGTGCTAATTTCTTACGGGCAGCTAATGGGTTATTGACAAATACTATCTGACCAGGCTCGTACTGGATCTCGGGATCCCGATCCCTATTCCTATTTTCTATTAGATTAGTTCTATTTTGCAAAGAAAATTCGTTAATTGTTTTATATACTTCCTGTACTCTACTCCTGTGTGTTAATATATATTGCTGCATTAAGTGTTTTGTTAGATCAATATCCACAGGGTCTCTAGGGTCCATATGCCCAAGTATGAGGTCATAAGGCCTACATTTCGTAAAACTATGGATGGTACTATTGTATGCTAAAAGTGCGTAAGGTATTAAGTGCGTCACCATAGCCTCTTTATTTTTTAATCTAAGTATTCTAAGGTGTTCTAAAAGCGTGGAATGGAATCTTTCTATATTACCGTTATCATTTGGCGAATTTGGAAGTATTTTATGATGATTAATTTTATGTAAGTTAACAAATTCAGAAAAAATTTGGTTCGTAAATTCCGTGCCATTATCAGTTACAATCGTTAAAGGCAGACCGTGATGCGTTGAAAATGTTAAAAGAGCTTGCACAATACTTATAGCAGTAATATCTCGGAGGTAATAAGCTTGCGCGTACTTGGAAAACACGTCTATAATAGTTAGATATTTTTCGGTCTCAACTGTAAAAGTATCTATGTGAACAATTTCGAAAGGCTTTGTAGCTGGTGGAACAACCTTGAATTGCTGTTTAATGGGTTTCCTGTCATATTTTACCTGACCGCATATACTACATTCGTTAATAAATTTAGTAATTTCATCCTTCATTTTAGGCCAAAAATAACGTTTGGAAAGAGCTAAGTAACATTCGTTTATCCCCCGGTGGTTTGTTTTACCGTCGTGGTACTTTCTAATTAAATCCTGCTGGTTTAAGTAGTCACTGACATTTTCTATCTCGGATTTGGCTATCACAAGTTTGTATGATGAACTCTTGAACTTGTCCTGTATAATGGGAACAATATCGAACATACAGTCATATGGTTCTATTAACATCGCGGTTTTAATTTTTGGACTAACAAATTCCTTAATCATATCGACTATATCTTCCTCAAGGTAAGGTTGACGTAGTTGGAGAGAAATACGCGTGTGATTTTCAAAAGGCTTAGTTACTTTAGGCTTACGTTTAATATCGCCTACTACCGTAATGAATAATTGCCTGTGAAATTTATTTAATGGTTCGTCCGTAATTGGTACCTCAAGTATAGGATTTTCTCTACTAGTATGTGCTGTTTCCGTGGATGAGCCTAGCGATATATGGTCACCTGATGGTGAATAAGCCGTTTCGGTTGAAGACCTCATTGCGTTCTGATTACGTCTAGGTGAGCTAAGATGAACTGTCTCTGTGGATGAGCTATTTGAAATATTATCTACTGATGTGTTAACTAATACGGAACTAATTTCTTCGTTATGAATTTCAACGCGAGATAGCGCGTCTGCGTTTGTGTTAGCTTTTCCCTTTTTATAAATTACCGAAAAATCATATTCACTAAGCTTAAGTTTCCACCGCGTTAGTCTTGCGTTCGGTTCTTTCATACTCATAACCCACTGTAATGGCTTATGATCTGTAACGATTTTGAATTTACGGCCAAATAAATAAGGGCGAAAGTACTTTGTTGCCCAGACTATAGCTAAAAGCTCTTTTTCTATAGTACTATAATTTAATTCACTGTCATTAAGTGTTCTAGATGCGTAACAGATAGGCTTATCAGAACCAATAGGACCTTGCGATAAAATAGCTCCTAAAGCAAAATTTGAAGCGTCCGTTGTTAAAATGAAATCTTTACTAAAATCTGGATACTGTAAAATCGGATCATTCGTTAAGAGAGACTTACATTTCGTAAAACAATTTATGTAATCAGTATCTAAAATTATCTTCTTGCCTTTTTTCAAACACTGCGTTAGAGGTTTTGTGATACGAGCGAAATCGGGTATAAATTTTCTATAATAGCCTAATAAACCGAGAAATTGCTTAATTTGCTTAGGCGTTTTAGGTATAGGATACTTTTCAATTGCTGAAATTTTGTCCGGATTAGGCTTAATTCCGTCCTTAGAAATAACATGGCCTAAATACGATGTCTCTAATTTTAAAAATTCTGACTTGTCCATTTGGATTTTAAAATTTGATTCTCTCAATTTTGCAAAAACCTTTTCCAAATTATTCATGTGCTCTTGCAATGACGTACTAAAAACAATGATATCGTCGAGATAAACTAGGCAAATCGTGTTCTGTAGGTCTTTGAGAACATTATCCATCACTCTTTGAAAAGTTGATGGAGAATTTATTAAGCCCATGGGCATACGTAAAAATTCGTAGTGCCCATGCTCGACATTGAAACCTGTCTTGTGGACATCATCAGGGTGCATTTCCACCTGATAGAATCCACTAGCTAAATCTAAGGTGGTGAAATACTGGCAATTTCCTAGCTTATGGAGGACGTCATTTATATTGGGGATGGGATATTTATCATCTACTGTCTTTTCATTAACCTTTCTGAAGTCTACAACAAGCCGCCACTTAGTTTTACCTGAAGCGTCTGCTTTTTTTGGGACCACCCATATAGGTGAGCTCCATGCAGATGCAGAAGGTCTAATGATACCTTGTTCTAACATATTTTTAATTTGGCTTTTGACTTCCTCTCTATGAATAAATGGATATCTGTAGCTACGAGTGTGAACGGGTACCTCATCCGTTGTCCTAATTCTATGCTTAATCTTATTAGTGAACGTGAGAGGCTCTCCCTCAATGTAAAATACGTCCGCGTACCTAGCACATAATTTCTCTAAATTGATACGTTCTTCCGGATTTAAATGATCGGTTCTAAGTTTGGATAAAACTTTATCTGCACGAGATGTAACTCTATTATTGCTAAAAACTTCTGCATTAAAAATTTCGCA
This sequence comes from Colias philodice, assembly GCF_061535455.1. Taxonomy (NCBI): domain Eukaryota; kingdom Metazoa; phylum Arthropoda; class Insecta; order Lepidoptera; family Pieridae; genus Colias; species Colias philodice. The sequence continues at coordinate 11,742,680 of NC_143096.1, forward strand.
GTTAATTGGTCTATCTAATGAAAAAATTACGTCATGCGGAGATGGGTTGTACACTTCCAGGAAACCTCTATTCTCCACTACTGAAGTTAAACATTGGGGTATCACGCAGCTGCCTACAGCCTGCTCAGAAATGATGACGTCACCATTTTCGCAATTAATGGGAATTTTAACCAATTTTGATGAACCGGCAGGTATAACGTCTTCATAGAAATTAACGTTACACGAGTTATACATGAGGATAGGGTTTCGAGCATAACGCGTAATTAAAACTCTGTCCTTCAAATCAATTTTTGCGCCCCAAAATTCTAACAAATCTAATCCTATAAGCCCATCAAAGAATTCATGAAAATTATATATAAAAAGTTTTATATTTTCGCTATCCCTAAATTCTGAAAAGCACGGTATAGTTATTGAATAATTATTGCGAGTTGTCGCGTGAACGTTCGTTACCTCAAAGGGATCGTAATCTAATTTTACATGTGCAAAAAATAATTGAACTGCTTCCGGACTTATAAACGACTGATTAGCACCAGTATCTATTAATAATTTTAAAGGTGGATCTGAAATTTGTATGAAAGGAAGCTGCCTTTGCGTTTGAATGTTAAGCTCTATCTTGGCTTTTTTAAAAGGCACTTTTTCGTAAAATTTTCATTATCACCGCTAGAGGGCTCTAACTCAGGCGTCACTACTTGGGATAAGTCGCAATGCTGTTCTTCAATATAGTTACAGTCAAGGTTAGATGAGTCATAGTCATTATAATCGTTAAAGTATTGTTCAGAGTCATAGTAACAGTTATTGTCATAATTATTAAAATCATTATCAAAGTAGTAACTCTCATGAGGTATTTGGGATTCATGCATATGCATCTCCCTATTCCTAAAATTATGCGCAATTTGAGAAGATGGAATCTCTTTAGTTACATAATGACTAACGCCGCTCATTGGTTTCGGACCTTGATTTTGATTAAATTTTGGTTGTAGCCTAAAAACGTTACTTTGCGGATTATAATTCGGTGGTAAAGCGCGGAACATCTGTTGTGTTCGCGTCGGCTGCCTATTGAAATTATTAAATTGCGGCCGACCTTGAACAGGTTGATGCGTACTAGGTCTAGGCATCGGTGCAAATTGTTCGGAATTTCTTGGAACATGTGTATCATTGAATGAAAATTGGGGCCCCAAAGGCATGGGCCCTAAATTAAATTGCTTTTTATCTAATTTTTGAATACTATTTCTATTTTGCAAGTATGTCGCGTTAAGTTCCTCTTGCACGTATTCGAGGGCCTTTTCCATCGTTTCGGGCCTCATACACCGAATTCGTGACCCTAGAGGTTCTTTCAAACCGCGAACATAAGCCTGAAGGGCTACTTTTTTATAGAGCGTACGTTTCGCTTCGATTGTACTTTCAATCACTTCGTGAAGCGAAACGTAAGTCATGATTGTACTAAAAAGTTGCTGGCACCTTTCGTAATATTCCTGCGGGGTTGAGGACCCCTGTGAAGCCATAGACAAGTCATTGTACAAAGAGATTTCATCTCTTTGGTCTGAAAAATTATTAATTAAAGCTGACCTTATACCGGCCCAATTTTCGGGAATTCCGTTCGAATTCATAAACCGAGAGGCAGAACCGGTAATTTTATTTAAAATTCCGTTTATTAAACATAAATTTGATAATTCACTACCTGGCCCTGTACTAACATATTGGTTAACTATCAGATCGCAAATTTTTATAAATCTAGTTAAAACATTCGGATTCCCGTCGAATTCGGGAACCGGGCGTAAGGCCTTAAATATAACGTCAGGGTCATGTACAGCCATCTCTTCAAAAATACTTTCTAAGCTACCTAAATTCCTACGATTATTATCTAGATACGACCTACGAGATAACCTACTCGATGCAGGCTCCCGGGAAAATAATTCTCTCGGATGGAAAATTTTGGAAATATAAAAAAAATATCAAAAAGGATTAAAACTAAAAGGATAAGTAACACAGATCTATTCTATGTACTTACATGAACATAATTCGGCTTCTTTCGGGATCAATGTTCGGATGTCGCCTCCAGGCCGCAGAAACCGTAGATTCTGGATCCTCGTAGCAATAGCGAAGGTCACTATCTATGCCACTTATTTTTGAGGATCCTACCGACTGCGCCAATTATGTTTCAGACAGCCGGAGGCCCCAAAAAAAACTACGAATTCACTTAGAAATACTTTAATATAAACTTATTACAATACGTCTTGCTCGATGCAAGTCTTAACAATTAATAATTATAAAGCTAATTGAATATAAAATGAAAACTTAAAATTACGTTGCGCCAATGGAATCTGCTATGTCCGCACAATACGTTCCCGTGTGAAACGTCGACGCAGCAATGTCTTGGGGATCCGTTGGCGTAACTCTCATCAAAATATTTATAACGCGACCTTTTGTATGAAAATAGAAAAACAATTATTAATTTAATGTTAACTCTTGAAAATGATTTTAAATGAAAATCTTCTTGAAATAAGTGTACTGAGATAAACAAAATTCTATTAAAATAATTGAATTACATTCAAAATTTATAACACAAGTTGATAAAACAAACTTTAATAAGAAAGTCTCATTCACAGTTCAATGGGCAATGTATAAAAAGTTATAGAACTAGCCAATATAATAATAAGATATATTTTTATTAAAATATTAGGTTTCTAGACTACTAACGAACCTAATTATTAATGAAATAAAACCTGAAACTTGTTCAGTGGGATAGATTTTTATATTGCAGAAAAACAATTCAGAACACGCTCGAAATTAATTTTACCTTCCACATTTATTATTATTAGTGAGAAAATATTGTAATATATAATTTTAAGGAAACAAAATTAACTGCTTTGAAAGTTGAAACCTTTGGGGAATACGTATTCTCTCCATAAGCACAGCCATAAGATAATATATTACGCCATAAAATCCAACCATCCAAATAACGTACTTTGAACAAATTTGTTTCACCTACTTTATACAAAAATTTATTATAATCGATGTTTCCATACATTTTTGTATGATAAACCATTGTGTATTTTTTCAACTTTCCCGCTCTGAATTTTTGTATTCCCTCCCTTTTTCTCGCATGGAATTTTATATTTGCCTCTCTATCATATTTCAGCACTTATAATCATTACTATTTGGTATCCTTGTAACTTAGCAAATAAAACGAAAAGCGTTTAAATTAATTAAATGGATATTACGTGTAATCAGTCAAAAGCAATTAGTTAAAACACTGAAAATAATTTGCGGAAATTTAATGATAGTATCCATTTTATATTGGCTATCAATTAATCATGTAAAATTGTTGGTTTCATTTTTCATGCGATAATGGATTTAATAAGGGGCTTGGTGTTTTATAAGTCGCCAAAACTAGTCTGGGTATATTGTTGTTTATAAGGTCAAAACATAATAAATTAAATTCAAATTCAAATTCAAATATGTATTTATTTGCTCGTATATGGTTCATAAGGGTGTTAAACAAAAATTTTTTTATCGCATATACTGCCATTTTAAATGGCGTGCAAAAATTTACAAATTAATACAGTCAAGTTATAAAATACATTAATAGACAATTACAACAACAATTACACATAAAATTACAATTAAATTAAATTAGGATTCATACATTAATGTCACGATCATTTAAATATTCCTTAACACTATAATAATTTTTAGCTTGTAGCAGTCTATACAGTTTATTTTTGAAAAAATTCAGTTTCAATTCTTTATCGTTTATGGGTAAGGTTATAAATAGTTATAGCCATGCAATACGCATTATTTCTATATAGTGCAAGGCGGATCTTAGGTATTTTATATACTAAAACCTTCCTCTTGAATCACTCTATATAATATTAAAAAAAAAACCGCATCAAAATCCGTTGCGTAGTTTTAAAGATTTAAGCATACATAGGGACAGAGAAAGCGACTTTGTTTTATACTATGTAGTGATTACGTATTAATAACTTTAGCACATACTTACACATAAATTAAGATGATTGGTTATCCAAAATCTTCAGGAGCTAGGGTTTACCATAATATAGGACCGTTGTTTTATAGGACAAAGTAATATGTCTTATTTTGTAGTTAATTAAAATACAAATCGCAAGCTGACCATTAACAACATATTAACAGGCAACAACAATATTTGCCAGATATCGAAATCACATAATTTGAAAATAAACTTGATTATTTTTACTTTGTTTTTCATCGACCCACATTTTTTTCTTTTGCTAAAATAAAATACATACATCTATACTAATATGATAAAGCTTAAGAGTTTGTTTGTTTGTTTGAACGCGCTAATCTCGGGAACTACTGGTCCGATTTGAAAAATTCTTTTGGTGTTAGATAGCCCATTTATCGAGGAAGGTTATAGGCTATATTATATCATCACGCTACGACCAACAGGAGTGGAGCCACGGGGGTGAAACTGCGTAGAGCAGCTAGTGCATAATATAAAATAACATGTATTTTATTAGCATCATTTGTAATTTACATGAAATTTCAAACATAATTTTCCTTTTCAAAGTAAAATAATACCTACAGATAAAATTACATACATATTATATTTTGTTAGAGAATCAAGAATTGTAAATTACCAAAGCAAAAAGTTAGGTTCGAGACATTTATAGAACACGAAATTTCATAACGGAAGGCCTATAGCTGTGGGAAACCTCAGCTTGATTGAAAAACGTATCCGACGCCTGTCATGTAGGCAGCGAATAAATTTTTCACCAGCTTCGGTTTTAGACAACAAAAATCATAAAATCTGTGACACTTTTGTGTATGTGCTAAATTTATCCCGCGGCTTTCTTTGTATGAAATATGAAATAATGAATGTAGTGAAAAAAATATAAACATTAATGAAATAATTATTGTATTATCATAGATTCTTAAAGTTTACAAAGTTTCAATTATATCTATCCGTTTTTAAACGAGTTGTTTACATACATACAAACATAAATTTGAAGCTTATAAAAGTCAATTACCAACTTCACTTAAGATAGATCTAAAAGCATCAACAAACATATTTTATTTTCATAAAAAAACATGCCCTCACATTTAATAAAAAAAGCAAATAAGTAACGTCTCGTCATTTTGATAATCAACAGTTAAAATCTTTCATATGCATTTCAGAGCAAAGACAAATAAACACAGCACTGCAGTTTCCATTCCAATCTACATGAAAACCAAAGTTGTATTATTTGCTACAAAAATTACTCTTACAATTTATTATTACAAAGTTTCCTCAGGTTTTCTAAAATACAGCCAAGCGAATACTTTAAAATGTTCACTCCAGTCTTGTCACTTTATTTTTACATAGAGTATACGAGAAAAAAAACTAGCTTTCTGCTCGCGGGAACGCCCGCGTAGTCAAAGAAAATTCCGCATAGTTCCTGTTTTCTTGGAATTTCTGGAATATATCTTATCTCATGTCGTTGATAAGATCTCAAGCTATCTCTGAACCGAATTTCATCCAAATCGGTTCGGTAGTTCTTGTGTGAAAGCGTTGATTTGCTCTTATCACTTAGATGTTGGCCCATTCTCATTATCTACACAACAGGCATACAAAATTTAACAACAATCAGCCGTTTCCTAGGAATATGGTAACTAGTATGTGACACGAGAATTTTATATTTTAAATATTCAGGACAATAGTAATAAATTATTCAAGACAATTTTCACACACGGCACGATCTGATCCCATACTAAGCTTTCGCTTGTATTATGGAAACCAAATGGCTGATAAACATACATATTATATAATTTTAAATAAATACTTATATAGATAATTAACACCCAGACACAGAGCAAACATCTATGTTCATCACACAAATATTTGCCCCGGGTGGGAATCGAACCCACGACCTCTGGCTTGGAAGGCAGGGCCACTACCAACCAAACCAACCAGTCATATTATATAACTAGAGATAATATATAAAATATTGTAGGGATGTGTATGTTAATGGTGCCTCGAAATGTGTTCAAATTATGCTTCAGGGATTTATGCTTGTGGTCACCCAACTCCTTTAGTACTGAGGTTGCACTAAACATATGAAGTAATGATAATGTATAATACTGCTTAGTTTCGTGTGCACTTTAGAGCTGTCTTGTAAACACGTATAATATAATAATACTAGCTTCCCATCCGCCCACCTTGTCTATCCTAATAAATTATATACTATTTTTGTATTTTCAATGCAATAAAGTATAATAAATAAAATAAATAAATAAATAAACCTTCCTCAAAAATCAGTCTATCTATTTAAAAAAAAAAAAGACGTGTGGCACTCGAGGACTGCCGCGGAAAAGCTATTGCATAGCGTGCCTTCAAGCCACACCTCCGCGCCCGTCGGAGTGGGGAGCGTGAGGTTTTTTTCGTTACGGAAGTTCTGGATTCGGTCCCCGCGCTCAAGGCCCGCGATAGAAGCAATGCAATAACTTAAAAATGGTATTAAAATCCGTTGCGTAGTTTAATGATTTTAGCATACATAGAGACGGACAGACAGCGACTTTGTTTTATACTATGTAGCTTCTATAAGAGTTGAATGAAAAATTGTTTTACAAATCCTAAGACATATTATAAAAGTGAAGTCCCGTGTCCCCCTAGTGGGGTAAGGGGCAGATGCATTATCCATACATCTGTTTCACTGATCGATTTTTCTTTAGGGACAAGTAGGTGATCAGCCTTCTGTGTCCTGCCAGACCGAGACATTTTTTTTCTTCGTCTCCACCGGGACCCCTCGGTTCTACGCTCATGCGACAACCACTGTACCAAGGAGGCGGTCATATCAAGACATAGTAAAGGAAGGCAAAAAGATATTATTGTTTTTTTTTTTTTTTTTTTTTAATCTTTATTTTATTAACGAGGGTTTGATCAAACATGATCATGCCACCCTCATTGGCATTACAAAAAACAACTATCTACGCTTAATACCAAGATTAACAATTTTGTAAATAAATCTAGCTTCCTTTGAAGAAGGAAGCGCCAAAAAAACATTAACATTGCCCAACAATCTAAGGTTCAACTCAGCAGCAGATCTCTCAGCCTCGTTCCGGACACACTCCACCATAATATGGTAAACATCCTCCACTATGTTACACACACTGCAATTGGGGGATGACGATTTACCCATCAGATATGTAAACATATTTAGTGGGATATGTCCAGAACGAAGTCTGAGAGCAATTACAATTTCAGATCTACTTAAATTGGAACTGGTAAACCAAGGATATTGCCAAATGTGCGGCTGAATGGTTTTATACCAAATCGCTTTCGATAACGATCTCTCGTCGAAATGCTCCTTCCACATCTGACCACAAAATTCTCGCAAACAATAGAAATAATCGGTGTGTAATGGCAGGCACGTGAATGGTACTCCTTCCGTAACTGCGGTCCTGGCAAGGGAATCAACTTTTTCATTGCCAGGAATACCCACGTGAGAAGGGATCCATTGTATCTTAATTGATTGATTACTATTGCAGGAACCATTCCACAGCATTTTCAAAATGCTGTAGGCAATCGGTGTGCCTCGAAAATTCGAGGTACATCGAGCCAGGTGATATATAGCACTTTTAGAGTCTGTTAATATAACAAATTTACCATCTCCCAATGAATTAATATATGAAATAGCTTCTGCAATAGCAATCAGTTCAACGTGCATGATAGAAATTGAAAAATTAATGTGCAACTGAACGGAGCAGTTCAACTGAGGATCATAAATAGCTAGGCCGCATGAGTTGCCCAGTTTCGAGCCATCTGTGTAAATATGATAGAAATCTGAGTAATTGGAATTTAAATACTCTATCGCGAGTTGTTTTAACATTTGAGGCTGATATCTCATTTTTGGTTTATTAATACCCCTGATTTCCAGTTCCAACACATCCCAAAGATCCACATTGCTGACCCAAGTTTGTAAAGTAAACATATCCAACTGACTGCTAGACTGCATAGGCTTTTCCTTTAACAAATCATGAACCAAGGCTAACAAAGGAGTATTACGGCGGGCCCAATAACCGTTTTTACAAAGACTACTCAACTCATTTATGATATCAACTATATTATTATCATAAAAAGCTTTGCTTTTTAGCCAATACTTGCCAGCTAAATAATATCTACGCACCCTTAGGGGAGGAAGAGATAACTCATTCTCCATAACATGTATAGCCGTTGATTTAATAAAACCACCTATAACTCGCATGCATTGATTTTGTATCTTATCCAGAATACTTAAATTAGTTTTACAGCTATTACCATATAGAACACACGCGTAGTCTAACTTACTTCGAATCATTGCAATATAAATGTGTCTTAACATAATTGGATGAATGCCCCAATCCGATATTATTGTTAACAAAAATAGGTTTAAAATATCTATATAATAAGATGTTTAACTCTTTGCCTTTTCTGTTACATTATCTAAAATTATATTCAAAGCATAACAAGAAACCTTCCTGACTGAAGTCTCTTAAAGGGTCTTAATAAGTATGAAGATTGATTTAAAGTTCTATTTATAGAAAGTAAACAGCGAATTTGATAATAATATCGATTTACAGATACTAAAATGGAGTGGGTGAAAGAAAATGTTATTCAATTTATGAGTAGGCGTTAATTTGCCTTTTGGCGTTCTAAAATTGTTTATTAAATATGGCAGAGGTGTTTTCATTAAAGTGATCTATGTTACATGCTACGTGTGGAAAATGTTTAGAGATATTATTATCTGTATTTACGCTTTGAGAATACGTCTTATTAAGTTTTATTCTCTGTGGCAGTTTTAATTTTATGTCCTGTCGTTATTATTATAGTTCAAGAGCTACTAAAATCGACATATTATTATAAGAAAAATTGCGTTACCTAACGATATTTAAGTTTAGTTCTTCATGTTTTTAGTAAACGATATATTGCGCTTATGTTTTTTAAGTACTTACCTACGTGATGTAAACACGTAAGTAAATAAATTTATTTAGTAAGTAATTTTATTTTTGCAAATAAGAGGGGGTGTGCCGAGCACACGTGTCAGAAGTGAAACTTCTTATGCAATATTGAAAGATACCAAAATCGTTGTCTTATGACGTGACGGTATTGCCATGACGCGACCTTGAAATTTTACCCTCAACGCGCCTAGTAAAGTTTCACTTCAAAATGTCAGTCGTCTTTAAATTCGAGAACGTTAACTGTCAAGTATTTTCTCTATTTATACATTGAAAATCCTTTAACCCGGCGTCATTGAGGTTGGGTCAAAATGACCCGGCTTGTTTATAATATACAATATCTTTGTAATTACTTGCACGATTGTGCTGTTCTTTGTAGTAGCTGGAGCTAATAATGTACATTAAACGTTTTGGAAGTGAAATCCTTTCGACGTCGAGTGTACTGGGAGCTACACGCGTGTTTTTTCGAAAAAGGTAAATATGACCCATCCTCACAATTGATGTAACAATTTCGCGCCATGGCTAAGTTATCGATTTTTATTGTTGTGTATGATTTCTTGGTGTCTGCAAACATTTTTTTTGCTTGTGTCTGTTAATTTAATGTTTTTGTTTGTCCAACAGGTACTTATTATAAAATAGGTACTATAAATGGATAGAATAGAAAATATCACGTATCATGGCGGGTTTAGACTCTTGTCTGACTCAGACTTACCTTATTATGATGATGAAGTTAAAGAAGAGGATCATGTCAGAGTGCAGAGTGTGTTTCAAGCGGAGAAAAGTGAAAACCCGAATTCAATACCTTTTACAATAAAACTAAATATGGGGTTGACGTCGCTGATGAACATTGCGCCTCATATGATGTGAGTCGTAACTCCAAAAGGTGGCCCCTGACAATTTTTATGCCATGCTGGACACACAGGAATTAATGCGCTTATAATACGTCGCATAATTAAAAATAAACCAAACGATAAGCGACGTAATTTTTTGAAAAACGTAGGTCTTGCTCTGGTCATGGAACATTTGAAAATTCGCCAGAAATTGATCGATAGCAATGACAAATGGGCAGAGAATTTATTGGTGGATCATCAGAGGAGCCACCTGCAATTCCCGAAAAAGATGTTAAGTGTGTCCGGAAATAAAAATAGTAAAACAAAACATTTTTGTCAAGCTTGCCCTAAATTTATTTGTCCTGAACGCATCATGGCTTTCTGTATTGATTTCATTTACAACGAAGATTCTAATTAGCTTTGTTAAAGTTTTTTTCTAATATATTAGACTTAAGTTTATAAAAATGGTATTTGTAACGAAAATTACTGGTTATTAGCGTAGGAATGACATGAAAACGTAAGAGGTCTATATTTTGTTCCTATTTTTATGAGTTTTTGTCAAAATTGATTAAAGTGAATAAAACGTTGGTTAATTATTATTTTTATTTTATATTATCAAAACCATAATACCTATAACCTATAATAATAACACAGAATACTAATTTTCTTAAAAAGTTTAAAAATAACAACTATAAAATATATGGGTAATATTGACCCACCTCAACGTTCGCGTATCTGTTTTCTACCACAATGACGCCGGGTTAAAGCAGTACAAATACATTATCTCCTATTTCAAACGCTAAATGCCACAGACTAAATTGTCACTTCAGATTAGGAACTGCATGTCGCGGTCGATTCATGTTGGGAACTGCAATTAAATTAGACTGTGACTCGCCGTCTCCGTTAGCTTAGTTATAGTTTATCGGTTTTGTATTAGCTAGTTAAAATATTTTAGGTGACAATATTGTTTTGTTTTGCCTAGTCATTCAATTAAATGTCGTCATTCAATAAAGGCGCTAGGCATTCAATAAAACAGCAGATTCAACCTGATGACGGCACAATATAATTTACAACGAAATAATATTATAACGTGATATTTTTATAGTTTAAACTTTAATCTATTGTTCTACATTTGCATTCTTCTATTTTTATAATGTCCTAACAATTCTCATCACCTTCTATGATATGGAATCATAGAAGATGATGATTATATCAATACGAACCAGTCATTACTAAGATTAGCTCAACCATACAAAAAACTCTTCAGTTCTATAATATTACTATTTAGGTAAGTAGATATTGAAATATAACAAAATACGATTTATGCATCTAACATCCGCCATAAATCTCAGTCCCACCGGAAGGTTATGATTCATGGCTAATTATGTTGGGCTCTTAATGTTCCCTGTTTTAATAACCGACTTACAAAAAAGAGGCTCCCAACTCGACTGTACGTTGTAGTTGTAGTCATAGTGACATAGTGACATAGTCAATCTAATGTTAGACGGCGGCAACTTCAAATTTTAACACTTTTGTTACTTAACTTGGATATTTTCAGATTTTTATCCATTTACATTGAATAGTTAATACAATCATAAATAACAAGGTGAATTCTATAATAGTTTAATTAAGGAATTAAACTATTATAGAATTCACCTTGCACAAAATTCTTATTTTTTTCTTTCTATACCAAAATGGATCGACGATAGTTTATTATAAAAGGACTAAGGAAGACTCCATTATTACGACCATAATATTTGATACGAGGTTCAAGTAATCTAGAACGAGATTACCGTGAAAACGTTAATTTCAACTTTTACGATCGAAGGACCAAATTATGATAGAATTTATTTTGTTGTATAAGTTTTGATCGTAAATAGGAAAGTTTTAAAGTTTATAATTATGTAGTGAGTAAGAAGTTTGAGTAGGTATTTAGGTAGGTACATTATGAGAATACTATATGTGTATTTGTGTACTTGGTGAAGTTAATATAACAGTTAAACTAATATTTAATTTTATGGCATAAATCACTACATTGTATAAAACAAAGTCGCTTTCTCTGTCCCTATGTCCCTATGTATGCTTAAATCTTTAAAACTACGCAACGAATTTTGATGAGGATTTTTTAAGAGATAGAGTGATTCATGAGAAGGGTTTTAGTATATAATTTATTAGGTTTTAGACAAAGCGAGAGAAGCCGCGGGCGGTAAGCTAGTATTAAGATATAGATGATGAAATATAAATATTTAAAAGAAGTTCCCATAGAATTCTCAGGTCTCAAACTTTATCGTGTCAAATTTTATCCAAATCGGTCTAGTGGCTGAGGCATAAAGGAGAAATAGACAGACAGACAGAGATACTTTCGCATTTATAATAATATTAAATAGGGATTGATTAATTCGTCATTCAATACAATATAATCTGTTTCAGCATTGTTTTTCAAAAACATTTTTTTGAATCGCGATTTAAACCCGTCAATATTCTATAGCTTTTTAAAATTTTAACATTCTTACAATGTAAATAATCGTATAAGTATACGACAATAAAATTACAAACAGTGCGAATATCTTGATTCATGTTGAAGCTTTAAACTCATAAAATTATATTACATCACTGTTCGTTGCATTTATATGCAGTACGAGGCACAATTTACATATGAAATAGAGATTTTTTAACAATATTTCCCTTACAATTGCATATTTTTATGTGCGAATTATGTTTCGTGTAAAATCAAGCCGTGTAAATGCAAAATGTTCGCTATTTATACTGTGACTGTTTAAATGCCATGTGTAAATGGTCTCTTCTGTAAAATACGTTTTTATAATACAGATACCTATTGAAAAAGTATCTCTATCATGATATTTGGATGCCTGATTCAGAACGTAGTGCTGTAAATATTTATATTATGTACAAATTTCTAGCTAGCTGTCCTGAAAGTATCGCGTTCAAATGAACCAAGTCATAAGCTACTTACTATGTAATATTACAAATGTGAAAATGTGTTTGTATGTCTGTCTTACAATTCGCAACGCAATGATTTATGATAGGTATAAAGATTTTCTTTTCTGCGAAATGGAGATAGAATCCTTTTTTAATACCGATACGTGATTCTACAATCAAATAGACATCTATGACAATTAATTTTCTTAGCAAGCAAAGCCGCGGCCGCAACCTAGTATTAAATATTCTCCTCGTTCAAAGGAAAACAGCATGTATACCATGACATGGGCTACATGACGCTCCGGCCCACTTGACAGGCCAAATGTCTGTCAGGAACAACTATCAAGTTGTCGCTTCTGGTTAGGCTTTGTGCTTAAAACACGGACTGTGAATGGCTTTTAGCGTAAATGCAATGGTAATTGGGATGAATAATGCAATAGTGTGTAATATGGTCTGTTTTATGCACTAGTTTCTAGTCAATTTGGCTGGTAGATTTTTTTAAAGAACGGTAAGCCCGCGTCTTTTGCCTAATTTCTATTATTATTCTTAAACAAAAAAAAACATTTTTGAATGCTATAAAACCAAATATCAAACGCAGCAAGTTTTACGGATTTTACACAATATAGAGATACTGAATATATTAAAAAAAAGTATAATTATAAAATAGGAAAAGAAAATCGTGATGAAGAAAACACGTTTTTCATATTCACTAGTGTTTGAACGTGCCTTCACAATAAAAATTCATTTGTTTTGATAGTAGATAGACGTGTTGAAGACAAATAAAATAATATTATTATTTTCATAGACTACTATTCTATTCACGAATGTCAAATCAAATTAAGGTAATCTACATTATGCTTTTAAACACAACCTACTAAACAAAAAACTGTCACACATCCAAAAACACATACACATTACACAGTATACCTTTTTCTTCATGAGCTAGGCATTGTAGCTGCCCCTTACAACAAGTACCACAGGACCCTTTCTTAGGACCGGTCCTTAATTGAAGATCCTTCAACTAGCATTCTATGAGAACAAAACCTTGTATGTCCTTTGAAATTGCGCTTTTTACATTGTCTTTTTCTATGAAATAATGAGGACATGGAATTGAATTAATATTCATTTCCAAGATTTCCTGAAACTTACAGATGAACTTTATTGGTGAGAATGTTCTATGCTAGCTTTCCGCCCGCGGTTTCGCCCGCGAAGTTTAAGAAACCCCGCATAATTCCCGTTCCTGTCGGATTCCCGGGATAAAACATATCCTTTGTCCTTTCTTGGATGTCAAGCTATTTGTATACCAAATTTCATCTGAATCAGTTAAGTGGTTGAGGCGTGAAGAAACACAGACAGACTGACAGACGGACGAACAGACAGAGCTACTTTCGCTTTTATAATATTAGTAAGGATTTACATACTACAGCTACTTGAAGCATCTATTTTATTAAAAAAATCCATATAATTTTAAACGAACATAATAATAATATATATTACTAGCGGTCCGCCCCGGCTTCGCCCGTGGTACATATATGAAAAATAGATGTTGGCCGATTCTCAGACTTACCCGATATGCACAGAAAATTTCATGAGAATCGGTCCACCCGTTTCGGATGAGTATGCAGACTAACATTGTGACACGAGAATTTTATATATATAAAAAGATCTTAAGAATCGCGCTACGAATATTCTCATGGAATATCGAAATAAGATCCATGATAACACCCTTGGTTGGGGTTACGTGACATTATTTACATGGTAAAATTATAGGGTGTGTGAAATAACATAGCAGTTCAAAGGAGAGGCGTTACATGCGTCTTTTCAAATTATTCGCTTATATGCTTTGTAATTTTGAAGTGTTTGAAATTGTGGTGTTTATTAAGTTATAACAAGACAGTTTGAAGTTAGAACTAGATAAATATTATTAAAGTAATTTAGAAATATCGTCGCTTACTTCAGTTTAAATATTTGTTTGAGTATGTTAGAGTCGTTATGAAATAATGTAGCTTTGTCTTGAAATCGTGTTTTCAATTTAGTTGTGGCCCATTTCATTATAATATCTGATAGAATATCTAAAATTAAATAGTTTTTACAGAACATACAAAAAAAAAAAAAACTTTTAAGTGATACCAACATTCTCTGTATAACAATAATTATTATTGTATATTCTATTTCTATACCTATATTTATAATCGTAATTACGTACAATTGGTTTTGGTCTAAAATATTTGTAAGCTCTTCGCCTCTAGGGTACGCCGTGGCCCGTGATACAACTTGAAGGTCAACTTATACTGGTATTTCATATCAAACTTGAACCGAAGCGAATATCGTATATTATTTCTAGAAAGATATTCTATATCAGTTTGTATATTATGTTACAGTCTTTGATATTGTTGCCTTTCCTAATAATCAGAGGCCGTATTTACAAGAAGAAAGGTTTTTAAGTGTATTATTTTGAATTAATATCCTAAGATTAAATAAATATTAAAGAGATAAGTACTTCTAAATTTAAAACTTATATAAAAAATGTACTAGTTCAGAGAGCGTACTACAGTATTCAGGAATATATGGACGATAAAAACCCATGGAGGTTGTCGCGTAAAAAACACAGGACAGTTCTTTGGCATATTATGATATATTATGTAGATAGATATAAGTTACATATTATGTAATATTGACATGATTTTAAAAGAGCAACTATGGAGTTTCTTGCCGATTCTTCTCCATAGATACTGCTTTCCGAATCGGTGGTAAATGTTAAAAATACTTACCTATGTAATGACGATTCGAAAGTGCTACTAAATAGTAGTCCAATTGTATAAATGAATGTTTGAGTTTGAGTTTGAGTTTGATTCGATTCGATTTCAAAAATTCTTTCACTGTTGGAGCTCTGCTTTACACCGTTAGAGTTCTGCTAGCCTATATATGTATCTACTACGGGAAAAGCCGGGGCTGACTATTAGTTTTCATGCGTAGCACATTTCATACTGCCATTTTTAGCTCTGGCAAAATGTCCTGCAAGTGTTATATATATTCAAAGAGTATCCAGTCGTAATGTCATAACAATACAATAAAGATAGACACAAAGATAATATATAAAACTCGTAATACTCTAAAAACCATTAAAATTGAACCATAATGTCATAAAATTAAGGTGTAAAATAAATCAAACATTTTCCACGTAACTAAACTTAAAGCGATAGGAAGCATTCTCAGGGGAATATTAATACTGGTTTTAAAATTCCTTTAAAGGCGTTGTGTTGTATAAACGTAGAATTTTGTGAAGAATTCCTAGATATTTAATACATTTTGTTCAATATTAATCTGTACTAATATTATAAAGAGGAAAAGTTTGTATGTATGTATGTATGGTTTTCACGCATAAACTACTGGACCGATTTTGACGAAATTTGGCACAGATAATCTTTAGACCCTGAGAAAGAACATAGGCCACCTTTTATTGCGAAATATGTACCACGGGCGAAGCCGGGGCGGACCGCTAGTAAAAATATATAGAGATAAAGCGCCATAAATAAGAAGTTGCTTTACATAACTTATTAATATTATGTATTTTTGTTTGATGGTCCATTTAAATTTTAAATAAAAGATAATTCATTAAACCTATCATAATACAATTTTGGATTCATAAGAAATTAAAAGTTATTAAATATAAAAAAAAAATAAGACCTAACGACAAATCGTTACACAAAACAGTACAATTAAAAACGCGTTATAAATCAGTCACTTCAAAAAGAATTGTAGAACGCTTTGTCAAAATATCTCCTAAGCGAATTCTTCAAAATAAAAGTACCAACAACTTTCAACCAATGAGCGACAACCCTCACATTTCCGTAATCAATCATCTTCACAATAGAAACAAAGAAATCCACGAAAACTTCCCTCTCAAATTACGAGATAAAAGTAATTCTTTTAAAACCTCTGCTAACGATATAACTGAACATTCAAAACACTATTGTTGGAAAAAAACTTTTTCAATAAATAAAAAATTGCTAAGATTGTAGACAGATTGTTGAGAACAAAATTTTTATTTGACAAATAGGATTAACTTTATTTTTTCTCATTGTCATCAACATTTTATATATTATTTCACCTCATCACCCCGTACTTTAAATCTTGTCTTTTCTAAGAAGGTTTCATCAAAATCCTTCTATTGCTTTTATATGATTGAAAAAATACTTGGAAAATAGACACGTAATTTATTTCTTTGCTAATATAAAATTTCCAAAAGATTTTAAATTCATACGAAAGAAATATTAAAAAGAAGTTTCTATAGAATATTATAAGAATAATCTTTGATATAAGTACTATCCCAAAAACTTATCGCATCTGCGTAAATAATCTTTGCCAGTTTCAAAGTAATACAGGGTTGGATTTCTTCTTTGATTATGGGTATTTATTTACTCTATAATTATAACAGTATTTATACTGTTATCTGATCTAACGTAATACGATATTGTAGTCTTTTCAAAAGACATTATCTTGTTATGAAAATTGATGTCTATATGAGAATAAACGACTTTATTATTGAACTAGCTGTGCCCTGCGCTTTTACCCGCATTGCTCCGCCCCGATGTTGCTGTTGGTCTCATTATAATATAGCCTTTTTCGATAAATGGGCTAACATCGAAAGATTTTTTCAAATAGGACCACTAGCTCCTGATATTAGCGCGTTCAAACAAACAAACTTTTCAGCTTTATAATATGTATTAGTATAGATATTAGTGTAGTATTAACAACAAGGCGAATAACCCCCTCCTTTTTTTTAAGTCGGTTAATAATCGCATACAAAATATTAAAAACTCTATACTGTAGGTTATTGTTTAAACATGTCGATTTACAAAATATTGCATTATGATTTATGAGATTGCTTTGAATTTAAATTTAAATGTGAAATATCTACATTTAGATGGCTTTTACATGATCCCTCTGACAATGTTATTATTTTGAATAGCATTGATGTTTATTTATTGCTACATTTCAGTTTTATAAAATTTTAATCGTTCAACTAAATTATATATATGTATTTACTTAGGTATGTTTTTAATCGTTCTATTAAATGGTATTTAGGTATTTTAAAATAATAATGCTTTTTAGGATTACAGAACGTTGTATTAATTATTCGTTAATTTTATACAAAAAATTGTTTATCTTATCCTACTAATATTATAATCCTATCCTACTTAATATTATAAATGCGAAAGTTTGTGAGGATGTGTGTGTGTTTGTTACTCCTTCACGCAAATATTACTGAACAGATTGCAATGAAATTTAGCACACATATAGAGGGTAACTTGGATTAACACATAGGATAGGTTTTATCCCGGAAATCCCACGGGAACGGGAACTATGCGAGTTTTTCTTTGAAAACGCGGGTGAAGCCGCGGGCGGAAATCTAGTATATTATAATTTTAATTAAACTAGCTACCTATATTCTGCAAAAATGTTTTGTTATTAGACTACAGTTCCATGTTGAAAAAATTATGGGTCATTTGAACCACCAGGTGACCTATCCAGAACGATATAAGAGCATAAAATAATAAGATTCAGCCGTCACTTGTAAGCTGTCCACCTGAGTGCAGATGACAACTTGAAAGTACAGGTAGAGATTTTTTCCCCTTGTCTCCATAATTTTTGTACGGCGTTGCGGAATGTCACCTGGGGCCTTAGACAAAGTAACAATTAAAAAACGATAACGAAGTTAGAAAAGGAAAAATGTATGGGATTGACATTAGATAGACCACGTGATCTAACGCGGCGTATGTCAATCCCATACATTTTTGCCTTTTCTAACTTCGTTATCGTTTTTAGGGTTCCGTAGCCAAAATGGCAAAAACGGTGCTCATTGCCTGGTTTGAATTTGAATTTCAATATTATACGAGCTATATCCACGGCTTCGCCCGCTTTGTCATAAAATTGAAAATTTATATACTGAAAACTTTCTCTATTCCTTGTTACTCTATAATATGTTAATAAGTCCGTTTTTAAACAGATAGATGAAGTAGTTTTGAACCAGTTTAAAGATCTTAGCATACATCGAGACAGATAGAGGAAGACTTATGCTTGATCAGTTGATCTAGTAATAAATATATTTTTTACTTCGCTTAATAACCTTTCATTCACAATACAACGGACATACCGACACCCAATATGAATAACATTGTAACTCAATGTGTCATAGTTTTCAGCACAGCCATTTTAATATTTTTTTGAAGTTTATTATTTATTTGCATTATAGTTAGTCTACATTACATTAACACTAATATCAGTAAAGCTGTTGTTATTTAAGTATTTAATGGCAGCTCTAAACGTCCGTGTTAACGAGCGCTAGGCAAAGATTTGTGCTCACTATATTTAGTAAGTGCTTTATGAATCCGTATTGTAAAATCAGTGACTAATACATGTGTGTAAATCATTTGTTTAGCATAAATCCTGTTACCTTCTTAAAGTAAATGGATTATGGTTCCTTAAATAAAAATATATATTATATTGGTTTATATCGGTATTTACAAAAGGAAACAAATCGGTTATAACAAAATAAATGAATGAATGTATGAATGCAATATGGAGCTAATGTATTTCTTCTGTGGATCCTTAAACGTTTTAACCGAGTATTATAATTTTGTCGAAAGAAAGCTCTCATTTTCATATTAAAAGATAATCTATTCTAAAATGAAAGATGCTACTGCAATTTCATTTTGTCTATAACTAACGAACTATTTACTTAAAGATATCAAAATGATAAATAAATAAGGAACGAAACCTGTTTTAAATTATTGTTGAGTAAAATACTCATTGGAACTATACACATATTGTAGCCACACATTCATATTAAATTACTAGATTTCCGCCCGCGGCTTCGCCCGCGTTTTCAAAGGAAAACCCGCATAGTTCCCGTTCCCGTGGGATTTCCGGGATAAAACCTATCCTATGTGTTAATCCAAGTTACCCTCTATATGTGTGCTAAATTTCATTGTATTCGGTTCAGTAGTTTTTACGTGAAAGAGTAACAAACATCCATACATCCATACATCCATACATCCATACATCCTTACAAACTTTCGCCTTTATAATAGTATTAAGATTTTAACCCTACCGTTTATATACATCCTTAATAATCTACCTCTAAAAATAAACAACCTTATATACAAACTAGGGATTCCTTACCATATAATTACCTACTAACACAAACATTTTCTTTCAGTGTTCAAGTCACAGACATCGCTATCAACTGATTCGGGACTTTGCACTGAACGGGGCTTACGGAGAACCCACATAGAATTGATCAAGCCTCCTGGGAAGCGAATCGGTCTTAAGCTGGCAGGTATGTTGTAATTACTAAACAATTTTGGATTAAATGTATGTGTAATAAGTGTATGGGAAACCAATTTCCGCTTTTGTATAGATATGTATAGATTTAAGTTATAATGAGTCAATGTTTCTGGTTTGAATTAAACGGTAAAAGCATAGCATTTTATAAACGTTGATAAAATAATATCATTCTTTACTTAATTACAGATGTATATTGAATATTATTCATTATAGTCCGTTTTCTTATGGGCATGCTTGTATGGAAAGGTATACATTTTTGAGTAAAGCAATGCCATTTGGTACGAATGTTGTACTCGTCCACCTAAGCCCAAATCGCCTGGTAGCCAGTGTCTACTCCCCGGCAGAAGGGAGGGAGGGGGGGTTATAGAACAGAGCGCCCGGCGCTCGGAAAAAAAATTCTGGCGGATTCATTTGGCCCTTTGAGTCGAGTTTGGTGTCGTTATCAGGTAACTAGATGATGCCCGATTCATTCCCCATACCAGTTTTTTAGGGTTCCGTAGCAAAATATGTCACAATCTTTAAAATAATAAACTTTTGGCAGTGGCAAAATCCAAACAAACCAGTATATTTTTATATTTTTGTATGAAATTTGGTTTATAAAAAAATACTGTCTGAAAGGCCATTTCATGCAGATTATAAAAACATTAACATGTAACATATATCTTACCATTTTCAATGTGATATAAATTATAGAAAGTACAGGAACGTTCGTCAGCGCAGCGTAGGGGACGGCTAATAGACCCGAAAAATAAGCAATAACATAAAACAAAAACCAGTCAAGTGCGAGTCTGACTCGCCCATCGAGTGTTTCGTACTTATTTGTCCTATACCATGTTATCTTGTCTGGTACGACCTGGTTAACTGATACACACACACTTTCGTCTTTATAATATTAGTGTGATTTTTAATCATCTTTAAATTATAAACGAAGTCAGGTAACATTGTTGAAAATAGAGATATATAATAATAGAACGCTTTTGTATTAATATAATGACAACCACCTCCATAATAACATATTTCGGTACATTTGAGCTGGCGTATAAAACACTTCAATCTGGAATTGCAAGATTTCACGCACCGACATCTTATCAATTCAAAGCTTCTCTTTTCTTTGTATTTCAGATGGGCAAGGAACATTTTGATTTTTTTAGGTCCCTAAATATATACAGCCTGTAAAACTGCCCTTAAGGTGTGTTGTTTAAGGGCAGGTTCTGTGGGAGGCAAAATTTTGATTTGCCTGTCCGTTTTTGTTAAAAATTTGTTTGCGACCCTCATTTCCTGTCACAGCGGGGTACAATGTAAAAAACAAACATGTACTTATAATAATTATAAAAAAAAAATATAAGTTCTGGATAAGAGTATCCTTAAAATATCGTGACCGTCCTTACCTATCATGCATTGTAATCACAAACTTTTCAATTTCACTGTCTGCATATTTGCCACTGTAAAGTGCTTCAAATCCTCGTATGACATTCGGATATGCCTTCTATACCTTAAATGCAGGTGTACCTATAGTTCTTTTAGACCTTCTAGCTTTGGAACACACGATATAGTAGTAGTAGCCAAAATAATGTTAAGAACAGTCGACAGATATGGCTAGTACAGAATATCATGTATTCCAAGGTAGAAGGTCTAAAAGAACTATAGGTACACCTGCATATGCCTTCCATACCTCAAGGTATGGAAGGCATATCCGAATGTCACACGAGGATTTGAAGCACTGTACAGTGGCAAATATGCAGACAGTGAAATTGAAAAGTTTGTGATTACAATGCATGATAGGTAAGGACGGTCACGATATTTTAAGGATACTCTTATCCAGAACTTATATTTTTTTTATAATTATTATAAGTACATGTTTGTTTTTTACATTGTACCCCGCTGTGACAGGAAATGAGGGTCGCAAACAAATTTTTAACAAAAACGGACAGGCAAATCGAAAATTTGACTCCCATAGAAGCTGCCCTTAAACAACACACCTTAAGGGCAGTTTTACAGGCTGTGTATATTTAGGGACCTAAAATAATCAAAATGTTCCTTGCCCATCTGAAATACAAAGAAAAGAGAAGCTTTGAATTGATAAGATGTCGGTGCGTGAAATCTTGCAATTCCAGATTGAAGTGTTTTATACGCCAGCTCAAATGTACCGAAATATGTAATTATGGAGGTGGTTGTCATTATTATTAATACAAAAGCGTTCTATTATTATATATCTCTATTTTTAACAATGTTACCTGACTTCGTTTATAATTTAAAGATGATTAAAAATCACACTAATATTATAAAGACGAAAGTGTGTGTGTATCAGTTAACCAGGTCCTACCAGACAAGATAACATGGTATAGGACAAATAAGTACGAAACACTCGATGGGCGAGTCAGACTCGCACTTGACTGGTTTTTGTTTTATGTTATTGCTTATTTTTCGGGTCTATTAGCCGTCCCCTACGCTGCGCTGACGAACGTTCCTGTACTTTCTATAATTTATTTCACATTGAAAATGGTAAGATATATGTTACATGTTAATGTTTTTATAATCTGCATGAAATGGCCTTTCAGACAGTATTTTTTTATTAACCAAATTTCATACAAAAATATAAAAATATACTGGTTTGTTTGGATTTTGCCACTGCCAAAAGTTTATTATTTTAAAGATTGTGACATATTTTGCTACGGAACCCTAAAAAACTGGTATGGGGAATGAATCGGGCATCATCTAGTTACCTGATAACGACACCAAACTCGACTCAAAGGGCCAAATGAATCCGCCAGAATTTTTTTTCCGAGCGCCGGGCGCTCTGTTCTATAACCCCCCCTCCCTCCCTTCTGCCGGGGAGTAGACACTGGCTACCAGGCGATTTGGGCTTAGGTGGACGAGTACAACATTCGTACCAAATGGCATTGCTTTACTCAAAAATGTATACCTTTTCCCATAAGAAAACGGACTATTATACATGGTACTTCATAATATATGGACTTCGCAGGAAGTGAGATGAGATTTCTTAAATACGATTTAATAATATTAATAACCCCGAATAGTAGTGGACTATATTATGTAAAAGACTCTATGTAAAACATTCAATTGACATAGATTCCTATTACCTATTTAATCCGATACCTAACATTTTATCAATAGGTAAGTATGACATGATTTTTCCCTACTTACCAGCTGTATTCTGAACATTAAACCCCTACATTAATATTTCTCTAGAACCGTGTACTATATAACGTACACGAGGCCCATATATTAACAATAGCATGTGCACAAAGATGGTACGGATACAAACCGATGTTGGTCGTGTCCTATTTTTCTACCTATTTGTTTTATAGGTAAACAGGCAAATGTGCTCAGTTAAAATGAGTTTTTTTTTCAAGGACTTTGACGTAAAATATAGGTTTTATAGGCATGAGATTATTTAACAACACGATGGGGATTAATAATAATACGTTTTGGTTAAGCGTATAATTTAAGTACCTGTCAATTTTCTTGTATCTCCTAAAACAAACTAGGCATAAGACCAAGTTTCACGCTCACCATTTGGATCTCTGGCGTTCTAGTACGGTGCGATTTACCACTTCATTCCGCTAAATTACCAAATTGTGGAACAGCCTTCGGCGATATTCCCGAACGCCTATGACATCGACGCATTTAAAAAGAGAATCTACCTCCTTAAAAAGTCGGCAACACATCTTCGGACACGTCTATGGGCTGTGGAATTACTTACCATCAGGCGATCCACATACTCGTTTGCCTTCTTTCATATAAAAAAAAAGAATTCGTATGCATTTTGTTACAGAGATAAATTATTGATGGATTTAGATTGCTCTATATTTTAAGTACATAAAATAAGTGATGAAAAGTTGTCCATCAATCAAACAATAATAGTAATCACGCCAAAACGAATCTTAATACCTTCCATAAAGATATAAAATTGCAAAAACCCATTTTACACAAACCTCAAATTCCTTCCCGGTTTAATCCGGGCCACATTTACATATTTATTGGGTGACGACTACAGACGATGTCTAATCGATAACTTTACACGGGATTAGTCGAATCGACAAGTGAATAGTCGAATTTGTAATGACTACCGTAATTGACTTGTAAAGTTGTAAAACATTAGGACTGTTTTCAATCCGTGGCTTAAACTTATCCTTACATTATTATCACATACATTTTGAAAGATTCAAAGATGAACTCTTAGTTCTTAATAACAAAAAATATTTTATGTTAGAGACTAAACTAATTGTTCTTATAAATTAAAATAAAAATACAAGTCTATTTTATGCTACTATGTAACGAAAATATAATTAAGTCATTAGTCGACGCCTCGACGAGACGGTCATGGCAACGCAGTACAAACTTGTCCTTTTCCTGAAAAAAAAAGTGCAATGGTAAATTTTTATAAATTTTTAAAACAAGAATGTAAAAAAACGATTATCACGTGTCCTGTTAGCATAACAAAACCTGTGTAATTTAATTTCATTGTGCGTACATTTATTTAGGAAAGTAAACAAATCTAATCGACGGTAAAGCAATACAAATACCGCGCCACAGGAAAAACGAAAGTACAATCGCGCGCATAACTCATAACGTTGAAATAAAATGATAAACTCAGAAGGCGAGGATGGATTTAAAGCGTCAATTAGCCCGACGTCGAGGGAGACTAAATTTGTACACCGGAGGTAATAAAAATAGTTGCGTGCGGTTTACGTGGCTGCGTGTGCGATGGATGCGACAGAGTGCTTTTAAAAATTAATATATGTGATTTATAAGAATCTGTTTTTATATGATTTAATGAATCAGGTGTTTCGGGTAAGAGCATCTAAATTTTACAAGCTAAAATAGAAAGCAAATTGGTAAGCTGTTTTTAAGTTTGTCTGTCTGTTGCGGCTAATTTTTGAAAGAGTTTGCTCTTTTTGCATGAGAATTTTAGTGGTGAGTCGGGTATATTATAGGCAGTTTTTAACTTTATTAATTTGGGCAGCCATTAACTTCTAAATGATCTCCTTTTTTTAGAACTTTATCAGTATCTTCAGTAATTAGAAGAAGTCTAATTTCTAACAAGCTATCTCTGTAAGTGTTGAAAATTTTATGTTTTGGTACATTACGATGGTTTACTGATTTAAAACAACAATCTTATAAATATGATTTTATATTCATGTTCTTTCACTACATAGTCTTAAAAGTAATAGTCTTAACACTACACAGTGTTCAAGTAATTTATAATAACATAGCATGAGCATGAAATTTCTACACCAAAAGCGCCGTGATACATTAGAAATGTAGGTGCTAAAACAAACAGAATAAGCCTGCGCCAGTTTAAAATGTATTTCCTCTACTATCACAGTAAATGAACGTCACATCTAGAAACACTTATTCCAGACAGCGAACACGACGCAGCTGTCGAGATACGCTCCTAGTTGGACTTTTAAACTGAGAGAAAAATACACTGTGTTCGTAAAACGACGGTTTATGAACATTTAAAACAACAGTTTTCTGCATGACTGTACTTTGGATTATACTGTGGTTATGCACCGTTTTAGGTGATTGTTTTTAAACTGTGTATGATAATTGCTTGGTTTTTATGTTTGTTGTATACTTTATTTGAAAATAAGTTTTATTTTTATTCGTCGCAGACGAGGTACTGAATGCACCATGCGTGTGCTAGCTTGACCAAAACAGTCTTTATTTAGGTATTTGTTTATTTATTCTTCATTGCTCATAGAATTTAACAATAAAAATTAACCTGAGAATACATTGAAACAATTGTTGCTCTTATCGCCATGTAGAGATTTTTTCCAGACAACCAGACGTACCTACGGAGATAATTTTTTTTTTTTAATCGATATAGTAGAGGTAATTTTGAAGACATAATATTATGATAACAATTATCTTTCAACTAACGCATTAAAAATAACAAGAGCAATATTATTTTTTTATAAAGTTAAACGTCTTTATTATTAAAGTTTTTCAACTCTATTTAAATAATATTAGCATCAACTACCAACACATAATATAACACAGAAATGTCCAACTAAACTGGAATACCAAAGCATGTTACTATGGAGGCGTTTATTGTCACTATGTTCTATTAGTATGCTGTGAAGAAACTGGTCTGGAATTTGAAAAAAATGGAGGGAAATGTTTTTAAGAGAAAGAAAATGTAACCAGAAATTCCGTAACGAAAAAACCTCACGCTACCCACTCCGACGGGCGCGGAGGTGTGGCTTGAAGGCACGCTATGCAATAGCTTTACCGCGGCAGTCCCCGAGTGCCACACGTATTTTTATTTTGTCATATCACACTCATGTGCATATATCTATAGGTATCTACTATTTCATGAAACCAGTAGTAAATGTTTCGATTTTGAGAATTCTTATTTTAAGAATTAAGAATTACAAGCAATAATAACTTGGAAAATGTAACTGCAAATTTGTTTGATTTTTTCTATTTATTACATCATCTCAAACTTTTTGGTCTGTGTAGCGCATGTCGCGTGTATCGCGGCTGCCGAGTAGGTATACCTACCGTCACGCGACATGCGCTACACAAAGCAGTGTTCGGAACCGTTCGAACAGTTTCACTTTTACCGTGGTTTCATAAAACCACACAACATTTTTTTTTATTATTATTTATTATACATATATATAATCTATAATATAAAAATGAATCGCAAAATGTGTTGGTAAGCGCATAACTCGAGAACGGCTGAACCGATTTCGATAATTCTTTTTTTTTATTCTTTTTATTATATTCCTTGAAGTACGAGGATGGTTCTTATGTAGAGAAAACGTAAATATGTACCACGGGCGAAGCCGGGGCGGACCGCTAGTACTTAATAATATTTATATTCATATACATAAGTGGAAATCAAATCCTCATTCTAATATAATACTGAGCATTTAATGATACTAGATTTTTCGAAGAAAGACAATACTAATTTATTCATTTCTCAATTATTTAAGACTAACATTTAATTAAGTTTCTTAATACAAAGCGGTCCTTTGTCCTATTCTATTACAGAAACAATTACATTGTTCGATTAATATAAGAATGAATAAGTGGTTTAGGTATCTATAATGACATTTAAATATCTTTGTATTAATTGTACTTTCCGCCTTATAATCCACGGGTTTGCTATTATTTTCGTTACTTAAGGTCTTATCTATTTATTAAAATTAATCAAAATCAGTTCACGTGTTTCAGCTTAAAAATACACCCTTCAATGTAATAATATAATAACTCTTGTAATCAAAACAGTAAAATAAAATATGTCCTATATATATTAAAATATTATCCATCTTCTCTTCTTAAATATAAAAATGAATCGCAAAATGTGTTGGTAAGCGCATAACTCGAGAACGGCTGAACCGATTTCGATAATTCTTTTTTTATTATATTCCTTGAAGTACGAGGATGGTTCTTACTTCTTATGTAGAGAAAACGTAAACATGTACCACGGGCGAAGCCGGGGCGGACCGCTAGTTAAAACATAAAATAAAATGACAAAAAACTCTATCGTATTAAATTTCAGTATTTCGCACAATTTCAGTCAAAGAACCTGAAAACGTAAAGACCGAAAATATGGAACTTCCCAAACTAGTTACTAGTTACATCGCCTGTTTTTACTTGAAAATAATACCACAAAAAACATTAAAACATTCCAACCCACCCTCATTAACGAACGTATTTAGAATTAAAGAAATTACCCAAAAGTAGCAAAACTAAAAATAAAATCTAAAATACAATTTAAAGAAGAAAAGCTTAAGAAACACTTTCTAGCATTACTTTAGCGTAATTGTGTTCCTGCTATCGTAAAAAGAATCTAAGCTGAAATAATGCAGTGAAAACATAATTACTACTGAACCTCTTAGTGAGGTAGTTTTTCTGATACTTAGAGCGTTTATTTCTGCTCGTACTGTATCATAAAATAAGAAGCATTTGAGGAAATTTGTTCGCAATATTCATATAGTACTAGCAGTCCGCCCCGGCTTCGCCCGTGGTACACGTTTTCTCTCTCTACGTAAGAACCATCCTCGTACTTCAAGGAATATAATAAAAAAAGAATTAACGAAATCGGTTCAGCCGTTCTCAAGTTATGCGCTTACTAACACATTTTGGGATTCATTTTTAATATTATAGATTTTCACATTACTAGCGGATAGAATATGGTGAAAATAGAGTTATTGAAGATACTTAAATAAATGGTATTTAACTTTAATTAGTGTAAAAATATTGTATTCCATTGTTGATTATAATCTTATTTGTAGATTTTGCACTCTAGTAACTATTGAATTAACTATTGAATGAACTATTACACGTTATGATGACGAACTTTCAAAATGGATACAGAGGCTTCTATGTAAAGCTTTTATTTATTTGTACTAGCAGTCCGCCCCGGCTTCGCCCGTGGTACATATTTACGTTTTCTCTACGTAATAACCATCCTCGTACTTCAAGGAATATAATAAAAAAAAAATTAACGAAATCGGTTCAGCCGTTCTCAAGTTATGCGCTTACCAACACATTTTGGGATTCATTTTTATATTATAGAAGATTACAATACATTAACCAGTTTCCTGACTTTGCCCCGAGCGACCAGATGCAAAATGTAGAGAGTTTTATAATCGAGCAGAGCGATATCATAATATAATCAAATTAAAAATTATTTTTTCCTCTTTATGAACGAACTAGCGGTCCGCCCCAGCTTCGCCCGTGGTACATATTTCGCAATAAAAGGTAGCCTATGTTCTTTCTCAGGGTCTAAAGATTATCTGTGCCAAATTTCATCAAAATCGGTCCAGTAGTTTATGCGTGAAAACCATACATACATACAAACCGTTCCTCTTTATAATATTAGTATAGATTTGAGAAGTATATTTACCATTTTATAACAATATAAGTCATAAATAAAGACATTTCACACATGGACCAGCTAAGCCACTTATGACCTAGACAGATCTACATAATCGTAACCCTCAATCTTAATTCCGACCCAAAACGGGTCAGCATATCATTGCTGCTATAATAATAATTTCCGCTACCCTATTATACCGCAAAATATAATATACTCATGTACTCCCAAAGGTCTCTTAACCCGAACTAATTTCGCATTCGACGGTATTAACATAGTATAAAGAGAAGAAGTAAGTTATTTTCGAACAAAGGTACATGCCCGCCCCGTTCATGTACGTACGCAAGCTTGACGCACGCACACAACGCCACTCGGTTCCTTCTCATGGACCGTTCTCGTGAGGGTCTTGTCATAGCTGTGAACGGTCGGTGTTTGTTTATACAATTTTTCAAAATGTCAACGTGACAACCCTGCGCCTCGCGAGTAGATACCTAGCGCTTCTAAACGCCGGGACTTGGCCTACTTGTCTCTTTATACTATGGTATTAATCTGATCGGATGTACCGCCATTTAAACAGAATGTGATTAACCGCCATCTTGATTTATGAATATTAATATTTAGACGTTTGAGCGACGTCTTGTGTCCCAAGGTGCTTCGAGTCGCGGTATGGTGTGTAGCTTATTGAAATATAATTGCGTTTATGCATAGATAATTTGATGACAGAATTCCACGGTTTAGGGTTGGATTACAATATTAATTAATTTTAGAAGCGGAATATAGTACAATGAAAATCATGTCATCACTATTTACATATGAATCACATCATGAAAGTTATGAACATAAAGGCCCTAAAGTATCATTTCATTATAATATGTAGTTTAATTATTTCTATCGATGAGACATTCGGTTTGCTCATACTTTTTATGAAAGTGAATCAAAAAGTGTAAAAGCATTCATTTTTTTTTCTCAAAATTTGAAAAAGTACAATCTATACACAATACCATGTATTGTGGAATAAAAGTTTAAATTAACATTGTTTTTTTTTTAACTTGGACGCATCGAAACAACGGACGAAAAATTGTTTAGTTTTAAATCAGATCTTATTACCTTTTTGTATGTAGCCTAGCTCTATATCCCACTATACGCTATAAGTTTTAAAACAATAGGATTAGAATAGATATTCGTACAAAAAACACGTGAAAAAAATACGTGTGGCACTTGAGGACTGCCGCGGTAAAGCTATTGCATAGCATCGCATCGCTGTGCCGGTTGGAGTGGGGGGTGTCAGGTTTTTTCGTTACGGAATTTTTACATTCGGTCGCCGCGCTCAAAGTCTGA
Source organism: Colias philodice (assembly GCF_061535455.1). NCBI lineage: Eukaryota > Metazoa > Arthropoda > Insecta > Lepidoptera > Pieridae > Colias > Colias philodice. The sequence continues at coordinate 11,772,947 of NC_143096.1, forward strand.
GATAAAAGCTATGCAATAGCTTAATAAACTAAGCAATACATTTCAGGGTTCAGTACATGTTATATTTATTACTAACAGAGATCGTAAATAATTTTTATTGCACGCATTACATTTTAGTGTCGTTTGTATACGCCAACTTTATCCGTTTTTCTTATGATATGAAATATGGTAAAGTTTTAGTTTTACTAAAATGATTGCCATGTTACATTGGTAAACAACATTAAGACGACGATACGCACACATGACGATACGTTTTAACTAATAAATCCACTAATAAATGAAATCCTGCTTTATATTTTGTACATATCTGTTCGTTTGTACAGACATTTCTATCCATTACATGCATCCAACTATGTATTATTGATAATACTACGTGTGGAACACATAAATACGAATGTGCTGACTATTTTAAATTATTTTATTATTTACTAGCTTACCGCCCGCGGCTTCGCCCGCTTTGTCTAAAGCTTAATAAATTATATACTAAAACCTTCCTCGTGAATCACTCTATCTATTAAAAAAACCGCATCAAAATCCGTTGCGTAGTTTTAAAGATTTAAGCATACAAAGGGACATAGGGACATAGGGACAGAGAAAGCGACTTTGTTTTATACTTAATACTATGTAGTGATGATGTTTATTCATCAAGGGACACATCCATTCTACATTCTACAACCCGTTAATTGCCTCACTTAACTCCTCAGCTAATGAACAGTTTGTCTTGCATTTTGTTTTGTTTATAGCGACAATTAAAGTCCCAAATTCGGTAGCATATGTCAATGAAAATTACTGCTAGCGTTTATTTAATTAGTTGATTGCGTCTAGTTAACCGGCTGTTTTCAAATGCGGTGTTTTTGAACGCTTGCACGTACTTGAAACCGCACTTTTTAATTAAACGCCGTTGTATTTAGTTCACGTTAATGAATGACATGAATATCGGACACGTTTTATCAAACTTGTGGTTATGTTAACCATTGATTTTGTACCAAATACATAGATGATAAAATTGTTAGAATCGCAATTGCGATAATCCCACTACGAGTAATATTATAAATGCGAAAGTTTGTGAGGATGGATGGATGGATGTTTGTTATTCTTTCATGCAAATACTACTTAACACATTACATGAAATTTGGTATATAGGTAGCTAAAGACCCAAAATAACACTTTTATTCAGGAGCGCCAAAGCGGGCGGAAATGTACTAATTTATATGTGTTGTTAATTAATAGTTTACCTTTCATCATTGACGGAATAAAATATGATGATAGATAATTTAATTAAAATACCCTATTTCAAAGTAGATTCTTTCTTAATAAGTGCATCATTTACCATCTATGTTCACATAACAAAATCACACCTACTTACAAAACAAACAATGCTCAACCAAGTCGAAACTAGAATGTAATACCCAGTAAATACTTCTCAAACTTTTGAACCGAGTTTGAACACTTAATTAACACATTTCAGGGCACAGCTAAGAAAGGCCGTACACGGGCGGTTCGAGAAGTTAACGGATGAGCGACGTACACGGAATGCTCGAGCGGTCGGTCGTTGACTGCTCGAGCTGTCGCTACAAACCGCGCAGTGGACGTCAGCAGTCCGTGTACGGCAGTGAATGAATGTCCATAGTTCACCGCGCGGTCGCGCCTTCAAGCCGTCCGCGTCGGTCTCAACTGCTTGAAGCGGTCCGTGTACGGCCGCCCTTAATGAACTCGTATGTTGAAACAAATACGAGTAAACCCAGTTACAAAGTTTGACGTGACGAATTCAGATATCGTCAAAGGATTGTTCTCAAGAAACCTTTAGTTCTGTTTGTGAGGTTTCTCGCCCTTCGAATTTAATTGAATCCGACCTATTTTGGGCTTAAACTTTCTTTCGCAAGTTCGTGGGATGACATTAATGGAACGGTATTTTAATAATCTATTACTTATCGTCTTTTAAGTCTATTTTTAAACTTTTTTAAGATTTACATTGAATATGCTTTATTTAAAACTACCTAAATTATAATTTGGGTGGTATAAAATCAGTACGTAGTATCAAACAAGGTCGCTCTCTATTTCAAATGTTATGCATATTTCGATCTTCCCAATCTTCAGAAGTAATTGAAACCAGGGAACGTTTTTGGTTCATTTCAAAATTAAATTTCCACAACTTATTGATACTTTTTGGAGGTTTAGCAAGAATTTTGTTTTAGAAAATTTCCTAAGTTTAGTTTCCTATTTCATTTAAGCATACTGACGTCGTTTAATATTTGAGAATTCACTATTTCCTCAATAGGATAGTAAATAAAGTTATTATTTATTTTTAATCAAAATTTAAATTATTTACAAATTACAATTATGTGGGGTCTCTACAGAGCGAGCAGCTCTCTCCGCCTACGGCTGCGTTTCCACCAGAGATTTGCGAGGATGCATAAAGGAATAAATAGTTTAGGTGCTAACAAACACATCCTCGCACATCTCTAGTGGAAAAGCACCCTTATGCCAAAACATTAAACGTCTTCCACACTTATCACTCGAATTCACGTACGTAATACATGAGGCACCATCCAACATTTACCCATAAATAATGTAATTCCAACGACGAAGGATATATCAATAAATACAAATGCTTACAAATACCACGGCCTAAGATTAATCGTGTGCTAGAAAAATGAAAGAGGCGAGGCACCTTCGCGCGTGTCGTCATTTATTTTGTGGCTCCATTATCATCGGAGTTCCACTGTTAGAAAGGTCGGTGAATACGTTTATAAATTACGCGTAATATGTCGTTTTTTGTGGAGATAATTCACTTTTTACTAGTCGTTTTAGTATAATATAGCCTAGAGGGCTATTACTTTTATACAATACTAGCGGCCCGCCCCGGCTTCGCCCGTGGTACATTATACACATGAAAAATAGATGTTGGCCGTTTCTCAGACTTACCCGATATGCACAGAAAATTTCATGAGAATCGGTCCAGCCGTTTCGGAGGAGTATGGCAACGAAAACTGTGACACGAGAATTTTATATATTAGACTAGCTGTGCCCCGCGGTTTTACCCGCATTGCTCCGCTCCTGTTGGTCTTAGCGTGATGATATTATATAGACTATAACCTTCCTCGATAAATGGGATATCTAACACGGAAATAATTTTTCAAATCGGAATCCAGTAATTACTGAGATTAGCGCGTTCAAACAAACAAACTCTTCAGCTTTATAATATTAGTATTTGTTTATTTATTTAGTATAGATTATTTCTATACTAATATTAACTTCTGAAAAATCCTTACACATAGGAAAATAGGACTCTTAATATGTATTCGACGATTAACATTTTATTTTTTATCGCTTAATAATATTAGAAAAACTATAAACAAAAGCTTACTAACCTTTAGTTCTGTGTGTCCGTCCTTTATGTATATTCCTTTTAGCCGAAACACAGACTAATTCAAAATTTCGATTCTTCAGGAAAATTTCCTTTTAGCAGATGAATTTATTATCCACGTCAGTTTTTGGGGGATTAAGTTGTAATATAGGAGTTGTTTTTTCTTTAAAGCAAAATGATGAAACTATGAATTATCCCTTTTTAATTAAAACAAAGTGCGAATAAATAAAGCGCTGCTTAACATCAACATATTTGTGTTGTTCGTGGGGTGTCTCTTATACACATAAAACCGGAAGAGTGGAAGACATTTGATTGCTTAGGCGGGCAATAAAATCAATATCTCGGGTGGTGACACCGATATAATTATATCTAACCTCCCCTTGGTCTAGTACTGCAATTAATATTAGAAATGCGAAAGTTTGTGAGGATGTGTATGTGTGTGTTTGTTACTCTTTCACGCAAATACTACTGAACCGATTACAATGAAATTAAGCACACATATAGAGGGTAACTTGGATAAACACATAGGATAGGTTTTATCCCGGAAATTCCCAAAACGGAACTATGCGGGTTTTCCTTTGTAAATGCGGGCGAAGTCGCGGGTGGAAATCTAGTAATAAATAATAATCACTCTTTTTCTTCTAGCCTTATAATTATTGTCCTATTATAATGAATATTCAATATTTATTGTTTATTAATTACTTGAACAATATTATAAGCTTAAAATAGACAACAAAGAAGTGAAAGTTATACCAAATAACTCTGTTGTCTTTGAAGTTATTGAAACAATCAACTATAGACTTTTGTTATTCTTAGAACTTTATCGAAAGTAATATTACAGTATCGGATAGCAAATTTTAGTTATTTTCATTATGGTATTAAGCCATCTCTCCAGTTTTATTTCCTTACTAGCGGTCCGCCCCGGCTTCGCCCGTGGTACATATTTACGTTTTCTCTACCTAAGAACCATCCTCGTACTTCAAGAAATATAATAAAAATTGAATTATCGAAATTGGTTCAGCCATTCTCAAGTTATGCGCTTACCAACACATTTTGGGATTCATTTTTATATTATAAGATAGGTAATTATTTATTGTACAAGCTTAATCAATAATAATAATAACAAAGCTGCAGTGTTACAAAAAGGACAAAAATACCTCATCTTACTATATTTAAAGCAAGAGTATCAGGGCTAAAATTAGGTTTCAAATAAATATGAATATTAGAATCAGTTTTCAAAAGACTCTTCTATACAATAAAATCTTAGTAAGAATAAGTTTTTGCTACCGTTCTACATTTAGAAACTTTTTATATAGGTACCTACTTATACCTCACCTCACATTTTACTTTCTTCAACGAATTTTTCTCAGATAATATATTTGTTATTAATATACCACTATGTAGTCCGACTGCAAGAAAATACTTAAATCTCTAACATAGTCTATGCCAAGCTATTTATAAATTTTATAATTATATAGAGCTATGATCGATCAAATGAAAAATGTATAAACTATCTGATACATGGATATTATATACAGATGTATACAATATTATCTGATACATGGATATTATATACCTACAGATGTATATAATATCCATGTATCAGCTTTATACCATAAATCTCAAAAAATATCTATTCATTGAAATAGAAATAGAAATAGAAATAGAAAGCGTTTTATTTGCCACCATGTAACTCTTAGTAATTAATACACAAAACAGAAAAAAAAAAGATAGTAATGGAGGCAAAAAGGACTCCCCGTCAGCAAAGCAGCAACCATTACTTAAAATGTATTGCTGCACTGATTTTCAGAGGAGACCACGTGACTGTACAGATGCAATGATTCAGTATTAAATGATACATATAATTATGAAATTGTGTTTATGTAGCATAGGTAGAGAAAAAATATAATGTGCACCTTAATTTTATTTTGCGAACAGTGGGAGAGTGTTAGATATTATATAAATACACAATAAAATACCTTAAAATGATCAATGGCTCAAATATGTGGCGACGGGCCGAACTCCTATCGGTAATTGCTTCTGATGCTGGAGCAACAAAAACCTCAGACGTTTTTTAAAACATGGCACTGAAGAAAGATTTCGTAAAGGGGGAGGTAAATTATTCCAGCACTTTGAAGCAGCATAACGGAAACTACCACGAAATGACGAAGAGAAATGTTGCGATAACTTAATGCTTCCGGAATTAGCGAACCTAGTATTATAATCATTTTTGGCCCAGTCAAGTTTATCATGCAAGTACGCAGGTTTACCGTTCTTAACAACACCGAACAAAAGTACGCTAAAATGTAGTTCTCTCCTGAAAGTCATAAATAGCGAGTTGGATTTGTTAAGAAATGGAGAGATATGCGCTCTTCGAGGGATACAATAGCAAAAACGCGCACAAGCATTATGGACTCGCCTAATTACGCGTTCGGTTCTTGCCAATAATCTGATTGAGTAAATGTACATACGACAAAGAGCTTCTGTATTGTGATACATAGTTTCAAAGAAATTAAATGATAAATATTTCAATAAACTTCTTATTACCACAGAATTAATCGTTCAATCAATAATCTATACTAATATTATAAAGCTGAAGAGTTTGTTTGTTTGTTTGAACCCCCTTATCTCAGGAACTATTGGTCCAATTTGAAAAATTGTTTCGGTGTTAGATAGCCTATTTATCGAGGAAGGGTTATAGGGTTATATATCATCACGCTAAGACCAACGGGAGCGAAGCAATGCGGGTGAAACCGCGCGGCACAGCTAGTTAAATGATAAATATTATGTCAATAAACTTCCTATGACCACAGAATTCGTCATTCAATCAATTATTATTTTTTTAAGCTATTGCATAGCTTCTATCGCGGGCCTTGAGCGCGGGGACCGAATCCAGAAATTCCGTAACGAAAAAACCTCACGCTCCTCACTCCGACGGGCATGGAGGTTTGGCTTGAAGGCAAGATATGCAATAGCTTTACCGCGGCAGTCCCCGAGTGCCACACGTCTTTTTTTAAATAAATCCCTTACCTGTAACAAACTTTCAGTCATCTTTTCAACTGGTGGAAAGTCATGAAGCATATTGTGGACAAAAACGTATTCTAATTTCTAGCCTAGTAGGTACAAACCCTTTCAATAAAATATTATCACAACAAACAATATAACATCTCTCCTTCTTTCTTTCTATCTTTCTTGATGTCGCTAGAGGGCATTCATTCAAGCCTTTAGAGCGGAGGTCAGGATATAGTTCACAGGATGAAAGGTTGCGTTTTACGCTTGGTTTCACGGCTTGTGTCGTATTTAAATGAAAAAATCTGTGTTTTTACAGTTTTTATAATTTTACTTGTGATCAGTTTGTTTGTGAAATGGTTATAGAGACTGGTTTTAAGAAATAAATAAATATTAAGTTCCAAATACCTTCGGGATTGAAATAGCAAACAAAATGTATTGATACTAATGTATAAACTAAAAGGAGTAAATTCTTCTGATATTTACGATTTATCTAAAATATATGATATTGCTGTCTTTTTACTAGCATGATTTTCTTGTTATCTTATTATATAGGTACATACCATACAATTATTTATTTTCTTAAAAACTTGTACCTAGTAGTAGACAACAAAAATAAGAGTATTTTTTGTGACTCGTCAAAAAAATATAACACTGTCTTTTACCATTGAATATTCTCACAAAGAAATATGATAGCAACTAGGAAAACATCGAAAAATCCACAACATTTATGCACGAATAGTTACCAAAGAGAGGCTTTTTGGAGCTCCTCAAAGATAAACGTTCCAGTTTTTATCTTTTAGTTGAACGCAACGCAATCTGACGGAACGTGATCAATGCTATTCGAGGCAAAACCATTGGATACTCTGTTGAAGCTCTGCTTTGTGGTGAATGTTTTAGTTACTGAATAATTGTTTGGTATGTTTAAAACTATTCGTATATGAGAAGATCATGTTTTAGTGAGCAAAACGGAAAGGGGCAATTTTGGACCTACTTAAACTGATATTAATCTGTAGTTTTCAAAGGACTGCACAGATAATATCTTCTACTAAAGCGCATTCTATAATCTACATCTTCGCTTATCAGCAAGCGAGGTTGTAGTCAAGCTTCAATAATGTTCCTTAAAAAAACTGAATTCAGAGCATTTTTTCGCTCTTTTAAAGATTCTGGTTCAATTGGAGTTCATCTATCATCGCATGAAACACAGTAACAATAGCATCTATTACAAGCCTATCTTCTGTGTTGGTGTGTAACTTCCCCGTAAAACCTTTTCCCCATAAAATTCGATCACTAAAAAAGATGTGCAATCCATCCGATACTTCACAAATTAACCCAGAACATTGCTCTATTCAAATTTAAATTAACTGGAGTGGTATACAAAATAGCATCACAGGCTGTATTTTCAGCACAATGTATCGAACGCCTGTCTGTGGTCAGGCCAAGACGATTAATCTTGAAACAAAATGGCCGACGACAGTTCCCTTATGCGAAACTCCAACAATGTCTCTTGCTGTCTTTACCTTCACCCAAGTTCACCTTACAAATCGTCGAAATATTAATCTTGGTTCTCTATGAAATATTCGCAAAGGTTTTTGCTGAAAAGGGTTGACAAGTTGTCTCCGAGAATGCAGTGTCATTCTGTGTGTAATCTATCAATTTGTATCTTATCGATGTATGAAAAAGTTAAGGAAACTCGTTTGATAGATGTTTGCCCCTTTTTCTGGAGTTATCTAGCTACACTTTTATAATAGACTAGCTGTTGCCCGCAGCTTCGCCTGCGTGGAAAAGATAAATTTTCATCGTACAAACTTTCATCCCCTATTTTACCCCTTTAGTGGATGAATTTTCTAAAATCTTTTCTTAGGGGACGCCTACGTTATGACATCTACCTGCATGCCAAATTTCAGCCCGATACGTCTAGTGGTTTTGGCTGTGCGTTGATAGATCACTATATCAGTCACCTTTGAGTTTTATATAATATATAGATATAGATTTTTGTAGCAATATTGCTTTTCATCTGGTTTTTATTTTCTTTTTAATAATTGGTTTAAAACAATTAATAGTCGGTAAATACGGTTGAGTTTTAAATATCGTAATTACGTTTCGAATGTTTGTGTACCTATAGGTACATACTTATTACTTACACACAGAAAATTCAAATATAAGGCGAGATTAAAATAACAATAATTAGTAACCCAGAATTCTTCTTGAAAAATTGTTCATATAAGCTGATGATGCATAATATAAGAAACGATGACATGATAAACGATGTCTTGGAAACAAATTTATCTAAATATATCTAAAATGTGAATGAAGTGTGATAGACAAGGCAATATTCTTAAGAGCTTTAAGGTGCAAGATTAAGTATTATAAATGTTATCCACTTTATTGATTGTGTACCTTTTTTTTATAGTGGGGAAATCTTCCAAAGATACCCACGGCCCCCTGGGAAGGAGCCGTGGGTTATGTCGGATTCTTACCGACTAAAACTCCACTATTGTTTGTGTACCTACTATAAAACGAGCAAAAGTTTATAAAATAAATATAAACCATGCTTCATAATACATTAATTGCTTTAATTATTTGAAAAAGTTCTCTTTATGTTATATTAATACGAAAAAATGTAGCATTATTTTCATGGTTAAAACTAATACAGCGTTTCATTGTTAATATACCTACCTACCTACCTACCTACCTAATCACTACATAGTATAAAACAAAGTCGCTTTCTCTGTCCCTATTTCCCTGTCCCTTTGTATGCTTAAATCTTTAAAATTACGCAACGGATTTTGATGCGGTTTTTTTAATAGATAGAGTGATTCAAGAGGAAGGTTTTAGTATATAATTTATTAGGTTTTAGACAAAGCGGGCGAAGCCGCGGGCGGTAAGCTTTAAGCCTTATAAATCCGGACGGTAGTATCAAAGTATTTCAACCTGTGATTTCAACATTTCAAATAATATTAACGTAGATTCAATATCAAAGTTGTATCACCTCTTCCTCTCAATTTAGTTTCGCTATATTAACTCGTACCAAACGTTTACATAAGCAAATGTATATAAACATAGAATTACTCAAACATAACCACAATCCGGTATCTCATAAAAATGCACTCTCAGACCCTATTAAAACGTTCACTAAAGGAAGGATAATATGGGCTTTGAGAAAAATATAATCCCTCCTTGAGTACACGCTTACCGATTCCGTTAAAACCTTTTTCAGAGAGTCCGTTTATGCTGTGATAGACCAGTTATGTGAATTTATCTGAGTTTTTGGTATTCAGGTTTTAGTGTGCCCTGAGGATAACCTTTTTGATAAATGTTTATTTTATTACATTTATTTTATATTTTGATATCCAATAAAAATACGATAAGATAGATAGCCAGGCGTTATATCGAACTTTAAACGATTTTTTTTAAATAGATGAATGTATTTTTTTACCACTCTTTATAGTAAATGGTTTGAAAGATGGTCTAATATTAAAAAAATGTTGTGTGATTTTATGAAACCACGGTAAAAGTGAAACTGTTCGAACGGTTCCGAACACTGCTTTGTGTAGCGCATGTCGCGTGACGGTCGGCTGCCGAGTGCAGACCAAAAAGTTTGAGACGATGTAATAAAAGTTTCACTTTAACAAAATATGAGCTTAGTATACTACTTACTACTTACTACTAACTACTTAAAAAATTAATGAAACAAAGCACACTATTTTATAAAGCTTAATAAATCATGCCTTTAGGTTTTTAGAGGCTGTCATTGCAGTTGACAATTTGTAAACACGCTGCTGCAAAAAAATGTTGGTAAAATGTTTTTACATGAAAGGTTTGATACTTATCGTTAACAGACGTAGAAATAAATTTGTTACTAACTGTGAAGTAATTTGAATCGAAATTATAGTTTTAAGCTTGATAAAACGAAACTAATTTTAACATTATTTTATCCTATTCTGACTAACTAACCTTCAAGGAATAGAAAAGCAACATGAAACTGGGTCATCTTGCCTAAAATAAAAATTATTTTGCTTGAAAAAACATATTAAATTAGGCCAAAAACTTCAGCGATTATGTAAAACTAATAACTAAATTTTCACTGACATAAAACGTTTATTTTTAAACTTTTTATTTTGTACATGAAATGAAAACCAGTTAATTTAAAATTAGTTCTATCTGCTGGATGATTTAACACAACTTAGTATTGCAAATAACAGCTGAATACAACTAGTCCGGGATCCATCGCCCATTTTTGCAAGTGATTACTATCAAGCTAATTTTTCGTGAGTAGCTTTATTTTGATGAGATGCCCAATAATTTCATGTACGAAACTCTCGATTGTGGTAGCTACCAGAGTGAAACAAGGATAAAATATTTTGATTTGATGGTTCTCAAATATTAATTACTAACTGAATGTTTTTTTTTGTTCAATCTCAAGATAATTATCTAAATTATACGAAAAAATATTTGTCCTACAAAATCTATGGTTTGATCAAAGAGTCCCCCTTTCCAATGTGTATCGATAACGAAGTCATCATAAATGATTACTAACCAGCTGATTTTTTTATTTTCACTTATTTAATACTTATATAATTCAACAGACGTATTGTCCTACAAATTGCGTAATAAATATTTGAGAACCGTCAAATCAAAAATTTTTATCCTTGTTACCTCTGTAAGCTACCACAATCGAGAGTTTCGTACATGAAATTATTGGGCATCTCATCAAAATAAAGCTACTCACGAAAAATTAGCTTGATAATAATCACTTGCAAAAATGGGCGATGTATCCCGGACTAATCGATTATCATACATCATCGTTTGATTGCATCCAATTTAATGATACTGTCCATTCAAACAGATATTTAACACGAATTTTAACACTGATTTAAAGCTGATAATTATCGTGAATTGAGTGATTAGTGAATGGTATTGCGTGCAAAATTTGAGGTTTTACTGTGTTTTAAATGATTAGTAACATTAATAGTACATCTAATTAATTTTATAAAAACTTCTAACGGTAACGGGCTGTGCTCCGCAGTTTTATATCTATACTAATATTATAAAGCTGAAGAGTTTGTTTGTTTGTTTGAACGCGCTAATCTCGGGAACTACTGGTCCGATTTGAAAAATTCTTTCGGTGTTAGATAGCCCATTTATCGAGGAAGGTTATAGGCTATATATCATCGCGCTACGACCAACAGGGGTGGAGCCACGGGGGTGAAACCGCGCGGAGCAGCTAGTATTATTATAATAGCCTTCCACGATAAACGCACTATCTAACATTGAAATAATTTTTCAAATGCAACCCGGTGTTCCTGAGATTAGCGCGTTCGAGATAACAAACAACAAAGTCTTCAGCTTTATAATATAAGTATAGATTTAAGAATATATTTAGAACAATCGCCTAATTCTGTCTCGCAGTACCTATATGCAAATATTATCGCATGACTCTATCTTGGTATTGACATGTTGGTTTTCTATTTAAAATCAGTTGCACAGACAGTATTACAAGATTTTACCTTAGTTTTTTAAATGTATTTCCCACTATCGATTGAGATTTCCTCCAAAAAGTTATACACGTGTCACTACTCACCTTTCCAAACTTAACCTTAAATTTCGTTATTTTGGAACACAAGGACCCGATACGAGTCAAAATCAGACCCTCATGCTGTACCGATCAATAAGCTTAACGAGAAACCTTGAGTTGAACTCAAGTATTCTTCGGCTCAAGATGAAGAGAGCAGACGTCAGCGTTTCGGTGATGCCACTCCACACTTGATCTGTGTCAAGTTGTCAACCAGGTAGGGTGACTATACGTGCAGGTTTTGTGGGACTGTCTAAAATCGTTTAAAGGTGGATGAAAAGTGTATTTTGGTGAATAGTGTTTTATTTATAGACAGAAAAACGTGTGTAGTTACAATAGGTAACTCCACACGGTAGGCTACTTGTTACATAATCTTATATATAAAATTCTCGTGTAACAATGTTAGTCTGCATACTCCTCCGAAACGGGTGGACCGATTCTCATGATATTTTCTGTGCATATCGGGTAAGTCTGAGAATCGGCCAACATCTATTTTTCATATGTACCACGGGCCGTTTAGCCGGGGCGGACCGCTAGTATAATATAATATTTATTTACATTATTAAAGAAAAAAAACTGATTAATAGCTAGAAACAATTTAATTATTACGAAATACTTTAATTACGTAAGTTTAACGTATGTACATACGAAAGTATTAAGTAGATCAATCCTTTACTACTTAGTATCTACATTTTAATAAATTCTAAAACAGCTCTTTAGTCCTCGTTACTACAAAGCGTCTCCCAAACATTAATTATTTAAAACTTCACTACATAAAACTCAATTAAAAACCGTCCCAGATTATCCAAAACCATATCCACCCAGAATTCATTACGTAAGTGTGAATCGAGAGCTTTTGATTAAGTCTCTTTAATACACTTCGACTGCAATGCAGTTTTCTCACAGATTTAACGATATGGCTTCCCTTTACATTCAAACAGACTGCGAAATGAATACCATGGAAATCAATTTAGATAATCGAATTTACAAAGAACGTTTGCTTAGTGTGAAGATTTAAGAGGAAAAAATTGTGTGGAATAACTGCAATACAGTTTCTGTGTATTATAATATGAAATGGTCATACGATCGTTCAGTCTTCTTCTATTCTTAGGGCATACTTCGTTAAATTCTTGATTAATTTAACAATAACTGCTACAGTAATTCTTCTTCTTCAGTAAATGGTTTCCGAACAGGGGTTTTGGAAGTGGGTATGATCCAAAAATGTTTTAAACAGAGATTACATCAAAAACAAAACCTTTAAATTGCATCTAATCATTGGATACAAAGTGGGTGCTTTCCACTTTTTATCAAACAAATGAAAGCCAACCACAATACAATGACATTTAAGAAACTTCAAATATTTCAAAGTAAGATCACTCAAATGATGAGGATGTATATTTCAAGCACTTTGGACACTTAGTAATTGTATGCTAAATCCAATGCTTCAACCATAAAAAGTGCTCTTTCCTTTGAGATGAATATTTAAACCGACATTATACTTCTGTTTCCATTATTATATAAAATGATGATAATATGATTGACACGAACGCGATGGGATACTGATATCCATGTTTATTTGGTTTTGGTTGTCTCAATGTAAAAACAATTTATCTTCTTTTAGCCTCAGAAAAAGCACTTATGTAAACGTCAATATAAAAAAGTGTGTATGGTGAGCACACTTGTCAGAAGTAAAACTTTTTTGGTAAGATTCAAAGATACGAAAATCGTCGCCTTACTCCATGACGTGACGGTATTGCCATGACGCTACCTTGAAATTTTACTCTCAACGCACCTAAAAAACGCTTCGCTTTAAAAATGCATGTCAATTTATATAAGAAACAAACGACAAATGTAAATTAATGTGATGTTAATGTGATGTGCCAAAAGTTATACCTTCACATTTTTACTGCAATATTATAAAGTTGATGTCGTATGTATAGATAGTATTAGGAACTCTTACCTTTCAGAACTTTCATTAAAATATTTTATAAATTAGGAAAATTAATTGACTGTATCTATGTAAAAATAACCTATTTTTCTAATTCTACACACTCACAAATCCTCTTAACCAAACGTAGTGGCTCTATGAAAAAATCCTTTGTTACATTTGAGCCTCGAGAGATTCGTAATTGCACTAATTTCGGAACTAAATACTAATATTGCCTCAATATCTTTAATAAAGCCTTTTCTTTACCAATGGGAACATTCTTCCAACAAATTATTCCTTCTATTTGTGCAAGAGAAAATAGCAACGTATTATCTTATATATAAAATTCTCGTGTCACAATGTTAGTCTGCATACTCCTCCGAAACGGGTGGACCGATTCTCATGAAATTTTCTGTGCATATCGGGTAAGTCTGAGAATCGGCCAACATCTATTTTTCATATGTACCACGGGCGAAGCCGGGGCGGACCGCTAGTCGTATATAAAAATAATAGAAATAATGTGAAGAAATAAATAGCACTAAATAGTTTTATCTTCGTGTGATATTACTGTGTGTTATTTGGTACCTTTTTTGTAAATGAAAAAAATATTTTTGTATTAAAATACTCAATCCTCTAGACGTTTTAATCTATACTAATATTATAAAGCTGAAGAGTTTGTTTGTTTGTTTGTTTGTTTGAACGCGCTAATCTCGGGAACTACTGGTCCGATTTGAAAAATTCTTTCGGTGTTAGATAGCTCATTTATCGAGGAAGGTTATAGGCTATAGGTATAACATCACGCTACGGCCAACAGGAGTGGAGCTACGGGGGTGAAACCGCGCGGAGCAGTTAGTGCATAATAAAACTAATGCATAAAAATATTTAAACTTATTCAACATATAATTGTCTTTTAAGATATTATTATTTACATAATTTCATATTTTTACACGGAGAAAATAACATTTTACTTTTTCCTTTTAAACCTGACAAATGCAGCATTTTGTTTGATCTCTATGGATCATACATTCTTAAATCAAGTCTATATTCACTATTCGCACAATCGCTATCTCATATCTTGCACTTTACTTTTATGTATTGAAAAATCTTTGTTTAAAAGCCTTCCAACATTTTAAACCAACACCCAAAATTGAACTTTATTTCTGTGATCTAAAGTAAAAATTCGAAAGCATCCACAGGTACAATTCGATACACAAGCGCTTTTAAAATGCAATATATTCTTGAAACACACGTCTGAAAATCGTATGATAATAAATCGGAACGAAATTTTAAAGCTCAAATTGAATTCAGATTTATTGCAATCAAAATATAACTGTTTTCGACTTGACAGTACGGCTGTTGACGGGAAAAGTTAATTTATATGAGATCATCTCCAGCCTTTCCTTTAATACGTCATTCAATTGAAAATTAATCTGATTTCGCTGTTTTATTAAGTTACATTCGGCACATCTATGAATACTCGGGTTATTTTCGAAACATAATGTAGAATTTGTTCAATAAATGGAGTCACATAATATATTCTCATAATATTAGCTAAGTATAATAGCAGACGCATGTATGTTTGTTACTATTTATCGATATTTTTGAAGTGAAAATTCTTTAGGCGCGTTGATAGTAAAATTTCTAAGTCGCGTTATGGCAATACCGTCGCGCTATGGAGTAAGGTGACGATTTTGGTATCTTTGAATCTTGCCAAATAAGTTTCACTTCTGACACGTGTACCCGATACACACGCTCTTTTTAAGCTATTGCATAGCTTCTATCGCGGGATTGAGCGCGGGGACCGAATCCACAAATTCCGTAACGAAAAAACCTCACGCTCCCATGGGGACGGGCGCGGAGGTGTGGCTTGAAGGCATAGCATGCAATAGCTTTACCGCGGCAGTCCCCGAGTGCCACACGTCTTTTATATTGTATCAAACTATAGCGAACATGCATAGAGATTTTCCAATAAATTATAATAAGATTATAGAAGCTTATCATGATAAATATCTTTATGATCCATACAAAATAATATACTAACTATATGTATACGTATATATTAAACTTATAAGTTTAAAATTAGCGTAGAGCGCGCGTAAGCAACTTATAAGATTACGCTTGTAGAGAAGCATTATTTGGTTTAAAATACATTTCTCATCCCTACTAATATTATAAATGTGAAAGTAACTCTGTCTGTCTGTTTGTGTGTCTATCTGTCTCTCTGTGTGTTACGCTTTCCCCCTTAAACCTCTCAACCGATTTTGATTAAATTTGGCACAGACAATCTTTAGACCCTGAGAAAGAACATAGGCTACCTTTTATCAAAACACCAAGCGGGCGAAGCCGCGGGCGAAGCCGCGGGCGGAAGCTAGTAATTTAAATAGAACCGCGCTAGTCAAATATCAAAATATTCCCTAAATGTGACACCAAGATACACTCCAGTATGTAAAGTTTCACAACTATGAGGGATGACTCCAGTTATGACACAAATATTGAAGCGATCATCGATCATGGAACTATTGGACAACCTTTCAAAGTTTTATGTTTAAAATTTAAATCTATCTGCTGGATTGATTCATATGCAACTATGAGTAATCCAATTTGGATGATGAATCTTCGGTTAGTGTGTGTGAATGATTCAACTTCTCTCTCTTTGTTTTAATCTATACTAATATTATAAAGCTGAAGGGTTTGTTTGAACGCCCTAATCTCAGGAACAGGTCCGATTTGAAAAATTCCTTCAGTGTAAAGATAGCCCATTTATAAAGGAAGTTTATAGGCTATATGTCATCATGCTAAGACCAACAAGAGCGTAGCAATGCGGATGAAACCGCGGGGCACAGCTAGTATTAATATAAGGCAATACTTTCGTTGTGGTTTTCATTAGTTAATATGTTTGTAACAGTACGTACATTGTATTATTTTGTATTAAAAACAAAGGTTTAGTCGATGACAACCCGAAAATAGCATTCCTCGATAAATGGACTGAAAAAAATTTTCAAATCGGACCAGTAGTTCCTGAGATTAGCGCGTTTAAACAAACAAACTCTTCAGCTATTTAATATTAGTATAGATGAAAAAGCAATGACAAGATTACAAAACAAAATGCAAATTAAAGTAACTTTTTCGCAATTAACGTAATATAGGTGTGTTCGCGGTGATTTTCTAAATAGGATTCATAAAGCGCGGTCGTAAATTTAATAAATTAGGCTCGGTCGCACGAACCTCCCTGATTGGTCACGCAACTCATTAGTCGCTAGTGTACAGACTTCCTGTATTAACTTCAAAGTAGTGCTAACTGTTAACTGTATGATAAATATAACGCTAACTAATATTATAGTAATTTTCGAAGACAGGTACTGATCTTTTAATATAGAACATATTGTGGTAAATATCACATTTTGTAGTAATTGCAATGCCTGTAAATGCGAATGCGTATGCTTCTTTTTTAGTCAAAAGAGATGAACTGATTTCGATTAAGATTTAGATTAGATAAATGTAAATTAGTTATCTAATTACTGAGATAACGTTTATCGTAATAAATCGCGAGTAAAACTCAGACATAAAACATTATTATCATCATAATAATATTATATTGATAAATAGAAGCTATTTTTAAATAATAATATGTATTTATTTATTTATTTACAACGGATAGCCAACAATTGTTAACACTAATTATAGACATACAAGGAGAATGCAATTTAACAAATCAAGTGCAACAATTACTTATAGGCTAACACCACATGCCTTCAAAAACGGTTAGGCCAGTAGAAATCGACACTAAAAAACCCTAAATTCGCAAAGCACGATGTAGATCTGAATTTTTGGTATGTTGTTTGGATCAGTTAGGGTGATGTAAATCCCAATTTGCAACTTCGAAAAAGTTGTGCTCGCTGCGCACCACGTGATAAACTGCGAAAATTTTGGACTTTTTTCACTTTTTGCTCTAAAAGTCATAAACTATGCGTTTCCGACAAGTATCATTCAGTACATAAATTAAGGTTATTAAATTTGCAACAATTTAAGCCTAATTACAGCTCTCTAAACCTCATAACGACTAAACTGTGGCCATTCGAAGATGGTTCATTTTTCCCGAAATATTGAAATTTTTAGTTTTGCTCCCGTTTGAAGCAAAATATTGGCAAAAACCGCTCGTTCTATGAGAAAGTCGTATAATAAAGTTGTAGTGCATTTAATTTTCTTTCATTAGAGCATAGAACAAAGTCTGTGAGACAAATAGTTCACTCACAATATCTGAAAAACAAAAAGAAGGTAGAAATAGATTTTTAAAGAATTGAAACTGAGGGCATATAAAATCATAAAAAGGATAATACTTTTTCATTTGCAGGATAGGTAAAAACTAAAAAACAAAATTACAAAATTTGGGAAAGTAGGAAAAAATTAAATGTTTAACTAAGAAGCTGCACTCGCCAAAGTGATTCTGGAGGTGTGTTTTGACAGTTCTGATGTCAGGTTTGTATTCGCCTTTGATTTGTTGTGCTCTATTAAAAGAAAATTAAATTTTCTACAACTTTATTTTATGACCTTCTCATAGAACGAGCGGTTTTGCCAATATTTTGGTTCAAACGGGAGCAAAACTAAAAATTTGAAAATTTCGGGAAAAACGGACTATCTTTGAAAGGCCACTGCTTAGTTGTTATAAGGTTTAGAGAGCTGCGGTTAGGCTTAAATTGTTGCAAATTTAATTAGCTTTGTAATTTTGTTAATTACCTATCCTGCAAATGAAAAAGTATTATCCTTTTTATGATTTTATATGCCCTCAGTTTCAATTCTTTAAAAATCTATTTCTACCTTCTTTTTGTTTTTCAGATATTGTGAGTGAACTATTTATCTCACAGACTTTGTTCTGTGCTCTAATGAAAGACAATTAAATGCACTACAACTTTATTATACGACTTTCTCATAGAACGAGCGGTTTTTGCCAATATTTTGCTTCAAACGGGAGCAAAACTAAAAATTTGAAATTTTCGGGAAAAACTGACTATCTTTGAAAGGCCACAGCTTAGTTGTTATAAGGTTGAGAGAGCTGCGGTTAGGCTTAAATTGTTGCAAATTTAATTAGCTTTGTAATTTTGTTAATTACCTATCCTGCAAATGAAAAAATATTATCCTTTTTATGATTTTATATGCCCTCAGTTTCAATTCTTTAAAAATCTATTTCTACCTTCTTTTTGTTTTTCAGATATTGTGAGTGAACTATTTGTCTCACAGACTTTGTTCTATGCTCTAATGAAAGAAAATTAAATGCACTACAACTTTATTATACGAACTTACCATAGAACGAGCGGTTTTTGCCAATATTTTGCTTCAAACGGGAGCAAAACTAAAAATTTCAATATTTCGGGAAAAATGAACCATCTTCGAATGGCCACAGTTTAATCGCTATAAGATTTAGAGAGCTGTAATTAGGCTTAAATTGTTGCAAATTTAATTAGCTTTGTAATTTTGTTAATTACCTATCCTGCAAATGAAAAAGTATTATCCTTTTTATGATTTTATATGCCCTCAGTTTCAATTCTTTAAAAATCTATTTCTACCTTCTTTTTGTTTTTCAGATATTGTGAGTGAACTATTTGTCTCACAGACTTTGTTCTATGCTCTAATGAAAGAAGATTAAATGCACTACAACTTTATTATACGAACTTCCCATAGAACGAGCGGTTTTTGCCAATATTTTGCTTCAAACGGGAGCAAAACTAAAAATTTCAATATTTCGGGAAAAATGAACCATCTTCGACTGGCCACAGTTTAGTCGTTATGAGGTTTAGAGAGCTGTAATTAGGCTTAAATTGTTGCAAATTTAATAACCTTAATTTATGTACTGAATGATACTTGTCGGAAACGCATAGTTTATGACTTTTAGAGCAAAAAGTGAAAAAAGTCCAAAATTTTCGCAGTTTATCACGTGGTGCGCAGCGAGCACAACTTTTTCGAAGTTGCAAATTGGGATTTACATCACCCTAACTGATCCAAACAACATACCAAAAATTCAGATCTACATCGTGCTTTGCGAATTTAATGTTAATTTCCACTGGCCTAGGTTATGATATTTTAAGAACAAAAAAAACTGATAGCTACACAAAATAATATTTATGTATATGCAATATCCATATTAATTAATAGTAGCAAAAATTCAAATACATAGAAAAAGAATAGTCTAAAAAGTAAAATACAGTAAAAGTTCCTTATTCGCGCTTCCTTCATTCGCGGTTTCACTATTCGCGGATGGAAAAAATGCGACCTAAATCCTGTATTCGCGGCCTAAAATTCGTTATTCGCGGATCGAATCGGTACATCGGTACATACATATATGTATTTACCTAAATAAAAACCATTCGTTATCCTTAGTAAATGCTTGAACTACAACTACGAATTTATAATGTCGACTAAAAAAAATGAAAAACGAGTAAAAAGTGACAAGCCATTGCCTAAACCTGAAGATAATACCTAATTAAATGGTAATTAATAAATATGTTTGGTCAAAAACTTAAATTAAACTGGTTTCTTTATGTATTTGCTTTTTTATTTCGTCACCTAAGAACGTATTCCCTATAACCCCATACAAATTACCATTCCTTATTCACGGTTTCTCTATTCGCGGCACATTTACGGAACCTATTACCCGCGAATAAGGAACTTTTACTGTAATGCAATGCCAAAAAAACTTAACCGTCTGTCGTTATCACAAAGTTAATTAATTACTGATTTTATCCTTAATTGAAATTTATAAAAGATTGTTGAATTTTTGACGCAAAACCTCCATGTTTAGAAATTGTGGAAAATAATTTCACAGTTTAATTTTTGTTTTACGAAAGCTATTTCATTACTTTTTTCTCATCTTTAAATTATTTCATACGCTATTTCGAAATTAAAATATTTCAATATAACGAGACAAAATAATAATTTCCACGTAATTTATTCATTTAACTGAACGGTAGGGTATTTTCTTACTTTTGATTTTTACTACGAGGATAATAAATTAAATTGAGGCTTTTCTCACTATTAAAATGTTGATGAATTTATTTCATTAAGGGCTGATTTTTCAATCCTTGGTTAAAACTTATTCGTCGAATAATGTATAAAACTACCATTTTTAAAACGTATTCTAATTGCCCGTATTTGACAGTTTACGTGACATTTTAATATTATCGTGTAATACTTTATTGGACGGATAAGTTTTATCCAAGCATTGAAAAATCGGCCCTTAAAAAAAGATTTCTATGTCGTATATCTGACTGTATCTTCTTCGCGAAAGGTAAGATTCCAGAATATCTATCACTAAATATATAATATAATTCCTACACATAAAGGTACGTAACCATAGTGTACCCGTGAATGAAAGAAGGGCAGTCATACATTCCTATAACAAAAGAGAGAAAAGACCACTCGGCACTTCTAGCAGAGTATCTAAAAGCTGTCTATGTAAAAGCTTTAAAAACACTTATATTACAAATAATATTTCAAGTCCTACTAATATTATAAATGCGAAAGTTTGTGATGATGTGTTTGTGTTTGTTACTCTTTCACGCAATCTAATAAACCGATTACAATGAAATTTAGCACACATATAAAGACTAACTTGGATTAACACATAGGATAGGTTTCATCCCGGAAATTCCACGGGAACGGGAACTATGCGGGTTTTCCTTTGAAAACACGGGCAAAGCCGCGGGCGGAAATCTAGTATTATTCTATTTAAACAACACAAGCATTAAACCCATATTATAATAGCAAATATAGCCTAAGGCGCGGGACATATACAAGCGGCGCGGCGCGCATCGGGCGCACTGTGGGCGCGCATCGGGCGCACTGCCGGCGTGCATCGGGTGCGCTATTGGCATTTTGTATGAAATAACTTTGGAAAGGCGGCGCAACCGTGGCACAACCGTGGCGTGCCGTCTCGACGCCTTTCCAAAATTCTTTCATACAAAATGTATAAGAAGGACGTGGTACAAAACAGATTCAAGAGGTGCGCTTATGGAACGCCCGCGCCCGCGCCGCTTGTGTTTGACCAGCGCCTAACAATATTTGTTCAATAAACATTAAACATAATTATCCTCAACAAGTAAATAAGTCGCAAGTGTGTACCGTGCCTAATTAGCAGCTATAAATAAGCCATTCGTGCCACCTTTCCTGTTGTTTGTTTAGGGCTATTTCAGACGCACGACATAGTTAACGACTTCCCATGCCGAATTGGCGCTACTAATGACCATTGCTTATTAACGTAGAATATATTTGTTACGCGAATATTATGATAAACTAAAGGCTTGGTTCCTGTAGTAAAATCTATAGTACTATGAAAATAATTTAAAAAATATCATTAAGGTACTCTATATTTTGTTAAACTCAAACTCAAACATTTATTTATTCAATTAGACATCTTATAAAAGCTCTTTTGAATCGTCATAACATTTTTTATCATTAATTACCACCGTTTAACTTAAATATCACTTACCTTTAATATCAATAGAGTTACGATCCTTAATATCTAAGTGTACAAGGATTGATTTAAATCTGTCCATTTAAATTGGTTCAAAATCGAATCGGAATTTAAGGAGTCTGTTGTATACAATACTTACATACAATACAGGTAAAGCTAATAAACACTCAAGTATCATTAATTATTCATCACAAAATAAAGCTTCAACTAAAATGAAACATGTGACGTCCTTTTCACACTTAAACAAACCCAAAACGAACAATGAAATAATTTAAATTAAATTTCATCTTCCCCGTTGCCGGCTTACTGTCGCCTGGCCCGAGTTTTAATGGGATATGAAAATTAGTGGCCAAAGATGATTATGGGATCCCCGGTATTTTTGACACTTGACGAATTTACGGCATTAGCCAAATCTGTGGGGCTTAGTGGAATTTATAGCCCTTATGTTTTTAGCTACTTAAAGGGATATATAAATGTGGTCTTTGTTAGGTTCTATTGTATGTTAAGTATCAATAACCTACTAATCCTATCCTACTTCCTACTAATATTATAAATGCGAAAGTTTGTGAGGATGACGTGTATGTGTGTGTTTGTTACTCTTTCATGCAAATACTACGGAACCGATTACAATGAAATTTGACACACATATAGAAGGTAACTTGGATTAACACATAGGATAGGTTTTATACCGGAAATCCCAGGGGAACGGGAACTATGCGGCTTTTCTTGAATACGCAGGCGAAGCCGCGGGCGGAAAGCTAGTAATTTAAATTTTGGTTCCTAATGTAGATTTTTGAGAAGGTAAGCCACTATTACCTATTTATTAAACTTCTTATGACTGCCGCATACGCAATGGTACACCAGCCCCCCTAGACAAGTGGCTTTCTATTAGCGTAAAGTTCAATAGAATAGATTATGAATATATGAGATTGACGTAATCAATCGTCGTCGTCGTCGTAATCAAACGTCAATCTCATACATTCATAATCTATTCTATTGAACTTTACGCTAATAGAAAGCCACTTGTCTAGGGGGGCAGGTCTGCCTGTGTAGTTATACCTGCGCAGCTAGAAGATATAGCGTCGCGTACGTAGGTGGGAATAGATAATATGTGCAGTTTTTTGAGCCTAATAATTATGATCACAGATCAATTGTGTACCTGTACGGTAGACCGTTATGGCCTGTATACCTTGTATGACTTTCATTACATTTTTAATGAACACGTCAGAAAACTTTATATTCTTAAATATGTATGCCGATTTTCTGTATAAGGCAATGGGTAAAACCAAAGGGTAAAACAAATTTAATATCTAAAACCAAGGTTGTTTTTAAACTGGAAGTCTTTAATTTAAAGTTGCAGATTCATAACTATAAATGAAAATGCTTTTAGCTCTGATCTACCGTAATGCTAGAAATTCTGTGTATTATTCATGAAAATAATTAAGGGGGAGCTGGCAAACATTTTGACATTTCATATCGCTGCATTAAGGCTACACCTCAGAGGAATAACCTCTGAGGGCTACACGAATACCATAATTATTATACATGAAAAATTAAGATATGGAAAATCGTAAAAATGTTATAAATCGGATAATTATGTGGTGATTGGTTTACACAATATTAATTTTTAAAGAATAGAAAAAATTCGATCACCTTACACAATATTATTTTTTTCTATACTTTAAAAGTGTATATAAAAAAAGCATTTGAATGCCATAAAACTAAAATATAAAATTACACAATATATTTTACTATAATCTTAAATTAATCAAACTTTTCATAACATCTTACTACTTATAAAATATATCACAATTATCATTTTCATAGTTCATCCCAATTATATTTACCCCTTGTTACACCTCATAAATCTCTTAAACATATACGTTTTAAAACAGTAATGTTTCTCAATCTTCTTATATATAAAAATGAATCGCAAAATGTGTTGGTAAGCGCATAACTCGAGAACGGCTGAACCGATTTCGATAATTCTTTTTTTATTATATTCCTTGAAGTACGAGGATGGTTTTTATGTAGAGAAAACGTAAATATGTACCACGGGCGAAGCCGGGGCGGACCGCTAGTGTCAAATAAATATTAACACGTGTACCTTTCGATCCTCAGGGGAGTGTACAATTTCGTATGTATAAAATTTCTACCCGAGCGCAACTACTCATAAATTTTAATAACAAAACGTGGTATTCTGTATCAACATTCATAGACGCTAGACTTTAGTACCCCTATGATAATATTGCCTTTTAGTGCCTTTGTTTTTCGTTTAATATGGAGCAAATTTCTGAATATATAAGTAACTAGCTGTGCCCCGCACTTTCACCCGCATTGCTCTGCTTCTGTTGGTCTTAGCGTGATGATATAATATAGCCTGTAACCTTCCTCGATAAATGGTCTATATAATTTCAAAATGTTTTTTCAAATCGGACCAGTAGTTCCTGAATTAGCGCGTACAAACAAGCAAACAAACTCTTCAGCTTATAATATTAGTACCTATGGATGTTGTTGTTTGATAGTCTTGTTGGCTTGTGGCTATAGCTTATTAGATCTACAAATTAGTCAAAATATATAAGCAAACAATCAAATTAATAAATAACCATAAAATTCATAACGAAGATAATTTATTAATATATTTCGTGACAAAAGCGGAAATAATAAGAAAAAGGAAATTTTGGCTAAAATACAAGAAAACTGTATTTATGTAGTAAAAGTAAACTGCAAAGCTGTATTTATGTTATCAAATCTTGTGAGTATGATAATAAATGGTCTCTATTTACTAATCTTAATGCATAGGTATTTAATAGAAAAACATTAAGAGTAAAGTTCATTAAATTATTTAAATAAATAATTATATTTTCCTTTACAAAATATGCTTAGCTTTTGCCGTTAAGTATGTATTTATTCATCTTTTGTCTGTTAAATCCTTAGTTAAATCTGTTTACTTTCAAAGCGCATTACAATCTATAATTGTATCTATCTATAAAAACGTTTTACATTTTATCTCAAGATATAGCAAAATAATGCATAATAAACTGGAAAACTGCATTATAATAGCAAAATACGATTTCCCGGTGAACATAAGCGCATAATTTGTGTTTAAATTTCCCTTTAAATTGCGCCACAGTTAATTAAGGCTTTGGTAACATTTGTGTGGTATTTATCATCTCTAAATATTACTGATGTTAGAGCTAGCTTTGTATTTGTGCCTGTGTTCAACGGAATAGGTATATTGGGATTTGGGAACTAAGAATTTTGATGCAGTTCGCACTTTTAGTTGATTTATGTTGTTTGGAATTCGAAGTAAACTTTATGTTTTCAAGGCTATAAATTCTACAGAATATGCTTCTGATGACGAAGGTACATTATATTAAAATTATTTTAATTACTTTTGTTATATACCTACAATAGATTTTAGTAATTATAAAATTCCATGTATCTACAATAAGCAGTGAATTGCGAGAACAGCTACTACTCTATATAAATAATACGATAAACTTTATTACAATACTAGATTTCCGCCCGCGGCTTCGCCCGTGTTTTCAAAGGAAAACCCGCATAGTTCCCGTTCCCGTGGGATTTCCGGGATAAAACCTATCCTATGTGTTAATCCAAGTTACCCTCTATATGTGTGCTAAATTTCATTGTAATCGGTTCAGTAGTTTTTACGTGAAAGAGTAACAAACATCCATACATCCATACATCCATACATCCTTACAAACTTTCGCCTTTATAATAGTATATTAAGGGTGCTATTACAGATTTTTAACAAAAAAACGCGTTTTTACGGTACAATTTTAACTCAAAGCAATTACACGTGAGAACAAAGTAATATCTTAAATTAAAGATAATATATTCAGTTCTACGATCATCTTATAAAAATTGTACGACGTCATACAAAATTGTCGCTGAAATACGATTTTCCCAGCACAATGATCGCAGAAAATGCAAAAAAATGGGGTCTAAAACGGTACAATTTTAAGAAAATTAAAAGCCTAATCTATCTTCTTACCTATAAATTATTGAGGGATATATAGTCCTTTATAGATTCTGATAATTTTTTTGTATCTAAATCAAAATTTTAATTCAATTATTAGCTAAATTAAAAATACTTGTCGATTTCTTCATACATTTTTCTCTCGCAGGTCGTCAGACCGCGCTCAGAAGCGCTCTTGGAAGGACGGGTGTATCGCTCCTCGTCCCAAAAATAAAACGAATTAGAAAAAGATTATTGTGCGTACACTGTCGTTTTCGTGATTTGAAATATTTGATACTTTATAAGAGTAAACTGTATAAGTTTCATATTCCAATTATTTGTAAGTAATTTAAAATTATGTTTTAAAAATTATCTTGTCTGAGATGCTCTTTTTTATGGGTTGTTGAATAGATTGGTGGGATAAAACAAATCAAGATGGCGTCGACGAAAATTTGACTTTTTTTCGTGATGGGTGTCATTTTCATAGTTTTTGGGGTAGCTATTAACGAATATGAGGTCAAAACTGAAATCCAAGATGGCGCCGACGAAAATAGTACATCTTTTCGTCATGGGTGTCATTTTCATGGTTTTTGGGGTAGCTATTAACCAATATGAGGTCAAAACTAAAATCCAAGATGGCGCCGACGAAAAATTTGACATATTTTCGTGATGGGTGTCATTTTCATGGTTTTTGGGGTAGCTATTAACGAATATGAGGTCAAAATTATAATCCAAGACGGCGCCGACGAAAATTTTACATCTTTTCGTCATGGGTGTCATTTTCATGGTTTTTGGGGTAGGTATTAACCAATATGAGGTCAAAACTAAAATCCAAGATGGCGCCGACGAAAAATTTGACATATTTTCGTCATGGGTATCATTTTCATGGTTTTTGGGGTAGCTATTAACGAATATGAGGTCAAAACTATAATCCAAGATGGCGCTGACGAAAATTTGACTTTTTTTCGTGATGGGTGTCATTTTCATGGTTTTTGGGGTAGCTATTAACGAATATGAGGTCAAAATTATAATCCAAGACTGCGCCGACGAAAATTTTACATCTTTTCGTCATGGGTGTCATTTTCATGGTTTTT
This sequence comes from Colias philodice, assembly GCF_061535455.1. Classification (NCBI taxonomy): domain Eukaryota; kingdom Metazoa; phylum Arthropoda; class Insecta; order Lepidoptera; family Pieridae; genus Colias; species Colias philodice. The sequence continues at coordinate 11,800,365 of NC_143096.1, forward strand.
GGGGTAGGTATTAACCAATATGAGGTCAAAACTGAAATCCAAGATGGCGCCGACGAAAATTGTACATCTTTTCGTTATGGGTGTCATTTTCATGGTTATTGGGGTAGCTATTAACCAATATGAGGTCAAAACTAAAATCCAAGATGGCGCGGACGAAAATTTTACATATTTTCGTCATGGGTGTCATTTTCATGGTTATTGGGGTATCTATTAACCAATATGAGGTCAAAAATAAAATCCAAGATGGCGCCGACGAAATTTTACATCTTTTCGACACGGGTGTCGTTTTCATGGTTTTTGGGGTAGCTATTAACGAATATGAGGTCAAAACTAAAATCCAAGATGGTCGTCGAATTTCAAGATCGCGTCATGGTAATACTGTCGTGTTATGGAGCAAGGCGGCGATTTTGGTGTCTATGAATCTCGCCAAAGAAGTTTCACTCCTGACACGTTTTCTCGGCACAAACGTTCTTTTTTATTTTATTCTCTTCGTTTAAATGTTTTAGATAAACTTTATTTTAAACTAGCTTCCGCCCGCGACTCCGTCCGCGCGGAAAAATTAAGATTTATTTATTTCTACGTATTTTTCCGGGATAAAAAGTATCCTATTTTATGCCCAGGATAATAAGGTATAATTATACCAAGTTTCATCGAAATCGAACCGTTAGTTTTTACGTGATGCTTCACATACAGACAGACAGACAGACAGACAAAAATTTTTTTAATCACATATTTGGGTTTGGTATCGATCCAGTAACACCCTCTGCTATTTATTTTTTCAATATTTTCAATGTACAGGATTGACCCTTCTACAGATTTATTATATGTATGTATAGATAAAGTTTAGCGAATATATTAAAAGTTAATAATATCTGTCAGAATATAAACACAGATGATGATTGCCACAGAGTTGCGTTTTATATTACATTTCTAAATTCTAAATATGCATTGCAATGTTCTTTAAAATTGTTTTTAAGACTTTCTACAAAACTGTAGTTGTTAACGTTTTTGCTATTTTATTTAAGTTTACTTTAAAGGAGTAAGAAAAATATACCTAATTATCGACGGTTACATTGGGGATTTGGTAATACCTACATAGCTGTCTCAAAAACCTTGAAAATGACACCCATGCCGAAAAGATGTAAAAGTTTCGTCGACACCATCTTGGATTTTAGCTTTGACCTCATATTGGTAAATACTAAATAGCTACCCCAAATTCCATGAAAATGACACCCGTGTTGAAAAGATGTAAAATTTTCATCAGCGATATCTTTGATTTTAGTTTTGACCTCATATTGGTTAATAGCTACCCCAAAAACCATGAAAATGACACCCGTGTCGAAAAGATGTAAAATTTTCGTCGGAGCCATCTTGGATTTTAGTTTTGACCTCATATTGGTTAATAGCTACCCCAAAAACCATGAAAATGACACCCGTGTCGAAAAGATGTAAAATTTTCGTCGGCGCCATCTTGGATTTTATTTTTGACCTCATATTGGTTAATAGATACCCCAATAACCATGAAAATGACACCCATGACGAAAATATGTAAAATTTTCGTCCGCGCCATCTTGGAGTTTAGTTTTGACCTCATATTGGTTAATAGCTACCCCAATAACCATGAAAATGACACCCATGACGAAAATATGTAAAATTTTCGTCCGCGCCATCTTGGATTTTAGTTTTGACCTCATATTGGTTAATTAGCTACCCCAAAAGCCATGAAAATGATACCCATGACGAAATGATGTCAAATTTTCTTCGCGCCATTTTGGATTTTAGATTTGACCTCATATTGGTTAATAGCTACCCCAAAAACCACCCACATTTGCAAATGTGTTTGCTACTTAGGAAAAGTTCAGATTTTTAGATATAGGTAATGTGACGAATTCAATTTATTTCTCGGACTGTTTCTCGGAATAACATACATTTACTAAGAATTGCATACAATGCCGGATTTAATATATTGCCGGCAACAAAATATTATGTATGATAATAATTCTTAAAAAAGTATTTTATACATTTCTTAAAAAGCTTCGATATTGTATACAATAATACAATTCATATTCAAATTGTTGTAAAATAGTCACACTTTTTTAAGTTGGTTGACCGTTGAATACACTAAAATACTTATAAGGATCGTACCTACTAATAAAAGTAACAAAATGAATTTTTAAAGTTCCCAGTAATCTTCTGGAATCAATTTCAATAAAAATATAAAAAAATAATAATATCAAGTATGAAGATGGTCTATAAAATGGAATGCGCTATGTTTACGTGAGCGTGATGTCCCGCGAACCACGTTGCGACGTTAAATACCTAAATTTGAGTAGCGCAGATTTGTGACAGCGTCCTTAAGATAATTTGTATTCAATCAAAATATTGAATCACAAAATTAGTTCAATTTAAGTCACGTACTATACCAGTGATGCCTTTTTAAGCTTTATAGGGCGGGTGTGGATAAATAAGACCCAACATAGAATCTCTATTATTTATGTATGCAGGTGGCGAAAAACAAAAGGAAAGATTAGAAAAGAGTGTACGATTTGCAACTTTATTCTTTTAAAAATAACGTACAATCTCTCTAACGTTGGAAAAAAGGACGATCTTTGTCATTTCACATAAGCTAAGACAACAACAAAACGACTTACCTATATAACTTACTATTCTACAAAATAATATTGTTTAACCAACTTCTAAATAATAAGGAACCGAATTCGATTTTGATGATTCTTTTTTCATTTGAAATTTTGAAGAAATTAAAAAAGTCGAGTTCCGATATTGTTTTAGTTTTTGATAAAAATAATAATTAAGTATTATACACATATTTTATTATTATAATCGTACCATAATATAGGGTGTCCCAACAACAACGCAAGATTTAAATTTGACATAAAACGCAGATATTAAAAAAAAATTGTGAAAACTATATTATATCGTAAAGTAGACAAGATGAGGTTTTGTTTGGAACAACACATCAGGGAGATGGCCACCGCGGCTTTGCTGGCACATACGCAATCTTTAATGAAATTTTCAATGACCGTTTTACATAAATGCTGTGGTATTTCATTAATACAGCGTCCAATTTCGTCTTTTAAGGCTTGAGTCATCGTCGGCTTAATCGCATAAACCATCGATTTCAAAAAAACCCCTAAATCGCATGATCTAGGTGGCCAATTATGGTCCCCAAAGCGTGAAGTAACATGACCGAGAAATGACTGATGCAGCAATTGTATTGTTTCTCTGGCTGTATGACATGTGGCGAAGTCTTGTTGAAACCACATCCCCTCCAGCATGCAAGACGCAAATCTTTTGTCAAAATTCGCTGCATAGTGGATTCGGAACCACCAATTTTTGGAGCCCTGTGTTGAATTGAGATGGATTGAGTTTGAGCGATATCATCACATACAGCTGCGATATTTCCGGTTGATCGACCAGGTCAAAGGCGCGTTGTTGTCTTTACATCACTAACAGACCCAGTTTCAGCAAATTTTTCCATTAATCTCTTTTACTGATCGCAATTTCTTTGATCGCAATTTGCGTACTGTAGCCGCAAAACTTTCACTATTTTGGTAAAACAAATTTTACAATGAGAATGCGTTGATCCTTCGTTTAGCGTTCCATTTTCACTAACCTTATACCTTCTACTAAAAAAAAATAATACTTGTTGATATGTCAAACAATGACACTTCGAATGGCGCCAAATTTAAATCTTGCGTTCTTGTTGGGACACCCTATATTATGTATCCCTGATCTCATATAGCCAAATTAAATTAACGTCCCTTTCCAAATGTCCGTATTTCGGAGGCTTTGTCGTTGACAGCTGACGTAGACACCTACAATCTACATACATACGCGTGTGTATATTCAATATCTATGTGTGCTATCCTAATTTACACATGTGTTATCAGAGTTTTCTATACTTAAGAGGAAGTTATGGGGTTGTTTGTAGGAAATACTTTATGGAACCATTATTTTTCTTAAGTTTGATTTTACGAGGTTCTTATATATACATATTTCTAAATTAAAAAAATGTGTGCGTGTACTAGTACACACGTAAGAAGTGAAACTTCTTTATGATCCTATTTTTCGAAAAATAATTTACTATATGCAACTTTACAGAAATACGTCGAATCACGCGTGGTAGGGATAAGAAAAAGATGGCGCGTAACGGAAAAATGTCACGCGTAACGAAAAAATGTAACACTAAATTTTTTTCCAACCCCGATAAAGAAGATTCACTTCAATAATTTTAACGGATTTTAAACGAGTTTTATTACTCATATTATTCATACCGTCATTTCTAAAACTTTACAGCGAGCATAGTCACGGGGAATTTGTTTTCAGTTCAATTTATTATTTTTTATAACATAAAATACAATTGAATACTGTAAAGTTAAGTCACCTCACGATAAAATTCTTGTGTTCTTTAAAAGTTCAGTTCTCTGGAATTGTTGAAGCGATTTTTAAAATTCTTTCAAATGTGCAAAGCAATGAAGCAAATTTTAAATTTCTGTCACAAGACTATAATATTATTTTATAGTTAGAAAACTAGATACTTTATTTTATAAGTATGGTACAAAACCATACCGGCTAATATCATTGTAACTTTTATTATGCAGTGTGATTTTCGATGGACCCTGGAGTAATTTCAAGTACTAGAGATAGCAAATTTTGCTGAAAGGAAACATTCCTCAATTTAAAAAAAAAAACTGCTTCCCACTTCCCATTCCCTTGGATTTACCGAGATATAAAAACAAATAATTACCAACAATATGAAAAACAGTTTCTTGTAAAACAATTGTATAAAATCTCTATAGAAAATATGACGGGATTTTTTTAAAAGACCAGCGTCAAAATCCACATGTCTGGTGATATTTAACGTCGTCCGGCTTCGCGCACTAATTTCATTTGCTTTGTACTGGAAAATTGAAAATCATAGCGTAGCATACGTACGTTACGTTACGTAACGTACATTTTGTTACATTTATTTGCAAGAGTGAGAGAGTGGTATTTTTTTTAACTTTGATTGAAATGGTCAATTTGGTTAGGTATTGAAAAATATGCGAGTGAAATAAATAGACTCAAATTTTATCAAAATAATACCTACACACTACATAGTATAAAACAAAGTCGCTTTGTCCCTATGTCCTTATGTATGCTTAAATCTTTAAAACTACGCAACGGATTTTGATGCGATTTTTTAATAGATAGAGGAAGGTTTTAGTATATTAGGTTTTCGACAAAGTGGGCGAAGCCACAGGTAGAAATATAGTAAGTGATTAAGTGATTTTAAATACTTTAAAAGTAGTTCACACTACTGAAATTTGTCTATGCTGTTCATCTATGTTTTAACTGTTTAGTATCAGAAATACACATTTTCTTAATATTACAACTGTGAAATACAAAATATTATTATCCTACTAATATTATAAATGTGAAAGTTTGTGAGGATGTGTGTGTGTGTGTGTGTTTGTTACTCTTTCACGCAAATTCTACTGAACCGATTACAATGAAATTTAGCACACATATAGAGGGTAACTTGAATTAACACATAGGATAGGTTTTATCCCGGAAATCCCACGGGAACGGGAACTATGCGGGTTTTTCTTTGAAAACGCGGGCGAAGCCGCGGGCAGAAATCTAGTATACTATATACGAATTTAATTCTGTTTACTTTTCTCATAATTGAGTTTTAAAGCTGATTAATTACTAATTGTTGGTTTTAGCCAACGAAATAAAGGTTTAACCTTAAAAGTATTTGAGCACATAACACAAAACTGCGATTAACATATTTTATGAACAGGTCATTAAACATGTGACCCATAAAGCCAAAACTTTGTTAGTGGAACTTTTCTCATAATTGGAAAGGTTTCGGTCACTTGCATTTGAAATTCTAATATCGGGTTCCAAATGGGAAAACCACTTTAGTTAATCAAGATTTTTGTTTGGATTTTTCTCTGATATCTTGTATTGTGACAGGCATTCAGAGCCGAATGTTTTTGCCCTTTAGGGCCGATTTTTCAATGCTTGGATAAAACTTATTCGTCGAATAATGTGTAAAACGACTATTTTAAAAACGTATTCTAATTGCCCGTATTTAACAGTTTACGTGACATTTTAATATTATCGTGTTAATACTTAATTGGACAGATAAGTTTTATCCAAGCATTGAAAAATCGGCACTTAGAGCGTATACGCACTATGCGGGTAGCCGCATTGCGGGTAGCCGTCCGGCTGACCGCAAGCACAATTATGTACGTAATATTCATTTCTATGCGCACTGCGATGCGGCTACCGCAGACCGCACAGTGCGCATAGAAATGAATATTACGTACATAATTGTGCTTGCGGTCAGCCGGACGGCTACCCGCAATGCGGCTACCCGCATAGTGCGTATACGCTCTTAGTTGCATTAATAACATTTTCGTTCACAAACTTAATTTTCTCTTCTAAAGTTGTTTCTAATGTAGTGATTTATGGCTAATTATAGTTAAAACCATCTCTTGCTTTACAAATTATGATATTAATTTAATTATAAGGACATTACTTAGCGCACGTTAAAATACGTACACATTTTTCTTCGTTTATACAAACCTCTTATGGACAAAAAGATACACAAAAAAATGTATGCGTGTACTAGAGTACACACGTAAGAAGTGAAACTTCTTTATGACCTTAAAAATGTCACGAGTATGGCGTAACGCAAAAATGTCACGCGTACGGCGTAACGCAAAAATGTCACGCGTACGGCGTAACGCAAAAATGTTACACTAAATTTTTGTCCAACCCCGATAAAGAAGTTTCACTTCAAAAATTATATGAAGATAAACGTACAAACAAAAGCTCTTCTTTAGGTAAAAAGATTCAACCTTAACACGCAACACTTTATCCAAAGCCTAATATAGTTTTACATTCCTCCTGAAGGCATAAATTCCTTCTAAATGTACAGTATTAATATTACAGACTAGCTGTGCTCCGCGGTTTTACCTGCAGTGCTCCGCTCCTGTTGGTCTTAGCGTGATGATATTATTTAGCCTTCCTCGATAAATGGGCTATCTAACACCGAAATAATTTTTCAATTCGGACCAGTAATTCCTGAGATTAGCGTGTTCAAACAAACAAACTCTTCAGCTTTATAATATTAGTATAGATACGTGCATTCAACAAAGTAACCTTATAAGAACGTTTAAAACTATTACCATTTACGACACTTTCTTTGATCTTGTAAGCGATTAAAATTTACCCTAATGTGACGTTGTCGAAAGCGTCGCGTTAATCAAAATATGAAAACATCAAAGTACTTTGATGTTACGAAAATCATAATATAGTAAGGGGCTGAGAGTTAAGGAGCGAATAATAACGCAGTCTAGACGGTTTTGCTATGTTAGAATATAAGCTTAGATTTTTAAATATATTAAATTTTAAACTAGAAATTTGTAAGTTTTTAAGTATATTTTAAGAATACATGTTTATCGTATACGCGACTTTATCTAGATTAATAAGAAATATAACTTTTTATTCGGTTAAAATGAAGCTTTCTTATTGTATAAAAATTATTCAAATACATAGAATAGTTTTTGTTATTATATAGTAATGCAAAAACAGAAATATTTTATCTGTATAAAATTAATTAGTGTCCGACCGAAACTGGTTTCCAGGCCGAAACCGAAACCGAAACCGAATGTTCGGCCGTGGCTTCAGTTTCGGCCGAAACCGAAACCGAAACCGAAACTCACGTGGTCAAGTATGAAATTTCTAAAAATACTGAACTTTGGGGGATTTTACCTATTATTTTGCCTTAATTAGGGCATAAAATGAAAACACAGTATATTAAATTTGTTGTAATCATTTATTTAATATAAGATAAAAAAATAATATTTTTAAAATATTAATAACTAACGGTCCGCCCCGGCTTCGCCCGTGGTACATATTTTGCAATAAAAGGTAGCCTATGTTCTTTCTCAGGGTCTAAAGATTATCTGTGCCAAATTTAATCAAAATCGGTCCAGTAGTTTATGAGCCTATTCATTACAATCAAACAAACAAACAAACAAAGTTTTCCTCTTTATAATATTAGTGTAGATAACAATTTTATAATAATTATAACGCATGTCATTAAAGAAACGAATCTTAAATGGCGGCGCTTATCATTCCCTCTTGCTTACACACGGCCGTACGGCATGCAAAAAAAATTGGGAAAAGTAAAATCACTAAAATGTATTTGATTTTCCCTATAATAGTTTTTATCATAAATTAACAATGACAATTATGTATTTGCGATAGTACTTAAATAATGTTTTTTTTTGGAATTTGACAAAATATTTTCTTTGGGAAAAGTTGCTCAGTTTTATGGGCTCATTACAAGTATTATGGGGATTTTGTTGCATTCTGTATACGTAAATATGATAATTCATATAAATACACAAATACCATAACAAAAAAGTTTGTCAATAAACAATTTGAAATAATTAATAAAATACCCTACCATATGTCAGTGTCAGCTTTGGCCGCCATTGAAGATTCGTTTTTTTAATGAAACGCGTTATAATTTTTATTATTTTTTCAAATTAAGTTCTCAGTAAAATCAGTCATCTAAATCAAATCAGTAATTGTAACTGTTACTTTAAATACTAAGTATTGGTATTTTGAGATCTTTTTCTTTATTAATAGTCTTTAATACTTTGGATTGGTATTTGTACTTAGAAGAATAATCTCTTTTAGGTACCTCTTATATAAAAATAATAATTATTAATTACTATTACACCCAGTTCCAATCTCAACATAGATAATCAAAAATTGTTTCCACCAGCGTGGGTCAACCAACGCTTTGACAGCGTCCGTCAAAGCGTTGCCGAGGAAAACGAAGTTAGGCGAGCGTGAACGTGTGTGAACTACGTTCACTGAACTTGCGAAATAAGTTTCGGTTTCGGCAAAAGTTTCGGCCGATTTTGGCCGAAACCGAAACTGCGGCCGAAACTTGATTTTTGGCCGAAACTCGGCCGAAACCGAAACCGAAACCGAAAGTTCGGTCGGACACTAAAATTAATGTAGAGTCAATCAATATTTTTTACTTTTGATGCATTATTGTTCTTTGTTTACTTCAAATTAACTTTGTATAGAATTAATGTGTCTGCAAGTCAGATAAAGCCGGCTACTCACTTACCTGCCGCAGGGGCAATATTGGAACAATCTCGGTTGGTCGGTGGTTTGAGCAATTTCAGCTGTTCTCTAAATTGCCCCTGCTTGCCTATACACATCACTATTAAGGAGCCAATTTAGGGTCCAATTCGAATATGTACCCCTGGGGCAGGTAGGTGAGTAGCCGATTTAAAAATCATTTTTACAAATCAGCAACATAACTCTTTAAGCCTTTTTGATAAATTAAAAATTGTTTATTATTTTATACACAATTAATTTTAAAGTCATTACAATAATTAATCATACTACACTGCAGTTAAACAACGATTCCAATAACCCAGTAAACATACAACTTACAATACCAGATGTAACTAATACCTAGTTTTGCAACTTTGCACAAATTAGCATGTACAAACAATTTGCGCAAATAACTTTTACGACGATAATAATTAATGTTAAATGCGATGCAACTGCTATAAATGATATGAACGTTTTGAGCAATAGTAACAGATGTTAGTGTTTGGTTTATTTTCTTATTCGACGTTTTAAATGTAATAAGGGGTATCAAAAAATATTATAGTGTATTTGAAGGTTGGATTAAATTTTGGCATTGGAGCAGTGTTTACGGTATCGATTACAATTGAAAAACTCAAACTCAAACTCAAAAAAAAATAGTTAGATTCCAGATGAGCGGGCCAAAAATTAAACTGATTTCTCATATTATATAGTCATACAGTCATACTGATGGACAAGGCTTATCACTTTTAAGTTTATGTGATATCTGACCTGAACTAAGCTTTCGTTTCCACCACATATAATAACCTGTACATATGGCATCCCAGCAATATGAAAAAATATAAATTGATGACGTTGAAAGCATTATCACTGCATATTATTATACAAAGTCGCTGTCACTGTCTGCCCGTCCCTATATGTATGCCTTTAACACTATACGCAACGGATTTTGAAGCAGTTTTTGTTCAAATAATAAGTGGTTCTTAAAGTTTCACTATATAATTCGTTATTATTATTATTCAAAGAAGAAGAATAGTGCTTCTTTTAGAAGCACTATCGAATCGTCATTACATATTTTTAACATTAGTTATAACATTTACCACCGATATTAAGTTTACTACTAATCATGCAAAGCCGCGTGCAGAAAGAAAGTTCAAAATTTGACATAATATTTGACAATATTTGAAGACAATTTGTTGACCAGTCATGAAATAATACAATTAATTTCTTTAGCAGCTAGAGGAATTAATCGTATTATTCTAGCTTCAATACAAAGCTTAATAGCACAAAGTAATATAATAATTAATCTATTGTCACGAAATTTGGCAAACACACCGATATCAACCACATCACCTGATTGTGGGTAATATGGATTGATTTGTGGTTTACTGTTCTAACAGCATATACGTCATAGTACATAGAATAGATATTATGATACCATTACGATACATTAGGACCTTTTTTTTTTAAGTGGGGAAATCTTTCATAGATACCCACGGCCTCCGGGGAAAGGGCCGTGGGTTATGTCGGATTCCTACCGGCCAAAACCCCACTGTGTTCCGTCAAGCCGCATCAACGACGGGGCCACGGGTATAGGTAGAATTCTTCCGTGACACGATAAATTAGGACCTAAGATATATTTAATTTATTAGAACAGCATACAGAAAATCACCCCAAAACATCATTGGGTGTATCTTAAGATATTGGTATAGATATTTATTTTATTATGATACAAACACAAAAAAAATGATTCAAAATGCAAATTACTACTTAATTAAAAAGGTAGTAGTAAAACTACACAGCAATTTTTTATATTAAGTAACTATATTGGTTTTTGGTAATAAATCTAGATGAAAGACGCAATAAATTTTTGCATTGAGGCTCATTATAAATTAATCAAAGATTTTTTTTTTGCATAATTAAAAAAAAGTGAAATACATATTCAAAAATTAATGTTAATTCTGTAATATATCTTAACATAGTAAAGATTTGACCACTACATTTTGTTGGCCATAAACACATCATAATCCCAAATATAAATAATTCTGTCACACATACACAAACACTTTTATCAAAGCACCATACCATTTGAAGTCCTTTGGGTGAAAACTAAACAGCCTTAATACGTTGACATAAAGTTCATATTCGCATGCACATGCTTTTATCAAAACACCATGCTTTTGAAGTCAATCCATTGCGTAAAACTACACAACCTTATTACGTTCACATAAAGTTCATATTCGCTTACTGAATTTTAGATAACGTCCGAGGGCTAGTTTGGCAGTTTGCCAAAATTCGAGTGATTTTGTTTCATCTTAATTCTCGGATAGTGTTTTTGAAGCGCTAAACGTAGTAATGCAATCTTGATAACGCGTCATATTTCTCTGTATAATATGGTAATGTTCGCGTCTTCAGCGAGTTATTTATATTTGTACTGAAACTGTGTTTGCTTTGAGATCGTTGTGATAGAAGTTTATTATAATAAGATGCCAAAAGTTATGAAAATTTCAAATTTGTAAACCGAGCTGCATCGTTGTAACGAGAATTGTTAGTACAATGGTTATTGAAGTTTAGAATAGGGACTGAAATATTTTTCGGTTTAAATAAAAATTTTAGTCTCTATACATTGGTGAAAGGAAATTTATAGCCTACTAGCTTACCGCCCGCGGCTTCGCCTGCTGTGTCTAAAACCTAATAAATTATATACTAAACCCTTCCTTTTGAATCACTCTATCTATTAAAAAAAACGCATCAAAATTCGTTGCGTAGTTTTAAAGATTTAAGCATACAAAGGGACAAAGGGACAGAGAAAGCGACTTTGTTTTATACTATGTAGTGATAATGTAGTGTAATGTAGTGTTAAAGGCAATAATACGTACCTATTGGTTTGATTTTTACTGTACGGAACAGATTATTGACTGCATTTGAATAACAAGAGATGTAATTTATTTTTATAGATGTTTTTATATATTACTAGCTGCTGTTGCCCGCGACTTCGTCCGCGATTACGTCGTTTTTCGTCATTCGTCGTTTAAAAAAAATACGTGACACTTTATTTTTGAATGTTCTTAATTGTCTATAAAATTAATTAACTTACGATGACTTTCTTTCGCACTCGGTACCACAAACTAAGCATGTTTGTGGTGCGTGGCCCGCGTCACTTGACCCCCCACGAGTTCCCCTTCGTTGCTATGCGAAAATACATTCGTTGCCCTACTGTAGGAAAAATTGTAATACTGTGGCCTGGGCGTTATAACACGCCCAGGGAATTCCTGAGTGCCAATAGACGTCCGTCTATCGGCATTTATACCAATTTTATATTAATATCACCATCTTGAGGAAAAGCTTCTAATGTCGATTTAAAACGCATACATACGAATTAACCTGATGAAACATGTTCTAAAATTGTGAAATGAGTTCAATTTTAAATTCGAGAAATATTGATTTCTTGTATTCGACTATTCGTCGTAGTCGAATACAAAATATATTTAAAGAAACTTAGGTTGGCCTTCAGGTAAAAGGGATCCTATCAAATGATAAACTTGACCTTGTATCTTAAAAGTAAGCATGAAAGGAGCCTCTGATAATTGTTGAGCACCAAAGGATCATTTAAAACGCACTACTATAAGAGCTAATATTGTCTAAGAACTGTTTAGATTGCACATATTCCTCTAAAAGTAGTGATTTCAAAGGTTCCGGTGTATCTTCAAACGAAAGCCGACTCCTTACTCCACTTTAAAGCATTACAAAAAGAACATACTACGTTAATATCGCCTATACAGAAGATGATCTGAACAACTGAATATTTATCACGAAGAATGCCACCGATGGTTGTTGAAGCACAGCATAACATGTTAGCGATAACAGGTATCGAAGTACGTGCACATCAGAGGCTTGCATCACTTGTCACAGAGACCCCTGCAACGTTTGGTAATGTGGTATGTGTCCCGCCAAATTGCGGAATCTAATAGATTACAGATATCACGGTATGTACGGAAAAACTCTAACGCTCAGCATCCATCAGCACCGAACCAAAGAAAGCATCAAGATAAACATTGGATGACTCATGCCTCACACCATCTCTGTCCTCAGTAGAAAATAGTGGAGGGGATAAGGCTCTTTGTTTACTTCAGCAAATCTACTCTGCCTCAAGTCTAGCCTGTACAAACCCTGTGTTAAGAGAAATGGCTGCCGTGCAGTATCTCATATGCCTGGTATAATAGTCTTTAACATAGTGCAGAGTCTTGCGAACAGCAAGCTCAGGGCTGCAACCTAAGGCTGCAAACCAAGTGTCAGAGTGTTCAGAGCCTACGAAGATCATGTCAATTGCATCTCCTACCTACTTTTCATAAGTAAACTAACTTACCATATGTTACATGCAATTGATACAAACCCACCGGAACTGCGATCGCCAGAGCTGTCTGCCAGGATTTCAATACCTATTGAAAAATCAAACACTATCAAGCGGGAAAGAGTGAAAAAAAAAGATTATCATTCATCCATTTATTGATCTTTAAAACCGACGGTAGTAGGCGAGTATGCTAATATGTTAGGCACAGCTAACAAAATCTGATGCTATATTACCATACGGCACTATGACACTTTTATACACTGTAGGATTACAGACAATCCTAAGGATTGGGATGAAGAACTCCAACACTTATTTTCTGTACAATGCTCTCGCGACTGCGGCCACAACAGCTACCGCGGCCCCTACTTGAGCCCACTCTGCTCCTCTTCGAGCTTCGGCGGCATGTCGCCTGGCTTGCTCGATTTGTTCCTCAGCTTTTGCTTCCTGTCTGCGACAGCTGGCCGCATGTTCCTGCATTTGTTCTACTTGTCGGCGAATCTCATCTTGCCGACGCTCCGCTTCTTTCCGACGCTTCTCACCTTGCCGTTGTTGCTCTTGCTCCTGTAGGGAGTCTTGTGAATCAGCCATGAAAACGTGGTTGGGCAAAATAATAACTGATACGTGGAGACCGCGCGCGTGTTCGTTTTAAACTGAACCAGTGACCTCGCTATCGCAGTATACGCTAGTGCTAGCGGGCGACTTGATTAACAGATGACGCATGTGTTACCGTTAAAAACCGCTTTTTTCCTGTTCGAATATTCTAGTCCAGTTACTTGTTGCAAGTCTTTTTGAGTTATGAATAATGTGAGGCGACACGACTAAACAATGATAGCTTTTACAGATTTGCTGGAGTATGAAACTGCGCAGTTATAACAGCATCCGGGAAAAATATATTATTATTACGTGTATCATAATACTCGGGTACCATCATAAGGAAGGCACCCGGTCCTTTGGAAGGCTTACGTGGGGACACGGATCCAACACGCAGAGGCCCTTTAGAGAACTTTACTGTGTTGTGGGACACCAGCCGCAGCCTGCCCATGACTGCACTATAGAGATACAGCCCTGGGCAGTCCGCGGCCACTGTAGGACTATTGCAGGGTATGGAAATTTAATAATTGGGCTATGGATTGGGATGCTAAATGGACTGGTATTGGGGACTATGGGAAACTATAGCACCTGCCTTTCTACTAAAAGAAAGTAAAAATATGTTGGCAGGTGGTGACTCGCCCTCTCACTGTGTGGGCCCCCGAAATAAGTCGCTGCAATAGTGCGACAAGGGTGCAACATATTGTGAGCAGCTAAGGGTGGAGAGGCGTCCCTGGACTTTAAACTACGATCACGCGCTCCCTGAGGGTCCAGCATCACGTGCCCACTCGCCACTTACGATTCGCATCCACCCTTCGAGCTAAAAGCTCTCGCGACTCCACTCTGGCCGGCCGGTTAAGGCAAGCCAGAGGGGGGGTCCTGTCCTCGTCAGGCTTCACTCCGACCGGCCGGTGAAGGCAAGCCGGAGATGAAGACAGGGGCCTCCCCCGGGAGCGCTCGGTTCCCGCGGGGTCGCTACTCCCCGACACCCCGCCACAAGGTGTCCTGCGGGTTGACTGATTGCACGGGTGGAATATCTATTGTCGTAGACAATAGATATACCAACCGTGGGCGATGGGGTCGTCACATCCCTACGCCCTTATTACTATTATTATTGTTATTGCTATTATTATGATTATAGTTCGGTTGACTCTGGTCTACACTCTGAAGTGCTCTGACTGTACGACCATGTGCTCTGGAAAAATATATCCCACCAAAACATAAATGTAAAAATTGGAGCCGAGTTCAATCGTTGACTTAATTTGCCAAAAAAAGAAATGAGATCTAAATGTGTGCCAAGTTCTGTAGACAGTCCAGAAATATAGTTCTACAAGAAGTATGTTTGTTTTAAACGTTCTAAGCGTCGTTCTATGATAACTTGAGCTGTAGGTTTCTGATCATTCGGCCCCAGCTTGGATACTGATGCTGCGGCTTCAGCAATTCATGTTACCAGCTGCTGCTGTGAGCAATATTCATAGCACCTTAAAGGTGGCACATACAAAAGAGATCGAAATTTTCGAAAATGCACCTGACCCCTATGCACTATAGTATCTTCATCACTGAATCCGAAAATATCAACCTTGCCTAGCCTAGATGCTTAATTTTGAAGTTATAGACCGCACGGTAACTTGGTACCTACTGTATATCGATTATAGATCATGGATTATGTATTCGTCACTTCAATAAGAAAGTAATATCCATCCATCGAACAATTACAGATTACAAAAAGACGAAATTAGGAACATTCGCGCGCGACATTTGCAATAAAGGACATAATACCATTACCATCTCAAAAAGTAAAAGTACACTTTTAGTATTATTTTCTTCGAGACGGCGTAATGTCCCCGATTCTTATGGCTATGCCACATAGAACGCGTTAGTGGCGCGCGTCAAAACGCTAATCTGATGCCGCGCTACGTCGCGTTGTGTTGTAATGCGCGACCATTGTCAAACAGAACGACGCAACGTTCTGACGCGCGCTAAAGCTTTGGTCTGGTGATCATGACGCTCAACGCTGCGATATGCGCCCCAACGCAGCGTCACGACGCAGCATTTACCGTTCCTGCGGAAAGGTGGTCTGTTGATTACAGCTAATTACGAAATAATTCGTAGGTATGCGTTCTACCTGATTAAGCCAATAGCCGTAGTTCAATACATCGCGGTGTGAAAGCGCGACGTCTCATCGGCGACGGGTTATCGCTTTGACGCGCGCTAAAAACGCGTCCTATGTGACAAAGCCAAGTCCCAGGTCCCAACTCACGTCCCGATGTTATGAGTTGTAAACAATTTTATGGCTCCGCGTCAGCTTTGTGACGCAATCATCATTTTGGAGCCGTAAAAATGTAGCTTATTAGTTACACGGGGGCATTATAAAAACATAGATAAAAATGTCATTCGACCTTCTAGAAAGGTATTTTTTTAGAACAAAAGCTTAAATTAGGTGAAACGTATCTTAAGGTATTTTTGTTTTAAAATAATCATGAGCAGTGTATTTTTAACCGATTTCAAATGAGGAGGAGGTTTTCAATTCGATTGGTATACCTATATATTTATGTTTCATTTTCGAAATCTAATAATTCTGGAAAATTATATTCTTTTTCTCATACACTTAGAAAAACTATAGAGCTTTTTTACATTACGTATCTATAAGATTAAAAGTATTGCTTAGTTAATATTGCAATGAATATTGTACAATAATTTATTGCAATATGAATGAAAGAAACTTTATTTTTAAATTCTTGACAAAATATAGTTTTACTAGCTTTCCGCTCGCGGTTTCGCCCGCTTTTTAAAAAAAAACCGATACCGCCACCCGCGTGAGTGAGCATGAGTTAGCGTGAGTTAGCGTGAGTGAGCGTGAGTTACCCTGAGTTAGCGTGAGTGAGCGTAAGTAAGCGTAGGTGAGCGTGAGTTAGCGTGAGTGAGCGTGAGTTAGCGTGAGTTACCCTGAGTTAGCGTGAGTGAGCGTAAATTAGCGTGGGTGAGCGTGAGTTAGCGTGAGTGAGCGTAAGTTACGTACGTGATGTATAGATTGAGTTAGCGTGAATGAGCGAGAGTGAGCGTGAGTTAGCGTGAGTGAGCGTGAGTTAGTGTGAGTGAGCGTGAGTTAGCCTGAGTGAGCGTGAGTTACCCTGAGTTAGCGTGAGTTAGCGTGAGTGAGCGTAAGTGAGCGTGAGTTATCGTGAGTTAGCGTGAGTTAGCGTGAGTTGGCTCTTTGTCTGGTGGGATGGTTGGCTGGTTGACTGGTTAAAATAAACGCAATTTTTTCTGACGATAAGTCATTGTCAACTAAACTTTGACATGATCATGAAAGTGAAATATCAACAAACAATTTTTCTTGTAGATTTAATCATTTCATTTGACTAATAATTTTTTTTCAGATCGTTCAAATCGGATGAATTCTCAACACGCACATGTCATCAATGCAATGGATAGTATAACTCCATAGCACAGATTTCAACCAAACTCGACCATCTTAAAGCAACCCACAATACTCTTAGGAGAGATAATGAAAGATCTTTCTAAGAATGATATCAAAAGAAAGATATCAGTTACTAAGAATTAAACGTACTAACTTTCACCAAGTACCTATATAAATTTATTATTTTTTAATTAAATTTTCATTACAAACGCTGACTGAACAGTTGGATACACAAAAAAAACACGCTTTCAAGATACTTACAACTAAAAAGTAGAAAATATATCTTAATCTAGGAATCAAGCAATAGCCGCCGCGAATCAAGCATAGTATTTTTGTGAAAAAAGTGTGGGGCGCTTTTCATGAGCTGATTGTATAATAGACTAGCTTTCCGCCCGCGGCTTCGCCCGCGTTTTCAAAGAAAAACCCGCATAGTTCCCGTTCCCGAGGGATTTCCGGGATAAAACCTATCCTATCTCTCAAGTTGGATCGAATGCACATGGTGTGCGAATTTTATTATAATCGGTTAAGTGGTTTAGGAGTCCATTGAGGACAAACATTGTGACACGAGATTTATATATATTAAGATTTATTCTCTTATCATTTTATTTATTTTCAGGTATGGAAGTTTCAATACATCTCACTACTTGGTTGAGGTAATTATTTTATAAGCAAAATCTACAGATGTTTGTTTGTTTGATTGTAATGAATAGGCTCATAAACTACTGGACCGATTTTGATGAAATTTGGCACAGACAATCTTTAGACCCTGAGAAAGAACATAGGCTACCTTTTATTGCGAAATATGTACCACGGGCGAAACCGGGGCGGACCGCTCGTAACATATAAATTGTATCAAATGTGTTAAATATTTATGGCGCACTTAAAAAGCTTGTTTTTAGTAATCTTTTTATTTTAAATTGTTTACTCTTTAATACAATTACCCGACAATTAAACTTCCAGTAACAATTTATATATAAAAATAATATAAAAACTACCTAACCACATTCAAATACCAAGCGATTAATATGAAAATTTTCCGTCCTTTAGAAGTAATTTTCGTTGTTATCATAAATTAGGAGTCCATTCTGTTTAGGGATCAGATAATTTAAAGTTTTATGGTCGAAATGCTTTGTGGTGCTTTAAACGTTGAGTGTAAAATAATGGCGTATCCTTTGTAGTGAATAATGCGAGTTAGAAATAGTGGATTTAGTGTTGACAATATTCTAACAATTTGCATCCCTTTGTGAGTGTAATTATGCTTTTATTATGTGAATATTAATACTAGGTACAATTTGGATTATGTAATTTGTCACTAATGAGACCTCTGTAGCATATTATACTATGTCTGTAGGCAGTTCAGCTGTGTTTTATTACAAAAAAGCGTGTGTGCTGAGCACACGTGTCAAAAGTGAAACGTTTTTGACACGATTCATAGATACCAAATTCGTCGCCTTACTCCATGACGTGATGGTATTGCCATGACGCAAACTTGAATTTTTACTCTCAACGCGCCTAAAGTTTCACTTTTAATACTTCATTCATGGGTGGACATAAAATGACATTAAATTTGTTTTGTAGCTTAGTATAGTATAGCTATTAAACTAGCTTTTAGAAACTTTGTCCTTTCTGATTCCAACTGATTTGAAAATTTCATTGAAATAGCAACCTCTCAATGAAACACTGTATTATTTTATACGTGTTTGTTCCTTTTCTATTTTTAATATGATAGGATTTTATCATCAAGTTATTTACCAAAATCAAACTGTATTTTCTGAGTTAACCTACTTAAAATATTTCCCATTTAGTACGGAAAATGGTGAATTAATAACAAATCCTACTGCAGAATTAAATACACTAAAATAGACACCGAATGTTATTTAAACAAATAAGCTTGAAATAATCTTACAGATTCTCTTCCAGCTAATCCGTACATTCCAGGAATAGACTAAATAGTGGGATATAATGAAATTTCACGAGTAATAATAATACAAAGTACTTTTAATAATACAAAGTACTTTTAATAATACAAAGTACTAATAAAGGAAATGTTGCGGAACGTTAATATTCAAAAGCAGGAATAAAGTGGTAAAAGGATGCGTTTTGGCAGCCTGCCTCGCCACAGAGTAGAGTATTCAGTTAGGTAACTCTGGCTGAGTGCCCAGTTCACGAACTTCAAAGGCCCCTCTGTGTTTTTTTAACCTGTATAATAAATAGTGCGTAGAAAAAATCTAAGATTCAGTTAATAGGTCTGTCACGTTGCAAGTTGTGGATATAAATTCTCTTCTAGATATCAAAGGAATGATGGATGGCTATAGAAATGGGTTTTAAAGGAAAATAATTTTTATGAATAGGTATTCTTCTTAAAATATATTTTATATTAATTGCCCTTAAATATCAATAAATATAAACTTATATCGATATAGTTGACTAGTTAAACACTTGTGGTTCTTTGAACAGTTAATTTTTGCTTTGTATATCTATTCACACTAAAATCAACAAACAGAATTTCAATCAGGAAATGATTAAAATCTATGTGGTTTTCACGTAAAGTTGAGAAAAACATCAATATATTTTAGCAGCGCGATACGCTAAGCAGATTTTTCAAAATGGCATTTGTAGCATAACTTTATGTAGGTCAGTTTAATTCAGCTATTACTCAAATGTATTGCAATTCTAGGGGAATATTTTACTTGAGGTCATTAGTTTAGGAATGTGAAATGTTATTAAATATATATTATTTTATTATTATCTCGTTTTGATCGTTGAATAATTAATATAGTTAAAGAGCGTGCTTTAAACAAGTGTAGAAGGGTTTAATTAGATCTGTCCGTTTAAAGTGAGTTAAAATCAAGTCTTATTGAGTCGGTTACATAAAAACGTGCCGCCAAGGAGTGGAACTCCCTGCCAGCGTCTGTCTTTCCAGAGAAGTACAATATGGGTTCCTTCAAGAGGCGAATAAATAGGCATTTCCTAGGTAGACATGATTTACCACCATCGACCGCGTCACCGCTTTCCATCAGGTGGGACTGTGGTTAAATGTCTACCTATCCTAATGTAAAATAAAAAATAAAAAAAGATGAACCTCATAACAATCCTGTGTCCGCTTGTGAGATATGGCTCATCTATGATAATATAGTATATGTTACGAAAAAGGTTTATGAAACAAATGCAATAAACATATTATATGTTACACCCGATTTTGTATACGGACAGGCAAGTTTAAGCTTTCTGTGTATTGTCTGACAGAGACTTTTTTATTTTCCTCCAGGAATCGAATATTTCGTAATACCTACTTCTTTGTGCATGTTCATAGTTATTTCTTTCACATTAATAAACTTAGATCTGCATATTTTATTTATCTTTTCTGTCCAAATATATAACTTAATGAGCTTGAAAACGAGATTTTCACGGAACACGTTCCACAGTCATTCGTTTCATCAATCTAAAATATCGATAAAGAAACGGTCCTTTATATCGTAATTTCCATCTCATATAAAGGCGTTGATAAAATTGCCTTGAAAATTGCCCAAACTCGAGATAGAAAGATATTATGTAAATGTAATGAAAGACATCTGAAAAGTAAAGCGTTGTTCAGGCAATTTAAAATCTTTTACGCGTATTATTTTGTGTGTGATTTCGATGATTACCTCTTTTACGCGGTATCTTAAATTTCGCGCAATTTACGCAAGGAAAATTTATATTGTCTTGAGTTATATGCAGAGTATGTAGTCTTCTCAATCTTTTTTTTAAAGGTACTGCTTGATGGATTGTGTATCTTTACGGTATATATAATTACAGATTACTAAAAAGTTGTAAAAAGTATAAGGGTGTTACAACCTGGATAGTCTAAGCTCATGTTTTAATGTTAAAATGTGTTTTACAGAATCGCTAATACTAATATGTATACGGACAGCTAAGTACAAGGTAATTTAATTTTTTCTAAAACTATCTTATTTGCCACTACCTATGTCAAAAAGTCTTATCCCTATACACGGTCATTCTTTTGAAATCAGACTTCTTTGAGTTGAATTTCAACAATTTTATTCCAATTTTCAAACATATCTGATGCTTTCAAACTTCATTTAAGAAAGACAGAGGTTATCATTTACAGTATTTATAATAAGTAAGTACCTATTGTTTCTATTAGATTGTAGGTAATTATGCCTCTTCTGAAATGACTTTAATAAACCACTTCAGCAATTAGCAATAACAATTAGGTATATTAATATCAGCTTTTCAGTCAATTTATTTCATATAAAATAATTTCTATTACAATTCTGGAGAAATCGAAGGAATCTTTCGTTCTTCCTGGAATAAGCTATTCTGCTTTCCTGGAAGCTTAGAAGAATAGTAGAAATATTGAAATACATTCTTACAAAATTATCAATAGGCGTAGGAAACCTCAATATTATATATTTCATAGCCATTTCGCAAATTATTTTAGTTTGGTTTCTTATTTTTCTTCCTTACACGTGTTACTAAAATACCTAATAATATATTTTTATAGTGATAAATTCCGTAAACGTCGTTATATTGTTGTTAAAAATGAAGCAATAGAACATTGACCATTGACATTTTATTTGACTGACCGGTTGGCTTGGTTGGTAGTTGCCCTGCCTTCCAAGCCAGAGGTTGTGGGTTCGATTCCCACCCGGGGCAAATATTTGTGTAATGAACATAGATGTTTGCTCTGTGTCTGGGTGTTAATTATCTATATAAGTATTTATTTAAAAATTATATATTATGTATGTTTATCAGCCATCTGGTTTCCATAACACAAGCGAAAGCTTAGTATGGGATCAGATTGTGCCGTGTGTGAAAATTGTCCTGAAATATTTATTTATTTATTATTATTATTTAAATAAATTAAAATTAAATAGTGCTTTTTCATTGTTCAATATCATTTCTTTTTTCAAACAGAAACATTTCATCTTCCAAAAACTCTTTTTAGTTTATTGTCAAGTAATCTTTATTATTTAAAAGTTAAAACCACTTTTAAATAAAATAATTGACCCAGCTTTAAACGTTCAATAAAAATCGAAACCAAATGTAGTAATTTGACTATGAAATCCTTTTTAATAAGCCCTATTTGCTGTCCCCTGGCCGCAGTCTGACAAAACGCCGGCTTTATTTGCCTTACAAACTGATCCTGTTTCCTTTGGGATTAGAGTAACAAGTGAGTTCTCGAAGCTTCTATATTATATGGCTGTTTTTCGAACCTTCTAGTTTTACGTGATTTACTTCTGGTGTCTTTAGTTCTAGAAGTTGGATTGGTCTTATATTATCTGTGACTTAAATGAGATAGTAACATACATAATAAAGTTGAAGAGTGTGTTTGTTTGAACGCCCTTATCTCTGGAACTACTGTTCCGATTTGAAAAAGTAGTTTAGTTTTAGATCACTCATTCATCTCACTCACTTATATTTCATCACTCTAAGACCAATAGAAGCGTAGCAATGCAGGGAAAACTGCAGGGCACAGCAGGTTTTTAGATAAGAAAGAAAAGTAATTTTAATCGATTTAATATACCACTGTCCACTGATATTATATTTTGTAGATTATTTACTATACAAAACATCTATAAAACATCTATATTTATCTTCCAAAAATGGCAGATAAATAAACACAATCGCCAAACTTCTAAGCTCATAATCCTTAATGATGATACTTCCGAAACTTTCATACAATACAAACACTATTAGGTAAATCAATACTTAGAAAGTTTTATAATTACTCAAGTTTTTGGGAACTTCCTTATTTTTGGGATATTTCGTATTTATTACTATACTCGTATTTATTGATATTTTTATTAGTTACTAATCACTACATAGTATAAAACAAAGTCGCTTTCCCTGTCCCTATGTCCCTATGTCCCTATGTCCCTTTGTACGCTTAAATCTTTGAAACTACGCAACGGATTTTGATGCGGTTTTTTTTAATAGATAGAGTGATTCAAGAGGAAGGTTTATATGTATAATAAGATCCATTAAGTAGTGGAGAAGTACTGTTATTTTTGAGGTTTCTAATGTGATGTCGTAAAAAATTACATTTATTCCGCTTACATTGCAAACGCAGGCTGAACCCTACGAGTTTTATCAAAATAATGTACTAAGTATTATACACATTGAAAAGGTCTACAGAAAAGTCCGCGATGGTATATGTCTATCTCTTATGGATAACCCACAATAACTTTTTTTTGTCATTTACTTTTTACGACAAATAATGGCTAATTTTCGAAGCGATTTTAACCAATACAGCATTAATCCTTAACCAATTAAATACCATGGATACATTGTTCATTTAATATAGATCTATATGGCCCTTTACACCGTATGATTTAAGTGAATATTTTCGAAGATATTACAGATTTAAAAATTGCAGGACGAAGCGTTTGCGGCCGTCCGGCTATGTATTTTATACCCGTGCGATGCCGGAGGCCGGAGCGGGCCGCTATATTTTTATACCTATACAACGTTCACAATTTTTCTGTAGTGTATTTAGTATCAGCATTGCACCCGTGCGAAGCCGGGGCGGGTCGCTAGTAACTAATAAATCACTTAAATTTATCTTCAATACAAATTGATTTTCCCGGTATGCATACCTAATTAGTGTAAATAAACTAAATAAATATTCTAATTTTCGTTTTAACTCGCATGGTGAAAATTTTCTTTAAAATTAACACTAAGAATTCACCTTATTGTGTACCACCATGTAAGTGGAATTTGTCAAATACCATTTCATTCAATTCTATAAAATAACCAAAATGTGTTGCCATATCACATTTTATGCTAGAACATTCCACCGCACACTTACCATGTGTTGCAAAATAATAAATACACAAAAATGTCCGTGTGAAAACGGAACATATCATTAAGCGGTGCATTCTGACACTAAATTCCGATTACTGTACGTTTGAAATGTGTCGAGCTCGTTATTTTTTGAAATCATTTCTAAATGCATGCAAATGTTTCTTATTTATTTATTCTTCGGTTTTATCTCATCAAAGTACACATGGTGGTATTATAGCTATAAGCCTTCTCTGCCAGGCAACCTTCAGGCAAAGGAAAAAACATAATATTTTGATTAGTTCTAGCTTGTGATATTTGTAAATAATGGATTGATTGTGTAGATATTCTTCCAGGCTTATAATTAAGCTTTCAAAATGCCACATTTCCACATGAAATACAAAAAAAAGACGTGTGGCGCTCGGGGACTGCCGCGGTAAAAGCTATTGTATGCTATGCCTTCAAGCCACAACTCCGCGCCCGTCGGAGTGAGGAGCGTGAGGTTTTTCGTTACTAAATTTCTGGATTCGGTCCCCGCGCTCAAGGCCCGCGATATAAGCTATGCAATAGCTTAAAAAAACTTATAGATATAGAAGATACAGCCTTATCACTTATAAGAGATCTCTTCTAAGCAACCAACTGCGTGATAACAACATAGCTAGAAAAGGAGGTGGATTTAAAATATGCACATAAAAATAATAATGATAAGTTCGGTTACATTGGTTCCTTACGTTTTGAGTGATAACAAGAATTTAATTGCTATGACTATTCTCTTATATTTATTTCGTGCAAAGCTGAAAACTTTTGGGATTTATTACTTTTCTCAACTATACGTAGAACCTAAAACTACGTTCCTAGTATTTAAATATATATTTAATTAAAATTTTAAATATATATTATGTTTTAATTCAACATTCTCCCCACTATCAAGTCACACCGCACTTACCAACCGAGCGCGCTAAATTTCGTAGAGTTCTGAATTTTTAATACTTAGTTTAATAGTATCCGAACGAACCATCAGTTTCGTGGAAAACAATGTAAATCAATGTCGGAAGTTTTTGGCGAAGTTGCAACGTTTTGGCTCGGTCCGTACGTCGAGTTATGAAGTCTATCTATATTGTGGTAAATATTATGAGAATTTTAAATGTGAAACTAATGTTATGATTGAGTAAGTTTGTTGTTATGTCCTTATATTTGGAACTTATTTGATTTGTTTGGGCAACAAATATACTTGAACTAGCTTTGCGCCCACGGCTTCACCCGCGTTTTCAAAGAAAAGCCGCATAGTTCTCGTTCCCGAAGGATTTCCAGGATAGAACCTATCCTATGTGTTAATCCAAGTTACCCTCTGTATGTGTGCTTAATTTCATTGTAATCTGTTCGGTAGTATTTGCGTGAAAGAGAGTAACAAACACACAAACACACATCCTCACAAACTTTCGCATTTATAATATTTACTTGAATTAGTTTAGGTTTTATTGGTTCACTCATGGTTCACTCACTTAAAGAACTGTTAACTGTGTTCTACTGCACTATGACAATCTACATGTTCGTGATAAAATATAATGTAACAATTATTCTGTACTGTTATAACGTAATTAACGTATAAAAACTGAATGATGTATCTACGAACAAAACTACATAATATTTCGTTAATTGTAAATATGTAGATGCCAGACTTCAACCTTTTTTAACGTCAAAACATACAAATGTTACAATTATTTAAATTTTTATTTATATAAATAACTCGACGTTGCTATAAACAGCCTTTCTTGTAATAATTGTTATTGAATTAAATAACAAACAATACTTCCAAAACATCAGATCTTTTGTTGATTGTATGGAATGAAAACTTTATTAATTTTAAACTTTAAAACTTGCTGTGGAAGTAATTGTGTTGATTCGATTTTATTTGTAACAGTGAAATTAAAAGCAATTATGTAGATCTTTGAGCATTTGCGTATTCGTAAATTCGTGGTGAACGAAATAAGATAAAAAGCTTTTATGTACTGAAACTGGAACTACCAAGTTTTTGGTAATTCAAAATCCCAGCTTTTTATTTTATTTCGCAATAAAATAAACACTCAAACACACTGCTTTATATTTTTATCTAAAATTTTACTGTATTTTGGGCTATCTTATTTTTTTAATGAGATCTGTATTAGTGCCTTCAACCAAACAAAGTTTATACTATTATTTAGTATAGATGCAGTCGTCCAATATAACTCAGAAATAAAACAAACCGAGACAGTCCAATTGCAAGATGCAAGAGCATCTCAACACGACAGTTTCAGTGCTCGGCACGTACGACCTCAGATCTGACAGGAAATACATAAAGCTGATTTAAAACATCGCAACGCTGCTAGTTTTAATATACAGGGTGATTTCTCAGTGCCAGAGGAGATTTTTGACTTGCTTATTCTACGTGATGAATTTATACTTTGGAATGCTACATGAAATATGTTTTAAGGAAAGAAAGAACGTGTAATAGACGTTTTTACATAATATGTTTTAAATATAATTAATTCACAGGAAGTTTCTTATAGATGTGAAAATTGTAGAAAAAATTAAACACAATATTTATAACAGAATTGTTACACCTTAGTGTGTTTTAAGTAGCCTAAAATTAATGTACTTATGTTTTGAAAAATCTATACCAATATAATAAAGCTCAAGAGTTTGTTGGAACGCGCTAATCTCAGGAACTACTAGTCCGATTTGAAAAATTCTTTCGATATTAGATAGCCCATTTATCGAGGAAAGCTATAGGCTATAATATCATCATGCTAAGACCAATAGGAGCGGAGCAATGCGGGCACAGCTAGTAAAATATTTATGCATATTATTACAATAAGAATAAGGTACCTATCAATATTAAACCTTAAATACCTTAGCTATAGGCTATAATATTATCATCATGCTAAGACCAATCGGAGCAATGCGGGCACAGCTAGTTAAATATTTATGCATATTATAAGCCAAAAGAATAAGGTATCGATATCTTAACCTTAAACCAAAACACGTGTACCATTGAACCTCAAAAACCTCAATAAAGGGACAATACATCGCTCTAACACAAGTCCTCAACTGAACATCAAATATTTCAATGCAAACACATCCCACTGATCCTTGTGCTCATATTACACGAATAAAATACACGGAACGGCCTGAATGAGCAATTGACCTTACCCATAAATTCGACTATTCCTGTCTTAATACATTTATATTACGATGATAAAGTTCTAAAATATTTTTTCACAGTCTCAGCTTCTGCGTAATTTACTGCTTCGCGATGTTACATTTAATATATTACGTATAGGCGTGAAATGTTTTTATGACGTCTATATTTCAGATATAGTGCGTAAATTTAAAACCGTTTTTACGAGTTCGCGAACGATTTAACACGAATATCGTGGGTTTTATTATATCCTCGGGTGTGTATGTAATCATTTGTATAATGCGTTTGGTAATACTGTTAGCAGTGGTTGGGAATATAATATGAGGATTTAGTATGTGTGGCTTCAATAATTATAGCTTAACTAGCGGTCCGCCCCGGCTTCGCCCGTGGTACATATTTACGTTTTCTCTACATAAGAACCATCCTCGTACTTCAAGGAATATAATAAAAAAGAATTATCGAAATCGGTCCACCCGTTCACACGTGATGCCGTGACAACGCGAAACGGGTTTAGTTCTTATACAAACATATACAATTTTATTATTATAATTCTGAGTTCAATTTAGTCCTTACATTTTCGTAACTAAAAATTGTATAGCATATCAATATCATAACTTGTAATGATATTTTCTCTCAACAAACACAAAAATATTCCATGTATGTATCAATAATTCAACGGAACGCGTAATACAATTTCGTCGTCATATCAAACAGTTCCATTTCATGAAAATATTTCATAAAACATAATTTTCCTTAAACATATCAACGTAATATGACACCCTTTCTATTACCCTCAGTCTTACATACAAAGATATATAATGCTTTTACGAGACTATAAGTAGTGTTTTACGAATATGCAAATGTATGAAATTTGGCTTGTCAAAACCATAAATCAGGTAGACATAAGTGTTCAGGCGTAGGACCATAGCGTAGAACACATGTGCGTTACAAACGCTACGTTTCATTGGGAGCTTATGGCTAAATACATTGTGAATAAAAAAAAGTCCGGTGGTTGATTAATTATCGACTAGATTTGTATTGAATAGGCAGACACATAGAGTAATCAAACTAGTGAAACAATTGCTGCGCGAAACAGCTCTATCGATTCATTAGACTTGGTCGAAGCACGTCTACTCGTCGACTCAGCTGCTTGGCGTGGAAAAGCGTTGGAGTGCTCGCGTGGATAGCACATGTCCACACAGTGTATTCTGTGTGGACACGTCCTATCGATAAAAACAATTTTTTTGGCTTACTCTTTTCTGTATCATAGGCACTTTTTGTTGTTTATAATATTCCATATTGCAAGCAGAATCGCGCACAGGTAACACGTACGTGTATAAGCAGCTTAACGCAAAAAATCTCATATTATTTACTTAGGGATATGCATTGAATTATAAAGAGTAACAGCTTAGGGGAAAACGCGTGAAAAATTCCAGTAACGTTTATAACGGAGAAGGGGTTAACATAATGCGACGTATATAATGTGGAGCGATATTTTTTGTCTTTTTTTCATTTTGCTCTTCGTGTTATGAGGATATATTATGGAAAGGGGTTAAAAATGTTTGTGAATAAACAAAGGGGTAAATTATATATGCTTTATTGTATTCGTATTTATTTGGTACTAGCAGTCCGCCCCGGCTTCGCCCGTGGTACATGTTTACGTTTTCTCTACATAAGAACCATCCTCGTACTTAAAGGAATATAATAAAAAAAGAATTATCGAAATCGTTTCAGCCGTTCTCGAGTTATGCGCTTACCAACACATTTTGCGATTCATTTTTGTATATAAGATTTAATTTTAATATAGGTTATATTTGAGTGAGGTGTGTGCACTTAAGTATTTACTTTTTTCAAATTGGAGTATGTTTTAGTTCAAATTGTATCTTTTACAACATATTAATAGGCATATTATCTTAACTAACCCCAAAGCTCAAACACATTACTACAGAACAATAAAAACAATTACAAAAATAAAATCCATTTAGCTTGCCAAAAGGAAAAGATAAATCATCATTTAATTTGGCAACATAAAATCACAAACACCATGCACTAACTGATTAAATTTGAGCTGTATTCCTTAGTGTTAAGGCACATAATTGAATGTTTTCATTCATCAGATGGTTTTATGAAAGGGCCTGTCGCTGACAAACGTCATAAATTTTTCCCGCCTTTTGAACGGACGCGTGTAAACAACGTCAATTCAGTTTTAACTTGATGTTTTTGTCATATTTTAAAGTGGAAAATTACATTGATATAACGAAATATGTTGCCTACTGGAATAATTTTATTCATTTTTAACTTTATTTCAAAATACTTTTCAACCCCCTATTTCGAGCTCTTTATTTGTTAAATATTACCTTTTCATTAGAAAATGGTATACATTTTTTAAGTTATTTATGAAATTGCATTTTGGCGAAAAAGCTGTCTATTGCATTACTGATTTCAGCTTTACAATGGTGTTCAGCATGCCTATCACATACCACTAGCACTTTCTAAACAGGCGACAAGATAGCATTTTCTTGTGTTCGATTTTACGCGAGTATTAATTAGAAATTAAAAATGTTATCGGATTTTAACACCCTCACAAGTGTGCAAAACGGCGGGATAATAATATATTATGAATAAATCGCGTTTAAAATTCGTTAAAATCTCGTTCGTTTCGTAATTTCGTAAAAATCGTTTGAGGCGACATGATGTCAACATAATATACTGACTTACAGAATTCATAAACATCATCATCTTCGAATATTAAGTTCAATACCGTGAAGCTAAGAGTTAATTAAACTTGTCTGATAGTTCAGTGATTTACAACCTCCAACATTGAGTACGAGTTTCATAATTAATTTTACAAGTTATAGTTTACTAGATTTCCGCCCGCGGCTTCGCCCGCGTTTTCAAAGGAAAACCCGCATAGTTCCCGTACCCGTGGGATTTCCGGGATAAAACCTATGTAAAATATATGTGTGCTAAATTTCATTGTAATCGGTTCAGTAGTTTTTACGTGAAAGAGTAACAAACATCCATACATCCATACATCCATACATCTTTACAAACTTTCGCCTTTATAATAGTATTAAGATTAAGATAATTGAGGTATAATTACTAACCGTAATAACGAACTATGCTAAATATTGCTGGCGAGAGCAAGAACTATTCTGTCCAAACGTGCAAATTAATATGTCTTTTTGAACCAGAATATTGTTAACTAGAGGTCCGCCCCGGCTTCGCCCGTGGTACCTACGTATTTCGCAATAAAAGGTAGCCTATGTTCTTTCTCAGGGTCTAAAGATTATCTGTGCCAAATTTCATCAAAATCGGTCCAGTAGTTTATGCGTGATAACCATACATACATACATACAAACCTTTCCTCTTTATAATATTAGTATAGACTAGTATAGATGGAGTTTTAGTAAGCTCATTGACTTGTATAATTATACGTATTTTACTTACCATTATTATTTTTAAGTCAAGTTCCATCAAAATCTGTTCAGAATTTTTAGTTTCATTGAATACTTAACAAATATACAAATATTCGCGATTAAAATAAACAACAGTACATAAATAACTATTATGATGCCAATCTCATTTCAACCTCATTTCTCCTAATTCTAAATTTCCAACAATATTTCATATGTTGGTTACTCAAGCTGTGTTCTATTTCGTAAACAAAACAATTAGTTTTTAGTTTAAAATTATGAATTTAACTCGGCATTCCTATTTATATTATTATACCTAATTCATCAATTCTGAAAACATTTAGACTATGTAAAACTACGCAGTTAGTGATGCTGATACCTTAATAGTTAATACACTATATTACAGGCATTTAAAGATGATTATGACATCACTACATAGTATAAAACAAAGTCGCTTTCTCTGTCCCTATGTCCCTTTGTATGCTTAAATCTTTAAAACTTCGCCACGGATTTGGATGCGGTTTTTTTTTAATAAATAGAGTGATTCAAGAGGAAGGTTTTAGTATATAATTTATTAGGTTTTAGACAAAGCGGGCGAAGCCGCGGGCGGTAAGCTAGTCCAAGATAAAGTAGACCTTTTACACATGTCAAATTATCTAATTTTTTGCTGAACATGCTTTCAAGTACAACATTGTAGTTTTGCCATACAAATAGCATGCAAACTTAACTCCCAACAAAGCAACTCTTCATAGACGCTCAGACAAACTGAAAAAGTTCCACTGACAAAGACCTATTTTTAACCTACAGCACCGGTTATCCACTTAAGTATCAATATACTGCGAGACAGAGGCATTGTTAG
The DNA here is from genome assembly GCF_061535455.1 of Colias philodice. Taxonomy (NCBI): domain Eukaryota; kingdom Metazoa; phylum Arthropoda; class Insecta; order Lepidoptera; family Pieridae; genus Colias; species Colias philodice. The sequence continues at coordinate 11,832,120 of NC_143096.1, forward strand.
GTAAAGTGGAAGCTTATTGCTTGTCCTTTGAAATCTAGGCTGCCTAAGAGGGTAACCGCTAATTACTGCTACAATACAAAAACAATTTAACATGGACGAGGGTTCGTGCATGTAGGTTACGAGTGCATTCAGGCAAGGGTGTTTTGTTTACTTTTTATCTGTTTACAGAAAGGCTGTTATTAATTAGTGTACAGAACGATACGTTTTTTTTACTAGATAAAACTTCACTTTTTTTTAACTATTTTCATGTTTTTTGACTTGTTTATTGTTATTACGCTTTCCTCGTTAGCAAATAAGAGTGATTTGCTTTGCAGCTTTAAAACAGGACAGCTAATGAACAAACACGTTTAAAATTACACTGAAAACTTATAAAATATCATTGGATGGTGGGAATCATGATAATCTCGTCTAAAGAGACCTCGTCTAGAAGTAAATTTATTATTTTAAGCTTTACTTTATTTATTAACCGTCAAAACCTTTCAGTCTGTTGCTGACTTGGTTGTGAAACGTTTGAAATCTTTGCAGCTAGAATAATTTAAATATTTTATAATACAATGAAATTTATTTTAATATTGATTAATGATGGTCAAGGTTTAGTTCCTCAAGACATCATTGTTACATCTAGATTAAAAACAAACACACAAAATAATATCATGTACCTATTTTATGGTATACTAGGTTTCCGCCCGCGGCTTCGCCCGCGCAGTCAAAGAAAAACCAGCATAGTTCCCGTTCCCGTGGGATTTCCGGGATTGCGTCATTTTCCCGGGATAAAAAGTAGCCTATGTCCTTTCTCGGGTATCAAAATATCTCCATACCAAATTTCATTAAAATTGGTTCAGTAGTTTAGGCGTGATTGAGTAACAGACAGACAGACAGAGTTACTTTCGCATTTATAATATTAGTATGGATTACTACAACTTCACCACGATACACTCACACATACGTCGCCTATTATTTATTTCATTGTATAACAAGCAAAATAAAGAGAATTCGTAGCAAAAACACTTTAGCCCGAGTCAATTAAACTTAGTCAAATTCAGAGACCATTAGGAGCGTTTCACTTATAGGCACATAGTTGATACCGCTTTATAGGTATTCATTACTCGTAACACAAGACCTGTAGTCGCGGTTGGTGTAACATTATGCCGGGTTGGCAGGTATCGTGCGGGTGGAAACATACGGGAGTTGAATAGTGGCGTGCTGGTAGAGTAGGTGAATGATAGAGCGGTGGTAATTATTGGAACCCGGTTACAGGTAAAGGATGTTTTTGCTGTACAGTGTAAATTACTATTTGTGGTAAGGTGTATTTATTTATTTTTAAAATTATTTAATGAATATTGTTGGTTGATAGTTTTTCGTCCGCTTGATATTATTAAAAATTGTATCTATCGCTCTATTAGATATAGGGTCAATGTACCACTAGCTGACCAAGCGCCAATACATGACCGAAATTCAAATATACGCGCCAATTAAGAAAATACGGCAAATTAATAATAAATAAATATATTAAACAAAACTAATGTTCGAAGAAGGACATTTTGTCCATTTTGAAAGTGGTCAACTTTTAGAGTAATGATGGTCAGATATTGGTGATCAGTGGTCAAGTAATGGTGTTTTTAGCAGAAATAACTTTCAGAGTAGTTTTCATAAAACCTTTGAAGGTTATCAAATTGATATTAAGAACAATAGTTACAGTGAGTATTCAATTATCTGTGTCCCAAAAATAACATTGAACGTAAAACAAATAACCCGTTTTTTATATATAGCTAAAGATAAAACCGCTTAAATGGTCAACTAGTGGTACATCCACCCTACTTCTTTTATAAGTGCTTTTGCATATTATTATTATTACTTATAACATGCAATATTATAAACTTTACATTTTTCAAAACATTTCCATTTAACATATAACACCAAACGAAATATTCTGAGTTAAATTCAGATTTTAAACAAGAAACGCGTCTCTCCCGTACACAATACCGCCCCGTACATTCCGCTCTGGACCGTCTCTCAGCTTCAGGTCAAATAGCCGGACGTGTGGTAGAGTTTAATTACGTACTTAATGCCGCCCGTATCCGTGGACCATTCCGGTCGTATAGTTTGGGCGTATAGTTTGGTCGTATTTTCAACTACATACCCTATAGAGATGGCCGTTTCACGGTACAATGGTCTGGCATTTAGATTTTTCCGTAATTAGTATGGCGCCTTAATACCTAATCATTAATTAATTAAAGGAGTGAAATATTCAGTTGTTAACATAACTTTTATGTTACAAAGAGACACATAACCGTACAAAAAATTACAATATAATTTTTGGCACAAAACCTATAATTGAATATTATAAATACCAGGTATTGTATATTCATAAAAACACTTCTACGCAAAACTGTTCATTAAAAAATAAACATATGATTTACGTTCATTATAAAAAAATCAAGACCATTATACAAAACTCGGTCAAGTTGATTTGTGAAGAATGAAACGCAGTTTAAATAACCAGAGCCCTGCGTGAATCACACAGGAAATAGGCGAAAATAGATTGAGTGGTCTGTAAGTCAAAGCCACAGTTGCCAAGTGGAAGTCTTAACAATATTTTTGTTAATATTCAAAGAAAACAGTCAAACATTAATAAGTCTGCGCTTTTATCTATTTACAACTGCTGTTATTGTGAGTATGGTACATTTTTACACTGGTCCTTCGAGCCGGATCTTTAAATGACTATGTGTTAGTGCCTTAAAGCGGTGAGATATGGATTACAATACTAGAGAATCTGCGTCTGTTTCTAATATAAATAAGTAAGATATACTTATAACTGACATATCATAAAATATGAACCTTAAAGTTACAAGACAAGACGTGATATCTTAACGTGTTCTACTTTCAGGAACACAAGCGATTATTGCGCGCTATTAGGCCATTTAATAGACTACTACTATTATTACTTGCTACTATTATTAAAATATTTATGCAAATATCACATACCTTATACAGTTTGGATGTCAGTTGGTTACACCGTGCACGTCAATAAAATACACTGGCTAATATCACTGCGAGTGACCCAAATAATATGAGAAATCTAATGTAACTATGCCACTAATTTAAGTGTATCGCAAAATGCATGGTGGTTTTAAATGAACAAAATAAATCATAGCAAATAAAAGATGCATCTGCTTTTAAATACGAAATGGAGGAAACCATGATGTACGGTACTATAGCTATCAGTAAATTGTATTGTTTGTTTAACGAAATTAAATGTTACTTTAAGGGATGGTTACCCACCTGGGCTTCAAATCCCAGTTCCGTGGGTTCATTTTAATCCCAAAGTTAAATTTAATACAACTTCTTTCATTTAGATTCAATGTATTTTTTCTATTCATTGTGGCTCTTAGATGGTTTTATAACTGATCGTTCTATCTCATTTACTTACGTTTTCCGGTACAAATATATCCTAAATTGTAACAATAGAAATAATAAATATAGTCCTGGATACAAAACTTCCTGTCCTTTTTCCTTAATTAGGGATTAAGAGGAATACAGTCACTGTTATAAATGTTTCCTTTTATTTTTATCTCGTATGTGTGTTGAGATTGCTAATTATTTTATAAGTTATATATATAGTTTTATAAGTTATAGTTAATTCACAAGTTGGAACGTACTGTTTTGTCCATGTTTTCATAAAAAAATCGCAAAAAATATATTTTATATCTAGAGATTCGCTCAAATTACATTGTTGTTATAAAATAAGTTTTAGTAACATTAAACTATATATTTAAACGATTCATAAGCGCTACTTAAATATGTCTAGTTCAATAAATAATTTTAATCCGAGGTTAATATGGCTTCCAGTGGGTAGGTACTTTCTTGAAATATAATTGTAAATTAAATTTTTAGTTAAGGGCTTTAGTTTGTGTGTGGGCAGGAGTGGGTTTGAGAAAGCTTGTTTATAAACAAAAACTCTAACAATTACATTTTGTTCAAAATTTTCAAATCAAGTGCTTCGTCAGATGTACTAAAAATCTTTCTAAATCTCTCTTTTTTCAGACACAAATATCTACACTTATTTTAAATATTTGATCGTTATGTGTGAGTCCCAAATATACACCGTTAAACAAATTTTAAGACAAAAATGTATAAAAAGCTCTAAGAAATCAATTTAAAATATTTATGCAGCTAATTGACTGAATTATTATAACCACCACCCCAATGGTCCATCTTAATTCACTACAGGGGCGTTTCTCAACTACTTACATTAAATTTCATTTTTAAAACCGTCAACTTATATTTCTAAATACATTAACCTCCTGGGGCCTGCGGTCATATATATATTACATAAACAATACAAAAATATTTCAACGCCATCTTTTGCGTATATGCGGGAATAATACCTCAAATCGATGTAGTGGTATGTCATCCACTATACTAAACGGTTTTTGGTTTTATAAGTGACAGTGATTGGAAGTATTCTCATTTCGAAGTTGACGGTGGCTGTGCGACGACAAACACGTGGTCAGTAATCTTACATTTCTAGTGGAACCATTCGTATAATGCAGGATATCTTTGTATATCTAATGATAATAGATATTATTTCTGCAACCGCAATAGTTATTTTGTAAGATAAATCTAAAACTTGTGAAAAATATGAATGTTTTCTTCTATGTCATACTGGTAAGACATTTGGTCTCAATTCTTGCCAAATTGGTATTGGTTACTAGGGCCCCATGTATTACCTATATGACATTCTTTAGTTTATGTTACAGATTTTATTATTATTTTCAAGGATTATAAGATACTGAGATCTACCAACACCTGGATGAGTCAAATATTGACCTATATGATGGACCTATGGAGTTTCTTGCCGGTTCTTTTCCATAGATACTGCTTTCCGAATCGGTGGTAAATGTTAATACTGTTGTGACGATTCCAAATTGCTTTTAGAAGAAGTCTTATTGAATAAATAAATGTTTGAGATGAAGATAATCCCCCAAATGATACAGATGAAGCCGCCCAAATACCAGAAAATGATTCTTCTTCCATTCGTCCAATGAGTATGAGTCATTTCAGAACAGAATCGTCACTATGTATGTCATCTTCAGTTGTTGGCAGACCATCTCGGGGACGCACATGACGTGGACCAAGCATAAGAGGAGGCTGACCGAGAGGATGGATAAGAAATAAGACCTAGAGGTGGACGTGACAATATAAATACACCGCCGCGCCCGTGCAAAATACTTGAACTGGTCCTTTCTCACCCTTATAAATACCTATCTTTGAACCAAGGTACAAAAAATAGACACAGAACAATGGATAGAATAATAAATATTTAGATTCAAGTTTAAAAATATATAATAACTAAAAAAACATGTAGTTTTTCTTCATTTTCATAAACTTAATACACTTGGAACTGGGACCCCCTGTAATATATACATGACATAAAGAAAATCCAAGTTTTCCACGAAAGATTTTTTTTACCATTTTTTTTAATATCTATAATTGCATTAGAACAGATACAGCTAATTTTTATTAAAAAAGAAAGAGAAAAAAATCCTGGGTCTCAGGAGGTTAAACTTGCGAGAATTTCCCACCGTTATTTCAAAACTTCCCCAATCGACGGTCCAGTTAAATTTTATATTAAAAACTTTGACGGAAATGACTTTAACGTTAACAAAGTCTGTTATGTTCATGGAAATAATTTTGAATTAAGTTGACGAAGCGTTGGATGTCATGGAGTGAAGAAAATTACAGATGGTGCAGTGGTTAATCACCGGGATCATAATATTATATAGTTTCGATTCTTTTCAGAAAAAATATTCTATTGTTTTAAGGAATATCTGGGTGTTTTATACATATTGTGAATTTACTGGAATTTAAGAAGAATATTTGTTATTTAGTTACGTTCGTACTAAACTAAACAAATGCTTTTTTGTGAAGGCCTATTACTATTAGAAATGCGAAATTTTGTGATAATGGATATAATATTTTGTTACTTGTTTATAAAAATATACTCTTTCACATTTGATTGGTTCTATATAACATTTGCCACAGAAATATTTTGTAATCAGGAGTATTACATGCATGACTGTCTATCACGGAAGAAGTAACGCGCTAAAGTTAGTATCCTTAATAATAATAATAGTTAAAAAATCTAAAAAACACGCTTTTTATAGAAAACCGAACTAAAAAATAGAAAATTTTATCAAATTAGTGTATTGTTATCGTTCCTCAATAAATCTACGAAGTTTGAACGAAATCTGGCCGTTTAAAGTGGGTCAAAAACGCGCCCAAAGAAGTCGGTTACAAACATACAGGTGAAGCTAATATAAAGCGTGTAAAAAATATACGATTTCAATTCGCGACTAGACGATGATATTCGAATATAACTACATATTAGGTACCTACATATTTATTTATTTATTTATAACACTTTATTGTACAAACAAGAAAGGTCAATGCAAAAAAGAACAATATTACAAAAAGGCATCATTTGTACGAAAATCAGCCTTATTGCTGAATAGAAATCTCTACCATGCAACCTGTTAGGAAGGAAATGTTTGAAGTTGTATTAGTTCTACATTACAAAAAAGCTTCTCTGTTTGTTACGTTATCTTCATTAGAGTAACAAAACGTAAACATTGTCTGTTTCTTTGTACAGCTTATGAGATTTTATTACGTTTCCTTTCGTTAAATAAATCTTGTAAAATAAACATGTCTGCGGTGCTCTGTTACCGTCAAGTTAGATGATTATGTGTTCAATATTTGTTGAAAATGTAATAAAGAATGTTATTATATGTATATTTATTATACATAATATGTAAATAAACCATTGCAATTACCCATAAATGCAGGATAATACATCTAAATTAATGTTTACGTAGGTATATTTATAATTGATGTTTTTACATACTCCTTCACTCCTTACTCGTTTTTTTTTATAAATACCTAGATAATTATATTAGTCTGGGTACACAATACACATATTGCAATAAAATTTCTAAATAATATGATTTATAAACTTAAATTTGACTGCACCACATCAAAAATAATCAAAACTTTACCACTCAAAAAGCGAGTGTTTCAGTAAGTATCATATTTACTCAAAATTAGTTACAATAACGTTCACTAGCGTGAGATGAACTTGTAATTAGTAACACTGAACATTGTACAAACTTTACTTGTTCCACGGAATGGCGGCCGCGTTTAAAGCCAACTTTTAGCATAATAGTGCTTTTATAGTGGTACATTCTAACTTGTATATTTTACCTGATAAAACGCACGGCTTTTTACTAGCTAATAACTAGGATAAGGGCTTGTTTAGTTATAATATAAAGGGTTGGAAATGCAATTACGTTAAGAAGAGTTTGGTATATTTACGATTACTTTTATAAAAGACTATCGATTAATAATTTTATAATTAATATGAAAATGCCTGCCAGGGAATTTTTCTGTTTTCTGTCTACACTGATGAATAAATATTGAATACCTACGTATGACTGGATACGGATATAGATTTAAACTTAGAGAATGACACCGTTTCCATAGCTCAGGCCTGTTAATTCGGTAAAAATAAAATTATTAGGAAAAGCTTCCGCGCTACATTTGAAATGTATGTAAACAAAGTTGACGACGTAACGTTTATAACAAACTAACTTACCGCCCGCGGCTTCGCCCTGCCTAAAACCTAATAAATTATATACTAAAACCTTCCTCTTGAATCACTCTATCTATTAAAAAAACCGCACAAAATCCGTTGCTTAGTATTAAAGATTTAAGCATAGGTAGGTACATAGGGACATAGAGACGAAGAAAGGGACTTTGTTTTATACTATGTAGTGTGAAGGTATTATTTTGATAAAATTTGAGTCTATTTATTTCACTCGTATATTTTACAATAACCAAATTGATCATTTCAACGAAAGTTAAAAAACATACCACTCTTTCATTATTGCAAATAAATCTAACAAAACGGAAAGCGACTATGTTTTAAACTATGTAGTAATTGACATTGAACAGTTATGTATATATTATGTACATATTATAGCTTCAGATAGCAATGCTATTTTATCATACATTCATTGACTTATTAAAACTAGTATCGCAACAACATACAGACAGATAAATAACAGATTCACCATTCATTCCTCCTTACAAAACTACAACCCAAACACTCGTCCCACTATTAAATAAAAACTCAGAGTATTTATAAAAGCTATATATAACACAAGTCTGACGTTCGTAGACGCGTGCGCACGTATGCAACATGGCCGACGGGATTGTGATGTGAAATGTTCAATTTTAAAGTGAAACAGAGAGATGTGTATTGTTATGGTGTTAAATCGAAGCCTCCTAAAACCCCGAAGCATCGACGTAAGTTGTATTAAATAAATATTTGTAAACAAAGTGTATACAGTTGTATGTAATGACATTTACTGTCGTCTACTGATAAGTGATATGAGATTTGGTTTACTTTTTTGCAATCTTGATTATAAACTAGAGTGTTGAATTATTTACTATGCCATTTGAGCTAGTCTAGTTATTATATTAACTATGCTTGCGTGCTTATAATTGTAGAAGAGGAAAAGCTCTATGTACATAGAGCTCATATATGTATATAAAAATATGTATATAATATGTAATTTTATGTACATTATAAATGTACGGTTAATATAAGTGATTAAGGTAACATTCATAGCGAAATATCTAAAAAATAAACCCTATAATTATATTGATAATACCTTAGAACTTATAATAATTCAAGAAAGCTCTACAAAACTATTCTAAATGTACGGTCCGCCCCGGCTTTGCCCGTGGTACATATTTCGCAATAAAAGGTTGCCTATGTTCTTTCTCAGGGTCTAAAGATTGTGCCAAATTTCATCAAAATCGTTTGAGAGGTTTAAGCGGGAAAGCGTAGCAGACAGACAGACAGACAGACAGACAGAGTTACTTTCGCATTTATAATATTATTAGTAGGGATACTATTTTCTATATAGGTAATACTATTTAACAGTAAAGTATATTTTTAAGTTAATTAGTTGAGCAACAGACACAGATGAGACAAAACGGATATCTCTCTTGGCACAAATATCGTTATATTTCTGTTATTCTTGAACTTATCAACAACCGCTCGTCATGTTTCCGTTCTTTTTATTTTTGTTTTTATGTGTGGAAAGGTAGAGTATATATTTGATGGATTATTTATTTGAAACAAAGTTATATTATGTATAAAATTGAGTTGTGTAATCTTCTTATATATAAAAATGAATCGCAAAATGTGTTGGTAAGCGCATAACTCGATAACGGCTGAACCGATTTCGATAATTCTTTTTTTATTAGCTTTCCGCCCGCGGCTTCGCCCTGACTAAAACCCACAGAACTATATCGAGATATAGTTCTGTGCTAAAACCTAATACCTAAATTATATACTAAAACCTTCGTCTTGAAACTCTATCTATTAAAAAATCCGCTCAAAATCCGTTGCTTAGTTTTAAAGATTTAAGCATACATAGGGACATAGGGACGAAGAAAGGGACTTTGTTTTATACTATGTAGTGTGAAGGTATTATTTTGATAAAATTTGAGTCTATTTATTTCACTCGTATATTTTACAATAGCCAAATTGACCATTTCAACGAAAGTTAAAAAACATACCACTCTTTCATTCTTGCAAATAAATCTAACAAAACGGAAAGCGACTATGTTTTAAACTATGTAGTGATTTACATTGAACAATGAACAGTTATATATATCATTTTATAGCTTCAGATAGCAACGCTATTTTCTCATACATTCATTGACTTATTAAGACTAGTATCGCAACAACATCCATACTAATATTATAAATGCGAAAGTAACTCTGTCTGTCTGTCTGTTACTCAATCACGCCTTAACTACTGAACCAATTTACATGAAATTTGGTATAGAGATATTTTGATACCCGAGAAAGGACATAGGATAGGTTTTATCCCGGAAATCCTACGGGAACAGGTTTTTCTTTGAAAACGCGGGCGAAGCCGCGGGCGGAAAGCTAGTAATAATATAAATAAACTACTTACTAGGTACAACGCTAAGCGAGTAAACATGTTTGTTTATTATCTTTTTGAGAAATAAATGTTTTAAACCAAAAAATAATACAGACAGATAAACAGATTCACCATTCATTCCTCCTTACAAAACTACAACCCGAACACTCGTCCCACTATTAAATAAAAACTCAGAGTATTTATAAAAGCTATATATAACACAAGTCTGACGTTCGTAGACGCGTGCGCACGTATGCAACATGGCCGACGGGATTGTGATGTGAAATGTTCAATTTTAAAGTGAAACAGAGAGATGTGTATTGTTATGGTGTTAAATCGAAGCCTCCTAAAACCCCGAAGCATCGACGTAAGTTTTTAAAGTGTGTATTAAATAAACATTTGTAAACAAAGTGTATACAGTTGTATGTAATGACATTAACTGTCTTAGTCTATTGATAAGTGATATGAGATTTGGTTTACTTTTTTGCAATCTTGTAAAACTATATATTATACTGAGATGTTCGATTATTTACTATGCCACTTGAGCTAGTCTAGTTATTATATTAACTATGCTTGCGTGCTTATAATTGTAGAAGAGGAAAAGCTCTATGTACATAGGGCATAATATTATGTACATAGAGCTTTTCATCTTCCATCTTAAATATTATTTACATGTATATTATACGAAATGTCTTCGAATTTTAAAAGCTCTACATGTTTTTAATATAATTAAAATATGTATATAATACGTAATTTTATGTACATTATAAATGTACGGTTAATAGCGATTAGGGTAACATTCATAGCGAAATATCTAAAAAATAAACCCTATAATTATATTGATAATATCTTATAACTTATAATAATTCAAGAAAGCTCTACAAAACTATTCTAAATGTAAAAATTATAAGTAACTAACGGTCCGCCCCGGCTTTGCCCGTGGTACATATTTCGCAATAAAAGATAGCCTATGTTCTTTTTCAGGGTCTAAAGATTGTCTGTGCCAAATTTCATCAAAATCGGTTGAGAGGTTTAAGCGGGAAAGCGTAACAGACAGACAGACAGAGTTACTTTCGCATTTATAATATTAAGTAGGGATACTATTTTCTATGTAGGTAATTCTATTTAACAGTAAAGTATATTTTTAAGTTAATTAGTTGAGCAACAGACACAGATGAGACAAAACGGATATCTCTCTTGGCACAAATATCGTTATATTTTTGTTATTCTTGAACTTATCAACAACCGCTCGTCATGTTTCCGTTCTTTTTATTTTTGCTTTTATGTGTGGAAAGGTAGAGTATATATTTGATGGGTTATTTATTTAAAACAAAGTTATATTATGTATAAAACTGAGTTGTGTAATTTATTATACAAATTAAGGCATTTTTAATATATATAAAAGTTGAACGTTGGCACTTAAAAGCATTAAAAGAAAAATCTACATCTTAATATAGAACTAACACAGTAACTTTACCAAAATTTCACATCAAACATTTTCCAATAATCCAGTAAAAATAAGAAAGAAAGCTCTTTCTACATGCGTGGTTCAAAATGCTCAACACATTGTGGTAACGTCTCACCAAATAAAGATGAGTACCCAAAAATATATTGAAATCTCGCCTTTATGTATTAAAGAATGTATTCTACCCCTAAATCATACCCTACCCTCGCGAAAGATCAAAGAAGGTTGGATAAACTCAGCTTAATCAAGTGCTTTGTTGAACTTAGGATTAACTAAACGTATATATGCGGGAGTCAGAGCGTTGCCATGGCAACCGTCGTAATAATGAAGATAATCCTGACAATGCCATATAACTATCCAGTTACGAATGTACTTTTATGGAAGAGGACATAAAGTAGTCACTCGTTGTTTTATACCGGAGTAATTTAAACAAAACATTTATCACACAAGACTAAAAATTAGTCTATACTAAACTTGATAACTGTAATCGAATTTTTTGGCGCAAATGAAACTTGTTGAATGTTAAATTTTAAAATAAATTATTTCATTGAACAAAGGTTAGTGTTTTACAAATATTTTAATTATTCAGAAAGATTGAAAACTGAGAAATATGTTTCTATCATACAACCGGTATAGGAAATCAATTAATATTTATGTATAACTTATGTATAACTTCCTGAGGATATTAATCAGGGTTTTATAGTTAAGATTGGTTGAGGATACGTTTTAGTTCAACAAGAGGAAAAACTTTTTTTGTCATATTAAAATGAATTACCTATTACAAAAAAATATTTACAACTAAGACTGGTCTATCCTCGATGCTCCTTTTCTTTAAATATGAAGAATAATAACCTACTTTATACTAATGAATCATTATTTCATTTTCAACTTACTATTTTATTCATCAAGGTACATTTTCAACCTTTGAATAGATATTCTGTAGGAGACACTAGTGCTCCAATTACCGAGTTACCAAACTTATATTGGGATAAGTCGAAAACTTAGTAATATCCTTCCTTGTTGGAGGTAAGAGCTTGTTAAAAGTATACTTTTTAATTAACTTTTAGAAACCTTTCAGAAAGTTTTGAAATACGTAGGGTTATGACGTATATTAAATGTGATTGTCTTTTAACAAGTTATATCAATGTAGGTAGCTCTATATTTTTAGCAATGGGTTTATTTGTTGTTATTCTGTAGGGCATAATTTAAATCTCGATAATTAACATTTAAGTATTCTTTACAAGCTGTGCTCCGCGGTTTCACCCGCATTGCTCTGCTCCTGTTGCCTGCTACTGTTGATCTTAGCGTGATGATATATAGCCTTTCTCGATAAATGGGTTATCTAACACCGAAATAATTTTTCAAATCGGACCAGTAGTTCTTGAGATTAGCGCGTTCAAACAAACAATATAATATCATCACGCTAAGATCAGGTGGAGCCAATGATATTATATATAGAAACAAGAGGTAGATACGTCATCAACGCACCAAAACTGATTCCGTGAATTGGTCCTATTTGGGACCAATGCAATCAGTCAGATTGTCACCGGTCCCAGTGAGCGCATGTGCCGATAGGTACATTAAAGTTGTCGAAAATGCCTTCCTGTGTGTTCAGAAAGTGCACGTATTCGTGCAAAAAAATAAAGAAAGATAAAGGAATATCATATCACAGCAAAATATATTAAATTATTACAGTTTAAGAGTAAAAATAACAATTTACAATTCTTTAATAATGACACTTGCTTGACACGTGTATTGAAATAATGAAAGGGATAAAACATTGCTTCAATCACTAGTGTGACAAAGCTAGCGTACACTGTGTTCAAAGATTATCATGTAGATACGATTATTGAAAATAGAACGGTTATTTTATTAATTTCGATTTGGGTAAATACTTGATTTAATTTTATATTTAAATCCACACAGTGCATATAATTAACAAATATATCTATTTATTATATACAATAAATATATCTATTTATTATATACAATGAAATCGTGATGGTAAAAATGTTTGATTGCAAAAATGATGTTGAATATACGTATACATTGAAGAAAAGATTATCGCTGCTGACGAAAAAGGCTATTTGCTTTTCTGTAAATAGCTATTGAACATAAATTTTATTTGTGTTTTAGATAAAAAAGGCTTCATCCTTTCTTTTATTTCATCCTTTTTTTTTCATCTAGGCACCACTATTATTATAATTATCCTACAAGTTGGAGTGATGACCTTGTACGGGTTTCGGGAACTGCCTTGAAACGAATAGCGTAAGATCGGTCCTTATTGAGTTCTATAAGGAGGACTATATGCAGTATGTTCAGCAGTGGGTGATTATCGGGTGAAATGATGATGATCGAAAACGAACACGGAACACCACAGCTAGTAATAAATATTTAATACAGTTATATCTCCAAAAAAGTTTTTTATTTTTTTTTTCATTTTAATACGACATCATAATAATCATAAAATAGTAAATGAAATTGTCACATTTATTTACTTGTGCAGGAAACCTAACATCTATAACATTGAACCTTCTGTGTCGTTAATCTATGCCAATTACCATGGCAACTATTTGTTTATTTATATTTAATTGGTGAATTCTTATGACTTTTGCTTACACCTGCGCGGAAGTGACAAACTATCTTTGTCTTTTTTATTTATATCATTTTATTAGAGCCATCTCTCTTATACAGTCTGTCAATGTAATAAATTAAGTAAAATGAAAATTGTATTTGTGTGTGCCTGACACTGCATATGAAGCATTTTTTTTGGATATATTGGGAGTATATAACGTATCTATACATAAAATATCATTGGGTGGAGCACTGTGGGTAAAACCGCGGAGCACAGCTTTTAAGCTATTGCATAGCTTCTATCGCGGGCCTTGAGCGCGGGGACCGAATGCAGAAATTGCGTAACGAAAAACCTCACGCTCCCCACTCCGATGGGCGCGGAGGTGTGGCTTGAAGGCATAGCATGCAATAGCTTTACCGCGGCAGTACCCGAGTGCCACACGTCTTTTTTTTATTATATAATGTATCAACATAAATAGTATTTTATTGTATCATCGCACGCCACACCATGACTTTAATAGACATTATTTTTCATCCAGTGATGAGTTTATCAGAATTTATGTTAAAATAATTATAACAAGCATAATGAGGTTAACACATGTGTGGGGCTGTTTTATTAGTTTACATAATATAATATGATTGTAGTAATAACTAGCTGACCCAGGAAACTTTGTTCTGCACGGACATGACCCTTGTCACCTAAGAAAAAAGTATAAAAAATGTTGTAGAAAAAGTTACACAGAAAATATTAATAAAATCGATCAAGTCATTGAAGTGGAGAAAATTGTGATACGATTATTTTATTTATTTAAATATTTTCTTTATTTGCGATATAGAGTCTTAAATTGATACATATTTAAAAAAGGGCAACACATTACCTTTGTTAAGAAAATAAATATCTTGACAAAACTTGCGGTTTAAAAGGGCGAGTGGTCTGTGTTCAGTAGTGGATAGTCTCTACATTTTACAGTGTGCGTAGGTAATATCCTTTAAGTTTTTGTATATTGAATTAAATTCAGAAATAGCAGAGAATTATTTATTTATCTATATAAGTATTTATTTAAAATGATATATGTATGTTTATCAGCCATCTGGTTTCCATAACACACGCGAAAGCTTAGTATGGGATCAGATCGTGCCGTGTGTGAAAATTATCCTGAAATATTTATAATTCTACCCAGAATTTCAAACTTAAAGAAAAATAAATTTCCTGGAAAAAAAAAATCCCTGGAAAAAAAAGGTCACATTATAAGGTCGGAATACTTATTAAGGTGTCGATTACTTAAAGAAATTCCGTATAAATGGCAAAATTCTGTTATAAAATGTCACTGATATTGAATTAATTATTCCCTGTATTTTTATAAAAACGATCCTTATTTAGACACAAATTATCTGTTTGTAGGCGTTCTTTATGTCTATATCCGTGTATCTAAAAATAGGATTTAGTCCGGTCCATGTTGTAAGAATATTTACGAACATTATACTGTTTTGTAATTGTTTTTTCGTATGTTGTTTACGTATATTAATTGTCCTATATTTTATAAAACCTACTTACTACTTCCTTCCACAATTCTTGATTAAAACTTATAAGATAATAATATATACGCGGCTTCGCACGCGTTTTCAACGAAAAATCCGCATAGTTCCCGTTCCCATGGGATCTCCGGGATATAACCTATCCTATATGTTAATCGAAATTACCCTCTATGTCTGTGACAAATTTTATAGTAATCGATTCAGTAGTATTTACGTGAAAGAGTAACAAACATGCACGCATACACATACATCCATCCTCATAAACTTTCGCATTTATTATATTAGTAGGACATTATACGAATTTGGCAATTGTTTGTTTTCATCTTTAGATAATAATAATAAATTAATTGTCCTATAGATAAAACCTACCACTCATTTATTCATTCAATTGCTCGCTTTCTTTCCTAATTCTTGATTAAAACGTCTTATACAATCATTTATTAAGTATCCTCACACCGACACTACTTTATTTACTCTCTATCTGTCACTCACTATCTTTGTAAACTTGCGATCCAAACTTCAAAGTAGATTACCTTCAGTGTAACACACACAGAAACTTTCAGCTTTTATACGAGCTACTTCATTTTATAAAAGGAGAAAGTTCGTGTGATCGTCGCTAGCTATTTCTGTTTGAGTTATCTTAACCAAATCTTTGTCTATTTTTAGCACAGTTCTCTATTCTAAAAAATAGTATATGGAATAGACATTACAGTAAAAAGCATTAAGCATGCATTCATATACATAACGCTCTTCCCAAACTATTTGTATCCCCAAACTATATTGGTTTATAAACTACGTAATATCTAAACCAAATCTACTCTAAAATCTGCACTAATTAATTTATTGTTGGATCAATTTTATACTTGTACTTAAAATAATACCTAATTTACTATTAATTGAACTGATATAATATAGAATAAATATTGTGTAACGTACACACTTTCCTCCGCCGACCCACGTTCACACTGTGTGCTTCGCGTGGCTGCTCGCTCTGTATGCACCCGCCATCACATACGTAACCCAGCAACACTAAATAGACTTAGATATATTTGTAAACATGGTCTTTTATTGGCCACGTGTTCCATCCGCTACGGTGTTTGGACAGACACGTTTTACGTTCTTGATTGTAATTATATCACGCGACTGTGATTTGGATGAAGTAACTGTATTTATAGTACGATTCAAACTTAATGGCGGCTCAGAAGATCGTACGATGCACAGAAAACAATTTTAGATAGTAGCGGGACGTGGGAACTGTGCGCACCCGCACTCGCACCTGCACCTAACTTCCGAGCCGCCATTAAGTTTGAATCGAACTGTAACTTCTCAAAAAAATGGAGGTTGTTGATTAGATGGATAACTATAGGATACTAAAAAGCTGTAGTTTCTTCCTTACAATTATTGTTATTGAAAAAAGATGGGACTACATTTTTTAAGATGTTGATTTGTTGAATCTATTAGATAAAAAAATAAATGCGGCATTTAGTCAGCATTATGAAAAATCGTTAAACATTCTTGTTTATATAGCTATTGTAAAAAAATAAACAATAAGGCTTCTTCTGTTCTTGATATGTTATGTTTTACCTCTTTGTTTACAAGACGTTGTTTACAAATAAAGATATTATTCTTCGCTTTATTTACGTACAAATAGGTCGTAATTCAATTGTATTTGCGTATTTATAACCAAGTCTAACCTAACCAAACAAAAACTATCAAATTACCACATATGCTTTTAGAAGAATGTTGACACTTTCCCAGAATATCCAATACAATATTTGAATATCTGATTAAATAAAAAAAACACATAAAAATATTATAATTCAATTCGAACGTATATGTATCCGCTCTGCGGTATTTTCTCTTACAACTTTTCTAAGAAAAATCGCTCTTCGATAGAAAACACATTATCATATTTATAACCATTTCCAATACCAAGTTAAGGCGGCACATACACTGATATATTTAAAACATTTTTGAATAATTTATTAACCTCGTCTCTTTTACTCTTTAAAATATTGAGATAAGCGTGAGTGGGACAAAGCTACAATGATTACAGATTTATATTACAGATTTTTAGTTTATTCGAATGAATTCTTATTTATTAATTATATCATATATTATTGTCTTAAGTTAATTTGGATATTGAACTACGCAATGATACATTACATTTGTCTAAAATATATCGAAACCGAATAAACTGTTTCTATTATTTAATTTGTGTAGGTATGCTCTGAGGTAATCTCTACACAACAAAATACTTAAAACTTAAGCTATGAAACACATTTATAAAGAGGGATGAAGAAAGAATTTAAAACGGAAATAAAAACAACTACGAACAATAAAAATTGAATAATAACAATATTTAAACAAATACAAAAGGAATAATCAGGTGACTAACTGAAAGACTACGTAACAGCACCTATTACATTATTAACTGTGCTGCGCGGTTTTACCCGCATTGCTCCGCTCCCTTCTTAGCATGATGATATATAGCCCTATTGATAAAATAGCCTTCCTAGATAAATGAGCTATCTAACACCAAAAGAATTTTTCAAATCGGACCAGTAGTTCCTGAGATTAGCACGTTCAAACAAACAAACAAACTCTTCAGTTTTATAATATTAGTATAGATAGTAGCAAACACTGATCCTATGTATATATTGATAGGAATTATTCCTATCAATACATACACCATACCAACGTTACACAAACCTGAATTAAAAATAATGCCCTTTAAACATTCCGCAACACAGTGAACAAGCCGCCTAATAACGTCTTTAAATCGAAGCACCATGAAAGAAAACAGGCGTGTCCATTACACGTCTGTCAGATGAAATCAGTAAGTACATTTAGACGGACGTAATCAACCTTTGGCTTTAGTTAATCTAGGTCTTACTATTGGATATTTATAGATCGTTAATGGAGTTTTTAAGCCGCTTCACTATCACTACATAGTATAAAACAAAGTCGCTTTCCCTGTCCCTGTGTCCCTATGTCCCTTTGTACGCTTAAATCTTTGAAACTACGCAACGGATTTTGATGTGGTTTTTTTTAATAGATAGAGTGATTCAAGAGGAAGGTTTATATGTATAATAACATCTATTAAATAGTGGAGAAGTACTGTTATTTTTGAGGTTTCTAATGTGATGTCGTAAAAAATTACATTGTTTCCGCTTAAATTGCAAACGCAGGCTGAACCCTACGAGTTTTATCAAAATAATGTACTAAGTATTATACACATTGAAAAGGTCTACAGAAAAGTCCGCGATGGTATATGTCTATCTCTTATGGATAACCCACAATAACATTTTTTTGTCATTTACTTTTTACGACAAATAATAGCTAATTTTCGAAGCGATTTTCACCAATACAGCATTAATCCTTAACCAATTAAATACCTTGAATACATTGTTCATTTAATATAGATCTATATGGCACTTTACACCGTATGATTTAAGTGAATATTTTCGAAGATATTACAGATTTAAAAATTGCGGGACGTAGCGTTTGCGGCGGTACCGGCCGGCCGGCCGCTATGTTTTTATATACAACGTTCACAGTTTTTCTGTAGTGTATTTAGTATCAGCATTGCACCCGTGCGAAGCCGGGGCGGGTCGCTAGTATTATCATATTTCTGTTTATAAATAATTGTTGTTGTAAGTATTCATTAATATCTATACTTAATATTATAAAGCTGAAGAGTTTGTTTGTTTGAACGCGCTAATCTCAAGAGCTACTGGTCCGATTTGAAAAATTATTTCGGTGATAGATAGCCCATTTATCGAGGAGGAGGCTATATATCATCACGCTAAGACCAACAGGAATGGAGCACTGCGGGTAAAACCGCAGGGCACAGCTAGTATAAAATATTTGAGTTAGTACCTTTCCGGTTTCTTCACCTACATTATTTACCCGAATTCAGGAGTTCTTTCAGATCGCAAGATTTATATTATATAAGTATTAAAAGCTCTGTTGAGATACCACCGTTTTACAGACCACATACTGCCTCGAACATGGAAGAGAAAATTCAGGTGCCCTATACCCACCACCAAGACTCATTTTGAAAAACGGCAACTAAATTGCATTCCATGGTTATATAACAGTATCCCCACTAATGACATCAACAAAATTATAAATTTACCTACCAATCGTTTTAAAAAATACATCGTCAATTGGCTCCAAAATCTTGATTATATACAAACTGAAAATCTTTGAACTACTATTAAATAAATGCTATTTAATAAATGCTTGCAACAAAATCACTCACTCATGCATACTCACGCAAACATAGGTAACTAGCTTTTTAGAAATTTCATCCAATAATTTTTCGTGTTGATGTCGTTTGAGTTCATTTTACGAATCAACTTCTTGAATAAAATCACTTTCGACAAAACATATTTCAAATCTATTTTGAATAATATTATTAATAATTGAAATCATAGTGGTATAGTATGTATTGTTTAGGACATCCCGAATCAGGTTAAAAAAAACTCTCCATCTAACAAACAAAAAAAACAGTTGCTTTAATCAACTCTTACCTTCCATCAAAACACAAAGTTCTCTTAATCGACCATAACCAGTTAAAAAAGCCAAAATATTAAGAGATCCAACATACCATAACTGATTGACGTATCTTGACCCTAATTATGTGTCAGGAAGCATCGACAGTCCCTTGACAAAAGCGTCCATTTCCAACGTGACGCAATTGGCCTGGCATATTTTTAAGTGGCGTTTATTTGTTCAGCGTTATTTTCAACTGATTTTCCCAGAATGTGAGATGTTAGTGGTATTTTACGTACTTTTGTTTCTAGGTTTGTGTTCAAACTCATCTTAGACGTGCGACGTGTGTTTAATGAAGTGAAATAAATGACTTTTTTTTTGATAAAATATCAAATTTATGAAAATAAATCAAAGCTTGAAGGGAAAACTAAATTGGAACATTTATTTTTTAGGTATAGGTAGACTTTGTTTTTTTTTGCGTTTCAGGTATAAAATTATAAGATTAAATTTTTTAAGTACTATCCCACAACTTAACTTTTCCAAATTCCAGCCATCCAATTATGCGTATAAAATTTCCAAAGCTCCATTATATTGCGGAATCCAATTAAATAAGGCAGCCACCATTCCCGCCTTTACAAACAAGACCATTGCATCCAAATGAATATCCTCAAAACCCTTTACAAGTGTACGGTGAATAAAACGAAGACCACGGAAGCGTAACAGAAAAATTGTGCCAAAAGTCCACTGAAAATCACGAATTCCGTGAATTGGGATGAACCCAAGACCCTTTGACCCGTTACAAACGATCGAAGGCACGTGCTCCGCAACCCTGAATACACTGGAAGATATTTCATATCACTGCCAACACCTTCAGATTTCAATAAGGATTTACAGGTGAATAATCTAGTCACACATTCACACTTATCGATTGCATGAATCCAGCTCGAAGGACCATTTTCTGTATGTAAAGTGCGATGGGAAGGAATTTGTATCGAGAAGTGTTTCGACGTATCGACTTAAGAGGCACGAAAAGTGTAGAAAATATTACCTGGAAGCATTCAAAAGTGCAGTAGATACCTAACTTCAGTGTTACAACTTTAGATGGTCTGGTAATTACTTTAAACTACAGCTAAAAGTGATTGTTTATTAATTAATTACTACGATTACTAAGTCTAGTTATAGGAACCGAAAACAATAATCCACTGTTTGTTTTCTATACCTACACGAAATTTATCAGCATAACTCGTCATAATCTTAATATATATAAATCTCGTGTCACAATGTTTGTCCTCAATGGACTCCTAAACCACGTAACCGATTATAATAAAATTCGCACACCAGGTGCAGTTCGATCCAACTTGAGAGATAGGATAGTTTAAACATGTAGGTACCACGAGCGAAGCCGGGGCGGACCGCTAGTATTATATAGGTAGAACATTATCGAATACCACAAAAAGAGGTGTCACCATGTGTCACACACGCAATGCCCACTGTAACTTCTTATAGATAAAATATTAAGGGATTGGCTATTACGTCGCATGTTGAACGAATTCTCTATGTCATTTTCTGCTCCAATGTACGATGATATAGGATGTTTTGCAAAGTCATTGTTAGGGAGTTCCGAAGAAAGCTCTTAACAACTTTTATGATGTGCTTACTCTTAGAATGTCGCTGTTTTATTTCTTAAACGTTTAAGGAAAATGGTGTATACGATATAAAAGAAAGGATGCATAAGCTTATTAGTAATATTTTGCATAGACAAGAAATATGATTTAGTTCTCCTTATTCATTTATGATAATTTCATTCCATCTGCAGAATATTTACTGCGGCGAAGATATTAAAATTATTTATTACATCTGAGAAATTCCCTTTTCTGCCAGCAGGTTGATCTTGTATATTTCCGTAATCCTGTTGAAAATATTACTAAGAACGGGGAGAATGAAAGTGCCTTTGACAGCGCAGCATTACTTTTTATATTAATAATCAAGTGTACTTCATAGGTATTATTATACTTTAATTTTTAAAACCAATATTTTAAGTTTTTATTGTTTTATATAAACGAAATCGCGACAACTATGGATGTGGAATGTATTATTTGTCAATACATAGGTTATGTGTTTAAGATTTAGTAGTAATATATCTTGTTACAATTACATCTCAAGTCAGTATAATATAGCACATAGTATTATACAGGGTGTCCCACCGTTGATATACTAAGCTCAAAGGAGGTTATAGTATTGCATACGCTGAGTACGTAAAAAATACTTATAAAATTACAGACGCATTTTTTTTTCAAATAGATGAAATTTAAAACTCTATGTGTGGATCCCTAATCCCAACTTGGCCACCCGCACGTGAGCTTTCTTTGATTATATGTTTTCATTGATAAAATGCTCACATTACAATTACTAACAAGTGGACCTATGATGTTCTGGTAATAAATGGATAATAATGATAAATAATTAGCGAAGCGGTTTATGCCAGCTGGGAGAAGATAGAGAAGAAAACATGCATTTTAAGGAAATATTTAGCAAAAAATATTGACGTAATTTTTTTGTTTAAGTAGTTTTTACGTGATCAGTGTACATGCAAAACAACAATTCCCTTCACGCTTAGTATACCAGCTTAGTATGTCCCACTATTGTAGGTAGGTGTCCTACAATAGTGGGACACCCTGTATAATATAACAGTAGGTAAGTAACATCTGATATGAAATTAAAAATGTGTTATTTATGACTATAAAGAAGAATAATTAACGTTAACAAAAACATGAGTTCATTCGGGTAAAAATATAATTGGGTTGAATGCATTGTGAAATCGGATTATTCGTTCCTCACCGGGTCGGCAAATTATATACTCAAGTTGGCGTTGTAAGTAATAGGGCCTATGATAATCAAGGCAATGGCGTATAACTAGAGCCACGCTTCACTTCGGTTGGGTTTTTTTGTAGAGAACCTATCATTTGTCATGCGAGCCTTCTAATGATAAAATAATTAAAAAAGAGCGTGTGTGCTGAGCACACGTGTCAGAAGTGAAACTTCTTTCGCAAAATTCAAAGATAACAAAATCGTCGACTTACTCCATGACGTGACGGTATTGCCATGACGCGACCTTGAAATTTTACTCTAAACGTTAAAAATTTTTTCTTGAAAAATCAATGGAGTACTTTTTTGACGAATTAAAAAATAAACAAATGCAAATGCAATTCCTTTAATATACGTTTGGCTACAGCATTACTCTTTTGTTAATTGGCAAGTAATTAGTGCCACGGCATGTGACATCTGCAATTACTAGGTTAGATTGATGGATTTGACCTAGGTAGTCTCATAATACATGTCTTAGGGCCGATTTTTCAATCCTTGGTTAAAATTTATCCTTCCAATTAAGTATTACACGAACATTTTAAAATGTCACCTGTAAACTGTCAAATGCGGACAATTAGAATACATTTTTGAAATGGTAGTTTAATACGTTATTCGATGAATAATTTTTAACCAAGGATTGAAAAATCAGTCCTTATTGAAGTTGTTGCTGAATGGACAAACATAAATAAAAACTAATTTATCAGAAACTAAAATTCAAAAATAAAAATTTCTGTAACATTCTGGCCGTTTGTAAAAACTTTTC
Source organism: Colias philodice (assembly GCF_061535455.1). NCBI lineage: Eukaryota > Metazoa > Arthropoda > Insecta > Lepidoptera > Pieridae > Colias > Colias philodice. The sequence continues at coordinate 11,855,842 of NC_143096.1, forward strand.
CCAAAATTTGCCCAAGCATTTTATGTACAAACAAACAAACTAAATTAAACATATTAAATTTACAATGCAAAATTGATACCATTTAAATTCCCTAACAATAACACGAAAACTGTATCAAATATTTGAATTAGTAACTTTAATTACTATAATGTTATTATTCAAATGAACTGAAGTGGAATTAAAAAGAACTAGGTCAAACGGTACCAATTAGGTACATCTGGATACGAGTCTAGACTTCAAGATCAGATTATTACTCTCATTTGAGTTACCCTGAGCATAGTTAGGTAATAAGTTAGTTAATTTTATTAAAATTTCAAATAATACTAAGTGTTCGGACCTGAATAAAACATTCGCCGAAAATATTTTAAAAGGCAGAGTGATTTTGTTTTCCAGAATTAGTGTTCATGGTTTTTATTTATATTATCTTCTTCACAACGTATAGCAACTTAATAAATACGATGAGTTATTTTTCAAATATTTAGAAAATAATTATATAAAAGCTACTTGGAATTTATAATAATACTAGCGGTCCGCCCCGGCTTCGCCCGTGGTACATATTTCGCAATAAAAGGTAGCCTATGTCCTTTCTCGGGTATCAAAATATCTCCATACCAAATTTCATACATTGGTTCAGTAGTTTAGGCGTGATTGAGTAACAGACAGACAGACAGACAGAGTTACTTTCGCATTTATAATATTAGTATGGATAACCAAGAAAGAATGTCACTTCTAGACTGACTATGACAGAAAAAGCACTTTCTCATGAAATGAACTTATACAATCTTCATATTTTACAAACATGGCATGCTATTTATTTGAACAATTATCTGTAGATTTTAATATATTTATTCCAAATACAACCTCAATTTGACGACAATTATGTATTTCAGTTTTTCATTTATTTCTTTAAAAGCTGATTCCGTTTTTTGCGCGGTTCCTTCGCAATGTAACAGAAAATTTTATTTCGTGGGACCTAAATTAGATTCATTTGCGACTGCTTCGATAGTAATCAAATGAAGAATCAATTTATTCTGCGAGGGGCGTCCGCGCAAATCAACTGGAGGTAACGTGGAAAATCGTCTTTATGCTTTGTGGTTTTTATTATTGACGTGAAATTTCTTTAGCGCGTAGAGTAAAATTTCAAGGTCGCGTCATGGCAATACCGTCACGTCATGGAGTAAGGCGACGATTTTGGTATCTTTGAAATTTGCCAAAAAAGTTTCACTTCTGACACACACGCTCTTTTCTTTCTCTTTCTATTTATATGATTTTTGGTAATCATTAAAAACCATTTTCTATTATATAAAAATGAATCGCAAAATGTGTTGGTAAGCGCATAACTTGAGAACAGCTGAACCGATTCCGGAAATTATTTTTTTATAATATTTCTTGAAGTACGAGGATGGTTCTTATGGAGAAAAAACGTAAACATGTACCACGGGTGAAGCTGGGGCGGACCGATAGTTACTTAAATATAAAAATAACACATTTAAATACAAAAGTATTCACGCATAACATTTTCTTTTAACCTCTAGGTGTCCGTCCTCAGGGCTGTAAATAGTAAAATATTCAGTTTCTGTATTGAATTTTTACATTTACGAAGTCCATTAGACCTCTGAGGCTTACTGTCGAACAAATTTTAATGTACATAAGTAGTTGACTTTAATTTGTTGTTTTGGCTGATTTATTTTTCTTTGTGGTAAGGATTATTTAGGTTTTTTACTTATTATATTCTGCTGAAATGGCATATTTTATTTTGAATGGCACATTAAAATGTATTAAGTTTATCTGACCAGTTGACTGACCGGTTGGCTTGGTTGGTAGTGGCCCTGCCTTCCAAGCCAGAGGTCGTGGGTTCGATTCCCACCCGGGGCAAATATTTATAAGAGTTGTTAAGGTTAAGATATTGAATTTGGAAACAATTTAAACAACATAATACAAAGTCAAAAGTAAACAGTTCATTATTAACGAAGTTGTTACAGGTTTCAGAACTATTAGCGTTAATTTCTGAATGACAACAAGGGGTCTTTGTCAGAATACAATAAAAAATGTTAACAATGTGCGGTTGAAAAACAGAAGATCTCTGACTTAACTGTATTCTTAATTGTTGTTTACGAATAATATTGCTCGCTGTAGTGGAAAGTTATAGATATTATGCCATTTATCTGAGAGAGAAGAAACAAACACACTAACTGATCGTGATGGTATTTATCTTGACAGCCATGTTTTTTGAATTGAAAACATTTATAAACGTGTACAAAATATTTAACTTTAGTTGCAAAGGAAATAATATATGTAACGATGCCATTTTGGAAAAATAGCAACGTACCCAAAAATTCCATTTGAGTTCTGGAACATTCTGCAAAATATTTTTCCGCGAGTAAGTTTTAAGTTTAGATAATTTTACTATGATTCGTTAATTAGTTCAAATTGATTACCTCTAAAAAGGCAATTGAAATCATCCCACGCTGCTCTGCTTTTGACTTCACGACTATTTTTAACTTACCCTTCTCTTCTTCAAAAATGTAGGTAATTATTTATGCACACACACAAAATTAACATAAATCACAGATATGAAACAAACAAAAAAAAGATTTTACAAATGGTATTATCGCATCGCTCTATCTCTTCCAGACTATCAATTTAAAAATGTACTAAAAAATATCCACATCCTACTTCACCCACAACTTGTATCACTACATAGTATAAAACAAAGTCGCTTTCTCTGTGCCTATGTCCCTTTGTATGCTTAAATCTTTAAAACTACGCAACGGATTTTGATGCGGTTTTTTTAATAGATAGAGTGATTCAAGAGGAAGGTTTTAGTATATAATTTATTATGTTTTAGACAAAGCGGGCGAAGCCGCGGGCGGAAAGCCAGATTATTTCAATATAATATCCACGAAGCAGGTCAACACAATCGAGAAAACTTTTCAAAGAGTAAAAATCAGTTCTTCGGTACATTATAATTGCTGTTATTGCCTCCGATAAGTTAGCGATGACCCATTTTTCCCATTTTCCAGTGGCTTTATGCATCGTACAAAGACCTTATTTTAATTATGTCGCCACTTGTAACTTACTTTGTCCTCTTTAATGCATCGTTAATTATAATGAAAGATCGCTTCAATTATCTCGTATCTATTATGTTTTATGGTATAATTGGCTCTCTTGATATGAGCAATTGTCGCTCATCATTGTGCATTAGTAGTACCTCGATCAGGTTATAATAATATGTAGGGCCTTTTGATATTGGAACTTTGATTTTGATTTTGACCGCCTCCTTGGTACAGTGCTTGACGCGTGAGCGTAGAACCGAGGGGTCCTGGGTTTGATTCCCGGTGGAGACGAAGAAAAAAAAATGTATCGGTCTGGCAGGACACAGAAGGCTGATCACCTACTTGTCCCTAAAGAAAATCGATCAGTGAAACAGATGTATGAATAATGCATCTGCCCCTTACCCCACTAGGGGACACGGGACTTCACTTTGATATTGGAAAAGTAATTTGGTATTAAATACGATTGACTCCAGTCTCCAGAATATACTACGTTTAATCTTTAACTCTCTTAGAACGTTATGTCCACAATAATTGTATGAATTGAATTTGAATCACTACATAGTACCCATAAAACAAAGTTGCTTTCTCTGTCCCTATGTCCCTAGATGTATGCTTAAATCATTAAAACTACGCAACGGATTTTGATGCGGTTTTTTGAAGTGAAAACTTCTTTAGCGGCGTTGTATAAAATCTTAAACTCGCGTCAGGACACGTGACCTGATCGAAAAAGCGTAAGACGGATGGATATCAAACATGCTCAACGTTAATAATCCAGTTTTCACTTCTGCCGGCACTCCCGGAGTGTAACCCGTCTTTTTTTAAATAGAACGAGTGATTCAAGAAGAAGGTTATATACTAAAACTTTCTTCTTGAATTTATTAGGTTTTAGACAAAGCGGGCGAAGCCGCGGGCGGTAAGCTAGTACAATATAAAACAACTATTCAGATATGTAATTTTTTTTAACAGCTACATGCAAAATTTCTCAGAAAAATTCAAATTCAAATTATATTTATTTGCAAGAATGTAGTAACAAATTATAGATGTTTCAATAAAATTATTAGAATATTTTGTGGCTACTACATTCCACCCATCGATTGAGTGTGCAAATATTAAAAAAGAAAGTTAATTAATCTAATTATTTAAATGTACACACAATTCAATTTTCACAAGATGGTTTATCACCTATATTATGTAGTACGTATTCATGAGATCAAAAATACTAAAAAACGTTATCAATAAAAGAAAAGACACTCGATTTCTTACCTTTTCATAGTTCTTAAAACATCCACAATCCAAATATTGTATCGGAGTAAATATTATTCACGTTGCTCGCAGTCCATCTCAAATTGCTATTGTATTGTTCAGTTCGGTTCAGACTTTTCAAACGGTTTCGATTGTTTACGCTTTTATGGGCTATCCGAAGAGGTATATTGTCGACTGGTATACAGCTTTACTCACAACTTGAACTGTGTTTTTCGCGATATGTGTGAATCAAAGAAGTCCTGGAGTTATAACTCCAGGACTTCTTTGATTCACACATATCGTTAGTATACATCGATCGTATCGCTAGTATACATTATAATGTATACTAGCTGTGCTCCGCGGTTTTACCCGTGCTCGCTCCTATTGGTCTCATCGATATGATATATAGCCTATAGCCTTCCTCAATAAATGGGCTATCTATCACCGAAAGAATTTTTCAAATCATACCAGTAGTTCGCGAGATAAACGCGTTCAAACAAACAAACAAACTCTTCAGCTTTATAATATTAGTATAGGTTTAGACGCACTTTAAACAGAAAGATTTAATTCGAACTTTATACACTTATCGAGAATCGGTGACATTACAATTTCATTAAAAGAAGCGTGTTTTTATTTTTTTTAACATTATTAATTAGATTGTAGTTAGTTTCTTTAACAATGTACGCGTTTCCTTTTATTGTCTCCTAAGCTTTTGGTAAGAAATCTCGAAGACTCTATAAATGGTTAGATAAGACTACAAAACGTTCCAAATTACGTTTTATATAAAATAATGCTATAATATTATATCAACATTAAGATTTCAATAACATCATCTAATTTTCCTTATAAGGAACCTCTATTAAGAGCAAGTCCGCTCAGCATACATTTAAAATTCATGGTTTTATTATACCAAGAGCATCTCCACCTTATCATATGAATAATTTGGAAATTCATATGGATGAGCAAATTTGCAAGTCGCGGCTTTTTCTAATCATACGAAATGGTATGTAATTTACTTTATCTTTGCTTTTGACTTTAATACAATTTTTATGGTAATAATGGTAATATGTACATTTAATTTGGTACCAGCTTTTGCCCGCGGGTTCATGTGATATAAAAAAGACGTGTGGCACTCGGGGCCTGCCGCGGTAAAGCTATTGCATGCTATGACTTCAAGCCACACCTCCGTGCCCGTCAGAGTGGGGAGCGTGAGGTTTTTTCATTACGGAATTTCTGGATTCGGTCCCCGTGCTCAAGGCCCGCGATAGAAGCTATGCAATAGCTTAAGAGATTTATTCCATGTAGAACTTCACCAACTTCAAAAATAGCGTCTCATCATTGCGATGATGTTTAATGGAAGAGAGATGAATCCTGGATGGATGATTCTCATAAACTTTCGCGTAAATAATAATACCTTTGTGTCGTATATCTTTAAAAAAGCCCCGCAGTGGAAATAAAATAGGCTGATGTTAATTCTGATGATAAAAATATATACTTTCCTAGTACCAAGTTTTAGCTTTTGGTCTTATATTTTAATGTATCTAGTCGTTATGCACCTAGGCCATTAGGTGGTATCTCGATTTGGATCAAATAATGTTTTTGAATTATTAATTTTATACCGCAGGTAATAACAATTTATTAAAATTGAGTGTTTTACCAAAAGCTAGAATATAAGTAGCAACTCTTACAAATCATACTACTTATATATTATATAACTAGCGGTCCGCCCCGGCTTCGCCCGTGGTACATGTTTACGTTTTCTCTACATAAGAACCATCCTCGTACTTCAAGGAATATAATAAAAAAATAATTATCGAAATCCGTTCAGCCGTTCTCGAGTTATGCGCTTACCAACACATTTTGCGATTCATTTTTATATATAAAGACTAGCGGTCCGCACCGGCTTCGCCCGTGGTACATATGAAAAATAGATGTTGGCCGATTCTCAGACTTACCCGATATGCAAAGAATCGGTCCACCCGTTTCGGAGGAGTATATATAAGATGTAGTAATACATCTTCGCTCTCAACAAAATCCACCCGAAAACCGAAAGAATTGTAACAGGAGCTTCTATTTTTAACTCTATTCCAAATTACCCTGCACGAGAAAAGCAGTTTGGTTCGCGTCCAACGCGCGTTTAATGGCGTCGTAATATCAATGATGGCGTGTACGACGAGCGATGTACGGTTATGTCGGCAGTTAGCAGTAACTATCGCTTACCACTTGTAGTATGCATACTTCTGCATTCACTCCGAATATTTATTCCCATTTTCTGTAACAACATTGAAGCTTTTAAATTTATTTAAGTAAACAACGACTTAATCACGGAATGGAGATTGTGATATTCATATAAAATTCAGGGATTTTTCGTATTTTTAGAACGAGTGTAATAATATTTGGGTGCACGCTCGGATGTTGATATTTTCTCTGTATTTTGTAGGAAAGTGCAGAAATTTAACGAAAGTTCTCATGTTTTCGTTCCTTATTTAGTGTAACGGTGAATTGCGATTGCAACACGTACTTGGTTGGTTCTCCACCAGAAAATTATAGTGATGTACTTCCAATATATCGTGTACAATTATTGACATACTCGTATCTAAGTAAAGTATTTAAAAATATATTTATTATTTTTAACAAAATATTTTCAAAATTAATTAAAATTCAAAAATATATTTATTGGTAACCATCCCCCCCGTATTCGTTGCATTCGTGGCACATTTAAAGCACTCATGGATCCAAAAGTGAAAAATTTACAACTAGCGTGAAACAAAGATACTTAAAACATTATTATTATATAAAAGTAGTATTCCCCTAATTCGAAAGCAAAAGCTTTGCACACAATAATAATAAGTGAACAACATTGATGCATAAAACGTATGAAAATATAATTCTAACAAAAAAAATCCCACGTTTACTTCACGAGCATTGATGCATAAAAGTTAAAACGTATGAAAATATAATTCTAACAAAAAATTCCCACATTTACTAAAATATCACGAGAATAACTGGAAACCTTTCCATCTGCAAGCAATGTTATGCCGGCTGTACACACTCGCCGAGACACACCGAGACAGGCCGAGAACGAGTATGTACATGGTGGCATTCGTCTTGTCTCGCACTCTCGTGTCTCGCCTCAAATACACCAGCGAGACATTAAAAAGTACAATCCAACTAACTTCCTCAAACCGCAAAAAGTGTAAGAATTATCTAACAGGTACAATAGAACAATAGCAGGAAAGTTGTCACTGTAATTATACGCAAAAAATGTGGAATGGGATAATGAACTCTAACTGTAGAGTATTACGTAATTATTTCCCGTAATCGCCAGACTTTTGCGACTTGCGTATAAAATTCGGGCATGAGGCGACTCGACGCAAGTGTTCATTCAGAACAATTTTGTACATGTAAAAGCTTCGCTTGTATTTTGGAATGACAATAATGTTGCAAAAATGGTTAGAATACAACGTAAAAACGATATATTATTTGATAGTTTTAATATGGATAATTTATTATGTACCTATTGCTTCGTTGGTCTATATGTAGTAAGTGTTCGTTTAAGATCAAAAGGGATCAAATATTATTGTACCTAAGTCTGACTGAAGCAATTTTAAAGAACTTAAAGTCATATTTAGATCAGAATTAATTACGTAGCGTTTATAATAATAATAGCGGTCCCACCATAAATGCTATACTATTATATTATGTTTGTTTCTAGAGATTGTTTGAAAATAATCAATAAACCACAATAGCTAGACATTATCTCAATTGAAACCACTCATTCCTTAATTTCGACATGTAAATAAAGTGGAATCCTTTGAAAGTGGCATACACGTCTCAATAAGCCTCACAAATAGATAGAATTATACAGGCTGAGTATAATCAGCGTAGGAATCGTTTCCTATGTAAATTCAGGATGGATTTGAATATTTGCACCCACGTTCACCGAAATACGATTAAAACTATCAATCGGTTCTGCAGTGAAAGGTTCGAAGGTATAGTATTGGTACTAATCGATGTATTTGTATGGTTCGCAATGCACTATTACAGAGGGAAATCGGAATACTGAGGTTGTAAATGCTGGAAGATATTGAGCAAAACTGCATTGATTTACCTACGTGTATTTATTAAGGGCAGATTAGACAAAAAAGTTATTATTTACAAATACATTATTGGTTTGAAATATATTCTTTGATACCTATTTCTTTAGTGTCTCTATCTTAAAATGGTTATTTTAACACATGCTAAAACTATTACTAAAAGCGTCAACTTAAAGTAAAAATAAATCGACAGCGTGAAACGTGATCTATCTTTAATTCACAAGATCGCACCGTTGCAAAACTCAAAGGTTGCGTTTACACGTATGAGCTGTAGCGATAAAAGACATAACATAAAAATAATATAAACAAGAATTTGTTTTTTTTTTAATATAAAGAAGACGCTGGACGTTACATAATAATATTTCGTACGTGTTGCGTGTGGGAGCTTTACCTTAAAGCGATCCGCGTTTACTTGAAGACTCAACGATTATAAGTAGCAATATGAATTTATTACGTCATTTTGCAGTTAATAAAGCGATAAGTTTACTATACGTTTCATCAAAAAGCTTCATAGATTTATAATTATGTAGCCAAAGTATCACAAAATGGTACACTTTCTAAATGACAAATTTAGCGTTGTAATATACAATACCGCTACGCTTATCGCTACGCTTATCGCTACGCTTATCGCTATGCTTATCGCTATGCTTATCGCTACGCTTATGTGAAAGCTTGGCCTTAAAGCGATCCGCGTTTACATGAAGACTCAACGATTTTAAGTAGCAGCATCAGTTTCTATGCACGTGCTTGTTCACTTTCAATAAAATTGAGTAAGACTTAAGTATTATTAATACGCTGCAGTCTTCTTTACTAGAGATAATTTATTGGGTTTCTCGTATGCACTGAGAATAAGTGCAAAATGATCGTCTTCTATTGATACTTCAAATATAGTTTAGTAGTATATGAGTACCTATTGCATTCATTTTATAAGATAACAATTCTTGTGTTAGGAAGTTTTTTAAAGTATTTTTTTTTGTAATTTTTCTAGCATAATGATAAAATAAAATATTGTGAATTTGACGTTTAATTGTGTATGCGTGTGTCTTCCCTCTAACATACCATGAAAGGGGTAGAAAATAAGGGTAAAATTAGATTAGTATCAGGTTAAAATAGTAATGTTAACCAGGCGAAAAATTGCTTGAAATTATTGCTTTCGTTCAAATATTCTATACTAGCTGTGCTCTACGGTTTTACCCGCAGTGCTCCGCTCCTGTTGGTCTTAGCGTGATGACATATAGCTTATAACCTTCCTCGATAAATGGGCTATCTAACACCGAAATATTTTTTCCAAATCGGACCAGTAGTTCCCGAGATTAGCGCGTTCAAACAATTAACAAACTCTTCAGCTTTGTAATTTTAGTATAGATTACGGTAATACGTTGAGCTCTATATCCATACTAATATTATATAAATGCGAAAGTAACTCTGTTTGTCTGTCTGTTACACAATCACGCCTTAACTACTGAACCAATTTGCATGAAATTTGGTATAGAGATATTTTGATACCCGAGAAAGGACATAGGATAGGTTTTATCCCGGAAATCCTACGGAAACGGGTTTTTCTTTGTAAAAGGCGGGCGAAGCCGCGGGCGGAAAGCTAGTTAACCATAAGCTCTATATTAAACTCAAACTATTCAACTAACAAAATTTACACTCGGCCATTAAACCCAATCTAATTATTCCATAATTATGGCACCCATTTTATTTTTAAAGGAATGAAATGAAGAAAGCCTTTGACGCCGAAAAATCAAAAGCCCCTTCACCCACTAATTATATATTAAATAAATAATGAATGAGAAGTGACGAATAATTTCAATGCTTCGTAATTAATATTGCGAGAATATCTTTTTCATTAAAATCGTGAAGGAAATAATTTAAATGTGGATTTATGAGTTGTGAAAAATACAATTCGAATGTATTTTGTGGTTAATTAACTTAGATGATATTGAATATTATTTTATTAGCGGTAGCTTCATATGACACTTTGAATATGAAGTATTTTATTACATTAAATTAATTTTAAGGGTAATCCTTTAATCGTGTTCTTAAATAAAAATTATCACTTATAATACCACAAGAGCTTCAAAATTATCGGGTATTTTCCGATAGGTTCGTTGCAAACAAATGAAGGAGTCAAGTTTTTAGTCAAGGTTAAAAAATCACGAGCGCGAAGCGCGAGTGATTTTTCCTGAAAAACTTGACGACTTTATTTGTTTGCAGGGAACCTTGAGGGAAATGTCAGATAATTTTGAAGCTCGTGTGGTATTCGGGAGATTATTTTTCCGTCCCAAATGTCGGCCAATAATTTCACAATTGAATTGAACCTGCCAGTTTGACGTCAACGACCAGAGAAAATTTTCAAAAAATTATCAGTATAATACCATGTAGGTTGTACCACGTGACGTCGAATGGTGCAATTCTATTGGTCGATATTTGGGTCGGAAAAATAATCATTTATATTTGTTTGTTGTAAATGCAAGTTATTTAAATATGTTTATCTCTTATCTCTATACTCTAATACGTAGAGTAGAAATACAAATATATTAAGAGAACATAATATTATGTTCAATAACTAAACATAAAGTAAATTTAATTAAAATTAAATTTGACTTTAAATTAAACGATTCTAATAGTTATTATTTATTGCATAGCCGCTTGAATCAGGATAATAACTTTCAAAATATTGAAAAACTACCATTGAAAGAACTGTGTCTATTTATTTTATATATTTACTTTTGTAATTTTTATTTATTGGTGCACAATAAAGTATGTTTGTTTGTTTGTTTGACTGCCGCGGTAAAGCTATTGCATAGCATCGCATCGCTGTGATGGTTGGAGTGAGGGGTGTTAGGTTTTTTGTTACTGAATTTTTACATTCGGTCGCCGCGCTCACAAGGCCCGCGACAGAAGCTATGCAATAGCTTAAAAGAAAATCGATAGAAGCAGGGGTGAACAGCTAGTTAATATACAGATAGAAGTGATTACTTAATATATTCCACGAATCCATTTGACCAGGAACACCCAATGAGTCACGCGTGTCACGCAAAGTGACTCAGCGGTTGAATTTTTAGCGCCATTTTGATTTTGTCGCGTGTTGAAAATCTAATTATAACTTCCTTTGATTTTGAATGCGAGACGAATGTTTTATGACTAATTCTATATTTATCTGACTTTTATTGGGGCTAATTTATTTGGTTGCAATTTTGTTCAGTGTAATAATTTGTTTTTCGTATAATTGGACTGTCAAAAATGTTAAAGGAAAAATATATTATTACTCTATATAATAAAAATGAAGCGCCAAATGTGTTGCTAATCGCAAAACGAGAGAACGGCTCTACCAACTCGGCACAATCTTTGTAAACATTTTTTTTTTTGAAGGCACAAGTTCACGTAAAAGCGGCAATAGGGCAAAACAATGTCTAGTGGGGCAGCTAGTGTATTATTAGGTTATCGATATGTAATGTTAAAAAAAGTAAAAAAAAAGTATTCACAAATACGCCACACATAGATAACATGAGTTTGCTTTATTTGTATGCAATAAAATTATGACTCTTATTATTAATCTCTCTGTAACTTTAACTATTTGATAAAATGTGTTTTTCAGTTGCTTCATTTCCCTTTACAATCAAAACAAATACAAGACATAAGTAAATGAAATAAATTAACTATCAATTCAGCTATTAGTAAGATTATCCTTAAAATCATATTATTATTATACTAGCTTACCGCCTGCGGCTTTGTCCGCTTTGTCTAAAACCTAATAAATTATATACTAAAACCTTTCTCTTGAATCACTCTATCTATTAAAAAAACCGCATCAAAATCCGTTGCGTAGTTTTAAAGATTTAAGCATACAAAGGGAAATAGGGACATAGAAAGCGACTTTGTTTTATACTATGTAGTGATGATATAAACAAATAATATCCTTAAAATCATATTATTATAAGAAGTTTTATTGGCTTCAAATACAAAGCAATCCAACATCCCAATACAGTTAGTCCTAACCTCGTATAGTATATTCCAATTGGCATAACTACTTGCACATGCTGTATATTATATTATTATGCAAAAGCCCGTTAGAAGCAAATGCTAATTGTCAGACTTGGCAACTAAATTGATATAACAAGGTATTCATTATAGGATTGTTTCAGTATCTATCGAAATAAAACTAAAACCGCGTTGCAACGTAAAGGAAGGACAAACAGACAAACACTTTCGCTTTTATAATATTGTGAAAGGTAAAAAAGAAGATAATATTAATAAGATAACGCACAATTTTCTGTACAACTTTTATGTTAATTCCGCATAACATATTTTTCTACAATATTATATAAGTACTAACTTGTACAAGTGAAACATATTATGAAGTGCAATAAAAATAATTTTTGAAGTGAAACTTCTCTAGGCGCGTTGAGAGTAAAATTTCAAAGTCGCGTCATGGCAATACCGTCACATCATTGAGTAAGGAGACGGTTTTGGTATCTTTGAATATTGTCAAAGTTTCACTTCTGATACGTGTGCTTAGTTAGCTCTCATGCTCTTTTTTCCAATAAGTGGGATCATTGGTAGTTAGAATCTAATTTAACTATTTTGTCGCCTCTAAATTTACAAAATTGCCTCCCTATAAAACAGTCTACAAATAAATCCATTACAAAACTTTACAATGTTCCAGAATAAAATAACAGATGTCTCCTTTTTAATGTTCATTCTTTCAGTTTATTGCTTACTGCATTTGGCGTATAAAAGCGTCGCTGTAACCTTAAATTTTCACCGTAAAAGTTTACGTGACATAGGAAAGCATTGAACACAATCGCGCACTTCGAAAGAACCATTTTGAGTGACATTTCATGCTATAACTTCTATAGTTAAACAGTGGAAAATGTTCGAGAGGACTGTTCACTTTTTTGTAAAATTTTAGCAGCGATAGGTTAGAGTAATAAATAACTGGAAATACTGCTCATTAAGAACAAGATTCGCTAGAAATTCAGATCTCCGTGTATTTTTAGTTACGATAGAAAAGTTTTTCGAACATTTTACCTTACGTACGTTACAAGTAAAGTGAGTGGTTATTAAATAGACTCATGTATATCCATACACTAAGTGTGCCCTGGGGTTTTACCCGTAATGTTCCGCTCATGTTGGTCTTAGCGTGATGGTTTAATAAATAGTCTATAGCTTATCTCGATGAATGGGCTATCTAACACCGAAATTAATTTTCAAATCGGACCAGTAGTTCCTGGGATTAGCGTGTTCAAACAAACAAACTTCAGGGTCTTCAGCTTTATAATATTAAGGATTATATGAAGAATTCTATGAGCCGTACCTACTACGCCACTCTAAATTAACAAGAGGTTTAAGAAAATAAATTGAATTACTTATCTTAATATCATTTAATTACCATCATTAGCCTCTGTTTAGACTTTATTAACAAGTTCTAAACCGACGCTGTCAAACTTTTAAACACGATTAGACGATACTTTATCTTTAACTAGCGGTCCGCCCCGGCTTCGCCCGTGGTACATGTTTACGTTTTCTCTACATAAAAACCATCCTCGTACTTCAAGGAATATAATAAAAAAAGAATTATCGAAATCGGTTCAGCCGTTCTCAAGTTATGCGCTTACCAACACATTTTGGGATTCATTTTTATATTAAAGAATAATTACTTTAAACGTATTAAGATAATCATTAAAACATAATATTACAATAAAAATTTTAATAAAATAAAAATAATGTTCCATACATGGAACATTATTTTTTACAAAAAACTGCCTTCAAATTAACAGAACTATAGACCACATGTTTTAAAAGAGAGCACACGGGAGGCATCAACTTTCAATTACAAAAAAGATCATCAAAATTCTTTCACCCAGTCCAAAGTTATAAGTTATAAGGTACACAAAATACATTCGAATTAAGATCCTTTTTCAAGTATATAAATACAAATTCATAGCACTTTTCATTCAACATTTAAAATGAACATAGTGCATTATACAACTGAATTATATCCATAGATTGATTCACGTTCAGTACTAATTACATTTGCATGTTATCTATTACTAGCTTTCTGCCCTCGGATTCGCCCGCTTTATGTACAACTGATAAATGATATACTAAAACCTCCCTATTGTACCACTCTATCTATTAAAAAAAACTGCATCAAAATCCGTTTTGTAGGTTATAGAAAGTGACTTTGTTTTATACTATGTTGTGATGTAGCACTTTTCAGCCGCAGCTTCACCCGCCTAGTCAAAGGAAAACTGATTTTCGGGATAAAAACTATCCAAGTTACCCTCTATGTGTGTGCTTTTTCATTGCAATATCATAAAAATCGGTTCAGCAGTTTTTCATCATCGGTTTTGCGTTGGATTATAAAGGATTAACAAACAAACATACAAACTTTCGCATATTAGTAGTATCTATATGAGAAATGCTAATTTGAAACTTGGCTGTCTACGATATAGGTCTGAAAACGGTCACATCGACCCCAATACAGTTCCGATATTTCGTGTATACAGATCTTATCGATAATTGGCCTACTGAATTTTAAATATATTTACCCTCTTGAAAATGCAAGCAATTTTAATGTAATCTAGCATATTATAAGATCAAGCACATTACAAGATAAGCAAAAGCTAACAAGATAGAGTTGCTTTATCGAATCGATCAGAATTCTATAGTGATCTAAAAAATTGTTTGTCTGTAAAGTCGGTTTACTGACGATAGTTGAACGTGACATCGTCCGATTGTGCTTCTTTGTCGCTCGTTCCGCGCTCTCGCTTGCACTTCAAGCCTTACATGGAACGCCTCAGAGCGAGGTAACGCCGCATGAGTCATGTTTTTTCGTGCGTGCAGCCGGCTCAATCGAATTATAGAACGTTGTCACGTCACAAACGTTACAAATTTTATCTTTAACGATTTTTAGGGTTCCGTACCTCAAAAGGAAAAAACGGAACCCTTATAGGATCACTTTGTTGTCCGTCTGTCCGTCCGTTTGTCCGTCCGTCCGTCTGTCAAGACCTTTTTTTTATAAACGTTTTACATAGTAGGTACCTACATCACGATATCCATAGACTTTCATATTTACTCCAACATAAACAAAATGACAAAACATTAAGGGACCTCTAACTCTCACTATAGAATACCAAAAACGAAACGTGCACGAACACCTTCAAAAAAGTTGTAAAAATTAAAACATCCTTGTGACAAGAAAATTTACTATTAAGTACTATAATTTCGAATTAATTCAAACATAACCACTACGAAAGTATTCTCAATACTTGTTTAGATTGAAGAAACTAAATCTCTAGAGTTATGCTAACGTTCTGTGAGGAAGTGTGAGGTCCCATGTCCCCAAGTGGGGTAAGGGGCAGGTGTATTATACATCTGTTTCACTGATCGATTTTCTTTAGGGACAAGTAGGTGATCAGCCTTCTGTGTCCTGCCAGACCGAGACATTTTTTTTTTCTTCGTCTCCACCGGGAATTGAACCCAGGACCCCTCGGTGCTACGCTCACGCGAGCGTTCTGTGAGGAAACCAGGTGTAAAACCAAAACCACGCCATCAAAGGAAGAGTTTATAAGCACTTAAACATTATTATTATATGCAAAATTTGATCCAATTTAAAGTTGACATCATGTTTTTCATTAAAAAAGGCTTTTAAACTTGTCGGTGACAGTTTTATCCGCAATTCATATACAAATTTTCAGCTTTTAAAATTCAATTAACAATACTTTAATGGGCTTAATGGAAGCCACAAACGTTTTTAGAATATTTTTAAACTTTCAAACGGAAAAGCATTTGATTGTGTTCATTAAAATGGACTTAATCAAAGAGATGACGCAAATCTATTATTATTTATTTTTTAACTTTGATGTTACTTGTATTGCACGCCTCATAAGCGAAGCGTTGAGGTGGGTACTACTGTCACTTCGCGCAAAACATCTGATTTTTCAAACTTAAAATGTCTTTATGTATCATACATTGCACTTGTAAGATAATACATACACACACATATTAAGAAAAAACACTATTTTTAACGTTCATGATATTTTTGATGTCATTTTTGTTATTTAAACTAGTTAAAAAACAGTTTAAAAAAGTTCTGTCTTGGACGTCCGTGTGTCTGTATGTGCGGATCCTTTTTCTTGTTAACACGATAGCGACCGAAATACTTTACTAATCGAGTCTTTTTTTCTCTTACGCTTGAGTATGCTCAGGAATAGAACCCTTTCATTTTTCAGGGTCTGATTCGATGTGGTTTAATTGTTATTAAATAAACAAAAATAATAATTAATAAATATTTATTAAAAAAAAATTATGAGGCGTGCACTTTTGGATTTTCCAAATTATTTAATTTAATTATTATATAATATGTATTTCATGACATAACCTACTTTTACAAAATTAAGCTTTTTGTTACTTTGAACTACATAACAGATAAATGTTAAAATATCGAGATTCTGGAAACAGGAAAAGTAATTTCAGAATTAATTCATATTGTATGAATTTTAACAAAAGATAAAATAATAATTATTTAAAAATATTTACCTTAATAATTGTATTTACTACGTTTACACGTGTCGCAATTTTGATGAGGTAAAAAATAATATTGACTTACAAAATTTACCTTATCTAATAATATAACAAAACAAAAAATTACGTCCAATTAATTTATCTTGAGAATGTCTGTAATAAATGAGAAACCTTACAAATAATTAACGTCTTATTTTCTTTCCAGGTCGTTCCGAACCAGGGGTGATACCATCCATAGTTGGCTTCACCAAAGACTCCGTGGCCCACGAATCAGACCGCTTGGCACCTGGTGACAGGATCTGCAGCGTCAATGGCATCTCCACAGCAAGGCTCACCAACGATGAAGTATTGCGCTTACTGGATAACGTGGAAGAGAGGGCGTCGCTGGAAGTGGAGTACTATATGCCTAACTATGGTAAAATACGTACTCTTTTTTACGTAAAGTGCTTGACCACGATCTAGCCTGCTACTAAGCCAAAATGTGGTCTAAGAATTAAGTTGGGGCGCGCTTTTAGAACTCATATTATATATGAAATGGGAAGTTTGATTGTTCTGCATAGGCAGCATTTGATAAATGTGAATCGATTTTCTCGAAGTTTATCATCATGCTTTCATGCGCTGTAGAACCAAGCATTTTTAATCCGTTTTAAAAAGGCAATTTATTAAAGTATGAGCATACGCAGGTAGCAATAATTGTAGTATTACAATATTTTTTCCCTATCAACCTATAAAAATTATAGCTGTATCGGTATTTAACAAGTACATATATGTCTCTTAGTATCTTAAAATATTAAAAGTACAATGTACCACATAAAGGTTTTAATCATAGAACCGTGCAAAAACTGACTTCACCCAACTTCCCAACAAATTGATGTTAATTATTCCGTAAACGCTGCCTGTGTTTAACGTTTTGTTTTTGTTGAGCCCCCGAAAGCTTCCTTTTACTCTTGGCCAAAAAATATTTATTCACGGTTAAGTATTCTCGGAAAGCGAGGAATTTTAGGAAATGTTTGGTGCAGGCGTGCTCCTGTTATATTTTTAACAATGGATATGATGTTAATGTTATATG
Organism: Colias philodice; assembly: GCF_061535455.1. Lineage (NCBI taxonomy): Eukaryota > Metazoa > Arthropoda > Insecta > Lepidoptera > Pieridae > Colias > Colias philodice. The sequence goes on from NC_143096.1 coordinate 11,873,841, forward strand.
AAAAGATATGCAAACAATAGGTACATTTTAGTAGAAGGTTAAGTATGTTAACGAAAAATGAAAATTAAGAGAAGTATTCTGATGTGCTATTATGAATTTACTATTTTATCACTAACTAACATACAAACTTTATTTATTCAGAATCTCTGCAGCACGTCTTAAAGGTACTTACCATTTTTCTACACAACATTTTACACGTCAATATCAAAAGAAAATTTCTTACAGCGTCCCAAAACTCCCTGTACATAACAACGAAGCTAGCGGAAGTTCCTGTAGAGAAGATAAACGGATCCCTTGGCATCACGATACGAGGTGGTCACCCAGAGAACTCTGCTCCCAGCGCTGATCTGGTTCTGAACAGCCGGTCCCTGGACGCTCAGCCTCTGGTGGTGACCCATGTTAGACCGGGAGGAGCTGCGTATAACACTTCTAGAATAAAACCTGGGGATCGTTTGTTGAAAGTTGATCATGTAAGTTGAAGCCACACAGGTAGAGTAAGTTGAAAATATTAAATAAGTTTAGGATAAGCTTTATATTAATGTGAAAAACCAACAAACAGATACATTAATAGTATTAATTCATAAATGCCTTAAAACAAATATGTACATTGCACTAAATTACGAATGTTGAGATTGCCACATTGAAATTAAATAATAATAAAAGCTAGCTGTCAGGTTTCATTTTCAGGTATATTTTACAGGTTATTTTTCACAACTGCCGTAGAAGTTATATATAATAATAAGCCACAATGATTATGTAATAGAGCCTACAAGTGATAACTGCGTTAAAAACAACCGACTTCAAACTTGCACTTGCAACATTTACAAATACAGTCAAAAATGCTCATAAAATAAAAACTACTAAGCCTATCCGAATAAAATTTTTATGGGACCAATTCGACACCATCCCGCATCGAACAAAAAAAGAATCACGTAAATCGGTTCAGAAACCTCGGAGTAATCGGTGTACATACATAAAAAAAAAACATACCGGCCGAATTGATAACCTCCTTTTTTTGAAGTCGGTTAAAAACATTATGCATTAAATTTAAAATATGTACTTTTAATTGTGTTTATGTTTTTTTTTTTCGAGTTATTAAAATCATGCATTAAGGTACTTACCAGATATTTTATAAACGTTGTTATTGTGGTAGTAGAACATTATGACGTGTATTTAACATAATATAATTTTTAGTTTTAATTTTTATTTTATGATCATTTGCTATTTCCACAGATATCCCTCACAAACAAAACACTATCCGAAGTACATCAGATCCTACAAAACTGCCCCCAAGTAACCAGCCTAACCATCGAATACGACGTATCAATCATGGAATCCGTGAAGCTGGCCACCGGACCCTTACTCATTGAGATCGAGAGACCCTGTAATGAAGACCTGGGCTTATTTCTGAGTAATCAAAGATATTCTGATGACGTATACAGTTCGGGTTCGGATACGTATCAGCGTGTAGGGAGTTCCAATGCTATTTATATTGATAGCATTCTACCGGCAAGCATTAGTGACAGGTGAGGGGATTGTTTATCCTTTGCGTTAATGAACATGCGTTGATTTTCATAACTCAGCAGTTTATATACGTTTATAGTTATAGTATGTCATGCTTAACATGTATTTCTTGAAATTTGTCAAACAATATGAAGTAGATAAATAAATGGTTTGAGAATTTGTTTATTGAAAAATTCATAAATTACTTTTGATACTATTTGCAAGGGGTATTTACCTTTTTGCTACCGATTTCTTTGTTCAAGAGATAAGGTAACCTCCGAACTTTACTTCAACTACTATTACTTCTACCAAACTTTATCGTAACTTAGAGTCTCCAGTCTTTCGTACTGCTAGTCTTTCATACTCCACCCCTTGCAGATGTGGTGCTCTTCATCCTGGCGACCAGCTCCTGGCTTTCGATGACCACGTGATCGAAGGCAGCAACTACACAGCTGAAGAAGTAATGTGCTATTTGGAGAACAGCGAGCCTGGTTACACTCGGCTGCATATCGCTCCACGGCATATACTGGCGCATGGTGGAAGATTTCCTAGAGGTAAGAATTTTATATTATTTCGTTACAATTCTTGGAGGACGTTCTTTATAGAGGAGTAGATCTTTAGTCTGTATAGTAAAGTGGTTTAATTGTACGATCGTGAAGTCAACATAATATTTTATCAATGTAAAAATCGACTTCAAGTGTCAAATATAAAAACATTTTTTTTTTAATATTATAAACGCATATGTTACAATCAAAACTTATTAAATAGTTATTACACGAAACATTTTGGTATCATATTAGTGAAAGAATATATCTGTCGATCCTATATCAATGATAAATTACTCAAATAAATAACGGTGTTTTACGGTTTACTGTTTAAACAGGATTCACGCTCCCTTAGGTCTATCGCGTAATTTATGTATGGTACATGAGTTAGTTCAAATAAACCAAACTACAGATTCTAAACTATTGACAGCGGGATTATACATTGAAACTTGTGTTCAATATTGTTCAAGAAGTTTGTCTCACTTCCTTATTATAAGGCGGGCTACACAGAGCGAGCAGCCTCGCGAAGCAATTACTACGCAAAATAGCTCGATCTGTGTGGACGTGGTTTAGCAGAGGAAATAGAGTTTCAGGATAAAAGTGCATAGAATGTATAAGTTACAAATTAACAATAGAATAGTTAATAGGCAGCCCATGAATTTTAATTATGTGTATTTGCTATAACAATGTGTATTATAGGGACAAAGATACCTTAAAAAATATTGAGTTTCTTGCCGATACATCACGGTAGAAGCGAACATCCGAATCGGTGGTAGTTTTAAAAAATGCCAATTCACAAAGAATCGTAAAAGTTTAATTAATAAAAATAAGTTGTTGTGAGTTTGAGTTTCACGTGTTTCCTCGGCCGAGCCACGTCCACACTGACCGAGCTGATTGCAGCAATAGCTTCGCGAGGATGCTCGCTCAGTGTAGATCCCGCTTAAATGGTTTCAACAAATAGTCAACAACTAACTAGTAAGTTTGGTAGTAACGTTTAATAGGAAAATAAATGTACCTCGATATTTAAGCTTGTAAATAGAAAACCTTCATTAGCTGAGATTTGCGGGCAAGTAGGTGATTACCCTGCCTGGTAGTCGTTGTTTTTTATTATCCGAGATTAACCACTATAGAGAAGGTTCCATTAACCTATATGGAGGTGATAGATAAAAGCCTAAAAGCTTAGGCGGTTCTATGGCCAGGGCTTTAACTGTCGTATCAGAGGTATTGAAGTTACTTCTTTGAAAAATATTGTGTTATGTATGAATCAGCAAGGCAAATAATTTATGTTGGATTATTTACAACTAAAAAAATTTGATTGTCTGTAAAGTCGCTTTACTGACGATAGTTGAACGTGACAACGGCCGATTGTGCTTCTTTGTCGCTCATTCCGCGCTCTCGCTTGCACTTCAAGCCTTACATGGAACGCCTCAGAGCGAGGTAACGCCGCATGAGTCATGTTTTTTCGTGCGTGCAGCCGGCTCTATCGAATTATAAGACGTTGTCACGTCAAAAATATGATTGATGATGAATTCAATACTGCAAACTTTATCGTATTTTTAATGATTTAGGGTGTTTTTCCACCGATCATGTGCGAGGATGTGTAGCGAGGACAGAGGAATGTGTTCGTAAATAACCAATAGTATCGCTTCAAACTACAAACCAAATGAATATGATTGGATTTACAAAAACGTTAATAATACGAAAAATATTGAAAACGTATATAAGTCGAAAAATATTGAAAATTGTATTATTTATTTACTTTGTGAAGCGGAAAAGTGAAATAAAAAAAGAAAACATTTTATGATGGATTCAAACGAATCTGTTTAAAACAGATATCTATCAATATGATGTATTTTACAGAAAACTCAATATCCGGTACTTTGAACCCGAAGAAACATCGCCAGCGGTTTCGACAGAGTTCCATGCCGAAACTGGGTGTCCCTGATGATTATGGTAAGATTTCCTATTTATCTACTATGATGTTTTGTATATTAATGTGTATTAACCTACATAATAATTATCGTAGGAACTAATATGTAGCGGCTTTATATATTTTGGATAGCAAAATAAAACAACTGAGTGACAACCTCTTTATATTGCAGCTAATTACAAATGAAACTAACATAATACCAATACATAATACTAGCGGTCCTTCCCGGCTTCGACCGTGGTACATATTTCGCAATAAAAGGTAGCCTATGTTCTTTCTCAGGGTCTAAAGATTGTCTGTGCCAAATTTCATGAAAGTCGGTCCATTAGTTTATGCGTGAAAACCATACATACATACAAACCTTTCCTCTTTATAATATTAGTATAGATATAGATTAATGTTACATGATACATGACCCAATAAGTAAACTGTAATGTGCTGACGGCACATTATACATGAAGTTTTTTTTTTTATATGTATAACTAGAATTATTAGTGTGGGTTCCACAATTTGTATCGTAGTATAGACTTTTATGTATGCTAGAATGTTTTACCTAAATATATTAAACAGTTAATACGTAACGTAGATTGTCCCTTATCTTATGTATAATACGTATCTTATGTATAATATCAATAAAATGTTATATTTCATTTTTATTCCAAACTAGCTTCCGCCCGCGGCTTCGACCGCGTGGTGTTTTTTTGCAATAAAAGGTAGCCTGTGTTCTTTCTCAGGGTCTAAAGATTGTCTGTGCCAAATTTCATCAAAATCGGTTGAGAGGTTTAAGACGATACACAAAAAAAAATCCACTGCTTGGCGGGCGGAGTCTAATAGCTCGCTATCGCGAACGCGGGTGTGCGCGAAGTCATTCTTGCAAACTCGCCGCGCTGCCGCTGGCCGACTCGGGACAAACATGTATGGAGTCGTCATACAGTTATAATATTGTTATACTGTATTTATTTAATTGTTGATTTATTGGTTTTATTTTCTTGCTTATAAACAAATAATCTTCTTTTTAACAACTACTTAGACATTATTAATAATTATTATTATTTCGTAATGTTAACTTTATTACAAAATAATACAGGTTATAAATAATCTTTAAAATAACAAAAAATATTGTTACTCTGAAAAAATGAAATGGTACTCAATAACGCGGACTACTGAATTGATTTAGATAGAATTTGATGCTGACGTAGATATTACATCATGCCCAGAAATGAAAGGTACTATTCTGAAAGAAGTTATAAACCCTATAAACCCTAATTCTTCTCAGTCAAAGTCAAGAGTGGAAGATATCACTAATACAGTAAAACTGATGCGAAACTTTGGATGTTAATTTGTATATTTTTTTGTTAGTTGTTACTTAATCATGTCAAGACTACATTACCAATTTTGATAAAATATAGCTAATTGCCTGGATTTACACATAGGATACTTTTTATCCGAACTGAACACTTCTGTGGGATAAAACAGGATTCACGATATAACCTAATTCCACGCGGGCAAAGCCGCGGTCGGAATGATATTTTTTAAATAAAAAAATTGTTTTAAAAAAAACACAAAATATATTGACGCATGTATTTATTTTTTGCACTCTATTATAATTGTAATTATTCATTACAAATAATCAAAATAAAATAGCCAGAACAAAGTTAGGCCCTGGTAGGGTAGGTAGGCAGGTACAGCAATGTGAGACGAACACTGGCTTATTTATACCAAAAATAATGTTATAATACATTAAATTAAGTTTACAACAAAAATACATAATATTAGCTAATGTGAAAACGAATCAACCAATCATCCCACAACAATGAAATGTGCACACAAATATTCATCGAAATCGGTTCATGTGATTAGGAGGAGTGACTGCAGCGCCATCTTCCGGGCCCAATTGTGTTTCCAGATCACCCAGGAACTCAATTTAATATACTTACACAAAATTTTTCGAAATGAAAACTCACATTACTATGTAAATATGAATATAAACCTGTTTTAGTACTAAGCAATTTCCCGCACAGGTGTAGTAAGTATAAATGAAATAAATATCAACATCAAATTCTTTATACAACATACTTATCTACCACCTACTAAGAAATGTAATTCTTGAAATTTTTTCGTATTTTTTTAAATATAATACTACTCCAATGAGCTCCTGTTCCATATTACGGCCACCATACTTCCACTAAGTTCACCATGATTTTTTATTTCTTTGCACTTTGTTGCTTTTTGCTAAAAATGGAATCATGCGATAAAACCAGTAGAGCGTTGATAACATACATTTTTGACTGAATAAAGGTACTTACGAAGGAGTGGGTTCACATTGTGAACAATCAGTGGGATTATTTTCCTTCTGGATTCCGGATTTCTGAAAAGATTATTTATGCTATAAATGAAAAAATCTTACACATTCGTTATACAGTACTTAAAACAGGGGTACATATCAAATATCGTCTATAATACAATTATCATCAAATTTAAAATAAAACCAACTTACTTCATTAATTTGTTCCAATTGTAAGCATTCTTTTTCCTCCAACCTTTATGTTTCTTCTTTTTATTTTCTTTATTGTCCCCATTTGTCTCATTTTGTCTTATCGTGTTGTCACCCTTTTTTACGATTGCGCAAGCGACACAAGTTCCCCGTGTGACGGCCGTAGCGGGAATGACTCGTGCAGCGATCGGGGTAGGAAGGTACAGGGCGGCTCTCGCTATATTGGCTGGTCGCGCGCTAATTTCAAGTATTTCTTGTTTATTTCAAAACCATCGCATATTTCAAAATTCTAACACGGTAGACGTATAGGTTGTATATTTTATAGTTAATATCCAAAAAGTCGTAACTTTACGTTTGTTATTTTGAAGATGCCAGAGATTAAAAAAAAATAACAATGAGAACTTTGTATTTTTTTTCTATCGAGAAAATATCATGGAATCATGTTTCTAAAACGGTAGACGTATTGTGTTACTATTGAACTTTCTTGTCAAGAATTTTCATCACGACAACTTTAATAATATAAAAATTACGAAGGTTTGAAAAGGGCCGTAAATGTTAGAAAAATTAATTCATCACCTTAAGCGGGAAAGCGTTACAGACAGACAGACAGACAGACAGAGTTACTTTCGCATTTATAACATTAAAGTAGGGATAAGACCATTTTTTCCTAATAGAGATTTATAGATGGCACTTTTTTCATAAAGACCATTGATGTTTGCGTTAAAAGAAAGATAATAATTAATAACTTTTTTCGCAAATACACACCAGCTCTGAACTTTATTATTAAATATGTGTTTAATTACCAAGGCACAAAACACAATATTATAAATCACAACAAAAAGACGCTTAAACAAAAACCAGGAAAGGCTGGAATAATTTAGAAAATTTATTGCCAAGAATAACAATTTCGGCAGCGTTTTGCAAAAACTCGCTATGATCAAACAATATTTTGTCTGTCCAAAACAACCGTTAGAATCCACACAGTGTTTGTTTAGGCCTGTAATCTTGTTAATTCTGTACTTTATAGATGTATTATTGTATAACTCCAGTCGTTTATCTTTATTAATTTAATATACTGAAAGCAACATTACGGAAAAAATCAACACACTTCTCCGTACGAGATGATAAATTTCATTGGAATAACAAAATTGTTTTTAACCTATGTTTTTTGTACCTGGTATTTATTTATATACTGGAGCATATTTTTTATTGATTTTTAATTTTAAAACAATGAATGTACATAATATAAAAAGTATAAAGCTAAGAGAATTTATTATACACTAGAGCTTCACTCAAGACTACTTGAAATTCTTTCTGTGAACGAATTGAAACATTATACTTCCTTATAATTTTATAAAACGTTAGTATTTCTAATATATAATATTCAATTCATTTTGTTCAAGTAAAAATAGAACAAAAATTTGCTCTATCATAATATTTTAAACTAGCGGTCCGCCCCGACTTCGCCCGTGGTACATTTTCTCTACATAAAAACCATCCTCGTACTTCAAGGAATATAATAAAAAAAGAATTATCGAAATCGGTTCAGCCGTTCTCGAGTTATGCGCTTACCAACACATTTTGCGATTCATTTTTATATACAGGGTGTCCCAAAAAGTAGTGATGAACGGAAGCTGGGAGGTAGAGGACCTAGAGAGCTATCCGAATCACCCCCATGTATGTTATGCGATTTTTCGTATTTTCGGAGTTATGACATTTTTTTCAATTTTTCATCTATCGCTGAGTACGATGAGATTTTTATTTATGGTGACGTGACTTATTGCGCTAGATGCTTGATTTTTTTTTGTGTGGTAAGCTGAAAGATAGGCCAATTCAGTATGGTAACATTTACTATCGTTAGATCTTCGAATGGAATAAAAAAAGAATTAAATGCCAAGAAAGATAAAATTACCCAGTATGTTCACAACTTCAAGGGCCCATAAAAAAATAAAATCACATAAAAAAAGTTTTCCATTTGGCTTTTAAAAACTTGCTCTATCTATCAGGTAGCTACCCTGAAAATTTCATTTTATTATTCAGAAGGCTTCAATCGAAAAATTGAAATCTAAATGAGGTAAGTGCAAAAATTGAATTAACATGATGATTAATAAAAACAAATTAAAACCAATAACAAGGTGTTTAATTACCAGAAATTTTTAAAATGACCCCGCTATTGCTCAGTGCAAGTGCGACATCACCGTAAAAAGTTGTCTTTTAAATGTCTGAATGCCCTTTTATCATTTTTAATGGTTTCTTCTGCTACTATGAATTTCCGGGTTATTTCGTCCAAATTGTAGCATTCTCTCAAGTAGCCGAGGTCTTTTTAGTATCCCCATTGAAACAAATCAATGGGGTTTAGGTCGAGGGACCGTGCAGGCCAGGCTTTAAGGCAGGCGTCACCAGCGCATGCGCAGGCTGCAACGACCAATCCATCTTTCAGGGTATCTTTGCCCTTTAGCCTGGCCTCGACGGTCCCCGGACATAAACCCTATTGATTTTTTTCCGTGGGGATACTACAAAGACGAGAGACTGCCACAATTTGAACGAAATAACCTGGAAATTCATAGTAGCAGAAGAAACCATTAAAAATGATAAAAGGGCATTCAGACATTTAAAAGACAACTTTTTACGGTGATGTCGCACTTGCACTGAGCAATAGCGGGGTCATTTTAAAAATTTCTGGTAATTAAACACCTTGTTATTGGTTTTAATTTGTTTTTATTAATCATCATGTTAATTCAATTTTTGCACTTACCTCATTTAGATTTCAATTTTTCGATTGAAGCCTTCTGAATAATAAAATGAAATTTTCAGGGTAGCTACCTGATAGATAGAGCAAGTTTTTAAAAGCCAAATGGAAAACTTTTTTTATGTGATTTTATTTTTTTACGGGCCCTTGAAGTGGAGAACATACTGGGTAATTTTATCTTTCTTGGCATTTTAATTCTTTTTTTTATTCCATTCAAAGATCTAACGATAGTAAATGTTACCATACTGAATTGGCCTATCTTTCAGCTTAGCACACAAAAAAAATCAAGCACCTTCCGCAATAATTGACGTCACCATGAGTGAAAATATCACCGTACTCGGCGATAGGTGAAAAATTGAAAAAAACGTCATAACTCCGAAAATACGAAAAATCGCATAACATACATGGGGGTGATTCGGATAGCCCTTTAGGTCCTCTACCTCCCAGCTTCCGTTCATCACTACTTTTTGGGACACCCTGTATAAGAGATTTACTACAAAACATGTAACAATATTAATTTGAATCCGGTTTTTTATTTATCTTGAGAATAAAAGAGATATCTTCTAGGTATAATAACAGCGAATTAATCTAAAATAATAATATAAATATATTCCATCCAGCAGATAATCAACAGAACTACATGAACATGGGTATATGCCGAACGGAGTCCCTGAACATACAATTAGAAGTGCCCCCAGGGCAGAACAGCGGCTTGGTAGTACATGAGGAAAACGGGAGTCTAATTCTATCACATATTGCACCGCAATCACCGGCTTATAGGTAAGCAAACTGAACTAATAAACTTACTAATGGTAAATATTCCATAGGAGATAAGTATTTTCAAAGTATTTTTATCCTTAAAATAAATGTAGGTAGTACGTAAGTTGCTTGTTAAAGTTAATGAACTAAATGTAATATTATAGAAACAAGTATTGCACGCCTCATAAGCGAAGCGTTGAGGTGGGTAGGTACTACTGTCACTTCGCGCAAAACATCTGATTTTTCAAACTTAAAATGTCTTTATGTACCTATCATACATTGCACTTGTAAGATAATACATACACACACATATTAAGAAAAAACACTATTTTTAACGTTCATGATATTTTTGATGTCATTTTTGTTATTTAAACTAGTTAAAAAACAGTTTAAAAAAGTTCTGTCTTGGACGTCCGTGTGTCTGTATGTGCGGATCCTTTTTCTTGTTAACACGATAGCGACCGAAATACTTTACTAATCGAGTCTTTTTTTTCTCTTACGCTTGAGTATGCTCAGGAATAGAACCCTTTCATTTTTCAGGGTCTGATTCGATGTGGTTTAATTGTTATTAAATAAACAAAAATAATAATTAATAAATATTTAAAAAAAAAAATATGAGGCGTGCACTTTTGGATTTTCCAAATTATTTATGTATAGACTAGATTTCCAACCGCGGCTTCGTCCGCGTTTTCAAAGAAAAATTTTCTGGGTCTTCAGCTTACCAAATTTCATTGTAATCGGTTCAGTAGTTTTTACGTGAAAAAATAGCAATCCATCCATCCTCTTTAACTTTCGCATTTATAATATTATTACGATAAAGAAAGTCGCTTCTTTTGATTGTGAATACCTTGGTGAATACCAATCACCTTCTGTAACAGATGTCAATGGCCGGATTAACAAGTATTGAATACAAATTCTGCAATAATAATTTCAACAAACTATTCGCAGACAGATTATGATTCTATAACAACAGAGGTTAATGACCTTCCAGAATCTTTATTAGCCAATAACTTTGCATTAAAAGGCAATGCCAGATAATGGCGCATTTTTATTTTCATGCGGCCATCTATTAAATCTTGTTTATCAATACAAAAAAGTGCATTGAACCAAACTTATAGGGTATACGTATATCATATTAAGTTTTGTCTATTACACTATTTTGAATTTAAAAATCAAGATTTGGTCGATGACCGGCCTAAAAATAAAAAAGACGTCACTTCCCATACTAAATCTGTGTCCTTTCTTTTCACCAGATCTGGCTGCCTACAAATCAGAGACCGAGTCATGTCCATAAATGGTCATGAGAACCTCACTATAGACGTTGCCAATGAAATACTCCAAAGGAGGAATGACTCGCACAATCCTAAGTACCTCACCCTGAATGTGGAGTTCAGTATGCCCAATACTATAGAAGCTTCTAGCGGTGTTTTCAATGTTAAACTGGCGAAGACCACCGCTAGTTTAGGAGTTACTATTACTGGTAATTTATTTTAGACTAGCTTCCGTTCGCGGCTTCGCCCGCGTGGTGTTTTGGTAAAAGGTAGCCTATGTTCTTTCTCAGGGTCTAAAGATTGTCTGTGCCATATTTCATCAAAATCAGTTGAGAGGTTTAAGCGGGAAAGCGTAACAGACAGACAGACCGAGTTACTTTCGCATTTATAATTTTAGTAGGGATATAGTACACATGAAAATGGTGAAAATTACATTAAAGCTAATAGAAGCAATGAAAGAAGATAATGTAAAAAAGACATTTCTAAAATGATTTGAAAATAATAGAGTTTCATTATGAATTTAATTGCTATGCTACATTTAGTATGAAACTTCGTAGAACTATAAAATTCATTTAAAAACATGCTGTTATAGCATGCTGCAATGCTGTATAGGTAAAAATTAAATATATTATATTACTTGCTCTTAAACATTTTAAGAGTAATGTGGGGAAAGAAACATTATTAATAAAATATCTATCAGTACCTACACAAATAACTTAAAAATTTTCATCGAATAAAAAACGCGTTTCAGTTTTTATATCGGGTAATAATCTATTAGAAAGTTTAAAGCATTCTTAGAAATTCATTGATCAGTCGTCGTCCCACTAGACAGGAAATGATAACGTTTGTGTTGATGTGTTAGTCATTTAGTGTATAGGAATAGTATGCTAAAAATAAATTTCATTTAAAAAACTATTGCTTATAATATTAGTGACAGATGAAATTATTTTAATAAGCATAGCAAAATAATTATTTGTAAAAATCACAATCTGAGTAAAATAAACTTAACTACTATAACAATTAACATAGTACAAAAAAGCGTGAAATTTATCAAACGATTTTTCTTTGATTTTATAGGATGTAAACAAAAGTTACTAAGTAACGAAGAACCTATGGTGATATCAGATATCAAGCCAGGGTCGGTAGCGCACCGAAGTGGAGCGCTTGCAGCTGGAGATCAGCTGTTAGCAATCAATGGACAACCTCTTCATAATTTGTCACTGGTAATAACTTTCTTCAATACATTTTATCTATGAGAAAAAATTGTATATGGAAATCCTGATAACAAATGTTTTATTTTAACATGGTATATTATTGACATCATCGACAGTATTTAGTGATTAACCACAATTTCCAGGACACGGCATTCAACATCCTCCAAAACTCTCCAGAAGATATAATAACTCTGAAAATCCGAAAACGTGATTTGACAGAAGATTGGTCGAACATACATAAACACAACGCCAAATTAGCGCTTCAAAGTTTTAGTTGTGTAGAAACTAAAGCTGTTATTCATAGTGAAGAAGATTCTGGCCATACAAATAGTCCCAATAATTGTGGGAAGGATAATGGAAGACATGTTGAAACAGCTGTGTTTATGGCAGAGATTATAAGGCAAGAGGCTAATGGTCCTTTGGGGTTGACGATTGCTGGTAGCGAGGACATAACTCAACCTATTTTGTTAAGTGGACTTATTGAAGGTGCGTCAACAAATAAATATATTATAATAAACAATGAAAATCTGGATCGATGTTTCTAAGATTATTTAGGCTGTAAAAATAGTTTTGGAGATTACACATAATATTATATCGGTTACATTTTATAAATATAATTTAACTGAATATTATTACATCTCCCTAAGTTGCCCTTTTTTATCTTTAAAAAAGTGTTTAGCAAAACTTAAAACATTTTCTAAAATTTTTAGGTGGTCTAGCAGAAAAATGTGGTAAATTAGCAATCGGTGATGAATTATTAAGCATAAACGGTGAAAGTGTCCTCAACAAGCCGTTATCAGAAGCAATCAAACTTCTACAGCAGAGTGGACAACGAATTCAGTTGCAATTGTGCAGAAAAGTCACTGGTGGTAAGTTATTCTAGGAAATTTAGGTCTTTGTTATTTTATAAGATTTATACTAGTAGAACTTAAACCTACCATACATTTTGATAAAGACAATGAAATAAATGGCAAATTATTGCGCGAATATTTTTCCCAAACTCATCAATTGAGAATTTATTGAATATACACTTAGGACACTATAAAAATATGACAGTTAATAAATGTTTAGGAGCCGTTATAGACTGCGGCGAATCCAGCGTTAGGGACTCCAGCCATTCCACATCCAGTCCAGGGCTTTCCAATGATAGTGCCGTGGAATCCTGGGACCAAAACACCCCTGTTCGCACTAGCGCTGCTTGTGGTATGATCTATTTGGATATTTAATACAACCGATTAAGAATTGATGACTGAATAGGATGTAAAGTAATTTAATCCTACTTGTTTACAAATATAAAATTGAAAACTTAATATTCACAGTTCATTCAAAATAACTCAGCTGAGAAAGCGGCGTTATAATATCTCCAAATTTATCCCGAACATTTCAACACATCATGTAAATAACGTCCATCAATCGACCTTTGTTTATTGTAGGGAGACTATTTCATAAAATTTTCATTCACAATTTGCAGGCAATTCCGAAGTAATCGAATACGCTGTTCCAGACAAGACTCGAATAATAGATAAGCAACCGTACTCCCCGACAGACGAAGACAAACTTATGGCTTCCAATTTTAATACGTTTATCCAAGATCTGCCTTTACCAAATTATTCACTCAATAATTCACTGAAGACGTTTCATTACGAGAACACTTGTATTATACCAGAGAATACGATGAAGAAACAAAACACAAGAGAAGATGATGTACAGCAAATCGAAATATTGACGAGTAATATGAAAGATTGCCAGTTACATAACATGGAAAGGTCGTCGTGTAAATGTGATTACGTACAAATGGGACCCTACAGTATGGTTACGAAAGGAAGGCGACCGAATTGGGATTCTGATTACCTCAATAATGGGATATATACTGTGACAACGCCGCAGAAATCACCTATGAAAAATGTGGCCGGTTCGAGTTTTCAATTTTCAAGCCCGATATATGAAAATGATGTGCCAGGTGAGTTACGAAATTATGGATATGACTTAATAATGCAGTTTTTATTTGGACAAATATATATATTCTATATAGAGAACATTATTTAGAAAACTTACTTGGATATTAAAAACTAAATGATTATTTTGAAAAACATTAACTAATTATATTTAATCGCGTAACCTACTCTAAATGTAACCGCAAACCTTACTGTAGCTCAACCTTCTTTTATTCAATCGCAAATAAGATTGGAAATTGGCCGTTTTCCTTTGATTATTTTGTAGTAGATGCTCGACTGTTCGTTTTATTGAAAGTGGTTGAAAATATTGAAGGCAAATAATTTTACTTCGTAGCAATCGAACTTTTAACAGTAGTAATAATTTTGTATATATGATAGTTGAAATGGATATTATACGTATTTTATGCACAGGCTTGATTTTTGCCATTCTTTCGTCATTCTTATTCGTCAAATATTGTATTAAACAACCATTTTCAAAATGTATTCTAATTATCCGTCTTTGCATGCTTTACACATGACATTTTTATATTAATGTGTAGTATTTTAATAGGCGCATTTTTATCTATCTAAAAATCATATTATATTTAATTTTAATTATTTTACAGGTCTTTATAGTAGTGAAACACTATCCCCAGCCCGTGGATCTGTCCACCACGTGATTTTGTATAAAGACGCGATTTATGACGACTACGGGTTTTCTGTCTCTGACGGATTATATGAGAGGGGTGTATACATCAATAGGATAAGGAAGGGTGGGCCAGCTGATATTGTGGGGATGTTGAGGCCGTATGATAGGATTCTTCAGGTGAGCGATTACATTATGTATTAAAGAAGTATATTCAGATAGTGATACGTGATATTTAAAACTTATCTATTGTGTAATTATTATTACTGATACTTTACGTACGAATTGTATGACTCACAGATCGCATTTGACAGCTTCTCTTATTATAGAGAAGCTATCAAATGCGATCGATGCGATGCGATGCGATTAATAACTCTGGTAATTAATTTATATTATGTGTCACCTTGCTTGGATGAATTTGTATGAAGAAGAATTTTAGGGAAATATTATGATAACTTATGTTTGAATGATCAAGCGCGGGCGAAAAGCTAGCATCTCTTACTTATCTCTCATATTGTTAAATACACCTGTACTAATATTATAAAGCTGTTTGTTTGTTTGAACGCGCTAATCTCAGGAACTACTGGACGGATTTGCAAAATTCTTTCGGTGTTAGATAGCCCATTCATCGTGGAAGGCTTATCATCACGGTAAGACCAACAGGAGAGTAGCCACGCGGGTGAAACCGCGGGGCGCAGCTAGTTAGCATCCTGAAAGTCTCAAACAAACAAAACCAAGAAGCTATAAAATCACTAATTAGTTTTAGTAGAACGAATAAACTTCATTAGTAAATCAATCAAATTAGAATTCGGGTCAAGTGTTAAAAACTTTATATTTGCTCGTTTATTTTGAGTAGAGGCGATATTTCAAATGTTTGAAATTAAAATTATAATGTGGATAACATATTTTTATTTTTACTTCACAATCATGGTCGGTATTGTATTGAAATTAAACTGTGTAAAATAAAATAAAAATATTGTTACTTTTCAATTCTGAAACCAGCATCGAAATAGTTCAGTGTTCATGTGCTATTCAGAGGCATATAATATAATAATATATTATAGAAATTTTATTAATATACACCTTACATTAATATACAATATACTCACATAATATCTCGCAGACTTGGGTCTGATAGATACAAAAAAAAATTTTGATTAGATTTACTTAAGGCTCTCTTTTCATGTATTTTAAACAGTGTAAAAGTACATGAAATTATAAGCGTTTTAAGCTATTGCATAGCTTATATCGCGGGCCTTGAGCGCGGGGACCGAATCGAGAAATTCCGTAACGAAAAAACCTCACGCTCCCCACTCCGACGGGCTCGGAGGTGTGGCTTGAAGGCATAGCATGCAATAGCACAGATTAGAGAATAGTTCAATAGCTTTACCGCGGCAGTCCCCGAGTGCCACACGTCTTTTTTTATGTAAATTTTGTATCTTATAACAGGTGAATGGTACCCGGACTGTCGACTACGACTGCTGCCTTACCGTGCCTTTGATCGCATCAGCTGGTGACCGACTCGAAATAGTCGTACAAAGGCTAGCCACTTCCAGGGTAAGAATCACTATTTAATAATATCAATGACACGTTTATTTATTATTTAGTTTTATAGCATTGAAATTTAAAAAATGAACAATAATTGAATAAAAACCATCACCAGGAGAGATACGAACCCGAGCATTTTTGCCATTCCGGAGCAATTAGCAATCGAATTTTTCCTACTCTTTCTGTTTTATGTACCTAAGGGACACCCCTTGCATTGAGATGATTAAAAAACAATCTCAACCAAATTACATGAAATATTATTTCAATAATTACAATTAAATATTGTATCGACGGAACGCGGCCTTTGTTGAATTAAAGTATAGTGTGTGTATGGTGAACGAGTACCTTCTAGGGAAGCGAGCTCCATCTTAAGCCAAATCTCAGCTTACCATGAAACGAGAACGTGTCTTTTTACCCTTAAAATGTACGATAAAAATTACGTGTGTACGTTTTGCGTATGCAAAACTTTAAGCCCCGATGTACACCGATGATGGGACAACCTGTATAATATATACCTACAATTTAATCATTATTTATGGAGAAATATTATTAAAAGTGTATCAATACACCATATTAAAAACACACGTTTTAAATTAAGCGAAAGTTTTCATAATTAAAAAGGAAATATGATTGCTTCCTCGACAAATATTGATTGATATTAACGAAACATGATTATCGGTAAAAATATGAATTTATATTACTTTCAATTTATCCATGATATAATCACACATTTAATTACTTATTATTTGTATGTTGTTCAGTATCACATTAATGTTTGTTTATACTACTATGTTGTTTAGTATAAATTTTGTTAATAGACTGATTTTCTCTACAAATAAATGGATTTAAAAAAATAAAACTATTTTGTAATATTATTAAATATTAATATGTAATTGATAAGAAAAAATATCTACTGCTCTTTAAAAATAATATGTCTTCTCAAACCTTTATTTTCCTAATTTTCATTTACTCAATCACAAGCCTTATTTCAGAACAATTATGAATCAATCATCATATTTTACACATTTTTCAATACGTATATTGGATAACTTTCTGTTAAAATATTACACAAAAATATCTTCAAAGCTAACTTCAATTACGAAAAAATAATTGTTAAAATTCGCGCGAAATTTTATATCTTGTTTGCGCACCTATATTCTAAATTCAAAAATTGTTTTCGGCCATTACTGAGATGGAATACAAAATAAAAAAGGTTTTTGTTTTCAATGTAGTAAAGAAAATTGAATTCGCAAATTGGTTTTACTCATACGATGTATGCTCAATAAAAATAGGACAAATATTAATATAAGCTTAAGCTTACAGATTCTCAAAGAAACATTTTTACGGATGAGTGGTTAACCAATTTCTTTTAACCCATATAATATTTTCGTTTGTAGCCATCGGCTTTCTTTATTATTCAAATGTGAAACAAATCGGGCAAAAGTAAATGGGAAATATATTAAATGTTTAAAGCAACCCAGTTATTCATTTTCTAAAGATGAAAGCAGGTTTATTAACATGAAGTATTTAATATTTATATTTTGCGGATACTTTGTGTCCGTATGAGATTATTTAAAACATAAATTTAAAAGACATCGGAAATTGTTGAAAAACAGAATATCGTATTTTGTTATTTATTACCTAATATATTACCATAAAAAATTACTGAAAATAAGCAAATCACTTTATGCAGTTTTGATCAGGAAATCGAAAAGATTTATCAAACCCAAGAAAAATCGGAAGGTCACATAATATTTATGACTGCCAAAGAGGGATTTATGACTACTGTTTCAATTGTGACTGAGAATAATAGAGATCGCATTTCGCAAGAATCTGCTTTTTATTAGTAGTTTATTTTTTATAAGAACTAATAGTCTTTTTTATGAAATCAGTGCCATATATAATATATTTTTTTAGACTTTTGACCACTTTTCACCAACTTTTTAATATTAATTTATCATATGCATGTATTAATATTTTTATTTCTTTTCAGGACCTCAAAAACATCCGTATAGAAGACAATTCCAGCCCCAGTGAAAGTAGTATAGTGACAAAAACTATTTAGGGTATAACCCGACTATAAATATTGACACTCAAATGTGCTAAATGAAGTGATTGTATGCATATTTTATTTGTGCGTATTATAGTTGTAAAAAGTGTAGGTGCTCAAAGTAATTTTATCAGCTATGTATATTGTGCAGTGAGCTTATGTGGTGATTATTATTATAAGGTGTGAATTTTTACATTTTGACTTTCAAGCCTAATAAGTGTGTGTTTTGAATAGTTTAGGTAAAGGAGATAGAGATATATATCACAAAATATTCATTTGAAAGTAACTAACGAAGTTATTTAGATATGTAAATTCTAAGTGTTCCTTATGATTCCACGAGTGTTAAATATAGGTTATAATTATTGTACTAATTGAATGTTTATTTTAAGCTGTATTTCTATAGTGCCTGTAAAGATGTTTTAGTACTGGAGCCATGTCGAGATTTGTGAAACTAATGTTTCTTCTTTGATGACTTTTTTAGATAACTCATCAAAAATGTCAACCATAGACAAATATATATAAAACAACAGTTGGATTATAATTCTTACAAACACAAAAAATTGTAACACATGAATACAGAATAATGCATACGTTATAGCTGTCACGCACACAAGGATACTAGTTGGATTTTGCCACGGTAATTGCAACTCTATGTCGTAAATCAAAGAGTTGGATATTAACTGTACTGTCACGCACACAAGGATAAAGTCATTTAACCTATGTTTGTTATGGCAATTGCAACTCTATATAGTCGATGAAAGAGTTGAATATTAACTGTATCTAGATCTGCTTGTAAATCAGATGTATCTTATTTGCGCAATACAATACAGTTTATACTTATGTTATCATTTATTCAGCAACAAAATCTCATTGTGACAATGCATTTTATAAATTAACTTGCCCAGATATCGTCGACTGCATTTCGGTTTGGCTTTCATCCAACCAGCTATCTGTACTAGTAAAATCTTCCGAAAATATAGCATTTTAAATTGTGTTGCGCTATATTTTAAAATAGATTCTGGCAACTATTGTGAATCATCCCAAATGTCTGTTAAAATTTATTATTTTTGTGACTTTTTACCATATTCCTTAATACGATAAATATTAGATAATGATGTAAAAAATATAAATTTTCAAATGTATAGGTTTTCCACTTTTACCTACTAGATTGTAAACACTAGCGGCCTTACCACAAAACTTAGGTCTACGGATATTTATCACGAATACGCGTTTATTATTTAGTATTAGCATTTGTTAGGCAAAGTAATTGTAAATTAATTAAAATATTAGCTTATCGCGTTTCTAATTTCTATAAATTTCCACTAATTTGTCGTTTATAACCCGCGATGATAAAGAATCGAAATACAAAATTCATGTCGTAGTGCGAACGAGATAGAATACTAAGCATTACTCATGTTAGAGCAAGACAACTACCAAGGGCTGCAATTTGTTAGTAATTTTTATTGGCGCGGGTAGTTCGTAATAATAACGATTTTGTAGTAAAGCCGTAAGTCGTAAACTAGTATACGTACTTAAATTGTACTTACGTATTTTATTAAATCATAATGTACCTATTTAATATTGAATTTGTATGAAAATGGTTGATCGTTGTTGTCTGATAAAATTAATAATTGTTTTAGTATATATGTAATATAAATATATTAACACAGTATATATTATGTATAAATAAAATTGTAATTAGTAATATTGTTGTTAATTCAGACTGATAGTGTTTTTTATAGATTGGCTTTTCCACTACCCGGTAGAAAGCACAGATATTAAAATTGTATTTATTTCATTTATATATATATACATTTCTTATGTTTATTTACAGTTTAGAATAGACAACCAAAATGTTCATTTATTTCTTACCCTTTGACGCCTGAAGCATTGAACCGATATAGATAAATTTTTATATATAAAATAGATAGAAATGAATGAATTTGTTGCACGACTACGTTTAAATGGAAATGAAGCCGAGATTGGGTAGCTTAATTTGTTATAATAATAATAACCTTATTATTTTATTTAGTTTATTCAATAAAAAATTCAAAGGTGAGGAAGGTAACTACATAATTTCATTTGCACAAGCAATACATCTTTCTAAAAAGTTAATGATGGTAAAACTAATTCAGAACCTATAATTTCAATCCAATTTAAATCCATTTTATAATATTACATACCTACATGACTTTGAAAAAAAAAATGTTTTTCAGCACTGATTCATATTTTTTTGCCTTTAACCTTTACACTGGGTCCATTACCGTGTAGTGGAAAGGCATCCATTTAATAGAACCTAAAAATAGCTCTGACCCTTTGATGAAATAGATTTTTTTATTCTTTTGAACTTATGCCCTTTATTTTATTGCATATGAAACAAGTAACGAATTAAAAACAACCTTAATATCAAAGCACTAAAGTACATTTTTAATTTAACTCTTTGTCATCATCATTATTCGCTGTTTACGTTCATTCGACACCAAAAAATTATTCTATAACAAATATTTTTGTTTAAAATTAAACCAAAGTCTTTTTATTAGTTTTGACTATCACAAATACTTATAATATATGCTTTACCATGTTACTTTAATACTCATTTTAATACAAGTTAATACCGCGACTTCGCACGCAAATAAGGCTTTTGAAGTTAAATCGTGGGAATATAATGAAATCAAGGGTGGGGTAATACTATAAAATAAAATAGGTAACTGTGAAGTGTGACTTTCACTAAAAAAAATTACTGCGATGAAATTGAACGAAAATATAAAGTATGAAGTATTAAAACCTTTGCTTTTTATTACAATTAGGGTCAACCGGGGCAAATGCAACTAAAAAATAACAAGTTTCAAGTTTGATCGGTTGCAGTTATCTCCTTTTATATTTGGTCATTTATTTGACCCATTTATTGTTTTTTTTATTTATTCAAGATTATTTTAAACCAATCAAGCAATACAGTAGTCTTATAAATAACTGGTAGTGAGAATATTTCCTAAAATTGGTAGAAAAAGTTACATTAACCCCTAGTCGGGGGTAAATGCAACTAACTGCCATAGCTCTTCTTCTATTTCATATAAAACAACGAATATAGAATATATTTATGAGATTTCATGTTATTCATAGGATTTTGAACTGGATTACCGTGTAGCAAGGACGAGTTTTCAGGAAAAATCTTATCTTTCTAAATGTGGGGCAAATGCAACTATTTGTTAGAGAATTAGTGTGGGGAATGCAAAAAACTTATTCATCGATATATTTTTATTATTCTATATATATATATACAATAACGTTATCTATACAATAACGTTGCGATCGTAGATGGCGCCGCATTATTTAGAGGAAAATCTCATGTACCTACTTTGATTTACCACTTTAAATCGCAACAAAAAAAAATTACAGTGTACTACCTACTAAGTCAATTTTAGTTTTTGGTCAGAACAAATAATATTCTTTGTGTTAAATATTGTTAAAAACGTAAACCAAACAAAATACGTTTATTAGTTAATCAACCGTTAACTAAAAATTACTTGAACAATCACAGAACTATCCTACCTATCGTTTTTAGTTACTTATAGTCTTTAACCACGCTTTATCTAATTTTAATTTTACTTATGAACCCGTCTCTGGGTATAATATCGAAGAAATAATCGATGGTTCTTCTTTAATTAATCATAAAGAAAGTATATTTTTACTACCAAGAAGGATACATAATAAAAATATCGACACTGTCACATCACTAGTGTTTTTAGTTTCATACAAAAATATAAGGGGCTATTGTAACTAACCTCACAGTTGCAATAACCCCACAGTGAAATTTTCATGAGGCAATTGTAACTGCATCAATAACACAAAATAGAGTCAACTAACGCATTAAAAATATAAATGAAATATGCTTAACGGCTTGTGATAATCGTGTCCAATCAAAAACACCTACAAAAAATCACTCCTAAACAATTTTTTTGTCTGTAAAACTCGACACCTGTTTTTACGCACACCAACTTCAAAATAGCGGTTTGACACAATGGCCTATCAATCAAATAGTTTTCATCGTAGTGGCACCATCTATTACTTGTAAGATTTATTAGTCGTTGAGTTATTGAATCATAGGTGGCGATATATTACAACAACTCTAATAAATTAGTTATGATAACTAGTTGCCATAGCCCCATAGTTGCATTTGCCCCGGTTGACCCTATATTTTATTGCACGCCTCATAAGCGAAGCGTTGAGGTGGGTACTACTGTCACTTCGCGCAAAACATCTGATTTTTCAAACTTAAAATGTCTTTATGTATCATACCTACATTGCACTTGTAAGATAGTACATACACACACATATTAAGAAAAAACACTATTTTTAACGTTCATGATATTTTTGATGTCATTTTTGTTATTTAAACTAGTTAAAAAACAGTTTAAAAAAGTTCTATCTTGGACGTCCGTGTGTCTGTATGTGCGGAGGATTTTCTTGTTAACACGATAGCGACCGAAATACTTTACTAATCGAGTCTTTTTTTTTTCTCTTACGCTTGAGTATGCTCAGGAATAGAACCCTTTCATTTTTCAGGGTCTGATTCGATGTGGTTTAATTGTTATTAAATAAACAAAAATAATAATTAATAAATAATTATTAAAAAAAATATGAGGCGTGCACTTTTGGATTTTCCAAACTATTTTTATAATTTATCCATAAACGCACAAAGTTAATCATAAGTATTATTATATTATCTAACACGAAATATAAACAAAATATATTATTCAATATTTATTCCATCCTACGTCATAATATGTGGATTTATTGAAAATATAGTCCAAGTTTACGATGCATGATACAATTTTTATGGCAAGTGTGAAACTACCATTATTCATCCAATATTTGCAATATTTTAAAGTGGAACAATCCCGGGGGATTCTGTGTAATTTTTAAAACAATATTGTATTTAAAACGTATTTAAAATGAAACATTGATTTTAAATAAACCTTTTGCTGTAAAAATGACTCATCATTTTTATTTTAGTACACTTTATATAATTTTGTTTTCTTTTTCTTTTTGCAAACTTTCAAATATTGTTAAATTAATACCTAATTTGTCTTTCTTTAGTTGTGGTTAACAAATTATTATTTATCATAAGCCACGAGCTTATTCTTTAAAAAAATATTTTTATCCATAAGTCACTTGGATGGCTTGCCGATTGGAATTCGTAGAATTTTTGTGAAATAAAACACATATTAAACATTTATTTCTGCTGCATTTCAGCAATGCATTAAAAACGGGAGCTACCGAATCCCAGTACATTTACAAAATAAAAGCAACGGATAGAAATTTGTTTTATCTATGGGGTTTTATGACGTCATAGATCAATCGCCTTTTACCAAAGATGATACCAAAGAATATGGTCACTATTTAACCTCAGGAAAATGTATATTCCTTTTCAATATCCCTTTATTATACTTATACAATGTTATAAAACAACAGAACTAAATTAAAATAATACTAGAATATGCTAGAAGGTTTTACTCATTTAAAATATAAAATATTAAAACATTGAGATAATATTACTACGACGTATGGAGGAGACACCACGAACAAAATCTGTGCGCCATTTTTTTGCTCTAACTAAGTTTTAAAAATTATTATCTAGTTAGGTATTTACCGATGAAAAGTTATGTTAGTCATTTTTTTGTATTATTTGTATTATTTGTGCAATATCGTAAGTCGTAACACACACGAAGGCATATTTTGATGCGTTTCACTTTAAAACAAAAATATAAAATGAGCGTGCAGTTAAGCCATATGGCTTATGTTGAGCGGAACATAAGTGATGTAGGCGGTGTCGTCTCCATATTATGTATATCTCAATGTATTAAAATCATTAACTATTGTTTTACATTTAAGGATATAACCTAAAATAATATTATCATGTATGTCGTATGAAGGTTATTGTAGATAACAATTTTTACTTTTTATTTTTGTACCCGTAATATAAGTATAATTTATATTAATTGTCAATTAATGTTTATCTAATTGAATATAGTGAAGAGCCTAGCTACTGACTTAATAAAATGATATGTGTGATTAAATTTTGTTGTTTCTTTTCTTTCCCTGTATCATGATTACATAAATATGATAGGTAACGCTACATTAAGTTAATTTTCCATAGTGAAGTAATTTTCTATAGGTACCGTTCAAAAACTTATATTATAATCCAATTATCCTATCCTACAAATATTATAAATGCAAAGTTTGTAAGGATGGATACGAAGCCGTCTCTTATATTTTTGCCTCGATATAATATTTAATTTTATAGGTTAAAAAAACTAATTTCTACTTTTCCTTAATTTGTGAGTAAAAATAACTTATAATTGAAGGTTGACAATTTAAAAGATAAAGATTTTGTAAGTATTTTTTTCTTTCTATTATAAAATAAATATTTTTTATTCTTCTAAAATTCAACACTAATACAAGCACTATTTACCCACTTCCACTACCGACTATTCGAAAATCATTACAAAATATTGTACTCGTTTAACAAAATTCAATTCTCAAATATTCTGCAGCATTTACCAATTGAATATTATTTGAAAACGGCAACACTACGTCAGGTTATTTCAATTCGGGTCGGACCCCTTGGGAGAGGTCTGCACAATAATCTATATAGCTTATTTCCTTTTACATTTGTAATAGATAGGTGAATATTGCAAATATAATCTTAGGCTAAAGGTATTTGAGGCACCTTTTGAGTCTTCCCTCTTTTGGAACAAAAAATGGCTTAGTAAAGCATTAATTTCAAAACTTTGGCAGTCAGATACTTTTGTAGAAGTTTAAATTTTATTCAGACAGTTGTTATATTATTTACTTATAAAGTCAGTTTAATTATAGTTTATAAAACGAATTATTTATTGATACGTAAAAAATTGGTTATCTGTAAAGTCGGTTTACTGACGATAGTTGAACGTGACAACGTCCGATTGTGCTTCTTTGTCGCTCGTTCCGCACTTCAAGCCTTACATAGAACGCCTCAGAGCGAGGTAACGCCGCATGAGTCATGTTTTTTCGTGCGTGCAGCCGGCACTATCGAATTATAAGACGTTGTGACGTCAAAAATATGAAAAAAAGGACATTTATATGTTACATGTGTAAGTTCAACGTTTATTTTCATTCCTTTAAAGGAATAAGGTGAGCTTGAAGCTCACCTTATTCCTTAATCTAATAGACTTCTTCAAGCACTTTCAAATCATAAAACTTTAAAGATACAGCAACAAAATAGCCATACAAAGACAAATCACTGTACAAGAAAGCCAATGCTAGTAGTAGGAAGTCACGTGATCTTATTAGTGCAAGATACGATGCGCATACTAGTTGAGATTAATTCAGTACAGCTACGTGACTATAATCCGGGATCTATTTGTCAGGTATTCTAAGGTTCGGGTGTCTAGGTGACTTCGTTAGTAGGAACGTAGCAATACTAGGTGTTGCCTTAACTTATCTCTCTAGCCTTTACCTTTTCTTACATCTCGGGTCTTTCATAGCCTTGTAATTATGTCCAAAAAATATGAAGTCTGTAAAGCTTGTTTGTTTGTTTGTACAGTAACATGAAAAAAAATAGTTGCGGGTCCAAAGCAAAATACAATTATTAATTAAAATTTGTGATCGTAGAGCACTCCTTTATAGTCCCACGTCTTAAAGTTGAACACAAAAGAAGTGAAAACATTTATTTCAGTACTAAGAATTTAGTGTAGACTGGTGCCTAAAATAGTTAACTGAATTGAATCACACTGTTAATTAAGTAAAAAGAGTTCCAAATTATTATTTCCTTACTTTATGTTTTTGCTATTAAATACATTATATTACATTACTAGCTTACCGCCCGCGGCTTCACCCGCTTTGTCTAAAACCTAATAAATTATATACTAAAACCTTCCTCTTGAATCACTCTATCTATTAAAAAAAACCGCATCAAAATCCGTTGCGTAGTTTTAAAGATTTAAGTGTACAAAGAGACAGGGAAATAGGGACAGAGAAAGCGACTTTGTTTTATACTATGTAGTGATGAACTTTTGCTACTGCCACGATATAAACTGTTCTATAAAAACAACTACAAAATGAAATGATTAAATACAAGCCCAGCCAAGTCATTAATATACTTACCAACGTTACCATGGTTACCTAGAGGTAAGGAAATGTGCCCTGTAAACAGACCTCCCTGACATCCCCGGAGGTAACTAATTACTGATTAAATTGGTAACAATATCTCCGCTATGTTTACGAGTAAATGACAATGCTTAATTGAAGTTTCAAGGATCTTACAACACAATGTAGGTACCTATATTATATACGCAATTTTTTTATTAATTGAGATTAATACTACGACTTGAAATGGAATTCGAATATTGTGGGCGTTGTATATTACTATAATAAAGAATTAGTATATGTTTATAATGCATTTTGCAATTAATGTCACAGTTTTAAAAATAGGTACTTACCTACTATTGGAAAACGCCGGGCTCGCTACTGCTGGAAAGTTCTGGACTATCTTAAAACTTTCTCAAGATCTAAATAAGTTACGATAATCTTAAATTATTTTAATGTGGTCATTATTTTACTCAATTGAAATGTAAATTTCTGCAAATCCTGACTTAACCTCATTATCATATAGTAGATTTTATGACACGATTTAAACAAAGTTCTATCGGCGGCCTTATCACTTCTAAGTGATAAGGCCGCCTAATAAACTATAGGTACTTTTCTTGTTTTGTTTTGTTTAAATTAGCAATAAGTTAAATATAATTGTACCAAATGTATAGTTTTATTAAAGAGTAATAAATAAAAAAAATAAAATTTTACCTTCCGTTTCTAATAGTTTAAGAAATACAATCATCTTTCTACTATTTCTTCCAACCAATCCAACCAACAAAAGAGTTGCTAGGACTGACTACGCTTGATTTACGACCACATAATGTACAGTGAAGAAAGGAAACATAACAGCATAAATCAAAGACAAAGCATGATACATGGCTTGTCTCTGGATTCGGGACACGTGCGCCAGCTTAATAGTTGCCATTCGGCTTATCTAGGACAAGTTCTTCAAGCCAATACGTGACAATTTCGATACAATTCGATTAGACTTGCAATGGATATACGAAGACATGGTTAAGCTAAATTTAGTCTCGAGTTTTGTCCCGAAAGGAATTGGAAAGCTATGTATCTACCGGTTAATCTATACTAATATTATAAAGTTGAAGAGTTTGTTTGTTTGAACGCGCTAATCTCAAGAACTACTGGTCTGATTTGAAAAATTATTTCAGTGTTGGATAGCCCATTTATCGAGGAAGGTTATAGGCTACATATCATCACGCCAAGACCAACAGAAGTGGAGCCACGCGGAGCGCAGCTAGTCTGAAATATAGGAGTAGTAATTTACTATTAATTACTTAACTCTAATATTCGATAATATATAGACTTATAGCCTAGTTCAGAATATTAGGCTCGAGATAAATGCGTATAATAAATGTTTTTATTTGGAAGTCATATTTGTATTTGCTTGGGCGGCTTGTCACATGTAGATTTATTATTTTGCTATGAATTAAAAATCACAGTTGTAAATCTATTTTATATATTCGTCTTAGAAATCTCCAGAAATCTCATACCAAATCGGTGTTTCTAGGAATTAAGTAGGGACTAGGTACCCTTGTTATAAAGTTTTAACCTGTGTTAGAGCGGTCTCAATACACACATCACTTTTGTTAGGAAAAGTGCTCTGCTTAGATAGGCATGTCCTAGAAAAATATTGCTTTTACAATATAATACGAGTTGGGCAAAACCCTCTCTAAGAAACATTTATATTAACAAAAACCGTACTATAGAAAATTACCTAGATATTTTACCATTGAACAGAATATTATCATGACGAATAGCATTTATGTTGACAAAGAAGAAAAACATAATGTTTTCCTCATTCTTTAACGTATTGTTGCTTATTTGCCTCCATAGGCAATAAAATAATATTAAACTAACAAACACTTGAGTAAGGGCATAAAATTACCAATATTTTTGGAACGAAGTTCCTTATTGCGCATTGAGAAAGGGGGCTAGATAGAATTAAGACCAAAAATTGTAACGACACTTTTTGCTCTATTTGTAAGCCGTGCGGCGTGCGCGTATTTCTCTGACTATTTCTGTTTCTCTCTCATAGAAAGAAAGTCAGTTATTTAAGTAGCTTTCCATTCGGTTGTTCCTTGACACGTACCAAGTTTTTTTTAAAAAAAAAAACCTTAGGTAAAGCCAGTTTCATAGTCTGTAAATCCCTATTTAAAACAGTAGTATATTATCAAACAAGTACCTAAATATTATGTAGTTACTACAAAAGGACAGATAATATAATATAATGATACCACATCTATTCTTCGTAGATTAATGTACCCGTACGTGGGTTAAAGTTAATATGAAATGATTCTCTCTTAGAAATTTGCATTAGTTTACCGTGAGATAACGTAAAATCTATTGCAAACTGTATCTTAGTAGGATTTTTATACTTGCAGATAATTTACGCCTATAATTAATAATAATAAGTTGCATGTCTAATACAAGAATAAATATTATCGCCCCCGCTCAGCCTGTGACATTATTTTTGAAAGTTCTTCAAGTTTTTTTCTGTTAAATTATTAAAATTTACGTTTAAATTTACATTTAATTTGCGTTGAAAATAGTTTCGAGTAAGACAGATATAAAATCAAATATTTTTAAACCATAATTTTATAATACATATAATGTTTTATTAATTTTATTCAACACGATAACATAAACTACGTATGTAATATTATTTACTAGTTTCCCCCCCCCCCTCCCTGGTATTACTCGCATTGCTCCGCTGCTGTTGGTCTTAACATGATGGTATATAGCGATAAATTGGCAATCTAACAGCGAAAGAATTTTTCATTTCGGACCCCTAGTTCCTGAGATTAGCACGTTCAAACAAAAAAACTCTTCAACTTTTTAAAACTAGTAAATAAAAGATAATGTTAGTAGGAATCTTAGTAGGAATGGATGCATTTTTTATATAACTCTTACATAGATTTTGAATTTGATCCAACTCTTCTCAATGGAATATTACTGAATCAAGTATTTACTATACGATTGTGTCGTTTATATGAATAAGCTTTTGTTTTAATTTTAATTTCTCTTTTCGATATAATATTGACTTGACTTATGTTCCTGTGTCCCCTAGCTGGGGCAGAGGGCATCCACAGTGCTCCGCCAGGTGTGTCTATCGAGAGCTTCCCTTTTGATCTCACTCCAAGTTTTCTCGATTTTCTTGGCTTCGTCTATGACTGTCCGCCGCCAGGTCTGTTTTGGACGGCCACGCATACGCTTTCCTTTGGGGTTCCAGTATGATCCGTTTCCCTTCGGAGCGTGTGACTTTTGATTTCGATATAATATAGCAGTACTATCATACTACTTAGGGAGTCATAAACTTATAAACTATTACAAGTATCCTAACAGTTACCATAACAAGGCTTAATTATATAAATTACTAGATTTCCGCCCGCGGCTTCGCCCGCGTTTTCAAAGGAAAACCCGCATAGTTCCCGTTCCCGTGGGATTTCCGGGATAAAACCTATCCTATGTGTTAATCCAAGTTACCCTCTATATGTGTGCTAAATTTCATTGTAATCGGTTCAGTAGTTTTTACGTGAAAGAGTAACAAACATCCATACATCCATACATCCATACAAACTTTCGCCTTTATAATA
Source organism: Colias philodice (assembly GCF_061535455.1). Lineage (NCBI taxonomy): Eukaryota > Metazoa > Arthropoda > Insecta > Lepidoptera > Pieridae > Colias > Colias philodice. The sequence continues at coordinate 11,904,231 of NC_143096.1, forward strand.
GTATTAAGAATTAAGATACGTCGGTAGCTGGATAAATAACAGCTATTTACAGTTTAATCCCTGACAGAGTAATATATGTCGTAAATAGCGAAATTTATAGACGTAATAAACATAAGTACACCACTCTTGTTTGAGTTTGAGAGCTTCATAGTTGGAGGGATTAGAATGAGGTAAACGCCAAGTTATATTAATGTATATACTCGTAGGTATGGGCTTTGGAAATATCTTAAGATAATTGTCTTGGAAGGTTATTAAATACAGTTTTCAAAAGGCAAATGTGTATGAATGTTTATTAAAAGGTCTGGAGAGTGGTGTCATATATAATACTAGCTGTGCTCCGCTCCTGTTGGTCTTAGCGAGATGATATATACCTTCCTCGATAAATGGATCTAACACCGAAATAATTTTTCAAATCGGACCAGTAGTTCCCGAGATTAGCGAATTCAAACAAACAAACTCCTCAGCTTGAAACCGCGGAGCGCAGCTAGTACGTGATAAATTTAAAATTACCGTGATAGATTCAAACTAAACCGTGAAAGATTCACGAGTGTGGTTGCAAAAACTTTACCACGGTAACTCAGTGACTATACGAGTTGCCAGTTATGAGCTAGTTCGCTTAATATTGAAAATGGATCGTTTACACGTGTCGCTTTATGAGAAAAGTTCGGAACTTGTTTAGCAATATTCAGTGAGTGGGTGGATCGTTCTAGAATTGTGAGTGAATAATTATTTTAAGTGCTGTAGGAGGTAAGAGTAGGCTTTCTTTTTAGAACTTATTGAATCCATAAAAGTCACTGGTACAATTAAGTACAAAAAATATTAATTAAAAGTAAGTTGTTGATAAATAAAAATGTCTAATAGGGATTAGACATTTTTTATTTGGGTAGGTACATAAGTTAGCCTGAAAAGGTGAAAAGAATTTAAATATTCATATTGCTAGGAAAAAACATAACACAAACAAAAACACATAATTATTATGAATATTACCTTTTATAATTTTATAAAGAATAGAAAAAAATCGATAACAAGGCGGTATTCGACCCCGCGTCTTCCGCCATCCCATAAGAGCAATTGAATTTATTCTGCTCTTTATTCTATTTTTTTTTATTGATTCTCTTCTTTATGTGTATGGGACATATTAAAAAATAAATAATACTGGATATAAAATAGTTATAAAAATTTGATTTATATTTATCTCACGAAACTAAGTTCCACTTCCAACGCTAAAATATTAAACGAATGGACGTTACATTTAACAAATATTACTAATTTTATACGGAATCCTCGAATTTAAATGAGTTATTATAATTATTCACGAACTTTACTTTCGGTCTGAATAATATTACCGTGAAATATTACTTTTTCTACCGAAAACAGTTTGCGGATAAACTGCGAAGGCTCTGAGAATAAATGGAATTTCAAAATCTTCAGTAAATATTGCATAACTTTAAAATATTTGAATTGTGTGTAAAATTATAATTTTTACAAGAATAAAAATATATTAAAAAAAAATATTGACAAAATTATATCTTGAGATTTTACGAAATAAAACGCCTTTTAAAGCATATACACATCACATCTACACATGCTTTGATGAAGCACTGCCGCAAATTGTCTAAACTACATAGAAATGAATCACACGAAAGGTTATCGCTTATCAAGCTCATATCAAACACCATTTTGAAAGTGGTAATTAAAAATTGATACGTAACGATTTTAATATTGATTTTTTAGACTTTTTGCTTTTAGGGTTCCGAGCCACAAAAGGAAAAAACGGAAACCTTAGAGGATCACTTTGCAAGGATCCCTTTTTCTCTGAAACGCGTCGAGGTATCAAGCTGAAATCTATTCTCAAGAATATTGAAATGTCGCACAGATAAAAGAAAAATTGCGAAAAGCATAACTTTTAAGTTAGTAATAAAAACTGTGTTTGTGCGGAACCCTCTGTACGCGAGTTCGATTCGCACTTGGCCGGTTTTTTTTATTTATTTCAATTTTATTTTTTAGGGTACCAACAGCAACAGTTCAATACAATATTGATAAATCGAGGCAAAAGTTTTTTTCATGACAAAACACGTGTATTAAATAATTGTGCTAATAAATATTTTTAAGTGAACCTTCTTTGTATACCTACATAATTATATTCTTGATTCTTGATTAAATGTATGAAATACGATCTGTGTTTTATTTTCCCCTTTAAATTAAATAAGATATATATTATTATAATTTTGATTTATTTATGCCTTGACAACCCTACATAAGTCTATCGCTACAAAAAACACATCACTACATAGTATAAAACAAAGTCGCTTTCTCTGTCTCTATGTCCCTTTGTATGCTTAAATCTTTAAAACTACGCAACGGATTTTGATGCGGTTTTTTTAATAGATAGAGTAATTCAAGAGGAAGGTTTTAGTATATCATAATTTATTGGGTTTTAGACAAAGCGGGCGAAGCCGCGGGCGGTAAGCTAGTTAAAAACAAATCAAATCTTAATCTTTATAAAAATTGTTTCACACTGGTGAAGTGCACATACTACTTTCTTAAAAGACTGAGCAAGATTCACGTCATTTCAGCATCTAACAAGGAGTTGGACTGAACAACTTTAAAATTGCCTTTAGAAGGGCAGCTACACAATACGACACTACATAAAGACGTGAAGTCCCGTGTCCCCTAGTGGGGTAAGGGGCAGATGCATTATCCATACATCTGTTTCACTGATCGATTTTCTTTAGGGACAGGTGATCAGCCTTCTGTGTCCTGCCAGACCGAGACATTTTTTTTTCTTCGTCTCCACCGGGAATCGAACCCAGGACCCCTTGGTTCTACGCTCATGCGTCAACCACTGTACCAAGGAGGCGGTCGACACTACACATTACAAAAATTATACTAATAATAATAGGTATATCAAATCAATATAATCAATAAAAATTCAAACCTAACAGCTATTTGCTGTATTAAATAGATACTTACTATTTATTCGATATGTTTAGAAAAAAGTATTTAGCATATTTGGAACATTTATTAAAAATAATAACCACTTTTGTGATTACATGTAATGTAGCTATACTTGTAATTTAGTAATTTAGAATCCTCATAACAATATTACCGTATTTATCTCCACATTACGAATATATTTCTGTCATTTCTAATAAATATTATTACAACAACATAATATACCTAATGTTGTTGTAATAATATATTTTTAACATCTACCTTTTATTTTTAACATCTTACTTTATTTATAGAATTCGTATAACTGAGCATCGTATCGTGTATAAGAAGCCTAAACTCGTCTCCGTAGCGACAGATCTAATCTTCGCTTTGTCATCAAACGCCGCTTAACTCGAAAGTTTGTGGCGATTGTCAGTAAGTTGTTTGCAATCTCGCAACTTTTAGAAACAGTTGCTGGGTTTGCGATATTCTTTATTGGTATTGTTTTCAGTTACATAGTGTTATATTATAGTAAATAGTAGGTATACACTATACAGCGTTAATTTATTTACTTACCTAGAAGAATCTTTTAATATTATACTAGAAGTGCCGCAAGGTTTCACCCGCGGGCAAAACCACAGGCAAAATCAAGTATTTCAATAGCCAATGTTTTTTCTGATGTAAGAAGATTTTCTGATGAATAAATGTTATGTTAAAAAAGTTGTGTTTTTGTTTCAAAATAACACGTTTAAATCCTTACCAAGTAGTATTAATATTATCCAAGTGTGAAACAATTAAGAATTGAAAAAATTAACTCCGACTCGATATTAATGTCAGCCATTACACTTCGATTATTAATTTGGTACTCAATGAAATTTACTGAACGTTTTATGTGAAATCAACTCAATTAATGTATGTATGCTCTGTGTTCGTTGTAATGAGCATTTTGACATGATTGGTTGTTTAATTGACTTATGGTAGAGTTAATAGGGTTCAAAATTATAAGATTTTCTGTTATCTGGGTACGTATTATAAAAATGTTTATTGTATAAAAATGTGTAGTTTAATCTAAAGTACATTTAAGGAACCGTTAATATTATGATTCATCATCATCATGGACATCAGTCTACATTAATAATTATTTCACGTATTATATTATTATTATAACAGTAATTGAAGCAATGGTGTCGTAGATAATTCGAAAATAAAAAAATGCAGGTTTTGAAACCTTTTTCGTTGAATTGAGTATTTGAATAAAAAAAAATTATTGATTTTTTTTATGTATTTTGAAACTTTATTATTAATAATATTGATATTTAATGCAAATAACTTACAAAAAAAATTTTTTCCGTTAATTATAAGCAATTAAAAATTGATGAAATTTAAGTTAGAATCACGTGACTAAAAACGCGCCATGACTGGTCACCACAGTTGTGACGTCATAATGTTATAGCTATTATTAACTGCAGTACATAGCGTTTACATACGATTTGTTAGTTGGTTCCGAATTAGTTAGTTAGTTACGAATAATATTCTTGATGTTAATTTTCTTGATTCTTGATATTTATGATCACCGATTTTTGTCAGGAGTTGCCTTTGTAGTATTCGTACATAATGGTACAAAACGATAACTTTTGAGGTTCGCCATCTTCTTCTCTTATATATAAAAATGAATCGCAAAATGTGTTGGTAAGCGCATAACTCGAGAACGGCTGAACCGATTTCGATAATTCTTTTTTTATTATATTCCTTGAAGTACGAGGATGGTTCTTATGTAGAGAAAACGTAAATATTATGTACCACGGGCGAAGCCGGGGCGGATCGCTAGTTTTTAATATAAATTTAAATAATATATTATATAATAATATATTAATATAATTAATATGTAATTTAATAATGACAACAAAATTAAATAGATCAAAACACTGTATTTATTATTAACACGCTTTTATTAGCTTCACCTGTATGTTTGTATGTAACCGACTCCTTTCGAAGTTTCGACTCGATTTTGACCCACTTAAGGTGATGAATTAATTTTTCTAACATTTACGGCCCTTTTTAAACCTTCGTAATTTTTATATTATTAAAGTTGTCGTGATGAAAATTCTTGACAAGAAAGTTCAATAGTAACACAATACGTCTACCGTTTTAGAAACATGATTCCATGATATTTTCTCGATAGAAAAAAAATACAAAGTTCTCATTGTTATTTTTTTTTAATCTCTGGCATCTTCAAAATAACAAACGTAAAGTTACGACTTTTTGGATATTAACTATAAAATATACAACCTATACGTCTACCGTGTTAGAATTTTGAAATATGCGATGGTTTTGAAATAAACAAGAAATACTTGAAATTAGCGCCTGACCAGCCAATATAGCGAGAGCCGCCCTGTACCTTCCTACCCCGATCGCTGCACGAGTCATTCCCGCTACGGCCGTCACACGGGGAACTTGTGTCGCTTGCGCAATCGTAAAAAAGGGTGACAACACGATAAGACAAAATGAGACAAATGGGGACAATAAAGAAAATAAGAAGAAGAAACATAAAGGTTGGAGGAAAAAGAATGCTTACAATTGGAACAAATTAATGAAGTAAGTTGGTTTTATTTTAAATTTGATGATAATTGTATTATAGACGATGTTTGATATGTACCCCTGTTTTAAGTACATAACGAATGTGTAAGATTTTTTCATTTATAGCATAAATAATCTTTTCAGAAATCCGGAATCCAGAAGGAAAATAAACCCACTGATTGTTCACAATGTGAACCCACTCCTTCGTAAGTACCTTTATTCAGTCAAAAATGTATGTTATCAACGCTCTACTGGTTTTATCGCATGATTCCATTTTTAGCAAAAAGCAACAAAGTGCAAAGAAATAAAAAATCATGGTGAACTTAGTGGAAGTATGGTGGACGTAATATGGAATTATGGAACAGGAACTCGTTGGAGTAGTATTATATTTAAAAAAAATACGAAAAAATTTCAAGAATTTCTTAGTAGGTGGTAGATAAGTATGTTGTATAAAGAATTTGATGTTGATATTTATTTCATTTATACTTACTACACCTGTGTGGGAAATTGCTTAGTACTAAAACCGGTTTATATTCATATTTACATAGTAATGTGAGTTTTCATTTCGAAAAATTTTGTGTAAGTATATTAAATTGAGTTCCTGGGTGATCTGGAAACACAATTGGGCCCGGAGGATGGCGCTGCAGTCACTCCTCCTAATCACATGAACCGATTTGGATGAATATTTGTGTGCACATTTCATTGTTGTGGGATGATTGGTTGATTCGTTTTCACATTAGCTAATATTATGTATTTTTGTTGTTAGAAAGTAAACTTAATTTAATGTTTATAATACATTATTATTGGTATAAATAAGCCAGTGTTCGTCTCACATTGCTGTACCTGCCTACCTATCCTACCAGGGCCTAACTTTGTTCTGGCTATTTTATTTTGATTATTTGTAATGAATAATTACAATTATAATAGAGTGCAAAAAATAAATACATGCGTCAATATATTTTGTGTTTTTTTTAAACAATTTTTTTATTTAAAAAAATATCATTCCGACCGCGGCTTTGCCCGCGTGGAATTAGGTTATATCGTGAATCCTGTTTTATCCCACAGAAGTGTTCAGTTCGGATAAAAAGTATCCTATGTGTAAATCCAGGCAATTAGCTATATTTTATCAAAATTGGTAATGTAGTCTTGACGTGATTAAGTAACAACTAACAAAAAAATATACAAATTAACATCCAAAGTTTCGCATCAGTTTTACTGTATTAGTGATATCTTCCACTCTTGACTTTGACTGAGAAGAATTAGGGTTTATAACTTCTTTCAGAAATAGTACCTTTCATTTCTGGGCATGATGTAATATCTACGTCAGCATCAAATTCTATCTAAATCAATTCAGTAGTCCGCGTAATTAGGTACCATTTCATTTTTTCAGAGTAACAATATTTTTTGTTATTTTAAAGATTATTTATAACCTGTATTATTTTGTAATAAAGTAAACATTACGAAATAATAATAATTAATAATTATTAATAATATCTAAGTAGTTGTTAAAAAGAAGATAATTTTGTGTTTATAAGCAAGAAAATAAAACCAATAAATCAACAATTAAATATATGTATAACAATATTATAACTGTATGACGACTCCATACATGTTTGTCCCGAGTCGGCCAGCGGCAGCGCGGCGAGTATGCAAGAATGACTTCGCGCACACCCGCGTTCGCGATAGCGAGCTATTAGACTCCGCCCGCCAAGCAGTGGATTTTTTTTTGTGTATCGTCTTAAAACCGACGGATTTTGTTCAAATTTTGAACACTTATCAAGGTCCGATGACAATACAATAATATCATAAATTTATCCTGATAAGGATCGCCAGGATCAGCTTAAAACATATGTTTGTATGTAACCAATTCTCCTTTCGATTCGATTTAGACCCACTATAAACCGACGGATTTAATTTAAATTTTGTATACTTATAAAAACCCGGTAACAATACAATAATTTCATGAATTTATCTTTTTATCCTGTTTAGTTTTTCAAACTATATTAAATTTTCTATCAACTGCAATGAGTGAAAACTAACATTATGACGTCACACGCACTCGGGTGACGCTTCGGGAGTTGTCGGCGTGTCTTCGGTACTGGATTCAAAGACTAATTTTTATTTTGAAATAACTTTTGAATTATTGCAAAAAAAATAAAAATAAAAACAGTTTTGTTATAAAACGAATATATAATCTTTCCATTTATCACAAAAAAAAAATTAATTCAAATACTCAATTGCTTTGTAAGCTCATAGTTTTTCACAAAATGCACCCATTTTTTTCAGGTTTCCGTTTAAAACTATCTGACGCACCAGTGAGTTGCCTAGATAAAGCCTAAATTATTATAAAACAATGCATTTTTATACTTAAAAAAAATAATATAGAATTTTATAAATTGTTTTTCTGTGATTGATTAGAAACTGTAGAAACACAATAACGTTAATAATTTCTTGACTTGTTGCTATTTTTGTTGAAGAGATCACATTTATGTTGATAATATGTACTTTGTGTGCATCTTAAGACCTAAATGCTTCTGATTTATTGATTAATTGATCCATAAATAAAGCTGAACATAAAGCCAAAGCAACGTAACACAACCAGTAAAGTCTCTTGATAAATAACCGCTTACTAATCCCTTACCTCGTCACCTAGCCAATATGATTCAACATTGCACTAGAGCTGCAATTAAACCAAATTACTGATATTCCATTATACCCCCTATCACAAAGTAGTAAGGTTCAATTTAAAGTTTATAAAACAATAATAAGTTTGCCAGTTCTAATGACCGCTGGTTCTCTAGAGACACGAATTAGTGAACAATGGACAATTAAACGCTTCGAATTGGACATGTGCTTCAATTATTTGAGGATTCCGTGCTGTGTTTTGGGACTGATGTCTAAGTCGACTACTGTGTAATTGTGATGGATGTCGTTGTTAGTAGGAGTCGTTAGTTGGTATCATCTATACTAATATTGAAGCTGAAAAGTTTTTTGATTGAACGTGCTTAAGTTTTTTGATTGGTACTGGTCCGATTTGAAAAATTACTTCAATGTTAAATAGTCCGTTTATTGATGATTTCTATAGGCTATATATATATATATATATATATATATATATATCATCGTGCTATGATTAATAGGAGTGGAGGTTTGTGGTTAATACCGCGGGGTAGAGCTAGTGTTTAGATGAAAAAGGAGATGTTTTAGTTTCGATTCCTGGAAGGTCATTAAGATGTGTCATTCCCCTAGGTACTTAAAGAGCAGTCGTCAGTCTCTCTTGTCTTCCGGTCCATTGGACATGCTGAGAGTGCACTTATACTTTCGCGCATATTTATTAATATTTTCCTGCCATTTTCATTTAGAAAATGTCAGAGAGATTCGATCAGCTGGAGTGGTTTCACTTACAAGGGAATATTGGCATTATTACCTAAAAGTATATTTTAGTTAAATCAATATATTTAGACCAATGGGATTCAGCCAAAATGAGTTCAGAGTTCAGCCAGAATCTTCTTTCCAAATTTCTTCTCCCAGTAAACCTTTCCTTGAGAACATGAAACGTCGAAATACAATATCTCCAATTCTCCAGCTTTATTCTATAACACAAACGCATTAGTACCATGAATAACATTCAATATACAGGGTGTCCCACTGTTGGTATACTAAGCTCAAAGAAGGTTATAGTTTTGCATACGCTGAGTACGTAAAAAATACTTATAAAATTCCAGACGCATTTTTTTTTCAAATAGATGCATTCTTAAAACTCTATGTGAACACCCATAACAAGAAACCCGCCCAACTTTACCACCAGCACGTGAGCTATTGTTTAAGATTATGTTTTCATAGACAAAATGCTCACATTAGAGAAGCAGTATATGCCGGCTGCGCGAAGCTAGAGAAGAAAACATAAAATTTCAGGAAAAATTTAGCACAAAATTTTTACGTAATTTTATTGTTTAAGTATTTTTTACGTGATCAGTGTATGAAAAACTACAAGTCCCTTCGCGCTTAGTATACCAATAGTGGAACACCCTGTATAAATTGACTGTAGCGTTTCTAAACAGTTGATATAGTGCAAGTATATTGTTGGGAGCAGGTAGGCTTGGTACGCAATCAGTGTCAGTCCTAATTGATCTGCCCAAGCTCTAATATATATCTACACATTTGATTTACTTTTAACCAATTCCTGTTTATTTGGATTGCAGGGTTTTGTGTTTTTGCTGTCTATTTTATGCAGTCGAAAATAATATTTCACTACATAGTATAAAACAAAGTCGCTTTCTCTGTCCCTATGTCCCATTGTATGCTTAAATCTTTAATTCTACGCAACGTATTTTGATGCGGTTTTTTAATAGATAGGGTGATTCAAGAGGAAGGTTTAAGTATATAATTTATTTGGTTTTAGACAAAGCGGGCGAAGTCACGGGCGGTGAGCTAGTCAATAATAAAAACATACTGATCATGTAATTATTAAAGATTTGAATTTGAATCTTAAAGTAATATCATTTGGGCACAGAATACATAATAGTAGCTAAACGCTACAGAACGGACACTCTCCGCCTCTCGCCAAAATTAAACACTTACCTACCTCACCCCGCACGATCAGTCTTAAAATGGTCCACATTTTTCTACAGGGACGATACGCAACGAAGATTGACAACATTAATCAAATTGACTTAAAGTAATTTTATTATTTTGGATTTGTGATTATCGTTTTTCATAGAAAATGGGGTAGATATTGTGTATCTGTTTACGGATGTATTTCATCAAAAACGCGATTTTTTTTTTACACTAGTCAAAAATGTGCCAACCATAAAGCGTTAACACATACATTTGCAGTCTCTACAGTGTGACTGTCAAAACGATAATTTTGTATGGAGGTCCATGTCCGGGGTGTGATTTGGGTGCCATCTCTATTCAACTTGGCATAAGCTCCATAACATCTCCAACTTCCTATTCACATTGTGTATTATACATGCGTTTGAAAGTATAGATTTCAAAGGATAAGATGATCAAAACTAATGGCCAAATACCAAGAGGCCATGCCTTTAAGAGATTTCCCTCATGTAATCTGTAAGATGATTCCTTCGTATTTAATTCAGTTATTATATGCCCCAGTAATGGTTATTTAATGCGTGCCTGGTTTATTTTGCAAGATTGATGTCGCAACAGATTACTCAGGTACGAGGAAGATAAATTTATGGTATACTCTTTTTAAATCGCACGTATCCTTACTAGTATGATAAATGCAAAACTGTGTATACATTTTTTGGAAAAAATCCTGCTTATTTTGCAAGGCTTTTTGCAAGGCTTTTGCAATTATTTTATGATGATTTTTTTCCGAGGAATAGGAGGCTAAAGTAATAAGACTATTTTTCACTGCGTTGAAACATTTCAGTTCCATGAGATTTTATTTTGGCTACACGAGGGAAGCCTCAGTATAAAAGCTAGTCATTTATTTGTCGAAGTCAATGTTATTATAGCGTGTAACTTTTAGAAGTTATCACGCTTTTATAGCTATGTTTCTGTGGTTGTATATTATTAATAATGTGTTGTCTCTTCTGTAACCATGCGGTAGGTAATCTATTGTTCAAGGGGTATGAGATATGCATGTGTGTATGATGTGTGAGTACTGAGTTATAGCTCTGTGTGATTATAAATTTAAGTACAGTTCAATATCTATAAGACATTATTATGTTTCCTATATTAGTTGTAATGATTATACAATATTATTAAGTAATTCGGATAACCCAGAGCTGACTGACTGATCTATCAACGCACAGCCCAAACTACTAGACCGATCGGAATGAAATTTGGCATTGAAATAGCCACTGAGATGTAGGCAAGTAGGCACCATCTAGTTTTATAATATTATGTACATAGACATTGTATATTTTAACAATGCCCTTATATTGTAAGTGAAATAAGGAAACTCACTTAGTAAACAACCTTTTGTTGTGTAAAAATAATCTTCTTAAGAGCGCATATTCTATTTAACGCAAGTCAAAAACTCCGCGATCTATTACGATAGATCGCGGCTTGCGCTCTTCCTTTTTACCCGACTACGGCAAAGCAAAAGGAGGGTTATGATTTTGACAGGCTATGTATGTATGTATGTATGTATGTATATATGTATGTATGTATGTATGTATGTTCATCTGTTCCCTCGTAACTTCTAAACTACTTATCAGAATTCGACAAATGACATATCATTAGAAGCGTCTTAATTGTCCGCTGGTTATAGGCTATATGGGGTTTCACAAAATCTAATGTGGCGCCCTCTAGCGGACAAAACATACAGCGTAAAAAATAAAGTTAAGATAAATATGCCGTGTTTGGTATCATTTGAAAGCTTTTTACTTGCACATTTTGAATATATATATAATATATATTACTAGCATTTGCTTGTGACTTTACCTGTATTCATGGGCTGATTGCATATAATTCACATCTTTTCGTTCATAGCTTCTTTATTAGTTCATCAATTTAACTTTTGTTTTATACTTTTTCAGCGTCGTTTTTTGTCGTAGTTGGGTTTTAGTTGTTTTACTTTTTATCTTGTACTATGAACAGCATAGGTCCTCAAGAGAGCGCCGTGCAACATGTCCTCTCTCTGGAAAGGCTCGCTGCCGACTGATTTTAATCGGGTCGCGCGCAGTGTTTTATAGTACTTTAAAAAAAATTGTAGAAAAATAATAGAGGTACCTTAGTTGATTTTTTAAATTTTATCTTATAAGTAAGACATTCTTTTATTGCAATATGTATAAATTATATTCAATAAAGTCAAATATCTTGGTGAAAATAATCATTTTGTCGACTATAATTTCTAAAAAAATTCACATTGTTCGGATTTTAATTTCGTAAGTTAGGAGTCCAAAATAAAAAAATCTTTTAACTAACTATTTTAATAAGGATTTTTGCAGTTAGTTAAAAATAATTGTGTGATAGATCTGTCAGCAATTTCAGATATTTTTAGCTTCGAAATTGACACTAAAAGTGAAATCAAGTAATCATCGGCTCAGTTATCTTGATGGTATTCAGAAATACTGTATTAATTGAAAAAAAATCTTAACTAACTACATAGACAATAAAATTTCCTAAAATTATTAGTAATTCATATGTTTGTAAGATAAGTGGTTGATGGACAATCTGGTTTGAAAAATCACATATTTGAGCCAAACAGCGCACGGACGGCGTACACGGCCATAGTTTTTCCTGTTTCAAATACTTTTTTGTATAAAGATTTGTCTGCTTTTATACTGATGTAAAAACCATTTATAAAACAACTAACTAGCTTTCCGCAAGCGGTTTCACCCGCTATGTCTAAAACCTTATACATATAAACTTCTTCTTCAATCACTCAATCTTTAAAAAAAACGCATCAGAATCCGTTGCGTAATTTTAAAGATTTCAGTATACATAGGGACTGATAATGCGACTTTGTTTTATACTATGTAGTAATAATTAATATGCACGTTCAACAATAAATAAATAATGTTCACTCAATTTAATCAATTATTAACAGTGAATTACATCGAAATTGATCAAATTGGTTCTGAATGGACAATTATGCTGGGATTGACGTTTTTGTGAAGTTCATGTTGATGGATACAATTAAGTCTATAAAAAAATAGAGCATATTTTATTCCGTTTTAAAATTATTTTTTTATTTTTATAAGCAAGTGCTTCTTTTTTGTTACTTTTTATAAGCAAATATTATATTATCATTACGCCAAAATAGATTAGGTCTTTAGAAGCAAAATACAAAATAACTGTGATGGCTCAGTGGTTAGCACCTCTTAATTGAGTATTTGAATTAATTTTTTTTTTGTGATAAATGGAAAGATTATATATTCGTTTTATAACAAAACTGTTTTTATTTTTATTTTTTTTGCAATAATTCAAAAGTTATTTCAAAATAAAAATTAGTCTTTGAATCCAGTACCGAAGACACGCCGACAACTCCCGAAGCGTCACCCGAGTGCGTGTGACGTCATAATGTTAGTTTTCACTCATTGCAGTTGATAGAAAATTTAATATAGTTTGAAAAACTAAACAGGATAAAAAGATAAATTCATGAAATTATTGTATTGTTACCGGGTTTTTATAAGTATACAAAATTTAAATTAACCCGGCGTCATTGTGGTAGAAAACAGATACGCGAACGTTGAGGTGGGTCAATATTACCCATATATTTTATAGTTGTTATTTTTAAACTTTTTAAGAAAATTAGTATTCTGTGTTATTATTATAGGTTATAGGTATTCTGGTTTTGATAATATAAAATAAAAATAATAATTAACCAACGTTTTATTCACTTTAATCAATTTTGACATAAACTCATAAAAATACGAACAAAATATAGACCTCTTACGTTTTCATGTCATTCCTACGCTATTAACCAGTAATTTTGGTTACAAATAGCATTTTTATAAACTTAAGTCTAATATATTAGAAAAAAACTTTAACAAAGCTAATTAGAATCTTCGTTGTAAATGAAATCAATACAGAAAGCCATGATGCGTTCAGGACAAATAAATTTAGGACAAGCTTGACAAAAATGTTTTGTTTTACTATTTTTATTTCCGGACACACTTAACATCTTTTTCGGGAATTGCAGGTGGCTCCTCTGATGATCCACCAATAAATTCTCTGCCCATTTGTCATTGCTATCGATCAATTTCTGGCGAATTTTCAAATGTTCTATGACCAGAGCAAGACCTACGTTTTTCAAAAAATTACGTCGCTTATCGTTTGGTTTATTTTTAATTATGCGACGTATTATAAGCGCATTAATTCCTGTGTGTCCAGCATGGCATAAAAATTGTCAGGGGCCACCTTTTGGAGTTACGACTCACATCATATGAGGCGCAATGTTCATCAGCGACGTCAACCCCATATTTAGTTTTATTGTAAAAGGTATTGAATTCGGGTTTTCACTTTTCTCCGCTTGAAACACACTGCACTCTAACATGATCCTCTTCTTTTACTTCATCATCATAATAAGGTAAGTCTGAGTCAGACAAGAGTCTAAACCCGCCATGATACGTGATATTTTCTATTCTATCCATTTATAGTACCTATTTTATAATAAGTACCTGTTGGACAAACAAAAACATTAAATTCACAGACACATGCAAAAAAAATGTTTGCAGACACCAAGAAATCATACACAACAATAAAAATCGATAACTTAGCCATGGCGCGAAATTGTTGCATCAATTGTGAGGATGGGTCATATTTACCTTTTTCGAAAAAACACGCGTGTAGCTCCCAGTACACTCGACGTCGAAAGGATTTCACTTCCAAAACGTTTAATGTACATTATTAGCTCCAGCTACTACAAAGAACAGCACAATCGTGCAAGTAATTACAAAGATATTGTAAATTATAAACAAGCCGGGTCATTTTGACCCAACCTCAATGACGCCGGGTTAAATCCGTCGGTTTATAGTGGGTCTAAATCGAATCGAAAGGAGAATTGGTTACATACAAACATATGTTTTAAGCTGATCCTGGCGATCCTTATCAGGATAAATTTATGATATTATTGTATTGTCATCGGACCTTGATAAGTGTTCAAAATTTGAACAAAATCCGTCGGTTTTAAGTGGGTCAAAATCGAGTCGAAACTTCGAAAGGAGTCGGTTACATACAAACATACAGGTGAAGCTAATAAAAGCGTGTTAATAATAAATACAGTGTTTTGATCTATTTAATTTTGTTGTCATTATTAAATTACATATTAATTATATTAATATATTATTATATAATATATTATTTAAATTTATATTAAAAACTAGCGATCCGCCCCGGCTTCGCCCGTGGTACATAATATTTACGTTTTCTCTACATAAGAACCATCCTCGTACTTCAAGGAATATAATAAAAAAAGAATTATCGAAATCGGTTCAGCCGTTCTCGAGTTATGCGCTTACCAACACATTTTGCGATTCATTTTTATATATAAGAGAAGAAGATGGCGAACCTCAAAAGTTATCGTTTTGTACCATTATGTACGAATACTACAAAGGCAACTCCTGACAAAAATCGGTGATCATAAATATCAAGAATCAAGAAAATTAACATCAAGAATATTATTCGTAACTAACTAACTAATTCGGAACCAACTAACAAATCGTATGTAAACGCTATGTACTGCAGTTAATAATAGCTATAACATTATGACGTCACAACTGTGGTGACCAGTCATGGCGCGTTTTTAGTCACGTGATTCTAACTTAAATTTCATCAATTTTTAATTGCTTATAATTAACGGAAAAAATTTTTTTTGTAAGTTATTTGCATTAAATATCAATATTATTAATAATAAAGTTTCAAAATACATAAAAAAAATCAATAATTTTTTTTTATTCAAATACTCAATTGTTGTTAATTGAAAAAACTCTACTATCTATTTGATGTCCAACAAAAATCCTACCGAAGCTAGGTAATCGATTTTATTTAGGCGCGGGTATTTGGCTTTCTAAAAATGAACTTACATTTAAAGATATACACCAAAAATTATTATCTTTAAAATAAAGTTTAATATTATTGCTACTTCTGTTTTGTAAATGAAAATACAATTTAATGCGCTTTTTAAAATATGCGACAAAATGAGATACTATGAGCTCTTGCTCATTGCATTCTTATGCATTAGCGTTAAGATTTGAATAATTATGTTTTAAGATGAAAGTTTTTATTTCAAATAATATTTTTCCACTTCAGAAAGCGCCAAAAACACTTTAGTCGTAATCTTCGAATACATCTACAATTTATTTATATCCTCTCTACATAATTTACATACCAAGTGGCAAAATAATTATTATAAAAAAAATAAATGGATGAATAACTTATTTGTATTTATTCAAATCAACCAGATATTTAGAATTATGATCAAATAGAGTTCACATACATTATTTATACATAGACACATAATATACTCAGCACACAAGTTGGTTTCAAAGAAAAAACAGCACTTGAACGCGGAAAAAACAATGCAGTTTTATTCAGACCGTTAAAACCGTTCACATATTATTTATTTACAAGCAATTATGGTTACGGCACAATCGAGAAAATTTACACGGTGAAAGAAGTGTCGCATCGTATGGCCATGAAATGCAATGTTTTGGTAGAGAAACAAACACACATATTAATGCATAATACTTTGTGTTTAAACATAATATAAATGTTATTATTATTATGAAAAGCAACATTTTACGAGAAAATTAATTTCATTTAGAAAGTAAATCAGTAATCGATTATATTATTGATATATGGTACATATGCATGGTACCGAGGTACCTAATAATAGTTTTTATTTCATATTATGACGCGAAAAAGCCAGACCATGGTCAGTTGATACTAGGCATCTAGAAACACGTACCTACATATTATATTTCATAACAACAAGACGCAAAATCACATGATTTTCCTGCGAAGAGAGGTAGAAACCACACACTCTAAAATCACACTAAAATCAGATTCACCAACCATTGCACCACCTGAAAATAAAAGTTTATAATATAACATAATTGTTCTATAATTGTTGTATAATATAACATTATGTGTTCATTGATTTTTTTCTGTATTATAACTGTATACTTACATTTGTAAATTATGGGACTGTAAATTGTTCTGAAATAAAGAATTTATTATTATTATTATATAATGAGATATATAATCCTCAGGTGTACAAAAATCGACAAGCATAACTATAAAATTCCATTACCAACACATAAGGTAAACCAATGGGAACAATTGAAAAACTCCCAGTATACGGCAAGTTGGAACACGTTGTCGACTAAAAGTTATATTGCTTGAACGATCGCCAAGTTACTCTCCACTCTCTAGGTGAACGCTTTGTTTTAAACTTTCAACATTTATTTACATGCTTAAATTCGTGAAAGGTGTTCTAGTAAATCATATGTTGGAATATAAAATATATTCTAGTGCGAGTTAAGAATGTTGAATGTAATAAGAACCAGTAGAACCATGAACAAAACTTGATGAAATTTTGAATACAAATTGGTCATAATAGAGCGAAGGCAGTTCAGTTTTTATAAAAGCAAATGCAAGCAAATTGCAAGCACCCCTTAACCCTTTTTCACGAAACATAATAAAACTATTCTTATTTTAACTAATTTCACGACGATGACATACTTTTCCCTTGAGCTCTGATTGACCTAAATAACATAGTGCTTATGGATATGATTATAAAAATTTTTCTCATATAATATTATTTTATTAAGCTATTGCATAGCTTCTATCGCGGACCTTGAGCGCGGGGACCGAATCCAGAAATTGACAAAAAAACCTCACGCTCCCCACTCCGACGGGCGCGGAGGTGTGGCTTGAAGGCATAGCATGCAATAGCTTTACCGCGGCAGTCCCCGAGTGCCACACGTCTTTTTTTATTTTGTCTTCTTACTTTCCTACTCTACATAAATAACTTTAAACCTTCCCATCATAACACTCCAAAATAAACTATCCCACCTTACCATTACACTTGAAACTTCGCGAATTCAAAGGCCCTACCCCATAACCGCACTTAAAGCATTTATCGTGAGACCCAGCGCCAGTAATGAGAACATTACCTATCATTACCGCCGCTGCCAGCATATTAGCATAATCAGGCGATATCATCTTATTTTAAGAACGTTGTATAATACGTGCTTCCAACTATGTTATTTACATTGATATAGTTAATTTTGGAATTGCTTCTGGCGTTAGATGCCTTGAATTTGTCACATAAATATTATCCAGCCTCATAATAAATGCAAAATAAGTCAAGTGTTATATTTATAATGATCCCTGTTCAAAATATTAATGTTGTTCTATGTTTTGATGGAGATACGAGAATCATCAAATCTAGATTTGAATCTGATCAGATCAAATCGATAGGTACAATAGATTTCTATCACATTATTCAATTATTATGATTTATTAGCACAACGCAATGTAAGCTATTCTACAATAATTTATTTACTGTTCCTGGAACATCAAGCTAATCGAATCAAATATAAGCCGACCAGATAAAATTGTGCCATAATATAATAGGCGCTGTTTCTTCCGCATTTAGAATCATTATCTACTTATTACGACAGCGCAATGTAAGCTATTTTAAAATTTATCTACTGTTCTTGGAACGCTAAGAGAATCGAATTATCCCGCATTCATCCTACTGACATGAGAATTGAATTAAATATAAGCCGATCAGATAAAATTGAGCAATATAATAAGCAGGGGTAATTTTACTACATTTAGAATCATTACTTATTACCACAGTGCAATGTAAGCTATGCTAGAATTTACCTACAGTTTCTGGAACACTAACAGAATCGAATTATCCCGCATTCATACTGCAGACATGTCCCATGAGGGCAGTTTACTGATTTATGCGCCTCTGGCCACTTCCATATTTCCGATTTCACACGTGGCTCCTGACTTGAATGCATCTTTTGAATTATATTATTATTTAAATCCACGTTTGTCATGTTTGTGTCATTTCTAGCTACATCTTTCTTTTTATATATAAAAATGAATCGCAAAATGTGTTGGTAAGCGCATAACTCGAGAACGGCTGAACCGATTTCGATAATCCTTTTTTTATTATATTCCTTGAAGTACGAGGATGGTTTTTATGTAGAGAAAACGTAAACATGTACCACGGGCGAAGCCGGGGCGGACGGCTAGTTGAAGATATATTTGCAATTAAACGTTTGGGTCATGTTTGGGCGTTATCAAGTGTTATTCCGTATAAATACAAAATATTATAATTTGAAATACGTGATTTAAGTCTGTCCGTGACCACGCTCGATGTAAAGTATTCGAAACGTCGGGAAAATAATATAATACTGAAAGTTTACTGTAGTACTTAATATTATGTATTTTAATTCTTTTGAAGATGATATTCAAACTATTTAGAGATATTCAAACTATTCAATTCTTAAATAATATTGAGTATTGCCTATTCTGTGAAACTTCACCTCTGTTTCAATTATAATGTACTACATAAACTAATATGGAAAGTATTCATCGTTTATTTGCTATACTAGCTCTCCGTCCGTAGCGACTCCGTCCGCGCGGATGCCGGTCTTCGCGTGGATGGTTTATTTCTCCATTTTGAGTAACTCTGACAATAACATCTTATAAATATCTATTGGACTCAAATACGGCTAGGCCTATAATAATACCCAACGTGTGTTCACTGTTCTACAGAACAACGTCTATGGATAAAACTGAAAAATTAAGATTATTTTTTTTCTTCGTATTTTTTCAGGATAAAAAGTATCCTATTTTACGCCCAGGATAATAAGGTATAATTATACCAAGTTTCATCGAAATCGAACCGTTAGTTTTCACGTGATGTCTTCACATACAGACAGACAGACAGACAGACAAAAATTTTTTTAATCACATATTTGGGTTTGGTATCGATCCAGTTATATCCCCTGCTATTTATTTTTTCAATATTTTCAATGTACAGAATTGACCCTTCTACAGATTTATTATATGTAAAATATAATATCGTTTATTTGCTATATTCATAAAATACGATTAACGATAATCAATATTATCTGTCTGGATTTTTAAAGGCTTTGTATTACAGCTTCTATTTCGGTTCTGCGTATTCAAAAGCGAATCTATTATTTCTACATATAAAAGGGTTTGCTCTCGAAAAAATACGATCCTAAATATAACCTGGCCTTTGTATGAGCACAATATTCATCGTTCTCATATACATTAGCTGTGATATTTCAGTTTCTATAACAGCCTATAATATTATCTACGTAAATATTTTACGCAAATTGATACGCTATTTATTCTTTCTTTGATTCAATTTGCAGTTGTCTTATTTGTTTTTTACTTGAAAAATATCAGAATTATTACTCTAAAGAAAAAATGAATGATCTAGGTAAATCTTCTAAAACAGTGGTGGTTAAATGCCTTAAATTTAACATAATTTTTAAAGCTGAGATGATAATCGAAACAGGTTTTATTAACTAAATTTTTATTTGTTTCCAGCACCACAAGGCAGTTCCAGTTCTATATGTAATATCTCACTCAATATTCAATTCTATATTCAATAATTCTAATCAATATTCACTATCCCCAAGACACATTCCAGAAAAAACATAATAATATACAGACTTACGAGTAGCGAACACAACTATCCTTACCTACTCTTTAGTACCGCTAACTTTAGCACTAGCACTAAAAGAATTACTTCCATTATACAGAATACAGCTAATAAGACCAATTGTCCAAAACAAATAGCAATTGAGCCTTTTCAAAGTCTTGGGCTGTTGCAATTATCGATCCGACTTCGAGAACTAAGACCTAACTTAGTTAGATGCAAATCCCCACATAAATTGGTGAGGCGTCGACGGATTCGGAGCATTAATTTGTGGTAAATCGCGTGGAAAATGGAAATTTTGTGCAGCCTCCGGCATCGAGGAAACATACTTTACTTTGCGATCCAGAAAGCCCCGGACGAATTTATCATTCCCAATTTACACCCTAACATGTAACGCATAAGGTTGTTTTTAAACTTGCGCCCATTAAGTGCGATTGTAACAATATTTTTGCGATATTTGGTGACGGACGTGATGAGAATATTCAATACATTTATAATGAGCAAAATATTTTATATAATATTATTGTATTAACTGGCTGCTTGCGAATTACGGCACGAAATAACTCGCACTTAAATTGACTTTCAAAAAGTTAATTATGGGTGGACAAAGCTTAATACATTTTTTATTTATATCATATTTTTCAATATTTCCAAATATTTCTTCTGAAAATAGATATTTCCAAATATCTCTTTTGAAAATAGGTTAAAGACGGGTTACACGTGCCAATTCAAGTAATAGAAAATAGAACGAAAAAATCTAAAAAGTACCTCCAAAACTTTTAACAAATTAGTTAACAAGTCTTTATAAAATTAATTGAATAATTAATTAATTGATTCATGTTTTGTGTGATTCTTTGCTCACAAATAAAAAACGAAGCAAGCTGCACATTTATCAAGATTTTGTTCAACGAATAGAACTGAAAATTTAATTTACCGAAAAATTCAGTCTAGCAAGTTTCTATCAGGACTTATCCCATGATTCTCCAATTACCTCGCAATTAAAATTCAGCCCGGTGGAATTATTTGGACTCCAAAAGCTGTATATAAGTGGGCGAAAAAACGCGGCGTTTAATTCAAAAGATCTTATGTTTCATTTATTACCAAGTTCGCAAGTGTGTAGTCGAACACTACATAGTATAAAACAAAGTTGCTTTCTCTGTCCCTATATTCCTATGGGGTTTAGTATATTATTTAGGTTTAAGAAAAAGCGAGCGAAACCGCGGGCGCAGAGCTAATTTACATATTATAAACCTTTCTCTTGAATCACTATATTGAAAAAAACACATGTAAATCATTTGGGTAGTTTTTTCTGATGTAGCATACATAGGTCTCACAGACACCGGAAAGCGATTTTGTTTTATGCAGTGTAGTGATGAAATTTCATGCTATGTTGTGATGAACAAAGAATCTCAATCTTCTGTGTAATATAGACGTGAAGCTAAGCCTTCATGAAAATGCATCCATTGTTCATAGATTACTTGCTTCGGTATCGTAGATGACACGTAACGAGGTATGAAACATGGTTAGCTTTTGCACTGTCAGTGAGAAAATTCTGATACGGTTTCCTATAAGGAAATACGTTCGCATCATAATATAACAAAATTGAAATATTAAGAATACCATTAAAGAGTTGTAGTTTTATTACCCGTTTTCTACTGGATTATCGGAGTGTTTTATTCTCCAAGAAACAAACTATATTACTTAATACATTAACTGGCATAACAGATTTGAATGAATGAATTATAGATTTGAAACAAAATATAACGGCTTCATTGAATTACGTATACGTTTTAAGTCACACTGGACTTAGCTTGCAGATATGATTTAGTTTAAATCGCATTCGTGCATAATAATGAATTAGTACCGTTTCTATAGAACGTGGCGTTTTTTCCGCTCGATGTGTCCTAGCCTTAGAAGAGGGGATCTCCCGTGAATTAAACCTTAATCCCAGCAAATGAGCAACGCCTGGACAATTCTCGCACACCTTATAGGATTTTGTGATTATTTTTCCTCTTATTGGTGAATGAAAATGGGTAGAATTAATTCTATATCCTTTAAGCAATTTGAAAACAAATTAAGGCCGCCGCAAACTGTTTTACGATTCGTTTCCATTGCTTTTTATGTCGTACAAATGTTTGAATTACAGGATTTTTACGATTGAGAAAGCTTTGTTGTTGTTTGATTTAAAAAAATATGTTTTTATACGTATAACTGATGAACTGTATCTTATTACTGTCACATTAGAAAATGTATGAATTTTCAATCCATACTAATATTATAAATGCGAAAGTAACTCTGTCTGTCTGTCTGTTACTCAATCACGCCTAAACTACTGAACCAATTTGCATGAAATTTGGTATGGAGATATTTTGATACCCGAGAAAGGACATAGGCTACCTTTTATTGCGAAATATGTACCACGGGCGAAGCCGGGGCGGACCTCTAGTTCAAAATAAATGAATTAATACATAGAATTTAATAAGAGTAGAATAATAAAATTTTAATCTCACCACAAAAGATAAAGTTTAACGCCCATTTGATTGGATCAAATGCTTAGTAAAGTCTGTGAAAGGTTATAAAATTCAGTATTGGATTAAGAAAAGACCTTATAAATGGATCATTAAAGTTTTTAGTTTTGTTGAAAGGTCATGAAGCACCCAGTTGTAGGTATATAGATTTGAATTAAATATAATTTTACTTGTAATATTGAAATGTTTGCTTTTCGATATTTGTTACATAGAAAATATATAATATTGATAGCACATTATTAATATTTAATGTGTTTTAACTTTTAACACAGAACTACCTGTAAGCTACACCAGAACAAATGCGCATCATTTTGTCCAATCCAATTAAACAAAATGTTTAATAAGTTGGTTTTTATACAAGAAAATTTTTATTCACAAACTTTTTCTTCCATAAAATTGTACTTGTCTAAAAATAAATTATTTTAGAATCAAAATATAAACAGAAAGGAGTATTATTACCTCTCAAAGAGCTTTTCCATTACGTCTTACCTCATGTAATATAAAAACAAATGCAAGAATCAAAGAAAATTTTACTCCAAATCCGTCTCATTAAGAGCCCTTGAGACTTCCTTCATTTACGTTTTTAAGAACCCTTAATTAGACTTAAATGTATAATTATTACGTGATTTTCTTGTTACTGACGCAATAAGTTGAAAAAGTTAATTAGTCTTTGTTGGTGCAATTTTGAGACGTTTGAAAGGTACGTAAAGCTGGCGATGAAAAATTTGCGAAATTAAAAAAAAACAACACCAGAATTTGTTGCTAATTAGTTGCTATTATGACGATTTTGTTGCTCAAACCGTTCGCTGAAAATAAGCAACAGTTCTAGCTTTACATTAAGGTAGCGTGAAGAAATCGGAAAAAGGGATGGATCGTTTGATAAATGCAGGTAAATTTGTTTCTGCAAAAAAAGTGTAGATTTTGATTTTTTTTCAATAGCGCCAAAAATAACACTGACCATGTCCGTCGATTTTCGGTAGTTAAACATAAAAAAACAATTTGTTGCTGCTCAGTGATCTGAATTATTTGAAATATTTTGTTTCATACTACATAATTAATAAAATATAATGACGCTGTGAATTTCATTTATGGATATTAAATATTGATCAGTTTGGTAAATGGTAGGGTAGGCAGTGTCTTTATGTCTTTATGGAATGCACGCCACTGCTGCTCACATAGTTCACTGTCACAGAGCCAGCGAACAAATAGAAACCAGAAGTAGAATTAATTTTGATATGTACCGGTTTTCTAGAAAATCGTCCAAGCCAGCTTAACTGTCGATTTTCGGTAGTTAAACATAAAAAATAATTTGTTGCTGCTCACATAGTTCACTGTCACATTGTACAGAGCCAGCAACAAAATAGAAACCGGAAGTAGAATTAATTTTGATAAGTACCGGTTTTCTAGAAAATCGTCCAAGCCAGCTTAACTGTCAATTTTCGGTAGTTAAACATAAAAAATAATTTGTTGCTGCTCATATAGTTCACTGTCACATTGTACAGAGCCAGCAACAAAATAGAAACCGGAAGTAGAATTACTTTTGATACCGGTTTTCTAGGAAATCGTCCACGCCAGCTTAATTGTCGATTTTCGGTAGTTAAACATTAAAAAATAATTTCTGAACATTTTCGCTTATAACTTTTTTATTTATAGTTCTACGACAAAAACTACAACTAGACAAAACGACACTAGGAAAAATGAAACTTAGGTTACAATGAAATTTAAGCCTAAAAATAAAATAATAATAATTATGCTACTGTATTTACTACAGTTACTATTAATACTATTTAGGGCTGATTTTTCAATCCTTGGTTAAAACTTATTCGTCGAATAATGTATAAAACTACCATTTTAAAAACGTATTCTAATTGCCCGTATTTGACAGTTTACGTGACATTTTAATATTATCGTGTAATACTTTAATGGACGGATAAGTTTTAAGTTTTAACCAAGCATTGAAAAATCGGCCCTTACACAATATTCTGTCAAACTGTTCCTTTAGAATTGATAATACAAAATCTCAGTGAACTGATAGGAGTGAAGTCCTATGTCCCCTAGTGGGGTAAGGGGCAGATGCATTATACATCTGTTTCACTGATCAATTTTCTTTAGGAACAAGTAGGTGATCAGCCTCCTGTGTCCTACCAGACCGAGACATTTTTTTTCTTCGTCTCCACCGGGAATCCACCCCTGGGTTCTACGCTCATGCGTCAACCACTGTACCAAATAGGCGGTCAGAGAACTGATACATTATAATAAAATATGTTAATGCACATCCCAGTACCTGAAAGAAAAAGATTCATTAAAGATAATTAATTTTCATTAAATTTTACTTGGTACCTAAGTATCGCTAATTTGAAGATTGACTTCATACCTACGAAGGAATAAGCTATTTATTAAAAAAAAGACGTGTGTCACACGGGGACTGCCGCGGTAATGCTATTGCATGCTATGCCTTCAAGCCACACCTCCGCGCCCGTCGGAGTGGGGAGCGTGAGGTTTTTCGTTACTAAATTTCTGGAATCGGTCCCCGCGCTCAAGGCCCGCGATAGAAGCTATGCAATAGTTTAACTAAGCGTAAAACTCGAGAACATCTAGGTCAATTCGGCAATTTTTGTTCAGTTTTTGTAAAGGCACAGATTTATTATAGATAGATGTATTATAGCACAGAATGTCTGCTGGGGCAGCTTGTTTTAAATATAAATGCAAATACCTTTGTTTTCAAGTGCTGAATTTTTTTAACTAAATATTGTTTGGGACAATAATCTTATATGATATAACTTTATACCTTGATTACCAAAAACCTATCGAGAGTGAATATATTAAGAGGAGAAATCGTGACGTCATTCAATTCAATTGTGCGCTTAAAAAGATCCAATTCGTTCAAAATAGGGTCAAATTCACTCCAAAAATATGCGAGTTGGTTTATCAGTTTCATGGTTTCTTCCATCTGTAAACGATAATACGTGCACATATATATAATGAATACACACGAAGAAACAGTTTTAAAGTAAGATTTATTCAAACAATAATTATTTGGGGGGAATTAAATTGCTTCCATTGTTTTTTTAAAGTTGATTAAAGAGTGTAGGTTGGTCTTCTTTTATATCTATGGGTAAAGTATGCCGAAGACTGATGGCGCGCATAGCAAAAAAAATTATTACCTATAACACTAGCTTTCCGCCCAAGGATTCTTCGGATTCGTCGTCAAAGAAAAACCTGCATATTTCCCGTTCCCATTTATCCTTTCTAAAGTCTCAAATCTCTTTCTCAAGCTATCTCTGTGCCAAATATCATCCAAATCGGTTCAAGATTTTGATCAAGATTTTTGGTTTAGGCGTGAAAACAGACTTTCGCATTTATAATATTAATTTCCTTGTAAGGTTTATGTAAAGGGCCAGTAGGTATTATGGTACTTGACAATAAACATAGAGTCAATCTAGTTAGTAATAACTTACCAGAATCAATGCAATATTAACAAGTCTAAGGGCCGATTTTTCAATCCTTGGTTAAAATTTATCCGTCCAATAAAGTATTACACGAACATTTTAAAATGTCACCTATAAACTGTCAAATACGGACAATTAGAATACATTTCTGAAATGGTAGTTTATTACGTTATTCGATGAATAAGTTTTAACCAAGGATTGAAAAATCAGCCCTAATGAAGACTGCGTTAATGTCTAATTAAAATCACTACATACAAAGTCGCTTTCTCTGTCCCTATGTCCTTATGTATGCTTAAATCTTTAAAACTTCGAAACAGATTTTGATGCGGTTTTTTTAATAGATAGAGTGATTCAAGACGAAGGGGTTAGTATAAAATTTATTATGTTTTAGACAAAGCGGGCGAAGCCGCGGGCCGAAAGCTAGTTGAATATATTTTAAAGAATTTTACCTGTTCATGAGTGCGATGACAAGGTTCTATTATTATGAATATTCTACAAAAATGAAAAACTGCCCATGAAGTTAGTGAAACGGTGTCGAATTCACCTGTAATCAATAATAAAATTATTATTATGAAAACAAAATCGACTGCTAATTTATGTAGCCTGTCGCTACCATAATTCCGAAGACTACAATGACATCTCATATTATATGAAAATAAAATTTATGACATACAATGTGTAAATGAAACTCGTTTACCTTGGTCACGGCATCTTGCGTGAACGGGTGGACCGATTTTGATAATTCTTTTTTTATTATATTCCTTGAAGTACGAGGATGGTTCTTATGTAGGGAAAAAGTAAATATTTACGGGCGAAGTCGGGGCGGACCGCTAGTATTTAATACATTTTAATCTTACCCATGCAACATAATGTCAACAGAATCACATATCCGTATGTTGTCAAACGACTAATAACCAACAACAATGATAATAAGACGGACAGACCGTCACACCATCCGATACTCTTAATAGTATCAACGACAAATAAATATGATGAAGCATATGAACGAATATCCGAAGCAACCTTTGCTAATTGTGTATCATGATAACCTAAAAACAAAGAGATAAAAACATAGAGATCTATTTTTTTAATTTTTAGTATTTGTTGTTATAGCGGCAACGGAAATACATCATTTGTGAAAATATCAGGTTTCTAGCTATCTCGGTTTATGAGATACAGCCTGGATACAGACAGACAGACAGCGGAGGCTTAGTAATAGGGTCCCGTTTTACCCTTTGGGTACGGAACCCTAAAAACTAAACAATAAGAATAAGAACAAACTATAATTGGAATTTTAATGGTAAATGTTCTTTTATAGAAATTGTTTTTCAATAATATCTGAATAGTAACGTATCTTCGCATAAGATTTTTTTATTTTTGGGCCAATTATTCAATTATTGGATAAAACGTATTCGTCGAATAATGTATAAATCTACCATTTTAAAAACGTATTCTAATTGCCCGTATTTGACAGTTTACGTGACATTTTAATATGTAAGTGTAATACTTTATTGGACGGATAAGTTTTATCCAAGCATTGAAAAATCGGCCCTAAGTATGGTAAAATTTAAAATATTAGGTACCTTTTCTCAGAAATGGTCGGTAAGAAAAGTCCGATACATCTATATTACATTCATCACGAATCTTTAAATAATCTTCTCTTATATCTGAAATGATTACAAGTATCGATTCAAAAAGTTATCTAATGTAGAAATATACTATTATAAAATACTAATATTTTAAAGAGAAAAGGTTTGTATGTATGTATGGTTTTCACGCATAAACTACTGGACTGATTTTGATGAAATTTGGCACACATAATCTTTAGACCCTGAGAAAGAACATAGGCTACCTTTTATTGCGAAATATGTACCACGGGCGAAGCCGGGGCGGACCGCTAGTAAAATATAATTTAAATTTTACAATCATTCCTTCGCTCTTATTGGTCCTAGCGTGATGATATATAGCCTATACCTATATGCTTCCTCGATAAAATCCATACATCAAAAATGGACTATAAAACAGTGAAATAACGTGTCAAATCGGACCCCTGGTTCCTGAGATTAGCACGTTCAACAAACTCTTCTGCTTTATATTATTCAATACAAATTATGTTCATTTTACAATTATTATTCTTAAAACTGTTACCAAAACTTTTAGGTATTTAACCTTAATGCAATAACAAAATTAATGATAAGCTGCTTCAACGATAAAATAATACAAGATTCCTTACCAACTTGCAACTTCATAAGACCCGTATTAATATAGACCAATACAAAATATATTAATATTATTAATAAACCATTAAGCAGAGTGAGGATATTCACAATAACAGCTATCGTACTGTGTGACATGATTTCCATAATTACTTGCCCTGTAAATAATAGAAAGATTACAATTAACTAAAATAAGATCATTAATCAAATAATATATCATATCTGAGGATAAAAAATACTTGACTAAGGGCCGATTTTTCAATGCTTGGCATCTTATCCGTCTAATAAAGTATTACACGAACATATTAAAATATCACTTAAACTGTGAAATACGGGCAATTAGAATACGTTTTTAAAATGGTAGTTTTATTCATTATTCGACGAATAAGTTTTAACCAAGGATTGAAAAATCAGCCCTAAATTGTAGGAAGCGAGCTGCAAGAAATAAATAGATTTTTGAATGTCGATCATCATATTATGGATATTCACCACTGCTCCAAACGAAGAAGGAAAACACCATGAGGGAAGCTTCTGACGTCATTAAATGAGAGTTAAAATTATCTAAACATAATCAAGAAATAAAAGATTGATATCGGAGATCCTATAGATGATTAATTAAAGACTGTAAGGTTTGCACTACTCCTACCTTATTTAATACTAGCTGCTCCGCGCGGTTTCACCCCCGTGGCTCCACTCCTGTTGGCCATGATATATAGCCTATAGCCTTCCTCGATAAATGAGCTATCTAACACCGAAAGATTTTTTCAAATCGGACCAGTAGTTCCCGAGATTAGCGCGTTTGAACAAACAAACAAACTCTTCAGCTTTATAATATTAGTATAGATTTTCTTTGATATTGAAAGTTGAAACTTACACTCGAAGCAATTATTTCCATAGCACACGATTAAATCAAGGTACACGATCAACAACAGGTATAATAACGCAATAAATATGGTAACTATAAATCTGATAATTATGCGCTTTCCAGACGAAATTGAAACTTTTGATACACCACAAATCTAAAAATGGAAACGTCTTATTAACTTTATTAGATCAGTTAATGAATATAAGTGTAGATTTTTTTAAAAAGCACACTATCCAAAAAGTTCACATTTATTTACTGAAGGTGACAGATAACCTGATGTAATGAAACGCATAAGTTTTTATTATAAAACTAGCGGTCCGCCCCGGCTTCGCCCGTGGTACCTACATGTTTAAACTATCCTATCTCGCAAGTTGGATCGAACTGCACATGGTGTGCGAATTTTATTATAATCGGTTAAGTTCTTTAGAAGTCCATTGAGGACAAACATTGTGACACGAGATTTATATATTATGTATACTAGCGGTCCGCCCCGGCTTCGCCCGTGGTACCTACATGTTTAAACTATCCTATCTCGCAAGTTGGATCGAACTGCACATGGTGTGCGAATTTTATTATAATCGGTTAAGTGGTTTAGGAGTCCATTGAGGACAAACATTGTGACACGAGATTTATATATATTAAGATTAAATAAAAATGCAGTTCCATCTAGAGGTATTAATCATCAATTCAATGTTCATTTTATCGTTATTATTTCTTACCTTTTCCAATCCGTTAAAATATTCTATCCAACGTGGTATCCGATCTGAATTTTTATAAACTTCCCAGTTAATTAAAATTAAACTGATCAAAATATTCAGAAGTCTTGGCATTTTAAAGATTTCGTATTTGTTGGCATGGTGAAGTGTACCCGCAACAAACATAATATCTAAAATCAATGATTCTTTAATTTTTTTTGTCAACAATTATTATATTAATTACTCAGATATTGAATAACTTTTTTATGTGCTTAGGCCTATTCAGATTACATATTTTAACAGTTCATATATTGATTTTCATACCATTTTAGTCTCGGGCCGATTTTTCAATGCTTGGATAAAACTTATTCGTCGAATAATGTATAAAACTACCATTTTAAAAACGTATTCTAATTGCCCGTATTTGACAGTTTACGTGACATTTTAATATTATCGTGTAATCGTAGGACGGATAAGTTTTATCCAAGCATTGAAAAATCGGCCCTAAACGAATGAGTTATAAAAAAAATAATTAAATTTACATACCTAAGAATAATGCTGCCATTATGCTATAAATGTAAAAACATCTAGAGTATGCCAAATCTTTAGAAGACCGAATTGGTGCAACTGCGAACCATTTCGACACTCGGAGACTTTGCTTAAATATTTCTTGAAAAACTGCAACTTTATAAGTCTTTGCTGAGTGATCTGTCATGATGTATTTTGGATCTGGTAATAATAAAACTTTTTTAATGTATAAAATCTATCAAATTATAAATTAGGTTAACGGTTAAAAATTCTAAGAACCTGAATGTACAACTTTATAATAATATGTTAAATAAAAGATGAAAATATAATATCCATACTAATATTATAAATGCGAAAGTAACTCTGTCTGTCTGTCTGTTACTCAATCACGCCTAAACTACTGAACCAATTTGCTTGAAATTTGGTATGGAGATACTTTGATACCCGAGAAAGGACATAGGCTAATTTTTATCCCGGGAAAATGACGCAATCCCGGAAATCCCACGGGAACGGGAACTATGCGGGTTTTTCTTTGACTGCGCGGGCGAAGCCGCGGGCGGAAACCTAGTGTTAAATAAAAGATGAAATATAATATGACAAATAAAACTCAGATTATGGATACTGGTTCAGAAATAAAACTTTGAATTATGTAGTGTACGACTATAGATAATGATGCTACATTCTAAAATGGTACTACGGAATTTAAAATTTTAATGGAATGATAAATGTAAAAGATACAACAGTTGCATTAAAAATGATCAATTACCTTGTTTATTTTTAGTTTGCATACATCAACATATTATTATATGAGACCACGTATTTATTGGTTTTGATGTAAGAATAAAACTTAGAGTTTTCAGAATTTATTACATTTTGTAAAAATAATTACAATCTTTACTACAGAGTCACTGTTATCAACGAAATAAGATTTTTGTTTCATTGAAATTTCTTACTAAACTAATAATTGGCCTTAAAAGGTTTCCTCAGAAATATACAACCATCACGGTCGTGGGTAATCAACGAACTATATATGTTACAGTCAAAACCCTTAACCAGTCAAAAACTTATTGACCGGTAAAATCAGTCAATAAGGTTATTGACTGATTTAAAGTCCGACGTACCCAGTCAAAACTCATAAAAAGTTAAGGACGTTAGTTAAATTATATGTATTAGAAAATCATTTAAAAAGGTTCATAAAACTTTTTTAACGAGGTTTTAACTGCGATCCCCACGCACGAGCCGAGCGAACGAAGCGAGCGTGTCGCGGCAGCGGCCGGCGAGTGCCAGAATCGACTCGCTATTGTTTTACTTACCCATTACAGAAATATTTAATTAGTGTTGAAATTTATGCAGCAGGTTAGGTTAGGTTCGTGCTGCGGCCCCCTGGAAGGATTTCGTTTTTCTAGATATCGTTTATTTAAATTCCTTCTCTTCTTCTTCTTCTTCTTCTTCTTCTTCTTCATATGGATTATGGTCATCTGGATTTTGTGCATTTACATTTCGTGTGTCTGGAACTCATTCGTCTGGATTACCGGTCAATAAGGTTATTGACTGGTTAAGGGTTTTTACTGTAACATATACATAATAAAACTTGAACAAACAAATTATGCTCATCTATCATTATGATATTTTTCATGTTTATATTGAGTACTTACATAATATTTATAAAGGATAATTCATAGTTTTTTTTTAGTGTGATTTTACGCGAGTATTATACACTATGCTGCGCTCCGCGGTTTTACCCGCAGTGCTCCGCTCCTGTGGTCTTAGCGAGATGATATTTTATAGCCTATAAGCCTTCCTCGATAAATGGGCTATCTAACTCCGAAAGACTTTTTCAAATCGGACGAGTAGTTCCCGAGATTAGCGCGTTCAAACAAACAAACTTAACTTCAGCTTCATAATATTAGTATTTATTACCTATACGTCATATTAGTTGGTCGTGTCTTGTCATATTTTCTCCTAATGAAAATAGGTATAACTTTCTTTAATTTATGTCTCCAATTATGCCTAACAATACAAGTTTTTCTATCCATTGTTCATTCTAACAAGAGGGCTTAAAGCACTGGACGGAAACTCGATTTTCAGTCAGAAAATAAAAGGTCCGAAACCAATCACATCCATTTTTGGAGCAGCGTCGTTCAACGCCCAAGGGATTTATTCGACCCCTTGCAAATTTATTATTATCTGAGAACAAATAAATATTTGCAAAGTTTTAGTTTGAGGATACAAATCTTTGTAATTTATGCTTTTTGGTGTGGTCTTCATTGCTCTATGTGTATTTTATTAACAGTTGTATTGTGTGTGTATAAATACATAAGTTTGTATGAAGATTTATCGTTTATTATAGAAATCACTAGCTTTCCGCCCGCGGCTTCGCCCGCTTTGTCTAAAACATACTAAATTATATACTAAAACCTTCCTCTTGAATCACTCTATTTATTAAAAAAACCGCATCAAAATCCGTTGCGCAGTTTTAAAGATTTAAGCATACATAGTGACATAGGGACGGAAAAAGCGACTTTGTTTTATACTATGTAGTGATAAGTACTATATGAAACGTAAGCGTAAGAGAGATAGATATCGTAGAGAAATATATTATAGTATAAATTATCGAAAGGGGTATCCTTTCGATAATTTATACTGTCCACTAAAATAACGTAGGCAGTAATATAATTACTTAGGTCAAAATATATGTAAGTACATAAAATAAGTTTTCTTTTCTTACTCCAAATCCCTCTTCATATTAATCGCGTCTTATAACATTCCTAGGCAGATAACTAAATGTCTTGAATAGCCTATTATTATCTAAATCCTACTAATATTATAAATGCGAAAGTTTGTGAGGATGTGTGTGTGTTTGTTACTCTTTCACGCAAATACTACTGAACCGATTACAATGAAATTAAGCACACATATAGAGGGTAACTTGGATTAACACATAGGATAGGTTTTATCCCGGAAATTCCACGGGAACGAGAACTATGCGGGTTTTTCTTTGAAAACGCGGGCGAAGCCGCGGGCGGAAAGCTAGTTCGTAATAAAACCAAAACGAAACCTGCAAAGCATCTTCCAATTATCCAAGATTAAAATTTAAAGATTTTCTATCCATCTTTGAAATTACATTTAAAACATTAGTCTAAGATTGGAGTAGCCATAGAGATAAATAATTAAGGATATTTCATGTTCTATTGAACAAAATCTGTGTTTTACGGGAGTTAATTTTGTATCATAGAGCTGCGCTTTTTTATCACCTTAATCTTTTTTTTTTAATCTCTACATGTACATGACTGAATAAAGATTATTAAACATTTTAATTACAATGTGTTATTTAAAAAAAAACGTAAGTCAGTCTAATACTCATCTAATAATATGAAAAGAAGCGTTAAAACACAGTTAAAATTAATAAACTACAAGAGTATAACAAAATTTACTGATTAGAATAATGTTTTCTGATCAGAATTTATACTACGATTAGAAGCTATAATTTGATACAACTATGGATACAACTCAAAAACGCATGTTGTTTTTGCCTTTAATTGGATCTACATCTTGTTATGCATGCTAATTATGTCACATACTCAAAATATATTATAAATATAAGATGTACATCTGTTGGCAAATCAAATCAAATAAATAAATAAAACTATTTCAACGTTTTGCAATAACGTATTCCTATCGTAACAAATACATTTATTTACAGGTGAAAAACCCTGAAATAATTTAGAGCAATCAAAATAGGAAACGCAAATATCAGTCGAAAAAGATAGCCTTTTATTTACTAACAATAAACGAATCGGCGTGTAGAATAAAAAAATGTGTGCGTGTACTAGTGTACACACGTAAGAGGTGAAACTTCTTTATGACCTTATTTTTCAAAAAAAAAGACGGGTTGCACTCCGGGAGTGCCGGCAGAAGTGAAAACTTGATTATTAACGTTGAGCATGTTTGATATCCATCCGTCTTACGCTTTTTCGATCAGGTCACGTGTCCTGACGCGAGTTTAAGATTTTATACAACGCCGCTAAAGAAGTTTTCACTTCAATAATTTACTATATGCAACTTTACAGAAATACGTCGAATCGCGCGTGGTAGGGATAAGAAAAGATGGCGCGTAACGGAAACATGTCACGCGTAGCGAAAAAATGTTACGATAAATTTTTTTCCAATAAAATAAAGAAGTTTCACTTCAAAATTTCGATCCGTATGTTTTATGGTTGCTTCAATTCAAAAGAGAAATGTTAACCCAAAAGAGGATTCCTGTTTAATTTAATGAAAAGGTATTAATAAAGTGGTTCTCGCTGAATATTTTCTTTTAGTCTCTAAAGACTGATGAAAGATAATTGTGTCTAAAAGGATATTATGTTTTTACAGTATTGAGATTGTGATTTGGTGTTGGATTGATAAATAATAAAATCTATTGCATACTATTGTCTTATAAGTACGCATGCAATAGTTTTTATTATTTTCTAGTTCGTGTGTGTCTACATACGAATTCTAACTGATTTTTAAGGGAATTTTTACTGTATTTTGTTAGCATAGTTTAGAACGGATGACTGTGATCTATGTAATAAAACTGAATGATTTCACTTTGTGATATCTTTCTAGTAATTCATAAAATAATTCAAACAGTTATTTTGTTAAAAATTAACTTCTAACAAATAAAAGAAATTTCTCACCGAATAGCAACTCTTTAAGATTCCCTAACTATTTCCAGATCGTAGCTCTCAATAAAGTTATATTTTTTGGAAAGGACTACAAAAGCAGGAAATTTCTAGAATTCTCATAAGATTGTTTGCTATCATTTACTTTTAAACTTTTAATTGAAGACGGTATAATTGACTTGTATTTAGAGCTAACTTATTAAATCTTATATATAAAATTCTCGTGTCACAATGTTAGTCTGCATACTCCTCCGAAACGGGTGGACCGATTCTCATGAAATTTTCTGTGCATATCGGGTAAGTCTGAGAATCGGCCAAATTCTATTTTTCATATGTACCACGGGCGAAGCCGGGGCGGGCCGCTAGTACTTTATAAAATTTTGAATATAATGCAAATTTGTATATTTTGGGAATATGTCTTCTAACAGTCACTTACAGAATGTAACAAATGCACAAGAATTCTATAAAACTCAAACTCAAACTCAAACTCAAACATTTATTTATTCAATTAGACTTCTTCTAGAAGCACTTTTGAAACGTCATTAAGTACATATTTTTAACATTTACCACCGATTCGGAAAGCAGTATCTACGGAGAAGAATCGGCAAGAAACTCCATAGTTGCTCTTTTTAATCATGTCTAATTTACAATTTTACAAATTACATATGTAATATCATAATATATTATCATAATATACTAAAGAACTGTCCTGTGGTTTTTACGCGACAACCCTCCATGGGTTTTTATCTTCCATATATTCCTTAATACTGTAATAGGCTCTCTTGACAAGTACATTTTTTATATAAGATTTAAATTTAGAACTACTAAACTCTTTAATATTATGAGGAATTCTGTTGTAAAAGCGTATACCTTGGCCCATAAATGAATTTTTAACTTTAGCTAGCCGGAAAAATGGCATTTCAATTTTATTTCTGTTTCTTGTGTCATAACAATGTCTATCTCCTACTTTTGTGTGTAAGTAAGCGTTATTATGTACATATAAAATATTATTAAATATATACTGCGACGGTACAGTAAGGATACCAGTATTCTTAAAGAGATCTCTTAGTGAGTCTCGAGCACGCAAATTATATACAGAGCGTATGGCTCTTTTCTGTAATATAAATATAGTTTCTATATCTGCAGCCCTGCCCCATAGCAGAATTCCATAGGACATTATGCTATGAAAGTAGCTAAAGTAAACCAATCTAGCCGTTTCTTCATCGGTGAGATGCCTTATTCTTCTAACTGCATATGCAGCTGAGCTGAGCTTAGCAGCGGTGGTGGTAACATGGGCCCCCCATTGAAGCTTCTCATCTAATGTCAAACCAAGAAAAACAGTCGATTCCACAGGGTATAATACCTCCCCGTTTAAAATAATATTCCTTTTCACCTTTTTTACATTTGGGAGGATAAATTCTACACAATTTGTTTTTTTTGTATTTAATAGTAAATTATTAGCATTAAACCAATTGGATATGCGTAAAAGAGCAGAGTTTACTTCGTCAACATTTGTGTCATGTCTATCCACATTAAAAATTAATGAGGTGTCATCTGCAAACAGTACTATTTCACACATATCCTGCAAATAATAAGGTAGGTCATTAATATACACTAAGAACAAAAACGGTCCCTGCGGAACACCTATGTTAATCGGCGCACCGCGAGATTTCTCTCCATTAACGACAACGGTTTGTACCCTGTTCTGAAGATATGAAGCTATGAGATCCTGAGCTAAACCTTTGATACCATAAAAATTTAGTTTCCGTAATAGAGTGGAATGTTCTACACAGTCGAAAGCCTTAGAAAGGTCGCAGAATATCCCCAAAGCATTCTTTGAATTTTCCCATGCTTTGTATATATGTGACAAAAGAGCTACTCCGGCATCAGTGGTAGAGCGCCCCTTTGTGAAACCATACTGTTTGGCGTGCAGTAAACCATTTGATGCAAAATGACTATTTAATTGGTTTAAAATTAGTTTCTCGAAGACTTTGCTCAAAGTTGGTAATATGGAAATTGGCCTATAGTTATTACTGTCTTCTTGGTCACCACTTTTAAATAAAGGAATAACTTTGCTAAACTTTAGTAAATCAGGGAATATACCACAGTCGCAACACTGATTAAATATAAACGCTAGTTGATTGGCAATGTTTTCTATGATGTTATTTACTAAATTTACAGACATACCCCAGAGATCACATGTTTTTTTTAAATTTAATGTTTTAAAAGTTTTAACAATTTCATCAGCAGTCACGTGTTGCAATTCAAATAATTTGTTACACTCAGCAACGTTATCCCTCAATAAAGACTCTGCAAGCGCTGAAGACGAATTTAAATTCTTAGTTAAACTAGCAGGGACACTACTAAAGAAATCTTCAAAAGCAAGCGCAACATCAGCACTTTTGTCAATGACCCTACCAGAGTTGACAAGTTTTATGGTACTATCGTTTGATCGGATTTTGCCCAATTCACCATTAATAATTGTCCAAACCGTTTTAACTTTATTGTCAGAGTTGCGTATTTTGTCTCTGATATACAAACTCTTGGCAGTGAAACAAACTTTTTTAAATGTTTTTGAATAATTTCTAACATAACTAAGAAATGACAAGTCTTTGTTATATTGTTTCATACCATATAACTCGTAAAGAACGTTCCTGCATCTGTGTATACTAGGAGTTGCCCATTGGCTGAATGGTAAATCCTTGGTAATAGTTAAAGATTTAATTTTAAATATTTTTTCATATTCACTATGAATGAACTTAAAAAGATTTGTAAACATTTCACAAGGATTTTTATGAAAGGATTGATTATTCAGGTCAGGCAGTTTATTATCAATATTATTTCTAAATGTATGAATGCCTTTACTAGTTATAGGCCTAACATTAATTCTTTTAAATGTAGGTATACAATCCCATTCAAAAACTACTTTCTGGCCACAGTGATCCGAAGTTAGCGTGTTGAGAATATATTTTTCTAAACATTTGCAATCACAGTATATATTATCAATACAAGTTGCAGAAGTAGGTGTTATTCGTGTGGGCTCATCAAAAAGTTTATACAGATTAAATGAATGAAACAAATTAACTATTCGTGTTGCCGTTTGTGTGTGTGAAAGTAAATCAATATTAAAATCACCACATACTATTACCTTCTTTTTACTCCTGCCTAAACGCTTTAATATTTCTTCCATGACTGTCTCAAACAAATTATAGTCACTGGAAGGAGGTCTGTATACGCAAACAATAATGTAACGCTCAAGCTCAACACAGGACAGTTCAATGGTGCGTTCTACAGAAAGGCTAACAATGTCAGTTCGTTCCTTGCATTTTAAACTATTGTGTACAAAAATAAGAGAACCTCCATGAATAGCATTTGTCCTAAAGTATATACTTTTTAATTTATAATTATCAATATTTATTAACAACTGACATTGTTTAAGCCAATGTTCTGTTACACAAAATATTTTAATTCTATTATGATTTAAAAATAATTCTATTTCTAATAATTTGCTAGCCAAGCCTTGAATATTTTGATGTGCAATGGAAAAAGGCTGCTTAGCTGTTGTCTTACATACTAGTTTAAATCTAGCTTAGGGCTAGTTTGTCTATCAACACTTAACCTAGGTTGGTGTATATAATTACTACTACATAAAATTATAGTAGATCGATGGTCTGCTACTGAACATGTAACAGACTGGTTAATAATTTTATATGCTATTAACATAGCAAGTTCTCTCTTAGTGACATATCACACTAGCGGATTGCGAGCGGTTTCAAAGCGGAGCGGGTGCGCAACGAATACGTTGCGGGCGCGCAACGAACACGCCGCGGTTGCGCAGCGAATTCGTTGCGGACGCGTCATTTTGTATACTCTCGCACAAAAGCCAGCCCTTCCGCCTTGCCTAACTTCCATTCAATATTTCCATCGTTTCTGTAGCACTCAATTTTTTAACCGTACTGTGGAAATGCACTTACTTAACAGTTAACTAAAGATGTAATAACAACTGGAGTTGTTAAAAAAAGGTGCTATAAAATTGAATTACTAGGACTTTTAGAATGTACCATACATTCCAAAAGTATGTAACGACTGACCAGTATAATCTCTCCCATAGCAACGTATGTTATAAAGAGATTTTGTGAACCTAATTATGAGCAAAGTGATAGTGAGTTGCTGGTTGCTTGATAAAATTTTCTATTCACTGCTATTTATCTAATAATAAGATAGCCCTGTTTTAGTTAAGGAGCTTTAACATTTATTTCACTAATGAACTTTCTTAATGAGCAATTAAGTTATCTGATTGCATTTCGACCAAGATTTAATAGATAAAACAATACCCTAAACATTAACATGTTATGAAACTCGTAAAAAATAATGATCTCATAATTATTATACTATCACAAGTTATAAGTAACAACCAGCACGGATTCCATTTTGTTAATGAGTGTACATGACTGCGACGTAAACGTTGCGCATCTGCCACGCGTCCGCAACGAATTCGCTGCGCAACCGCAACGTATTCGTTGCGCACCCGCTCCGCTTTGAAACCGCTCGCAATCCGCTAGTGTGATATGTCACTTATATCTAGATGGCAGATACACTGTATTCTTTGTCAAACAAAAAGATTTTGTACAAGAATTTATGTCAAAATATATAAATGCATCACTATGATGATTTGTTAAATTATATAATTTTAAATTGATATTATAGATAAATTTGTTTTGATTTTGTGTCAAACCAGGCAAATATGGCAATGTACACAACATAAATTTGCATTTTGTCTCACTACTAATTTTCAACATTTTTTGAAATCCTATATCAATGTCATGTTTTTTTAAATTAAAACTATCTCCGTATAATATAATAACAATACTATTTTCCTTAAAACTAAAATTATCTAACGAATTCATGATATATGTAAATGAACTATTAGGAGTGCAAAAATTGGTTACTTTATGCCCTAAGTTGTTAAGCAAAGCGCCAAATCCCTGACCTATATTATCTGACAACACAACAATTTCCTGCATGGAAAGTTGTTTTGTTTTACTAGATGAAATTGTTGCCATTGGTTGAATACTATGTATGTCAGTGCAGTCAATGGGCTTATGGGGCGACGGTTGCTCATTGTCACTTATAGAACACTTACATACATAGTTATTGGTCATAGACTCGAAGCGATCCATATTTTCATTGCCTAACTTTATTAAGTAATCTGCCTCTTTTATGTGTTCATTAATTTGTAACTGGGCAGCAGAATATTCTTGTTTGAGGTCATGCAATGTATCATTTAATGAGTCTATTTTCTCCTGAAGTTCAGTAGTTTCTACTTCATATATCATTTTATAATGTTCTAAGTCCCTATGATATCTATCTTACTCTTTCAAAAGGCTTTTATTTTTATTTTGCAATTGTGCTACATTTTTTAATGAAAACCTATTTCTAATAACTAATTTAGTGCGTTTAATAAACCTACTTAATTTGAGATATTTTTTTAATTTATTGTGTGAATTTAACTTGATTTTTCTATTGTTTTCAAAGCCACTTAACTGTCCACATTCAAGCAGTTCACCAAAAAGACTGTTGGATGAATTGCATAGCCGCTTGGAGTTATCCTCCTGAACCTCCATTAAACTGCATTCCAGTTCAACGATACGACTGAGAGCCAATAAAATGAAATCTTTCTTATTTCATGCCATTCTAAACTTTTCTATGTGTGCTTTTATAAAATATAATTTTTTAATGAATAGAAAAAATTTGCTGACGAGGCGGGATTCGAACCCGAGTATTCCGCCAATTCTTCCGACTTCTTAAGGGAAGGAAAAAATTTTATCAAAAATTTATATCAAGCGTTTAAGATTACGGCAACATTAAATCAACACATTTAAAATTCCGTGTTTTCTCACTCATCAGCTACACAACAATCTTTAATCTGAAGTAAA
The DNA here is from genome assembly GCF_061535455.1 of Colias philodice. Taxonomy (NCBI): domain Eukaryota; kingdom Metazoa; phylum Arthropoda; class Insecta; order Lepidoptera; family Pieridae; genus Colias; species Colias philodice. Next base: position 11,945,759 of record NC_143096.1, read on the forward strand.
AAAAAACCCCATTAAATCACGCTCCATCCCATCAACTATCACAGAATTCTTTTAACAGCCTAAAGGGAATCTAAAGCTGTACAATTCTCAGTAATTACTTCTTAATCCTACGCCCTAAACGTTTATGTTCAACCACGAGCGTAATTGAATGGCCAAAATCGCGAACGAAGAATAAATTCGGTGCCTATAAAGATTCAACGAAAACCTCATTGTTCGATTTTGTGGAATATGGGCGGGTGTTACACCGTACTGTAACATGGACTACGAACGTAGCATGGTGTAAGTTCGCATATTTTATTGTGCAATGTGATTTGCGTGTGTCAAATATCCTGACCATATTTTAAATGTGTGGATGTATGTTTGTTACTCTTCCACGGGAAAAATACTGAACGAAATAAATGTTGCTGGTACCTGGGTTTCTACACTGGTATAACAGCGAGGTGCTGATGGTTAACCATACCGATATTCAGACATTAAAGACATTTAAACGAATTTTCTTCTGTTTGTTTGCCATTCTCTCTAAAAAAAACTTGCCTTCGCATTGCATACCTGATCTATCAACAATCAATTATCAAAAAAAAATGTGTGCGTGTAATAGTGTACACACGTAAGAAGTGAAACTTCTTTATGACCTTATTTTTCAAAAAATAATTTACTATATGCAACTTTACAGAAATACGTCGAATCACGCGTAGTATAGATAAGAAAAACATGGCGCGTAACGGAATAATGTCACGCGTAACAAAAAAATGTTACACTAAATTTTTTTACAACCCCGATAAAGAAGTTTCACTTCAAAAATGAATCTATTAATCTACTTCAATCTTAACATCGTATATACTTTAAATGTGCATGTATGTACATTTTGCTTTACTACTTACTAAAACAAATACTCATACAATAGCACCTAATACAAAAAAAAGATGTACGTAATCCATAAAACATTTGTAATATTAATACACAACGGTGTAACACACGGCCGTTAAAACATTAAATGAGATCGGTGTTAACGTAATGGAGGATCTGCCAGACATAATTGATTCGGAATTAATTTCGGCCACTAATAAAATGCGTTAATCGCAGTCTTGAACTTAGACTTATTCTTTTAGATATTTATTGAAAACAAAAAAAGGTATAAGAAGTGAACAATTCTTTATTTTAAATCTATACTAATACTAGCGGTCCGCCCCGGCTTCGCCTGTGGTACATGTTTACGATTTCTCTACATAAGAACCATCCTCGTACTTCCAGGAATATAATAAAAAAAGAATTATCGAAATCGGTTCAGCCGTTCTCGAGTTATGCGCTTACCAACACATTTTGCGATTCATTTTTATATATAAGAAGATTATAAAGCTGAAGAGTTTGTTTATTTGTTTGAGCGCGCTAATCTCAGGAACTACTGATCCGTTTTGAAAAATTCTTTCAGTGTTAGATAGCCTGTTTCTCGAGGAAGGCTATAGACTGTATTGTATCATCATGCTAAGACCAACAGGAGCGAAGCTACAGGGATGAAACCGCGGGGCCCACCTAGTTACCTATAATATGTAGGTATTTTATATTATATCGTTTAAAATTATCCAATTCTATGAAAAAGACAATAATAAATAACTGAATAAATACTTGATGGTACATTTATTTAAATTGGGTCTGTAGTTTTTGTATGCTTACCTCAAAGAGTAAAATATAAATCATTAAATTTATACACCACATCATAGTTTTTTTTTTCTTTATACGCACAGATCGACAATGAACACTTTGAATTTAATGTTTTGGTTTTATGGCCTTCAAATTCTTTTTATATTAATAAACAATTTTCCGAAAAAAATATTTGTCTATACATGATACACTAATCATACTTTTTACTTAACTACGTCATTTCTTAAGGCACAAATTCAAATCCATTTAAAGAACAACATTTAATAAAGACCAAAACTGTATGCAGATGACGCAAGGTCCAAAGTCCATCTCATTTCCTTAGTGAAATTAATTCAGGACTTTTAAACAGTTGGTTAAACTTATTTATGGCTGGAGGTCTATTATTAAGGCCCCGGTCGGACGGGGATTCATTTCGTTCCCGGGGTACGCTATCTTTGAATAGGCCGTGTTCGTGAGTCTAAAAACCGCTTGTGCCACGGATTTAGTAATGCTGAATAGGTCTAAAGAGTTCGAAGATAATTATTATATAATATATTTTTTATTGAAATCTTTAATATCTGCAATAACTTAGTAGAAGAAAGTGGAAAAATAGAGATAGAAGATTGTTAACTTCATTATATATTTTGTGAACATATACGTGTTTTTTAACCTCAATAAATAAATATTTTTAGGATTAGATTTAAATGAAATTAAAATTCCAAATAATTACGGTACCTACCTAACAAACATGTAATTTTATTATGTTTGATTATATCAATGCTTTTTATTTGAAATAAACTACTTCCTCTTTCGAAGTAAATTATTATGCTTACCCTTTTATTGACATACTAGTAGTGTGTCCCGGCTCCACCCGGGTTGACTCGTGATTATTAAATATTAATATTAATCTTTCCGCCAGCGGCTTCGCCCGCGTAGCCAAAGAAAAACCCACATAGTTCCCGTTCCCGTGGGATTTCCGGGATAAAACCTATCCTATGTGTTAATCCAAATTACCCTCTATATTATGTGTGCAAAATTTCATTGTAATCGGTTCAGTAGTATTTGCGTGAAAACCATACATACATACATACATAATTACAAACCTTTCCTCTTAATAATCTTATCTTAATATATATAAATCTCGTGTCACAATGTTTGTCCTCAATGGACTCCTAAACCACTTAACCGATTATAATAAAATTCGCACACCATGTGCAGTTCGATCCAACTTGAGAGATAGGATAGTTTAATCATGTAGGTACCACGGGCGAAGCCGGGGTGGACCGCTAGTATAGATTAAGCCTGATTTTCTAGATGTATTTATATTTAACACGTAAAGAAAATGTAAGTAGAAAAACAAGGAGATATCTAGATCTCTATATCTTTGGTCACAACGTTTTTATCTTGACTTTAAGTGATAAGTATTTATTGCCCCTTGGACTTTTAGTAGGGATTTTAATTCTGAATTATGCTCGAGAAAGGAAACTGTTTTCTTGAACATTTTTAGTAACTAGATTTACTTGAGACGAAGAATGGAAAATATTATATAGTTAATGGAGAGCGCATTTACTTGGAATTTTATAACATGTGACTTTAAAATAGCTGGTCTTATTGGCTAAGTGTATTTTGCTTTACTTCTCCGTCTGCAATTGTATACAAAAGCCAACGCGCATCGTATTATTATTTATTTTTTATTTATTTTTCTTTGATGTAAAGTTTGCGAATAATGCATTTTTGAAGTGAAACTTCTTTAGGCGCGTTAAGAGTAAAATTTCAATGTCGCGGAGTATCATGGAGTAAGGCGACGATTTTGGTTTCTTTAAATCTTGTCAAAGAAGTTTCACTTCTGACACACACACAGTGTTCTCGGCACACACGCACATTTTTTTATCTCACCATACGCAATTTTAATTGAAGCGTTAAAAGCTTCCGTTTCTGAACAACATTTAAAAGAATTTAATAACATTGAATATCATTAAAATGTCTGTGTTTCTATTCGTAAATCTATAAAAAATACCTTAAATATCGTCAAACACAAAAGGCATGCAGACAAACATAGAACTTCCTTTGTTTTTGGAAGCCTGTAGAACTTTACAACAACAATACCGTTAGGACAGCTGTTTAACAATTTTTAGTTCGTTCTACATCCCGTAATGGTCCTAAAGCCATGGATGTACTGTCGATTATGCGCGACCGCGTGCACGGTAATGAAGTGGCGGAGATAGTGCAGACTCGTCCTTTTGTGGAACTGGGTTTCCGTCACAATGTACGTTTTTGTCGTTTACTACGTGTGTATAAAGTTGTATTGTTTTAAGCTATTTCATCAACGTGTAAAGTTGGGGATTATTTGAATTTATGTCGGGTGAAGAAAATCAAGTAACATGTGGGTTTCAAAATATAAGTAACGCAGTAGTATAGCGTATTTAAAACTATAAATAAAATTCAATAATGAGATGTAAAATTAAATGAAATACATTATATAGGTACATTATGCATACAATTTAAAAATTAATTGGAAAATATTATTAACGAAACATAACTACAATATTTTCCTCTCACTAGTTCCAAATGAGCGGAGGTGAATACCTTTCTTTATCCAACACTTGAGAACAACTCATTTAACAGCTACATTTCCACAGATACGTGAACGTAGCATACATCTGCATCTTCTTATATATAAAAATGAATCGCAAAATGTGTTGGTAAGCGCATAACTCGAGAACGGCTGAACCGATTTCGATAATTCTTTTTTTATTATATTCCTTGAAGTACGAGGATGGTTCTTATGTAGAGAAAACGTAAACATGTACCACGGGCGAAGCCGGGGCGGACCGCTAGTATACCTATAAAAATACCTACAAACGAATATCAAAACAGCAAAATAATCACTCCTCAGAACTGCAAGCCAACAACTAGTACAGAGAAATAACTGACAATACAATTCCCAAAACCAACCGTGATCCGGATACACGTTTATTAGTGATTTCCCAGAGGCTGTTGAAGATTATAAACATCCCGGTTTAACGTCCTTGTGTTTAGATAGACGGATTAAAAAAAAATTCGATACGTACGTAATGTTTGTTGATTTTGAGAAAATGGATGGAAAAGATTCAAATTCAAATTCAAATTCAAAATTTATTTATTATAGATGGGAGAATTAAACGCATTGTCGATATTATACTACCTATATTTATGTATTTAGCGCACATGCCTGTGTATTTTTGTTTCAATAATATTAAAAACATTGACACATTTTCCTAAACTGGGCACAGTAATAAAAACTACCTACTCAGACTGTGATAGGCATCAAAAGGTGTGAATATTAAATATTAAAAGTTTTTGTCTTGTAGCGCGGCTCCTTATTCTGAATAAGAATAAAAATAAGAATAAAATAAATTTATTCTGAAATCTGAATACCATGCAACACGCCTGAACACATAGTTTATTTACAAAACAAAACACTTTTTTTATAAATTTCTGTACTATGGGAGAAAGCACAGGTTTTGTCGAGAAAACAAAACACGAAGGCGGTGATATACAAAATATCAGAGGATAGATGATGGAAGTATTGGCACGCCTATCTAGCGATAACATGCAACGCTGGTTATATTATAATGTTCCGACAATATGTTCCAACTTCCGACGCTCTGAGACAAAATAAATTATGAATCCATAAACTGTAAGGCCCCCCTTACATACTACATGTATGCAGTGACGGATTAACCATAGTATCTATACTAATATTATAAAGAGGAAAGGTTTGTATGTATGTATGTATGTATGGTTTTCACGCATAAACTACTGGACCAATTTTGATGAAATTTGGCACAGATAATCTTTAGACCCTAAGAAAGAACATAGGCATACCTTCGCTTTTATTGCGAAATATGTACCACGGGCGAAGCCGGGGCGGACCGCTAGTTTTTTATATAAGAGTAGGCAAAAGAGCGAATGATTATACGCGATTCCGTAGCCCATGGACATCTACAGATATGTCTGAAGATGTGTTACCGACTATTTAAAGTGGAGGAAGGCTCTGTTTTTAAATGCTATCTAGTAGCAATTCCTACGGGGCCCCGTATATAATAAAACCTTACACTAAACATCCCTGATTGAAATATTTTGCGAAACTTATTTAGATGTGGTGGTGCAATTGTTAGCTCATTATCAAAAATTATTTATTCCTTTTTTATCACTTTATACTTAAGAACACATTTTACATCAAGGGCCTCTTGAAAGAATTTGCTACAAGTCCCGCGCTTGCTTAATTCGGCACTGCATGTATGATTATCTACAAAGGCTTCATGTTTGTGTTTTTCTGGGGCTTGTATGTGTTCCGTAATATATGTTTCTCCTTCTCCTCCTTTATTGATGATATTAACATTTTTGCACTTTAAACAGGTGACTGTAGAGGTTTCCTGTAAGGACGGCAATGTTTGTCTTTCTCTCGTGCCTTGAATATTTTCATTAAAACCTCCCTCGCCTTTATTGTCGAAGTTTGACGATTTTCTACTTCAAAGTATCTATATATTACTGTATATTACGCTGCAGTTATCTTTTATATGGTCTCCTACAAGGTCCTCTATGATTGATTTCGTTTTTGACTGAAACAGCAGAATAATAAAAGAAAACTAAAACTTCTGCACTGTTCCAATCATCAATTTTAATCCCACATAGGAATCTACGTATCAGTAGTTATTAATAGTGTATTGTACCTAAATTTAAGAAACTAATATATTTTTGAAGTGAAAACTTCTTTAGCGGCGTTGAGCACTTTTTCTGTAATGGGTATAAAATCTTAAACTCGCGTCAGGACACGTGACCTGATCGAAAAAGCGTAAGACGGACACCATTCCAAAATATCAAACATGCTCAACGTTAATAATCAAGTTTTCACTTCTGCCGGCACTCCCGGAGTGCAACCCGTCTTTTTTTTCCTGCTGAATTTTGAACTCATTGAAAAGACCCTTAAAACTTATTTTTTTAACGTAAGTTTAAAACGAAAAAGGGTGCGAATAATAAACAACGTAGTCCCAGTGTTTTATATTGTCCAGGTTTTAGCGCCTAGGCATAAATAACAGCAATTAAATCTCACTTCTTGGACAATTTAAGACTACAAAATAATAGCAGCGTCTTTAAAAAGAGTTGCGTGCATTTTTATAACGATCTTCTTTATAATTACTGTGAATTTTCTTTTTGTAATGAAACGTTTTGTGTATGTTTAGAATATTTGTATGGATTAATAATACGTTACAATTTGCGTTTTATTGTACAGTTGGCAAATTTAACTGTATTTCTATAAGAGGTTTTGTATTCGAGGCAGTAGTTGTACTGAAATTTTTTATTCGAACATAAAAAGCTGTAGTAGTACAGACATTCAGTGTGGACGCACACTCTAGACGTATCCAATTTTTAAACTGAGTCTAATTTTTGTTTTTATTGGAAGCTGTTTATTGCTCTTTCCTTGAATAACTATAAGTAGTTATTCAAGGAAAGCGCGATGCTATGATAAAAACATTTTTTGGATATTAGTTTTGGTAATGCTGTCGTAATTTAATACCGTTTAATAACCAAGGCATCATCTATGGAAATAGGAAATGATTTTCATTTTATTCGAACCCGAACCCCCTATATCAGATTCCTTAACCACCTACACCTATCGATTCATGAAGCTTCACAAATATAACATTCGAAGTCTCCCGCATGTTAATTACTCATTCAACGAGCCATGTTTGTTTTGTCTGTTTGTTCGGGCAGAGCCATCAACTCATTATATGCAAATTATACATTTACATTACATGTTTTGATGGTAATTGGTTTTGATGTTTCATTTATTTTTTATCTATGCAATAAGTAAGTAAGTGAATAGAAGTCCCATGTCCCCTTGTGGGGTAAGGGGCAGATGCATTATACATCTGTTTCACTGATCGATTTTCTTTAGGGACAAGTAGGTGATCACTTGATCAGCCTTCTGTGTCCTTCCAAACCAAGACATTTTTTTTTCTTCGTCTCCACCGGGAATCGAACCCAGGACCTCTCTGTATTACGCTCACGCGTCAACCACTGTAGTCTGTACCGAGGAGGCGGTCTTTATCTATGCAATAAAATATAATAATCTAACAATACTCCTTTCTGATTGAAGAAAAAGAATTATAGATCTGTTCAAAGATCAGTGTTTTATTTAAAAAAAAGCGTGTGTTGTGTGTGTGTGCACACGTTTCAGAAGTGAAACTTCTTTCACAAGATAAAAGATACCGAAATCGTCGCTTTACTTCATGACGTGACGGTAATGCCATGACTCGTGTTTGTAATTTTACCCTTAACGTGCCTAGAAGAAGTTTCACTCAGAAAAACTCTGCATTTATTATTTTTATGACATTTTTAACCACCAAAATAATTTTATTTTCAATGGGGAAGGTCTTTTCAACAACGCATATCTTGATGGACGGAAAGAGGGTAGATCTTTTAAACCGTATCAAAATTGTGTGTCTATGTGTTAAGTCCTTAACAATTCAAATAAAGTAGCTTAAGTATATTTATACTGTCACTTAGTAGAGACAAATAAACATCTTCAAAGTAAAAAAGTACACATTAACACTAATACCACTCACACAGTCACACCACCGTAAAAAGCTAAAGTTACACGTCCTTGTCGTTCAAAATAAAACCTTATGCCATTGTAATAAGGTCCATGTAAAATGCAAGAAAGGAATTTCGTTAATCACAGTTTCAGCATTCGGAGCACGTTGCCTCTCGACAGTAGAGTTAAGGTCCAGAAACACTAGGTGACTTGTTAACTTAAAAAAAACCACAATCCATACTATTAATATTATATATGCGAAAGTAACTCTGTCTGTCTGTTACTCAATCACGCCTTAAATACTGAACCAATTTGCATGAAATTTGGTATAGAGATATTTTGATACCCGAGAATGGACATAGGATAGGTTGTATCCCGGAAATCCCACGGGAACGGGAACTATGCGGGTTTTACTTTGACTGCGCGGGCGATGCCGCGGGTGGAAAGCAAGTACCCAATAATAATTAAATTTTCTAATCAAAGTGGATAATCTAATCTTTATTTACTTGTACAAATATACGTACGACAGCCAAAAAGAATATTTTGTCTTTCCTACGTACTTTATCAGAAGGATTTCAATTTCTGGTGATAAGGTTGTTTATTTAACAATATTATCAGAGACATCAGTATCTATCATCAGTAATTGATAGGTAATTGACATCATTGATATCATGATAGGATTTAATTTAATTTTTCATTGCTGTTTTTCAAGTACTTACGATCTCTATTCTATGAATCAGCTTACGTCATACTCCTACTTGAATCGTTTGAAAGTATAAAGGACAGAAGAAATTTGACTCGATTCGAAAAAAACTTCCTTCGCGTTACCGTAACAAATATTAGATATTCGAGCCTCAACCATTTTTTTTAGGGGTAGCCGAGAAGTCAGGCTACTTTCGCCTGGCTATGGCGACGCGGACGCCTGACCTCTCAGCCACCCATAATACCGCGATACCCGGCAGAGTAATCGAATTTATTCTACTCTGGTTTTATGTGTCCGTGAGATATCACACGCCTTCTCTTGATCAAACAAGAATATTATATTCTCTTTCATCTCACCAATACTATTGTTCGGCGAACAATAGAATTCTCTCTTGTCCCTTATGAAAACGCACCTTAACGAACGGAAGCAAAAAGTAGAGGTCACGACTACACCTAATGACCAGTCTTACTGAGGGAGTTGCTCATTTTATTTCCCTGGATGTTTCTCGTAATACAGTTGTTATGATCCGTTAAGATTTTAGCTCCATAGGTATTAAGTGCTTACCATGAATATAAGCGTAGGTACTTAGTTTTGCTGCTGTTCGTAATATCCTTTGCATTTAACCCTGAAAATAAACAGAAAACAGACAATATCCTTGGCATAAGGAGTTGTTTTTACCTGTAAATAAATTTAATATACAAAATAAAGAAAAATATGAAAAAATATGCCTAAAATATAATAATATACTTATGACTCAAATGTGAAAAATACGTAAAACAAAAAAAATGTGATAAAGATTAAAATTATATTATGCTATAATCAGGCCACTCTGTGTAAAATCAGTGATTGTCAACGAAGATAATATAATATAATCTAAGACATAAAATGTTAGATTTTTCGCCAAAAATATAGAGCCATTTATATAAATAATGGTGGGTCATTTATGACTGATTTCACGATTTCTTTACTATGAAGAAATATGTATCCCATCAAAAACATTTTCATGTAAAATGTTGCCAAGACGAGCCCATATGACTCGCACTGACAAAAAGTTATCAGATCTCATGTAGAGCCAAGCTTCTAACACTACACGCCCCAACTCTACAAGGCCTAAGTTCACAAACTCTACACCTTAGTCAAAATATGTGGCTTGGCCATTTCGCTACATTCACATCGGCGTAAGGTGAAAAATTAATTTACTGTTCATTACTTTTGTGTTATACAATAGTTCTTGTAGTAACGAACGGCCAAGCCACATATTTTGACTAAGGTGTAGAGTTTGTGAAGTTAGGCCTTGTAGAGTTGGGGCGTGTAGTGTTAGAAGCTTGGCTCTACATGAGATCTGATAACTTTTTGTCAGTGCGAGTCATATGGGCTCGTCTTGGCAACATTTTACATGAAAATGTTTTTGATGGGATTTCATTTCTTTTTGTAAGTTGTTTATCACAAATTTTTTTTATTTTTAGCTACTGTGTGGACGTAAGAGGCAGGAGACGTTCGCAACACTTCTATTCATTCATATTTATATGATCTGATCTGAAGTATATGTCTCAATATACTTATGTCGATTAAATTCTATTTTTTTTAACAAGGAGTACCTATACATATATTATATATCTAGGGGAACCAGGTTTTAGATTATTAGATTAGACCTCTAGCGTCATCAAAATTTAATTTAAAATTACAGGTCTCATACAAACTCCCATCCCCCAGTTTAAGGGGTTGGGGGATGAAAGTTACAAGTTTTATAATTTTTTCGTTATTTGTGTGCTAATACTAGCTTACATACAAAATTTCAGCTTTCTAGGACATTAGGAAAACCTTAAGAATTTTGATGATCATCAGTGAGTCAGTGACGAAATTAGCGTTTTTTAGATATAAATAAAATCTGAAGTATAAAAGCTAATGTAATTAAAACTTAATATGTTCAATAAGTCCGCTATTGACAATATATCCCGAAAATTTTGTTGATCTAGCTAAATCCAAACCCAAGTTATGAGGGTTCAAAAAAACGTCGAAGCGCTTCGAGAAAAGGTAGGTAGTGCCCGTGCGCGTAGTCGCTTGGCTCGTCTTGGCGGGGGCACTACCGTGCCCCCAGATCTATAGGGCATAAAATATGGTAACTATTACTTTACTTCAGAAGCTCAAACAAAGGTCTCTTAAAATTTAAGAACATGTTTCCTAAATTAAACTAATCTTGGATGAAAATAATATGCGAGAATAAAGTTTAGTTAACTACATACGTTTTTAATGTATTGAAGTTGAAATCCTATATTTTGTGCACTTGAATAAAACAACTTTTTATTTATTTATTTATTTATTTATTTACACTTTATTGTGCTGGCATACAATTAAATCCTTAAAATTAAAACTTATAACTAGTCCAGCACAGAAGGCGGCCTTATCACTTAAGAGTGATCTCTTCCAGGCAACCTACTGTGTGGAGTTTTTATATATTATACTTTTTATATATTTTATATGAATAATTAAGAAGTTCTTAAACAAAGTCTGAGAAATAATTCTTATAATTTAAGCTCTTGTGTCCTTAATACCTACCTAAATAATTATCAAGCTTCTTTCTCTATTAAACATTATCAATATTTGTTTAGTAAATAAATAATAAGCTGACAAAACATAATATAATCTTTATATAAGTTGTTCCCAGTATACTGTAACAGAAAGGTCCGTAAGCCGTTCAAAGGGTCGAATTTTCTATGACCCCAGGGATACGGATTGAAAAGTTAACCTTTCGGTAAGTATTAAAATCGATAACTCCCAAGTGGAGTATCATAATATAAAAAGTGTCTTTACAAAAAGGCTAGTTAAGTACTTTAAAATTTTATTATTTAATTGAACTAATTAAGTCGGTATAAAATATTAAAAGTAACACTTAACTAGTAAACTAGGTACTGAAAAGAAAAGAACTTAATTTCTTCGAAAGTTAAGGCCCGTACTATAATATGTTCTATCTTATTTATTTTATTTATTCCATCCCAAAACAGTCATAATAATAGTTTCTAAATTCCTTAATATCCTTAAAGAAGTTATTAATTTTCACCGTCACTATCACTACATAGTATAAAACAAAGTCGCTTTCTCTGTCCCTATGTCCCTATGTATGCTTAAATCTTTAAAACTACGCAATGGAATTTGATGCGGTTTTTTAAATAGATAGAGTGATTTAAGAGGAAGGTTTTAGTATATAATTTATTATGTTTTAGACAAAGCGGACGAAGCAGCGGGCGGAAAGCTAGTATTTCAATAAACAATTTTTACGTATTTTATAACAAGGAACCATCATTCTAAAGAACGTATCGGATTGCATCTAATATTTAAGGAATAACGTATCGAAGTGAGATAAATTGCTGTATGCATGTTTTATATAAGTTATGGGCGCATTGAATCAGATTTATACAAGCAGGTATAAAACAAATATATTACCGTATATTTTATTCTGATGTAGAATGTCTTCACAATACAATTGCATTTGGTACCTAAATTTTGTTTAATTTTTTATTGAAATCATAGCAGATTTAGAAAGAACATGATGACGCACATAAAACTGTAATATAAAATTGAAATAAAGTCCCTCAATAAAGTAAAAAAGTTAGTTAATCGTGGTACAGATACTCTACATAGAGTTATAAATATAAAAACGATGTGTTAATCTAGGTTCAGTAGTTTTTGCGTGAAGGACTAACAAACGAACATATTATTATGTACAAACTTTCTCATTTATAATATTAGTAAGATGCTCTTACATAAAAAAAAATCGGTTTCGATACATCAAGTAAGTAAGTAAATCAGTTTCGATACGTATATAAGGAACTAGTGGTCCGCCCCGGCTTCGCCCGTGGTACATATTATTTCGCAATAAAAAGTAGCCTATGTCCTTTCTCGGGTATCAAAATATCTCCATACCAAATTTCATTCAAATTGGTTCAGTAGTTTAGGTGTGATTGAGTAACAGACAGACAGACAGACAGAGTTACTTTCGCATTTATAATATTAGTATGGATTTTAATATAACTCCTATCTAAAGTATTTTTAAACACAGCTCTTCTAAAAAGTGACAACAAACTGAAAATTTATAGTCCTTCACTGTGCAACTTATTTGCATGTTAAATTTCATGAAAAGCTCCAACGATTAATTTTATTCCGTAAAGTGTTTCCATGAAAATGTGATAAGTAAATGATTGATGAAGATTTGTTATATTTAACGAATATAACTTAATATTATGTGTATTTTCTTTATCGTGATTTCATGATTATAGACAATTTTAATACAAAATTATAATTAACTAGATTTCCGCCCGCGGCTTCGCCCGCGTTTTCAAAGGAAAATCCGCATAGTTCCCGTTCCCGTGGGATTTCCGGGATAAAACCTATCCTATGTGTTAATCCAAGTTACCCTCTATATGTGTGCTAAATTTCATTGTAATCGGTTCAGTAGTTTTTACGTGAAAGAGTAACAAACATCCATACATCCATACATCCTTACAAACTTTCGCCTTTATAATAGTATTAAGATTAAGATTCTATATAAATATCAACAATTTTTGGACATCTACAAATGGCCTTTTCTAAATGAGGTGGATTAAATTTTTAAAATAATATTTTTATAGGAAGTGGAAACAATGTAATTGGGTTTACTAAACATGGTAATTACTAATTACCAATATCTTAAGTACATAATTTTATTCCTATTGCCTAATTATATTAGCCCTTGAATTGAATAACATTTCTGAAGGTTTTCAAAATTCGTATTAAGGCTGCAGTCTAGCAAAATTGCGTTTTCAACAAGTTATTTGACAATTTTTTCCCGGCTAATGAAATGATAAACTGAATTTTTTTTTCTTGTTTATCAATTAGTGTTATATACGCAATGCGCGTGAATTTTTTCACATTTATAAAGTTACTTTATTTTACCTTAATCAGGCCTTCAAGATAAGTCTCTTTCCCCCAAAGACATTTCGAGCTAAGTTTGTGCACTCACTACGTTGCAACCGATTACAATTTACACAATCTGATCAGCGCATTATTATCCTTATATAGTCGTTATTAAAAACTGCTGAATACAATTGCCGAAAAACTTATGATTTTCTTAATTAGAACGTTATAAATTCATTAAATTTCCCATTTTTTGCCTTACAAAATCTATTGATAAATACTGCTAAAAGTTATTTTTTCCATTAATTTATTCGAGTTGGTTGAAGACCAATGAGTATTAATCCTTTAAAAAAATTTTTTTTTGAATTTTGATAATTCTTTAAATATTAAAAAAATATTTAAAATAATTTGGAAAAATCCTAGCGAATTTCTTTAGTCGCGCTCCTTGGGCCGGAGCGTTCTGACGTGTGCTCTACGCTCGATTTTCCTTCATACCGAAGTGAAAGTTGCTCTACTTCATTAAATTTAATATTTTTGTTAATTGATTATTTTTATCTTAGTTTTGTGCAAATATTCGTATTTTTAAACATTTGATTTCGATATGGAAAATAAACGAAAAAAATACGCGTGTAACTTCTAGAAAAAAAATTATCTTCGAACATAAAGTTAATGAAACCAAATAGATTGCAAAGGTGATTGGCAACAATTTCTTTATTTTACGGGGTGTCAGTAAAGGGATGTATATTTCTTTAAAACTAAAGTAAGCTCATAAATTTTCTTATAATATAATTTTTTTGAAGTTCCAAAAATGTTTATTTTTCGTTTGAGAAATACGAAATATAATATAAACTTGTATTGAGAACTTGAACTTCCCAAGTTCATCCGGGGAAATCCCCATACGGGGAAAATGATTTGTTTACTCCAAAATTGATCCGAGGTGTTTTAATTTTTTCTTCTAGTCATTTTCAACGTAGCGGCATGTTGTTTGATTATTAATTTTGTAACTTAAATACAGGATGTTGGTTTTATATTCTGATCTTACAGACGCGCTGACAAATTTAGTCCGCCATTTCTAGTTTTGTCTACCAACTCTAAGTACCAATATTAAAACGAATGGATTATCATCACATCATCAAAACTCAGATGTAATGGAAGATCACAATAACATAGGAAATTCAGTGGGTGTTGAGAACTAAACAAACAGAAGTAACAGAGACGCGAAGAAGGTAGCAGATTTACTCATTTCAAATGTATCGGTGAACAGCGTAAAGGAGAGGAGGACAGGAAAACATTATGAATGTGGATGGTGGATTGTATACAGGGTGTAATCGATAAGTATGTGCAGGCGATTATGACGTTATTATTGCAGGTATCAAAAAACTTAAAACTGATATCGAAATTACTTTACCTAATGAGCAAAATGACAATAATAACTTTTTAAAAGTATAACGAGAAATATCTAAAAAATTTACTTTATACACTGCCATATCAAAAAGGGAAAATGGGACTAGTAGAAGTTAAATGTCTAATTCCGGCAAAAGACATGAATGCGGAAGATGCGGTTAAAAAAAAATTTAATATTTGAAATACAATCACACCCCGGACACTCCATACAATATGATCGTTTTGACAGTCACACTGTAGAGACTGCAAATGTGTGTGTTAACGCTTTATGGTTGGCACATTTGTGACTAGCGTAAAAAAAAATTCGCGTTTTTCTGATGAAATGCATCCGTAAACAGCACAATATCTAACCATTTTCTACGAAAAACGATAATCACAAATCCAAAATAATAAAATTACTTTAAGTCAATTTGATTAATGTTGTCAAACTTCGTTGCGTATCGTCCTTGCAGAAAAATATGGCCCATTTTATGTCTGATCGCGCGGGGGTGAGGTAAGTTTAATTTTGGCGGGAGGCGGAGAGTGTCCGTTCTGTAGCGTTTAGCTACTATTATGTATTCTGTGATACAATGCAAAAAATAACACTTTTGTCATAGATAAGAATCATGACTATTTTTTCTAAATTCAGGGACAACTAAACGTTGCAGAAACAGAAGTCTGCTTATTTGCTGTTTGGACTGGAGTGAATAATTTGTTAAAAATAGAATATATAAAAAAGTATGTAACGTTTAGGCAAAATAAAATGATGGCCCATTATCAAGATTTTACATAAATTGCCTACTGTCAGAATTGATTGATTCGAGACTTCAGCATTCGATGCCCATCAAGGACCCATCCTATATCATTCAAGCGATTGAAAAAAAAGAGATAAATCCAGTGCAACCGATAAAGCATCAGAATGCTAGCAAAAGATTTCTTAGGTTTATCAATATAAATCTATATATTACACATAATATAATAAATCTGTAGAAGATGCGAAGACTGACATCCGCGCGGACGGAGTCGCGGGCGGAAGCTAGTCAGAAATAAATATCTTTTGTTTTCATTTAACACAAACATTACATTTTTTTTATTATATACAAAATTTGTTTATCCGCTTTATTAGTTAAACTGAACAACTTTCACTAAGAAACTTAGGTCGAAAAAAATGTATAGAGTTCTGCATTTTGTATGGAAAGCTTATTTTTTTTTTATATTTCGTCCAAATTTCTTTGTAAAAGTTGATCAGTTATATAAACATGAAGTTGAAGATATCAATAGAAAGTATTCGCAAATTTTGTGTACTGATAAAAAAAAATCACCCGGTGTAATTTTCACGAAAATTGTTTCAAATTGTCATTTTTGGTACTTATTACGAATATTAAATTATGCATACGAATGATTTAATTTTTAAAAATTAAGTGGAGCAACTTTCCCTTAGTACATTTGTATTATTTACATATAGGATGACAGGATGCATTTGTTTGCACTACTAGACCAAGCCCTTAATATCTCTGTACAGTGTACAAATTTTGTATTGACAGTTTATGTAAAATTTTTAGCATTTTATTTTATTTACAATAGTGCCATCTCTACCTTGATAGCATTACTAATCAAACTACAGCAAAGCTTGAATTGTCATATCTGAATAAGTGTTGCTATTTATCACTAGATGGCACTGTTTAAATTCTCTTATTATTTCTACAAAAATAAATAATCAAGAGAAATGACGGTAAAATACTTTTTTCTATGTTGCATGTGTTGCTTCTGAGTTAAAGTAAATGAGTATTTACTGTATATAATAATTAATATAATATTAAATTTTTAAATTATCTACAATTCTAGCATAATAGATATTAAAAAAATGCATGTTTAATTACAGAGGCAATTTTGGTCTGATAGCCAATGGCTTAATGGCTAATGTAGACAATAATCATAGGAACTAAAGAACTGAGCATTTTCTAACGTACCTAAGTTTAGTAAGTAGGTATATTATTCCTGAGTGGTACTGTTAAACACACAAGAAGACGTAACTTAGAAATAAGGCCATGTTAAACAAAATTGGGTATCACATTCACACAGATATCTTATTAGTCCATGTAGGTACTTAGATAAAATCTACATCCTGTCTTTCACTGCCTTTAATTTTGTCCAATTTTCTACTTAATAATAATAATGTGCTAACCCGTACTTGGCCAGCGTGGTGGAATATGGTCTGTACCCGCATTGGAGACTCGTGTCCCAGCAGTGGGAACCTATATGGGCTGATGATGATGAATAAAGTATGAAATTTGGCACATTGATTGTCTGGACTAGCATTTTGGTTACTGTTCTTTGGTATAACATGTAAAGTCGCGGGATCAAGCTTGTAAATAAATTAATCGTATAATCAATCAATAGAACAAGACAATATGAATGCAGGAAGAGGAAGGAAAAATTGATGTACCACCGAAGTGGCCAATATTAAAATTGGTTATCAATTAATTATTAAAGATATCAAATTAATTATCAAAATAATCTCTATCACTTTGTTTATATACCGTGTACTGTTTGTTAAAGTGTGAATTATCAAAATGTTGCGCTTATTCGCACTGTCTTTGTGCATTTTGACAGCGCACGCGCGGCGCTCAGCAAATGCTGATCTTTTAGAGGATTTGCTGAGAACCACCGATCTAGCTGAGAGATATTCTAATAATATTATAGAAGACGCGTTTCTTGATGCGGTAAGTGTTTATTGTTTACAAGCTGCTCGCCCCGTATCTGCTCGCCCCGTATCTGCTCGATTCTTTTTTAAGTGAAAATGGGATCGTCATTTTCGCCATAAAACGCTACGTAACAAATGATTTTTTGGAGAAAAATAATGATCAACTTCTGCTATGCCTTTCCTTATGTTTACGTTTCTTAGATGCTAAAATTAACTGTAAAATCCGGTAGCAAGAAAGGCTTATGTGTATGGTATTAACATGGAGTATTAATATTAAACATATATAACAGAGGCATTTTATTTATTTTATAAAATATCTTTTAAATTAGTGAAATAGTGGAACAAGTAAAAGGCGAGAGCAAAACATCAAAATATAATTACCCTTTATCGTTTAGGCTTTTCAGGCGAAATCTCTTCTTGTTCTTATCAAATGAGAGCTTGAAACATAATAGTGTAAGTTTTGAAGTGAAACTTCTTTAGGCGCGCTGAGAGTAAAATGTAAAGGTCGCGTCATGCGTAACGTCACGTCATGAAGTAAAGCGACGATTTTTGTATCTTTGAATCTTGCCAAAGAAGTTACACTTGTGACACGTGTGCTCGGCACTCACGCTTTTTATCAATGTTTTTTTTTCTTTTAAACGTTAAGAATTAAGTTTTAATTTACTTCATTCAAAGTCTTGAATTTGACTCATCCAAAACTACTGGGCCTGTAGACAAAGTAACAATTACAAAACGATAACGAAGTTAGAAATCGCAAAAATGTATGGGATTGACATACGCCGCGTTAGATCACGTGGTCTATCTAATGTCAATCCCATACATTTTTGCGATTTCTAACTTCGTTATCGTTTTGTAATTGTTACTTTGTCTAAGGCCCCTGGTTTGACAAAATAATATTTTTGCAAGTATTATCGCAAGTAGGTAATCAACAATAGAATTAAATATCGCAAAAATCGATCAATAACTATCAATGAATTGAAAACAACAATATAACCCTTATCAACATCTTTACGAATATTATATTTGAATAACAATTGAAGAAGATAATTTAATCTCATTAATAGAAAAAGATAATTTAATAGAAAAAGATAATTTAATCTCATTAATTATATAATTAAATCAGTATTATCTTATCTCAAAAGCGGATGCCCGTAACTTTAAAGAAATTTTTTTTTTTTCAATTTTTATTGACATTGATAACCTATTCCGGCATATATATATACTAAGGGCGTTTGTCCACTACAAGGAATTTTACGGTCCGGCATTCCGATTTTTTACGGTCCGGTATGGCACGCAATTAATCTAAATACTAGCTTGTGCACTATACGTAATTTTACTGTCCGACATTTTACTTTTCCCTATTCCGGATGGTTTTTTGAGTTTACGAGTCGCTGTAGGTATAATTGTTTTCGAGTGCCCACTTGCTTGGATTTTACTCTTTTGATTGCATATGCCAATTGAAAGCAAGCTCTTGTTTTACTTTCTTTTAGCTGGCAATGAGATTTGAGAAGTCGGTATTGTTATTTTATATACATTGACCAAGCATACCCTATATTTAGCATGACCTATAATTATTATCTAAGTAAGTGTTGGTAAGTTAAAGTTCAAGTGGGAATAGCTTTAGCTCCTCGTCACCGATTAAAATAAATAAGTGAAACACGCATTTTAAATCTCTTACGGAACTTTACTTTTTATTATAACGAAGTAATATAATATTTCACCTTCTATATTTTTACTCGTTTCTTGTAAAATGCAATAACAATCATTTATGATAGCATTATACCGCCATACTTCCTTGAACTGTACCGCACTGATCCGAGTAAAGACGGACAGGTGCACAAGCAATTCATCGGTTTTTTCATGCCACACCGGACCGTAAAAAATCGGAAAGCCGGACAGTAAAATTCCTTGTAGTGCACAAGCGCCCTAAGGCAAATTTTGTAAAAAAATTATACGGACCGTACCAATATGTGATCTCGTTTGAAAAAAACAAAGTATTGCACAGAAAAGTAAAATGTCGATTAATTGGAACTAACACTATCTTGGATCAATTTTCAATCCTTAATCTAAAAAGTATCCTTAACTTTTTAATTTAAATTTCATACAGAGCTGACGATACTAACACTCATTTATGAGTACCCTGAAAATTGTGACAATTTATTCTCATTTCTTGTTCTTCATCAACAGAATGGTCTTGCAAAGAAATACGGCTACCCATTCGAAGAGCATCCTGTAGTAACTGAAGATGGGTATATACTGGGCTTACACCGCATCCCACGTGGTCGAGATCAGAACAATGTGCCTGGACCCCGGCCTGCAGTTCTGGTGATGCATGGACTGTTTTCATCATCCGCTGACTTCATAATAATGGGACCTGGGACTGCTATGGGTGAGATTGTAATGTCTTGTAAATTTAAATTCATAGTTATTTAATATATCATTTTTTTCGTCTATCTGTAACAGCAATTAAATTCTGATAATAGAACTTCTAAAAGTGTTGAATACAGTGAATATTAAACAAACATTCCTACCTAATTTTGATGGATATTGTTATCAATATACTTCACTTGTCGAATTGCATAAACTTGATTTATTTTAACTGATAACATAACCTAGCCTAATGAAAACTGGTGAGTCAAAAGTTAACTGCGCTCTACAAATAGATCCTTACAAAGTTCTGAATTCATAAAGTTTTAATCCTATTCCGCAATTTCCATAAAATTTAATGTAGAAATGTTTATAAAGATCAGCGTTAATATTATGCACTATATTGCTAAACATTCTAAAACCTTCTTTTTTTTTACGCTGCAATAGGGGAGCGCTTGGCCACGATCTCGCCTGATGGTAAGCCGAGATGTGGCCTAAGATGGAGCGCGCTTCTCTAGAATGTACCTGTTCACTCTCCTCTTGAAGACCCCCATATTGTACTCAACGAAGAACTTCTTCTTATATTCCTTCTTTTATTTCCAGCATACATTCTCGCTGAAGCTGGTTACGATGTATGGCTAGGCAATGCTCGCGGAACCTACTATTCCCGCAAACACGTCTCCATCAACCCCAACGACAAACGAGGCATTTATTGGGACTTCTCTTGGGATGAAATCGGAAGCAGAGACTTACCAGCCATGATAGATTACATTCTGCATGCTACGGGAAACCCTGGTGTTCATTATATTGGCATATCACAGGGTACTACTACCTTCTTTACCATGGGTTCTCTTCGACCCGAATATAATTCAAAGATTATATCGATGCATGCGATGGCACCAGTCGCTTATCTAGCTCATAATAAGCAAAAATTATTCCACGTTTTGGCAAAGCATGGAAATACTTTGGAGGTTAGTTGATCGTTTTAAAATGTAGATAATAATGTCATTACATTTAATCGCGAAACAAGAAGTTTACAAAGGATTATCAGTCTAACAGATTATCAGATTTATGATAAAATAAAATAATTAAGAGTGTGCATTATTTAAGGTCATTAACTTATTATTATTCTTGTGATATAAAAGAATTCATCCCGATTTTGAAAATTATATGTTTAATTTTGTGATGTCTGGTATATTCGTTAATATTTTTAAGCTATTGCATAGCTTCTATCGTGGGCCTTGAGCGCGAGGACCGAATCCAGAAATTTAGTAACGAAATTTAGTAAATTCTTATTCTATTCTATTCTATTCTATTCTAAATACCTCACGCTCCCCACTCTGACGGGCGCGCAGGTGTGGCTTGAAGGCATAGCCTGCAATAGCTTTAGCGCGGTAGTCCCCGAATGCCACACGTCTTTTTTTATATTATACTTTAAAATAGTATTACAATTTAAAACTTTTTTTCAGACTATTATGGGCTTACTTGGTTTAAAGGAACTATTACCAAATAATGTATTAATGACGATATTGGGTTTTGCATTATGTAGTGATGATTCTCCCTTCCAACCGCTTTGCAGCGCTCTAATATTTGCTATTGCTGGATATAATCCGGCTCAACATAATGCTGTAAGTATTATCCCTAACTACATTATATCATCACCTAAGATTATATGTGACGATTATTTTTTGCGTTTCTAACTTTTTAACAGTTTTAAATAATATATTTTATTTAGAACTGTTAAAAATAGTTCATACATAAACGATGCATTCAAATTTACTACAATACTATAAAAAAATCCTTCTGTGTCACTTCATCTCAAAAACTTTGTAAAATCTCTATTTCCACTAATTTTAATATTATCTATAGATTATATTTGATGACACACTCTGATCTAACGCATTTCGATTCAATCCATACAGCAGAGTGTATTCAATCTTTTTTGAAGCTATAATATTATATAAGAAAGAAAGAAAGAAAGAAAATAAATTTATTGCAAAAAACACAGCCAAAACAACATTACAAAATTTATCTTAAGATTAGCAAACGGATACAGCCTCAGCAAAATGCTGCACAAAAACAGCGCTGATTTTCAGGCTGCACCGGCGGTTGAGGTCCGTCTTAATATTAAAAAATATATATATATATATATATATATATATAATTAAGCGTATCTACTTAAAATTAATACATAATGAAGTATATTAATATTAATAATAATAAATATAATAAATAGATGCATATATAACTTATGTTAGGGCAGAAACATATAAATATATATATATATATAATATAATAATATACGTATATTAAAAGGCGTATAATATGCCATATATATATATATATATACACATATACACACATATACATACATATACATATACACATACACATACATACATACACACATATACACGCATATACATATAGGTATATTAAGAAGAGCTGGAACGTCAACACATTTACACATTGCACATGTTAGGCCGGGAGATACTGACACAAAATTTCGGGTCATTTGTAACAGGATGGCGGTCTAGAGGGGTCTTAGTACGCAATGACAAAAAGAAAAATGATGGTCAGAACGCTGGTACCGGCGGACTAGTCGCGTGGGCGTTAGTCACACTCGTCGGATAAATAGCGAAAGTCCAACGATTTGTAACACAAAAATTTTAGAATTTACCGATAGCCCTTAAAAAAGATGTAGGCGGTAGTGTCATGCCATACAGTTACGATGTGACTTACAGTCCGCCATACCGACGTGAATGCGTTGATTTAAAAAAAAAACAATTCAACCATTTGTACCGGGCTCACTTTTGCACAGGTAACCATCGTCGTGCAGCCATTTACTAAAATCGCCATGCCATACTTTTCGGACGATTCCAAATGGTCGCCATACCGCGGAAAATCTGCAAATTTTTGAATTTTTTTTCTCGCCAAACGATTTGTACCACCCTACATTTTTTTTTCAACAACTCCTGAATGATTATAAATAGAAGTGTGATAATGCCATACCTGTGGGAGGTGGCGAATGTGTATAAGATTTTTTCTTATTGTAAGATTTTATTCGTAGTTTGAACGATTTGTAGCAGTATGGCACTAATTTTTCCCTCTATTAAAAGTATGGCAAATATAATAATGGTCACGTTGCATCATATACTTTCCAAAAATGCCGTACTGGTACAAATCGCCAATTCTTTTCATTTTTTTTTTACGTCTTGGCTTAAGTCTTACAATCATCCGCCCCATGTTTGCAATCTGCGATATTTTTTTCTAGGTAGAATTGTATACAAACAAACAGAATATAATGATCCCATACTGTAAAAAATTATTTTACGTATTGTACAGTCGTATTTTTAAAACGTGACGAATAAATTAATTTTCAAGTAAGGCAGCACTTTTTCCCCCTACTATAAGTATGGCAAATATAATAATGGTCACATTTTATCAAATACTCTCCAAAAATCCAAATGCAATACTGGTACAAATTGTTTGGTGAAAAAAAATTTTTTTTTGCAGATTTTCGGCGGTATGGTGGCCATTTGGAATCGTCCGAAAAGTATGGCATGGCGATTTTCGTAAATGTCTGCACGATGATGATTACCTGTGCAAAAGTTAGCCTGGTACAAATGTTTGAATTGTTTTTTTTTTAATCAACGCATCGCGTCGGTATGGGGGGCTGTAAGTTACACCGGAAAAGTATGGCATGACACTACCGCCTACATCTTTTTTATGGGCTATCGGTGAATTCTAAAATTTTTGTGTTACAAATTGTTTGACTTTCGCTATTTATCCGACGAGTTCGACTAACGCCCACGCGACTAGTCCACCGGTACCAGCGTTCTGAGTTCTGACCATCATTTTTCTTTTAGTCATTGCGTAATAAGACCTCTGTAGAACCGCCATTCTGTTACAAATGACCCGAAATTTTGTGTCAGTATCTCCCGGCCTATGTATGTGTCATATTTTGCAATTGTTTATAAATACAGGGTGATGTAATTGGTGTAGTACGAATATCTAAAAATCTATGAAGAATTTTGTGATACAGTAAATGGAAGAATTATAGACTATTTTACAGTATTTAATAAAATCATTTAATTTTTTGTTCATTTTCATTAGAAATGTCAATTTTTCTCACCAAGGTGGAAATTTGGATGATAAGGATCTTGTTAGAAAAATATAAATTTTGACTAAAATCGGCATTTTTTTTTCAAAAATCAAATTACTAATTAATAATCAGAGTTATCACATTATTAAAAAAAATAAGCCAAACTATACACAATTTTTACCTACTTGATGCAATCCTCAAAGATCATGGACATAGTGTATTGCGCCTTCCACCATACCATCCAGAACTCAACCCAATAGAGTTACTATGGGGCATAATTAAAGGGAAAGTAGCATCACAAAATGTGAACTTTAACTTGAAAACTGTGGAAGAATTATTTAGAAAGGAAGCAAATGCTATTAGTCTGGATATGTTTAGTGACGTTTGGAGAAAGGCGCGAGAACATGAGGAAAAATATATTCAATTAGAACCAAAAGTAGATAATTACACTGACTCATTTATAATAACATTAAGAAATTCCGACAACGAAACATCGAGTTCTTCGAGCGATGAAAGTTACAGTGAAGTAGAAGATTACGATTATGATTAAATAGATTCTTCTTCTTCTCTATAGATACTGCTTTCTGAATTGGTGGTAATTGTTAAAACTGTTAAACTGTTATGACGATTCAAAAGTGCTTCTAGAAGAAGTCTAATTGTATAAATGTTTGAGTTTGAGTTTAAAACCAATAGTGTGAAAATTATACAATAAACATGTAACACATATTTGTTAGCGCGTATTGGTAGGTATTACGTACTTACTACAAATATAATATTTCTTAGATATCTTTACTCGAACAAAGTCAGGAATTTAATTATTATTTGATAATTGAATGATTATTAATACTTTTATCCAATTGATTATTATTAGAATAAATAATTAACTTCATCAATTGATTTACTTTTAAATTATAATTTTACAGGTAAATTATGAAAGCTTTCATAAGTAATTATATTTGCATATATATATATATATATATATATATATATATATGAGTGAGAGAGAGTGTATGAGAGTGAGAGAGTATGAGTGAGTACTGTGAACATGCCAGCTTTCCCTAATTGACCGATACATAACATATACATATACAATAATACATCGCAGGAAAGTCAAAACAGTACTTTGAATACCGTTCTCATAGGCCATAGGTACCTATATCATCACCCCAAGATCAATAATTATAGAAAGGAAGCTATTGGGTTACGGCGCGCCAGTCTTCAATTTGCTTTTGTAACAGAATGTCTTTTAATTTTCTTTTGAATGTCAAGAAGGTATAATACTAGAGGTCCGCCCCGGCTTCGCCCGTGGTACATATTTCGCAATAAAAGGTAGCCTATGTCCTTTCTCGGGTATCAAAATATCTCCATACCAAATTTCATGCAAATTGGTTCAGTAGTTTAGGCGTGATTGAGTAACAGACAGACAGACAGAGTTACTTTCGCATTTATAATATTAAGTATGGATGTTTACAGACTATGCTACCTGCCAAGATTGGTCATGTCCCAGCTGGCGCCTCTCTACGACAATTAGTCCACTATGGACAGAGCATTACTGACAAAGACTTTAGAAGATACGACCACGGTGCTCTGAGAAATCTTTTGGAATATGGAACTTTAGCTCCTCCGAAATACCGTCTATCTCAAGTCACTGCTCCTGTATATTTACATTACTCAGTTAATGATCCGCTTGCTGAAATTGAGGACGTCCAAAGGTTGCATAGAGAATTGGGAGGTCCGGCCAAAATGTTACAAGTCCCAGATCCAACATTTACTCATCTGGATTTCATGTGGGGCATTGATGCGAAAACATTAGTATTTGATAGAGTTATTGAAATAATGAGACTGTATGATAATGACTTACAGAAATGAACATAAGGTTAAGGGAACCGGTGCTTGTTTAATTTATTTTATACATTGTATGTAATTACAACAATATATAATGTAAGTGTCAGAGTATATAATTATAAATAAGGAAATGTAGGGAAATGTATTTATAGAAAATTTTTGAACTTGCTCATCAATGACTGTAAAATCATCGCATCAATGTCGTTCCAAGGATCTCATCATTAACAATTTAAAAGATTATCCATTTGTATTAGGACAACATCTTGTGATGATTATGTTATTTATAATAAAACAATACAAACAGTTATCTTAGTTTCAATTTAATTTGAAAATTGTCAACATCCTTCATCATTATGTTATATTGTAGTCTTATCGGTCCACTGTATAAGTTCGGCGCTTGTAATATTTCAAAATGCATCACCAATGTAGCTATCATTGTTTTAAGGGACATCATTGCATACTTGTATCCTGAAAATAAATGTTATATTAATGACTTGGCTTGGTTGGACCCTGCCTTACAAGCCAGAGATCGTGGGTTCGATTCCTACCCAGGCAAATATTTGTGTGATGAATATAGATGTTTTCTCTGTGTTTGGGTGTTAATTATTATCTATACAAGTAATTTTTTAAAAATTATTTATTTATGTTTATCAGCCATCTGGTTTCCATAACACAAGCGAAAGCTTAGTATGGGATCAGATTGTGCCGTGTGTGAAAATTGTCCTGAAATATTTATTTATTATTTATTCTTAATATGTAGATTTGTTTGTGCGTCAGTATAAGTTACAGATTAAATGGATTTAGTTACTTTATCATTACTCACGTAAAAGAGATTATGTACTTAGCAATAATAAGTTAAAGACATCCGTTAAACGTATATTTTTATCAAATTGACGTTGTTGACTTGAAGATAATTGGAGTAAACAAATGAGTCAACTCAAAATTAGAGATTTCTGTATTCGATATGCGAGTACGAATGTATTCTTAATAATTTTTATCAAAAATGACTAGGACACAATATGGATATTTAACTGATACCAAACAACAAAACAAATTATCGCAATCAAGTAGTTAAAATCAGATAATCCCTATCAGAATATTAAGTTATACAATTCGTTAATAATTAATAGTTTATTTTGGCTAATTTTGAAGGACGGTATCGCGATTTTTTCCTTAAATGGCACAGTCCTTTATTTATTAATTAATAACAAATAAGAAAACGAAAGAAGAAATCAAAAAGATTTACTCCCTTAAATAATTAGTTCAAAATATAATCTTACCCAAACAACCTCTGGGCCCACAACTAAAAGGTATAAAAGCGGATTGTGTATAGTTTCCTGTGATAAAACGACCTGGATTGAATTCCTCCGCGTCCTCCCCCCAGTATTGAGGGTGACGATGCGCCCCCCATACACTTAGGAGTAAATTACTACCTTTTACTAAAGTTACTCCTGACGCTGAAATTTGAATTATAACTTGAGGAACATTTGAAAGCAAGAAACACCCGAATATTAGATAAAATAACAGTAGAAAAATATCTATTCCAATTAGTTTTACTAGATACTAAGTTGTATATACTCATTATTATTTTCAAGATTTAAAAATGTTATCGCTTTCTAGCTGTTTAACTTACACTTTTTAAAAATAATTAGCGCATTGCGCATTCAATTTGAAAGAATTCTGCAGACTTTTGAAATTATGATAATGATCGAAACTGATACTGAACTTATTGATATTAGTTAGGTAATCTTTGATTCGTGATATGAATGATGAATAATTACTACTGGACTTGGTCAAGTAACACCATTTGTATTAAAGGGAATATAATACAAATTTTTAAAGAATATAAAAAATTAGACCACGAGGCGGGACTCGAACCCGCATCCTTTCACGCCAATCCGGGGCAGATGCTTGACCAATTCAGCCAGTCGTGACCCGCCAGAGCGATCGAATTCATTCTATTCTTTCAGTTTTATATGTTTAGAGGACACACCGCGTATATAATAATATTTATATTGAGATACTTACGTAAAGTTATATCTTTGTGAACTGCTCTCACAACGATGGGCACTGGTGGATACAATCTTAATGTTTCTTTTATCACAGCTTCTAAATACTTCAAATGTGCTAAATCACTCACTACAATTGGCCTGTTATTTTCGCCTATAACTGTCCTGATTCTGAAAATGTTAAACGTGTAATTTGTCATTTTTAATGGTTTTAACACAGCTTTTATTCTTTCGCTTCGATCTATTTAATGTTATTAACCCTTAAAGCTTTTCTGTCACTTTTTTAGTACATGTACTTATTGCCGTGTAAATCTTGAACGTTCCAAAAAATCTAGAAAATTGACTACGTTGGAGAAAGAACGATAACAATCCTTTATTTTTCTCCTATATGCCAATTATAGAGAACATTTGATTCGTGTGCTAGGTGACTGTTGAATTTAGGGATTCCCGGAATTAGTGATGGTTTGTGTTTCTGGTCAATAATAGCTTTAATGAAATAGTTTCCATGTTTGATTTCTATTGATTTAACTTTCAGGTGAGATAAACTGTTGTTTTTGCTCTAAAGATTATGAAATATTCAAATAATTCTATGACAAAATATTTGAAATATAGCTGGTCCGTTTTTTGGGACAGTGCCGTAGATACAGGTAACTAAGAACCCATTGACATGTCCCAAGAAACGGACGTTGCCATGATTCGTACTTTAATAAAAAATCACTTTTATGGGATTTTCTTGCCTAAGAGTCTTTAATTATATTATGTAGAATTATTTTTAATTAAGTTCAAAATGACGAATATAATCTAAGATCAGTTAAATCTGTTGGGTCTACAATAGAACCGGGAGTTCCTCGACCTTCACATGCATTTCGTCTAAATGCCCTAATCATCGGCCAAATATCACTTCACATTTTAGAAAAACCATTATTATTTGCATTAAATGAAACCAAAGGTTGCTTGACACGAAATAATAAATGTTATTTAACATTACACACAACTAAATAGTGTGATCGAGCTCGGGAGGGCTCAATTATCATTTGTTAGGTATTTAGTTAAAATTGAAGAATTTTTTGTTATAATAGATAGTGAAAGTACTGTGTTACAATAAAACAATAAAATACTACTTGAAATTGTTTTCAATTGGTTATATTAAGTGAATTTAATTTTTTTTCATTCTTATTTTATAAGCTGTATGTGACAGCGTTGTCCGTTTTTTGAGACAGCAATGAAGATGGGGTTCTTGGCAAAGGCCGTTTTAACGGACATCCTGAAAAACCTACTTACAGAAAATTTGTTTTATTTTTTTCTCTACTATAGTATTTTTTAATCAATATCTATCACTAAAACCAATTCAGGTCATATCTGGGTACATTATTTCAGGGCTTGCCGTGTTAAGGGTTAAAGACCCCTTTCAATAAACGACTAGATTTACAACACCTTTGACCACGATAATCACAAAGAGATACTAGGTTTTATTAACAAATTTCGTAAAATAGTCTTGTAAGGATGCAAAATTCATAGTTGCATAAGTTTCCTAGTCCTATAGCGGCCTCTGCGTATGTATCTAACCAATCTTGAATTATATTTTCTACAACACCAGACCTGTTAAAACTACGAAAACCAATACGTACTCCTCATACACTTTCTTCTGCACTTCTGGATATTTCGACAGCATTACAGCTGTGAAAGAAGCTCCCACAGCAGAAGTGTCGGTAGCAGCCAGAACTAGAACCAGCATCTCTTCGATCAACATTCTTGTTGATGTATCATCAGCTGTTTGGAGAAGCATTTCCAGGATATTATAATTTGACTCTGTAAAAATATGTTCACATGATATTAGACGATATACCGGAAAGATCTAACAATTATTAAAGAAAATGCAATTTCCAAAAAAAAACATATTTGTGACAAACATTCAAAATAAAAATTAAGCAACATATTTTAATGGGGATAATGTTGAAGAAAATACACATTTAAAAATAATGCCTTAGATCCTAACTGTAAAATTATTGTCTGTCTCTTCTTCACGCCTCAACCACTGATTCGACAAGCCCACGGGAGAAGACACTAGAACTGTGCGGGTTTTTCTATGACACTATCACAATTCAAAGAAAAACTATAATATAATCTTCTCTATATATAAAAATGTATCCCTATTTACCATGGTCACGGCATCACGCATGAGGGGTATGACCGATTTTGATAATTATTTTTTTTATAATATTCCTTGAAGTACGAGGATGGTTCTTATGGAGAGAAAACGTAAACATGTACCACGGGCGAAGCCGGGGCGGACCGCTAGTATAATATAAAATCGATTTATAGTATAATATTATGTAATGCTCTTGAGTTTGAATCATGCTTATCACGTGGGATTGCCATTATAGTGGTTTTAATTACAGTTACATTGTTTGGCTTTTTATTTGTCGTCTAGACAAGGTTCACACGACCTCTTGTTTACGCACATTTCGAAGAAATATTTTACAGAGAGACCATGAACGAATTGCCTGTTAATAGGAAATAATTTTGGTAGCATGTGTATGAAAAAAATGATTCACAAAAGAAAATATAAAAAGCAACGAATTTATAAAAGCTTCTAAAACCAATGAGATAGTCAAGCAATACATACTTACGTTCAATATCTGTCTGTCTTTTATTCTGCATACTTAATCGTTTTTTTTCCACCACCTATAAAACAGAGGACTATTATTATGCCATTATTTTCTTTTATATTCTCCTGTGGGTTTTATGATTCAAACTTTAAACCAATGCATGTGATCTCGTTAGATACAATAATAACTAATTACCTAGTATTTTCTAGTGTTTTATTTACGTGAGTACTATACATTTATAAATTAAAGACTTTTTAACAGATTTTAAACGCGAATTATTCATAACATTATTGACGAGACGTATAACATCTCAGTCTCCCCGTGACCACGCTCGCTGTAAAGTGTTCAAAACGTCGGGAAAATAATATAATGAATAAATCGCGTTTAAAATCCGTTCAAAAAATCTTTAATTACTAGACTGATAATTTTTTTTTATTGGTAAGTAATAAGGAAGCGCTTGACCACAATCTCGCCTGATGTTGAGATGAGATGTGGTCTAAGATGGATCGCGCTTCCCTAGAAGGTACCTATTCACTCTACGCTTGAAGAATTACATATTCAATTAATTTTATAAGCTATTTTTAGATATTTGTGACCTTTTTATTTCACAGTTAAAACGAAACGAAACGGCCATCGAAGTGACCTTTAAATTTTTACACGATTGACATGATTGTAACTATTACACAATCAAAAGTTAATAATATATTTACTTAAAAGTGCATGGCTCCTTACTGGTTATATTCCTAACTAGCTGTTCCCCGCGGTTTCACCCGCATTGCTCCGCTCCTGTTGGTCTTAGCGTGATGATATATAGCCTATAGCCTTCCTCGAACTGTCCGGACGACTACTGGTCTACTGGTCCGATTTGAAAGAATTTTTCAAATCGGACCAGTAGTTCCCGAGATTAGCGCGTTCAAACAAACAAACAAACAAACTCTTCAGCTTTATAATATTAGTATAGATGTAAGTAAAAGATTAGTACTTACACAAAATTTTCTCATGTCACCATCTCAAATAGTACCAATATTTTTTGGTACTATTGGAGATGGTGACTAAGCACTAAGTATTAAGCCGCGTGCACCGACATCAAACCTATTTAATAAATAGCACATCTAAATAATATGTAGTAATTAATAATATCAACTCTTTTTTATTTTTTACTTTTCCGTTTTTGAAGTCGGTTGTTTTTAACGTAGTTATTTTCATGTACCTTATATGCCAGCCACACACTCGACGAGTGATATGGGATAGCGAGGAAAGTAGGCAGAGGCCTAATGTGGCCACGTTACTCGTCATACCACTCGTCGTGCTCATGGTCCTGCTCACTGCTCCTACAATAATTATACTTATACACTTACATCAGTAATAAATTGGTTTACAGTTGCACCGTATTTTTTAAGTTTCTTGCAGTCTGGATGCAGTCTGTAAATAGCCCCAGGGTACAGCCAGGGTTTAAACATTCGTCTTGACCCGATTACAGTATATTCTTCAAACGCTTGACGAAACTCTTCGTGTTTTTGTATTTTTTTATCCAATTGAATTCCTAGTGCTGTTTCTGGAATAATAATAATTGAAAATTTATAAACCAATTTGTTATTCGCATTATTAATTTTATTATTTAGTACATATTATAAATTTCTACAAATTAAAGATCAATTTAAAAATCGCAAAAAATATTCAAACAACATATTTTTATAAAATATTTTTCGGGTTCTGTATCGCATTATTTACATGGCTAATTCTTTGACAAGTGACAAGAACCGAGAGGAGTCCTTGGTTCGATCCCGATGGAGACGAAGAAAAAAAGTCTCGGTCTTGCATGATTGTTCCCTTCTTGTTCCGACAATAAAGTCGATTAGTGAAACAGATATATTATGAATTATTACTAGCTTTCCGCTCGCGGCTTCGCCCGCGTTTTCAAAGAAAAACCCGCAAATTTACTGTTTCCGTGTTAATCCAAGTTACTCTCTATATGAGCGCTTAATTTCATTGTAATCGGTTGAGTAGTATTTGCGTGAAAGAGTAACAAACATACACACATACATCCATCCTGACAAACTTTCGCATTTATAATATCCCCCATACATAGCCCCATACACAGGATACACAGGATTTCACTAACTTTTAATTACGCAAATCTGTAATTAGATCCTGTTTCATAATCTAATAATTTATAATAATGGAGATTTTTTAAAATGATAAGCAGATCATTAACTGTGAGAAGGAATGGAAAATATTGTTATTATTAACTTAGTGTTTTTGAAAACATCTCAAACCAAAAAAAATATAATTGCACAAGACATTTGTAAAATACATTGTATTAATATGCAAATGAATTTAAAATTAATTAATTTGCGTGCACGGTTTTGAACCGTTTTATATAAAACATCACTATAATGCATACTAATATTATAAACTAGCGACCCGCCCCGGCTTCGCACGGGTGTAATGCTGATACTAAATACACTACAGAAAAACTGTGAACGTTGTAATGTAAAAACATAGAGCCCGCTCCGGCTTCGCACGCAGCACGGGTATAAATTAATATATAGCCAGGCGGCCGGCCGGTACCGCCGCAAACGCTACGTCCCGCAATTTTTAAATCTGTAATATCTTCGAAAATATTCACTTAAATCATACGGTGTAATGGGCCATATAGATCTATATTAAATGAACAATGTATTCAAGGTATTTAATTGCTTAAGGATTAATGCTGTATTGGTTAAAATCGCATCGAAAATTAGCCATTATTTGTCGTAAAAAGTAAATGACAAAAAAAGTTATTGTGGGTTATCCACAAGAGATAGACATATACCATCGCGGACTTTTCTGTAGACCTTTTCAATGTGTATAATACTTAGTACATTATTTTGATAAAACTCGTAGGGTTCAGCCTGCGTTTGCAATGTAAGCGGAAAAAATGTAATTTTTTACGACATCACATTAGAAACCTCAAAAATAACAGTACTTCTCCACTATTTAATGGATGTTATTAAGTATACATATAAACCTTCCTCTTGAATCACTCTATCTATTAAACCGCATCAAAATCCGTTGCGTAGTTTCAAAGATTTAAGCGTACAAAGGGACGGACATAGGGACAGAGAAAGCGACTTTGTTTTATACTATGTAGTGATGATGCGAAAGTAACTCTGTCTGTCTGTCTGTTACTCAATCACGCGGCACGCCTAAACTACAGAACCAATTTTCATGAAATTTGGTATGGAGATATTTTGATACCCGACAAAGGACATAGGCTACTTTTTATCCCGGGAAAATGACACAATCCCGGAAATCCCACGGGAACGGGAACTATGCGGGTTTTTCTTTGACTGCGCGGGCGAAGCCGCGGGCGGAAACCAAGTATAGTATATAACAAAGTCCATTTTTCACCAGATTTCCACCGTCTGTATGTATGCTTATAGATCTTTAAATTAACGCCTGTTGTGTTATTTTTGGTGTTTTTTCTTTATCAATAGGAATGTTTAGATATACCTATAATTTGTCAAGTTTCAGACTAAACCGTGGGCGGAAAGTTACTTTATAATAATATCAACACATTTCGTAGTAGTTATGTTCAAAGTCTTTTGTATCGCTCATTTGAAAACTCTGCCTGCCCAATACACGCAGGCAGAGTTTTGCTTCAGAGAAATTTTACGCCATTCTCCCATTGCGATACGCACAGGCGATTCAAGTATCCTGCAAGTCTCGGAGACTAGACGTCGCCGCGGAATATCTCACATACATTGTACCGGTCGCGGTAGCGTAGTGTGCGAGCCTACATACAAATGTATGTGAGATACTCCGCGGCGACTGGTCTCCGAGACTTGCAGGATACTTGAATCGCCTGTGCGTATCGTAATGGGAGAATGGCCTTAACGTGATGACGCGTGAGTTTAGTCGTGACACTCGTGAGATCGTTCGCGTTGTTGTAAATTTACTTATTATGAAATTTTTCACTATCGCATTTCGTGCG
Organism: Colias philodice; assembly: GCF_061535455.1. NCBI lineage: Eukaryota > Metazoa > Arthropoda > Insecta > Lepidoptera > Pieridae > Colias > Colias philodice. Next base: position 11,980,568 of record NC_143096.1, read on the forward strand.
TTATCTTACCACAAACAGTATCCAATGTGTACGTAGTAAAGAATGGCCAGACGGAGAAAGCTTCCCTGCCAGCAACGGACTGCAAATTCTGCGCCAAGATCATACTTTGCTTCGAGAATTCTTTGACGAAGTTTGATAGATTCTTCTGCCCAAACATCGGCGCCAGTAGCTTTCGACGGGGTCGCCAGATGTTTACTGCATATTCAATGGTTTAATTATTAATTAAAAATACATATATTATGACCAATGACTCTATTATACTAGTAGACGCGGCATACGCCAACATCATTGCACTAAAAAACAGCGTAATTAATACATACCTACTTACTAACGCATTATCACCAATACAGTTGTTCTCTCTTTCACTCTCACGCACGAGACATAATACATGTCTCACTCATATACTTCGTAATAACAACTGCCGATTAAAATATAAAAAGAACGTCCAGCCACGACGCTGAATGGTGCGTGACTAAGTGAAACTCGGGCACTTAGCTGAGTTTTTTCTTGCCAAAATAGAGAGCGGGTAACGTATCTAGCTTTTTTATGTACCATAGTATATGACAGACTAATTTGTATTTTTATAAAAGGTCTAAGCTTATCTTTACAAAAAATATACCGGCCGAATTGAGTACCTCCTCCTTTTTTTGAAGTCGGTTAAAAACAGATATTCAAAAGCTTTATAAAAGAGAAAATTTTAAGGAATATAAATAATCGATCACGAGGCGGGATAGTCATAGTACTTACATGATACATCTATCTATAAAAATTACATTTGCATTTTTTATAATATTCAAATTGTAAAGGTAAAAACGACCAATTTATCACTATTATCAACATCATCTTTTTTTCCCACTGAACACAGTTCACATAATCAATTTACTTATTTAATTTCATTGTTTTATCATGACGTACTAAATGCTTTATTGTACATTGATTTGACAATAATAAAAAAGAGCATGTGTGCCGTACACACGTGTCAGAAGTGAAACTTCTTTAGCAAGATTCAAAGATACCAAAATCGTCGCCTTACTCCATGACGTGACGGTATTGTCATGACGCGACCTTGAAATTATACTCTCAACGCGATTAAAGAAGTTTTACTTTTAAAAAAAATTTAAGAAAAATTGATCATACATGGCGCCATCAAAGAGCCATCTCCGAGAAGCTTCCGCGAAAATCTATACAGCATTGGTGGTTTGCTTAGAAATTCCTTTGATAAGATGTCAATGGCTTCTGCATCAACTACCACTGAAAGATAACAAAAAAATTGGTTGTCTGTAAAGTCGGTTTACTGACGATAGTTGAACGTGACAACGTCTTAAGGCCGATTGTGCTTCTTTGTCGCTCGTTCCGCGCTCTCGCTTGCACTTCAAGCCTGGAACGCATCAGAGCGAGGTAACGCTGCAGGAGTCATGTTTTTTCGTGCGTGCAGCCGGCTTTATCGAATTATAAGACGTTGTCACGTCAAAACATTAGCAAGTATTAAGACATTAGCATCTCGCAAAATGCGTCATCTAAACATGTTGATTTTGAAAACAAAAGAGATATATTTTGTATAGCCCAAAAATGGTTTTGGGCTAAACAAATATCTGTCCATAAAAACTTATTTATTTTTCAAACTAGATTATAACTAAGTAAAGATATATAAAATATGTACTACCTATATCTATAATTATTTTTACCTGTATAGAATTCAAATGCCAACCTCATATTAGATACATTGGTTGCATTCTTCATTGCATCGTAGGATACTTTTTTTATCGCTGTCATTCGATCTGAAATAAAGTAGAGTTAAGGTAATATAATATTAAATTATTATAGTACAAAAAACTCGACCAGTGACTCAAAATTCGACCTTTTCCGGCTAAATACCCTCACCTGTCATCGAAACTTAACTTCCACGAATTGCATTAAAAATGTCGAAAATGTGTAATTGTGATTTGAAATAATTTATGTTCCACGTGTTACACCATAAGAAGACCGCGTGGGTGAACTGTCGTCATTCAATGAACGCGGTCATTCAATCAAATAGCAAATTCAACCAGATGACGGAGACATAGATAAAAGTTCGACGACATGCCAATCCGCATTTGGCCAGCGTGGTGGATTATGGCTTGTACCATCATAGGAGGCCCGTGTCTCTGCAGTGGGAACGTATATGGGCTGATGGTGATGATGATGATCCCGTATCTATACTAATATTATAAAGAGGAAAAGTTTGTAAGTATGTATGTATGTATGTATGTATGTATGTATGGTTTTCACGCAAAAACTACTGGACCGATTTCAAAAATTCTTTCACCATTAGAAAGCTGCATCTTTACTGAGCAACATAGGCTATATTGCATTTTCAAAAAAATTAGAGATCCTTACCAAAAATGCAATAATGTAACCCAAGGTGTAAAAAAATCCTCAATAAAAAATCTGTCATCGCGTGCGCTGCGGAATCTATTGAAGATAGAACAAAAAAATGTTCTACGGTATTATAGAATGGATCAATATCTACAAGAAAGTCCGCGATACCATATGTCCATCTTCAGTAGTTATGTTACTACAACAACTTTTTTACGTTTTCAAAGTAGATAGAAGTGCCGACAGTAATCAAACCATGTTATCGATACACATATATTAATCCTTATCCCATTAAATGATGTTTTATTATAGACTGTTTCAATACCAGCAAAATACTTTTTAAATGAAAAGAATTGGATATTCCATTCAAAAGATATAACGAATTTTTAAAAGTGTCAATCTACAGAAAATAGTAGGTATACTGTTCGAGCAAGCCGTAGTGCGGGGGTCATGGAGGAATTCTACCAATATGCGTCTTGACGGAAGTCGGAACACAGTGGGGTTTTGGTCGGTAGGAATCCGACATAACCCACGGCCCCTCCCCCGGAGGCCGTGGGTATCTATGAAAGATTTCCCCACTAAAACAAAAAAAAAAAGGCCGTAGTGCGGGACGGGGTAAAGGTGATTATCATGTGATTAAAAATTAAACCTATAGTCCGACCTATAGTAGACTTTTCACTGTAACGATATCGCTATCTATGCGGATGAAACCGCAGGGCATTGCTAGTGTAATATAATAAACTAGCGAATTTTTTTTTACGCTAGTCACAAATGTGCCAACCATAAAGCGTTAACACACACATTTGCAGACTCTACAGTGTGACTGTCAAAACGATAATTTTGTATGGAGTGTCCGGGGTGTGACGCTGCATACATTAATAATTTTAATCAAAATATTCACACCATTACGAAAATTTACAATGATAACTATGACGCATTTGGACACTAATCAACTAGGTACATTTAGATTTGATAAAGAGTCAAAAATATGATTATTACACAACTAGGTATGTTCTGAGAATGTTTTGTTCAACATAAAAATTCTCTAGCTTCGTTTTGCTACACAATAGTGATAATAATAGTTTCACAAGAGATCAGATTTAATCACAATTCTTAGTACTTCTTTAAGGCCCATTGCACATGGCGTATTTTAAACGCGCAGGCGACGTGCGTATTAGGAACGCGTCTCAGACGTATACGCTGATTGTTGCGTTTGCATTGACGATACCAGCGCGTGCATAAAGCGCGTAGAAATGATCAGAGTAGAGACAGGGGAAACACGCGCTCACTGCGTCGCCCGGACCCGAGCCTTTAAATGGGTCTATCCAATGGATTCGTTTTTTTATGTCTTTTTTTTTAAGGAAGTACTAAAGCCAGCGTTGCTTACGCTAGCTCTGTGTTGGCTCAACTGTCTGACTGGGGGAGTCTCTGGCCAAAACGCAAAGGCGCATTCGAAACAAACGCACGTTTCATGATCGCTCCGTGTGCCTAGGTTACCAGAAAAAGCTCGTATACGCTCGTCATCTGCGCGTCACATGCGCGTATAAAATACGCCGTGTGCTATGAGCCTTATAAAAAGATTTCATACAAGGTACAATATTTATCGCAAATCATTGTGTAATATTAAATTGAGGATAATACTGTAACCAGAATTATAAGGTACAGCCTTAAAAATTGTTTTGACTGTAACGTAAGGGTCAATGAATATAATTGTAAGTACTACATTTTTAAGCAATAATTTTGAAGTTTTTACGATTTTTATGCTCACAACCACTTTCGAAATATGTTCGTCATGTAGCTTACTTTTATGTTTACACTAGCTTTCCGCCCGTGGCTTCGCTCGCTTTGTCTAAAACCTAATAAATTATAATATACTAAAACCTTCCTCTTCAATAACTCTATCTATTAAAAAAAACCGCATTAAAATCTTGCAATACATATGTTTTACTTTGCTTCTAAAGTAATGTAAAACTTACAATATTTAGGTATTGTTACACTTATATTATATGTATAGATAAAAATCTAAATAATTGAACGAGCTTATCTCTGGAACTATTGGCTCAAATTTAAAGTTGTTTTTGCTTGAGATTGTTTATTTAACGAGGATGGCTATAATATATTTTATATGCGATTTAAAGCAGAGCGATGATAAATATTCTAATCATAGGAAATGCTATTTCTTTTAAGGGGAAACAAAATTGGGTGAATTAATTTTAGTATATTATACGTCAAAATGTTAAATTAATTTTCATGTCTTCAGGACATGAGTATTGCATTAAAAGCCGAGTCATTTTTCTGAGTACAAAAAACTGTTGATTTTAAAATTAACAAGTATCTTAACACGTTCGCGGACAGTAACGACCACCGGCGTCTAGACAGCTAAAAGTGATACGACAGTACGTCTGTCGACGTATCAGTTTTTACTTGCATAAAATCAGTACGCCAAACGACGAGCGATTTTTCATACTATCATAAAGAACGGCATGTTGTACTGTCATCACAGGTATAATTACGACTTTTGTACTGTCACTGCATTATTTACAAAAATTCGCCAAAGGAAGGTACTTCCACGCATACATTCATATTTTTTTACCCCTCTCCCCGCGCACACTACGCCCGTGGGCGTCATGTTTGCATACGGTTAGTCGAGTACTGCGCCGCTGCGGTGATCCCGCGTGCCGCGTGTGAATTGTTGTTTAGAAATTGAGTATTTTGTTTCCAACGTAATTTAATTGTTTTACTCATACTGGATGTACTAATTCAAGTCTAGTTGCTTATGTAAACAACATATTTATGTTGCTATTGTTTGTTGTGAACACGATTTTGTTGAACTAAATTTGTAACGAATATTTTTGCAAAATATGGCTTCTCGAGACTCGTTCGAAAAAGAACAAAAACGTCTTCAAGACCTGTTTGATGCAGCGTCTACCCCTGAATCGAGTCCATACCCATTTGCTGATGATGGTGACTATGAATCTGACGCTGAGTACTTACGACGTTTACGCCTATATCCGTTCTGTCATATCATATGGTTTTTTAACCATGTGTTGTAACACTACGCCCCTGGGCAATGTATGAAAAAAAGTAGTGCCTCAGTAGCTGCAACCTGTAAACCAGTACTGTCCGCGAACGTGTTAAAGTCTAATCAAAAGGCTTTACAAAAGATGCATTAGTACATTAATGTTAAAAAAAATATCAAGAAAGGATGGTTATAAACTGTTTAAAAAGGTTGTTATTTTTAAGCTCATTATTTTTTTTTATCAGCCCTACACTTCAAAATCGTATATATTTTTCCGAATTAATGAAACAATGCTTGTCATTAATATTTATTAACTAGCTTTTACCCGCGGCTTCGCTCGCGTTAAGAAGTATTAATATTAATTAGGTATATTTTTGCGGCTTTGGTACTTTTGTTTAGCGTATGTAAAAACTTAACAAAGTCTAAGCCCAATCGGTATAAAATTGACATAGTTTCATACAAACTTTCATCCCTTATTTAATCCCCTTGGGGGTAGAATTGATCCAAATCCTTTCTAAGGGGATACCTACCTGCATGCCAAATTTCAGCCCGATCCGTCCAGTGGTTTGGGCTGTGCATTGATAGATCACTATATTAGTCACCATTGAGTTTTATATAATATATAGATTAAGAAGATTAAAGGTATAAATTTTCGAAAATCTTTTCTTATCTATCATGATCTATCTACATGCCCAATTTCATGCAAATACATCAAAGGAATAAAAAGTTTCATGCAAACTTCTATCCCCTATTTTACCCCTTTAGGGGATGAATTTTCTAAAATCCTTTCTTAGGGGACGCCTACGTTATGACATCTACCTGCATGCCAAATTTCAGCCCGATACGTCCAGTGGTTTGGGCTGTGCGTTGATAGATCACTATATCAGTCACCTTTGAGTTTTATATATATAGATGATTAATCAATTGATAATACAATCCTCTAAAACTAAGGGAACTGTTAAGAACGCATTTTAAAGGATGCAGTCATTTAAAATGCGTTCTTATATCTATCATAATTTACTATATTATATCTATAATTTATTTCGTTCACCAAAGCTTTTAATCTTTTAATTTTGACCAATTGCTAATTATAAATATTTCAGGACGCTTTTCACACACGGCACGATCTGATCCCATAATAAGCTTTCGCTTGTGTTATGCAAATGGCTGATAATCATACATAGATCATTTTTAAATAAATACTTATATAAATAATTCACACCCAGACACAGAGCATCATTCATCATACAAATATTTGCCCTGGGTGGGAATCGAACCCACTACCTCTGGCTTGGAAGGCAGGGTCACTACCAACTAAGCCAACCGATCAGTCAAAATTATCACAGCTTATTTTCATAAAAATTACTAATATTTATTTCTATAATAATTCATTTTATATAATAAATATAACTCACCCTCATTAGACCCAATGAACATATAAGAATGGCCAATCACAGGTAAAGAAATAAAACTGCTTTTAAGCTGTCTCGACGCGGCCACCACTCGACGAATCTTCCATAATTCCAATATATACCACAATATACATAAAATAATTATTATTTGCCACAACATATTATTTAAAAATATATTAACACTTATTTAAAAATGTGTTAAAAAAATCAAAATATAAATTATTTACTCGAACGAGCTTTACGTGTACCTCTTTCAATGTCTTATACTTATTTAGTCTGACAATTTGTTACCTACCTATATATTGTATGTATGTAGGATTCAGATGTAGTATAGAAAAACACCGCTGTATATTTTTACAAATTAGAAATATATGCAATAAAGAGCTTCATTTTATTCAATACTTACATTAATTAGTTGTCATTTTTCAATGCACGGACGGATTAGGAAAATAATCGTTTTTTCTATATAGTTCGTCAAAAAATTGCAAGCTTTTAGATAAAAATTATCTAATGAGAAAAGAGAAAAAATAGGGTAAAGTAAATAAAAAAAAAACAATAAACATGCTACATACGTAGGTATCTTTGATCATAAGTAACCAGCCGGTTAAAATAATTATAATCAGTTCTGAACAAAATACTCGTAAGTTAAATTTACAATTTATTCATTGAATTGTATAGTCGGGCTGCATATGCTACCGTATACAGTAAAGTACGTACTCACTACTCAATACTAATTATTTTTTATTACATGTTTTTTTTTTTTCAATAATATTAATTATTTGTTGGAAATATACCTCGTTACGCATATTTAATAAAAAATATATGAATTTTAAGTTAGACTGTTTAAGTTGTTAGCAGTTAGACTGTTGCAGTTGGTGTAAAAAAATTGTATTTTTGAACAGTATGTACCTATTTATTATTTTCAATTTCGAATGTATATTTTTATTTATATTATATTAAATGTATAAAAACTACAATAATATTGAAAACGTTGGATCCTAAAAGTATAAGGATTCCGTTTTTTCTAGTAAAGAAACACAAAATTGTCTGCGATTTTCTACGGTATCTTTTCAATTTTTTGTTGGGCCTAAGAAAATCTGTCACTACATTATAACCAACTAGAATTGGGCAAAATATAATAATTACGTAACTAACTGGTAACTACATTAAACAACGTAATTTACTAAGGTCAATGTCTTATTGTTAAGACAAAATTCTCATAATAACACACACATCAATAATATTGCCTATTTGTTTTTTTGAACCCCATAATTAAGTTTTTTTTTGTCTCTGTCTATGTCTGTAATTGAAGGTTTAATATCTTAATTTAGCCCTTTTAACATATAAGTTATTATTAGAAGTAGAATAAACCAGTTGAAATAGATCTTGCCTTTATACATGTTTGCGTAGATATCAGAGCTCAAGCCTAATGTACAAAAATTCAATCTTTATTTAGACACACAAAAACATTTTTTTGCGCATAAATTTTCGTAAATCTTCAGATTATAGATGATTTTAACAAAAAATTGAAGGCCTTTTCGCATCCTTATCGATTTTAATGCTATTTTTTAGGGTTCCGAATCTCAAAAGGGAAAAATATATAAATAGGACCACTTTGTTGTCCGTCTGTCTTGTTGTCTGTTACGACCATTTTTCTCAAGAACACTTGGAGATATCAAACTGAAATTTATATTGAATACTAAAATCTACGTTCCCTTGAAGCTGTGACAAAATCAAATTTATTCAAAAAGGAATAATATACTTTATAATTGAATGAGATTGGCGTTCATTATCGATGAGATTAAAAACTTAAAAATAATAAAAAAATAACAAATATTTTTTTTTGACAAATTTGCTTTGATAAATCAGTAGGCGTATATATTTCATCCACCGAGCTATCACTTTATTTTCTGTATCTTTACTATAATCGTTTATATAAAGATAATTAAAAAAACAATGAATTCAAAAGATTTGGATTTTATATGAATTAATCTATTCAAAATAAATACAAATAAATAAATATAAATTAATAAATAAATATTAATATTAATATTAATTAATATTAATAAATACATTTAAATTATCCCAAACTTATTGTAACGGTTATACTGCGTGTAATAATTTTAATGAAGTAAAGCGAACTATGAAAAATTAAGAAAAATAAATATGTAACATTAAATAATAGTTTTGTTTTAATATAGGCCTAAAAATATGTAAAACTATTACGCAACAAATCTGTTAGATTTAAAATCATAAAAACAACATCTTTTAATCCTTATAAAAAACCTCTAAATCATTAATAATATGTACTACATGAGATCAAAATTTAAAAAATTCGATTGTTTAGAAACAATGGCTATTAAAAAATTAGTTTTCTTACGCATAAAATCGTAATAAATCACCGGAGTTTATTTGCGCAAAAAAACACCATTAGCCACAAGTTTCTTTAGCATTATGTGGTTGTAATAAAGTCCATCCTAGTCCTTTCTAAGTTCCGTATAAATTTCATTCCCGGCTTAGACAAGACAGGTTGCAACTTCGTCTAGGCAGGGGTTGACAACCTGTGCATTTATATTACACATTTCTAAGAAAATTTTTCTATTCTAAAAACCTTGATAAGCTTAAATTTTATATAATAATGGAAAGACAAATTCTCTAGGTCTATAGTCCTATATGGTCATCTAATAATTCTAAAAGATCTAACTAATATTATATGAATGTTCAAAATGCCAAATTTCTTGTGCATGTGGTTCTGTAAAAATGAAATAGAATTAGAAAGGTCAACATAAAAATGTCCAGAGAAAAATGTTCACAGGTGAACACTGTCACACCTGTAAACTATTATTTATAATTTCTATGTTAGCCAGTTAGCATTACTCTTGACCGATATGACTGAAGTTTGTTATGAAGAAAGTTATTTAAGTTGTCTCTATATATTTTGACCGCCTCCTTGGTACAGTGGTTGACGCGTGAGCGTAGAACCGAGTGGTCCTGGGTTCGCTTCCCGGTGGAGACGAAGAAAAAAAATGTCTCGGTCTGGCAGGACACAGAAGGCTGATCACCTACTTTTCCCTAAAAAAAATCAATCAAGGAAACAGATGTATAATGCATCTGCCCCTTACCCCACTAGGGGACATGGGACTTCACTTTCTATATATTTTCTTCTTTCCTAAATCGTACAATACAATGCTGTTTCTGCTATCACAACATCTCTATGTTAACGAAACTATTCTTTGTATTACTCTTATATTCGACGAAAGTTTAGGTTTTCGCGTATGACAATATTTCGTGAGCATTAATAGACAATGTAGCTAAAAAAATAGTAGGTACTAAGCTGGAGAACTGTCCAAACTTTTTCCAATATATTTTCCTAAGAAAATCTTTATTCTGCATTATCAACATGGTATTGAACACACCTGTCTCAGTTCACATAGGTTCAATCAACCCTTCGCTTCCAGATCAGTCAGTATTGTATATACGCTCCAACGAATCGTACACAGGCAAGGTATGTATTAATATTTTTTTTTATTAAAGCATTAGGTGTAAAATTCCTCATCTTGGATTGTTATCTGTATGAATAATACGAAGGTGTCAAATTTGTGCAAATAGGTCCCGGCCCTTTTTCGTGAAAGACTATCGTATTCAATTAATTTATGTTCTTTTTATCTATATAATAATTGTACTGAGATACTTGTTACTGCAATAATAGTACAAACTACAAACGTGTGTTTGTATTTTTAAAATAATAGTTAAAAAGAGTATAAGTAGTAGTATAGAGTATATATAAGTGTTAAAAATAATGTTATGACTTAAATCGAATCTAGTGAATATTTACATACTTACGCTTTTATTTTTATAGAATTTGTTTTCAAAAAATAAACAATAGAAATAAGAACACCATGCCCTTTTTTATTATCGCTTTTTACTTAATTTCATTTTTTTTCCAGATGCAGTGCTACATCTGCGTAACGTATTTGCTGATAATATGTAACGCTTATCCACCAAAAGTTCGAGAAATTTCCGCGGCACCCCAGCGACGGTCGCTGTTCCATGATGTAATAGAATCACTACGCATTAGAGCCCAATTACCTGACGATTTTAGTTCAGACGAGGAAAATAACTTAGGCCCGAGTGACGAAAGATATGGCTTCGAAAATGAACCATTGCATCAACCAAACGACGTTGATTTCTTACCCAGAAGAAACGATAGACTAGAAATGCCGACGCTGAAATATCGGTACCCGAAAAACCTTAAATTAAATAAAACACAAGAAGAGGCTCCCAAAGAAGAAATAGTGTTATACATCAATGCACCATCTGAAGATAACGATGAGACAACAACCACAAAACCAAATAAAATCAAGCGACCGAAACCAGTAAATAAAATTAAAACAAAAACTAACGAAGACGATGATAATACAACAACTGAACAAAAGCCTTTCACGAACACTATGTCAGGTCAGAGCCACATCGGAAATCGGGAATCGCAAACGGTCGTTAAGCCGACTGTGATTGTAAACTTTCGAGGTTCAGTAAGTCATAGAGAGAGTGACATACGATTGGAGAGACAAAAATACAACGACACTAAATCTATTCCACAGAATATTTTTAACATAAACCAAGAAATCAAATTGGAAAGACCTGATCAAAACGTAGGTAGTTCAGGGGTAACAGGAGTGCCTAATAAAGTAAAACAGGATATAAAAATAAAAGCTGAAGGAAAGGCCAGAGTTGAAGAAGACATGATGATGTGTGAAACAGCGTCTTGGAAAGAGGATAAAAGCAGAAGCAACCGACAAACCGATGTACTCGAAATTTTGCTCTCCATTTGATTCTAGGATCCAAATCATAAAGGTTTTACTGTTCTAATTAATAGTCGTTAAAGCGGTGTTTACACGGGTGACTAAAGCCGCACGATTTCCGCCGCACGGCAAAAATCGACCGTCTAAATGGCAATTCGGCTAGGCCGCAAGTGACTAAAATCGCAAGCCCCAAAGTAGACTAGCATCCCACTTTTGCCGCGCGCGACCGGCCGCATGCGGCTGGTGACTAAAATCGACCGTGAAAATGCTCATTCGCAGGCGACCGCTTGGTCGGACTGGTTGTCTCCGTTCGCTCGCTGATCGACATTTTGATGCCAAATGAACTACCCGCGATTTTCATCGACTCGTGTACCTAAATCGGGTAGCGATTCGGCTAGGACAGGCAATGCGACTGGTGACTTGCCGCACGGCTAAAATCGACCCGTGTAAACACCCCATAAGGTTTAGTTTTATTTAATTTTAGTTATTTTTAGTCTATAGAATATTCACTTGATACTCATTATTATATAAAAATTAATAAATGTTATTGCTAACTGAACTTTTATTTAATACTCGTCATACTGACAATATCTCGGTTCTGTACTTAGACACCAAAAAAAATTTCATAACGATAGATTTAGAGATATTACCATCTAAGATTAATAATATATTAACGGTCACGTTAAATAACTGTTTGCAATGTATTTGCGCTTGCCACCATTAATAATTGTTAAGTTAATAATTGTTACTAACAAAATGAGTCCTGGTTACTTGAATAAATGAATGAATTATTATAATATTGATACAAAATTGTAGAAGTAAATTAGCAGTAACTAGCTTATTTTTTTTTTGCCAAATCTATCGTAAATAATTAAATTAACATTTAATTACACTGTAAAGGCAATTCGAAAATTAACTTTTTTTATAAAACCTATAGTTAAGTACCAAAAATCATCACAAGAAACACCACCAAATAAATATTATTGAGAAGCTAAATGACTAATTCAATAAATAATAAAGATGCAAATTAGGACTATTATATACATAAAAGATCGAACTTTTAGTCGATACAACCGTAACGGCTTTCCTTTTTAGAATAAAACATCCGTTAGAGTCCTTATATGATATTATTTCTATTTGGATTTTCGCACATCTTAAGATTTTAATTATATTTAAACTAGCAACTTTTGGATCAATTTGTGTTCATTTTTTAAATTTGTTGCTTATATTTAAAGCTCTACAAAGCCTACGCCACTAAGCCAAATTCTATTTTTTATTCTATTGCATGCAATGAAAAAAAAATATTTGCATACCTAGATGATTAACAATAATACATTCTAATGTTGCCTGTAAAAACTTATTATACAAAATTACATGGTTAAATATTGCCAAGATAAATATACTAGGGGAAAGAAATAATATCTATAGAGTTATTTAAATCTCAATACCTTGTTTTCATTGATATTAAGGATATACTTAAACCATAGAAAATATATTATCATAACACCGCGGCATGAATGTAACCTAATATATTGACACACGGTGACACGTATCACAAACAATTAAATTAATGTAATAAGCTTAAAAATCATAAAAAATAATGTTCTAAATTAAAATCACAACAGAATTTAACAATTATTTGATATTTTAAAGTATGTATTTTAACCGACTTCAAAAAAAAGGAGGAAGTTCTCAATTCGGCCGTTATATTTTTTTTAAGTATCTACACCGATTTTGAACCGATTTACGTGATTATTATTTTATATGATGCGGAAAAGTTTATTTATTATTTTTACAGATACTATTATCTACACAGGATCCCTAAACATGAACACTCTACTTCTATACTCACTAAGTTACCCAGATTTATGTATTTAATCGTAAATACATAAATTAAATTTGTTACAATTTGTAACACAGTACTTACTTATAGTTCATTAGGCATCCTTATCACATAGCAGTGATCTCTTCCAGACAACACGGGCAAAAGGTCAGCTTAATAAAATTAAATTTGTGGGTCGAGAAAGACAAATTGGTGTAGGTAAATTATTTCCTTTTTAATTTTTTCATATCCCAAACTCTATAAATATAAATTTATAAGGAATATAAAAAGTTCGATCTCAAGGCGAGACTCGAACCCGCATCCCGTCACGCCATTCCGGGGCGGACGCCATCCGTTTGAATGCCATAAAACCAAAAATATTATCAAATATCTCAAACTCTATAAAATATGCAATTCCTATCACATAGTAAATAGTTTAGAAGTTCACTTCGTGTAACAGTACTTTACGTTAATCAAGTGACGTTTTTCACATAAAAAAAACGCCATAAAGCAAACCATGAGTCATTTGTATCAAACAGCCGTTAGTTCGTCAATATTCACAGAACCCGTTGTTAAATACCTTGCTCCAGTTTCAACTAGTAAATTGTATGAGAATCACATAAATAAAATCAAATAAATGTTCATCAAAATCAGCTAGAAATGTTAAGTAATAAAAATACTAATTTATGTTCATCCGATCTTGGGTTACTAAGATTCAATGCCCTCTCTTATATCCTTGCTAAGAAAAAATCCAATATTTTAATCGATATGTTAGTCATCGATTTATAAACTTCGAAACATGTGATCTTTTCAATTGTATACAAACTTTAAGTACCTTAAGGTATACACTGTACAATGTACATGTCTGAACGGTATGTATACATACACCTTTATAAAATATCTTATTTTAGTATTGGTTAATTTTTTGTGTGAACACATCCCACAGTCAATAAGTCAAAAGGCAGCCACTAATTTGCTCACCTCTTTACGGCATGTAGTGTATTTTCTTATCGTTTACAAATGTGCCTTATTAAAGGTACTTTAAGCAATAGAAATAGAGGTAAATTGGTTGGGAAAGGACGGTCCCCAAATTCTGTGGGTCATTTTGTAACAAATTATTTTCTTCTTGCTTCTCCGGTTCTTCGTTAGTAAACGTTAGTAGCAAAAGTTCGTTGGAGCTTTTCCAAAATGTCTTTATCGATCACGTAACTAACTGCTAAAGTACTGCTTATTAAATAAATTAATCTGAGAATTTGACTTGACAGAATTACGCAGACATTTTTCTACGATTATCCACATCGCCAGTCTACATCTACATCATGAGTAAACAGGCATGTAGAAGAATCAATAATTCGACGAAATGTGACATCTACCAAACCGCACTTGGCCAGCGACCAGCGTGGTTTTTTTTTTATGTCAGAGCAAGCAAAGGGGCAGGTGGGCCACCTGATGGTAAGTGGTCACCACCGCCCATAAACACTTGCAACACTTCTAGTGTTGCAGGTGCTTTGCCGGCCTTTTATGGACAAATAAGCTCTTTTCTTGAAGCTCGTGGTGGATTATGGCCTGAACCCTCATAGAAGACCCGTGTACCTGTGGGAACATACATCGGCTGATGATGATAATAAGTGATAATAATATAGTGGACACTATTGAAAATTTTTCTTGTTCACTAGGACAATGAATTAGATTGTTCACACAGTGTTCACCGGGCTAATGCTTGTAAAACATGCAATGACCTACAGAACTATACACAGTACACACGGTTGAAGATAATTATGGCATTTATTACTACAAAAGAGGCTTAAGTTCAAATTTGGGTGACACTGCGTCATTGTAAACATTTATATTTTTTACTAATGCATTGTGCAGAAATATAATACTTTACATTGTTAAAAACATTCATTAACCTTAAAAATAAATATTTAAAATTTAAACTTTTATTGCCATCGATTCCCATTTTTTAATTTTATTTTCTCTTTCCGGTTTATCCTTACTATGTTTAATTTAAGCTTATTAATTTGTTAGAAATAATCTCAAATAATAATGACCGATTTCATAATTTTTTTTCCCTATGTTATCATAAATCTCACAGGCAAACCCGGTTTATGTCGGTAAACAATAGCTTATTTTCTTACAAATATTATTTTTCAAATTTTTAAACAATGCATCTTACAATGATTAAATAATTACAGAAAGTAATTGATAATATCTAGTATTTCTAGGCCATAAAAATAGATAATACTAAACACTTATAAATGTTAAGGCTATCGATTAGCGGACTTTGACTTTCACATTTCACATCCCAAACGAGATACTATGGAGACTCGAATTTAACAAGCAATAAACTTACTTTCGTTATACTTGTATACGTAGTATAATATTATTAGTCTGTGGTTATACATACATAGTTAGAAACATAGTTAGAATTACTGCATTTAATTGTCTGATTTGATGCTTTGATGATGATATTATTCGAGTAGTTAAATGCTTTTCAATTTCAACAGGTGGTGATAATAATTAATAATAATGCAACGTATAAATCTATTCAGTTCTTAATCTCCGAAAAATGTCCGACTTTAATGTTGAACATAAAGGGAATGGAATATAATCCATGCCATTGTGAGTTATGTGTAATTTGTTTACATACTTTCATATTGCGTTTTTATTAAATTATATTTATTATAACTATCTAAGTATTGCAAATGATCTTTATTACGAAATTCTCCGTCTGTAAACAGACAGATATTAAACTTCACACTATGATCACATTATTGATCCATTTTCTGATAAGTCGACTCATCCTCACTTACTTCTCGAAGACACCAAACAAAACAAATAGTAACGACTTGTTTGAAAGCAAGCAAAAAGCTGCGTCGAAGCGACAAACTTAAACTCGTGAGTGGTCTGCCTTGACGATCGGACGCATTGTTGACATCAAAATGGTGCACAAATATTTATTTGTTTCCGTGGTAAGTTTTATTAATAATATTCTATTAATAATACCTTCTAGGGCCAATTTAGGTCTATTAGTAATAACTTCTATAAACATATCTAGGGCAGTCAAAAAAAAATTGATTCGTTTTTTAGATTTTTTTTTTAAATTTATTAATTGTTTACTTTTTCCTTAAAAGTTTTGAGTAAAAAGCTTGAGTTTAAACTGAATGTCATATTTTAAACTTGATATACTCAAGTAAAATAAACACAATTGCAACACAATCTGAAAAAGATCAATAATATAATATAATAGGTTCTATAAATATAAATTTAAGTTGATCTTAGTGATGTAAAATTTTATCCTAGGTTTTTTTTTTTAATTAATTACAAGCTTTAAATTTTGAAAAGATCGACCGATAAAACCAAAGCAATTATTATCACCAAACAGTAATATTTAATGTTACGACCATAAATTAAAAATACGTAGAAGCATAAAGAAAAATTTAAGATTTTAAAATGTCATTGTTTGACCTATTGTTTTCCTAATAATACAGCTATAAAAAATAATTAAAATATGTTATTCTTAGGTTTGGATACATTAAAAGTTTATCTTATTAAAACTATAGTGTTTTTTAATGATATTTAAACCTACAATTAAAGTATTTTTGTTGTTGTTTTGGCGTTTCCCACAACTTGTTTTAAAACATTTCTTAAAATAATAAGTTATACTTCGATATTCGAATGTAATTATTGCTATAATTATTGAAATAATGCCTCCATCTAATCAAATAGCTATTATTATAAGGATACAGCTCATATTCATAAATTACAAAAATTAAAACATTAAAGAATTTCGATATTCTTCTCACCAAATAATATAAAAAACTTTTTATGTCTGTCAATTACAAAGTAATTATTATGTAGCGATAGCTTTTTATACCGTACAATTAAGATTAACATCGCATGTGTATTGTAAACACAAAGTAAAAGTGCGAAAATAATAATCTTATCTTGCAACATTGATTTTATTGAAAGATAATATGTTTATTGATGTATTCTTGAAAAACTAATCCATACTATACCAAATTCAAATTGGATTACTCCGTTCAGCAGTTTTTTCGTGAAAGAATAAACAAACATCCATCCATCTTCACAAACTTTCGCATTTGTAATATAAGTAGGATGTGATAGAGACATTACTCAATCACTTGTTCAAACATGGAATAAATTTACAATAAAAATAAATCGCGAGTTAATACCGTTACACATACATGTGGAATACCTTTTTTGTATGGGTGATTATACAAAAATGGGGTAACTTTTGAGGATATTTTGTTTACTATATTTTTTATATCAGATTGTTACAAATTAGGGTTTATATGATAGCTAATCTAATGAATATATTGTTCCAAATCGAGCCAGCCAGTTTTTTAAGTAGATTGTGAGATATTTTAAATTTTCTGGAATTGGCCTCCAGGGGACTGACGAGGCTAACATGGTACTGATAAAAAACACAATTTTGTAATATTCTTAAAGAAATTGAATGAAAATTACTACAAATCTCTCAGTTTTAATAATGGCACATGTCTTTTAAGTATTAAAATCACTTAGTTACGTTTAAAAATGATAATTGTGATACTGGGAAAAAACAATGTATCAAGTTTCAAAACAGCCTTCTGACATTTAACGCTACGTGAATATTCTTACTCTCTTACTTAACTTTTTCTACTTTGACTTAGTTTTACTTGATATTTCAAGTAATTCACAAACAATAGAAACAAAAAAACGGCCAAGTGCGAGTTGGAGTCCTAAAAAACCTATTTTTTATTATGTTTGTAACTAAAAATTTACACTTTTAGCAATTTTTCCTTATCTGTTTTATAAGACGTTGCTATTTACCAAGTAGAAGTAAACTTTATAGCAGTTTATAGTAGACTGTATACACGGCAAGCATCCTGTGTGTTTTTTTATTCCCTTGCGAATATTGAATTTTGCGGAAATTTGCAGTATTAACGGATTGAGGTA
Source organism: Colias philodice (assembly GCF_061535455.1). Lineage (NCBI taxonomy): Eukaryota > Metazoa > Arthropoda > Insecta > Lepidoptera > Pieridae > Colias > Colias philodice. Next base: position 11,998,940 of record NC_143096.1, read on the forward strand.
TCTTTTGATTGCGTTGCGTTATAAGTTTGATTTTTTTACAGCCCCAAGGGTTCTTAATCTTGAGTATCCAATATAAATTTCAGATTGATACCTCCACGCGTTCCAAAAAAAACGTCTTATCAGACAAACGGACAACAAAGTGATCCTATAAGGGTTCTGTTTTTTCCTTTTGAGGTTCGGAGCCCTAAAAATCTATCAATATTTATGTTAAAAGTACTAATTATAGTAAAATTAAAAACCAAAGTCTCGAATGAAAGTCTCATCTGAGTTTTCATAAGAGCCCCTTGACATTTTTATAATGTTATTAAGTATATTAATTAACTTTTATGTTATTTTGCGGTAATTTTACTTCACAGTAATATACGTATACGTATTTATCTGATAAATATAAAAAGCTATGCCCTGAAAGCATCAAAATCAATAATTAAAATAAAATAAGATCTTTTTTAATAAAATTATTAGTAGTTTGTTTCAATAGCTCTTTTCTTTGCTACTCTTTCTTAAATGTTTCTTCCCTAGTCAAATTGAGGTTCTTTTAGCGTGGCGCAGGATGTTTTAAACTGAAATATAAAATAGAAATGCTTATACCAATAGCAATCAAGATAAAAGTTCTCAAAAACGACAGAATCATCAGTACTATGGGGTCGCGTCAGTCCTCTGGCACGATATCTGACAAAGGACTGATGCCAGCGGATTGATGAAAAGGGACTTAATATGAGGTTATAATCACAAATTATGTTTTTTTGCCTAATTTCTAATATCAACAAACTATATTTTTACAAATCATAGTTAACCATTTATAAATGAAAATAAAAATCGGATTAACAATAAAATAACGACTCACCATAGGACTGAAATGTTGACTGGCGCAGCAAGATTTTAGAGGACAAACACAACCCTAGCGCTGGTACAGTTATGACGGCCGTCAAAATATGCGGTGCACAAGTAACTTCATTACCAACATTAATACTTAGACAGGGATTTGACCTCGACTTGGTGATATTTAGCGAGAATTACGAATTTAAAAAACACACAACGGACTGACTAGTGAAAACGATGACAAAGTTTAATTTTATTTTTTAAATAAAATGGAAAACATTACGTTATGAAAGTTGTAGTATATAATACTATGTACATCAAAGATTGTAGTGAATTAGTAAGTTTTCTTAAATCGATGATAATGTTTAAACGATATTCACTTGATTGTTGGTTTTCGGAGTTGTGACATGCCAAAGTACTGACGTTTGAGGTATTAATTTATTTTTTTTATTCATTTGTATTTTAAATAAAGAAGTGAAATTGAGTGACCAAATAAAGGACGCTTCATTGTTTTAAAATAGATTGTTATTTGAATAAAATATAATAAGACTTTGTTTAAATTGGTTGATGACATCGAGTTACCCCATTTTTGTATAATCACCCGTATGTTGTTTGAATTATACTAATATTGTAAAGCTGGTGAACTTGATTGTATGTTTGAACGCGCTAATCACAGGAACCGCGGGTCCGATTTGAAAAATTATATCACTGTTAGATAGTCCATTTATCGAGGTAGGCTATAGACTATGTATCATCACGCTTAGATCAAAAGGAGCGGAGCAATTTGGATGAAACCGCTCACCACATCATCACTACATAGTATAAAACAAAGTCGCTTTCTCTGTCCCTGTATGCTTAAATCTTGAAAACTAGGCAGCGAATTTTATGCGGTTTTTTTAACATATAGGGTGGTTCTCGAGGAAGGTTTTCGTATATAATTTATTAGGTTTTAGACAAAGCGGGCGAAGCTGCGGGCGGAAAGCTAGTATCCTTATATTTTGGTAAAAACCTTTTAACTGACCGAACACATAATGATAATGTATTTTCACAAATATTCGCTAATCTATTTAGCGACCACTTGACATCATGTAGGTCAGTGAGTGCTATTTACATAATTTTCATATTTATGACATTTTTGTATTTTGTAAGTATGTGTCTATTATGTGTTGCTATTATCAAAATGGATACAAAACAATGATGTCTATGAATAGTTACAAATTATGTCATGTGTACCATGACTTATTTCAAAAGGAAAAAAAACATAGAATACATTTTTTCTATATACCTGTTCAATATAATAATACCTAACTATAAAGATTTCAAGTATTGTTATGCAATAAAAATTAATTTAGATGGGTGACGACTATGCGATATCTATAGTTTATACATAGGTATATAAAACTCAAAGGTGACTGATATAGGGCTGAAATTTGGCATGCAGGTAGATGTTAGGACGAAGGCATCCACTAAGAAAGGATTTCCCGAAATTCTTGCGGGAACGCGGAAAAACGGGGATACACGTACAAAGTCGTGGGCGGAAGCTAGTTTTTTAATATTATTGTAACATTTTTGGGCGCTTTTATTAGAGGACTTCAATTTATTATTCATAAATTATGTTGAACGTATATTCGCATTTAACAAAAAAAAAGCTTTTTCTAATTAATTTTGCATCATTAAGAAAATATCGATTAATTTCGTAGCTATTAAAGATTAACCGAAGCAATCAACACATACAATAAATTTGTTATTTTATTTTGTTTATAAAATTCCCATCACGTATGATCAGCCGAAAGATATTTATCACCATCAGGTAGAGTTAGGTGCATTGACCTTTTAAAGTTCCTCTAATGTGTTCAAATTATGGTAAAATTCACCTTATAATTTGATAATGAGTCACGGTTTTTTGTATATCTACATCTATAATGCAAAATATAATAACCTACTATTATTATTTATTAAAATTATTATAATTAATGCGAAAGTTTGTGAGGATGGATGTGTGTGTATGTTTGTTACTCTTTCACGCAAATACTACTGAACCGATTACAATGAAATTTAGCACACATATAGAGGGTAACTTGGATTAACACATAGGATAGGTTTTATCCCAGAAATCCCACGGGAACAGGAAATATGCGGGTTTTCTTTGAAAACGCGGGCGAAGCCGCGGGCGGAAAGCTACCTAGTAAATATTTATAAATCTTATATGACCGTGAATATGTCCTACTGTCATCTAGTATTTAATTATAATTTGAACGAGTTTTTTTATCAACTATTCATAAAAGCTAATGCTATGGAAAAGTGTTATCAATTTTATTTGTTTTCAAAATATGACTTTTAACATACTTAAGTATTTTATTTAAAATTTTTGTTTTATAAAAATATCATTCTCTGTGTATAAAATATCTATAATATAAAAATGAATCCCAAAATGTGTTGGTAAGCGCATAACTTGAGAACGGCTGAACCGATTTCGTTAATTCTTTTTTTATTATATTCCTTGAAGTACGAGGATGGTTCTTACGTAGAGAAAACGTAAATATGTACCACGGGCGAAGCCGGGGCGGACTGCTAGTTATATTATAATAATGGCTTTTATTTATTTATTTATTTTCCTTAATAGAGATAGCATAAGATTTATAAAACATTTCACAAAGTGTCATCACTACATAGTAAACAAAGTCGCTTTAAAACTACGCAACGGATTTTGATGCGGTTTTTTTAATAGATAGAGTAATTCAAGAGGAAGGTTTTAGTATATAATTTATTATGTTTTAGACAAAGCGGGCGAAGCCGCGGGCGGAAAGCTAGTAACTCATAAAACATCACTTCAATATATAACTCGTGAGCTTTATTAAAATACAGCGTGTTCAAAAAATACGTACTAATTTCCACAAACTATCACGTAAAGAAAACTCTAACAAGAGTGGCCTATGTTTATATCTATTAGTGCACATTACCCTGCTTTTACCGCAGTTTCTCTGCGACCACATCCCTCGTTTAATATTTAATAATCACCAAGAAGCGCATGGCCAGTTACTTCATGTAACCAGTAAACGATTACTTGGTTAAGCAACCTAAGGAGCGGTCGGGTTATGGATGGGTAACCGCTTAGTGGCATATCAGCTGAATACGTGCACAGTATAATGCGGTAGGTTGTTGTCGTTTTTCATTCGACTTCAATAAAAGTGCATTTTGCTTTGTTACCTCAGAGCTTTTGACTGTGTGAACCGATTTTGATGATTCTTCTTTTATTTGAGCGCTAGTATGTTTCGGCTAGTCTTATTTTGTTCAGTTCTGAACATTTGAAGGTTTACATTTTTGTTAATAATCTAAACAATTAATAATGTCCAATGATTGATTGTTTTATGGCCGTAAACAAAGTGGGGAGCATTAAATTGAAAAAAATGTAAATTATGCCAAAATTAATATCTATGCATGCCTGAGTGTTATTACGGTCAATATCAATTAAATATATCAACGAAATTGTTATAATATGTCAGAAATTTCATAGTACACATACAGTAAATATTTTTTTTTTCTTATTGTATCTAATGAATTATCTTTCGATTTTAGTAGGAAGTCTCAGGTGAATTCCGAACCCAAAAAGGGTTATTGACCTTGCCATAATTACTTTAAAAAACAAAACTATTGAATAATGCTTAAAACACTAAAAGCAATATCTGAATAGGAGTTAAATTTTTAAAATTATAAAAACACTGTTACGTATTTTTACAATTTAAATAGGTAAGAACCAGAAATCGTTATTTAGATAAGAACAAACTAATACATATATGAGTACATACTCTTCAGCTTTTTATTATTCGTAGATATATTATTATATAAAAAGCTTTTTGCTCAAATTTTAATGCCAGCATTTTTTTATTTTAATTGAACTGGTTGCCAAAAATAAATTTATCAATTAATACATCCTTTGAAATCATAACAACAACAACAACAACATCAAATGATAAAAGCAGGAAAAACGTTGATATAAAACAGACGCGTATAAAAACTTTACATTACAAGAACTACTCATATAAGTGACCTATACTTTCTAGTCCAGTTTTTGCCCGTAATTACTTTCCTCTCTGGGTCATACAGCTATTGTAAGTTATGACCTCTACATACCGTTTATAAGGTGATGTACATCGTGATAAGGAATGTGATTATATAGACCGGATAATTTTTTATTCAGGTTATGTTTTTTTTATTATTTATGAAATAAAACTCAACACGTAGCACTAAATTAAAGTAGTTATTTCGTAATATTTTATAATGAATTCATATTTTATTGTTTTTTGTTATTTTAAGTTGTAACCATAATTAACCTTAATCAATAAGAGTTCTAAGAGACGAACGGCAAGTTGTGAACGGCAGAGGCTACTTCAGCTATCACCACTTGTCGACGACAGGTGGAGACGCTTGCAGTTAGCGTTGACGGCAAACTGCGTATGACGTTTTTGCCTATCGACGGCAGCCATCGACGCGTTGACGACTGCCATCGACAAGTGGTGACGGCTGAAGTAGCCTCTGCCGTTCACAACTTGCCGTTCGTTGATCAATCGTCGATCGATGTTATAATATCACCTAAAGCATTCCTTAAAAAGCCTACAAAACAATGTTTAACTAAACATTCGCTAAACACAGTTAACCAAGCTAACCGGTACTATGTAAACTAACAATAAATTCTACTACGTTCTAGAATTTACTATTGTCTCAATAAATGACTTTCTAAAGAGATTTACAATAACGGCGTTGATGACAATAAAATATTTTACTCTACGGAATAGCACAAATACTTTTAATGCTAATTTAAGACGATTATTTAAATAAGGTAGAACACCTCATAAAAAGCAATTTATTCTCTTAATCAATATCTCTGTTAAAAATTTAACAAATTTAACATAAGCACACAGAAGCGTTTATACATAAACTCTATGTTTCTGTTATAATTTAGGACTATCAGTCACCTACTTTAATTTATGAAATTAATAATTTTAACTAAATTTTGAACCTAGTTTTAAAAAATTAACTTTATTCATCTTCAATTTGTTTTCAGTACAAAATCTTAATATGAAACAATTTTAATTCATTCTTGTTTTAAACGTCAAAAAAGCCACGTAATAAATTATTACGTAAAAGAAAAAAAAACATTCACATAATAACATGTAAACGATACCAAAGTATGTGACAATGTACGTTTTAATTAATCTTTTTTTAATAATAATTAATGTCGATATCAATTACTCGAGTGATTTAAGTTTGACATTTATTTAAATTGCATACGGAAGACATTTCTTGACATTAAAATCGGTTTCATAAATCTCACTTCGACTATTATATTATATAGTTTTAATATTTGTTACTATGCTTTTAAAAGTTGCATTTATGTTTAATATTCTATTAAGATAATAATCTAGACTCCTTTGCGAAGTAGGTAGGTACTTTTATATCGTCATAATGGGATATAATATTATGGTACAACATTCCTTACGATCTCTATGTTATGTCCGCTTACTTCTTCTTATTAATAACCAAAGACCTACCTAAACCATGGACCATATTTTCATAATACAAAATGCATTATTGGCATGCACTTTGGTTTTGTGTTAATAGATCTAGTGACATTTGTATCAATAAAATAACACAACTAACTAACATCACACAGTAACATAATTCATAGGTACATGTATTAAAAAAAAATAATAATTTTGGAATTAGTCTTCGGTAAAAAAGGAACATTTCAACTATCAACGAATATATTTTATCGTATATAATTCTATCACGCTTATCACTCCAAAGTGATAACATAATTGCACGCCTCATAAGCGAAGCGTTGAGGTGGGTACTACTGTCACTTCGCGCAAAACATCTGATTTTTCAAACTTAAAATGTCTTTATGTATCATACATTGCACTTGTAAGATAATACATACACACACATATTAAGAAAAAACACTATTTTTAACGTTCATGATATTTTTGATGTCATTTTTGTTATTTAAACTAGTTAAAAAACAGTTTAAAAAAGTTCTGTCTTGGACGTCCGTGTGTCTGTATGTGCGGATCCTTTTTCTTGCTAACACGATAGCGACCGAAATACTTTACTAATCGAGTCTTTTTTTTTCTCTTACGCTTGAGTATGCTCAGGAATAGAACCCTTTCATTTTTCAGGGTCTGATTCGATGTGGTTTAATTGTTATTAAATAAACAAAAATAATAATTAATAAATATTTATTAAAAAAAAATTATGAGGCGTGCACTTTTGGATTTTCCAAATTATTTTATTTATTGCGCTATTCTCAAATCAAAATATATTTCAAAGTTACAATACAAGTACCTACTGAACAAAATTATCCAAATATATTTTTAAGCACTGAATCTTTCAGTATAACATTTTTCTTTCATCTCTCGCTTCTAAATTTTAATACATTCCTTAATTAATTATCTCTTAATAATTTTGGAACGATATATAATACAAGCTTCCGCCCACGACTTTGTACGTGCATCCCCGTTTTTCCCTGTTCCCGCAAGAATTTCGGGAAATCCTGTCTTAGCGGATGCCTACGTCCTAACATCTACCTGCATGCCAAATTTCAGCCCGATACGTCTAGTGGTTTGGGCTGTGTGTTGATAGATCACTATATCAGTCACTTTTGAGTTTTATATAGGTATACGGTATACCTATAGATGTTAAGTCTAACAACATAAACAATAAAAGAATGTTGTATGCACAAATAGCATTTAACAAAACCTTGACATATAATAGCAAATTCAAGGTTTCAAAAACAGGACGCTACAAAATGTCCGTACCTATTCGTAACACTATTCATTTTTAATTAACAGGTACCCTGTTTATATGAAAACCACTTAATCTTATCTATACATATAATAAAATCGTAGGAAAGTCAAAACTGTACATTGAATATTTTTTTAAAAGAATACATAATCCATGATCTATAATCGATATAGAAGCCAAAAACATCTATACATATAATAAAATCGTAGGAAAGTCAAAACTGTACATTGAATATTTTTTTAAAAGAATACATAATCCATGATCTATAATCGATATAGAAGCCAAAAACATAGTTTTTAGAATTTTTGTCTGTTTGTCTGTTTGTCTGTTTGTCTGTTTGTCTGTTTGTCTGTATGTTTGTCCAGGCTAATCTCGAAAAGTACTGCATAGATTGACTTCAAATTTTGCATGAATATTACTAACAGGTCGGGTGAGGCTTTTTTAAACATATTATCATGCTATCACCTCCGGGGGAGGAGCTGTGAACCTTTTTTTTTCTTACGTATTCCGTGTATTACGACAGCGTACAATCTAAAGACTCATGTTTAAATGTTGGTTTCGGGTAAGCTATGCTATTATCTAGCTTTACACAATAAAAACTATGTCATTTACGTAATTTGGGCAGAGAATCAGTTTAATGAATTTATTAGTATACAAATTTGAAACAGCGCCATCTATGAGATTTCGTAAAAATCAAATCAATTTACATGTTAACACTACTGAACACAATGTTAAAAATTAATAATTTAAATATAATTATGTTATTTATTTATTTAACTCTTTAACCCATATCTTCCCCTTCTTCCCTATAAGGTGCGCATATAATTCGTGTGAATATACTACATTTTTAAAAGTGAGGGTAGATGTTTATTATTTTAAGTCAAACTAGACACCATTACAGTTAATCTAATATTGATTGTGTTCATTGGTTACATTTTTAAAAATCTTCGTGTTTTAAAAATTGGATAACGAGGCGGGACTCGAACCAGCATTCTTTAGTGGTCGAATTTTTTCTATTCTTTATAAATTTATTGTTTATGAATTTATATTTATAAACAATAATACAAAAAGGTTAGTTCATTGATAATTATTATTCCTTCATCATTTACATGTTGTAAGTAAAAATATACTTTGACTGTTAATACTTTTGTTCAGTATTTACCTGTATGATTATTGCTTGGTAATTAATATATTTTCATGTCGTATACCTAATTAAAAACATAAGTTTGATGTGAAACTAGCTGGATTTATTTTTACACACTCACAGTCTTATATTTTGTGTTAATGTTAAAATAGTATTAATAGTGTAAATCATAATATTTTTTCTCAATTAAAAATATTTCCTTTTTTCTGATGTTGGCATCGAATTAAACCGCGCTGTCGTTTCGTTCACAAAAAGTGATGTTATGAGGACCGAATATGTAGCCGCCTCAACTTACGGAAACGAGAGTAACCTGCGTTGTCTGTTAGTTATTGTATAGTCGAATTTAACGTTACATGGAAATTGGAATCTAAATATATGTATACTTATATACTTATATTAAATCTGTAGAAGTCAATTCTGTACATGAAATATATTTCCTAAATAACTATCACGAGGTGATTAGGGATCGACACTGACGCCAAAAATTTTTGTCCGTCTGTCTGTCTGTATAACCGTTATACAAACAAAAACTACTCGACGGATTTAAACGAAACTTGGTTCAATTATTTTTCATATTCGTGAGCAGAGCAGTAACTCCATTTTTAAGCTTTCGTCGCGTGTGCAACCTTAATGGTTAAAGCTACACAGAAATCAAGTATGAAAGAAATGTTCTCCATATTATATAAAAAATATCTCCCGACATCATAAATGTCTATCTTTTATGGTTGAGCTTAGGAGTTCAAAGCTTTCTGATTATATTTGTCTACTAGCTGTGCCCGCGACTTCGTCCGCGTGGAATAGTGACTATGGGACCTATGACCATGGGCTCAGGGTGGGGCAACAATAATTTTTTTTATTTTCATGCTTCCACTCCCACGTTCACTCCCAGGCCCACGCCAACGCCCACGCCCACTCCCCTTCACAATTGGTACCTACCAGATCAAAGCCAGGGTAAGCGCCCCACCCAGCCCCACCGTGGCTACGCCCATGCTGAATTACTACTTAACATACAATTATTGAGTAAATACGTACTACCATAAATAATTAAAAGAATTGTTATTAAAATTTATACTAAACTGAGCTAAAAAACTTACGTACCAACTTATTAAAGAAAATCTATGCCTAATGCCTAACCTATACCAAATAGTTACTACATAATATTGTAATTAAAAATTATGATTAGTAGATATATAATATCGAAAATCAAAAAAGAAATGCCTAACTAATTCTACGTAAAATTTCTTTTAAATTATGTCATATTATTTTTTAGGAACCAGGGCCCCCCTGAGGAGCAAATTCTATTTCCTTCCTTTCTTAAATGGATGTTTTTAATAATGTATGGTGTAGCCCGTGTAGCCACTGATCAGCTTAATCGATACTCAATTTTTATCAAATCCAGCAACAAATCCAAATTAGATCTTTCCTGTCTCACGCACGTAACTAAAGGCTGAAGAGAGAGAGAGCACGTAACTAAACCGTTTAGACGAAGAAAAGTGTATAGAAAAAGGAATAAATAATTTCATAAACTTCCCGACGATCTTTAAAAATAAATTATTATATCATTTTTTTCATTCCCACTTTTACCCCTATGTAGGTATAATAAGTGGATGAACCGATTTTGATACAATTTATCTAAGAACCAGCGTCGGAAAATATGCTGCCTAACAAAAAAAAAGCCGCATCTAATTCGGTTTACCTGTTAGCCAGCTACGGTGCCATAGACAGACACACACACACACACAGAAATACATAGCAGTCAAACACATAACACCCATCTTTTTGCGTCGGGGGTTAAAAATATAATACGACATAATTTAAAGGACATTTTATGTGGAAAATTTACCTATTAGAAGTAACCATAATGTTAATTTGACCCCCCCCCCCCCTACTACCTCAGCTTACCCCCAAACCCTTGGGGAATTTTGATATGATCACCTGGACATGTAAAGGAATAACTGTAGCGTACATATAACAGATAAATTACGTTTTATCGTACACTGTACAGTGTACAATAGAATGCCTTAGCAAATGTTCGCCGTGATTACTTAAATGGCCATAACTTGAGATTAGCGTGCACAAACATACAGACAAACAGACAAAAAAAATTTTAACTACAGTTTTGGGTTCAAGATCGACTTAATAATAACACCTGCTACTTTTTTTCTACATATTTTCATTGTACAGACATCGCTTTTCCACAATTTTATTATATGATGATGATTGATGATTATAACACTCTCAGTCCGTTTTAACTTAATTTTTATTCACTCGCATCAGTGCTACCTAAAAAATCTTTATATCGAAATTCGAGCAAAGCTAAGAAAATGAGAAATAAGAGTTCTCAAGGATCGTTAGAGGTAAGAGGCTTACTATTGACCGAAAACAACATGTGTTATGCCGAGAACCTGAAACCGCTTCACAACGAGAATTGCCTGTGAGACCGAAACCTTCACTGAGAGGGTATAACGTCTCACAGCTGATCGCAAATGGCATATTTTATCTCGATAATCTGAAACTTTTACTCAATATGAAGACCGTTTGACAAATGATAGGGTGCACCATAATATTATTCGATCTCTTGAAGATGAACATGAGCATAAGCAATGACTAGAGTAGGGACGCGAATATTACCATTATTTGAGACAAGATTATTTGAGACAAGTACGTTTAATAAGTTTGTTTAATGAAAGATTAAGAATTGAAACTATTTGGTCTCTTGAAACGGACGAATAGCGAGAGGCCCGTCTTACTGTAGACAGATTTCGACAGTCTTAATGACTTAGAGGTAAACATAGAAGATCAATCTACGAGTTCGGTGGTGTGGTCCGACAAATATAAAAGTGGGTTTGCTTATAACCTCACAATTGATTACAGATCATCTTCTGTATAGGCGATATTAACGTAGTATGTACTTTTTGTAATGCTTTAGGAGGCCCGCTCTTTTTAAAAGAGGAGTAAGGAGTCGGCTTTCGTTTGAAGATATACCAGAACCTTTGAAATCACTACTTTTAGAGGAACATGTGCAATCTAAACAGTTCTTAGACAATATTCGCTCTTATAGTAGTGCGTTTTAAATGATCCTTTGGTGCACAACAATTATCAGAGGATCCTTTCATGCTTACTTTTAAGATACAAGGTCAAGTTTATCATTTGATAGGATCCCTTTTGCCTGAAGGCCAACCTAAGTTTCTTCAAATATATTTTGTATTCGACTATTCGTTTAAAATATTACAATTTTTCCTACAGTAGGGCGACGAATGTATTTTCGCATAGTAACGGAGGGGAACTCACGGGGGGTCGAGTGACGCGGGCCACGTACCACAAACATGCTTAGTTTGTTGTACCGAGCGCGAAAGAAAGTCATCGTGTTTTAGTAAAGTTACTATGTAAACTATAACGTAATTTAATACTTAGGTACATATTATATAATGATGCGCTCAAACTGTTAATCTACATTTAATTTAGATTATTATTTGAATTACTAAGTAATGTAGAATTTAAATCAAATTCACTCATGTTTTCCTCAGATTTTCGATGTCCTCCGATTTTAAGATTTTCTTATCAGAGTATTCAATTTTAATGTAGTTAATTTTTATAAGAGACAATTAAGAACATTCAAAAATAAAGTGTCACGTATTTTTTTTAAACGACGAATGACGAAAACGACGTAATCGCGGACGAAGTCGCGGGCAACAGCTAGTCTATACTAATATTATAAAGCTGAAGAGTTTGTTTGTTTGTTTGAACGCGCTAATCTCGGAAACTACTGGTCCGATTTGAAAAATTCTTTCGGTGTTAGATAGCTCATTTATCGAGGAAGGCAAGTGCCGAAAATTTAACGGCGAACCAATAATGAAACCTGATTGCGTTGTTGTAAATGTAAAAATGTAATGTGCAAACATTTATCTACAAGACAGTCTTTCAAATAAATGAATTTGATAAATCTAACAATTCTTTATTACGATGCTAAAAACATTAATATGAATCATTCAGGATATCATCCATCATTTAGAAGTAATGTTAATATACGATTTTGACAATGTTACACGCTTTAGGTAGGTCAGTAACAAGAAAATATTAAATAATAATCACGATTCACGATCGTTAGATTATATTTTCATAACTATCGTAATGCAGGTATACAAAAAGTGCAGTGATGCAGTTTTTATGTTAATTAAAAATCATGTTTGAACCATCGTGGAAAATTTCTCAACACTTGTTTTTGTATCTATACATAATCGAGATTTAAGAGCTTCAATAAATTAATCGCGATAACATGCAGGTTTTAATATAAACCCTCTAGTTTTATCAATAAATTGTTATTTATACCGCATTATTTATATGTAGAATCATCAATTTACCGCCACTCCTAAATCTGCAAAAAAGTTTAAAACTCATTTCAAAACGTTGATTTTGAACATTTATCCTCTATTTTTACCAAATAGATTGCTACCTCATATACTTAATATACATTGATCTATCAATACAAGTAAAACTCAGAGATATAACGGTTATATCGGCCCACAAAAACTTCCTTTCTCAATCTGCTAAAGTATTTATTATCTCACGCGGTCAAAGTTACTGGGTCACTACCACTTTACTGTTATCTTGAGCTTGACGAAAGCTACCTTGTTTTGATGGGATTGATATCCTTATTTAATTTTGGTAATGATATTTGATGCGGATGTTAAATAGGAATTGTGCTCTTATATAAGTAAGAGAAACGGTATTGCTGTGTTCTAGTGACCGAAGCTAAACGCTGAAAGCTAATCGATACTAATATTATAAAGAGTTAAAAAGGTTTGTAATTATTATGTATGTATGGTTTTCACGCATAAACTACTGGACCGAATTCAAAAATTCTTTCACCATTGGAAAGCCGCATCTCCACTGAGCAACATAGGCTATATTGCATTTATAAAAAAAATAGAGATCTTTACCAAAAATGCAATAATGTAACCCAAGGTGTAAAAAGTTCCTTAATAAAAATTCTGTCATCGCGTGCGCTGCCGAATCTCTTCCTTGAAGTACGAGGATGGTTCTTATGAAGAAAAACGTAAACATGTAGGTACCACGGGCGAAGCCGGGGCGGACCGCTAGTAATAAATATTCTTTACTAATCCCACCCCAATCTCCAACCATTTGTTAGAAAATACAAACACGAGCTTACTAAGCTCACAAGCTATAATATTATAATATGGTTCTAAGACAAAAAAGTTAACAATAGCAATCATGAAAATTATTCTCCTTAAACTACATGAATTCATTCCTCAAGGCCTAACTCTGCAAGTATAAACTTACAAATAAAATATCAATTTAGAAAATTTAATTTCAAAAGTGAAAAGTGAAAGTGAATTGCTTTTTATTTTAAAAGCAAACGCTAAAATGCAGTTCCAAGAGATAACAATACAAAATAATAAAATACAATTGAATACCAGCCCCCCTAGACAAGTGGCTTTCTATATTAGCGTAAAGTTCAATAGAATAGATTATGAATGTATGAGATTGACGTTTGATTACGACGACGGCGACGATTGATTACGTCAATCTCATACATTCGTAATCTATTCTATTTAACTTTACGCTAATAGAAAGCCACTTGTCTAGGGGGGCTAGTCTGTAAAACACTCGCTGTTATAGAAAAGGGAATCTTACTTCACTGGGGTTTTTTAATGACCCAGTTTCATAGATATGTATGAATTGCATGAATGTAATATGTGTAAACTTTATCATAGTAATGCTAACTTTAAAAACCAATATTTTACCAAAGTTTCTTCATTCATACACCTTACCTCAAATTATGAAGTAATTAAAAAGAAAAACTTATTCTCGTACTAAATATTTTGTATTTCAAATGTTTTGTGACTCAATAAGATTGTTATAATTTTTGCTTAAATAATTTCATAGCAATGGATAGCCCAGATAATATTCTATTTTGCATTCCTATCAAATATTTTAATAATTTATTTAAAGTTGTTGTTAAAAGTTATGTTTCCTTTGTATAAAAAACCTAATAGATGCACAATTAGAAAAAAAATTGCATCAAGGATAAAGAACCACTTAAATTATATAAAAAGTTCACGAAACCAATTAACTAAAACCAATCAACTAACAAAAAAGGATCCATATAAAACATGTTTGACATTATTCAATTGTCCATATTAAACGCCCAAGAGACTATTATTATAATATTTAATAATAATATATAAAGCTACACTACCACTGACTGACTCACTGACATCGGGTTTCTCGGAAACTACGGGGAAAGTTGGGGGGATTTCGACGTGGACGTGTATAGGTGCTCCCAGTGACCACCGGAAAAATATTGACATCTCCAACACCCTGGACAAGAGAGTGGACCCCTGGAGGTGCGCAAAAACGGTGACACCTGGAGGGGGGGTGTCGGAACAAAAAATGCTCAGAACTGGTGGCGATTACCAGGGGGGGTGGAAAAATGGGGATTTTCGCGAAAACAAGATGGCCGCCGTACTTTGCTAAAATCGCCGTTTATGAATCCTTACGTCTCAAATTTGGCACACGTGCTCTGTTCGAGCCGGCGAATCGATCGGTGCCCCGTTCGAGTGGCTCCGGGCCCCAGTTTCCGACTTCCATACAACGTAAAATCCAACGTCCCGCGGAAACGGTGCGATTAGGGTGGGGGGTCCCGGAACTAAAAATGATCACCACCCTGGGACGCTACCAGGGACGCATAGTGGGTCGCTCGATTTTGGAATTTTTCCATTTTTGGCGCAAACATAAAAACGTAAATTTAGACGAGGTGGCGCATCGCGGAAACACACTCACACCACGTTCGTACTCGCCCAGCTCCCAGGATATCCAGAAAAATCCGAAATTTTGAACTTTCTCACAGCCCGCGGAGACGGTCAACGGCCCGCGCAAACGGTATCAGCTACATCTGGGGTGCTCGAACTAAACTTGGAGTAGACCTCGAGCAATTACCACAGATAGTGAAAAAAATTCAAAATGGCGGAAAAAATGGCCGCCGCCATACAAATGCTAAAACGGCCATCGCTGGTCCGATCGCGCTGAAACTTGGCACAGGGGCTTTAATCAAGCCGCACATTAAGTTGGCATACTCATAATTGAGTTTTCACCGCTGGTTTCCGAGTTTCATACAACGCGAAATTCGACGGCTCTCCGAAACGGCGCCAGATAGGTGGGGGGTGTAGAACTAAAAAATGATAAGGAAGGTGGGGCGCTACCAGGGCAATGGAGAAATTTCAAATTGGACGCAATTTTTTTTTCAAAAATGGCCAATTTTTCAAAGCAAGATGGTAGCGCCGGTTACTTTACGATCGGTCTGAAAATTGACTTCTATGCTCTAATCGGCCAGATTTACAAAACTACATACTCAGAATTTCTTTCCGACCCCCGGTTTCCATTTTCCATACATCACGAAATTCAATGGTTCTCTGAATCGGTGACAGGTAGGTCGGGGTCGCCGAAGTAAAAAATACTTCAAAACTTGGTCCGCTTCCAGGCATATAAAAATTTTTGGTAAAAAGGTAATTTTTTTTTTTCGAAAATTTTGTATGGAAATTTCCATAGTAGGAAGGGTAATAGGAATATAGCAACGGAAAAAGATGGCACCGCGGGCTGCTTGCTGCCCGCGCACCGCGCAACCTCGAAGGTCGACAGCCTCCCGGAGTAGAAAATATTTATTAACTTTTGAACTACCGCACGAGCCAAGCGAGCGAAGCGAGCGAATAGCGGCAGCGGCTGGCGTAAATATTCAAATAGGTAGCGAGGAGCGAAGCGACGAGCGAGTTAGGTTAACTTTTGAACTACCGCACTAGCCAAGCGAGCGAAGCGAGCAAGTCACGTCAGCGGCCTGCGTAAATATTCAAAGAAGTAGCGAGGAGCGAAGCGACGAGCGAGTTAGGTTACTTTTGAACTACCGCACTAGCCAAGCGAGCGAAGCGAGCAAGTCACGTCTGCGGCCGGCGTAAATATTCAAAGAAGTAGCGAGGAGCGAAGCGACGAGCCAGTCAGGTTAACTTTTGAACTACCGCACTAGCCAAGCGAGCGAAGCGAGCAAGTCACGTCAGCGGCCGGCGTAAATACTCAAAGAAGTAGCGAGGAGCGAAGCGACGAGCGAGTTAGGTTACTTTTGAACTACCGCACTAGCCAAGCGAGCGAAGCGAGCAAGTCACGTCAGCGGCCGGCGTAAATATTCAAATAGGTAGCGAGGAGCAAAGCGACGAGCGTGTTTAGTAAACTCTTTAACAGTTTATTATGAAAAGTCACTGCCCACTATCCATTAGACACCTCAAAATGATGAAATTCGGGGATCACGTTTCAAGAATTTAACCAATATTTGAATAAGTAATTTATAAACAGTTTCGACTGACTGCAGAATTGCTGTTAGCAGATGTAACAAATGGACAGGAAATTCAAATGCATTTTCAAATGACTGAAGATTTCTGCCCTGGGATGAGCCGCGAGCTGCTTGCAGCTCGCGCACCACGCACCCTCGAAGGTAGACAGCCCCCCGGAATAGAAAATATTTGAATGGGAAATTTACAAGCACTTCCGATTGACTGTGGAATCGCTGTTAGCAGATATTAATTAACAAATTGACGGGGAATTTTTATGCATTTTCAACTGACTGAAGATTTCTACTCTGTGATGCTTCGCGGGCTGCTTGCAGCCCGCGCACCACGCACCCTCGAAGGTGGGCAGCCTCCCGAATTGGAAAATACTTGAATGGAGAATTTATAAGCATTACCGACTGACTGTAGAATCGCTGTTAGCAGATGTAACAAATGGACAGGAAATTCGAATGCATTTTCAAATGACTGCCCTATTGCTTCAACCCAGAGGCAAAAGAGGCTCGCGGGCTGCTTGCAGCCCGCGCACCACGCACCCTCGAAGGTCGACAGCATTCCAGAATATAATTTTTTTTAAGTGGGAATTTATAAGCACTTCCGATTGACTGTGGAATTGCTGTTAGCAGAAAATTACAAATTAACTTGGAATTCTAACACATTTTCTAATGACTGCCCTATTGCTTCAACCCAGGGGCAAAAGGGGCTCGCGGGCTGCTTGCAGCCCGCGCACAACGCACCAGCTAGTCTTGATATAAACTTAAACCAAAAACATAGAAATTTTTTCATTTTGTATAATCTGTGTTAGCTATTATAGCTTTGAAAATTCCATATGCAAGATGATTCTTACATGTGGAATTTTCCAACATCATTCTAAAGAGATAACATTGTATTGTTGCTTCATCTTACATTAAACTCTAACTCAAATAATTATTTATTCAATTAGACTTCTCCTAGAAGCACTTTAAAATCGTCATAACAGTTTTAACAATTACCACCATACATGACCATTGACCATACCATTTAACATTACAAGAAGTGATTCACGTATTTTTCTTTTTTTCAGTTGCTCGTATTGTGCTGTCTCCACAACGTGTCTTCCCGACCTTCAAACAATGAGTAAGTTAACACTTTCAACTGTTTCCGTAGTTTTGACAAGGTTAACTTCACAATAATATGAGAATAAAATTGTATTCACAAAGTACCATCTTTATGTATTAAAATGCTATAAGGATGTGATTGTACGACTTTTTTTCTATATGCGAAACATTGTATATTTTATCGGTAATATTAACATTACTACAGCCAAATATGGCTTCGTGGGTTAAATTGGATGATTGGAATTTGGAAGTCGACAAATTTTATTATAACCACCATTGAGAACAAAATTATTATTTAAAAAAAAAACAAAAGTTTATGTTCATATTTCCAGTAGTTCTCAAAGGCTCTGACAACGGTACTAATACAAAAGATAACAACCACCGCTTAGAATATCGGAAAAGTGCACTTTTTTCAACTAACACGAAATACTAAACCGAGGAGCTATCTATGAAAACACTGTCGGGTTCAGGTATGCTGGAATTAGTTTTCTTTTAGCTTCGCTTTTGCCTTTAATATGTACAGAAAATGCTTAATAATCTGCTGTTATTAAAGAAACATCTTATCTCGTGTTAAATACTTTTGTATTTTTTTAGGTCTGGTCCAGAAAAAGTGGAGATGCCAATCGACAGCACACCTCAGGACGCATCACCAAAAGAGGAGCGATCTATTTATTACCAATCAGATCCTGCAGTACTTCAAGACGGAACCACTCTCGATATAGTTGATAAAATTAAAGCTATCAATGAGGGTCTTAAGAAGCCACATCGTCAACAATACAATTACAACAAACCGCAAACAGGCGGTGGTTACGTAATCGATAAAGATATTTTAGAAAAGATCCAACAAGCTATCGCGTCTGGTAAAATTCATACTAACGGTGGACCGCAAAAGCAACAAGAAAATAACTTGTTACAAAATGAGGAAGAAAACTTCAAGCGTTACATTCATTCAAGAGCACTTAGGCAAAATCTAGGAGTTCCTGTAATGCAACAACCGTATTTAATGAACATCCCCGTTTTAGTAATGCCACAAAATACAGACTTATACAATCGATTCGCTATAAATAATGATTTAAAATCTATGTCGCAAAATGATGTTTATCAAAGCAGACAAGAATCCTCCTTTCCCAGTTTTCCATCGTTCCCATCATTTTCATCATTTCCATCATTTCCTTCAATGTCATCATTTCCATTTCAAAGCTTCCAATGGCCTTTTTCTCAATTATTTCCATTTATCATAAAGGATCCATTCTTAGCCTTCAGCCAATCTGGCGGCTTTAATAACTTAATTGAATACGGTCAAAATGCTGATGTTTGTACTCGAAAGCAAAAATCTGTAAATGACGAAACAGACGAAACAATTCCTGTAGAAAATGACTTTGAAGATGGAAGCAGCTTGGAACCTTTACAAGCAGAACACAGAAGAGAGGCACGCGCTTTGAAAAAGCGTACTGTAGATAATCAGTCCGTAAATCAAGAAATTGAAAATGGTAAACAGCCAAAGAAAATATACGTAACTAGACCAGTTACAACAAATATAAAAAAGACTACTAAAAAGCCATATGTTGAAGAAATTGAGGAAGTTAAAAATGAAGAATCAGGGGATTTACGTTTTCCTTTTGGTGATTTTGGTTGGTTTGGAAATAGAAAGCCTGTAGCACCGAGTCCTGGGTTTTTCATCAATAAACTGCGTGTCAGGAAAGGAGGTGTTGCAATTGCTGGACCGGGTGGTGTAGCAACAGCTGGCAGAGGGGGTACTGCGATAGTTGGACCCGGAGGTCTGGCATACACTCAGCCTGGTGGATTAGCAGTTGCTGGACCGGCTGCACGAGTCGTCGCCTTATCTCCAGATGTAGACCTAAATGCCCTCATCACACGTATTCGTCAAGAAAACGACCCAACAGTACCGCGTTCTCAACAACCGATTAGAGAAGGAAAAGTAGTCGCAACTGGACCTGTTGTTTTTTATCATCCCAACGAACAAACATGAACCCTTTATTTATAATAATTTCCTACCTCAGTATTAACTTCTAATTCTTTGCAACTAGATATCCTGAAACGGAAGAAAGAAGTACTAACGTGGATTGGCAGCCGGATACAACGGATTCGTTCTATTACGATGGTATGGGGATAATGCAAAGGGTGAAGCCGGGTTTGCAGTTTGTTCTTCGCCTTAATCCAGAAGCACTCGCGGTGAGCGGTGCACGAGGTTCTTCTATAGCTAATCCAGTTTCACAAGTATTTATTAACAGTAGTGATAAGGGCTCCATAATGCACAGTCCTGTAGCGACAGCCGTTGCAGGTCCGGGTGGCATTGCACACGCTTTATCAGAACTGTATGTCTATGGAAATGATGACTCTAGTGATAATACTAATGTTTAATTTAAATAAATTTATAGCGTAATGAATGCGAAAAACAGTTTCGATTGTGCTTGAAACTGTTTTTCGAATAGTGAAATTGTATTCTAATAAATTACTAAATGTAATAAATGATTTAAAATTAATATGTTTTTTATTTATCATATTGACAATAGTTTTATACATCGTAAATAAATATAATTATTTCATTAAAAAAATTGACATCTAATATAACTTAGTGTTAACTTGCATGCTTTAAAATAATTGAACTCAATAGCACAGCAAATAATAATTGTCCTTATTTTAATGCAGGCGTATAAAAATATAAATGAATGTTATAGAATTTAAGAATTTCTTTATTTTGCAATAATGTTTAACGAATTACTTCAGTAACAATTTTACTTCATTACAATTTAATGATAGAAAATTAATAAATATTTTATCACTTTTATTAAATAAACTCTAGAATAGCTTAACGATAATCAATAAAGAACACTTTGATTTCTTTTGATAGCGATTCAACACAATACCTGCCATTCTATGGTGGAGCCAAAGGCCAGTATTTAGAAATTAAAAAGGACACTGCAGGCTCCGTTCTCAGTGAAAAGATAGTCCCTGAAGATAGCCTTAGTAATGAAAACGTATTTAAGAATAGCGAAGACAACTTACAATCTAAGCTTTTTGCTACAAATCTTGGACAATTGAAATCATTGTCTTCAAGTTTGTTGAGATTACACAATCTAGGTAGAAGACTAGGATATTTGGGAACTAATGAGAAAGAAAGGTTCAAGACCCAATTGGCTTCACTTGGAGAGGCTGCGTCAAACACTATTAAAATTGTTGATGAAATTGGTGAAGATTTTGACTCGTTGTTCAAGAAAAATAAACCTGAATCACCCGTTTCAAGGGGATATGAAAACTATGATGATGTGAGTATATTTTCATTAAAAATTAAACTAATAAAAGTCATCGTCATCACCTCAAAGTATTAATTTCTCAAAAAAGTAAAAACCTAATTGTAATAATTGTAAATATAATTAAAATAATTTAAATCACTGTCTGCAAAAAAAACTTTAGTAAACTGATTTATATAAGATGATTGTTACTTAAGATTAACTCGTTACAGATTTTATTTTTTTGAAATGCCTTAAATATGTGTTATTATCAACATAAGTCAGGTTATTTTGAAAATGATAAAAATAATAAGTTTATATTTTCAGAGTGCCGAAGAAGGAATCAGCGTTGGGTCAGATGATAATGACAATGTACTCGATAGAGCTACGATTGCTGAAGCTAAACCAGTTGGTAAGTCTATTATTATTTAAACTAATAAAAATATTGACTACAATGTAACATGCATATGAGATTGTATATCACCATTTCACCACTTTACCCTGATACAATTTTCTTCTGTATAGCTCACAGTAGCATTGATCAATTTTTCACTTTTCAAATATTTAAATGTCACCATTTTTTAATCCTAGCCATTGAGTTACCATATTCTACGTACTAGAGAGGGCATCGCTACTAAACTATTTGTAACACGAGTTAGAGTCAATCGTCTCAAACCATTTTTTTTTGATACATTGAATGGTTTTAATTGATAATTTTATTCATATTTTTAATAAGATAAACAATATTTATTTGTTTTATTGATTGGTTTTAATTTATAAGTAATAAGATGCAGAATATCTACAAAGTGTATGACTCACTAACCGGCCCGCGCCGCCGCGCTTGTTGCACAGATTTTGTTCGTGGTGTCCTCTCTATAATAATACCTCAATGATCCTAGTATAATATTATACTTTTCTACAATACATTTCCTACACTCGTGAGATTAGGATTTTATCTCTTAACGCCTCTAAGTTTAAAATTGTTGTATCCGGAAATTTAAAATTTTCTTCTTTCACTTCCAGGTCTGGCAGTAGTTGGAGAGAACGGCTTAGCAGCATCACGACCCATGGCAACAGCTGTCGCAGCTTCTGGAGTCGCTATAGCCAGACCCATGGCCACTGCCATAGCTGGTATTGATCCAACCTTACTTGGCATCGCTTACCAACATAATCCATTCGAAAAAAGCATTAAAGTTAACGGCAAATACGTTGCTTGATGTGTCTGTAGTTTTAAATTTAGCTCTCTAAAATCTCTCTATGACAAATGTGCCACAAAAATATATTTAATAAAGAATTTAGACATAGAAATTATTTAAATTATTTTTTACGTTTGGAATTAAATTCCAAACTACAAATTGTGATTGTAAATTAAATATTTAAAATTTTACGTTGTTTTCTTTATAATTTTAAGACTCCTTTTTCGTATCATCATCATTAGCCCATATATTATGTTCCCACTGCTGGGACACGAGTCTCCTATGAGGGTTTAAGCAAATAAATAATTATAAATAAATAAAATATATTTCAGGACAATTTTCACACACCGCACGATCTGATCCTAAGCTTTCGCTTGTGTTATGGAAACCAGATGGCTGATAAGTATAATTATAATAAATACTTATATAGATTATTAACACCCAGACACAGAGCAAACATCTATGTTCATCACACAAATATTTGCCCCGGGTGGGAATCGAACCCACGACCTCTGGCTTGGAAGGCAGGGGCACTACCAATTATTGTGTTATGTACATGTATGGTATGTTTTTCTTATATATTGGTTATTAATTACTGAATATATTTAACACCATAATGTTTCAACAACGCAATTGAGTTGCTCTGTAAGTTTGACTCTCATCTTTAACTAGGCGTTCATATTTTACACACGATACCAAATCTATGAGAAACTGGAATGCAGATTTATTTTTGCACAATAATTTAGTTAGATTATATTTATAAGCCATCATTAAATAAGAGTTAGATAACAATCTCTTAGTAAATTACTAGGGAAGAATAAACTAAAGGACGACCTTGTATAATTTATAAAGACATGGCAAGGTTCTTAATAAAATAAATTATATTCAGTCACTGAAGCTATATTGCATTACTAAATTACATATTTATCAACAAAACGTAACCCAGTAATTATAGTATAATAACAAAGATTAAAAATATCAATCACAGATTAATTCACTATCAAATTAACATAATCATTTATTGTACTTTGATTTTCTTTTCCTTCGCTATTAATTTTTTTCCTAATCTAAAAATGAACCTTATGAGCAATACTTTAAGGTACAATGTTATTAGCAGGATTGATAGCAATGTTAGGAATAATCGAACTTCATAGTACTCGATGAAGCCGTACATGCCAGCAGTTGGTGGTTGGAGGTGGTCTCCGCCGTGTCGAATAATATGCTCGATCCACCACACAGCGTTTTCCAAAGGTGGGACTGGATGCTCTCTCATCAAGGAACGCAATCGAATAATGTTCTTTTTATAGCTGAAAGAAACACATTGAATTGATGTTATGGATAAACTAATGAAACATGAATGCACTAAATTGATAGGTGATAATGATACCAACAACAACAGAAGGATAAATATCGATGCTGATAAGTGATAGTATGCTGTTATATGGATACGGTAATTTTTAATTTCTTAATAATACTCAATCAATCATTTAGTTTAAAATATTATCACTTTTGGTATGCATACGAGTCTAGTGCTAAATTTTTCTGACTCTTAAAAATTCCCTTGTGTTTCAATGTAGATTAAATAACATACCTCGGATCCTTGATAACAGTTTCAAGGGCATTTTTAAATCCTTCAGTTGTAAGACTAGGAAATTCTAGACTCATTCCTATTTTATGGCGAACGTATTTTTCGACATTATACCATTGATCAGCTAGCATTGGAATACCGATAAGTGGTACTGCAGCATTAATGGCTTCGTCAGTTGATTGTAATCCACCTTGTGTTACGAATACTTTAACATTGGGATGTTCTGGAAAGATATTGTGATATTAAACGACAAAGGAAAAAATTAATGCAATTAAAAACTTAAGAATAATTTTGGGACACCAGTTTCGTTGACTCACTATTCCATCAACTCATCAATGGCCAGAAAAGTGTGACTACACGTTAGTAATAAGTAACAGAAATACTGCATAAACTTAATGAATATAAGGAAAATAATAACTATTATAAATATAAATATCCAATGCGGTTGTAGAAGGTAAAAATGTATTTTATACATACTTAAGAGATCAGTTTGTGGGAACCACTTGGACGTTTTGATATTTTTAGAGTTTCCAGGTAATGTGTCACTGTCCCATTTCCACAACACATCATACGGTAGTTCCGACAAAACGTCTGCCATAACTTTAATTTTATCAGGTTCAAGATCATGTGATTTCACATTAGATCCAAAACTTATATAAATAACACCGTTTTTAGATGAATCCAGGTATTTTTGGAGATCCTGCAGAAAACATACAAGCTTATTTACATTTTATCCATAATATTTACGATTATGGAATACGGTCTAATTTACTTTACATTTGGCAAAGGTTTGTCCAGCGCTTGATGTATTCCTCCAATATAGAGAATGTTTGGAGCAACTGGTCGATTGTCAGCCCAGAGAGGGTGTTCATTAACAAGAATCATTTTTACGTTCCTGAATAAGGTTTCGAAGCGAGGCATGTCCTCACCAAAGTACTTTCCAGTTAGCTTATAATCCAGATGCTGCGTACTATAAATATGATAGACTAGAGTTATGAATGAAAATGTTTGACTGATTTTCTCAAGTAGTGTTAAATTGTAAATACGTTGTTGGAGTGGTGTTGGATACAGGAAAGGATGTATTGGAGAACCTGTTATGGCATATTGTGGTGCTGCGACACCCAATGAACTGATTTGAATCATTGGTGCCTTAATAATATGGCTCAATCCTATCGCAGCTCTGACACATGCTTCGACAATCACTAAATCGTACGTATCTCTTTCTTCCAAAATGGCTTTTTGTACTTCAGGTACTTCTAGTTGGGCTTCAAATATTAAAGGCATTACTTCGAAAATTGCTCTTAATTGTACCATGAATTCCTCTTTTCTTCCCCTAGCTGATGATATTAATTGACCGACATACTTATATGATACATCGTGTACGTCAATTTCTGTCAGGTTTGTCGGAGATTTACCCTTAGGGAACACTGGATCAGGGGTAATTAGAACAACATCATGACCTCGTCTTGCTAATTCATGCACTATAGGTCGGAATACCACTTGGTGACTTATCGACGGTGTAGGAAATATAGCTAAAATCCTTGCACATTCTACTGAATTTAATACAATCGATGCTATTATTAATATCAACCAACGCAACATATTGTACACACAAATATATTATCACTACTAAATTAATGTTATAGTGTTATTTCAAATTGACGTAGCATTAAATATTTTATCAATAGGATTAGTATTGGGTCGGATAAATAATCACAAACGATTCGAAAATCTTTCACGTGTGTATGTTATCTTTCACCTCATTGTGTACTTAAGCTGATATCTATATTAATGTTTCAATGCATTCTTTATATTCTTAACTGTCTGTATTAATACTATCTATATCATATCTATAGGTACTATTTGAAATACCTATTACGACAATAAGTTGGACTAAACGTATTGAATAAATGTTGTAGTTAACTTTATAAAGCAAATTCAAAAGTTTTTAAGAATGTATGGGTTTATGGATGCATGTTTGTTGCTCTTTCTCGCGAAAACTACTGAACATATTTGGATGATACTTTGTAGTGTTGTAGCTTATCATATGTAGCAGAATAACACAATATAAGCTGTCGACATAATATATTATATAGACTCTAGTTTTAGGTTCGCATTAAGCAATAATCGTATAAATTACACCTAGCTTACCAATTGTAATAATCATACTAGAATTAGTTTATTCATTATTCTTTGTCAACCCACAATCCAGGAATATAAATGTGCATATGAAACGAAACATTGCCTTATCTTTGTTATAAGAATGCAGTTTCTCATATTTATGTAAATAATAATACTTAACCTTTTAGTTTTATTTATTAACATGCAGTTTTCGAAAGAACGCTCATATCTTATTAAATTAAATCATAATTAAAACACTTCCAACGATATTACAATAATGACAATTGATTTATATAGTATTTGTGTTTTAAAATAATAGAAATATTTTTTTAATAATGGAAAGGGTTTTCTCGACCTTGTTTTCGTTGTGAATAAAAACTGTCACTGTTTCTTCATCAAACTCTTTAACTGTATATAATATTCATAGATTTATTTTTAAATATTACATTCCTAATTTCATTCTCGTCTTTTTAATAAGTGTAAAAAAAATATAACACAAGTCTAACACTATTTTAGTTATGACGAATAAAAAAGACAAGGAAAACGTTACTTATAATACTGTTTTCCTTTCAAATTATTAATTCCATATATCCAATACTTACAGTAAATCCCTCATTAAGCATACGAATTCCCTATTCATACATTCATAAAATAACTTCACCCTTAATAAAACGCATTACGTATTACTTACTTTCATTAAAAACAATCAATCCATTCTACACAATATACAATATTGTATTACAGAATATTTATAATTTCGTATAATTTAGAATTATCTTTCTATCCCCTGGACTATTTAAAAGAAAATGACCCATAATTGATAATGCAATAATAATGTGGAACCGCGCAGTATTTATTTCACAATCATCTGGTTGAATTTGCTATTTGATTGAATGGCTAGCGCCTACATTGAATAACGACATTAATTAATTAATGACTAAAGGACAAACTAAAGGACAAAACGTCAAGTTGTTGAATGTAACGTTCAACGTCTTCACTGAACCTATTTAGCATACCTCGTTTTGGATAAGCGGATGGGTTAGGTAAGATTCGTGTTTTTTTTTTAACTACACAAAAATAGAAGCCCGGCGAATCAGGGCTCCATCGGCTCTCAACCGTCTTCTTGAGGACGTTTGGAAAAAGTAAATTATGTCGTCATTCAATGAACGCGCTAGTCATTCAGTCAAATAGCAGATTTAACCGAAGACGGTGACTCTATACTTTTAATGCGTAGTTATGTAAATCTCAGTAATATACAATTGTAATACACATGTTTATTATTAAGCCACGCGCCATTTCGTTATTAACATTTTTCGTAAACATTGTAAAGGATTTTAAGAAGGATAATATTATAGCGTTTTAAAGTGAAACTTTTATTACATCGTCTCAAACTTTTTGGTCTGTGTAGCGCATGTCGCGTGACGGTCGGCTGCCGAGTAGGTATAAAGGTTCGGAAAGTTTCACTTTTACCGTGGTTTCATAAAACCTTGATAAAACCACACAATATATATAGCTTTCAGCACCTATTCATGAATTTTATTTACAGCATTTTAAAGTATAAGTTTCTTCACCCGTATGGCTCCGCTCCTGTTGGTCTTAGCGTGATATTATATACTATACAGCCTATAAGCCTTCCTCTATAAATGGGATATCTAACACCGACATAATTTTTCAAATCGGAACTGTAGTTTCTGGGATTAGCGCGTTCAAACAAACAAACTCTTCAGCTTCATAATATTAGTAAAGATAAGTATAGATTTGCCCTTAAAGATTACAATATGTACGATGACTACCCCAAAGGTCCACGGGACTTCACACTAAACTTTCATAACAAAAACACATGATACAACAAAAACCGAATCTAGTTTCACTTGAATTGTGACGAATCAAAAAATAATGACTAATCCCTTCTAAGGATGGTATTATTCCGCCATTGTCCGTAGTTGCAGTTTTGAGGTACAATAAACTTTAGGAAATAATTTTATGGTAATTCTTGGAACTGATTGCGAATGTTATGAAAAGAGCGCCACATTATTATGTGGTTTTACTATAGTTTTTTTATGTTTTATTTCTACTGCTTGACTTGTTTACATCTAAAAGTTTAAATAAGACTTGAAATAATTACAGATTATTTATAATAAGAATATTTTTCTTCTAAAAAATATTAAACTATTTCTATTATTTTGTAAATTGTAAAATAAATAAATATTTTTCCAAATTTATATACCTACCGAATTTTCTGTTATTTATGAAACACAAGATTTCCGCCCGCGGCTTCGCCCGCGTTTTCAAAGGAAAACCCGCATAGTTCCCGTTCCCGTGGGATTTCCGGGATAAAACCTATCCTATGTGTTAATCCAAGTTACCCTCTATATGTGTGCTAAATTTCATTGTAATCGGTTCAGTAGTTTTTACGTGAAAGAGTAACAAACATCCATACATCCTTACAAACTTTCGCCTTTATAATATGTAGTTATTTTTTATCAGTTTAATGTTACTTCTATCTGTCTTTAATACAATTAAAATCAGTCTCATCATTTTACATGCAAATATTACTCGATTGTTGAGTAATAAAGAATATTTCCGGGTTTCCGATAGCATCTAATGTTTTATGGATGTTGGCTTGGCGCCAAAATTGCAGCCTTCCGAAGTACGATCTTTGATGGGAGACAAATGACTCTCTAATCTGTGGTTTTTACAAGGTCTTGAGGGTCTTTATTTTCTAAAGACAATGAAGAAATCCCCATGTATAGGTTGTTTTTCTTGAAGGTAAAACATATCTTGAGCGAGATGGTGTCGATGATTTCAGAAGATAGTTCTAAATCAATTGAATGTTTGGCGCATCTAAATATGTATGTTAATTTGTTAGAGCTTCTCTACAAATATTATGTTTTTCATAGGATATTATATAGTTACTAAACATTTCTATTTTATTTTATATATTTAGGTAAAATTCGTTACATTGAAATAAATAAATAATAAATATTATAGGACATTATTACACAAATCGACCTAGTCCCACAGTAAGCTCAATTAAGGCTTGTGTTGTGGGTACTAGGCGACGATAAATATAATATTTAATAAATACATATATAGATAATAACACCCAGACCCAAGAACAAATAATTGAGTTCATCACACAATTATTTGCCCTGACCGGGGATCGAACCCGGGACCGTCGGCTCAGTAGGCAATTACTTTACCACTGCGCCAACCGCGTCGTCAAATGAAAATCAATAAAATTTACTTGGTCCTCCAATAATAAAGAATAGAAAGTGAAAAGAAATGTTTTCAAAGCATACTTTTTCAACCAGATCAGAATTTTTTAATTAAAAAGTATTGAATCATCATAGATTATAAAAATGAGCCCTAAATGCGTCATTAGTAAGCTAATGATATGTGTAACACTTGATGTTTGCCAAACATTATAATTTGCTCTGCAGTTCCGGCGTAATCGATTATCGAGCATTCAAACATAAAAAACACTGTGAATCGAGCCTCGCAAGATGAAGTTCATATTTAGTTGTGGTTTTCGCAACTTTCCAATAAGATAATTCTATTTATAAGTAACGTAAAGGGTTGGAACGAAAAGATAATTATTAAAAAAACAAAAACATTTTTCACTTTCAACATTAATAAAAATCATGTTCAAAATGATGAATAGCCTGTTCGTTACACAAACGAAAATTCACAACTTATCTATACTTCTATAACATCCACATCACATAGTCCTATAACTTAACATCACTTTTCAATCCTATCCTCCTAATATTATAAATGCGAAAGTTTGTGAGGATGTGTGTGTGTGCGTTTGTTACTCTTTCACGCAAATACTACTGAACCGATTACAATTTATTCTATGTTCATAAACACTAAATTGAAAATGTACAACACAGAGGTTAATTTTTTATTATTTTAGTATCTGAGTAACTAGATATAGATAGTATTAAAATAATTACATGACACTGTGACACATTGTGAAATATATAATTTTAGACAGACTTCCCTCATCCTTTACCTTCCTTACTTTATCTACACAACTATTCAATTGGAAAGTGGTATATCCCGAGTATGTAAATTATAGGAAAAAGTGCTATTTTTATATTATATAATATTATTATTGAAAAACAGCACATGTACATGAAACTTCCGAATACACAAAAGTTTACAATTTTACTCAAAATGAATGCAAATCTAACAATACCTATCGATTAATCTGCTCTACAGAGCGCAGTAAAAAATAAACATTCATGAATTAGAGATACTAAGAATAAATGAAACATCAATCATGAAATTTCTTTGTCCTCACGAGATTTTTATATGAAGATATGAGGAAGAATTAATATAAATTTAATTTTTCATTGATTCCTGGAAAAGCTTCCGATTTGTGCAAAACTGAATAATATTTTCAATGTTCATTATTGAATATCTGTTGAATATTTCAAACCTAAGTAAATATATCTGTCTGAATAAATTAAACTTATTTTATTTTTACCTTTACACTGAATGCATGCATCGTAAATTGTTATAAATTTTATAATATTACTAGCTGTGCTCCGCGGTTTTACCCGCAGTGCTCAGCTCCTATTGGTCTTAGCAAGATAATATATAGCCTATAGCCTTCCTCGATAAAATGGGCTATCTAACATCGAAAGAATTTTTCAAATCGGACCAGTAGTTCCCGAGATTAGCGCGTTCAAACAAACAAACAAACTCATCACCTTTATAATATTAGTATAGATATAAACTATCTATCTCTACATATATGAAAAACGCCAACCTTTTATAAACAAAACCTTGCCAACTACGCCTGCGTATGAAAACCAAAGAAAAATTAACGAAAATATGAAATCTTTTACCCACGGGGTGGAGTAGGAAAATCGTGCGCGTGCGCCGGTAAGCATATAAGGCGGACGACAGCGCTCGCGCCGCATTGCTGTCAACTGTGTGTGTGCTATAATGGCTGTGTTACTTGTAAGTTAAGTGTTTAGTTCTATTTAGTTTTAAATTGGTTTTGGAAATTGGAGTAATTAATTTTCTTAAAAAAAACTATAAAAATCATAGTCAACTTTTATTCAAAAACATTTCAATTTGAAATATCGCAATTTATCAGTTTGATTTTATTAAATTTACTTACTCCTAAATTTACAATATTAAACATATTAAACAATATTTAACTCCTAAATATACATGCTAAATACGTAGAATATATTCAAATACTAATAAAACAATATTTCCGTAAGTTTCTTTCTAATTTCTAAAATTATACATAATTTATAAATACAATAATAATTGTGTCTTACCTCAATATTCAAAAGATTTATTTTATATACCAAGATTATAATTGTTCGAAAACAAAGACAACCTTAATTTTATCTTTAACTGTCATTTCTGTAACTGAAATTATTCAACCCAAAAACTCAAGCTTGAATGATTAAAATATTATTCTTTTTCGGCAAACCTATGTGGAAACAGTAGATACGTAAACCTATAGTCATTATTTATGTTATGATTATTTAATTAATAAAAAACAGCATCTATAACGGTGCATTAACATCAAACGAGCGAATGCTAAATGTGCATTCTAATTCTAAAACTGAATAATACTGAATTGGAATTTTCGTTTTACACAGATCACGAAAGAAATCTCTTGCTCTAGCTCTATGTTCGTTTGATCTAAATGCACCGTTTGAGGGTTATGTTGTTTTTAAACTATCACGTAGAAAAATTTACATCATAATCATCTAGTAATTTCATTGATTATAGTATATTATACTTGAATACAAAAGTGTTACCAATTCGGTCTAACTTTGTGTCTGTGTGATACGTAATTTTGTAAAAGCATTTCTGTGTTTGCTAATGTCTTCAGCTTGAAGAAAAGCCGACATTTATCACTTTCATTGGTCTTTTGATCTTATTGGTTTCGGTTCCTTATCTTATAAGTTTACGGTTACTATAATTTTTCAGCACTTTTTACGAGTGCAATATGATCAAACCTATAGTATCAATGCAAGTTTAATTAGTTTGGATTTGCTGGTAAAGTTTCTGATTTATATTTAATCATTAAGTCCCTTACATTATACTACATTAAGTCTCTTACATAATACTACATTAAACAATAATTATTTATTTATTAACAACAATAAGTTGTAAAATCTATTTCTGTGATTCCCGTCCGATGCCTTTGAACTCAAAACCTTACAACCTTCAGTTTACAACACTTACCTAACACCGAGAAACACAAATTATTCTAAAGCATCCTTTATTGTTATAAAAATCAACAAGTTTAGTAATTCTTATCAGATCAACACTTCCTAAGTTATATCTTCTCACGCCATCTTTTTGTTTACAACTTTAATGTGACGACGGAACAAAATATTCCGATTTAATCTATATTGTGAAATAAAAAAACTACTAGTGTTCTTGGTATGTAATTACAAGTTTTTTTAGTTCAAAATTTGGTTAGGAATTATCCTATTTTTGATGTAATGTAGAGCAGCGTGTGACGATGAAATTAAAAGTCATTTATCACTATCTTTTGCAGAGAAAAATTTGCATTGCAAGTGATTGCAAAGTTTACGATGAAATATGACATTTTTATGGTTATACTTCTTTAATATTAATTAATGCAATAAACAAATAATTATTGTCTTATCACATGACAGATAAAACCAAAGAAATATCGTAATATAGAATTAGTCCTAGAAAAGTATTCCCTAAGTACCTTCTTCTGATCGGGTCCCAAGGTGCTTTTGAACTTTTCTTAATACGGACCCAGTCGATAATCTTAATATAGATATATAAATCTCGTGTCACAATGTTTGTCCTCAATGGACTCCTAAACCACTTAACCGATTATAATAAAATTCGCACACCATGTGCAGTTCGATCCAACTTGAGAGATAGGATAGTTTAAACATGTAGGTACCACGGGCGAAGCCGAGGCGGACCGCTAGTATAGATTTATAAATCTCGTGTCACAATGTTTGTCCTCAATGGACTCCAAACCACTTAACCGAATATAATAAAATTCGCACACCATGTGCAGTTCGATCCAACTTGAGAGATAGGATAGTTTAACATGTAGGTACCACGGGCGAAGCCGAGGCGGACCGCTAGTTTATTAAAAAAAAACATGTTATTTATATAAAAGTCTGTATACACTCCTCAGTATTTCCTTCACGCGTAGCCAAGCAACCGTAGAATAACTCTTACATCAGACAACTATGGAATCGCTATAATTATACGTATAGTTGACATATTGTGATGATTCGCGTCGTTGCTCCTTAATGCAAGTGGCCTCAATCATCCCTTGTTGCTTAAACGTTGAGAAATGTGTAGCTTTTACTAGACTGTCACTGTTTGTTGAAGTTTGAGTTCGTTGCTCTTCCAGTACGTTATGTACTTAGTATAATTTTTGTGGATCATCTTACGTTTTAACGCTTCTAAGGTAACATCTTCACTACATAGTATAAAACAAAGTCGCTTTCTCTGTCCCTATGTCCCTATGTATGCTTAAATCTTTAAAACTACGCAACGAATTTTGATGCGGTTTTTTGTAATAGATAGAGTGATTCAAGAGGAAGGACTTAGTATATAATTTATTAGGTTTTAGACAAAGCGGGCGAAGCCGCGGGCGGAAAGCTAGTAATTAATAAGTTTCGATAACAGAATCATTAGAAACCATTCATGGTTAAGCTGTAGAAGCCCTCCTGGGCTCACAGAGACACTACAAAAAAATTATTCATATTTTTGCTATTTGTAATTAACCGACTTCAATAATGAGGAAGGTTCTTACAGATTATTTTACTAATATATAATAACGAACTAAGTATATCAACAAAAAGAAACATAAATAAAATGTTAATAATGATAATTTTTAACTCCAGTTACAGGAATTTGTTACGTGTTGTGACTATTAAATAGATTGTTACCGTTAAGAACCATTTTTGGTAATGTTACACATTCAAAAAATCTCGTTGGTCATGACCACGTCTATTTTTAAAACTAAGCATGCAAGAATGAATATTATGTACCAGGTTCAACGATCTCATTAGGTACCTGTTGTCAAGAAAAGAAGTTACGTATTGCATTGTTTGTTTTTGATCTAGATTTTTAAATATCTTTTAAAATAATTAAGCCTTAAGCATTCCAAAATGTGTTTGAATATGTTCTCTGGATTTGTAATTCGATATATTTTTAATTATATTTTGTTCTTTTTAACGAAGTTTAAAGAATTATAGTTATTTTATTTTCCTATTCATTTTGGATTCTTGCGAGTTCCTAATTGTATGTAGTGACCATTTCGTCTAGATAGAAAGAAAATAATTTAAATTGCAAATTGAGTCTTCTAGAAGCACTTCTAGAAGTCTTTGAATCGTCATAACATAGTTTTTCATTTACCATCGATTCGAAAAGCAGTTCTCTTGCAGTTCTAAATCATAATGTAACTAAATAATATGCTTCACTTTAAAACACAATAAAACATTATGTCACACGTCTTCATTTACGATCAGTGACACGAATGTAGGTTAAGGTCCGACGACACTTTAATACTAATGCTGTTTTAGTAGAACTTCCTTCCGAAATTACCGAATGTGTGAAACAAAATTTAAATAAATCATATGATCTGTGAAATGGATATTAACATTTAAAAAAAAGACGGTTTGCACTCCGGGAGTGCCGGCAGAAGTGAAAACTTGATTATTAACGTTGAGCATGTTTGATATCCATCCGTCTTACGCTTTTTCGATCAGGTCACGTGTCCTGACGCGAGTTTAAGATTTTATACCCATAACCTATTACAGAAAAAGTGCTTAACGCCGCTAAAGAAGTTTTCACTTCAAAAATAATAAGATTTTCCTTTACATCAGCTTGAATACAAGAATTTTATAAATGTTTGTAAGTATGTTAATGTGTTTGTGTGTAAATGTTTCGTACATTTAAAATAATATTTTTCTTTACAACTCGTTTAGAAGCATTTATTAAAACTATTTACAAGTACAAATACTAAATGAAACATTTTTGTATGTTGGTTCCTTATATAGTTAAAACGGATGAACAAACATACCAACTTACAAATTCAGGTATTTACTGATTTAATTGATCGAATCACATTGATTCTATTCCCAATGAGTTCTTGTCATCAATACTGTGATTAAGTAAACAACGATTAATTATTGCAAATATATTCTCTATTACGTATTCAACTAAATTAAGAATGGCTATGTTAATTTGTTGTATCATCGATAAGATATAGCTGATAATAGCTTTATAAAGACGCTGGTATGTGTGCTATAGCCAAGAATACAGTGTCTGCATGCATTTCCGGATCTTTTTTAGGATATGTGTAATACAGTGGTATTTTAATAATAAACCAACAATATAAATTATATTTTATCCTATCCTACTAATATTAAAAATGTGAAATTTTGTGGGGATGCATGTATGTATGTATGTTTGTTAATCTTTCACGCAAATACTACTGAACCAATTACAATGAGCACACATATAGAGGATAACTTGGATTAACACATAGGATAGGTTTTATCTCGGAAATCCCGCTTGAACAGGAACTATGCGGGGTTTTCTTTGAAAACGCGAGCGAAGCCGCGGGCGGAAAACTGTCGCTAGCCACCAATGACCATGGTCGGTAGCCCGTTTGCGCCGATCCAATCAACACAAAGACCACACTCTACAATTCACTACATTTAAGATTTCATATCGAAAAAGACATAACACTCGCATAAGCAACTACGTCTAACCTTAAACAGATAGAGGTGGCTTGACTTACTCCCAAAATTTGAAATCTATCAAGTTTCCCAAAATTTAAACTCTATCAAAATTCGCAATACACTTAACACCTCGTTTCGTAAGAGTTTTCCGGCCATCTGGCCTCTATATCGAAGGATGGTGACTATCTTGAATCATAATTAGACAACGAAATCTATTGGGACGTTAGACAGTCTCTGAGACATAAATTCTGTCAAACGTTTTAGCCCTTTGTGCATACGTAATACCGCAGATTAAGTAAGAACGTAAATAATTATAATACATGAGTTTTAGACTTGGTTTTAGAATATAAATCGGTGTTTTAATGATCTATTTTTCGGTTTGTAAAATGGTATAGAGTGAGGACATTTTATTGCTTAAAAAAACTAAATTATATTGATAAGATAGAGTAGATAGAGTCTATTTATATGCCTTTAATTAACTGGTTATCAATGAAAGTCAACGTTAAACATTATTTATATTTTACTAATATTATAAATGTGAAAGTTTGTGATGATGGATGAATTTATGTATATGTTTGTGCCTTTTACATGCAAACAACACTGAACTGATTTTCATTGTACTTAGCAGTGATGTAGCTTATGTACCAAAACAACATGCTTGGCACAGCTGTTATCTTATAAGTAAAATTAAATTTATAATTCTATGATTTTGAGTTACCCTTTAAATAGTAAACACAAAACCATATAACACAATATGGATCAGCTATGCATCGTAAAATAATAAAAATAATACAATTTTGGTTTTCAGTTTGTATTTGCAGCAATTTGCGCAGTCGGCGCCGCACCGCCGCAGCAGTATTATAATGCGCAGACACATGCGTCACTGCAACAAGCTATTCCGTAAGTTGTTTACTTTAGTCTTTAATAGAGAAGACTTTATAGGAACATTTCCATTTCTAACGTGAAACTTCTTTATAGGCGCGTTGGGACTAAAATTTTAAGCCCGCGTCAGGGCAATACCGAGTACCGATCACGGAGTAAGGCGACGATTTTAGAACCTTTGAATCTTGCCAAAGAAGTTTCACTTCTGACAAGTGTGTTCATACAATATACTTGCTCTTATTTGTGAATTTATGTAAAAATGTGATTTTTTTCAGACTGGAATATTATTTAAGTGCAAATAACCCAGGAGCAGTTTATTACTACAGTCAACAACAGAAAGAAGGTAATTATAATTTTATTTCATTTACAAATCGATATAAAAACTACATTATATTTTTTTTAACTAGATGCTTATGATAAGTAACTAGGCATCCCACTTCTACAGCGTAAAAATAATAATCAATCAAGCCCTTACAGTAAGTAATATAACACGTTATTTTTTCTTTTACAGCGAATGAAAATAGCGAGACGTCATCAAGACTAGAAAATCTAGATCCAAATACAGAAGTAGAGTTAGTACCTGGTGTACAACAACCTCAGCAACCACCACAGCAGGTAAATACTAAGAACAACGTTATTAATGTCTCAGTGATAAAAATAACTTAAATTAAAAACTAATGTTTTAATGATAGTATGTCTTAATTATAAAAATTATCAACTACAGTTTAAAAATTTGAAGCTAGATAAGCGTGTTGTTCAAACGATCTGCAGATTTAGGTATACAATATTAACCGTTATAATTTGAAAATTGCAACAAACAACATAGTAAGGAATACACAACAATTTCTCTAATACTTTAATAAGTATAATAGATACATTTTAAATACATCAGACACTTTTTTGCATTGAATAGTGCACAAGTAATATGTATAACTAAAGCTATCGCTTATTTTTATACGATCTTAATGAACATCATTTTTTAGCGCCTATATGAAAAATTACTATGTTGTTTCTCTTCTACAATTATGCTATTACATTTTCGTAAACTTATAAAATGTTCTCAATTTTTTCAGCAACCTGTGTATCCCACTATTCCCGGATTGTTACCGGGCCAAAAAGTTTACATCTTGATGCAAGGGTAGGTACATTTATTTAATAATTTTCTTTCGATAGTATTGTCCTAATTCTCAATTCTGTAAAGTTAATGAAACTCTCTAGATAACAAGATTTTGTTGCATATTTCCCTGTACATATTGAACTAACTCCCAAAACTTGAATCCAGAAATAATTGCACCGTAATTTAACAATAAATTCATTTATATTTTACAGGCCCGGTGGTGTGAATTACCGACCTCTTTACATCCTTTCACAAATGCCTGTACAAAACCCTGGCTATACTGGTAATTGTGACATAAATCTAATTTATTTTCTGTTCGCTTTTTATTAATATAAAATATTTATGATTCAGTCATGATATTAAATGACACCGACAGTCCGACAAGCTTTCCCAGCAAGCAACGTCTACATCATACTGTGAATTCTATGATTAGGGAAATTTTCATTGAACAGTTTCTGTTATTCCAAAGTTGTAAGCATAGTTAGTTTTAATCTTAGACTGTCTGTGTCCATTAAATTACTTATTCTCTACACAATAACAAACTATTAACAAAACATCGATACACAGAAATTCATTATATTAATTTATTGTACGATAAATCGTAAATGATATGATATTAAACGTATATAAAAATAATAATTGATTATGGACATTGCAGTATGTAATTAAATTTGATTCACTCCACAGGTTACCAAAACTCAATCCTAGTTGATCATTCCGGCCGGCCGCTGCAGAACCCTAACGCATTTGGTGCCCAAGTCGCTCCCTACCCGTTTGGGTTTCAAAATCCTTACCAGTAGGTTACTATAATACTTTATTTTAAAACTTAAAAGTATAGCCTTAGTTTATGTTGAATTTAATTATAAATAAACATATTAATGTTTTAACATTACGAGATTAACTTAAAGACCTCTAGTTTTAATCCTTTTAAACTGATATTTATCATTGATTATTATTATTAAAGTGGTCGGTTGCCTTTGCCTTGTATGTCATTCCTGAATTATTCAGGTAGTAAAAAAAACATTCATGTTCGCATCAGTACTTCCCAATATTACCGCTACAAACATTATATTAAATAATATTTTACAATTATACAATACAATAATAATGACAATAATTTAAGACCAATTCATGCGGGTTACAGTTTGAACCAGCTAGTTCTACAACATCAACCTCAAATAGAGCCTGAAGAAAAAGCTAATGGTAAGGTAAGACTACTTTAGATGTTAATGAAAAATAGTTCATATTTAAAGCGAAAGTATTTTTAATCTGTATTCGTCCTGAACTCCTGAATATGTAATACTCTACGTTAAAAAATTTGGTAAAAGCACATAAATTTTATATAAAAATAATTACAATAAATACAGGAACATTAAATAAATGTATGGAAAATTGTTTCTTAGTCTTAAAAATAAAGAAAAGATAGATTTTTACGAAGGAATAGCAGCAGATCGTTACCTGTAAATTTCAAAATAGTAAAGTATTTCGGTCGCTATCGTGTTAACAAGAAAATCCTCCGCACATACAGACACACGGACGTCCAAGACAGAACTTTTTTAAACTGTTTTTTAACTAGTTTAAATAACAAAAATGACATCAAAAATATCATGAATGTTAAAAATATCATGAATGTTAATAATAATGTTTTTGCAGTGAAATAGAAGAAATTATGTATGAACTATATAGATCTTAATAATATGTATTATGTCTGTACCTTAAAATAATTATTTCTAGAATATTCCAGGTTAAAAATAAACAAAATTAATTCATTACAACGTTTTTATTATATTATTTTACAATATCAAACGCTTAAAGTTTACACAACAAACCCCAAACAAACACCAAACACCAAAGTCCAAACACCACACACCAAACACCGAACACCGAACACCGAACACCGAACACCGAACACCGAACACCGAACACCGAACACCGAACACCGAACACCGAACACCGAACACCGAACACCGAACACCGAACACCGAACAACGAACAACGAACAACGAACAACGAACACCGAACACCGAACACCGTAACATGCATTTTGCTAAGAAATCACAAAAGAAACATTATTTTAAAACGACGTCTGTTTCATAGAAATCACTTAAACACATTTACAAGCAAACTGCATATAATTTACCAGAATAGCTCATAATTAGTGTCATCTATAAGGAAAATATCTCAGTAACTATTTGCAGGGAAACCCTGCGGGATGATGTTATAGCAAGCAAGAAGCTTTGAGTCGTAAAATAAGAAAAAGTCTGGCAAATTGCATATCTGATTGAATGTAACGAGTATTCAGCTCATAAAATGTAAAGGAATAAAATTGTTACTATAATAATATTCTAGTGTAATTTTAGCTTGTCAGTTTGTTCTTTGTAAGATATTTATTTTATTTGATAAAAATAACCTACATTATATTCACAACCCCACTGTACTAAGTTAGGTACTTCATTGCTTTATTAGCGATAGTATTACCGTCAGAAAATCTGGATAAAAAAACCTATATTCCTCGGTAATGATATCGCACTCTAATCGTAATATATTTTTAGACGACAGGAGGGGGTTATATATTGACCCCATAATTCTTAGCAAAATTACAAACTTTACCTCTTTATAATGTAACTCTACTTTCTCTATATTGATATCATTAAAATAGAATTGCTATCTACCATTTATTAATCAATTATTATAATATACTGTTTATTTTCAGAGCAATCAAATTCAGAGCAAAAATCGGCCAAGCAAGTGAATGCGGAACAGAAAGAAAATGTTGACTCTAGTAACGTTCGACCATTGAAAAATCAAAGGAATTAAAATAGTAATAAATTATATCATTATCTTAAATTATACATATAATTTAAGATAATGATGCCTTGAAAAAAAAATTTATAACCTTTGCCACGAACTAAACAGAATTTTGGTTTATTTTGCGAAATTCGATCCATTGTGTTTTTGAACTGCAAGGGTAATTAAATAAACAGTATTTTTATAATTATAAATTGTTTTATTTTCTCACCCTCTTTATTACTGGAAAGACAATATACGTCAAGAAAAGAAATCAACAAAGAATTAATTTTCTCTCAAAATTTAAACCAATTTGCAGTGAATACAGTTAGATTAAAAGATTAGAAACACATTCCCCTATTGGTACTAAGTCCCATTCGTGATTTTTTTATAAGAAATACAAAATATTCGAACTTATATATGTATATGGTTTTATAAGTCTAGTAGTCCTTTAGTAACTTTAACGATTCTTTATCAGTAAATTTCTATCTACCACAAGTTCTGAAAGTTGTTTGAACAGAAAACTAGTAAGAAACAAAGTTGAAAATTACATTAATTGGCTATCAAACTATCATCTTTATATAGCGATTTACATACAGCTACACAGATATACAGCTTTTATATAGAATTAAATTTACTTTGATACAAGTGATTGACTTAATGCAGAAATATAGATATTATCATAATATCTAATAATTTATAATAAACACAAACTTTACATTGAAAAAGACACAAATTAAAAGCAATTAGCAATTGTCTGAATGCACTTTCTTTTTGTTCCTAACAATATATATATATTTTTTTTTCATTTCATTTTTCTTTTCACACCAATAGCCAACAAATTTATGGATCCTACATCTTTCATAATATAAATGATAAACCTGGCTTCTAATCTTCGAAGTGCAATGCACCCGACACAACCTAAATAACTGCTAGACTAACCTTCAGATATATAAGGCGGATTGTACAAGATGAGTTTATATCAGCTTACATATTCATTGTGTGACTCTTAGCTCAAAAATACTAAAATCTTCTTCAGAGTTTTTTCTCTTACAACCCTTTAAACGTTAACATTTTATTTGGATTAGTTTTGCAATCGTGGAGTATCTATAATTATAATTTCTTATATTTTATTGATCGGAGTTAAGTCAGATTTTAATATAAGTAAAGAATATGTATACGTTCAAAAATTAACGACTACACTGCTTAAAAAAGGAATGCATTTTTAGGAAAAGACACTGTATCACATTCGTACGATCATTTCTTAACAATTTAAACATTTATAAATGCAATGGTACCTATGTTATGTTTATTGAAAACTAATTAATTAATTAAAGAATTCCAATATTATACATATTTGCAACTGTAAACTTCATGCTTGGTACTAGTTGATTGGAAGAAATTGCTATTTAGCAATAAAGCCGCCAATTGCTTCTGATATCCTTGTATTGTAAAATTAAATGTTGTGTGCAATAAAGAAAATATAACAATAACTATAACAATATAATATGCTCATGTAATATTTAGTTTTACTCATACATAAACATGTATGTACATACTTTTTACAAAACCCAACGTTCACTAAAAGCCTAAAATAGAAAGCATACGATCCGGTCCCTACCAGTGACTATCTTATTGCATCTCACTTAGGTCTTATCGTATATAATTACTTATTGAAACTAAAAAAAATTCGACCTGTTTATTTTGAACCTGTCCCGTTTTCGAATCCATCACAATTTGTACAAATACATATATTATAATAAGTACACAAATGAATGATCAAATCATCGTTGATTGATTTTTTAAAGAAGATGGGCTCACATGATCGCATCTTAATCACACGAAAGTTAATCAAGATGATATGGGAAGTTATCCCTTACATCAAGGTACCCTATTTTCATAATAAATCAGATATTAACCATATTTCCTCAATAAACGTTATCAAATGTTATCTTGAAATATTTACACCGTGTTGACCGACAACCGTTACCTACTACCTATAAAACCTTCTGTACAGCCTTAAATGGTGACTAACGGGCATCTTCCTGCATGATTGACTTACTGATAAATAATAATATAGACCGTATCCCTATAGACATAAGGACCATTTTATGCGGGTAGTTGCATAAATTATGCTCATGATTGAGAATTCATTGGTATCAGTAATAGAAATTGCTAGTTAGGACTTATTCGATTAATTGGTGATGAGATTATTGAAGTGGAACTATTAAACTGTTTGCTATGTAAATATAAATTGAATATAATAAGCTTCCTTGTTGGTCTGTACTCTGTAGGTCTGGATTCAATGCAACAACGATGGTTACGAATCTTAGCTTTATGGTATTTGAAATACCAAAGTAAATCATTTTTCATTTAATAGCCAGAATT
The DNA here is from genome assembly GCF_061535455.1 of Colias philodice. Classification (NCBI taxonomy): domain Eukaryota; kingdom Metazoa; phylum Arthropoda; class Insecta; order Lepidoptera; family Pieridae; genus Colias; species Colias philodice. Next base: position 12,042,216 of record NC_143096.1, read on the forward strand.
ATTTTGCAATTATTTTGGGAGATCACTGTCATAATATTCTTTTACCTGAATACACATAGACTTTAGGTATGCATAAGCATACCTACATTGCATAAAGATTTTACATCACCACGGCGCGGCTGTTCATTTATTTAGTTTTTTAGCATTACCTACTCTTAAATTCGGTTAAATTCCCATTAGTTAAATAATGACAATGAAATACAATCAATATAAGTTAAAATATATTCTATCACATTACTAATAATCTTTTAAAGTTTATAAGTAAGTTAATATATAATCAACATCAGAAAAACTAATCAAGTTAAACACAAAGAATTAAAAACATTAATATATTAAAACAAATAAAGTACCAGCAATTAATTATAACAAACGTAAAATGCACGAAATAATATCTTTCTATCGACTGCTTTCACAAACCGATGCAAGAAATGCAGTTCTGCCAATTTGTAAAACCGACAGTGTCCCATTTAACGCCAATCTCCGCAATCATGTCCGACAGTAAAACAAACCAATTACCATATTTATCCTTACAAGCTCCGTGACCTTGTTACTGCATCATTATATACGCATTTATCAAGCATGATTGATAGCTGTAAATATAATTATATAACCACCATGTCACCGATTTTCGTTAACCAAATTGAACCTTATCCGTTCAGGTATAAGGAATTAAAATAGCCTCAAATCGCAATGCAGCTTTATATCGACTCCCTATCAGAGTTGTCCAGCGAAGCGTGACCTCTACAAAACAATGCTAAACATAATACGCAAAAGTAAACAAAACTAGCGTGTCTCCACGACAGACCAATTTGTTTTGGGATGCAATTATGTTGACTCACTCGAATTAAGATAGCGCTTTCCAAACGAAAGGTGTCGGCCAATTATCGTCCGCTCGTTGAGGCAATTATAATCTTTTTGCTGAAGCCCCGTTACCTGAGCTTAGATGCTCGGCAAAAACGCAGCGGTCGCAGTCTGAGGGCCCACATCGCGCCGGGTGGACGTCATGTCTCCACGATTCGTTATCGCCTTGCTGGTTATAGTCTGCCTCTCGAGGGCAGCAGCCAGGCCGGTGCGGAGGACTCTGAACTTCAATATGTTCGTGCTGAAGCCGCTGCAGGATGAGCCGGAGCGTTCCATACTCGCTACAGAAGGGCTGTCGCGATTCGGTCCTATTTTGGAGTATTTGGTCCAACGAGTTCAAGGCCTGATGTCGGTAAGGTTGCCACCAGACGCTGGATATTATTCTGAAGCGCCAGTGGACGCGGATAATGAAGTCGATGTGCAAGAGTCGAGGATGCCGGGAGTCCCCGGCGTGGTTGTGAGACCGTCCCGGACAAAACCGGGGACATATGAAGTGGAAATTGACGTGGTGGTCGACGATGGGAAACCCACGATGGAAGATACACAGTGAATTTACGTGATAAGCCCGCATTTAACTAACGATTGTATTTATTCTTGCCATAATTTAAGACGATTAAATTATTTTTTATAATGTTGTAAATTTTATTTTAAAAATCTTTAGTAAGTAATTTTGCAATCAATATATTAAAGACCTATTAAGGTACTCTTTAGTAACTTTTTAGATGATATAACTCAAAACAAAATAGAAGTATAACTTTTGCCTATGATTCAAACATAATCAATCATTCAAATATAAAATCGTATTTGAGGTGTATCCTATAAAAAAATGCACCTAAAATTACTTTACCTGCTTTTTAAGTTGACATTTTTATTTATCTTTAACACAGCATTCATTGATTTACTATAAATTTTGAAATAGACATATCTATAGTTTTTTTATAAGTAGTACAATTTCCTATCATAATAAACAAACTTCTTATAACGCATTTTCATTCCACACAATAAGCTTTTACATTATTATTACAATTGCAGTATTTACTGTCTTAATGATAATGTGAACATGGCTTTAAATCAGCAAGGGATTATCGAATGTATTTAATACTAGGTTTCCGCCCGCGGCTTCGCCCGCGCATTCAAAGAAAAACCCGCATAGTTCCCGTTCCCGTGGGATTTCCGGGATTGCGCCATTTTCCCGGGATAAAAAGTAGCCTATGTCCTTTCTCGGGTATCAAAATATCTCTATACCAAATTTCATGAAAATTGGTTCAGTGGTTTAGGCGTGATTGAGTAACAGACAGACAGACAGAGTTACTTTCGCATTTATAATATTAGTATGGATTTTACTGCATATTTTGGAAAAATTTTATGAAATCCTTTCATTTAAATGTTTTTTTTTTTTAAATTAACTCTACATTAACATTAACTAACGTAATGTTTAAATATTAAAACCAGACACTACTGAGAGACAATTATGAAGTGCGAAAGATACATATGTAATTATATTTTTCCGACCATATAAACATACAAACAAGTTTACATCATAAAATATGTATAATATATATATAATGTAATAAAACCCTGCGCTAATCTTCTTATATATAAAAATGAATCGCAAAATGTGTTGGTAAGCGCATAACTCGAGAACGGCTGAACCGATTTCGATAATTCTTTTTTATTATATTCCTTGAAGTACGAGGATGGTTCTTATGTAGAGAAAACGTAAACATGTATCACGGGCGAAGCCGGGGCAGACCGCTAGTCTTTCTTATATATAAAAATGAATCGCAAAATGTGTTGGTAAGCGCATAACTCGAGAACGGCTGAACCGATTTCGATAATTCTTTTTTTATTATATTCCTTGAAGTACGAGGATGGTTTTTATGTAGAGAAAACGTAAATATGTACAACGGGCGAAGCCGGGGCGGACCGCTAGTTAGTTATAATTTTATCAATTTAAAATAGATTTACACCATAATTACCTATTATATCTAATAAATAAAAAAAATAACAAGTTTTCAAAACTGTTTTTGTTTTCATAAAATATATACTCTTAACGAGTTTTTTACTACAGTACCTAGGTACTATTAATCTCAGAGGGACATTTTTATCCCTCAACATAATGATACTTTTTAATGATACAGTCATTAGTAAGCAGTTCTAATCAAAATTCCAAGATAATGTTTTTATAGAGATTCTTCAACGAATTTTTATAAGAATACAGGATTGTTGTATGTTTATGGCTTATTTAAATATAAACGACGTAAATACTAGTAAAACAAAATATATAAAGGTATTTTAATGCAGTTTATATTACATTTTTTAATCTGATAATTTATGAACTGCCGAAATATCTACAGACTTAGTTTAGCTTTCATAGTAATTTAATAAGAACTCGATATAAATTCAAGCAATCTAGAAATGTAGCGCTTAACGTATCGCGTTTCTTTTCCAATACAGTTTAGTAATAAGTAGTATCCAAAAATTATTTTTTATGATACATATTAGTATTTCAATGGTTTCCTATCCTCACAATTAATTTTAAATCCATACATCTATTCGTCGTACTAGGATTTTAGAAATGTAACTAAGCTTTCCTAAAAACATTTGAAGTGTTATAAATAAAAAAATAAAAAATATATGACCAAAATTTACCGAGTCTACCTGTACTTTTCAATTCTCATCTGCACTCAGTTGGACAGCTTACAAGTGACGGCATAGTGATGAATCTTATTATTTTTTGCTCTGCTATCGTTCTAGATATTATGTCCCCTGGTGGTTCATTTGACCCATATTTTTGTCCTATGCGGGCTTGTAGTCTATTAGTAATTACTCAATATGCCGGTTTGGAAACGTTTTTTTACAAAATTACCAGCTTCATACAATTATCTCACAGAAACATTGTCATCGACGTATAACCCCAAAACAAATATATCCTACTATCCTATCCTACTAATATTATAAATGCGAAAGTTTGTGAGGATGTGTATGTGTGTGTTTGTTACTCTTTCACGTAAATACTTCTGAACCGATTACAATGAAATTTAGCACACATATACAGGGTAACTTGGATTTACACATAGGATAGGTTTTATCTCGGAAAACCCACGGGAATGGGAACTATGCGGGTTTTTTCTTTGAAAACGCGGGCGAAGCCGCGAGCGGAAGCTAGTATATCATACATTGTTAATTTTTGTGTACGATATTTCCTATAGGATGTTTCCTAATAGACAACAGGCATAATTATTACAAACAGAAGATTTTTTAATCTAGCCAAATCTTTAATTTTCATCCATCATTCCTTTCGCCAGACTCTGTAACTGATACGCTATTTCTGATTTAAATTAACCGTAATGATAACACTGTTAGTACTATAACTAGACCTGTCAAAACCTAAACGCCTACACAATTACGCATTAAGGTTTATCAGATATCTAGCTCAACGAGCATTATTAACACAGATGCCTCAATGTCTGCCTATGCATTTTAGACTGTGGGCAGAATGCAAGCGATAGCGATTTTGTATTGATATCCATTTCTCTTAGAGGTTTGCAATTGGAGTTATGAAACTTTAAAAGCATTATAACATCTATAGAAGTGTTAAAATCAAATACAACAAAATTGAATCAAAATATTAAAGAAGTAAAAAGTTAATCCAAGTTTCCAACAACATTCTTAATCAGCTGTTTATGATAAAATGTTTATGATAAAATGTTTATGGTAAATAGGGGGCTTTAGATGTACTTTAAAATATTTATAATTAGCAAATTAAAAAAAAAACTGAGAAATCTGTGGTGAAAATTTGCATAGATTTTTTTTATCACCATCATCACACTGACAGATACGTGAAGTTTAATTTTCTTCTATTCCAGGCCCTTGTATATGATTAATTTCTTTGCAATTGGTACAGTCATACAGATTTTATCTATTTTAATTAAAACTATCGATAAGTGCTTATATTAATACTAGCTTCCGCCCGCGGCTTCGCCCGCGTGGTGTTTTGATAAAAGGTAGCCTATGTTCTTTCTCAGGGTCTAAAGATTGTCTGTGCCAAATTTCATCAAAATCGGTTGAGAGGTTTAAGCGGGAACGCATAACAGACAGACAGACAGACAGAGTTACTTTCGCATTTATAATATTAGTAGGGATTGTTTCTATAAGTATAGTTCACAGCAGCGTGTAACAAAAATATGTTATTCTTAACATTTGTACATGTTTTTTGATAAATTTAACTTCAAAGAAATATTCGCTAATCGCTACAAAGCTCACAGCCTAAGAACTAAATACGCAAGATAATTGAATGGGCTTGTTTAACCGGCACTGTAAAATTGTATAGCCGAGAATTTAACCTGAATCTAACTGCACTGAATACCGTTAATCATAATTCAGTTTTCTGCATTAAGCTTTTAATTCTTTGAAGGTCTCACCTACTTACGTTATTTATTTCTTGACGTTTAATATTATTCTGTTTGTAATAAAATCAAATTAATATCACTGGAACCCAAACTAAAACCCAAAACATTTTCCATATTTTTGTAGAGGGTAAAACTTCATGGCGATGTCCTTAAAAACATGGACCTTTTGATTTTATACAATTAGGCTACAATAGCTGCATTTTCAATAATCTTCGTATTTTTATAAGTACCTAAGGAATTCTGGACCCATTTTTGTCTTTTTTGTTACGTTGCTTTCAATACGGTTTTGAAAACTCTATTTAATAAAAATTATGTTTCAATTATACTCGATAGGTATAAAGTGATTGTTGTAACGTGTTAATTTTCCTTAATTTCGTATTAAAATAACTATCCAATTGACCTAAATTAATTGTGTGAAATGGAAACGCAACGACTTTGCACTCTAAAACTAAATTGTACTTGACCGATTTCAAAATGAGTTAAATAGATAATGGCATGATTGTTTTACATACATTTCACTATTGTAAACTATCGGCGACTTTACTGATAGTACGATTTGTAGAATTATGTTCATTAGGATGTGTATATTATAAAAAGTAGGTCTTCCAGTAACAGCTAACGTGCATTTTAAAAAACGAAACAATAGAGTATTCATAAAAAAACTTCTAGTAGAATGAGAATCTAATATGACTCTTCTAATAATTTCTTAGCGTAGCGTTTCATATTCCTTTATTCCAAAAAAAATATCATACCAAAAAGAAAAATGAATATGAGTTTGAGTTTTAAATAAGACTGAAATATCCCCGAAGCCAGCCCGGCAGTGCCGGCAATTAACAGTGCAGATTTTCACTACATAGTATAAAACAAAGTCGCTTTCCCTGTCCCTATGTCCCTATGTCCCTATGTCCCTTTGTACGCTTAAATCTTTGAAACTACGCAACGGATTTTGATGCGGTTTTTTTTAATAGATAGAGTGATTCAAGAGGAAGGTTTATATGTATAATAAGATCCATTAAGTAGTGGAGAAGTACTGTTATTTTTGAGGTTTCTAATGTGATGTCGTAAAAAATTACATTTATTCCGCTTACATTGCAAACGCAGGCTGAACCCTACGAGTTTTATCAAAATAATGTACTAAGTATTATACACATTGAAAAGGTCTACAGAAAAGTCCGCGATGGTATATGTCTATCTCTTATGGATAACCCACAATAACTTTTTTTTGTCATTTACTTTTTACGACAAATAATGGCTAATTTTCGAAGCGATTTTAACCAATACAGCATTAATCCTTAACCAATTAAATACCATGGATACATTGTTCATTTAATATAGATCTATATGGCCCTTTACACTGTATGATTTAAGTGAATATTTTCGAAGATATTACAGATTTAAAAATTGCAGGACGTAGCGTTTGCGGCCGCCCGGCTATGTATTTTATACCCGTGCGATGCCGGAGGCCGGAGCGGGCCGCTATATTTTTATACCTATACAACGTTCACAATTTTTCTGTAATGTATTTAGTATCAGCATTGCACCCGTGCGAAGCCGGGGCGGGTCGCTAGTTTTTTAATATTTCATTATTAAAGTCTAACATTATGACTGTATGTGTCTGCAAATTAACACAAACACAGGTCAGAGAATCAATAAAGAAATTCATAATTTAAGCATCCTTAGAATTACTTGAACTATTTATATTTAATAAAAAACCTTACTTACATTATTATTATAAGATATAGTAATAGAATTTTCGAAAATCAGATAGGTCACCGTGATCCTTGTTCTTAAATAGAGTTAAATAATAATTCAATCAAAATTCACACATTTAATTCATCACCCTTCTTTTAGAAGCGCTATTCGTTCAACGTTTTCGCAATAGTTAAAATACAGGAAACGATTATATACCAATTTATCAGTACCAGTTAAAACAATAATAAATTACATTTAACCCGTGACACGTTCTACGCACAATATTTGTGTCGTAACGCAAATTGTACTGTAGTGTACTGCGCACAAACTCTGTGCCTAACGCGGCCCGTGACATTGAAGGCCATCTGTAGTGAATTACAAGTGAATGTTTCCAGTATAAAAAATATTTCTCTATGCCTTAAACATTTATAATTCGAATCGACACGACTCCGAGACAGGCAATAGAGACCAAAACCACAAAATAAAAAAAAAAAGTGAATCATTGATTGAGTTGCGTCATCGGCCATAGTTTGTGACATTTGTCTTGTTCAACGAATATTTGGATTGTGAATTATGCCGAGAGGAATAATTAGATGAGTGATAATTGAGACGTATATTACTGGAAATTTTACGTAGAATACGTTTATGATATTGGTTTTAGGGATATTTGAAGAATACTCAGTGAAAAAGTGTCTCAACTTTTCAGTGCGGAAGACGCAAAATGGCGCTTTTTTTCTTGTTTGTGAATAATGGAGATTTGTTATTATTCATAGTGAAATACGTTGTGTTAAATGTGTGAAAATATAAGTGAATGTATTTGGCAATCGTGTAGTGATATGAAAACGTGAATATGATCATTTGATGACTCAGCATTATCATGTAAGTGTTAGTATGTAAGCAATTAAAATTAAAACAAAAGAAAATCAATTTTTTATAATTTTATAGAAAAAATATATCGTCATGATTACATTTTTATGCTATAACTAGTTTCTTCCTCTTTCCAAAAATATATAATACATGGCATATAATTATAGAACAATAGGGTAAATAAAATTTTCAAACTCGGTAGTCATAAAAAAGCTAGATTTCGTGAACTCCCTTGACACTATCGGGATCGGTGCCGGCTGTGCGCCAGACGCGTGATAGGTTAATGAAAGCCTGACGCTACCACCGTTCATACTCTGCGTAATTAGAGATTAGAAAGACAATTTGTCATAATTAACGAAGAAAGTCGGCAAGGTCGGGTCCTGTCAGTGGCACAGGTGACATCAGCTATGCATAGCAATACGTATGCGCACACGCATCGCTTCCTGAGTACACATTATACCTTCGCAGGTAACGGGCCTATACGAAAACCTAATAGACGATATAGTATAATAGTGTCGTCCGTGTGAACCGTATCATTGTGACATTTGGCTTTTTTTTTTGACAAAATAATATTCGAAAATAAAATTAAAAAGATTGGTTAACAAAACGTTAGATGAAGGGCTAATCTAAATAAATTGAATTGGGCATTCAGTGATTTAATATAAAAAGCAAAATAATTAAAAGACGAAGTTTTCTTCCAACGCAACGCAAAGAAAACGCTCCGAACTATTGAAATAATTCCATGCATTAAAAACCAATTAAGACCAATATAAACGCCAAAATGATGAATATTACGACACTCAAGATGATGCTGTTAATACTATTATGTGGTTTTGTGGAACCAGCACCGCTGCATATGCAGATGGGGCATATGCAATATCCTTTGATGCCCATGCCGAACTTGCAGCAAATGGTGGAATTGCAGAGGTTGCAGGCGAATCCGTTCTCTATGTAAGTACAAATACTGTCGATATTCCTGCGTACATTTGTTTAGTAACATTTGGTGTTGTTAGATTTGAAATAGAAGATGTAGAAACATCTGTGGTACCAAGTACATTAGATGTGCGATAGATTTTATTATTTAGTAGTAAAGTATAAGTATATCTTTTTTGTAACATACTTATATGAAAAATAATTAATCAAATTATGTAGTATTAATACTTAAATAACTGGAAAATCTGTATCTGATTTATTCGTGGAACAAAAACGATATAAAATCGTATATCCATAAGTTCAAAAAAATCAAATATGGATAAATTATGATAAATTGGAAAATTATGGAAGTATGTGGCATAATTAACCGCTATTAAACAGATTAATATGATAAGGGCGTGATTTAAATATTCCATCCTTGTACTAAAATGATAACCAATATAACATGGTAGGTTAAATACCTAGTTACGCTTCTTCAGACAATTACTGTTTAAATTTCAAATCTTAAAATTCTACACAATTACCTGAATGATATTTTATTTTATTTATATTTGAAAGAAGACTATACAAATGAAAGTTTGCATAAAGTTTAGAAAAATTCGAATCTAATCGAAAAATTAGATCATACGAAGTGCATGCGTATTAAATAATAATTATTCGTAAATTGCAGGATTCAACAACCTCAACCGCTCGTCATCCTTCTACCGAACGATGATTTGAAGACAAACCAGCTCGACAACACCGATTCAAAAACAAAAAGCGACTTTGGCAAAATCGACGAAGATTTAGATTCCGTTGTCATAGACGCACCAGAGGAAAAACCACACAGAGCATTAGTACTTTTACCAAACGCTAGATTCTCTCTCGGTGATTTTATTTCTTCCATACCTTTTTTGCCAATTGAAATCAATGTTCCCGATTCTATTTCGTGGGCATATAATGGAATAGCTAATGGTATATCTGGTATTATATCTATTATTGGGCAGAGATTTCCGTACCAAAGACCTATAGCTGGTCAGGATTCTGGAAGTCTAAAATCTGTATTGAATACATTACGATTACGGAACCAGCCTATTATGGTTATGCCTTTTGAAACTCAAAGACTGAATCTTCCTATACAAGTATAGTAAGTATGTAGGGATAAAATTTAACACCAAAGATATAAACATAGTAGGTATTTATTGTTCGCGTTGAAGTTTTGTTTGCTATAAAGTTTTATGTATTAATTTCGTTTATTCTTATGTGTCATAAATGTTTTACCATTAATTTATTGAACATGAATTCTATTGTGTTTTATGTGTCTAAATTTTTGAATTAGCATCCAGATCACATCTGTTTCCAATATACAATTGGAAAATATAACCCTACCAAATATAAATCGTTGTTTTAATCCCGTTAACGATCAATAAAAAACTGTTTACAAAACATGTAACGATTATCAAAACAGAGACAGCACTAACATAGAATTGAAAGCATTAAAATTGGCAAAATGAACGCAATCTGCATTTCTAAAGAGAAATTCGGCAATCGATTTGTTATTTATTGTAGAAAGTTAAATGGAAACACGTATATAGAAAACAGAATAAGGTAAACGGAGCTATTGTTATTTTATTGAAGGCGGAAACTTTTTCATATCAAAGCCGATTATGTCCCGTTATTCATATTGTATACAAATCAAACGAATATTTTGTTTCCATAAAAGTTATTTTAATGTTATGTGTGGTTCTTATACTTTGATTTAAAAATATAGAAATATCACACCCACGATAACCTGGCTGTGCAGTGTGCAATAATTAGTAACTCTATCTAACAAATAATACCTGAGATTCGATGACCATTAATTGTTTTATGATTGTGTCTTCTAGAAGGTTCTGTTTATTTAAAGATTAAAACTACGTTTGTTATATGTTATGTTTGTCGTTCCTCTGGCTTCATTTTAATAAATTTTGCTTAGTCTGTGCCAAGACGAAACTTTTGCAGAATAAGTACTTATTGATTTGTTAATTTTTTTTCGGTATCCAGTAATAAAAAAATTTTTAACTGATCTTACATCACTGACCACATATTCCTTAAATATAAATTTAACCCATTGACCACCGTAAGCCCCGATCGGGGCGCGACACAATAGATTTTCTATTGTGTCTGTGATTCCGAGGACTGATGGATTAAGGAATATGTGGTAAATATTAATTTAAGGAATATGTGGTCAGTGCTGTATTTTAATAAATTGTATGAAATCATACATTTCGTTATTTTTTGTTAATTTTTAGGGTAAGCCTAAGTGTACCTAATAATATGGGAGGAAAAGGTTAAATTTAAAAGAAATTGTAAAAGATAACAGTTTTTAACAAACTTGATGTGTCACTATTGTTTTATAACTTTCAATTTTTGAAGTGAAACTTCTTTATCGGGGTTGGAAAAAAATTTAGTGTAACATTTTTTCGTTACGCGTGACATTTTTCCGTTACGCGCCATCTTTTTCTTATACATCCCACGCGTGATTGACGTAATTCTGTAAAGTTGCATATAGTAAATTATTTTTTGAAAAATAAGGTCATAAAGAAGTTTCACTTCTTACGTGTGTACACTAGTGTATTTTTTTTTAATGGGTCTAATAATATTATAATAGATGAAGCCGGGGTATATAAATAAAACAGCAAATACAATTGCGTATATTTATTCTAAATCAATACACTGGCACTTAAAATAACTGGTAACTAAAACAAAGACCTGGTTCAAGAGTTTAACAAACCAAACAGTTAAACTGTGAATTCATATATTTAACATTAAATATGGCACTAGTGTTACACTTTCGAACCGAGCCGGAAACCAAGAATAAAATATCATTGTACATTAATTACAGTAATAAAACTTTCTATGTGCTACATTCTGAAGTTGGGCCCTAACACCTAAATAATACATCCCTAAAATAGAAACACTGTTAATAAACAATTAACTTGTCAAACAATTAAATTTTAATTGTCATGAAAGTCAGTTTTTAGTGGGATTTTAATAAATTTTTCAACTGGCAAGGTTCTGTTTATTTAATTCACATTTAATAATTAATATTGTTTAGCGTTGATAGAATAAGTGTCTTGGTCCACGGGATATCCAGAGTTTGATCCTCCTTGAAGGTCCTTTTTGGCAACCAGGATGGATGTTGGGTAGTTGAAGGCGTAGAAGAAACCACGTGGGGGACCCTGAAATAGATTAAATTTTATTAAACACAAACTCAAACATTTATTTATTCAATTAGAACACTTCTAAAAGCTCCTTTCTTAAAATCTTAAGGATAATATTGCCAGTTGCCACATAGCATTAGGTTGTAAATAATTACAAGTGCAAATTATATTCAATTGTATGTTATCTTTTATTTATCGTATTTAATCAGTTGTGCAAACATTTTTATAAACCTACTTATTAAAAAAAACTAAAGTTGTGATGCTTTATATTTACCTAATAACATTGAAAATTTGTCTAAAATTCATCATTCATATTGTAAACTACTTAAAGAACTGAAGTAGTATTTTATATTCATTGAGAACATAACAAATTAGTGAAACCATTTCTAAAATTCAATTTAAGAGTTATGCTTATTATCAACTAGATTTCCGCCCGCGGCTTCGCCCGCGTTTTCAAAGGAAAACCCGCATAGTTCCCGTGAGATTTCCGGGATAAAACCTATCCTATGTGTTATTCTGATGTATAAGCTATATTGTGGTAAAGTTTCATTCAAATCCATTCAGTAGTTTTTACGTGAAAGAGTAACAAACATCCATACAAACTTTCGCCTTTATAATAATACTAGATTTCCGCCCGCGGCTTCGCCCGCGTTTTCAAAGGAAAACCCGCATAGTTCCCGTTCCCGTGGGATTTCCGGGATAAAACCTATCCTATGTGTTAATCCAAGTTACCCTCTATATGTGTGCTAAATTTCATTGTAATCGGTTCAGTAGTTTTTACGTGAAAGAGTAACAAACATCCATACATCTATACATCCATACATCCATACATCCTTACAAACTTTCGCCTTTATAATAGTATTAAGATATATTAGATAATACTTACAGTAGGTTCAGGCTCTTCATATTTCTCTGTTTGTGTAGGGTACGCCTGTTGACCGGTCTGGTAAGACTGACCTCCATACGCTTTGCCTTCACGGGCCTGGCTTGGAGCAGCGACATATGAATCTTGCTGCTCAGAAGCAGCTGGTTGGTAGATGTCGTTTTGGGGATTGTATTCTCCTCTAAAAATTTTAATTAATTAGTTTGAAAATTTGAAGGTTTGGTTAGGTTAACCGTTAGCACAAAGTGAGAAGCATTGCTGAGCGTGTTTGTTAAAAGCGTTATAGTTATCAATACACATGTGTGTAGCATGTTTGAGGAAATAATACCAATCAACACACAATACGCATATAGGAAGTATAAACTTGAGTAAATTAACATTGACACGAAGTCATAAAAGTAAAGTCCCGTTTCTCCTCATGAAGAGGTAAGTTCATACCTCTTTTACTCATCGGTGGTTAATGCTGAGCCTTCTAAAATTCTTAGCCATTCAAACACGATACAGACCGTGCCTGAATGAGATTCATAAATCTAATATAGTGATAAAAAAACATTCAGGCAAAAAGATAGTAAATTATATCTGATCACACACATACAGAATTAATAATGTTTGTTTCATAAACACGTCACAATATTTCATTCAAACTAATAACATCTTCAAACAAGAACCTTTAATCAAATTAAAATAACACCTTCAAACAAGAGGCTATCAAATCAAAAGTAAATTCAAATAAGAGCACTCAAACTTTTGTATCATCAAATTACAGAAGCACATTCAAACAATATAATCAATTTCTATTCAAAAGCATTGGAATATAATACAACTAAATTTTATATATTGTCATCAAGTGCAAACAAACTGAAGCTCTAACTACATACAGAGACCGTAGCAGTCAGTGTGCATACTTGTGAGTCAAGTTGTACGCGCCTTTTTATGTGCTAGACGAGCTTGTCATACATCCTCAATCAAAAGCTAAAGAGCACTCAAACCTTCATATTTTATACACACATAAAATACCTTGAAATTATCATCAATACACAAATAAAACAGTACCAAATACAAGCAACATATCTTAGACACACACACACACACACACACACAATAAAAAAAAGACGGGTTGCACTCCGGGAGTGCCGGCAGAAGTGAAAACTTGATTATTAACGTTCAGCATGTTTGATATTTTGGAATGGTATCCGTCTTATGCTTTTTCGATCAGGTCACGTGTCCTGACGCGAGTTTAAGATTTTATACCCATTACAGAAAAAGTGCTCAACGCCGCTAAAGAAGTTTTCACTTCAAAAGACCATGAAAGAGTACCCAGTGCAAGCCAAGCTGCGCGCTAACTACACACAAACCGTAACAGCCGGTGCACATACTGCGGGTCGGGCTGCACGCGCGCGGCGGCGGCGGCCTCCCGCCACGCCTTCTCGTGCGCGAGCCGAGCTTGGCGCACGTCTTCTGCTTCCTCCACGGGCTTGAGGACCACTTTGGGGATGTTGTCCTCTTGGTGGAAGCCTTGGCTGTCTGCCCAGTAGCGAACCTGGGGACAATTTGGTTTTATTTATTTACTAGCGGTCCGCCCGCGGCTTTGCCCGCGGCTTTGCCCGCGTTTTCAAAGAAAAACCCGTTCCCGTAGGATTTCCGGGATAAAACCTATCCTATGTCCTTTCTCGTGTATCAAAATATCTCCATACCAAATTTCATGCAAATTGGTTTAGTAGTTTAGGCGTGATTGAGTAAAAGACAGACAGACAGAGTTACTTTCGCATTTATAATATTAGTATGGATTTTGATAATAGATAAATATTGTAAGTATTTATCAGTGTAGTGATGAGGAATATGGGCAAAAATTTAGTAGTATTTCATAAGATGAAAAAATGTTTAAAAATATTCTAAGGAGAAAATTTTATTTTGTTCGTAGCTTTTGAAGTAGATGATATTATAAGTAAGAATTTATCAGTTTTTAGTGACGAGGGATATGGGCAAAGATTTGATAGTATTTTTTAAGGTTTAGATAATTATAGAGGTTGCACTGTAGATGACTTCCTATCAGATATATTGTAAGTATTGTTAGTGAGGAATATGGACAAAGATTTTGAAATATTTAATAAGATGAGAAAAATATTCTAGGTGAACATTTTATTTTATTTATAACTTTGGCAGTAGATGATAATTATTATAAGTAAGTCGATATCAAAAACATAAATGTTTATGCAACAATAAAGATTTTTGTATTTGTATTTTTTCTATTTGTATTTGTATCAATGTTTTTAGTGACGGGGATATGGGGCAAAGATGGCAAAGATTCCGAAATCTTTCGTATGGTAGTGTATAAAAATTCGGGGAAACTAACTTATTCATCTATATAAGCTATCTTTATTGCTCTACATCGGAATCTTAGGAAATGTAATAGAAATTAATTTCGATGAAAATACTGAAGAAATAGAAGCATATTATTATTCCTAATTCCTAATGGAAGCAAATAATAATTGTATGAATCTGCACATCAATCAATCTAAATCAAATTTTTCCGATCTGTATTCAGAATTTCACTATTCATAGCACAAACCCAAACATTTCTTTAGAAATAAAAAGAACAACATTCAAAATACCATCAATATCTATAACCTGTAATCTTACCTTGATCAAGTCATTGCTGGTCCCAGCCTTAAAAGTGTATGATCCAGTGACGTCACCAGAACGTACTCTGTTCTCAGCCTTAGAGGATTCAGGGGTCTGGTAGCCGTAAGCATACGCTCCTAGACCGTCTTGGCCGTGGTATTGGGAAGCGTCGTATACCTTAAAATTGTTGGTAAAGTATTATGAGCAAAAAAATATACCGTCCGAATTGATAACTTCCGCCTTTTTTTTGAGTCGGTTAATTGTAAAATATTGGTAGTTTTAGATGAGCACAATAGTATGGTAAACCTCTAAATTCTGTGACCGCCTCCTTGGTACAGTGGTTGAACGCGTGAGCGTAGAACCGAGGGTCCTGGGTTCGATTCCCGGTGGAGACGAAGAAAAAAAAATGTCTCGGTCTGACAGGAGACAGAAGGCTGATCACCTACTTGTCTCTAAAGAAAATCGATCAGTGAAACAGATGTATGCATAATCTGCCATCTGCCCCTTACCTCACTTGGGGACATGGGACTTCACACTTCTAAATTCTGTGAGTGTATTAAAATATTACGAATAATGTTTTTATCAAGTAGACCTAAAAGATACACGGCTTTTTACGTATATTGACTTATCCAAATCCAATACATAATTGTATTTACATGTAACACGCGAAGTATCAGAAATGCCATAAAATAAAATGAATGAAAAAATATTTTGAAAGATCTTAAAATTATATGTAATAAATTTACTACTTCCGTTTTAATAAATTCCTTACATTTCATGGCAAAAATTTTAAGCTTAAATGTTAAGGTTATTCTTGTCTAATAATTAATTATTTTGATATGATAGGCATAAAATTATATTTCATGCATTCAACTGACCTTGATGAATAGACATCGAATATATAAAATTTATAAGGGCTTATTATTATTTCAATCGACTCATTAAATATTTAATTTAGGATGAGTCATGTTGTTTACTAAATGACCTCTGATCTGGGAAATTAATAACATATTATTCAATTCGTCTTGATTGAGTATGACGCATAAATTTTTGTTTTTTAGTAATACCGGATGTAATACATATATCGTGGTTATCAGATAGAAGGAGTGCAGTATGTTAGTCGTTTTCACTACCATCTACACGTTATTATGTTTTTTTTTTATTATTTGCTAAAAAAATGCAAAAAAATTTTTACACAAAAAATTTTTGAGTAAAAAATATCTTTATATGTATATTTGCTTAGTAAAAAATAATAAATGTGAGATTTATTGATTACTTAAACGTCTTTTACGTCTCTTTATAATCAATCTAAATAATAAAAAATGTGTTCTTAATTTCCAAAACGCAATTTCTGACTAACTTCAAATAAAAAAAAACATTTTTTTTCTTCTCATGAAAAGGCGTTTTTCTTCCGCCTTATAATTTTTTGCCTACCGATATCATAGACATCATAATGATACTACCGATATATAATTAATGTTATGTATATAATCAAAAGTTCAATAAAAATAAGGTTTTTTGCTTTGGTCAAACATTCAGTAAAAAATTGTTTTTTTTTTATTTATTTAAGGTTTTACTTACTTCCTCAACGTAGTCATCTGGGTTCTCAATCTCGTGTCCATTCTTCCAGTAGTGGCCGAGAGTGGGACCGGCTTCTGCTGAACGAAACCTTGGGTCGTTGTAGCGAATCTGAAATTGTATTATTTCTTATTAAGACATGTGATCAATAAATATTTTTTAAGCTATTGCATTGCTTCTATCGCGGGCCTTGAGCGCGGGGACCGAATCGAGAAATTCCGTAACGAAAAAACCTCACGCTCCCCACTCCAACGGGCTCGGAGGTGTGGCTTAAACTTTGAAGGCATAGCATGCAATAGCGTAAACCGCGGCAGTCCCCGAGTGCCACACGTCTTTTTTATACTTTAAATAAACTCAGCGATTTTCAATTGTTTCTGAGTTACGTGTTCATTCAGACGTCGATTTTCTAGACTTTACAATTCCATCTCATGTTTACCTTTCCAAACTATGTATATAGGTATGTATATGTATAAAAGTATCTTCAGATTCTCTACCTTATTATAATATTTGAAACGCTTTAGGATTATATTAAAAATCCTTTTAGGGCCGATTTTTCAATGCTTGGATAAAACTTATTCGTCGAATAATGTATAAAACTACCATTTTAAAATGTATTCTAATTGCCCGTATTTTACAGTTTACGTGACATTTTAATATTATAGTGTAATACTCTATTGGAAGGATAAGTTTTATCCAAGCATTAAAAAATCGGCCCTTAATAAAGTTAACTCGTTTCACAAAATCCAATGATTGTTTTCATTAATTAAATGTTTTCATTAAAGTGTAACTTTAAGTGTCAATAGTGACTCTAATTTCATGAAATGTAGTTCCATCAAGAAGTACGACATTTTCAATACAAAAATCAACACTAACCAAAGGTAAAACAGCAGTACGTCCAGCCAATTTAGGTTCTGTGAATGGAGGGCTGTTCAGGTACTTCTGGGCTTCTTCAGGGGTTAAGTCTAGCTCCAACACATTTGTTGGCACCGCCGTGGTGAACGCCAACTGTAAAATAAAAGACACTGTTAATTTACGTTTAAGTTGAAGGAATACGTCTTGAAAGTACTTTAATTTTTTAGAATTGTATGTTTCTAGAACTTTCCAAGGGGTTATTATTCATATAATTCTGTCTAACATCGTAGATTAAGGTATACATTTGATTTTATTTAGATTCAATATACATTTGAACTGTTGCATTATTGTTATCTGGTATATTATGGACTAGCCGCTCCGCGCGGTTTCACCCCAGTGGCTCCTCTCCTGTTGGTCGTAGCGTAATGATATATAGCCTATAGCCTTCCTCGATAAATGAGCTATCTAACACCGAAAGAATTTTTCAAATCGGACTAGTAGTTCCCGAGATTAGCGCGTTCAAACAAACAAACTCTTCAGCTTTATAATATTAGTATAGATTAATCGTAGAGACGTCTTAGACATAATCTACCAATTAATATGAAATGTCGCTATCGTTCCTCCTTTGCCTTATCCCTTTATTTAGGGTCGGCTCTCCTCGTTCTCACGCGCCAGGATGGTCTATCTATAAATTAATGTCGTTATGTAATGGGTATAATAAGTTGTTGTATTTGCACATGAAAGCATACAGACGGACTCGGTAGTAAATCTATTCTATCGTTAATGTAAGAATAAAAGATCATCATTCAGTTAGTAAAAATGAAAACAGTGAAGGCTGTTTATTCGCGGGTAATAGGTTCCGTAAATGTGCCACGATTCACGAATAGAGAAACCATAAACATGGAATGGTAATTTGTAAGGGATTATACGTTCCTAGGTGACGAAATAATAAAGCAAATACATAAAGAAATCAGATTAATTGAAGTTTTTGACCATACATAAATGACCATTTAATTTTATTATCTTCAGGTTTAGGCTTGGCATTTTTTACTCGTTGATCATTTTTTTTTACTCTACATTGGTAGTTGAAGTTCAGGCGTTTACTAAGGATAAGGAATGATTTTTATTTAGGTAATAAATAAACATTATGTATGTACCGATGTACTGATTCGATCCGCGAATAAAGAATTTTAGACCGTGAATGTAGGAATTAGGTCGCATTTTTTCCATCCGCGAATATTGAAACCGCGAATGTAGGTGCGCGAATAATGAGCTTTGACTGATTGTGTTAGTTGTATTCGGTGCAATAAAGTTCTATTTATCTTACAATATAGTTCAATAATTTATCACCAATAACAAATAATAAACACAGCATTACGTAACACCTATTTACACTTTTTATTATGCACTTGAACAGAAGTTATCTAATGGCATTATTATACAAATAGGATATTTCAGTGTCATTAACATGACGTAACATATATTCTAGTATTATATAATACTAGCTTAATTCCACCCGCGGCTTCGCCCGCGCAGTCAAAGAAAAACCCGCATAGTTCCCGTTCCCGTGAGATTTCCGGGATAAAACCTATCCTATGTCCTTTCTCGGGTATCAAAATATCTCTATACCAAATTTCATGCAAATTGGTTCAGTAGTTAAGGCGTGATTGAGTAACAGACAGACAGACAGAGTTACTTTCGCATTTATAATATTAGTATGGATTGAATTATTGACATATGTGCATTACATATTTATTTATTACTTGCTGTGCCCCACGGTTTTACCTGCATTGCCCCGCTCCTGTTGGTCTTAGCGTGATGATATAATAATATAGCCTATAAGCCTTCCTCGATAAATGGACTATCTAACACCGAAACAATTTTTCAAATTATACCAGTAGTTCCTCAGATTAGCGCGTTTAAACAAAAAACTCATCAGCTTTATAATATTAAAAGTATAGATTTAATACGTATGTTTGTATCGGATAACATAGTCAAACCATCACTATTTCTATATGCTACCTCATTCTTTATAAATCATTATTTATTATAGAAATAATATTATCCTGGATTTATTTTAATGTTAGTGTAGTTAGTGTTAGTGGATATTATAAATGATGAAACTATTATGAATATTTTTTCTTCTTTAAGTTATTTACCTCGTAATAAAATACGAATGTCTTAGATTTCAGGATTAAAAACCGGTAAAATATTTGTTGTAGCTCAAATGGTATAATGTATCTTCTCTTTGGCAAGATTTAATTTACGAGAATAATATTTAATGCGTATAAAATTAATTCAGTAATTAATTAATTAATTAATTAGTAAATTAATTCATAGTATTCGTATAATAATTTATTAAAATGATACTTAACTTGGGAGTTTTCATCGCTAAGTTATAAACTTCGATTCGACAAATAATTTTTAATACGAATTTTTTAAAGAATTACAGTGATTATTAATTGTGGAACGGATACCTAATATTTTCATATAGAAATAAAATATTTATATTTTAATAAAAATTGAATTGTGTATAATCAGCTTATGTAAATATGTACACAAACTAACTACGCAGTAGTATTTATGGATCTGGTACTGTAATATGATAATATAATATTAGCATCATATTAGTAGTGTAATATTTTTAGAGTAAAGGTGAATAAAATTACCACATCCAAAACAAGTGTTTCCAAATTTAACGAATACGTGTTATTTATCTGTGACGTACATTTGTAAATAAAATATAGACTAAAATAGAACAGCATTTCCGAATTAGTATTATAATACTAAGGTAATATACGATCGATTCCTCTATATAACAAATTAAAAAAATAAAGACTAGATTAAAATTAATTCCAATATATAAGAATAGGTGACAAAAACACAATATTTACCGAGCTAATAAATATGTTAAGAAAATAGTATCCATAGGAAGGACATACATATAATGACCATGTACATAAGTCATAACAGAAAACAAATAAAACTATATAGCTTAAGAGCTGTTTCTTCAAAATTGATTCAAAATGTTAATCACGCTTATTATTTTACGTTAACGTTTTCTATCTCATAAACCGTGATAGCTATAAAGCTGAAATTTTCATAAAATATTATGATGTATTTCCGTTGCCGCTATAACAGCAAAGACTAAAAATTAATAAAAATAAAATATTAAGGGGGGTCCCCATAGTATGGAACCCTTCGTGCGCGAGTCTGACTCGCACTTGCCTGGTTTATTTTTATTTTAAGACTTTATTTTCCAATTAAAAATACTTAAAACAAAAGTTAACAACTACTTTGTTTCTGAATCAAATCAAGACCACGCTCGACTCTATGCTCTATCGTAAAATCAATTTGCAAATCATTGCCTAAATTTTAATTTAATTTCCTATAAAAATATTTCTTCCTTTACAATATACTCATAATTTTCATAGCGAACATGAAGATTAGTCGTTATTTTACAATTTAAATGTAATATAACATAATAAAAATTCGATCAGTGGCTCTTAGTCTCAAACTTACACTTGGCATACATTTCTGAACGTACACGCGTGCGTGAATATAATTTACATTAATTAATATGAATACATGGGTTTATTCGTAAATAACATCCTATATCACTGATTTAAATGAAACTTCATTTCATACAACTTCATCTACTCTCTACTAAAAAGTTTAAGAAAAAGTTACTCTACCTTAATTTTAAGTCAGTTTATGTTTCGTCATTTCCATATAGGTCTAAATAGTATAACAGGCTTACTTGAATAATACATAGTATATTTTATACACACAAAAAACCCTTCGCAGTAACATCTTCGCATTTGATACTCCAAAAAGTTAAACACCAGCAAGGCACCAGTGCATTATCGTCATAGTATCAAATACGATATTCATAACTCCAAAGCCTTTGCCTTGACATGAACTGTGAACGAAACATTATTCATACAGTACAGACTACAGAGCCTAATCTCCATAATCGTGTAAATTTAATTATATCCGTGACCAAAATATCGGTGACAGATCGAATGTCGTGACCCATGTATTAATAAAATTACATCCATAAATCTTCTAAAAGTTGAAAGATGGTAAAAGAAAAAAATTAAGAAACATGTTACCCGGAATTGTTCATATTGGGTGCGAATAATTTGAGATTTACTAGCAAAATAAAAAAAAATATGATGTAAATAACACATAAATATATTCTTGAATGATAAGCAAATACCGCCCAAAAACTGATGCAAAAATAGGAATAACGACAACTTACAATAATTTTAGGCTATTTTTTCATGATGTTATAATATATACCTTATTCAAAGATTAAGGTCCTTATTATTGCATCTATCACCAAAATTATCTTGTCAATAAAGACGATCGCATACTCAATCAAACTACACAATAACAAAATATTTAATTTAATACCACAAAGCTATTCGAATACCTATTGAAGCAACTCATAAATATAGTAGACGAAGATTATTACAAAAACCCGTATCAAACGTCTGACAATATATTAATTAAGGTACAATTACATATGAGTATCTCATAAATTATAAAAACCTATTGCGCAAAAAAATTACGTAATCCCTGATTTGATATCAACAAAATACTGCGTCATATTGAATAGGATTTTTGTCGAAATTTCGATTGAAAGGTTACTGATGTTTGTTGTTTGTTTTTATTTAAACGTTTTAATTATGTATCGCGTGACTTGTTTTTGTATATTTTATTTTTAGAAATGCGATGATATCTACCTAATTTTTATTTCAGTATTTTATATACTAATGACATATTCATCTCTATAATCAACTAGCATTCCGCCCGAGGCTTCGCCCACGTTTTCAAAGAAAACCCGCATAGATCCCGTTCCCGTGGGATTTCCGGGATAAAACCTATCCTATGTGTTAATCCAAGTTACCCATATATGTGCTTAATTTCATTGTAATCGGTTCAGTAGGATTTGCGCGAAAGAGTTACAATCACACACATGTACATATCCTCACAAACTATCGCATTTATAATATTAGTAGGAATTAGTAGGATAGGATAGGATAGACTGCACGTGTACATGATGTATTTTTGAATCTTTTTCGCAAATAATTTACGGAAGTAATTTTTGGTACCAAATTCGTTTCAATAAATCTGAGTTGCCTCACAAAAGAAAACTGGGATGAACAGATGGGTCTACATAAATTAATAACGTAAAGCTCTTGTTCTTCCTTTGCAAGAGTAAATCTGTCTCGATCATTCCATAAAATGAACAACACTTTACATTTAAATCTAATATGTTACTATAGAAAAACACCAAAATACGTAAAACAAAACGCCTAAAATAATCTACGGAACCCAAAACTTTACAAAGCTCATCTTCGCGATAATTACGAAATGAAAACAAAACTTGACCGGTAATAGAACCGGTTGAGTGACCTTCGGGAAAATCGCGCTGCAAAAAACAGACGAGACGGTTACGTTAATTCATTGATTAATAATAATGAGGTTCTTTTTGACATTATATTCACCTTTGGATATTTAAATTTGCTGAGCTTTCATTTGCACTAATTTTTTACTTTTTTTATCTACCACATACTATGAATAGTAGGTATAACATGATCTGTGTTTTATTAGTTTTACCTGTATGTTTGTATCCCTATAGTGTACATTTGTACCGACTCCTTTATATTTGTCATTGGAGTCATATAATTGCCCATCATGGGACACTTTGTGCGTACACTTTTTGCATCAAAGCGACTTGTCTACGCGTGGTGTCCTATGGTGGACTTAGTTCTTAGTTTTTAGATGTAATTACTAACATTAATACTTAGATTTTCCTTTTTTTACTAACAAATGGATCTGCGATATCCGAATTTTATGCTAAATAAATAAAATTATAATTAAGTATATTGTTTTGGTTGTAGCAATGAAATTATAGGCAACATTAACAAGTAACAATCATATTTTAATAAATTGTTACTTCAGTAATAATTATAAACTTTACAGTCCCAATTTTATAATAATAATATTATGATGACCAAATTATGATGAGAACTAAGCGTTAAAAATGTAACTCACTCAAATTGCTGAACTGTTAATTGCCTCACTCAATTAAAACTTTTTCATCTACTAAATTAACAAAATAAAGCAATTATAAAAAGCAATAAAAACTGAAATATCCTTGAAATCTACTGTTAATATGTATTATAAATACCGAAGTAAAATAAAGACTGTGTAGGAAATTTGCAGCCATTCCTCCAATTATAATTATTTAAAGTCAAAACTAGACAAAATTTTAATACAATCGGAAGGCAAAAGGAACAGGCAATCGATTCACTCTAAAGTTCCGAGGTAACAAACCCAAAAAAAATCAAATTGAGATCCACCTCCTTTTTTAAAGTCGGTTGATAAGAGCTCATAATATTAAATGCAATTTTATTGTCCGAAAATTTGAAATCACATGATCGGATAAATCTTTAAATTGTTCTCAAATTATCGATTTCAATAGCTGTAAGCCATAAATCGCGTGTTTAAAACCTCCGTAAATTAATGCTTTCCTTTCAAAATGTTTCTAAATAAAATATGCTAACGATGTTAGTTGTACATATTATCATGTTACTTTTCAACCGAATTTTAAAATATTTTAATTTGATCGCAGGTTTTTTCCTTTTTTTTATCGTCGATAGGGAAGCGCTTGACCACAATCTCGCCTGATGTTAAGCTGAGAATATGTGGTCTATGATGGTACGCGCTTCCCTAGAAGGTACCTTCATTTAACAAAACTTATCTGACATCTGTTAATATGTCACTAATCTCCATTTTTTTCGAAAGGTATGAACTATGGGCGTATTCAGAAAGAAAGCTTGAAACTTATAAGCGCTTATCGGCGCTTGTCATGTTCATATTATATTTTCCTGCGCGGGTTACCAGCACTGACAGGAAAATATATGAGCATGACAAGCGCCGATAAGCGCTTATAAGTTTCAAGCTTTCTTTCTGAATACGCCCTATGACTATGAACCATAATG
The DNA here is from genome assembly GCF_061535455.1 of Colias philodice. Taxonomy (NCBI): domain Eukaryota; kingdom Metazoa; phylum Arthropoda; class Insecta; order Lepidoptera; family Pieridae; genus Colias; species Colias philodice. Next base: position 12,067,114 of record NC_143096.1, read on the forward strand.
AAAACGAATACTCAATGATCAGTTAAAGATCCCAAAACAAAAAAAAAGCTAAGCTACTCCAATAACTATTTGAAAAATATCGCATCTAGACCCGGATACAAACACAATAAAAACTGAAAATTATAATATCATCTATTTGTAAAGTCTCATTGCGTATGACCGCACCCAAAAACCGTTGTAACCTTGATACTATTCAAAATGACTTGTTGACAAAATTATTCACGATTACCGGAATCATTAATTCTTAGAAATTGAAATCGAAAGTGCTAGTTTTATATTAGATTGAGATGGTTCGTAGACGGTAGAATTATAAGTAGGTATGTGGCTTCCGAACCGGTGGTAAATTTTAAATTATGTATTTGGACGATTCAAAGCGCTCCACAAGGAAGTCTAGATGATTTAATAAATGTTTGAAAACTATCGGGTTTACTAAATTAATTAATTATTACAAAAAAATATCTTGTAAAATACAAGTGCGGAGAAATAGATAAGCTGTCTTTATATATCTTTTTATATACTCATGTCAGGATGATCTTAAGTTTTTAAATCGTTGGGTCTTTACCCGTTTTTATGTACGTGATTAAGCTACATATGATATACGTAGCTTTCCACCCGCGGCTTCGCCCGCGCAGTCAAAGAAAAACCCGCATAATTCCCGTTCCCGTGGGATTTCCGGGATAAAACCTATCTATAAACCTATATATAAACGTAAAAAGTAGCCTATGTCTCGGGTATCAAAATATCTCTATACCAAATTTCATGCAAATTGGTTCAGTAGAACTATGGCGTGATTGAGTAACAGACAGACAGACAGAGTTACTTTCGCATTTATAATATTAATAATGTATGGATACATACTATAAGTATATATTTACTATATAGCACAGTATCGCTATAAAAAGGCTTTTTGAGAAGAAGTATGAAACCTCCTTAGGCCGCCACATTTCAGTTAGGTATGTCATTGAAAATCTATCAGAAATGTTGCGACAAACAAATTTACTGTGTATTTAGCATTATTACAAGTTATATTATGTGAGTAATATTATTAAGGATATTTTTAATACAGGGTTACAAAACGTCACTCTTTTACGACTCATAAATAATGGAGGCTTCTTTCAATGTTGTCTCATGTAAAGTTTTACTTTAATGGAATTTTACTTTGCAAAGTCCTTTACTATACTGTCTATATGGTAGGTACTTATTTTACAATAAGTAAAAATTCCATATTATACATAAGAGTAGTAAAATATCTATCTACTAAGTGCCTTTTTTTTTAAGTGGGGTAATCTTGCATAGATACCCACGGCCTCCGGGGAAGGGGCCGTGGGTTATGTCGGATTCCTACCGACCAAAACCCCACTGTGTTCCGTCAAGCCGCATCAACGACGGGGCCACGGGTATGGTAGAATTCTTCCGTGACCCCGTATCTACTAAGTGCCTATGTATTCAAGTGTTTAGTAGGACAAAAATGAAAACGTCTACTTGTTAAATCTCATAGGTATTTATAAGGTATCTTCTTGATAAAGTGAAATTTCTTTTAAGAATTTGCTATACATAATTTAAAAAACTACTACGAGTAAGTCCTTATAGTTTTGAAATAAATGAATCTATCTAAATCGAATCGCTCCAAATTAATCACAAAGTTAAAGTACCTATATGAATTTATTCATTAATCACCATCAGGAAATAAGGATGGTGCATCACCTTTCCTTTTTATGTATTCATAAGCAACTGAAAATATACGGCCAATTAAGAAGTCATTACAATTTTAATACTTCTTTTATCATAATTTAAAGTTATCAAACGAAAATTTTAATCACTGTTTAAGAGCAAAGAGGAAAAAATTATGTCATAAATATACAATTTTATTGCAAGGGTGCTTCCTCTCATAAGTAAAATTTGGCCGTAAATAATTTAAAAATATGGGTTCATAAATTAAGAACATTCAATCGAAGAAATAACGAATCCTCTTATTTTCAATGTAAAAAAGGTATGTTAGTAAATTTAAGTAATTTCTTGACTGTCAGAGAAATTAAATTTACTCGAAAGTTTAAGCCCAATGAAACGTTTTTTTACAAAACAATGTGAGGGTTCTTAAAAGTGATAAATAATAATTATAATGAGATGAAGATATTATTAGTATATTTTATGAAAGCCGTTCGATTTCAGAACTTGTTTTCTTAATAATTGTCCACATTTAGGTTGATACCTATTATTCGCTCTACATATTTCTAAAAAACATTAAATCGCTGAAATTCAACTAAAACTGGTCATTAAAAATACTTATGATTTGTTTCGCGTTATAGGTATATCTATAATATAGGTTTTATGAAATACCTACCGTAAAAACAAACTACATAGTTAACTTTGGCGAGTACAAAATGTATGCAATTTATTTTCATTAAATATATTTTATAGGTTTATAAATTATAACAATACGTTTTAAAAAGCAAAATATCATGCTCAAAAAAAGACAAATTTTCTTTGAAAACGCGGGTGAAGCGGCGGGCGGAAAACGTACCTACGCAATATTTTTCATTCAAACAACCGTAATACAGTAAACGTTATAAATAAATACGCTTATTTATTTAATAATTTATTAACCATGTTCAAATACGTCGTTTTGATGCATCACATAACATCATGAGTTTAAAATAAATACTGATTGTTTTTTTTATAAATTATATTTGTTTAATATTTTGTTGTTATTATTGTAATCAATCATGTTTCTAACTCGTAAATTACTGGTTATCTTGGCTATTTAAAACTGATTAATCAGTTAGGTAAAAAATTAAAAGCTCACTGAAGGCTGTACCACCTTTGTGGTGTAATATTTTTAATGAGTACATATATATGACTCTATTGTACTTATGTACTGTAATTTTTATACATACTGTAATTTTTATAAATTTGCCGAATATTCGCGTATAACCTCAGAAGAGAAGATTCACTATCTTAATGCATGTTTATTTGTTATTGCCATAAGAAGAGAATAATGTTAATAAAAAGAAGTACGAAAGGTGAGGTAAAATTATATTGCGCGCCAATCAACGCACCCCTCATACAAACATACAGAATTAAAAAAAATCAAAGGAAAATTACATTTTTATCATCTAAAAAATATTTCAAAATTCGATGCATAGTCTAGAAGCTAGCAGATAAATCGACGCATATACAATTAAATTCCTCTTGTTGGAAATATATTATATTTATGAATTTACAACTATGAACAAAATAATAAATGAATACCTACATTATTTAAAAACTGGTTTATGATTAATACGGTGCCCTTCGTATAAGATAAACAAAAAGTAGTTATTTTTAGTCCCTATGTGCGTGGCGCTTTATCCTTGTGGAAAGTTCTGGAAAATTCAAGGATAAAGATGGTTTTACATCCTTCTACCGAAATGTACAAAAAGTTACAATTTGTAAACATGTTTACCTAAACTGAATTATTTTAATAAATTAAAAACAATGACGTTATTTTTCACAAATAAAATAATTATTCGTATACATTTAATAGACAAGGTCATTTTTTTACTTCAAATTTTATTTCATTAATTAATTGTTATTTTTATTAATTCTTAAAATAGCTTAATAAAAATTCCTCTCACGCTTAAAAAATAAAAAATTGATTAACACGATCAAACTTTGTCAAGTCAAATTAATGTAAATTCACTGTAGTATTCACTATTACGTTTGATAGAAATTTCCAAACAACTAAATAGCGACATTCCATATTTTCTTCTTTCTACAACCACAATCAATGTATGAAAAAAAATACTCACGGCGATCGCGAAAAACGTTCCGTACTTCAGCATTTTCGATACTCGTATAACACACACACTTGTCAAAACTGTGAGATGGTCTCATGCGCATCTCCTATATAACAACACAGCCTCCAATGACGTCACACACCCCCCGTACCCCGCTATGTTGACCGACACCCGCCTAACTTGTTTCACGACTCATCTTCACGACTCTTGACCCCTGTGCAATGTTCATTGACGACTGTGTATGAATTCAAATGTATTCAAGATAAAAACCAGCGATGTATCGTAAACAGGAATGTGGAAGTTTGCGTTAAACATTGTCGATGCACCGTCAATGCCAATTTGTCTTCCTGTAACGGATTCGATAAATTCAGGGAACCTTATACGGTGGACATTGTTTTGGTATATAAATAAGTAATGATGCAATCTTATCTATTCGTTATTAATTATAAAAAGCGATATTTCAAAATCTTCTATCGGTAAAAACATAGATTTTATCATCGTGATTAATTTATACTCTAATCCAGTTTTATCCAAAATGTAAAAGCATTTGTTTAGCCGCGTCGCAGGTGTAACAGACATAAATTATTGGGAGCTTAAGTCAATTACCAAGCAGTGCGGTATTTAGTGTTTCTTTATGGTATACCTTTGAGCATCCTTAGCATTTATTAGTCCCAAATAATAAGAAGACAAAGAAGTAAGAACTACGACGACATTTTCTTCTCTAATGTTAATGCGGATGAATATATCTCTATCGTTTAATTAAAATCCAATCAAACATTTTGACAAGTATGAAACTTTCGCCTTCCTTACCATTCTCACAAACTTGGGCATGTAGGTAGAGCGACTAAAAGTAGGTGTAGGTAAAAACCCGTCCTTTAATAAATAATAATATAACATTTTAAGCTCCATAAACTACTGTAAAAAAGTCTACTGTCGGTGTGAAAATTAATTAATTATTGTTGAATATAAAACTACTTAAAAAAAATTATCGTCAACCAAAATTGCATTATTATTGCGTATTTTATCTTAATTCAATTTAAAAAACATCACAGGGCTTCAATTTCCATAATTATTAATTGGATGTCATTCTTCAATCGTTTAATTATTTCATAAATAATTTGTGCACCTGTTTGTCATAAAAACTGGCTTTTAAAATGAGTAACAATCGAGTTTCTTGGCGATTCTTCCCGGTAGAAGCAACATTCCACTTGGTGGTTCACTGTGGTTCACTCATTGAACATAATAGGTACCTAATATAATTCACGAGCTCTAATTGAAGAACATATTTCAGTCCAGAAGATAGATGTAGAGTATTCTCAACCGACTTCATAAAAATGATTTCAAATTGCCTGTACTTTTTTTGGGTTTGTGGTGCCTCAAACTGGGTGTACCTACCGATTTTGATGATTATTTATTTGTAGGAAAACATTTATTTTGATAAAACAAGCACTTATATTTTCTACCTGTTTACTAAATATTGTAACTGCATCATAAACTTCACTACATAGTATAAAACAAAGTCGCTTTCCCTGTCCCTATGTCCCTATGTCCCTATGTCCCTTTGTACGCTTAAATCTTTGAAACTACGCAACGGATTTTGATGCGGTTTTTTTTAATAGATAGAGTGATTCAAGAGGAAGGTTTATATGTATAATAAGATCCATTAAGTAGTGGAGAAGTACTGTTATTTTTGAGGTTTCTAATGTGATGTCGTAAAAAATTACATTTATTCCGCTTACATTGCAAACGCAGGCTGAACCCTACGAGTTTTATCAAAATAATGTACTAAGTATTATACACATTGAAAAGGTCTACAGAAAAGTCCGCGATGGTATATGTCTATCTCTTATGGATAACCCACAATAACTTTTTTTTGTCATTTACTTTTTACGACAAATAATGGCTAATTTTCGAAGCGATTTTAACCAATACAGCATTAATCCTTAACCAATTAAATACCATGGATACATTGTTCATTTAATATAGATCTATATGGCCCTTTACACCGTATGATTTAAGTGAATATTTTCGAAGATATTACAGATTTAAAAATTGCAGGACGTAGCGTTTGCGGCCGCCCGGCTATGTATTTTATACCCGTGCGATGCCGGAGGCCGGAGCGGGCCGCTATATTTTTATACCTATACAATAGGGTGGAGTGATAATGTATGAAAGAAATTTTTTTTTGTTTTTTTCAAACGGCATAGCGACAGAAAGGTGCCTTTTAATGAGTGAATTCAGCATACAAAATATTGTTTACCTGTCTTGATGTTTTGAGGTGCCCCAACCCAATTGAAAATTAGAAAAATATGATTTTTTCGCAAACTTTGATTTCTTTTTTAATCACAGTATTTTTATGGCCTTCAAGTCTATTATATAACAAACTTCTTTGTGATACACTAAATAATAGCCTGATTAGTTGTTTTAACGTATTTCATTAATGAAAATGATATTATAGAGGAATGAAAATATCAGAAATAAGTAATTATTTAGTACTAGCTGCGCTCGCGGTTGCCTCGCGGTTTCACCCGCGTGGCTCCGCTCCTGTTAATCTAAGCGTTATGATATATAACCTATAGCCTTCCTCGATAAATGGGCTATCTAACACCGAAAGAACTTTTCAAATCGGACCAGTAGTTCTTGAGATTAACGCGTTCATACAAACAATATCTTCAGCTTTATAATATTAGTATAGATTATAATATTAGTATAGATAACGCTGTTTTTTTTTTCAAAATTAGGCATTAGCAGTCGTGATACTGATGCTCTTGCCATTATAAAATCATTTTGTTTACTTTTTCAGCAAACTGCACTTGAAGCTTATGTCACCAATTTGATAATATGCTTTACGGCCTGGGCAAGGCATAGAATATCTTTGATATTCTGAAACGCAGTCAAACCGCTTTTCACGATGTCTTTTAAGGTTTCTTCAGATAAATTAGAAGTCAGAGGCTCAGTTTTCTTACATTCTTGCCACATAGTTAAGTCGGTATAATCTTTTGAGCAAGTACAAGAGAGTTAAAAAAAATGCATTTGCAACTTCAAATATCAAATAACCTTTGGTACTGAGTGACAAAATACTTCAGTTATCTTTTCTTGTTCTTTTTTTGTTAGTTTGTCGATCTTGATAAGGTTTTAATAAGCGTCTATATTCATCGAATATGGTGTGTCGAATAAGTTGTAGTACTCTATTAAAGCTAATAGTGGGAAGCGATGCTTTTTGCCACACATCAAACATTTCCGTAGCTAATCATTCGGATAAATCATGAATTTTGTTATTTTATCAGGTTTAAATTCATATCTAATAAATAAGTAATAGTTTCTTAGCATCAGTACAAGTTGGTAATTGAGACACTGGATACTTCTCTGGCAAACAAAATACAGGACAACATGTCGTTTGTCGTATTTTGACTTGCAACACTTTACTGTAACAAAGCGAAATTATGGATAGAACTCACATCAAAAATATTAAATTATGATCTTAATTGTATTTACGTGTAAAATGTAATTAAGAAATATTACTAACATTAGTGTTATTTCCTTAACGGCATTTCCTTAAAATCAACGTTTCCTACAATAAGAGTCGGCGCAAACGGGCCACCGACCAGAGCCACTCGTAGCCAGCGATAGCCACTTTTTTATATATTGAAATATTATGTATTCTGTGTCTTCCCGTTGGCAACCAACGAGATAACACAGAATCTGATTTAGCGTTAATTTGTCAAAATTAAACTTTAATGATTTTCGACTAAATTTTTTTAATTTCTTAAAGTTCATGATGTTGGGGGCACCTCTAAATGTATCATCTGCAAAGTATAATTTTGCATGTGTATTTATGAGCAATAATGACATCTTTTTACAGGTATGCCGAAACGAAAATGAAAAAAAATACTTTTCACTCCACCCTACTATACAACGTTCACAATTTTTCTGTAGTGTATTTAGTATCAGCATTGCACCCGTGCGAAGCCGGGGCGGGTCGCTAGTATAATATAAAAGCGAAGTGTGGACCTTATATTACTCATTTCGAGGGTTTTTAGGCACGGAAGGTGTTTCATAATATACATATTATCATTTTCAAGTTGCAGCCTTGTAATATATTCACATGTATGTAACTATTCTAAGAATGTTTTTAACAATAATGCATACATCCGGATGATCGCATTAATATCTTATTCATCGTGTATAATGTTTATATAAGAATAATCCATATGGCAGATTTAAATGAAGATTAGCCAACGCAAGTGGCGAATATATTCATAAACACAAGGGCATACCATTGGTATAGGCACTATCACTTAACACATTAATTATTGTCAGCGCAGGACTGACGACTTTGGAGCCTTGTAGATTTGTGTTTCAAAATCACTCTACCACTTCCTGGACTCCTAGTTGCATACAAAGTTCGTGGGAGATTTCTGGTAGGCTAATAAAAAAATTAAAATATGAATACTTATAAACCTACTCAAGCAAAAAAAGAGAAAATTTAGGAAAAATCGCTTTGGTCATAAATGTCATAAAAAAATAAAATGTAAGGAGGTGGGTAGTAATTTGTAAGAAGCTGTCCCGCCATACTTTACATGTGAAAAGACGTAGACGGAAAAGTAAAATCTTATATATAAAAATGAATCGCAAAATGTGTTGGTAAGCGAGAACGGCTGAACCGATTTCGATAATTCTCTTTTTATTATATTCCTTGAAGTACGAGGATGGTTCTTATGTAGAGAAAACGTAAACATGTACCACGGGCGAAGCCGGGGCGGACCGTTAGTTTATTTATAAAAATAACGTTAATTGTATGCTAGTGCTTGAAAATAGGTACCTAATTTATCACATTTAATGTATACCAAAGCAATGAAGAAGCACGCGTACTCTATTAATCATTATGCAAAATTATAATCCAATTTCACGGTCTTCAAATAATAAGTATACCATTAACATTGGAAAAAATATGAAACAATTGTCATTGAACTCAAACTATGTAGCGTCCGTCCGTAAAACCGATATTATGAATCGAGAAAGCGCTTTAAAAGCTTAAACTCAAATCGTCCAGGCTTTCTTATTTTATGCATTCTGTAGTAGGTAAGGTATCCTAAAAAGAGGATTAAATTGAGTTTCTTTATATTGTCTATGATACAGCATATTCAGATTTCAGACAAAGTTAGTATAAACGACAAAAAATAGAGAAAATTCGAGCTTATCGCAATAAGCCTTTTTCTCACTTATTTTAACCACGTAGGTATGTGTGGATATGGTAATTGATAAATTTTCATACTTTCAATTTAATTCTTTGGTGTGTTTCAGAAACAAACATGCAAATAACGCAACATCCTTAAACACGTTATTTATCATATAGCATGCGTATTTGGGATTACGTTTAACTCATTCATATGCAGTGTGACTAATAAAATTGTTTAATAATGCATTCATACAGAGGATGAAATCAATTCTATTTTTTTGTATAAGTATGTAGTTGTTACGAGATCAAAACGCCATTAAAAATAAAAATTGGTATCGATGATTAGATATTTTTTTTTTGAGTCATTCTTCTGAGGATTCTTCTTCTTCTTCTTCACTTTACTTATTACTGAGCGCTTTATAAAAAAAATGTGTGCGTGTACTAGTGTACACACGTAAGAAGTGAAACTTCTTTATGACCTTATTCTTCAAAAAATAATTTACTATATGCAACTTTACAGAAATACGTCGAATCACGCGTGGTAGGGATAAGAAAAAGATGGCGCGTAACGGAAAAATGTCACACGTAACGAAAAAATATTACACTAAATTTTTTTCCAACCCCGATAAAGAAGTTTCACTTCAAAAATAAGCATAACTACGTACCTAATCATTTTTTAAACATTACCATAACCTACTGCAAGTAAATTTTTCCGCGTGAAATTACTTACGTTAATGTGGATCTTCTCATATTCTTGTTTATAATATTTAATATTAGTATGGGTATAATATCAGGAAACAAATCCGAAAAGGTCTCTGCGACCCTCAACATCATATTGTAGGTATATTAATTTTCCTTTATATACAGCTTAAAATTATAATAAAAACTACTTCGAGACAAAATGAAGATATTAAATATATTGCGCACGTGTTCAATAGAACTTTTTTTTTACTTTTATAGTTTTTCAAATACTAACAATTTTCAAGCGCTACAATTTTATAGACCACTCGAGACTTTTCCCATGTTCCGCTAATAAAACATATGCTAATTTTATTCCATGATCCGAGGTTGATTATTCAGATGCAAAACCGCGAAAGTTCAAGGTCGAGACCGAAGCACGGCGTGGCTAATTAAGCTGCTCATTAATTTCCTTGTCATTTTTCATTGGTATAGCATTTAGCTTTCGCCCATACTAAATGTGGATTAATTTTGAATGATGTAACTGATTTAGAATTAGATTTATTCAGCCGTGTCTTGTGTTGGAGTAAAAAATAGTAAATGTAAAACATAGCACTGCTATGTTTTTAAAATAAGTAAATAGACACCGACCAACTCGGTCTGGCAGAACACAGGTTGATCACCAACTAGTCCATAAAGAAAATGTATCAGTAAAACTGATTTGACACTAAAAAAAAGGATATTATAAAGTAGTGGAATTGAACCAACATTGTCCGTAACAATAACCATAACTAAAGATGAGGTTACCTGTACCAAAGAATAAGGAATAATATTTTTTTTGTTTTCAAAGCAATGCACAAATTCATACCTTTTATTCACATTTGCATAATCAACTGATAATCCTGTACACTTCTACGGTGTAATAACCTTTTTTGGTACGATAGTCGATACAGCGATTGAATCCCCCAAAATTTCGTATAATTTAAGCTAAACTACTACTTTCTTTAGACATCAATATGGGCAGTAACCAATCATCAGTCCGAGCTACTCACTTCCAGCGACCTCCCACAAGCACTGCAGCTGATCCCCTGGGATCAGACGAACCTGAAGAACATCACATCAGTATTTCTAACAAAATGGTAAGCTTTTTATAGAACTAGGTACTCATTAAAATAAGTATACGTATTATTAGCTTGGGACATTAAGTTGGTTATAGGCATATCCTCATATCCGTGTAATTTTTTGTGAACTGAGATAATGTTTTTGTTATCTTACTTTAGACGAATGGATGGGTTTAGTGTTTACAACCAGGAAGATGTTAAGATGACATGGATAACATATCTTATACAGTACCAGATAAGAGAAGCTGTTGAAAAAAGACATAATATTAAGTGCCCTTTATGGATTGATTCATTTTAAAATTAGTTTTCTGTATTGGGCAATATTGTAGTAAATGCTATGAAGCGAATCATCACACTATAGCCTAAGTGATTGATAAAGATTGCATATTCATCGTTATTATCTTCTATTTGTTTATTTTTTTGTGAGAATAGAATATAATATGTCTGTTTTTATGTAAGAAAGCAACCTAAATTGCCAAGTTATTGGTCTATGAATTCATAAACGTGACAGTAAATAATAAAAGGTGTTATAGGTGGAACGTCTGGTAGAAGATGCATCACTTCCGGGCGGGGTAAGCAGTTCTGGATCCACTACATCATTGGGAGACTTCAAGGAGACCATTTACATGGAGAAACTAAGATGCCTGGATGATACACATTCGGAACGCCTTGGGTAAGTGCTTAGATTCGTTACAATAACTTAGAATAATGAACTAATAAATCAACCTGAAGAGTGTAGACTGTAGATGTAGGAGATTTCGGTGTAAAGTTTTACAGTTTTAAGAATAAAATAGTAAATTTGATTGAGTAATTTTGTGTTTTGATTGCATTTTATGTGTTTTAGTCACGTTTTAAAATGAATTGTTATGACTGTATAATTTGTATTACCTACGTTATTGTTTAATGTAAGTAGTGTCTATTTTCGGTAATTTTGATAATATTTTTAAATAAACAGTAATGAATTTACATTTTTTCATTTGCATTTATTTTAGGTGCATCAAATAAATAAATGCTCCCAAAAAAGGTATGTAAAGGCTAGGTTCATTTAATAAACAATTTTTAACTATTCGTATGAATATCTACGTCGAACGTAATGTTAATTATTAATTCTTTTGTGTCTGCAATTTTATCAAAACCGCTCGTTTATATAAATAAAATAGTGAAAACAAAACTTGTCCTCACTATCGCTAAAAATGGGTTATTTATGAGCATCCCGTTAAAAAGCGATGTTCTACCGCATTCTTGTACCAACATGTACTTAAAAATGAATTAAATAAAAATAACATACATACTAGGAAGTGAATTTTATATTGTTGTAAAAGTTTTACACTACCTCAATATACTAGAAACTCTTTCTGAGAACACTGAATTAAATCTATAATTTATTTCCAAACAATCTATAAACCAATCCATATTGTCTGTTCTTAGAAAGAACAATTTAAATATCAAAGTTGTAAATCCTGTTACACCAGTTTTCAAAAAATATATTCAGTACAAAATAACTGCGAAAAAAATTAAAAAGTGGTTGTTAAAAAGGAACCTAAACGTGCCTCAACCCATAATATGATGCGCAATATTTCCAACCTATTCTAATTAATTAATATTTTATTTTTATAAATACTGTTTACCTGTTTATCTTTTTTTAAAATATGCTCGTCTATGTACCAGTTATTCCAGTGTGAAGTTTTCGCAACAGGTAATGTTTATTTTCCTTTTCAATCGCTCAACAAAATTGCCGACGACGCGACGCGACGCGCGCCGCGCCGGCGTAATATGATCTACACATGAGCATAAAAAACTTATTCAAAAACACTTCATTCATAAATATATCTGATTATCGTTTTTGATTGATTATCTACTTTTAAAAATAACCTTTCTCATTCATACGAGTACATTTTCAATAGAAAGCACTAACTATATTAACCATAGCCATTTCAACGTTTTCTTTTTTTAACTTTTTTTTGCCGCCAAAAATATATGAAACTTCCTTCAAGGTCATAATATTATACTATCGGTAGGTACTTTTTTATAATGTTTTTAAATGGCATAAAAGCATCGAGAGAGCCAATTAAAATTACAAGCGAAGGTAAATCGTGGTAACGAACCCGGATCGCGGGGAACGACCCTACACCTAATTATTGGATTACCTTTTATATTCATTGTTTGTAAAAACTTGTCTCAACAACATGCGGATAAAGCGTCTTGAAATAAAATTCACTCTTAGAATAATTATTCTAAGAATTCACTATTATTATAATGACTTTACTACACAATAAACACGTATTTTGTTGTGAAATGGAGTTTTAGATACAAAGTTACTTTTCCTACCTATTCGGTTTTCAATGTCACTTACATTTTTTTTTACTTTTTTTTTATAGATAGTCTCCAGCTGCGAACACACTCATTATCATAAACAGCGTTCGAGATCATTAAAAATCAACAAATCGTGTTTTAATACCTTGCTTATAAAATTATTAGCAAACGACTATTCATTTGTAAATAAGGTGTCCCTTTACACAAATAATTTATGACAAAAATTATTTGGTTTGAATTTTAATAAGCATATCTGCTTATTATAATAAGCATATCTTTTAAATTTACGCAGTACCTACCTATCGGTAGGTACTGCGTAAATTTAAAAGATTTATGAATAGGTAGTTGATGTTAAGTACGCTAGATATTATTATTTATACAATAGAAATAATTTTAACGTTAATTTATTACAGGTGCCGATATGTCTATACTTGCCATTAACGACATTAAATTTATTTTATACCAGCGCGCGACAAGCCGTGGCTTTATCCGGGTTGAATAATCTTATCTATATTTAATATCTGTAACTGGGCAGCACAGACGGCACAGTCCACAGACCAATAGAATACTTTTTTATTAGTATGTGCTGGAGATAGACGGCATATTAATAATTATAAAAGGAAAGATCAAACTACGCATGAAGTTTTAAAGTGAAACTTTTATTATATCGTCTCAAACTTTTTGGTCTGTGTAGCGCATGTCGCGTGTATCGCGGCTGCCGAGTAGGTATACCTACTCGGCAGCCGACCGTCACGCGACATGCGCTACACAAAGCAGTGTTCGGAACAGTTTCACTTTTACCGTGGTTTCATAAAACCACACAACATTTTTTTTTTTTTTTCATTAAACTGTGCCGGACTGGCCATATTTTAAGATTCAAATATTTAATGTCGTTCCAGAATTTGTAATATGTTATGTTTATTATTACATATATTATGTTTATAATTATTACATATGTACAAATGGCGGAGACACAAATTGTTGTAGTCCTAATTTCAAAAATAGAATGTAACGTAGGTACTTGTCCAACATTATTATTGAAGCTTCTCTAAAGTACCCATCCTGCCTATTAGAAAACTATGAAAATATGAATTAAATCGATACAGTTATTTCCAATCCCATATCTCAGCGAAAGAATTCGAATTGTTTGAATATAGATTTTTTTTAAAAGACAATGAATGTTACAGCACACCCCGGACACTCCATACAAAATTATCGTTTTGACAGTCACACTGTAGAGACTGCAAATCACAGAGCAAGTAATATAGGTACTGCAAATGTGTGTGTTAACGCTTTATGGTTGGCACATTTGTGACTAGCGTAAAAAAAATTCACGTTTTTCTGATGAAATACATCCGTAAACAGCACAATATCTAACCATTTTCTACGAAAAACGATAATCACAAATCCAAAATAGAAGCGTTTTTCCCCCGAAGGGTAAAAAACGTATATTTAGGTTTCAGCCGAAAGGCTTGACCCACTGTGAGATAACCCTCTTGAACATCAGCGCCATCTAGTGTATTTAGCCGGAAACCGAGCTGTCATCGAGAGAGGTCGGTATTGGTGGTGGGGAGTCTGCGCCAAGGCAGGGCCAGTCGGCCATCTTGGCTTCAGTACCGATGAATCGAAGCGAGGCGAAAGTCGGCAAGATATTTAGTGGTGGGTCAAGCCTTTCGGCTGAAACCTAAATATACGTTTTTTACCCTTCGGGGGAAAAACGCTTCTATTTAGGTGTTCGAGCCTTTAGGCTTGACCCACTGTGAGATGTTTCATATCTGCCGGCGCTGACTCCGCGTACTGTGACTAATGTATGTTATAAGATATTTTCTGTAGGAACTGTTCCTACATCGAGAGAGGATCGGGAAATAAAAGATATAAATTTTCAATAATCAACTTTTAATTACTTACATTAGAAAATATCTAAAATCACAGAATACATAATATGCTTGATTTCTAAATTGTTAGGAACGTGTCCGACACTGCATGATTTGTAGTAGTATTTCTTCTGTTACCCTCTACTTCCTTGAAGTAGTGTTTGAAGAAAGTTGTAGTGCTACGCCAATTACCTTTGCGTAACACTTCGTCAATATCGAGATTTTTATTGACCCAGTTGTCTGTAGCCACGGCCGATCTAAAGCTACCCGGAGAGCTTTTTATTTTAGCATCTTTTAGGACTATCCTTAGCCAGCCCGCTATTACAGATCTCGATGCTGCTTTCACTTTGCCCCGGGTGGTAATGAATAAGTTCGTTAGATTTGGGACCGCTTTCCTGCGCTGCTTTGATTTGGTAACCAGTAATGGTATCCAATAGCAGAGGTCAAAGATATTATTGTCGTTCTTTGATAGACACCAACCGGACTGGCGATAATATGTATTATCCGTTTTTGACCCGAAAGCGGGCCAGAAAACGATTTGATCCCTGGTAATCTGACAGTGATCCGCATCTATGTGAAGCAATGTTAGGTCGTGAACACGACGGCCTGTAGCAAGGAGTAATAGCGTTGCTACATGTTGAGATATTTGAAATAAGCTGGAACCATCGATTTTTGCTTGGGAAATCCAGTTTACGAGGTCAGCTACATTCCAAATACCAGAGGATCGTTTAGGTGGGCTCTTTAGTAGAATTGCCTTAATAGTTTTCTTCACCAGCGGATGGTCGCTAAGAGAAGCCGAATTGCAAGGGTTTGTGAAGGTAGCGACGGTTGACTTATGTACGAGGATGGTTCTCGGGGCTAACTTCTTCACGTTGTAGAGGTAAATTAAGTATCTAGCTAAATCACTGGGAGTCGGTGTTCTTGTTGACACATTATTTTCTAACGTCCAATTTAGCCACGTTCTCCAAGCGATTTGATAGGTTCTTAATGTTGAAGGTCTCCAGGCCGATTGTAACAAGGTGCGTTCCGACTCGCTCCATGTAGCTACCTCGTTGGACCAGCCCGTACTTTCCATACCTCCAAAGACAAGTTTTGAATGTTCCGGGGGGGCAGGTTGGTTCGAAGATCCCACAGATGTCCTTTCAGATTTTGAATTTTGTAGGGAGGGAGTACTGCTCTCTTTTTCACCTCGGCTCTCCAAAACGCTTTCTCCCATCTGGGTACCACTAAGAGGTAAAAGCCTTGGGACCTGTTCAGGTGTTGTAGCACCCGAGGAATTAGTGCTGGAGGTGGAAAGATCCAGGCCAATTTGTACCTCCATGGTCTGCTGAATGCGTCTGTGTATTCGCTTGTCGTGTCTCTGTGGTCTTCGCTGACATATCTCGGTACTACTGCAGAATGTTTGCTTGCAAAAAGGTCGATTTCTGGTTTGCCCATTTTTAGAAAAATTGACTTCTGCGCCGAGAGATCGAGATGCCATTCCTGAAGAGTTTTCAAGCGTGATAAGCTGTCCGCTATGCCGTTGTACCTGCCCGGGAGGTATTTCGGGATTATAGTGATTCTGTGTTGCTGTGCGAGATTTAGAATCTTTGAGGCGATGGTCAGAAGTTTTTGGGATTTCGTACCCCCTTGTCTTCTTATGTAGGAGATTGCCGTTCTGTTGTCGGATTGAAATAAGACTGTTTTCCCCGACGCTTCTTGTATATTCCTTTGAAGAACTTCGAATAAGGTCCATAATTCTTTTTGATTGCAATGCCAGTGCTTTTGTGAGGTGGTCCAGAACCCTGAGAGTTTCTTGTCGTTTATTGTGGCTCCCCAGCCGACATCTGAGGCATCGGTAGCGATGAAGATTGACGTTGCGGCGATTTGAATATCTGAGGTTTCGCGAAGGTTGTGAAGCCACCAGCACAGTTCTTCTTTTACTTGATCTGGTAATCGTAACATCTTGTATCTTTGTGTGCTTGGGAGTGATTTTGATGCGATCTGGATGTACCTGCAACGGAGTAAACCTAGTGGTATTACATTTGCTGCGAAGTTTAATTTTCCAAGTAACTGCTTAGCACCCATCCAGGACCACTTATTTTCGCGTAGAATTTTAAGAATCGAGTCTGTGATGTTCGAAATCTTTGATAGAGGTAGTATTTTCTTGTTTAGTTTTGTGTCCCATATTATGCCTAAATATTCTATGCGTGTCTTTGGTTTCGGATCAGTCTTATTGGTATTAATGTGCCATCCCAGCTGTTTGAGAAAATCTATGGTCCAGATTGCTTGTTCGGCTAGTCTGTCAGCCTTTTGGTTCATAAGCAAGAAATCGTCCAAGTAGACAATTACCCTGATCCCTTTATCACGCAATAGTGACGCTACCCAGTTAGTAACCTTACTGAAAATTGAAGGAGCGCTAGATAACCCAAAAGGTAAGCAGTTCATATTGTATATTTTCCCATTAAAGGCGAGAGATAAGTATCTCCTGTGTGATTCCTGTACGGGGATGTGGTAATAAGCATTTGAGATGTCAATTTTTACTAAGTAGTCCCCCTGTTGTAGTAGTTGGGAAACTTTTGATAGGCTGATGAGTCTAAATTTGGGAGGATGAACGTAAAGGTTTAGGTGTCGTAAGTTAAAAATCAGTCTGTGAGAACCGTTAGGCTTTTTCCTGAGGAAAATTGGGGATAGGTAGCCACTGTCGTAAGTGTTAAGAGAGATAGCGCCCACGTCTAGTAGTTTCATGATTTGCGTAGACATGCTATCTGAAATTTTAGGTTCGTAAAATTTTATATTGATGCAAGAAAATTTTGTGTGCGGTGGTCTCTGTATGAACGGTATGCGGTAACCACTTATGACACTTAAGATTGTGTCTGGTGCTCCTAACGATTCCCACAGATCTGACTTAAGACTCAATTGGCCCGCGAGAAATACCTCTAAACTAGGGTTTCCTTGTGGATGCCTGAGCTGCCCTTCTGTTGGGACCCGCCGAGCCGAAGTCCTGTTTCGACCGATAGTCGCGAAAATTTCGTGGTGGCTGCTTTCTGCTTTTGTTGCTGGGGTTCTTTGGCTTTCTAGGGCCTGAAGTTTTTCTTCCGGTTTTGTAGCTTGGGCTGGTTTTCTTCGGAAAGAACTTATACGCCCCCCCTTGGTCTTTAATCACTTCGGATAATTTTTCCTCACCGAAGAGGTGAGTGTCCGATGGTGGGATGTCGTGCAGCATCTCGCTAAGGACTTTATTTGTAGGTTTATAGGTCTCTCGCCGCGCTTGAATAACCTCGGCTCTTCTTCCGCAAGTATACTGCAGCAGTCCGTCAGAGATCTTTTTGAAGTTGCCGTCTGAGCTGAGCATATGTTCGTGGATTTCTGCCCTGGTTTTAGGATCCATTTTCTGGCAGGCGTCTTGAAAAGCTTGCCTTTGCAATAATAACCCATACGTTATGGCGCCCAGGGTCAAATCGGCTTTTTCTAACTGACACGTCGAGCTCCAATTAGGCGTTATTGATGCCAAGTGGCTGTTGACTTTTAGGGCCGCGAAGACTGGTGTAGTGTGAAACATTTTTTGAACGTCGGCATACCGAACATTCTTCCAGCCGTCCTCATTCAGCCGTTGGCACCTTCGGCCCTGTTCGGCCAGGTTTGGGTCCGCCTTGGTCAGTTTTGCTTCGGCTTCGGTGGTGCTGGGAGAAAAGTCACAATCGGGGCCAACGGGGGATCCCTTGAGAGCGGCCAATTTTCTCTGAGCCTCAGCGATTTGCGATGTTAACAGCGCTTCCTCTGCTGAAACGATCGGTTGAGCACTTGTCGGTAGTTGGTTCTCTTGTGGTAGAGCGTTTAGTGAGGGTGCTCCAAACTCTTCATCCGTAGTAGTGTCTGGTACGGATTCAAAAGACTCGTCTAGGTTTGATGCACCGTAGTCGCTTTTGGATGCAAAATTTGACACTTGAGACGCAACGTGTTCTATGGCCTGAGTTTGTTTGGCGAGCAGATCCATCATCTTTTCTAAGACCGAATGCGTCACCGGGCCTTGATTTGATTCCACAGATCGCTTTGGGGCAGGAGATTCGCGACGAGGCGTTTTAGTGCTGTTGGAGCTGTTCGGTGACGTCGATGATCTTTTAAGGGTGTTGGAGGACGCTGCTTCCTCCCTGGCTGTCAGGCGTGACTTTAAGGCCTTAACTGTATCAAGAAAGGTTTCATAATCTGGGTGGACCCTTTCCATTATGTTAAAGGGGGCGTATAAAAGCGCCCTCCCCAGTGGCCATTCCAAGAGCTTCCTCTTTATGAGGCGGTATTTTTTCTCGGACAGAGAAGGGTCGTTCGGGTAGTACGCTCTACCCATTTCAGCTGTGGGTATCGCGAACCTTAACTTCGCTTCGATGCGCGACGATATTTTGTCCCCAAACAGGTCTGCGTATGATAAATCCCGGACGCCCCATTGCCTCCAACCTTCCGGATAATGGTTGTCTACTGTTTCGATGATCCTGGAGAAAAATCCCTCTTCGTCTCTTGGGACAGGCCTGAGACAGAGTTCCCCCATAGTTGTAGAGGCCATGGTCTGAAAATACAAGCAAAGAGTCACGTCAGCTGATTTTTGCTTCTTGCATCGTATTTGTAACGTTTGGGTCAGCAAATAATGTGTTTGATACGACTCAGTTAGGGTTTGATGCGATCAGACGTATCGGCTGATACGCCCTAGTCGCATCACTCGATACGACCCGACGGATGACGTCGATTCGACTAGACGTCTCATCGATGCGTTTGGAAGTCTCGATTGATGCGACCCGGGCGTATGAGCCGATACGACCAACAATGGAAATTATTCCATGGTGACCTAGAAAAACTAGGTTCTTTGATAACTTTGTCGTTCGTTGCGAGACGACAGACGCTTCGTGAGAAGCGAATCGTAGGGAAGGACTACGAGTGAAAAACATGTGCCGGGGCGACATGTTTGTATCTTACGTGAGTTATTTCCTTATCCAGCTAAGGAAACTCATGTAAACAAAAAAAATATTAGCAATATTTGTGTAACTTACATTAATTTTTAACTTCGATTTTAAAGAATATTATCTTCCTTTTATCCTGGCGACGACGCTGAGATTCAAAAGCGTACTGCAGCCAAGATGGCCGACTGGCCCTGCCTTGGCGCAGACTCCCCACCACCAATACCGACCTCTCTCGATGACAGCTCGGTTTCCGGCTAAATACACTAGATGGCGCTGATGTTCAAGAGGGTTATCTCACAGTGGGTCAAGCCTAAAGGCTCGAACACCTAAATAATAAAATTACTTTAAGTCGCGTATCGTCCTTGTAGAAAAATATGGACCATTTTTAGACTGATCGTGCGGGTTGAGGTACCTAAGTGTTTAATTTTGGCGGGAGGCGGAGAGTGTCCGTTCTGTAGCGTTTAGCTACTATTATGTATTCTGTGGTTACAGACTAACAGTGGACGAAGTGAACGCGATGACAAGCCGCATAGAAATGCGTACATCCAACATGGTGAGCGTCGAGCCTGTGTGCGCAGACTGCAAGGCGACTGTCATAGATTGCTACAACAGCGCGAGGGAACCAGACGATGTTGTCAAATGCTGGGATGCTATTGGTTTGTAATCTATCTACTTACTTGTTTATGGACTGTGTGTGAAACTTGAGAGATTGATTTTTGTAACTAGAAAAAATATCCGACTGGTCTGAATAAAATACAGAAGGCTGATCGTTGTCTTCTTAACTTACTTTAAAGAAAAATCGAATGGAGAAACATAAATGAAAATATAAGGGCGCGAATTTTGAAAATCGATATGTGCAAGAGTTCTGCATATAGGTAATTGATTATTTCTAAGATATTTTAGCGATTTTACGTAACTTGTATTGGAAATTGCGCTGTATGCTTTTTGCAGTTAGTAAATTTCTTAAAAAAAACACTAGCAGTGCCTACAAACAGACAGAAATAAATGTCCAAATGTGTCTAGTCAAAAAGTCTTGTTCAATAAATCAATCGTCACTAACAGCGATTTTAATTTTACCCATACAACGCAGTAGCTTTTTAATACTTATTTTATTAATCTGTGGTAAAACTATTTCAAAAATAAAGGTGCATTCACACAATGCGTGCAAGACGCGGGCGCGGACCGTCTCCGGGCGCGGTCTGAACGCGACGCACGTGAACAAGCAAGACGCTCGCGGCACGTGGCGCATGCGCGGGAACACGCGCTCAAGGATCTGTCAGGCGCGCATGGAGACTCGCCGAACATGTGATTTTGGAGGGAAATGCGAAATTATACTGTGATGTGATATACCTACTCTGTGATAAATTAATATAAACTAAAATGTATTTTTTTTTCACTTCTGCGTCTCTGCGATGACATTTTTGATTACCTACCTTTTGTTGGTTTGAAAAAGTTTTGGTATTTATTAATTTAGACAATCTTAAGAGTTGTAAAAATTAATTATTTAATTATGAAATCGCTGGCCGTCAAACAGTATTGTTATTTTAAATAAACCATATTATAATTAATCACAACAAAAAATGTACTTACTAAATTTACTAAAGAATACTGCACTATTCTATGTTTGATGAAAAAATATTTGAAACTAGCGGTCCGCCCCGGCTTCGCCCGTGGTACATGTTTACGTTTTCTCTACATAAGAACCATCCTCGTACTTCAAGGAATATAATAAAAAAAGAATTATCGAAATCGGTTCAGCCGTTCTCGAGTTATGCGCTTACCAACACATTTTGCGATTCATTTTTATATATTATAGAAGATTATGTCGGTTCTATATATGTATTATTATTTCTAACATCCCAAATGACTTCTGTATGTGTAATGAACCTGTCTTCTTTATTATACATATAATTGTATTTTTTTATTAATATATTTTTAATTTGTCATTGATAAGGTGAATTTCCTAATAAAACATACTTGCTATACTTAAATCATTTTAATTTTAACTATTTACATAATATCACATTACATTCACTTTGATTGTATGGTCCCAGCAAGAAAATATTTAAATCTCTTTTTTATTATTTTTTTATGGTTTTAGATAAATTGATTAAATAATTAATAATAGATCAGACATTCATGCAAATAAACAAATTACTGCATGTATAAATCATATTGACTTCATGATTTAGGGCCGATTTTTCAATCCATGGTTAAAACTTATCCGCCCAAAAAAGTATTACATGATAATATTAAAATTTCACTCGTAAACTGTCAAAGACAGGCAAAGAATACATTTTTGAAATGGTAGTTTAATACGTTATTCGACGAATAAAGCGCGTCACACACGGTGAAGATACTATAATATTTTATCTTAAGATATATAACAGTATCTTAACGCATCCGGTATCAGCGTTCGGACCATCATTTTTCTTTTTGTCATTGCGTACTAAGACTCCTGTAGAACCGCCATCCTGTTACAAATGACCCACAAAATTTCGCGTCATTTGGTGGATGGCGGTTCTACAGGGGTTATAGTACGCAATGACAAAGAGAAAAATGATGATCCGAACGCTGATACCGGATGCGTTAAGATACTGTAATATAAAATATAACAGTATCTTAAGATAAAATATTATAGTATCTTCACCGTGTGTGACGCGCTTAAGTATTAACCAAGGATTTAAAAATCAGCCCTGAACCTAGTTTGAAAAGTTTAAAAACTTCAATTTAAATTGTCTTGTAGATGAAACTCTTGTCCATAGTTGCGATCGTTTACAATAACACTTTTTTAACCACTAATTCACTCAATTAAACGACACTTTCTTCTTAACATCTTCCACTTTTTTCACATCTATCGGTCTGAAAGGCTTGAGCACGCTAATTTCATCCTTATCATCATCTGTATGTACAGGCGATTGCTTGTGACTGTTCGCTGTTAGAAGGGCTATTTTCCTCCGCAGTTCTCTAACTTGAGCCGCACTGGCTAATTGAGCAGCACCTTGGGATAGTACTTCTGCTCGGAGTTTCTCGCATTCTGTCCTGGAATTTTAAATTAAAAAATTATAAGTTGATTTCAATACAATAGTTCTTAAGATAGATGTTTCAAGACAACAGCTTTGTTTTATTTGGTATCTGTTAAAAAAATATAGCCTAAAAACCATACAGGTGATATTGCTTTCCACAGGCCTTTCCACATGAATTTTGAAGTGAAAACTTCTTTAGCGGCGTTGGGTATAAAATCTTAAACTCGCGTCAGGACACGTGACCTGATCGAAAAATCGTAAGACGGATACCATTCCAAAATATCAAACACGCTCAACGTTAATAATCAAGTTTTCACTTCTGCCGGCACTCCCGGAGTGCAACCCGTCTTTTTTAAAATCAGTTCAGTAGATTAGAGATCTCTACACAGTCTCATACTCACAAATTCACAAACTATACTTCTTTATAATATTAGTACTTCTGTAGAGTAAAATAAGGTTCCAATTCAAATCCTACTAATATTATAAATGCGAAAGTTTGTGAGGATGGATGTATGTTCGTTACTGTTTCACGTAAATACCTACTACTGATTACTGAACCGAACAAATTCTCAAACTATACTTCTTTATAATATTAGTACTTCTGTAGAGTAAATGGGGTTCTAATTCAAATCCTATCCTACTAATATTATAAATGCGAAAGTTTGTGAGGATGGATGTATGTAACATTCACATATGTATATTTGTTACTCTTTTACGCAAACACTACGACACTACGATGAAATTTAGCACACATATAGAGGGTAACATGGATTAACACATAGGCTAGGTTTTATCCCGGAAATCTCACGGGAACCGGAACTATGCGGGTTTTTCTTTGAAAACGCGGGCGGAAAGCTAGTAACTACATATAACACACATACTCGCAGGGACTCTAGCTGTTTGATGCGGTCTTCATAACTTACTGTGTAACTCTGTAGAGTTACTACATCCATACTAATATTATAAATGCGAAAGTAACTCTGTCTGTCTGTCTGTTACTCAATCACGCCTAAACTACTGAACCAATTTGCATGAAATTTTGTATGGAGATATTTTGATACCCGAGAAAGGACATAGGATAGGTTTTATCCCGGAAATCCTACGGGAACGGGTTTTTCTTTGAAAACACGGGCGAAGCCGCGGGCGGAAAGCTAGTATAATATAAAATCTCACTTCAAATGGTCCAGCACTCCGGGCAGCCAACCATTAGCTGCCGGCTCGCACAGCTTGCCGAACCAGCGGCATAGCTCGCGGCGTTGTTTCTCGCACAATGACTCAAGTTGTGTGATGCGGTCTTCGTAGCTTTCTGGAACATTCATTGATTGCTTAAATTTCAAAATTCAGTTTAATAAAAAAAAACATTAATATTCAATAACAAAAAATGTTCCGTACACTTAGATTGGTTGCAAATTTAATACGTGATATGAAATAATATATCGAAAACTATCCCAAATTTGCAGAACTTTTGGAATTTTTTTCACGATCATACAGCAAAAAAATAATTTAATTGCAATTTTAACAATGTTCCAGACTGCGGACAAGGTTGCAAAATGAGATTTATTGTCGTCCCAATGAACCATTCACTTGACCGAAGTTTGAAAACTTTTGGAATTATTGTTAAATTTTCGATTTCGAATGTCGATACTGACTGATGTAATATGTATCAGTTCAAAATAACAATAAAACACCATGTGTATAGGAAACACAATATTATCTCTCCACAGCAAAATCAGGAAAATTATCAAGTATTTTTAATAGTATCAACTATGAATAACAATCATAACAAAAACAATGAATGCCTACATAGTATAAAGCCAAGTATGTATGCTTAGATCTTTAAAACTACACCATTTATTTTGATGCAGTTTTTTGAAGTGAAAACTTCTTTAGCGGCGTTGAGCACTTTTTCTGTAATGGGTTTAAAATCTTAAACTCGCGTCAGGACACGTGACCTGATCGAAAAAGCGTAAGACGGATGGATATCAAACATGCTCAATGTTAATAATCAAGTTTTCACTTCTGCCGGTACTCCCGGAGTGCAACCCGTCTTTTTTTTAGATAGATTTTAGTAGAGTAGGTTTTAGTATATAATTTATTAGATTTTAGACAAAACGTGTGCTAAAAGCTAGTTACCAATAAGTTCTCGATCATAGTGAGCACTAGCTCCGACCTGCTGCTCCCAGATTGTATTCTTCTCATGGAGTAGAGCCTCAACTTCTGCTTGCTTGTTTGCTAAATCGCGACGTAACTGCAATTTTAATATATAATATTGTATGGGTTCCTCACTACATAGTATAAAACAAAATCGCTTTCTCTGTCCCTATGTCCCTATATATGCTTAAATCTTTAAAACTATGCAACGGATTTTGATGCGGTTTTTTTTTAATAGATAGAGTGATTCAAGAGGAAGGTTTTAGTATATAATTTATTATGTTTGAGACAAAGCCGGCGAAGCCGCGGGCGGAAAGCTAGTTTTAATATAAAAGAAGAAACTTAATAACTTATGTGATGGTTGATCTCTTTCATATAGGTTTGGTCAAGTGTAATATCCTTACAGGCCTGCGCTCATTGCTATTTTAAAAATGTTCATAAAAAAATTGAAATAAAACTTCTTACTCTTGCATTGCTTTGTTTCATTTGAATAAGATTTTTTGCCATTTCCTGTCTCTTATCTTCTACTTCTGCAAATATTGAGTTTCCTTTAGCGGCTGAAAGAATATAACAAATTAAGTTGAGGTATATTACTATGTTCATGAATAGCTTCAATTAAGTTTCTTCACTTATTTATCTGAAAATTTTATTTCAGCGAAGTTTATTCATTACAACAATACAACAAGTATTGCATTTAACACCCATAAAAAGCTGTTTGCAAATCTCATAGTTAAATAAATCGTTAAGGCATGGTTATTTACTTAAATATAAATTTCTTACCATGTGGTTGTAAGTCCGGTGTATCAACTTGATGCAGCATAGCCCTCGCCTCAGCCAGATCAGCCAATGCCGCAGCTTCACGTTCCACCACCGATTTAATTTCCTCCCTCCTTATATCAGCAGCTGCACGTAATTCACCTATTTCCGACACTAATTCCTCAACTTTCATACGCCATGATGTTATTTCTGCTTTAGCTTGTTCCAGCGCTGCTTTTGCTGAAGCGGCTTCTGACGTAACCGATGATAATTTTGAACGAATCTCATCTACTTCTTTGTTATCACGCTCTGGTGATTTACGAGCTACCACTGCTTGTTCCTCTTTTAAACGACGGTTTTCAGCTTCTAACTTCTTTATTTCTAACGCGCTTTGATCCGATATTTGAGAACGTTCAGATCGCAATACGGATATTTCTTCTTGGAGGGTTGATATGCGAGACAAAAGTTCACTCTTGCGCCTGCCCTCCTCCGCCTGATATGTTTCTAGCTCTGTATTTAAATGACTCTGAACATCTAGAGCGGTTTGGTAACTTCGTCTTGTATCGTGTAATTCTTGTTTAATTGCCTCAAAATTAGAGGACAAATTGTCGTATTGCTTTTTCAATAAATAATAGCGCTCGTTCAACTCACCGCCAGTTAAATCCTCAGCTTCAGTTATATTAGTTTTATTGCTTATAGTTGAGTAATCCATATTGACTGAATAATTAGTCTTAAAACTGATGAATAATGAAACAAATATGTAAGTTTTAAATTTATTTCTATGTTGAAAAGTTATTTGTTGATAGAACCACAGGATACAACTTGGTTGTTGATTTTCAAATTTGATTTTTGAATGAACGTCTTTCATTGACGTTTAAAAAAGATGGCGCCACAGAGTAAATAACAACATATCTCGCAACATATGCACTCCTAAGTCACTAATTTCTTAGAAGTTCATATTTTAGAAAATAAAATCTCCCAGCCTGTACTTCCAGCCTTCCAGCAGATGATTACCAGTAATCGAAAATTTAGAATGTAAATCCTTTGTAAATCAGATAATTGAGATTATGAGTATATTAGATTCTGGAGGTTCAGAAATTATCTATGAATTAATTCAAATCGTTTTACATTTTTATAAATCTCGTGGCATCGTTAAGAAGCAAAATGCTTATAATATTATATTCAATGAGGAAGGATCTAATACGTCCAATTTATTCAAGGAAATATTTTAAGAAGAAGATTGTCGTAATCTGTGTCTATTAAGAAAATTCGTATTCTTTATTATTCATTTCTTAAATATCTCTCCTGCTGACAAAATTATCCCGTAAAGGAAGCTTAAATGTAATTACATCTTTTTAAATGTGTTTCTATACCAGCTATAGGCTTCTATTGCTTCTAAATGATATTTTAGTCATACAGAAACTGTAATCTGATTTGCTATATTATGTTATAAACTATTCCTAAATTTAGTGACCATTCAATTAATTACCAAAAAAATCTTTATAAAGATACTTCGATTTGAATTATTTGGTTTTTACCACGTTTTTACACAACGTTCATGGGCGCGCACCTTTATACGATTTGACAAATGACATTTGGATTTTTTAATGATGATAGATATTTGACATTTGTTGACATCATAAAATTTTAAAAGTGCATTTACAATTTGGAAATCAGAATTTTTTAATTCATATCCATGATAATTGATATTTATAAGTATAATTCTGATTAAATTATAAACCATGTCGGCTTCACCTCCTACAAAACCCCCTAGAGGGGTAAAACAGGGCAAAGAAACGGTATGTTTTTTGTGAATTTTCGACTTTCGGTGATACTATTTGCGTATTTATTTGCAATCAAAACTTGGCACGATAACTAATATGAAATCTCTATACGTACTACAAACCAAGTAGCTCTAATTACCTCTAACTTACGGTACGCTTTTGTTTTGGGAACATATTTTTGTGAGCTCTTAACAATGATATGACATATCAACATAATTCTCAGCTGCCCCCCTTTTAAAGTTTATACTATCTTAATAAATAACTGTGAATTCATACAGTAAAGCTATACGAAGTTATTTATTATATACACTTAAAGAAAATATTACATGTGAATAAAAAAAATACTTATTCATATTTCATAATTTCCTCTAGATATTAATTTTTATTATCTGCTAGGTGTTCTTCCGGTAGACATTTTTCAATTTCTTTTTTCTCTTTTAAGCACCTTTCTTCTTTAAGTGCCTTACCGAAAACATTAAAATTAAATTAGCCAAATTGTTAGAGCCATTCTCAAGTTTTTATCATACAGATTATATTATAGATTTTCTATTGTGTCTGTGATTCCGGGGACTGAGGGAATAAGAATAAAATCTTAATCTATAATGAACTGTATTTAATTTTCGTAAGTCAAAGTATTCATAAAATTCAAATTTCCAGAGTGGTCTATTGATGTCTGTTATTCGCACATTATCAGCGAGTGAAACAAATGAACAGAGAGAGAAAGAGAGAGCCAAACTAGAGAAGGAATATAAGAAGAGTGATGCAAGGCTTGATGAGCTTGTAGCAGCACACGCTAATGAAATTACTGAGGTTATGCAGGTATGTAGCTTTTAGTTCTGCTAGATAATTACAATATGTGATATTACAATAATTACAATATCTATGGTTCCTAAATATAATGCATTGACTGTCTAGATTAGTTGATAAGCATGGACTGTGTATATTAATTCAAATTGCCAGACATTTTTATTTTCTGTAAAAACACTCACAGACACAATATTGGATTCTAGACAATATTGTTAAAATGAGACAATTGAAACTTCTTGAGAGCTAAATTTCGCGTCATGGCAATACCGTCACGTTATGTAGTGAGGCGACAATTTTGGTATCTATGAATCATGCCAAAGAAGTTTCACTTCTGACACATGTGCTCGGCACACGCTCTTTATTCGAAATGTGGAGGTTTTCGACTCAGTGAAATTCAAATTAAAGATGGTCTACTGTAAAGAAGACTTACTTAAAGAGGAAGAGTGAAGAATATACTAAACAAGTTAAGTAATAAATCTATATATAAGCCAGAGGTTGTGGGTTCGATCCCCACCCGTGGTAAATATTTGTGTGATGAACATATGTTTGCTCTGTGTCTGGGTGTTAATTATCTATATAAGTAAATATTTATTTTAAATTATATATGTATGTTTATCAGCCATCTGGTTTCCATAACACAAGCGAAAGCTCAGATCGTGCCGTGTGTGAAAATTGTCCCGAAATATTTATTAAAGTGAAACTTTTATTACATCGTCTCAAACTTTTTGGTCTGTGTAGCGCATGTCGCTTGTATCGCGGCTGCCGAGTAGGTATACCTACTCGGCAGCCGACCGTCACGCGACATGCGCTACACAAAGCAGTGTTCGGAACCTTCGAACAGTTTCACTTTTACCGTGGTTTCATAAAACCACACAACATTTTTTATTTATTTATTTACAATACTGTAAAATTGTAGAAATTCAGCGCAGTGGGTGCAGCGCTAAGCGCGTGGGGACAGCACTGTTCAGCCGCTGAGGCTCGACTATCAGCGTGTAGAGCGTTGTTGCGAGTGCGAAGGGATGACTTGCGGCGTCTGTGGGCGGACGCTCGCACGCATCATCATGCGCTACGGATGTTGACTGATATGTATGTATTGTTAGACGTAACTTTTGATTTAATATTTTTGTGGATGAGTAGTTGTCAATATAGTTGTCACTGTTTCCTGTCCGAACATGCTTAGCTGTCGCATACTATAAATTGCCGCGTTCCTTTGTCTCGTGGCGCATTCGTACGAATCGTGCCTAGGGGCTCGGACGCTGTTTATACGACGTTCGACCCAACTACCCTCACTTTACTAATAGTCGTTGACTAGCTGCGTTTTGTTATCAACTACCTACATCAATTAGGTAGCTGTGTAGAATCGCAGTACATTCTTATTACATTCAAACTAATATTAAACTAGCTTCGCGTCTTATTTCTTATAGTATTTTATTTATTGAAGTGAAACTTCTTTATCGGGGTTGGACAAAAATTTTGTGTAACATTTTTGCGTTACGCCGTGCGCGTGACATTTTTGCGTTACGCCGTACGCGTGACATTTTTGCGTTACGCCATACTCGTGACATTTTTAAGGTTATAAAGAAGTTTCACTTCTTACGTGTGTACTCTAGTACACGCATACATTTTTTTATTTCAGTAATTAACAGGTTTTACCCCAAAGCATTACATGTTTAATTTTACACAAAATATAAAAAATCTGCGTTGTGAAATAAAAATAATAGTAAACAATATACTTAGTATGTATAATATGTATCTACTAGTTATAGAGAACATTCTAAAGTTTTATGCAAGACAGAAAATAAAGAAATAAATGTTTTATTTCTTTATTTTCTATCTTATTTTAACACAAGGGAAGTAGCACATAGCACTGTATATTATGCTGCACATAAAATTCAGTGAAATATCTTTCCTGTACATAAGTACCTGAAAACTGCATGAATAAATGAAATATTAAATTTTAAAAGAAATGCTTAAATTAATTGTTTAAACATATTATAGTATGGAAATATTTGTATACAGTGAGCGTGTGGTAGTAAGCGAGCGTGAAGCCCGCGAACTAGCAGCACGTAAGCGTGTAGTTGGCGCAGCACATGCTCTTCATACTGCTCTAGATACCGCAAGAGAACATCTACCGCACGTGTCTGCGTTGTCTGCTACCACCAAGCATTTAGAGGTAACTCTATTTTTTTACTCTACTTGCTCGATGTAATGCATTTACTTTTTACGACAAATAATGGCTAATTTTCGAAGCGGTTTTAACCAATACAGCATTAATGCTTAACCAATTAAATACCTTGAATACATTGTTCATTTAATATAGATCTATATGGCCCTGTACACCGTATGATTTAAGTGAATATTTTCGAAGATATTACAGATTTAAAAATTGCGGGACGAAGCGTTTGCGGCGGTACCGGCCGGCCGGGCCGCTATGTTTTTATATACAACGTTCAGTTTTTCTGTAGTGTATTTAGTATCAGCATTGCACCCGTGCGAATCCGGGGCGGGTCGCTAGTTGCTTTATAAAATGCTGGAGTACCGCTACCTGCTCTATGTAAAACTTTATGGTTGAATTGCCTCTACCTTTTAAAGCTGCTGTAGATTTATTTTATGGCTGCTGATTTGCACAGCTATATTGTAATTTATGGCTCTACTTGGTTGAGAGAACGCCTAAAAAATCCGTTTCTTACTACAACATTGCTGTTCTAGCTTCTTTAGAAGTACTTACTACTTGTATATAACTCTTTAGCTTAATTGATATAAATTAGGACTCTCGAAAACACCAATATTGAGCCCCAAGCGGCCCGATCGGTCCCAGACACAATAGATTTTCTATTGTGTCTGTGGTTCCGGGGCCTGAGTTAATAAGCATAAGTTAATAATATATAATTTGAAAAGCTAATATTTTATTTAATGTATTGAAATCTCTTCAATTCAATAAATTCCAGGCTAAAAAAATCGAACTAGTGGACATAATAGTGCGTAACTTGAACGATGCGGTGTACAAAGACGATCGCACTCCGCTCAACAGGCGTGTGTCTGCTAGACGTCGTACTGCGTTGTTGCTTGCTGGTAAGAATTAGGGCCGATTTTTCAATGCTTGGATAAAACTTATCCGTCCAATAAAGTATTACACGATAATATTAAAATGTCACGTAAACTGTCAAATACGGGCAATTAGAATACGTTTTTAAAATGTTAGTTTTATACATTATTCGACGAATAAGTTTTAACCAAGGATTGAAAAATCAGCCCTTAATATAATAACCAAAAAATTATAATATTGTTGACGTAACTTTTGATTTAATATTTTTGTGGATGAATAGTTGTCAATGTAGTTGTCATTATTTCATGTCTGAACATGCTTAGCTGTCGAATACTATAAAAAGCCGCTTTCCTTTGTCTCGTGGTGCATTCGTACGAATCGTGCCGGGGGGGGGGGGGGCGGCTATGATATATAAAAAAGCTAGATACGTTACCCGCTCTCTATTTTGGCAAGAAAAAACTCAGCTAAGTGCCCGAGTTTCACTTAGTCACGCAAAATTCAGCGTCGTGGCTGGACGTTCTTTTTATATTTTAATCGGCAGTTGTTATTACGAAGTACATGAGTGAGACATGTATTATGTCTCGTGCGTGAGAGTGAAAGAGAGAACAACTGTATTGGTGATAATGCGTTAGTAAGTAGGTATGTATTAATTACGCTGTTTTTTAGTGCAATGATGTTGGCGTATGCCGCGTCTACTAGTATAATAGAGTCATTGGGGGGGGGGGGGGGCTCGGACGTTGTTTATACGACGTTCGACCCAACTACCCTCACTTTGCTAATAGTCGTTGACTTGCTGCGATTTGTTACATCAATTAGGTAACTGTGAAGAATCGCAGTACATTCTTATTACATTCAAACTAATATTTAACCCGGCCTCGCGTGTAAATTCTTATAATATATGCATTATATAGATATAAAAAAAATTATTCAAAATTACTTAACTTTACAAAGCTTTAAACTTTAAACTGTATAGTTTTGTTGATGTAATGTTGTCTAGTCCTGATCTAACATTTCCAATAATATTCATTACAATATTGTTCCTTGTTCTGGTTCTAAACTAAATTGATATTATTTTAAATGAGCAATAATTTTTTTTCCCGGATTTTCTCCGTAGATATTGTATTCCGAACCGGAGGTAGATGTTAAATTGTGTATTTTGACGATTCTTAAGGGCTTCTAGATGATATTTATTTGAATTTATGTTTGTGTTTAAAGACTACCTGCATATTGTTGATTTTTGTAATATTTTCAGAGTTAACAAAGAGCGAGGAGCTTACAGACGCATATTTACAAGACATAACACCCGAATATGAAGCGTCTCTAACTGAAGATGATATGACGTTCGAAACTACAGTGTTGATATCGTTAGAGGCTTTAGGAGTTTTGGGACAGTTGAAGGAGGCTACAGAGGTAATATTTCTTGCATGCAATATGGATATTACATTACAAAAAAAGACGTGTGGCACTCGGGGACTGCCGCGGTAAAGCTATTGCATGCTATGCCTTCAAGCCACACCTCCGTGTCCGTCGGAGTGGTGCGTCAAAAACGGGGTCACGGGTGGCCAAATTCAGGTCAGGCATCAAACCGGAAAGGCGGAAGACGCGGGTTCAAATCCCGCCTCGTGATCGTATTTTTATTTTTGATTCTATTCTTTAAAAATTTATAAAAAAAGCCAAATTATAGATTTTACGTTTATAGAACTTAAAAGTGACGATTTGAAGTGGTTAAAATGTATTGTACTTATTTAGTGCATTTTAGATTCAGTGCATTTTTTCAAAATTAATAAGATATGTATTTAAGAATATGTGTTTTATTATTATTTTTTTTGTTGTGATTAAAATTTCATATCAGCTGCTATTCATAATGTCCATCCATATCACCATCATAGTAGAAAGTTGTACTAAACACATATGTATACAAATACATACTAAGCAAGCAGTAACTGTAGTAGAAAAATTCCAAAACTAAAGCGCCAACTTCCTTTTTTTCTCCAGAAATTCAAAGTCCAAATCCAGAACGAATTACTCGAAGTGATCGACGTCGTTTCCCGTCGCATAATCGACGACGATCTCGACGACCGCGACGACGACGACGACGGCGACGGGGATGGGGGGTGGGGGGAGATGCTCGAGGGGGAGGGGGAGCTCGCTGAGGGAGGGGGGAGGCTAGCTTGCCTCGTGGGGACGTTGAGGGAGGAGTTTAAGGCTTGCGGCATGCGGCATAAGAGGTATGGGATTTTCGGTGGTTGAAATTTATTGGCAAGAAAAAGAGGTATTACAAAAATATTAATATGAAAAAAGTGGTTATAGGCAGTGGTGTTGTTACTACATGATATTTAGTTATAGGAAATTCCCGAGGTGATGAAATGTTCAATTAGTAAAAACTTAGATTACAAAATAAAATACAGATGGAGCATGTCAATCATTCATCGCCCTTGTCAAAGAAAATACGAAATCAAAAACGAATACGTTCCTCCGCTAGTGCTATAGCGATTCTAGTGTCATGCAATACGTCAAAAGGGGTTTGATATTTTAGTAAAAAAATGCTGTCTTGTGATATTAAAACGCTGTAAAACTTGTACCCGAAAACAAACAAAAAGATAAAACATCGTTTTACAGATTTCCTGTAGATTATTTGGCTTATTTAATTTTGTATACAAATAATAATTTTACAAATACGAAGGAATTCAAAACTTCAACGTATGCTGCCAGTATTTTGAAAAAGAATTTGCCATTTTTAGGGGTAAAATGGTTAAAAGATATTCGGGGTAGTGCTGTTGGATTTTTCGATCGTGAATGTGATTATTTGTATAGTGCAATAAAAGTTCATGGTCATTATTAGATTATTTTAAAAAGCATTATACATTTTTTTGTTACTTTTATAAAAAGCGTCGTTTTCGCTTGCGATTTAATTCATGTGAACACATGATGGATATGATGAAAATAAAATGTCCCGCATTCTCGACTAAAACCTACCGCTATTCGCATTCATATGTTTTGAAAAATAAAAACTTTTTTTAATGTAATTTATTTAATAAATTTAATGTAATTTACTTATTTAATAAAAATTGAATAAAATTATTTTGTCCATGTATAACTTTAGTAGATAGGTGATAAAATAATTTTTACAATATTATAAAATAATATCAAAAACCCGAATTTATATTAAAATAAAAATTAAAACATGACTGCTAATAATTTATGTAGCCTACGTCACTACCACCACAGCTACCTTCATAATTCAGATGATTGCAATGACACCTCATAAGTCACAACTCAAAATCGATCCAACAGTTTATACTGCAGGGCGTGTCAAAGAAATATTATACATACATACCTACACTCGAAAAACATAACCCTCTTTCTTCCGTAGTCGGGGAAAATTTTGGGAAAATTTTCAATATCTGGTAACATAACACCCACACAGAAGCACCGTGTACGTACAGTGCAACGGTGAAATGACAGCACACATAGCTTTATGGAAATGACGATAAATTATTCGGTTTAGTTCGGCAACGCTCCATCTGTCTTTTATTTTGTAATCTAAGAGTAAAAAGTAATCTATCCATACGAAAACATCCTACCAGGCAATATTTCGCTTTGTTGACGTGAAATGCAGACAAACAAATAAAATAACTTTGCATTTGTATAAGAGAACTAGCAAACCGGGCGAACTCCGTTTCGCCACCAGAGACACCTTTTCTTTGCTATAAACCTCACGGAGCCCGAGACCTTTCCAACGAATGCAAACCCGTGGAAATCGGTTCGTGCATTCTGGATAGCGTCAGGAAGGAAAACCCGACTTATTTTTATATAGTAGATATATAGTAGTAATTTTATATAGTATTTTTTTTATAGTAGATAAATATAACATTTATGGTAGTGAATTAAAAATAAATGTATAAACAATTAAAAATTAACTTTGTTTGTTTTCTAGATTGATTCAAGTATGGCGCGCTGCGTTACAAAAGCATAAGATACCGGACTCGTGCCTTCACACCGAACAACATTACTGGAGCGCTGTTCAACAAGTGGTATGATTTTGTTATAATTGTAATAAATTAATAAAAAGTGAAGTCTTGTGTCCCCATGGTGCGGTAAAGGGCAGATGCATTATACATACATCTATCTATTCCACTGATCAATTTTCTTAAAAAAAATCTCTAGGTTTGGCAGGAAACAGAAGGCTGATCACCTAGTTGTCCCTATAGAAAATCGAGCAGTGAAAAAAAAATGAATTTAATTTATTTTCGACGAAACTACTATTGCGGATCATACAAAGATATAATTTTTCTCATCCAAAATAGATTAACTTTTAAAATTGTTTACAGATGCAGCTCCTCCTAACAGAGTACTTACAGATAGAGAGTGTGAGTCTCTCAGAGGCTCGACGCGGAGTTAGTAGGGCTGCTCCACCCGACTTGAAACTATCCGACTATTTCAGTAAGAAAAAACCGCAAAGACGACGGGAAAAACTGTTTAAACTTACAGGTGGGTTAGGTAAAATTATAAGTATTTTGTTAAACTTTTGTTTTTTATTTTGCCGAGTTCGTTGTCGAGGGGTTACTATTTTCAATGTTTAGAAAGAGAAAGAGAAAGTTCATTTATTTGAATCCATAAAATTATTGCAATTTTACAATTAGAATAAAATTATACATTATGGTCTCGTTTATCACGATAAAATCCATTGAAATAGTTCTATTTCCATATTTTATTGTAAATTATACATTGTGTCCCAAAAAGTAGCGATGGACGAAATCTGGGAGGTAGAGGACCTAGAGGGCTATCCGAATCACCCCCATGTATGTTATGCGATTTTTCGTATTTTCGGAGTTATGACGTTTTTTTTTTCAATTTTTCACCTATCGCCAAGTACGATGATATTTTCACTCATGGTGACGTCAATTATTGTGGAAGATGCTTGATTTTTTTTGTGTGCTAAGCTTTTTATAAGTATTGGATTTTATAAGTATTGGTATGGTAAGACGACAATTCCATTATCCCATGTAAAAGTTGAGCACTTCTTTCTGTCAAACATTTAGAAATACGTAGAAATAGAAAATTTCTATTTCTATTTGACGGTATTTGTATTCTCAGTTCCATTCGAATTGAAGAACGCAATAAATAAAGACTTTTGAATCGACATAAGTCCGGAAAATTTCTATACGCCAGGAAAATTTCTATAAGTCAGTAAAATTTCTATACGTCAGGAAAATTTATATAGATGAGGAAAATTCGTATAAGTCAGGAAAATTTTTCTAGGTCTGGAAAATTTCCATACGAAAGGAATATTTCTATACGCCAGGAAAATTTCTATACGTCAGGAAAATTTATATAAGCCAGGAAAATTTCTATACGTTAGGAAAATTTATATTAGCCAGGAAAATTTCTATATGTCGGGAAAATTTCTATATGGTGGAAAATTTCCATAAGAAAGGAATATTTCTATAAGACAGGAAAATTTTCATAAGTCCGGAAAATAGCTATACCTCAGAAAAATTTTTATAAGCCAAGAAAATTTCTATACGTCAGGAAAAATTCTGTAAGCCAGGAAAATTTATTTACGTCAGGGAAATTTCTATGCGTCGGGAAAATTTCTATAAGCCAGCAAATTTTCTATACGTCCGGAAAAATACTACTGAACCGATTACAATGAAATTTAGCACACATATAGAAGGTAACTTGGATTAACACATAGGGTAAATCAAAACCTCACGCTCCCCACGGGGACGGGTGCGGAGGTGTGGCTTGAAGGCATAGCATGCAATAGCTTTACCGCGGCAGTCCCCGAGTGCCACACGTCTTTTTATATATTTGTATTGTACAGCGGCGACCCCCGCGGCGAGCGGCCCCTTGCAGCGCCGCCAGCGCTACCCGCTGGTGTGCGCGCCGCAGCCCGCGCTGCTGCACGCCGCGCTGCCCGCGCTGCACGCGCTCTGTGCGCACCTCGACCGGTGAGTGTGTGTGCTGTGTGTGCGGCGGCGAAAAAAAAATATTGGCTGTCTGTAAAGTCGGTTTACTGACGATAGTTGAACGTGACAACGTCCGATTGTGCTTCTTTGTCGCTCGTTCCGCGCTCTCGCTTGCACTTTAAGCCTTACATTGAACGCCTCAGAGCGAGGTAACGCCGCATGAGTCGTGCGTGCAGCCGGCTCTATTGAATTATAAGACGTTGTCACGTCAAAATTCAAAAAAAAAATCATATGGTAAAATACTGCAACACGGTCAAGCTCTAATGCTTTTACATTTTAGTGGTAGCGAGCGATACTCCTGTGCGTTCAAATCCTAATTGTTTTACATTTTAGGGGAGATTTTTTATAAAAAAAATCGTACGGTAAAATACTGCAACACGGTCAATCTCTAATTGTTTTACATT
The DNA here is from genome assembly GCF_061535455.1 of Colias philodice. NCBI lineage: Eukaryota > Metazoa > Arthropoda > Insecta > Lepidoptera > Pieridae > Colias > Colias philodice. The sequence continues at coordinate 12,104,929 of NC_143096.1, forward strand.
TTAGGGGTGGTGAGTGTTCCCTACGCGCGTTCATAACAGACTACGTGCGGTGGGGGGAAAGTGAGCGACTCGCGAATGCTGCGCGCGCGCATATTGATGCGGCCATGAATGCGCCTTCTGCGTGGCGGGAACGGGCTGTTGTTACTGCTACTAAGTGAGTGTTTTTCAAATACAGTGGTGGACGTTTAATTAAAAATACCTAACGTGTTGAATGAGTCATCAAATTTATTTAACATTTGTGTAATTTTTATTAGAGACTAGCGGTCTGCCCCGGCTTCGCCCGTGGTACATGTTTACGTTTTCTCTACATAAGAACCATCCTCGTACTTCAAGGAATATAATAAAAAAAGAATTATCGAAATCGGTTCAGCTGTTCTCGAGTTATGCGCTTACTAACACATTTTGCGATTCATTTTTATATATAAGATTCATTATTTCATATGCAGCAAAACACCCGTTTATCTAGTTTTTTAAGAAATTGCTTAATTTTAATTAAACGTTAGTTGAAATTAATAAAATTAAACACATTTAAGTGATACTGCGCCAGATAGTAAGTAAGTAAACAAATAATGATCATCATTTGTAATTATACTAATTATTACGTTACATATTAATATTATTCTAGCCGTAAGAATCTGTAAATGGCTTATTGCGATTATATTATGTGACTATTTTTAAGAATACATCTGTAGATTCTCCAAAAAAAATGTGATCACATGATTTGTTTATATTTTTTTTTTGGAGAATCTACAGTTGTATTCTTAAAAATAGTTACATAATCTAATCACAATAAGCCATTTACAGATTCTTACGGCTAGAATAATATTAATATGTAACGTAATAATTAGTATAATTACAAATGATGATCATTATTTGCTTACTTACTTACTTACTATCTGGCGCAGTGACCCCAAAGTGGGTCTTGGCCTCCGACAACAAAAGACATCATTATTTGCACTTTCTTATAACATTAATGACCTAAGTAATTTTGTTTATTAATCTATTATCATCTCCACAGCGGCGAGCAGCGCACAGTGTTCGCTTGCGCAAGTCGCGCGTGGGTCGGTGTTCTCCGCTGCAGCACTGCAGCAGTGCGCTGCGGGCCGTGCGGGGGGGGCGCTGCTGCTCGGGCTGCTGCTGCTGCACTCGGGACACTGGCCACACACGCTCGAGCAGCGCATGCGAGACTGGCGCCTGCGCAGCCGGCGAGGGCTGCGAGATGGCTGGCGGATGATGATATTGTCCGGTTTCTGCAAGCGCTACCGAATTACAGGCTGCTGAAGAATGTACAAGATGATACACCACCTACGCAACAGGTTAGTGGTTGTAGATACGAGTTCACACTCGTATACGCAGGGGATGGGATTGGCTCGTTACGTCGCCAGTAACCAGGGTAACCACACGTCCGCTCACGCCCGGGACTGCTGCGTGACTGTGCCCACTACCCGCGAACCCGAGACATCCGGGGATATAGTACCTATACTTTACTCAAACACTACAGTGGTGAAAGAGCGCAACTGCATTGGGGTCGTTAAGGATACACGCTCGAGCAGTTCATATGAGACTTGCGCCTGCGCAGCCGGCGAGGGCTGCGAGATGGCTGGCGGATGATGATATTGTCCGGTTCTTGCAAGCGTTACCGAACTATAAACTATTAAAGAATACGCAAGATGACCCGCCTCCTACTCAGCAGGTTAGTGATACAGGGCTCGCTTCGCTCGCCACGCATGCTAGAGCAGCGCAGTGACTGATGGACGATGATATAGTCCAGTTTCTACAGACGGTGCATATTTTTTTTTCGGACAATTTTCACACATAGCACAATCTGATCCCATCCCCGACTAAGCTTTCGCTTGTGTTATGGAAACCAGATGGCTGATAAACACACATATACTATAATTTTAAATAAATACATACTTATATAGATAATTCACACCCAGACTCAGAGCAAACATCTATGTTCGTCACACAAATATTTGCCCCGGGTGGGATCGAACCGACGACCTCTGGCTTTGAAAGCAGGGCCTCTACCAACCAAGCCAACCGGCCAGTCCAGTTTATAGGCTATTGAAGAATGTGCTGAATGATACACCCAGTAAGTTAGTGGTTACTGTATTGAGTTCACTAACCGCACAATCGTGAATGTATAACACTGTCAAATTATAGAGATTATAGAATTATAGATTGCGATGTCACGCTCCTAGACAACAAGTTAGTGCTCGCGTTTTACGCACATGTGCGTCTCACGCTACGCGATAGCTAACAGATAATGTTATACTGCGCAACATCACAAGTCTGTTCAAATCTACAGAGTCGAATGTAATTGCTGTTTTTGTGGCGAAATAACTGAAAGCCCCAATCACTTACGATCACCTCAATTATAAAACTCACTAAAAGATATTCTAATCCATCAGTCCCCGGAATCACAGACACAATAGATAATCTATTGTGTCGCGCCCCGATCGGGGCGCTCGGTGGTCAATGGGCTAATGTATAAAAAATGATAAATTATATAAACTTCTAAAACTGTAATTTGCAAATTAACTCAGTCCTGCACTATAGTATACATACAATTTGCAACTCTACTAATGAACGGATGTATTAAAATGCTAAAAGAATACCTTTTATCAAATGTGTAGGAATTAAAAGCAGCCTACGAGCGTGAAGCTGAAATCCTAGGTTCGAGTCTCGGCGATGGTGAAGTGACTATCAAGGAGATCGTCAGCGACATGCATCAGCTTGAAGAGCTCGCTTTGCTTGCTGAAACTATGGTAAGTCAAATAATAATATAATATAAAGCATTTAATGTGAAACTATTATAAAAAAAATACCAAAAATCGCTTTGACATTTCCCTTTGGTACAAGATTTTCACTATTTGAACGATTGATTTTTTTTAGGTAACGGAAATTATATTTTTGTTTTTAGTTGTTTACACTGTATAAAGATTCGTTACCTATAAAATTATTCATAATATACGTAGTTACTACTGCAAATAAAATAAAATATAGGTGAGCTATGTACATAATCCAGCTTGAAGGACTACATATAGTTTGATCCGGCTCGAAGGACCACACACAAATTTCATAACGGAAACCAAAACATAGTTGTCAATTTAAACAAACATCAACGAATATTCATAAATGTACTAGCGGTCCGCCCCGGCTTCGCCTGTGGTACCTACATGTTTAAACTATCCTATCTCTCAAGTTGGATCGAACTGCACATGGTGTACGAATTTTATTATAATCGGTTAAGTGGTTTAGGAGTCCATTGAGGACAAACAATGTGACACGAGATTTATATATATTAAGATGAAGCATTTTAAACCCAGGTGAACAGTTAAAAAAAATTGGCAAAATAATTAACGTATCTCTCTGGTTTAAAAAAAAAATCAGTTATTTGAATGATTTGATTTTTTAGGTGGTGGAAAATATTTTGCTTTTTCATTCTTATTTTTACTGTCTAAAGGTACGTACTTGTAAATTTATTGATAAAAGAAGTAGTATTTATTTTATGGTTGCCTGGAAGAGATTGATTTAAGCAATAAGGCCGCCTTTTGTGCACTTACCATATTCATGTTCTCCGGATTTTAATTTATATATGTTTTTATTACTGGTATTGTACAATAAAGTGTCATAAAAAAATGTGTGCGTGTACTAGTGTACACACGTAAAAAGTGAAACTTCTTTATGACCTTATTTTTCAAAGAATAATTTACTATATGCAACTTTACAGAAATACGTCGAATCACGCGTGGTAGGGATAAGAAAAAGATGGCGTGTAACGGAAAAATGTCACGCGTAACGAAAAAATGTTACACAAAATTTTTTTCCAACCCCGATAAAGAAGTTTCACTTCAATAAATAAATAAATAGTATTGTAATAAACAAATATAGGTGAGAAATGTACATAATTAATATTGAAGGACTACAAATATCATAAAGCCAGATCAAAATGCGGCTCGAAGGACCACGCATAAATTTCACAACGAAAAACATAAAATAGTTGTCAATTTAAACAAACATAAACGAATATTCATAAATGTACTAGCGGTCCGCCCCAGCTTCGCCCGTGGTACCTACATGTTTAAACTATCCTATCTCTCAAGTTGGATCGAACTGCACATGGTGTGTGAATTTTATTATAACCGGTTAAGTGGTTTAGGAGTCCATTGAGGACAAACATTGTGACACGAGATTTATATATATTAAAGATTAACACAATTATTTTACAGGAATGGATAAGTGCCAACATTTTAGCGCTTCCGAGCACCATGAGTCCAGCTTTGCAACTGTCAGATAAGTTTGTGAACGATTTGAACGCAGCGGCGGCCATCTTTACTGAGATATCGCATAAGTGCTTGCTGTTCCTGCATTTGGAGGTCAGTTTTTGAAGTGAAACTTCTTTAGGCGCGTTGTGAGTAATGGCAATACAGTCACGTCATGGAGTAAGGTGACGATCTTGGTATCTTTGAATCTTGCCAAAGAAGTTTCACTTCTGATACCTGTGCTCGGCATAGACGTTCTTTTTTTTTTAATTATGTAATAATTATAACAAATGTGTTGCGTACTTTTGTTATGTTTTTTGTGTTGTTAAAACATATTTGTATTTAAGATTTGTCTTTTTCTAATGAACAATCTTTGGGATGTGTAACCATTAATAATCAATTTGAATTAATTTATTTTCTTAATGAGAAATTTTAAAGAATATAAAAAATCCTATGACGAGACGGGATTCGAACCCGCGTCTTTCGCAGGCAATAATACTTTTAATATATTTTTTTAATAATTTAAAATACTGATGATATAATATGTACAGATGCGTATCGAATGTTTCCACTACTTGGGTCAAGAAGGCGGTGAAGGTGAAGCGGGTGAAGCCGGTGGTGCCGCGCGACTTGCTGCCAGTCTCCTGGCTTTCCACGATCTGGCGAGATTGGCACCGCAACGGCTTGCTGTGAGATAATACACACACACACACATACAGCAAACTGTAATACACCAGAACACATGCATTAAACTTTCATACATTAACAGACATACATACACACCAAACATTAATATCCCTGAACACACACACACACACACATCAGGTCGCCTATTGTGCAATTTATGTATATTTTATTTAATGTTATTTCTTTATTTTGGTGTGTACAATAAAGCTTTCATTCATTCATCCACTCACATTTACACACACACAAACGACATACATTAAAATTTCATATACACCACTCACAGTTTGAGTTTGAGTCTACACCCACACATACGTACACAACGCATAGAGTGATTTTACTACATGGACCCTCCAAACTCTCATATACACATACACACATGCATATACCAAACTTTCACACACACACATAAACAAATCCAACCCACACACGCACCCACATAAAGCTGACGAATACAATTTATATTCACTTATAATAAAGGCATTTACACTCGCACATACATTAACATTTAGATTCGCTTTTCACACATGGGTATGGTTTTGTCGGTAACTAAGTAACTTATTTATTATTTTTGTTTTGATCTTGCTAAATCTGCAGCCAAAACATACTATTGTTTTTACTTCATTTAAAATTAACATGAAATTTTAATGAACGGTTTATCCAAACTGTATTAATCAATTATTACGTTCTATGTTTTCTTGACACTTAGATTCAATTTCAAATTACATTTATTTGCAAGAATGCAGTGACAAATATAAGTGTTGTTTTTCACAATTTTATAGTGCTAAAACATTGAAAGAAAGAAAATAGCTTTATTGCCAACAAAAACTTAGACTATCTTAACTTAAAAAGTAAACACATATTAGGCAATCGGAACAGACTCAGCCATGCTGTGGGCTAACACCCAAACGGCGCTGATTTTCAGTCTGTCTTAAAATAGCTGTTGTAAGAAGAATTGTCATATTATAATGTTTCGTATTTGCACAAATAATATACATGTTATAAAGTCCTAAACGCCAAATTAATTTAGGTAATCAATTACGTTCGTACGGTACGGTTCGTACGGTACGTACGGCACGGTTCGTACGGTACGGTTCGTATGGTACGGTACGAACCGTATGTTACGGTACGGTACGGTTTACTGTACGGTACGGTTCGTACAGTACGGTACGGTTCGTACTGTATGGTACGGTTCGTACGTTGTGATTCGTACGGTTCGCTTCGTACGGTACGGTTCGTACGGTACGGTTCGTACGGTACGGTTCGTAAACAGAAATAAATTAACCCATTGAGCCCCAAGCGTCTGGGACCGATCGGGCGATCGGTCCCAGACAACAGATTTTCTATTGTGTCTGTGGTTCCGGGGCCTGAGTTATAAAATTGTTACTAATGTTACAGTACATAATGAACGGCATCGGCGAGATGATGTCAGCCGCTGTAGTATGGCGCTGGCAGTCCGAGCGTACAGCAACCAGTACTGGGCTTACGGGCGGTGCCGCTGAGAGACTCGCAGCGCTGAGACACTGTCTCGCAGCGCTGAGACTGCCGCACGACGGGCTGCACGCTGCGCATGCGTACTTGCACTTGCTGGCTTGTTCCCCCGAGGTGAGGCTCTATGGAGCTATATGGGTGAACAAAATGTGTAAACTGCATATTCTCGTGGTTATGTGGGTATATGCTTGAATTATGCAGCACGCAAGGTACGATGTTATGTTGCCTACACATTAGGCCGCACGCAAGGTACGATTTTATGTTGCAAACACGTGAGATGGTACGCGAGGGACGATTTTATGCTGCTTAAACGTGAGGCGGTACGCAAGGTACGATTTTATGATGCTAAATCGTGAGGCGGTACGTAAGGTACGATTTTATTTTGCTAACACGTGAGGCGGCACGCAAGGTACGATTTTATGTTGCTAAATCGTGAGTCAGTACGCAAGGTACGATTTTATTTTGCTAACACGTGAGGCGGCACGCAAGGTACGATTTTATGTTGCTAAATCGTGAGTCAGTACGCAAGGTACGATTTTATGCTGCTAACACGTTAGACGGTACGCGAGGTACGATTTTATGTTGCTAAATCGTGAGTCAGTACGCAAGGTACGATTTTATTTTGCTAACACGTGAGTCGGCACGCAAGGTACGATTTTATGTTGCTAAATCGTGAGTCAGTACGCAAGGTACGATTTTATTTTGCTAACACGTGAGGCGGCACGCAAGGTACGATTTTATATTGCTTAATCGTGAGTCAGTACGCAAGGTACGATTTTATGCTGCTAACACGTGAGACGGTACGCGAGGTACGATTTTATGTTGCTAAATCGTGAGTCAGTACGCAAGGTACGATTTTATTTTGCTAACACGTGAGGCGGCACGCAAGGTACGATTTTATGTTGCTAAATCGTGAGTCAGTACGCAAGGTACGATTTTATGTTGCTAAATCGTGAGTCAGTACGCAAGGTACGATTTTATTTTGCTAAAACGTGAGGCGGCACGCAAGGTACGATTTTATGTTGCTAAATCGTGATTCAGTACGCAATGTACGATTTTATGCTGCTAACACGTGAGACGGTACGCGAGGTACGATTTTATGTTGCTTAATCATGAGTCAGTACGCAAGGTACGATTTTATGTTGCCTACACGTAAGGCCGCACGCAAGGTACGATTTTATTTTGCTTACACGTCAGGCCGCACGCAAGGTACGATTTTATGTTGCAAACACGTGAGACGGTACGCGAGGGACGATTTTATGCTGCTTACACGTTAGGCCGCACGCAAGGTACGATTTTATGTTGCAAACACGTGAGACAGTACGCAAGGTACTATTTTATTTTGCAAAAACGTGAGGCGGCACGCAAGGTACGATTTTATGTTGCTTAATCGTGATTCAGTACGCAAGGTACGATTTTATTTTGCTAACACGTGAGGCGGCACGCAAGGTACGATTTTATGTTGCTTAATCGTGAGTCAGTACGCAAGGTACGATTTTATGCTGCTTACACGTGAGACGGTACGCGAGGTACGATTTTATGTTGCTAAATCATGAGTCAGTACGCAAGGTACGATTTTATGTTGCCTACACGTAAGGCTGCACGCGAGGTACGATTTTATGTTGCTAACACGTGAGACGGTACGCGAGGTACGATTTTATGTTGCTAAATCGTGAGTCAGTACGCAAGGTACGATTTTATGCTGCTCACACGTGAGGCGGCACGCAAGGTACGATTTTATGTTGCTAAATCGTGAGTCAGTACGCAAGGTACGATTTTATTTTGCTAACACGTGAGGTGGCAAGCAAGGTACGATATTATGTTGCTAAATCGTGAGTCAGTACGCAAGGTACGATTTTATGCTGCTAACACGTGAGACGGTACGCGAGGTACGATTTTATGTTGCTAAATCGTGAGTCAGTACGCAAGGTACGATTTTATGTTGCCTACACGTAAGGCCGCACGCAAGGTACGATTTTATTTTGCTTACACATCAGGCCGCACGCAAGGTACGATTTTATGTTGCAAACACGTGAGACGGTACGCGAAGGACGATTTTATGCTGCTAACACGTTAGGCCGCACGCAAGGTACGATTTTATGTTGCAAACACGTGAGACAGTACGCGAGGGACGATTTTATGCTGCTAAAACGTGAGGCGGTACGCAAGGTACGATTTTATGATGCTAAATTGTGAGGCGGTACGCAAGGTACGATTTTATGTTGCTAAATCGTGAGTCAGTACGCAAGGTACGATTTTATTTTGCTAACACGTGAGGCGGCACGCAAGGTACGATTTTATGTTGCTAAATCGTGAGTCAGTACGCAAGGTACGATTTTATGCTGCTTACACGTGAGACGGTACGCGAGGTACGATTTTATGTTGCTAAATCATGAGTCAGTACGCAAGATACGATTTTATGTTGCCTACACGTAAGGCTGCACGCGAGGTACGATTTTATGTTGCTAACACGTGAGACGGTACGCGAGGTACGATTTTATGTTGCTAAATCGTGAGTCAGTACGCAAGGTTCGATTTTATTTTGCTCACACGTGAGGCGGCACGCAAGGTACGATTTTATGCTGCTAAATCGTGAGTCAGTACGCAAGGTACGATTTTATTTTGCTTACACGTGAGGCGGCACGCAAGGTACGATTTTATGTTGCTTAATCGTGAGTCAGTACGCAAGGTACGATTTTATGCTGCTTACACGTGAGACGGTACGCGAGGTACGATTTTATGTTGCTTAATCATGAGTCAGTACGCAAGGTACGATTTTATTTTGTTTACACGTGAGGCGGCACGCAAGGTACGATTTTATGTTGCTAAATCGTGAGTCAGTACGCAAGGTACTATTTTATTTTGCAAACACGTGAGGCGGCACGCAAGGTACGATTTTATGTTGCTAAATCGTGAGTCAGTACGCAAGGTACTATTTTATTTTGCAAACACGTGAGGCGGCACGCAAGGTACGATTTTATGTTGCTTTATCGTGATTCAGTACGCAAGGTACGATTTTATTTTGCTTACACGTGAGTCAGTACGCAAGGTACTATTTTATGTTGCCTACACGTTAGGCCGCACGCAAGGTATGATTTTATGTTGCAAACACGTGAGACAGTACGCGAGGGACGATTTTATGCTGCTAAAACGTAAGGCGGTACGCAAGGTACGATTTTATGTTGCTTTATCGTGATTCAGTACGCAAGGTACGATTTTATTTTGCTTACACGTGAGTCAGTACGCAAGGTACTATTTTATGTTGCCTACACGTTAGGCCGCACGCAAGGTATGATTTTATGTTGCAAACACGTGAGACAGTACGCGAGGGACGATTTTATGCTGCTAAAACGTAAGGCGGTACGCAAGGTACGATTTTATGATGCTTAATCGTGAGGCGGTACGCAAGGTACGATTTTATGTTGCTAAATCGTGAGTGAGTACGCAAGGTACGATTTTATTTTGCTAACACGTGAGGCGGCACGCAAGGTACGATTTTATGTTGCTAAATCGTGAGTCAGTGCGCAAGGTACGATTTTATGCTGCTAACACGTGAGACGGTACGCGAGGTACGATTTTATGTTGCTTGATCGTGAGTCAGTACGCAAGGTACGATTTTATTTTGCAAACACGTGAGGCGGCACGCAAGGTACGATTTTATGTTGCTAAATCGTGAGTCAGTACGCAAGGTACGATTTTATTTTGCTAACACGTGAGGCGGCACGCAAGGTACGATTTTATGTTGCTAAATCGTGAGTCAGTGCGCAAGGTACGATTTTATGCTGCTAACACGTGAGACGGTACGCGAGGTACGATTTTATGTTGCTTGATCGTGAGTCAGTACGCAAGGTACGATTTTATTTTGCAAACACGTGAGGCGGCACGCAAGGTACGATTTTATGTTGCTTTATCGTGATTCAGTACGCAAGGTACGATTTTATTTTGCTTACACGTGAGTCAGTACGCAAGGTACTATTTTATGTTGCCTACACGTTAGGCCGCACGCAAGGTATGATTTTATGTTGCAAACACGTGAGACAGTACGCGAGGGACGATTTTATGCTGCTAAAACGTAAGGCGGTACGCAAGGTACGATTTTATGATGCTTAATCGTGAGGCGGTACGCAAGGTACGATTTTATGTTGCTAAATCGTGAGTGAGTACGCAAGGTACGATTTTATTTTGCTAACACGTGAGGCGGCACGCAAGGTACGATTTTATGTTGCTAAATCGTGAGTCAGTGCGCAAGGTACGATTTTATGCTGCTAACACGTGAGACGGTACGCGAGGTACGATTTTATGTTGCTTGATCGTGAGTCAGTACGCAAGGTACGATTTTATTTTGCAAACACGTGAGGCGGCACGCAAGGTACGATTTTATGTTGCTAAATCGTGAGTCAGTACGCAAGGTACGATTTTATTTTGCTAACACGTGAGGCGGCACGCAAGGTACGATTTTATGTTGCTAAATCGTGAGTCAGTACGCAAGGTACGATTTTATGCTGCTAACACGTGAGACAGTACGCGAGGGACGATTTTATGCTGCTTAAACGTGAGGCGGTACGCAAGGTACGATGTTATGATGCTAAATTGTGAGGCGGTACGCAAGGTACGATTTTATGTTGCTAAATCGTGAGTCAGTACGCAAGGTACGATTTTATTTTGCTCACACGTGAGGCGGCACGCAAGGTACGATTTTATGTTGCTTAATCGTGAGTTAGTATGCAAGGTACGATTTTATGTTGCCTACACGTTAGGCCGCACGCAAGGTACGATTTTATGTTGCAAAAACGTGAGACGGTACGCGAGGGACGATTTTATGCTGCTAAAACGTGAGGCGGTACGCAAGGTACGATTTTATGATGCTTAATAGTGAGTCAGTACGCAAGGTACGATTTTATGTTGCCTACACGTAAGGCCGCACGCAAGGTACGATTTTATGTTGCTAAATCGTGAGTCAGTGCGCAAGGTACGATTTTATGCTGCTAACACGTGAGACGGTACGCGAGGTACGATTTTATGTTGCTTGATCGTGAGTCAGTACGCAAGGTACGATTTTATTTTGCAAACACGTGAGGCGGCACGCAAGGTACGATTTTATGTTGCTAAATCGTGAGTCAGTACGCAAGGTACGATTTTATTTTGCTAACACGTGAGGCGGCACGCAAGGTACGATTTTATGTTGCTAAATCGTGAGTCAGTACGCAAGGTACGATTTTATGCTGCTAACACGTGAGACAGTACGCAAGGTACGATTTTATGCTGCTAACACGTGAGACGGTACGCGAGGTACGATTTTATGTTGCTAAATCGTGAGTCAGTACGCAAGGTACGATTTTATTTTGCTAACACGTGAGGCGGCACGCAAGGTACGATTTTATGTTGCTAAATCGTGAGTCAGTACGCAAGGTACGATTTTATGTTGCTAAATCGTGAGTCAGTACGCAAGGTACGATTTTATTTTGCTAAAACGTGAGGCGGCACGCAAGGTACGATTTTATGTTGCTAAATCGTGATTCAGTACGCAATGTACGATTTTATGCTGCTAACACGTGAGACGGTACGCGAGGTACGATTTTATGTTGCTTAATCATGAGTCAGTACGCAAGGTACGATTTTATGTTGCCTACACGTAAGGCCGCACGCAAGGTACGATTTTATTTTGCTTACACGTCAGGCCGCACGCAAGGTACGATTTTATGTTGCAAACACGTGAGACGGTACGCGAGGGACGATTTTATGCTGCTTACACGTTAGGCCGCACGCAAGGTACGATTTTATGTTGCAAACACGTGAGACAGTACGCAAGGTACTATTTTATTTTGCAAAAACGTGAGGCGGCACGCAAGGTACGATTTTATGTTGCTTAATCGTGATTCAGTACGCAAGGTACGATTTTATTTTGCTAACACGTGAGGCGGCACGCAAGGTACGATTTTATGTTGCTTAATCGTGAGTCAGTACGCAAGGTACGATTTTATGCTGCTTACACGTGAGACGGTACGCGAGGTACGATTTTATGTTGCTAAATCATGAGTCAGTACGCAAGGTACGATTTTATGTTGCCTACACGTAAGGCTGCACGCGAGGTACGATTTTATGTTGCTAACACGTGAGACGGTACGCGAGGTACGATTTTATGTTGCTAAATCGTGAGTCAGTACGCAAGGTACGATTTTATGCTGCTCACACGTGAGGCGGCACGCAAGGTACGATTTTATGTTGCTAAATCGTGAGTCAGTACGCAAGGTACGATTTTATTTTGCTAACACGTGAGGTGGCAAGCAAGGTACGATATTATGTTGCTAAATCGTGAGTCAGTACGCAAGGTACGATTTTATGCTGCTAACACGTGAGACGGTACGCGAGGTACGATTTTATGTTGCTAAATCGTGAGTCAGTACGCAAGGTACGATTTTATGTTGCCTACACGTAAGGCCGCACGCAAGGTACGATTTTATTTTGCTTACACATCAGGCCGCACGCAAGGTACGATTTTATGTTGCAAACACGTGAGACGGTACGCGAAGGACGATTTTATGCTGCTAACACGTTAGGCCGCACGCAAGGTACGATTTTATGTTGCAAACACGTGAGACAGTACGCGAGGGACGATTTTATGCTGCTAAAACGTGAGGCGGTACGCAAGGTACGATTTTATGATGCTAAATTGTGAGGCGGTACGCAAGGTACGATTTTATGTTGCTAAATCGTGAGTCAGTACGCAAGGTACGATTTTATTTTGCTAACACGTGAGGCGGCACGCAAGGTACGATTTTATGTTGCTAAATCGTGAGTCAGTACGCAAGGTACGATTTTATGCTGCTTACACGTGAGACGGTACGCGAGGTACGATTTTATGTTGCTAAATCATGAGTCAGTACGCAAGATACGATTTTATGTTGCCTACACGTAAGGCTGCACGCGAGGTACGATTTTATGTTGCTAACACGTGAGACGGTACGCGAGGTACGATTTTATGTTGCTAAATCGTGAGTCAGTACGCAAGGTTCGATTTTATTTTGCTCACACGTGAGGCGGCACGCAAGGTACGATTTTATGCTGCTAAATCGTGAGTCAGTACGCAAGGTACGATTTTATTTTGCTTACACGTGAGGCGGCACGCAAGGTACGATTTTATGTTGCTTAATCGTGAGTCAGTACGCAAGGTACGATTTTATGCTGCTTACACGTGAGACGGTACGCGAGGTACGATTTTATGTTGCTTAATCATGAGTCAGTACGCAAGGTACGATTTTATTTTGTTTACACGTGAGGCGGCACGCAAGGTACGATTTTATGTTGCTAAATCGTGAGTCAGTACGCAAGGTACTATTTTATTTTGCAAACACGTGAGGCGGCACGCAAGGTACGATTTTATGTTGCTAAATCGTGAGTCAGTACGCAAGGTACTATTTTATTTTGCAAACACGTGAGGCGGCACGCAAGGTACGATTTTATGTTGCTTTATCGTGATTCAGTACGCAAGGTACGATTTTATTTTGCTTACACGTGAGTCAGTACGCAAGGTACTATTTTATGTTGCCTACACGTTAGGCCGCACGCAAGGTATGATTTTATGTTGCAAACACGTGAGACAGTACGCGAGGGACGATTTTATGCTGCTAAAACGTAAGGCGGTACGCAAGGTACGATTTTATGATGCTTAATCGTGAGGCGGTACGCAAGGTACGATTTTATGTTGCTAAATCGTGAGTGAGTACGCAAGGTACGATTTTATTTTGCTAACACGTGAGGCGGCACGCAAGGTACGATTTTATGTTGCTAAATCGTGAGTCAGTGCGCAAGGTACGATTTTATGCTGCTAACACGTGAGACGGTACGCGAGGTACGATTTTATGTTGCTTGATCGTGAGTCAGTACGCAAGGTACGATTTTATTTTGCAAACACGTGAGGCGGCACGCAAGGTACGATTTTATGTTGCTAAATCGTGAGTCAGTACGCAAGGTACGATTTTATTTTGCTAACACGTGAGGCGGCACGCAAGGTACGATTTTATGTTGCTAAATCGTGAGTCAGTACGCAAGGTACGATTTTATGCTGCTAACACGTGAGACAGTACGCGAGGGACGATTTTATGCTGCTTAAACGTGAGGCGGTACGCAAGGTACGATGTTATGATGCTAAATTGTGAGGCGGTACGCAAGGTACGATTTTATGTTGCTAAATCGTGAGTCAGTACGCAAGGTACGATTTTATTTTGCTCACACGTGAGGCGGCACGCAAGGTACGATTTTATGTTGCTTAATCGTGAGTTAGTATGCAAGGTACGATTTTATGTTGCCTACACGTTAGGCCGCACGCAAGGTACGATTTTATGTTGCAAAAACGTGAGACGGTACGCGAGGGACGATTTTATGCTGCTAAAACGTGAGGCGGTACGCAAGGTACGATTTTATGATGCTTAATAGTGAGTCAGTACGCAAGGTACGATTTTATGTTGCCTACACGTAAGGCCGCACGCAAGGTACGATTTTATTTTGCTTACACGTCAGGCCGCACGCAAGGTACGATTTTATGTTGCAAACACGTGAGACGGTACGCGAGGGACGATTTTATGCTGCTTACACGTTAGGCCGCACGCAAGGTACGATTTTATGTTGCAAACACGTGAGACAGTACGCAAGGTACTATTTTATTTTGCAAAAACGTGAGGCGGCACGCAAGGTACGATTTTATGTTGCTTAATCGTGATTCAGTACGCAAGGTACGATTTTATTTTGCTAACACGTGAGGCGGCACGCAAGGTACGATTTTATGTTGCTTAATCGTGAGTCAGTACGCAAGGTACGATTTTATGCTGCTTACACGTGAGACGGTACGCGAGGTACGATTTTATGTTGCTAAATCATGAGTCAGTACGCAAGGTACGATTTTATGTTGCCTACACGTAAGGCTGCACGCGAGGTACGATTTTATGTTGCTAACACGTGAGACGGTACGCGAGGTACGATTTTATGTTGCTAAATCGTGAGTCAGTACGCAAGGTACGATTTTATGCTGCTCACACGTGAGGCGGCACGCAAGGTACGATTTTATGTTGCTAAATCGTGAGTCAGTACGCAAGGTACGATTTTATTTTGCTAACACGTGAGGTGGCAAGCAAGGTACGATATTATGTTGCTAAATCGTGAGTCAGTACGCAAGGTACGATTTTATGCTGCTAACACGTGAGACGGTACGCGAGGTACGATTTTATGTTGCTAAATCGTGAGTCAGTACGCAAGGTACGATTTTATGTTGCCTACACGTAAGGCCGCACGCAAGGTACGATTTTATTTTGCTTACACATCAGGCCGCACGCAAGGTACGATTTTATGTTGCAAACACGTGAGACGGTACGCGAAGGACGATTTTATGCTGCTAACACGTTAGGCCGCACGCAAGGTACGATTTTATGTTGCAAACACGTGAGACAGTACGCGAGGGACGATTTTATGCTGCTAAAACGTGAGGCGGTACGCAAGGTACGATTTTATGATGCTAAATTGTGAGGCGGTACGCAAGGTACGATTTTATGTTGCTAAATCGTGAGTCAGTACGCAAGGTACGATTTTATTTTGCTA
This sequence comes from Colias philodice, assembly GCF_061535455.1. Taxonomy (NCBI): domain Eukaryota; kingdom Metazoa; phylum Arthropoda; class Insecta; order Lepidoptera; family Pieridae; genus Colias; species Colias philodice. Next base: position 12,120,960 of record NC_143096.1, read on the forward strand.
ACACGTGAGGCGGCACGCAAGGTACGATTTTATGTTGCTAAATCGTGAGTCAGTACGCAAGGTACGATTTTATGCTGCTTACACGTGAGACGGTACGCGAGGTACGATTTTATGTTGCTAAATCATGAGTCAGTACGCAAGATACGATTTTATGTTGCCTACACGTAAGGCTGCACGCGAGGTACGATTTTATGTTGCTAACACGTGAGACGATACGCGAGGTACGATTTTATGTTGCTAAATCGTGAGTCAGTACGCAAGGTACGATTTTATTTTGCTTACACGTGAGGCGGCACGCAAGGTACGATTTTATGTTGCTTAATCGTGAGTCAGTACGCAAGGTACGATTTTATGCTGCTTACACGTGAGACGGTACGCGAGGTACGATTTTATGTTGCTAAATCATGAGTCAGTACGCAAGGTACGATTTTATTTTGTTTACACGTGAGGCGGCACGCAAGGTACGATTTTATGTTGCTAAATCGTGAGTCAGTACGCAAGGTACTATTTTATTTTGCAAACACGTGAGGCGGCACGCAAGGTACGATTTTATGTTGCTAAATCGTGAGTCAGTACGCAAGGTACTATTTTATTTTGCAAACACGTGAGGCGGCACGCAAGGTACGATTTTATGTTGCTTTATCGTGATTCAGTACGCAAGGTACGATTTTATTTTGCTTACACGTGAGTCAGTACGCAAGGTACTATTTTATGTTGCCTACACGTTAGGCCGCACGCAAGGTATGATTTTATGTTGCAAACACGTGAGACAGTACGCGAGGGACGATTTTATGCTGCTAAAACGTAAGGCGGTACGCAAGGTACGATTTTATGATGCTTAATCGTGAGGCGGTACGCAAGGTACGATTTTATGTTGCTAAATCGTGAGTGAGTACGCAAGGTACGATTTTATTTTGCTAACACGTGAGGCGGCACGCAAGGTACGATTTTATGTTGCTAAATCGTGAGTCAGTGCGCAAGGTACGATTTTATGCTGCTAACACGTGAGACGGTACGCGAGGTACGATTTTATGTTGCTTGATCGTGAGTCAGTACGCAAGGTACGATTTTATTTTGCAAACACGTGAGGCGGCACGCAAGGTACGATTTTATGTTGCTAAATCGTGAGTCAGTACGCAAGGTACGATTTTATTTTGCTAACACGTGAGGCGGCACGCAAGGTACGATTTTATGTTGCTAAATCGTGAGTCAGTACGCAAGGTACGATTTTATGCTGCTAACACGTGAGACAGTACGCGAGGGACGATTTTATGCTGCTTAAACGTGAGGCGGTACGCAAGGTACGATGTTATGATGCTAAATTGTGAGGCGGTACGCAAGGTACGATTTTATGTTGCTAAATCGTGAGTCAGTACGCAAGGTACGATTTTATTTTGCTCACACGTGAGGCGGCACGCAAGGTACGATTTTATGTTGCTTAATCGTGAGTTAGTATGCAAGGTACGATTTTATGTTGCCTACACGTTAGGCCGCACGCAAGGTACGATTTTATGTTGCAAAAACGTGAGACGGTACGCGAGGGACGATTTTATGCTGCTAAAACGTGAGGCGGTACGCAAGGTACGATTTTATGATGCTTAATAGTGAGTCAGTACGCAAGGTACGATTTTATGTTGCCTACACGTTAGGCCGCACGCAAGGTACGATTTTATTTTGCTCACACGTGAGGCGGCACGCAAGGTACGATTTTATGTTGCTTAATCGTGAGTCAGTACGCAAGGTACGATTTTATGCTGCTTACACGTGAGACGGTACGCGAGGTACGATTTTATGTTGCTAAATCATGAGTCAGTACGCAAGGTACGATTTTATGTTGCCTACACGTAAGGCTGCACGCGAGGTACGATTTTATGTTGCTAACACGTGAGACGGTACGCGAGGTACGATTTTATGTTGCTAAATCGTGAGTCAGTACGCAAGGTACGATTTTATTTTGCTCACACGTGAGGCGGCACGCAAGGTACGATTTTATGTTGCTAAATCGTGAGTCAGTACGCAAGGTACGATTTTATTTTGCTAACACGTGAGGTGGCAAGCAAGGTACGATTTTATGTTGCTAAATCGTGAGTCAGTACGCAAGGTACGATTTTATGCTGCTAACACGTGAGACGGTACGCGAGGTACGATTTTATGTTGCTAAATCGTGAGTCAGTTTGCAAGGTACGATTTTATGTTGCCTACACGTAAGGCCGCACGCAAGGTACGATTTTATTTTGCTTACACATCAGGCCGCACGCAAGGTACGATTTTATGTTGCAAACACGTGAGACGGTACGCGAGGGACGATTTTATGCTGCTAACACGTTAGGCCGCACGCAAGGTACGATTTTATGTTGCAAACACGTGAGACAGTACGCGAGGGACGATTTTATGCTGCTAAAACGTGAGGCGGTACGCAAGGTACGATTTTATGATGCTAAATTGTGAGGCGGTATGCAAGGTACGATTTTATGTTGCTAAATCGTGAGTCAGTACGCAAGGTACGATTTTATTTTGCTTACACGTGAGGCGGCACGCAAGGTACGATTTTATGTTGCTCAATCGTGAGTCAGTACGCAAGGTACGATTTTATGCTGCTTACACGTGAGACGGTACGCGAGGTACGATTTTATGTTGCTAAATCATGAGTCAGTACGCAAGATACGATTTTATGTTGCCTACACGTAAGGCTGCACGCGAGGTACGATTTTATGTTGCTAACACGTGAGACGGTACGCGAGGTACGATTTTATGTTGCTAAATCGTGAGTCAGTACGCAAGGTACGATTTTATTTTGCTCACACGTGAGGCGGCACGCAAGGTACGATTTTATGCTGCTAAATCGTGAGTCAGTACGCAAGGTACGATTTTATTTTGCTTACACGTGAGGCGGCACGCAAGGTACGATTTTATGTTGCTTAATCGTGAGTCAGTACGCAAGGTACGATTTTATGCTGCTTACACGTGAGACGGTACGCGAGGTACGATTTTATGTTGCTAAATCATGAGTCAGTACGCAAGGTACGATTTTATGTTGCCTACACGTAAGGCTGCACGCGAGGTACGATTTTATGTTGCTAACACGTGAGACGGTACGCGAGGTACGATTTTATGTTGCTAAATCGTGAGTCAGTACGCAAGGTACGATTTTATTTTGCTCACACGTGAGGCGGCACGCAAAGTACGATTTTATGTTGCTAAATCGTGAGTCAGTACGCAAGGTACGATTTTATTTTGCTAACACGTGAGGTGGCACGCAAGGTACGATTTTATGTTGCTAAATCGTGAGTCAGTACGCAAGGTACGATTTTATGCTGCTAACACGTGAGACGGTACGCGAGGTACGATTTTATGTTGCTAAATCGTGAGTCAGTACGCAAGGTACGATTTTATGTTGCCTACACGTAAAGCCGCACGCAAGGTACGATTTTATTTTGCTTACACGTCAGGCCGCACGCAAGGTACGATTTTATGTTGCAAACACGTGAGACGGTACGCGAGGGACGATTTTATGCTGCTAACACGTTAGGCCGCACGCAAGGTACGATTTTATGTTGCAAAAACGTGAGACGGTACGCAAGGTACGATTTTATGTTGCTCAATCGTGAGTCAGTACGCAAGGTACGATTTTATGATGCTAAATCGTGAGGCGGTACGCAAGGTACGATTTTATGTTGCTAAATCGTGAGTCAGTACGCAAGGTACGATTTTATTTTGCTAACACGTGAGGCGGCACGCAAGGTACGATTTTATGTTGCTTAATCGTGAGTCAGTACGCAAGGTACGATTTTATTTTGCTCACACGTGAGGCGGCACGCAAGGTACGATTTTATGTTGCTAAATCGTGAGTCAGTACGCAAGGTATGATTTTATTTTGCTAACACGTGAGGTGGCACGCAAGGTACGATTTTATGTTGCTAAATCGTGAGTCAGTACGCAAGGTACGATTTTATGCTGCTAACACGTGAGACGGTACGCGAGGTACGATTTTATGTTGCTAAATCGTGAGTCAGTACGCAAGGTACGATTTTATGTTGCCTACACGTGAGTCAGTACGCAAGGTACGATTTTATGTTGCCTACACGTTAGGCCGCACGCAAGGTACGATTTTATTTTGCTAACACGTGAGGCGGCACGCAAGGTACGATTTTATGTTGCTAAATCGTGAGTCAGTACGCAAGGTACGATTTTATGTTGCCTACACGTTAGGCCGCACGCAAGGTACGATTTTATGTTGCAAAAACGTGAGACGGTATGCGAGGGACGATTTTATGCTGCTTACACGTTAGGCCGCACGCAAGGTACGATTTTATGTTGCAAACACGTGAGACAGTACGCGAGGGACGATTTTATGCTGCTTAAACGTGAGGCGGTACGCAAGGTACGATGTTATGATGCTAAATTGTGAGGCGGTACGCAAGGTACGATTTTATGTTAATAAATCGTGAGTCAGTACGCAAGGTACGATTTTATTTTGCTCACACGTGAGGCGGCACGCAAGGTACGATTTTATGTTGCTTAATCGTGAGTTAGTATGCAAGGTACGATTTTATGTTGCCCACACGTTAGGCCGCACGCAAGGTACGATTTTATGTTGCAAAAACGTGAGACGGTACGCGAGGGACGATTTTATGCTGCTAAAACGTGAGGCGGTACGCAAGGTACGATTTTATGATGCTTAATAGTGAGTCAGTACGCAAGGTACGATTTTATGTTGCCTACACGTTAGGCCGCACGCAAGGTACGATTTTATTTTGCTAACACGTGAGGCGGCACGCAAGGTACGATTTTATGTTGCTAAATCGTGAGTCAGTACGCAAGGTACGATTTTATGTTTCCTACACGTTAGGCCGCACGCAAGTTACGATTTTATGTTGCAAAAACGTGAGACGGTATGCGAGGGACGATTTTATGCTGCTTACACGTTAGGCCGCACGCAAGGTACGATTTTATGTTGCAAACACGTGAGACAGTACGCGAGGGACGATTTTATGCTGCTTAAACGTGAGGCGGTACGCAAGGTACGATGTTATGATGCTAAATTGTGAGGCGGTACGCAAGGTACGATTTTATGTTGCTAAATCGTGAGTCAGTATGCAAGGTACGATTTTATGCTGCTAACACGTGAGACGGCACGCAAGGTACGATTTTATGTTGCAAACACGTGAGACGGTACGCGAGGTACGATTTTATGTTGCTAAATCGTGAGTCAGTACGCAAGGTACGATTTTATTTTGCAATCACGTGAGGCGGCACGCAAGGTACGATTTTATGTTGCTAAATCGTGAGTCAGTACGCAAGGTACGATTTTATGCTGCTAACACGTGAGACGGCACGCAAGGTACGATTTTATGTTGCAAACACGTGAGACGGTACGCGAGGTACGATTTTATGTTGCTAAATCGTGAGTCAGTACGCAAGGTACGATTTTATTTTGCAAACACGTGAGGCGGCACGCAAGGTACGATTTTATGTTGCTAAATCGTGAGTCAGTACGCAAGGTACGATTTTATGCTGCTAACACGTGAGACGGTACGCGAGGTACGATTTTATGTTGCTAAATCATGAGTCAGTACGCAAGGTACGATTTTATTTTGCTAACACGTGTGGCGGCACGCAAGGTACGATTTTATGTTGCTAAATCGTGAGTCAGTACGCAAGGTACGATTTTATTTTGCTAACACGTGAGGTGGCACGCAAGGCACGATTTTATGTTGCTTAATCGTGAGTCAGTACGCGAGGGACGATTTTATGCTGCTTAAACGTGAGGCGGTACGCAAGGAACGATTTTATGATGCTAAATAGTGAGTCAGTACGCAAGGTACGATTTTATGTTGCCTACACGTTAGGCCGCACGCAAGGTACGATTTTATTTTGCTAACACGTGAGGCGGCACGCAAGGTACGATTTTATGTTGCTAAATCGTGAGTCAGTACGCAAGGTACGATTTTATGTTGCCTACACGTTAGGCCGCACGCAAGGTACGATTTTATGTTGCAAAAACGTGAGACGGTATGCGAGGGACGATTTTATGCTGCTTACACGTTAGGCCGCACGCAAGGTACGATTTTATGTTGCAAACACGTGAGACAGTACGCGAGGGACGATTTTATGCTGCTTAAACGTGAGGCGGTACGCAAGGTACGATGTTATGATGCTAAATTGTGAGGCGGTACGCAAGGTACGATTTTATGTTGCTAAATCGTGAGTCAGTACGCAAGGTACGATTTTATTTTGCTCACACGTGAGGCGGCACGCAAGGTACGATTTTATGTTGCTTAATCGTGAGTCAGTATGCAAGGTACGATTTTATGTTGCCTACACGTTAGGCCGCACGCAAGGTACGATTTTATGTTGCAAAAACGTGAGACGGTACGCGAGGGACGATTTTATGCTGCTAAAACGTGAGGCGGTACGCAAGGTACGATTTTATGCTGCTAAAACGTGAGGCGGTACGCGAGGTACGATTTTATGTTGCTAAATCGTGAGTCAGTACGCAAGGTACGATTTTATTTTGCAAACACGTGAGGCGGCACGCAAGGTACGATTTTATGTTGCTAAATCGTGAGTCAGTACGCAAGGTACGATTTTATGCTGCTAACACGTGAGACGGCACGCAAGGTACGATTTTATGTTGCAAACACGTGAGACGGTACGCGAGGTACGATTTTATGTTGCTAAATCGTGAGTCAGTACGCAAGGTACGATTTTATTTTGCAAACACGTGAGGCGGCACGCAAGGTACGATTTTATGTTGCTAAATCGTGAGTCAGTACGCAAGGTACGATTTTATGCTGCTAACACGTGAGACGGTACGCGAGGTACGATTTTATGTTGCTAAATCATGAGTCAGTACGCAAGGTACGATTTTATTTTGCTAACACGTGTGGCGGCACGCAAGGTACGATTTTATGTTGCTAAATCGTGAGTCAGTACGCAAGGTACGATTTTATTTTGCTAACACGTGAGGTGGCACGCAAGGTACGATTTTATGTTGCTTAATCGTGAGTCAGTACGCAAGGTACGATTTTATGCTGCTTACACGTGAGACGGTACGCGAGGTACGATTTTATGTTGCTAAATCGTGAGTCAGTACGCAAGGTACGATTTTATGTTGCCTACACGTAAGGCCGCAAGCAAGGTACGATTTTATTTTGCTTACACGTCAGACCGCACGCAAGGTACGATTTTATGTTGCAAACACGTGAGACGGTACGCGAGGGACGATTTTATGCTGCTAACACGTTAGGCCGCACGCAAGGTACGATTTTATGTTGCAAACACGTGAGACAGTACGCGAGGGACGATTTTATGCTGCTTAAACGTGAGGCGGTACGCAAGGTACGATTTTATGATGCTTAATTGTGAGGCGGTACGCAAGGTACGATTTTATGTTGCTAAATCGTGAGTCAGTACGCAAGGTACGATTTTATTTTGCAAACACGTTAGGCCGCACGCAAGGTACGATTTTATGTTGCAAACACGTGAGACGGTACGCGAGGGACGACTTTTATGCTGCTCAAACGTGAGGCGGTACGCAAGGTACGATTTTATGATGCTAAATTGTGAGGCGGTACGCAAGGTACGATTTTATGTTGCTAAATCGTGAGTCAGTACGCAAGGTACGATTTTATTTTGCTAACACGTGAGGCGGCACGCAAGGTACGATTTTATGTTGCTAAATCGTGAGTCAGTACGCAAGGTACGATTTTATGCTGCTTACACGTGAGACGGTACGCGAGGTACGATTTTATGTTGCTAAATCATGAGTCAGTACGCAAGGTACGATTTTATGTTGCCTACACGTAAGGCTGCACGCGAGGTACGATTTTATGTTGCTAACACGTGAGACGGTACGCGAGGTACGATTTTATGTTGCAAACACGTGAGACAGTACGCGAGGGACGATTTTATGCTGCTAAAACGTGAGGCGGTACGCAAGGTACGATTTTATGATGCTTAATTGTGAGGCGGTACGCAAGGTACGATTTTATGTTGCTAAATCGTGAGTCAGTACGCAAGGTACGATTTTATTTTGCAAACACGTTAGGCCGCACGCAAGGTACGATTTTATGTTGCAAACACGTGAGACGGTACGCGAGGGACGATTTTTATGCTGCTCAAACGTGAGGCGGTACGCAAGGTACGATTTTATGATGCTAAATTGTGAGGCGGTACGCAAGGTACGATTTTATGTTGCTAAATCGTGAGTCAGTACGCAAGGTACGATTTTATTTTGCTAACACGTGAGGCGGCACGCAAGGTACGATTTTATGTTGCAAACACGTGAGACGGTACGCGAGGGACGATTTTATGCTGCTAAAACGTGAGGCGGTACGCAAGGTACGATTTTATGATGCTAAATCGTGAGGTGGTACGCAAGGTACGATTTTATGATGCTAAATTGTGAGGCGGTACGCAAGGTACGATTTTATGTTGTTAAATCGTGAGTCAGTACGCAAGGTACGATTTTATGTTGCTAACACGTGAGACGGTACGCGAGGTACGATTTTATTTTGCTAACACGTGAGGCGGCACGCAAGGTACGATTTTATGTTGCAAACACGTGAGACGGTACGCGAGGGACGATTTTATGCTGCTAAAACGTGAGGCGGTACGCAAGGTACGATTTTATGATGCTAAATCGTGAGGCGGTACGCAAGGTACGATTTTATGATGCTAAATTGTGAGGCGGTACGCAAGGTACGATTTTATGTTGTTAAATCGTGAGTCAGTACGCAAGGTACGATTTTATGTTGCTAACACGTGAGACGGTACGCGAGGTACGATTTTATGTTGCTAAATCGTGAGTCAGTACGCAAGGTACGATTTTATTTTGCTCACACGTGAGGCGGCACGCAAGGTACGATTTTATGTTGCTTAATCGTGAGTCAGTACGCAAGGTACGATTTTATGTTGCCTACACGTTAGGCCGCACGCAAGGTACGATTTTATGTTGCAAAAACGTGAGACGGTATGCGAGGGACGATTTTATGCTGCTTACACGTTAGGCCGCACGCAAGGTACGATTTTATGTTGCAAACACGTGAGACAGTACGCGAGGGACGATTTTATGCTGCTTAAACGTGAGGCGGTACGCAAGGTACGATGTTATGATGCTAAATTGTGAGGCGGTACGCAAGGTACGATTTTATGTTGCTAAATCGTGAGTCAGTACGCAAGGTACGATTTTATTTTGCTCACACGTGAGGCGGCACGCAAGGTACGATTTTATGTTGCTTAATCGTGAGTTAGTATGCAAGGTACGATTTTATGTTGCAAACACGTGAGACGGTACGCGAGGGACGATTTTATGCTGCTAAAACGTGAGGCGGTACGCAAGGTACGATTTTATGATGCTAAATCGTGAGGCGGTACGCAAGGTACGATTTTATGTTGCTAAATCGTGAGTCAGTACGCAAGGTACGATTTTATTTTGCTAACACGTGAGGCGGCACGCAAGGTACGATTTTATGTTGCTTTATCGTGAGTCAGTACGTAAGGTACGATTTTATTTTGCTCACACGTCAGGCCGCACGTAAGGTACGATTTTATGTTGCAAACACCTGAGACGGTACGCGAGGGACGATTTTATGCTGCTAACACGTTAGGCCGCACGCAAGGTACGATTTTATGTTGCAAACACGTGAGACAGTACGCGAGGGACGATTTTATGCTGCTAAAACGTGAGGCGGTACGCAAGGTACGATTTTATGATGCTAAATTGTGAGGCGGTACGCAAGGTACGATTTTATGTTGTTAAATCGTGAGTCAGTACGCAAGGTACGATTTTATGTTGCTAACACGTGAGACGGTACGCGAGGTACGATTTTATGTTGCTAAATCGTGAGTCAGTACGCAAGGTACGATTTTATTAGAGGTACGATTTTATGCTGCTAAAACGTGAGGCGGTACGCAAGGTACGATTTTATGATGCTAAATCGTGAGTCAGTACGCAAGGTACGATTTTATTTTGCTCACACGTGAGGCGGCACGCAAGGTACGATTTTATGTTGCTTAATCGTGAGTCAGTACGCAAGGTACGATTTTATGTTGCCTACACGTTAGGCCGCACGCAAGGTACGATTTTATTTTGCTAACACGTGAGGCGGCACGCAAGGTACGATTTTATGTTGCTAAATCGTGAGTCAGTACGCAAGGTACGATTTTATGTTGCCTACACGTTAGGCCGCACGCAAGGTACGATTTTATGTTGCAAAAACGTGAGACGGTATGCGAGGGACGATTTTATGCTGCTTACACGTTAGGCCGCACGCAAGGTACGATTTTATGTTGCAAACACGTGAGACAGTACGCGAGGGACGATTTTATGCTGCTTAAACGTGAGGCGGTACGCAAGGTACGATGTTATGATGCTAAATTGTGAGGCGGTACGCAAGGTTCGATTTTATGTTGCTAAATCGTGAGTCAGTACGCAAGGTACGATTTTATTTTGCTCACACGTGAGGCGGCACGCAAGGTACGATTTTATTTTGCTTAATCGTGAGTCAGTAAGCAAGGTACGATTTTATGTTGCCTACACGTTAGGCCGCACGCAAGGTACGATTTTATGTTGCAAAAACGTGAAACGGTACGCGAGGGACGATTTTATGCTGCTAAAACGTGAGGCGGTACGCAAGGTACGATTTTATGATGCTAAATTGTGAAGCGGTACGCAAGGTACGATTTTATGTTGCTAACACGTGAGACGGTACGCGAGGTACGATTTTATGTTGCTAAATCGTGAGTCAGTACGCAAGGTACGATTTTATTTTGCTCACACGTGAGGCGGCACGCAAGGTACGATTTTATGTTGCTTAATCGTGAGTCAGTACGCAAGGTACGATTTTATTTTGCTAACACGTGAGGTGGCACGCAAGGTACGATTTTATGTTGCTAAATCGTGAGTCAGTACGCAAGGTACGATTTTATGCTGCTAACACGTGAGACGGTACGCGAGGTACGATTTTATGTTGCTAAATCGTGAGTCAGTACGCAAGGTACGATTTTATGTTGCCTACACGTAAGGCCGCACGCAAGGTACGATTTTATTTTGCTTACACGTCAGGCCGCACGCAAGGTACGATTTTATGTTGCAAACACGTGAGGCGGCACGCAAGGTACGATTTTATGTTACAAACACGTGAGACGGTACGCGAGGGACGATTTTATGCTGCTAAAACGTGAGGCGGTACGCAAGGTACGATTTTATGATGCTAAATCGTGAGGCGGTACGCAAGGTACGATTTTATGTTGCTAACACGTGAGACGGTACGCGAGGTACGATTTTATTTTGCTAACACGTGAGGCGGCACGCAAGGTACGATTTTATTTTGCTAACACGTGAGGCGGCACGCAAGGTACGATTTTATGATGCTAAATCGTGAGGCGGTACGCAAGGTACGATTTTATGATGCTAAATTGTGAGGCGGTACGCAAGGTACGATTTTATGATGCTAAATTGTGAAGCGGTACGCAAGGTACGATTTTATGTTGCTAACACGTGAGACGGTACGCGAGGTACGATTTTATGTTGCTAAATCGTGAGTCAGTACGCAAGGTACGATTTTATTTTGCTCACACGTGAGGCGGCACGCAAGGTACGATTTTATGTTGCTTTATCGTGAGTCAGTACGCAAGGTACGATTTTATGTTGCCTACACGTTAGGCCGCACGCAAGGTACGATTTTATGTTGCAAAAACGTGAGACGGTACGCGAGGGACGATTTTATGCTGCTAAAACGTGAGGCGGTACGCAAGGTTCGATTTTATGATGCTTAATAGTGAGTCAGTACGCAAGGTACGATTTTATGTTGCCTACACGTTAGGCCGCACGCAAGGTACGATTTTATTTTGCTAACACGTGAGGCGGCACGCAAGGTACGATTTTATGTTGCTAAATCGTGAGTCAGTACGCAAGGTACGATTTTATGTTGCCTACACGTTAGGCCGCACGCAAGGTACGATTTTATGTTGCAAAAACGTGAGACGGTATGCGAGGGACGATTTTATGCTGCTTACACGTTAGGCCGCACGCAAGGTACGATTTTATGTTGCAAACACGTGAGACAGTACGCGAGGGACGATTTTATGCTGCTTAAACGTGAGGCGGTACGCAAGGTACGATGTTATGATGCTAAATTGTGAGGCGGTACGCAAGGTACGATTTTATGTTGCTAAATCGTGAGTCAGTACGCAAGGTACGATTTTATTTTGCTCACACGTGAGGCGGCACGCAAGGTACGATTTTATTTTGCTTAATCGTGAGTCAGTAAGCAAGGTACGATTTTATGTTGCCTACACGTTAGGCCGCACGCAAGGTACGATTTTATGTTGCAAAAACGTGAAACGGTACGCGAGGGACGATTTTATGCTGCTAAAACGTGAGGCGGTACGCAGGGTACGATTTTATGATGCTAAATAGTGAGTCAGTACGCAAGGTACGATTTTATGTTGCCTACACGTTAGGCCGCAAGGTACGATTTTTTTTTGCTAACACGTGAGGCGGCACGCAAGGTACGATTTTATGTTGCTAAATCGTGAGTCAGTACGCAAGGTACGATTTTATGTTGCCTACACGTTAGGCCGCACGCAAGGTACGATTTTATGTTGCAAAAACGTGAGACGGTATGCGAGGGACGATTTTATGCTGCTTACACGTTAGGCCGCACGCAAGGTACGATTTTATGTTGCAAACACGTGAGACAGTACGCGAGGGACGATTTTATGCTGCTTAAACGTGAGGCGGTACGCAAGGTACGATGTTATGATGCTAAATTGTGAGGCGGTACGCAAGGTACGATTTTATGTTGCTAAATCGTGAGTCAGTACGCAAGGTACGATTTTATTTTGCTAACACGTGAGGCGGCATGCAAGGTACGATTTTATGTTGCAAACACGTGAGACGGTACGCGAGGGACGATTTTATGCTGCTAACACGTTAGGCCGCACGCAAGGTACGATTTTATGTTGCAAACACGTGAGACAGTACGCGAGGGACGATTTTATGCTGCTAAAACGTGAGGCGGTACGCAAGGTACGATTTTATGATGCTAACACGTGAGGCGGCACGCAAGGTACGATTTTATGTTGCTAAATCGTGAGTCAGTATGCAAGGTACGATTTTATGCTGCTAACACGTGAGACGGCACGCAAGGTACGATTTTATGATGCTCACACGTGAGGCGGCACGCAAGGTACGATTTTATGTTGCTAAATCGTGAGTCAGTATGCAAGGTACGATTTTATGCTGCTAACACGTGAGACGGCACGCAAGGTACGATTTTATGTTGCAAACACGTGAGACGGTACGCGAGGTACGATTTTATGTTGCTAAATCGTGAGTCAGTACGCAAGGTACGATTTTATTTTGCAAACACGTGAGGCGGCACGCAAGGTACGATTTTATGTTGCTAAATCGTGAGTCAGTACGCAAGGTACGATTTTATGCTGCTAACACGTGAGACGGTACGCGAGGTACGATTTTATGTTGCTAAATCGTGAGTCAGTACGCAAGGTACGATTTTATTTTGCTCACACGTGAGGCGGCACGCAAGGTACGATTTTATGTTGCTAAATCGTGAGTCAGTACGCAAGGTACGATTTTATTTTGCTAACACGTGAGGTGGCACGCAAGGTACGATTTTATGTTGCTAAATCGTGAGTCAGTACGCAAGGTACGATTTTATTTTGCTAACACGTGAGGTGGCACACAAGGTACGATTTTATGTTGCTAAATCGTGAGTCAGTACGCAAGGTACGATTTTATGCTGCTAACACGTGAGACGGTACGCGAGGTACGATTTTATGCTGCTAAAACGTGAGGCGGTACGCAAGGTACGATTTTATGTTGCAAACACGTGAGACGGTACGCGAGGGACGATTTTATGCTGCTAAAACGTGAGGCGGTACGCAAGGTACGATTTTATGATGCTAAATCGTGAGGTGGTACGCAAGGTACGATTTTATGATGCTAAATTGTGAGGCGGTACGCAAGGTACGATTTTATGTTGTTAAATCGTGAGTCAGTACGCAAGGTACGATTTTATGTTGCTAACACGTGAGACGGTACGCGAGGTACGATTTTATTTTGCTAACACGTGAGGCGGCACGCAAGGTACGATTTTATGTTGCAAACACGTGAGACGGTACGCGAGGGACGATTTTATGCTGCTAAAACGTGAGGCGGTACGCAAGGTACGATTTTATGATGCTAAATCGTGAGGCGGTACGCAAGGTACGATTTTATGATGCTAAATTGTGAGGCGGTACGCAAGGTACGATTTTATGTTGTTAAATCGTGAGTCAGTACGCAAGGTACGATTTTATGTTGCTAACACGTGAGACGGTACGCGAGGTACGATTTTATGTTGCTAAATCGTGAGTCAGTACGCAAGGTACGATTTTATTTTGCTCACACGTGAGGCGGCACGCAAGGTACGATTTTATGTTGCTTAATCGTGAGTCAGTACGCAAGGTACGATTTTATGTTGCCTACACGTTAGGCCGCACGCAAGGTACGATTTTATGTTGCAAAAACGTGAGACGGTACGCGAGGGACGATTTTATGCTGCTAAAACGTGAGGCGGTACGCAAGGTACGATTTTATGATGCTTAATAGTGAGTCAGTACGCAAGGTACGATTTTATGTTGCCTACACGTTAGGCCGCACGCAAGGTACGATTTTATTTTGCTAACACGTGAGGCGGCACGCAAGGTACGATTTTATGTTGCTAAATCGTGAGTCAGTACGCAAGGTACGATTTTATGTTGCCTACACGTTAGGCCGCACGCAAGGTACGATTTTATGTTGCCTACACGTTAGGCCGCACGCAAGGTACGATTTTATTTTGCTAACACGTGAGGCGGTACGCGAGGTACGATTTTATGTTGCTAAATCGTGAGTCAGTACGCAAGGTACGATTTTATTTTGCTCACACGTGAGGCGGCACGCAAGGTACGATTTTATGTTGCTTAATCGTGAGTCAGTACGCAAGGTACGATTTTATTTTGCTAACACGTGAGGTGGCACGCAAGGTACGATTTTATGTTGCTAAATCGTGAGTCAGTACGCAAGGTACGATTTTATGCTGCTAACACGTGAGACGGTACGCGAGGTACGATTTTATGTTGCTAAATCGTGAGTCAGTACGCAAGGTACGATTTTATGTTGCCTACACGTAAGGCCGCACGCAAGGTACGATTTTATTTTGCTTACACGTCAGGCCGCACGCAAGGTACGATTTTATGTTGCAAACACGTGAGGCGGCACGCAAGGTACGATTTTATGTTACAAACACGTGAGACGGTACGCGAGGGACGATTTTATGCTGCTAAAACGTGAGGCGGTACGCAAGGTACGATTTTATGATGCTAAATCGTGAGGCGGTACGCAAGGTACGATTTTATGTTGCTAACACGTGAGACGGTACGCGAGGTACGATTTTATTTTGCTAACACGTGAGGCGGCACGCAAGGTACGATTTTATTTTGCTAACACGTGAGGCGGCACGCAAGGTACGATTTTATGATGCTAAATCGTGAGGCGGTACGCAAGGTACGATTTTATGATGCTAAATTGTGAGGCGGTACGCAAGGTACGATTTTATGATGCTAAATTGTGAAGCGGTACGCAAGGTACGATTTTATGTTGCTAACACGTGAGACGGTACGCGAGGTACGATTTTATGTTGCTAAATCGTGAGTCAGTACGCAAGGTACGATTTTATTTTGCTCACACGTGAGGCGGCACGCAAGGTACGATTTTATGTTGCTTAATCGTGAGTCAGTACGTAAGGTACGATTTTATGTTGCCTACACGTTAGGCCGCACGCAAGGTACGATTTTATGTTGCAAAAACGTGAGACGGTACGCGAGGGACGATTTTATGCTGCTAAAACGTGAGGCGGTACGCAAGGTACGATTTTATGATGCTTAATAGTGAGTCAGTACGCAAGGTACGATTTTATGTTGCCTACACGTTAGGCCGCACGCAAGGTACGATTTTATTTTGCTAACACGTGAGGCGGCACGCAAGGTACGATTTTATGTTGCTAAATCGTGAGTCAGTACGCAAGGTACGATTTTATGTTGCCTACACGTTAGGCCGCACGCAAGGTACGATTTTATGTTGCAAAAACGTGAGACGGTATGCGAGGGACGATTTTATGCTGCTTACACGTTAGGCCGCACGCAAGGTACGATTTTATGTTGCAAACACGTGAGACAGTACGCGAGGGACGATTTTATGCTGCTAACACGTGAGACGGTACGCGAGGTACGATTTTATGTTGCTAAATCGTGAGTCAGTACGCAAGGTACGATTTTATTTTGCTCACACGTGAGGCGGCACGCAAGGTACGATTTTATGTTGCTTAATCGTGAGTCAGTACGCAAGGTACGATTTTATTTTGCTAACACGTGAGGTGGCACGCAAGGTACGATTTTATGTTGCTAAATCGTGAGTCAGTACGCAAGGTACGATTTTATGCTGCTAACACGTGAGACGGTACGCGAGGTACGATTTTATGTTGCTAAATCGTGAGTCAGTACGCAAGGTACGATTTTATGTTGCCTACACGTAAGGCCGCACGCAAGGTACGATTTTATTTTGCTTACACGTCAGGCCGCACGCAAGGTACGATTTTATGTTGCAAACACGTGAGGCGGCACGCAAGGTACGATTTTATGTTACAAACACGTGAGACGGTACGCGAGGGACGATTTTATGCTGCTAAAACGTGAGGCGGTACGCAAGGTACGATTTTATGATGCTAAATCGTGAGGCGGTACGCAAGGTACGATTTTATGTTGCTAACACGTGAGACGGTACGCGAGGTACGATTTTATTTTGCTAACACGTGAGGCGGCACGCAAGGTACGATTTTATTTTGCTAACACGTGAGGCGGCACGCAAGGTACGATTTTATGATGCTAAATCGTGAGGCGGTACGCAAGGTACGATTTTATGATGCTAAATTGTGAGGCGGTACGCAAGGTACGATTTTATGATGCTAAATTGTGAAGCGGTACGCAAGGTACGATTTTATGTTGCTAACACGTGAGACGGTACGCGAGGTACGATTTTATGTTGCTAAATCGTGAGTCAGTACGCAAGGTACGATTTTATTTTGCTCACACGTGAGGCGGCACGCAAGGTACGATTTTATGTTGCTTTATCGTGAGTCAGTACGCAAGGTACGATTTTATGTTGCCTACACGTTAGGCCGCACGCAAGGTACGATTTTATGTTGCAAAAACGTGAGACGGTACGCGAGGGACGATTTTATGCTGCTAAAACGTGAGGCGGTACGCAAGGTACGATTTTATGATGCTTAATAGTGAGTCAGTACGCAAGGTACGATTTTATGTTGCCTACACGTTAGGCCGCACGCAAGGTACGATTTTATTTTGCTAACACGTGAGGCGGCACGCAAGGTACGATTTTATGTTGCTAAATCGTGAGTCAGTACGCAAGGTACGATTTTATGTTGCCTACACGTTAGGCCGCACGCAAGGTACGATTTTATGTTGCAAAAACGTGAGACGGTATGCGAGGGACGATTTTATGCTGCTTACACGTTAGGCCGCACGCAAGGTACGATTTTATGTTGCAAAGACGTGAGACAGTACGCGAGGGACGATTTTATGCTGCTTAAACGTGAGGCGGTACGCAAGGTACGATGTTATGATGCTAAATTGTGAGGCGGTACGCAAGGTACGATTTTATGTTGCTAAATCGTGAGTCAGTACGCAAGGTACGATTTTATTTTGCTCACACGTGAGGCGGCACGCAAGGTACGATTTTATTTTGCTTAATCGTGAGTCAGTAAGCAAGGTACGATTTTATGTTGCCTACACGTTAGGCCGCACGCAAGGTACGATTTTATGTTGCAAAAACGTGAAACGGTACGCGAGGGACGATTTTATGCTGCTAAAACGTGAGGCGGTACGCAAGGAACGATTTTATGATGCTAAATAGTGAGTCAGTACGCAAGGTACGATTTTATGTTGCCTACACGTTAGGCCGCACGCAAGGTACGATTTTATTTTGCTAACACGTGAGGCGGCACGCAAGGTACGATTTTATGTTGCTAAATCGTGAGTCAGTACGCAAGGTACGATTTTATGTTGCCTACACGTTAGGCCGCACGCAAGGTACGATTTTATGTTGCAAAAACGTGAGACGGTATGCGAGGGACGATTTTATGCTGCTTACACGTTAGGCCGCACGCAAGGTACGATTTTATGTTGCAAACACGTGAGACAGTACGCGAGGGACGATTTTATGCTGCTTAAACGTGAGGCGGTACGCAAGGTACGATTTTATGTTGCTAAATCGTGAGTCAGTACGCAAGGTACGATTTTATTTTGCTCACACGTGAGGCGGCACGCAAGGTACGATTTTATGTTGCTTAATCGTGAGTCAGTATGCAAGGTACGATTTTATGTTGCCTACACGTTAGGCCGCACGCAAGGTACGATTTTATGTTGCAAAAACGTGAGACGGTACGCGAGGGACGATTTTATGCTGCTAAAACGTGAGGCGGTACGCAAGGTACGATTTTATGATGCTTAATAGTGAGTCAGTACGCAAGGTACGATTTTATGTTGCCTACACGTTAGGCCGCACGCAAGGTACGATTTTATGTTGCAAACACGTGAGACAGTACGCGAGGGACGATTTTATGCTGCTTAAACGTGAGGCGGTACGCAAGGTACGATGTTATGATGCTAAATTGTGAGGCGGTACGCAAGGTACGATTTTATGTTGCTAAATCGTGAGTCAGTACGCAAGGTACGATTTTATTTTGCTAACACGTAAGGCGGCATGCAAGGTACGATTTTATGTTGCAAACACGTGAGACGGTACGCGAGGGACGATTTTATGCTGCTAACACGTTAGGCCGCACGCAAGGTACGATTTTATGTTGCAAACACGTGAGACAGTACGCGAGGGACGATTTTATGCTGCTAAAACGTGAGGCGGTACGCAAGGTACGATTTTATGATGCTAACACGTGAGGCGGCACGCAAGGTACGATTTTATGTTGCTAAATCGTGAGGCGGTACGCAAGGTACGATTTTATGATGCTAAATTGTGAGGCGGTACGCAAGGTACGATTTTATGTTGTTAAATCGTGAGTCAGTACGCAAGGTACGATTTTATGTTGCTAACACGTGAGACGGTACGCGAGGTACGATTTTATTTTGCTAAATCGTGAGTCAGTACGCAAGGTACGATTTTATTTTGCTCACACGTGAGGCGGCACGCAAGGTACGATTTTATTTTGCTTAATCGTGAGTCAGTAAGCAAGGTACGATTTTATGTTGCCTACACGTTAGGCCGCACGCAAGGTACGATTTTATGTTGCAAAAACGTGAGACGGTATGCGAGGGACGATTTTATGCTGCTTACACGTTAGGCCGCACGCAAGGTACGATTTTATGTTGCAAACACGTGAGACAGTACGCGAGGGACGATTTTATGCTGCTTAAACGTGAGGCGGTACGCAAGGTACGATGTTATGATGCTAAATTGTGAGGCGGTACGCAAGGTACGATTTTATGTTGCTAAATCGTGAGTCAGTACGCAAGGTACGATTTTATTTTGCTAACACGTAAGGCGGCATGCAAGGTACGATTTTATGTTGCAAACACGTGAGACGGTACGCGAGGGACGATTTTATGCTGCTAACACGTTAGGCCGCACGCAAGGTACGATTTTATGTTGCAAACACGTGAGACAGTACGCGAGGGACGATTTTATGCTGCTAAAACGTGAGGCGGTACGCAAGGTACGATTTTATGATGCTAACACGTGAGGCGGCACGCAAGGTACGATTTTATGTTGCTAAATCGTGAGTCAGTATGCAAGGTACGATTTTATGCTGCTAACACGTGAGACGGCACGCAAGGTACGATTTTATGTTGCAAACACGTGAGACGGTACGCGAGGTACGATTTTATGTTGCTAAATCGTGAGTCAGTACGCAAGGTACGATTTTATTTTGCAAACACGTGAGGCGGCACGCAAGGTACGATTTTATGTTGCTAAATCGTGAGTCAGTACGCAAGGTACGATTTTATGCTGCTAACACGTGAGACGGTACGCGAGGTACGATTTTATGTTGCTAAATCGTGAGTCAGTACGCAAGGTACGATTTTATTTTGCTCACACGTGAGGCGGCACGCAAGGTACGATTTTATGTTGCTAAATCGTGAGTCAGTACGCAAGGTACGATTTTATTTTGCTAACACGTGAGGTGGCACGCAAGGTACGATTTTATGTTGCTAAATCGTGAGTCAGTACGCAAGGTACGATTTTATTTTGCTAACACGTGAGGTGGCACACAAGGTACGATTTTATGTTGCTAAATCGTGAGTCAGTACGCAAGGTACGATTTTATGCTGCTAACACGTGAGACGGTACGCGAGGTACGATTTTATGCTGCTAAAACGTGAGGCGGTACGCAAGGTACGATTTTATATTGCAAACACGTGAGACGGTACGCGAGGGACGATTTTATGCTGCTAAAACGTGAGGCGGTACGCAAGGTACGATTTTATGATGCTAAATCGTGAGGCGGTACGCAAGGTACGATTTTATGATGCTAAATTGTGAGGCGGTACGCAAGGTACGATTTTATGTTGTTAAATCGTGAGTCAGTACGCAAGGTACGATTTTATGTTGCTAACACGTGAGACGGTACGCGAGGTACGATTTTATTTTGCTAACACGTGAGGCGGCACGCAAGGTACGATTTTATGTTGCAAACACGTGAGACGGTACGCGAGGGACGATTTTATGCTGCTAAAACGTGAGGCGGTACGCAAGGTACGATTTTATGATGCTAAATCGTGAGGCGGTACGCAAGGTACGATTTTATGATGCTAAATTGTGAGGCGGTACGCAAGGTACGATTTTATGTTGTTAAATCGTGAGTCAGTACGCAAGGTACGATTTTATGTTGCTAACACGTGAGACGGTACGCGAGGTACGATTTTATGTTGCTAAATCGTGAGTCAGTACGCAAGGTACGATTTTATTTTGCTCACACGTGAGGCGGTACGCAAGGTACGATTTTATGTTGCTTAATCGTGAGTCAGTACGCAAGGTACGATTTTATGTTGCCTACACGTTAGGCCGCACGCAAGGTACGATTTTATGTTGCAAAAACGTGAGACGGTACGCGAGGGACGATTTTATGCTGCTAAAACGTGAGGCGGTACGCAAGGTACGATTTTATGATGCTTAATAGTGAGTCAGTACGCAAGGTACGATTTTATGTTGCCTACACGTTAGGCCGCACGCAAGGTACGATTTTATTTTGCTAACACGTGAGGCGGCACGCAAGGTACGATTTTATGTTGCTAAATCGTGAGTCAGTACGCAAGGTACGATTTTATGTTGCCTACACGTTAGGCCGCACGCAAGGTACGATTTTATGTTGCAAAAACGTGAGACGGTATGCGAGGGACGATTTTATGCTGCTTACACGTTAGGCCGCACGCAAGGTACGATTTTATGTTGCAAACACGTGAGACAGTACGCGAGGGACGATTTTATGCTGCTTAAACGTGAGGCGGTACGCAAGGTACGATGTTATGATGCTAAATTGTGAGGCGGTACGCAAGGTACGATTTTATGTTGCTAAATCGTGAGTCAGTACGCAAGGTACGATTTTATTTTGCTCACACCTGAGGCGGCACGCAAGGTACGATTTTATGTTGCTTAATCGTGAGTTAGTATGCAAGGTACGATTTTATGTTGCCTACACGTTAGGCCGCACGCAAGGTACGATTTTATGTTGCAAAAACGTGAGACGGTACGCGAGGGACGATTTTATGCTGCTAAAACGTGAGGCGGTACGCAAGGTACGATTTTATGATGCTTAATAGTGAGTCAGTACGCAAGGTACGATTTTATGTTGCCTACACGTTAGGCCGCACGCAAGGTACGATTTTATTTTGCTAACACGTGAGGCGGCACGCAAGGTACGATTTTATGTTGCTAAATCGTGAGTCAGTACGCAAGGTACGATTTTATGTTTCCTACACGTTAGGCCGCACGCAAGGTACGATTTTATGTTGCAAAAACGTGAGACGGTATGCGAGGGACGATTTTATGCTGCTTACACGTTAGGCCGCACGCAAGGTACGATTTTATGATGCTAAATAGTGAGTCAGTACGCAAGGTACGATTTTATGTTGCCTACACGTTAGGCCGCACGCAAGGTACGATTTTATTTTGCTAACACGTGAGGCGGCACGCAAGGTACGATTTTATGTTGCTAAATCGTGAGTCAGTACGCAAGGTACGATTTTATGTTGCCTACACGTTAGGCCGCACGCAAGGTACGATTTTATGTTGCAAAAACGTGAGACGGTATGCGAGGGACGATTTTATGCTGCTTACACGTTAGGCCGCACGCAAGGTACGATTTTATGTTGCAAACACGTGAGACAGTACGCGAGGGACGATTTTATGCTGCTTAAACGTGAGGCGGTACGCAAGGTACGATGTTATGATGCTAAATTGTGAGGCGGTACGCAAGGTACGATTTTATGTTGCTAAATCGTGAGTCAGTACGCAAGGTACGATTTTATTTTGCTCACACCTGAGGCGGCACGCAAGGTACGATTTTATGTTGCTTAATCGTGAGTCAGTAAGCAAGGTACGATTTTATGTTGCCTACACGTTAGGCCGCACGCAAGGTACGATTTTATGTTGCAAAAACGTGAGACGGTACGCGAGGGACGATTTTATGCTGCTAAAACGTGAGGCGGTACGCAAGGTACGATTTTATGATGCTAAATAGTGAGTCAGTACGCAAGGTACGATTTTATGATGCTAAATTGTGAGGCGGTACGCAAGGTACGATTTTATGTTGTTAAATCGTGAGTCAGTACGCAAGGTACGGTTTTATGTTGCTAACACGTGAGACGGTACGCGAGGTACGATTTTATTTTGCTTACACGTGAGGCGGCACGCAAGGTACGATTTTATGTTGCAAACACGTGAGAAGGTACGCGAGGGACGATTTTATGCTGCTAAAACGTGAGGCGGTACGCAAGGTACGATTTTATGATGCTAAATCGTGAGGCGGTACGCAAGGTACGATTTTATGATGCTAAATTGTGAAGCGGTACGCAAGGTACGATTTTATGTTGTTAACACGTGAGACGGTACGCGAGGTACGATTTTATGTTGCTAAATCGTGAGTCAGTACGCAAGGTACGATTTTATTTTGCTCACACGTGAGGCGGCACGCAAGGTACGATTTTATGTTGCTTAATCGTGAGTCAGTACGCAAGGTACGATTTTATGTTGCCTACACGTTAGGCCGCACGCAAGGTACGATTTTATGTTGCAAAAACGTGAGACGGTACGCGAGGGACGATTTTATGCTGCTAAAACGTGAGGCGGTACGCAAGGAACGATTTTATGATGCTAAATAGTGAGTCAGTACGCAAGGTACGATTTTATGTTGCCTACACGTTAGGCCGCACGCAAGGTACGATTTTATTTTGCTAACACGTGAGGCGGCACGCAAGGTACGATTTTATGTTGCTAAATCGTGAGTCAGTACGCAAGGTACGATTTTATGTTGCCTACACGTAAAGCCGCACGCAAGGTACGATTTTATTTTGCTTACACGTCAGGCCGCACGCAAGGTACGATTTTATGTTGCAAACACGTGAGACGGTACGCGAGGGACGATTTTATGCTGCTTAAACGTGAGGCGGTACGCAAGGTACGATGTTATGATGCTAAATTGTGAGGCGGTACGCAAGGTACGATTTTATGTTGCTAAATCGTGAGTCAGTACGCAAGGTACGATTTTATTTTGCTCACACCTGAGGCGGCACGCAAGGTACGATTTTATGTTGCTTAATCGTGAGTTAGTATGCAAGGTACGATTTTATGTTGCCTACACGTTAGGCCGCACGCAAGGTACGATTTTATGTTGCAAAAACGTGAGACGGTACGCGAGGGACGATTTTATGCTGCTAAAACGTGAGGCGGTACGCAAGGTACGATTTTATGATGCTTAATAGTGAGTCAGTACGCAAGGTACGATTTTATGTTGCCTACACGTTAGGCCGCACGCAAGGTACGATTTTATTTTGCTAACACGTGAGGCGGCACGCAAGGTACGATTTTATGTTGCTAAATCGTGAGTCAGTACGCAAGGTACGATTTTATGTTTCCTACACGTTAGGCCGCACGCAAGGTACGATTTTATGTTGCAAAAACGTGAGACGGTATGCGAGGGACGATTTTATGCTGCTTACACGTTAGGCCGCACGCAAGGTACGATTTTATGATGCTAAATAGTGAGTCAGTACGCAAGGTACGATTTTATGTTGCCTACACGTTAGGCCGCACGCAAGGTACGATTTTATTTTGCTAACACGTGAGGCGGCACGCAAGGTACGATTTTATGTTGCTAAATCGTGAGTCAGTACGCAAGGTACGATTTTATGTTGCCTACACGTTAGGCCGCACGCAAGGTACGATTTTATGTTGCAAAAACGTGAGACGGTATGCGAGGGACGATTTTATGCTGCTTACACGTTAGGCCGCACGCAAGGTACGATTTTATGTTGCAAACACGTGAGACAGTACGCGAGGGACGATTTTATGCTGCTTAAACGTGAGGCGGTACGCAAGGTACGATGTTATGATGCTAAATTGTGAGGCGGTACGCAAGGTACGATTTTATGTTGCTAAATCGTGAGTCAGTACGCAAGGTACGATTTTATTTTGCTCACACCTGAGGCAGCACGCAAGGTACGATTTTATGTTGCTTAATCGTGAGTCAGTAAGCAAGGTACGATTTTATGTTGCCTACACGTTAGGCCGCACGCAAGGTACGATTTTATGTTGCAAAAACGTGAGACGGTACGCGAGGGACGATTTTATGCTGCTAAAACGTGAGGCGGTACGCAAGGTACGATTTTATGATGCTAAATAGTGAGTCAGTACGCAAGGTACGATTTTATGATGCTAAATTGTGAGGCGGTACGCAAGGTACGATTTTATGTTGTTAAATCGTGAGTCAGTACGCAAGGTACGGTTTTATGTTGCTAACACGTGAGACGGTACGCGAGGTACGATTTTATTTTGCTTACACGTGAGGCGGCACGCAAGGTACGATTTTATGTTGCAAACACGTGAGAAGGTACGCGAGGGACGATTTTATGCTGCTAAAACGTGAGGCGGTACGCAAGGTACGATTTTATGATGCTAAATCGTGAGGCGGTACGCAAGGTACGATTTTATGATGCTAAATTGTGAAGCGGTACGCAAGGTACGATTTTATGTTGTTAACACGTGAGACGGTACGCGAGGTACGATTTTATGTTGCTAAATCGTGAGTCAGTACGCAAGGTACGATTTTATTTTGCTCACACGTGAGGCGGCACGCAAGGTACGATTTTATGTTGCTTAATCGTGAGTCAGTACGCAAGGTACGATTTTATGTTGCCTACACGTTAGGCCGCACGCAAGGTACGATTTTATGTTGCAAAAACGTGAGACGGTACGCGAGGGACGATTTTATGCTGCTAAAACGTGAGGCGGTACGCAAGGAACGATTTTATGATGCTAAATAGTGAGTCAGTACGCAAGGTACGATTTTATGTTGCCTACACGTTAGGCCGCACGCAAGGTACGATTTTATTTTGCTAACACGTGAGGCGGCACGCAAGGTACGATTTTATGTTGCTAAATCGTGAGTCAGTACGCAAGGTACGATTTTATGTTGCCTACACGTTAGGCCGCACGCAAGGTACGATTTTATGTTGCAAAAACGTGAGACGGTATGCGAGGGACGATTTTATGCTGCTTACACGTTAGGCCGCACGCAAGGTACGATTTTATGTTGCAAACACGTGAGACAGTACGCGAGGGACGATTTTATGCTGCTTAAACGTGAGGCGGTACGCAAGGTACGATGTTATGATGCTAAATTGTGAGGCGGTACGCAAGGTACGATTTTATGTTGCTAAATCGTGAGTCAGTACGCAAGGTACGATTTTATTTTGCTCACACGTGAGGCGGCACGCAAGGTACGATTTTATGTTGCTTAATCGTGAGTTAGTATGCAAGGTACGATTTTATGTTGCAAACACGTGAGACGGTACGCGAGGGACGATTTTATGCTGCTAAAACGTGAGGCGGTACGCAAGGTACGATTTTATGATGCTAAATCGTGAGGCGGTACGCAAGGTACGATTTTATGTTGCTAAATCGTGAGTCAGTACGCAAGGTACGATTTTATTTTGCTAACACGTGAGGCGGCACGCAAGGTACGATTTTATGTTGCTTAATCGTGAGTCAGTACGTAAGGTACGATTTTATTTTGCTCACACGTCAGGCCGCACGTAAGGTACGATTTTATGTTGCAAACACCTGAGACGGTACGCGAGGGACGATTTTATGCTGCTAACACGTTAGGCCGCACGCAAGGTACGATTTTATGTTGCAAACACGTGAGACAGTACGCGAGGGACGATTTTATGCTGCTAAAACGTGAGGCGGTACGCAAGGTACGATTTTATGATGCTAAATTGTGAGGCGGTACGCAAGGTACGATTTTATGTTGTTAAATCGTGAGTCAGTACGCAAGGTACGATTTTATGTTGCTAACACGTGAGACGGTACGCGAGGTACGATTTTATGTTGCTAAATCGTGAGTCAGTACGCAAGGTACGATTTTATTAGAGGTACGATTTTATGCTGCTAAAACGTGAGGCGGTACGCAAGGTACGATTTTATGATGCTAAATCGTGAGTCAGTACGCAAGGTACGATTTTATTTTGCTCACACGTGAGGCGGCACGCAAGGTACGATTTTATGTTGCTTAATCGTGAGTCAGTACGCAAGGTACGATTTTATGTTGCCTACACGTTAGGCCGCACGCAAGGTACGATTTTATGTTGCAAAAACGTGAGACGGTACGCGAGGGACGATTTTATGCTGCTAAAACGTGAGGCGGTACGCAAGGAACGATTTTATGATGCTAAATAGTGAGTCAGTACGCAAGGTACGATTTTATGTTGCCTACACGTTAGGCCGCACGCAAGGTACGATTTTATTTTGCTAACACGTGAGGCGGCACGCAAGGTACGATTTTATGTTGCTAAATCGTGAGTCAGTACGCAAGGTACGATTTTATGTTGCCTACACGTTAGGCCGCACGCAAGGTACGATTTTATGTTGCAAAAACGTGAGACGGTATGCGAGGGACGATTTTATGCTGCTTACACGTTAGGCCGCACGCAAGGTACGATTTTATGTTGCAAACACGTGAGACAGTACGCGAGGGACGATTTTATGCTGCTTAAACGTGAGGCGGTACGCAAGGTACGATGTTATGATGCTAAATTGTGAGGCGGTACGCAAGGTACGATTTTATGTTGCTAAATCGTGAGTCAGTACGCAAGGTACGATTTTATTTTGCTCACACGTGAGGCGGCACGCAAGGTACGATTTTATGTTGCTTAATCGTGAGTTAGTATGCAAGGTACGATTTTATGTTGCAAACACGTGAGACGGTACGCGAGGGACGATTTTATGCTGCTAAAACGTGAGGCGGTACGCAAGGTACGATTTTATGATGCTAAATCGTGAGGCGGTACGCAAGGTACGATTTTATGTTGCTAAATCGTGAGTCAGTACGCAAGGTACGATTTTATTTTGCTAACACGTGAGGCGGCACGCAAGGTACGATTTTATGTTGCTTAATCGTGAGTCAGTACGTAAGGTACGATTTTATTTTGCTCACACGTCAGGCCGCACGTAAGGTACGATTTTATGTTGCAAACACCTGAGACGGTACGCGAGGGACGATTTTATGCTGCTAACACGTTAGGCCGCACGCAAGGTACGATTTTATGTTGCAAACACGTGAGACAGTACGCGAGGGACGATTTTATGCTGCTAAAACGTGAGGCGGTACGCAAGGTACGATTTTATGATGCTAAATTGTGAGGCGGTACGCAAGGTACGATTTTATGTTGTTAAATCGTGAGTCAGTACGCAAGGTACGATTTTATGTTGCTAACACGTGAGACGGTACGCGAGGTACGATTTTATGTTGCTAAATCGTGAGTCAGTACGCAAGGTACGATTTTATTAGAGGTACGATTTTATGCTGCTAAAACGTGAGGCGGTACGCAAGGTACGATTTTATGATGCTAAATCGTGAGTCAGTACGCAAGGTACGATTTTATTTTGCTCACACGTGAGGCGGCACGCAAGGTACGATTTTATGTTGCTTAATCGTGAGTCAGTACGCAAGGTACGATTTTATGTTGCCTACACGTTAGGCCGCACGCAAGGTACGATTTTATGTTGCAAAAACGTGAGACGGTACGCGAGGGACGATTTTATGCTGCTAAAACGTGAGGCGGTACGCAAGGAACGATTTTATGATGCTAAATAGTGAGTCAGTACGCAAGGTACGATTTTATGTTGCCTACACGTTAGGCCGCACGCAAGGTACGATTTTATTTTGCTAACACGTGAGGCGGCACGCAAGGTACGATTTTATGTTGCTAAATCGTGAGTCAGTACGCAAGGTACGATTTTATGTTGCCTACACGTTAGGCCGCACGCAAGGTACGATTTTATGTTGCAAAAACGTGAGACGGTATGCGAGGGACGATTTTATGCTGCTTACACGTTAGGCCGCACGCAAGGTACGATTTTATGTTGCAAACACGTGAGACAGTACGCGAGGGACGATTTTATGCTGCTTAAACGTGAGGCGGTACGCAAGGTACGATGTTATGATGCTAAATTGTGAGGCGGTACGCAAGGTACGATTTTATGTTGCTAAATCGTGAGTCAGTACGCAAGGTACGATTTTATTTTGCTCACACGTGAGGCGGCACGCAAGGTACGATTTTATGTTGTTTAATCGTGAGTCAGTATGCAAGGTACGATTTTATGTTGCCTACACGTTAGGCCGCACGCAAGGTACGATTTTATGTTGCAAAAACGTGAGACGGTACGCGAGGGACGATTTTATGCTGCTAAAACGTGAGGCGGTACGCAAGGTACGATTTTATGATGCTTAATAGTGAGTCAGTACGCAAGGTACGATTTTATGTTGCCTACACGTTAGGCCGCACGCAAGGTACGATTTTATTTTGCTAACACATGAGGCGGCACGCAAGGTACGATTTTATGTTGCTAAATCGTGAGTCAGTACGCAAGGTACGATTTTATGTTTCCTACACGTTAGGCCGCACGCAAGGTACGATTTTATGTTGCAAAAACGTGAGACGGTATGCGAGGGACGATTTTATGCTGCTTACACGTTAGGCCGCACGCAAGGTACGATTTTATGTTGCAAACACGTGAGACAGTACGCGAGGGACGATTTTATGCTGCTTAAACGTGAGGCGGTACGCAAGGTACGATGTTATGATGCTAAATTGTGAGGCGGTACGCAAGGTACGATTTTATGTTGCTAAATCGTGAGTCAGTATGCAAGGTACGATTTTATGCTGCTAACACGTGAGACGGCACGCAAGGTACGATTTTATGTTGCAAACACGTGAGACGGTACGCGAGGTACGATTTTATGTTGCTAAATCGTGAGGCGGCACGCAAGGTACGATTTTATGTTGCTAAATCGTGAGTCAGTACGCAAGGTACGATTGTATGCTGCTAACACGTGAGACGGTACGCGAGGTACGATTTTATGTTGCTAAATCATGAGTCAGTACGCAAGGTACGATTTTATGTTGCCTACACGTAAAGCCGCACGCAAGGTACGATTTTATTTTGCTTACACGTCAGGCCGCACGCAAGGTACGATTTTATGTTGCAAACACGTGAGACGGTACGCGAGGGACGATTTTATGCTGCTAACACGTTAGGCCGCACGCAAGGTACGATTTTATGTTGCAAAAACGTGAGACGGTACGCAAGGTACGATTTTATGTTGCTCAATCGTGAGTCAGTACGCAAGGTACGATTTTATTTTGCTAACACGTGAGGCGGCATGCAAGGTACGATTTTATGTTGCAAACACGTGAGACGGTACGCGAGGGACAATTTTATGCTGCTAAAACGTGAGGCGGTACGCAAGGTACGATTTTATGATGCTAAATCGTGAGGCGGTACGCAAGGTACGATTTTATGTTGCTAAATCGTGAGTCAGTACGCAAGGTACGATTTTATTTTGCTAACACGTGAGGCGGCACGCAAGGTACGATTTTATGTTGCTTAATCGTGAGTCAGTACGTAAGGTACGATTTTATTTTGCTCACACGTCAGGCCGCACGTAAGGTACGATTTTATGTTGCAAACACCTGAGACGGTACGCAAGGGACGATTTTATGCTGCTAACACGTTAGGCCGCACGCAAGGTACGATTTTATGTTGCAAACACGTGAGACAGTACGCGAGGGACGATTTTATGCTGCTAAAACGTGAGGCGGTACGCAAGGTACGATTTTATGATGCTAAATTGTGAGGCGGTACGCAAGGTACGATTTTATGTTGTTAAATCGTGAGTCAGTACGCAAGGTACGATTTTATGTTGCTAACACGTGAGACGGTACGCGAGGTACGATTTTATGTTGCTAAATCGTGAGTCAGTACGCAAGGTACGATTTTATTTTGCTCACACGTGAGGCGGCACGCAAGGTACGATTTTATGTTGCTTAATCGTGAGTCAGTACGCAAGGTACGATTTTATTTTGCTAACACGTGAGGTGGCACGCAAGGTACGATTTTATGTTGCTTAATCGTGAGTCAGTACGCAAGGTACGATTTTATGCTGCTAACACGTGAGACGGTACGCGAGGTACGATTTTATGTTGCTAAATCGTGAGTCAGTACGCAAGGTACGATTTTATGTTGCCTACACGTAAGGCCGCACGCAAGGTACGATTTTATTTTGCTTACACGTCAGGCCGCACGCAAGGTACGATTTTATGTTGCAAACACGTGAGGCGGCACGCAAGGTACGATTTTATGTTACAAACACGTGAGACGGTACGCGAGGGACGATTTTATGCTGCTAAAACGTGAGGCGGTACGCAAGGTACGATTTTATGATGCTAAATCGTGAGGCGGTACGCAAGGTACGATTTTATGTTGCTAACACGTGAGACGGTACGCGAGGTACGATTTTATGATGCTAAATCGTGAGTCAGTACGCAAGGTACGATTTTATTTTGCTAACACGTGAGGTGGCACGCAAGGTACGATTTTATGTTGCTTAATCGTGAGTCAGTACGCGAGGGATGATTTTATGCTGCTAAAACGTGAGTCAGTACGCAAGGTACGATTTTATGTTGCCTACACGTTAGGCCGAACGCAAGGTACGATTTTATGTTGCAAAAACGTGAGACGGTATGCGAGGGACGATTTTATGCTGCTTACACGTTAGGCCGCACGCAAGGTACGATTTTATGTTGCAAACACGTGAGACAGTACGCGAGGGACGATTTTATGCTGCTTAAACGTGAGGCGGTACGCAAGGTACGATGTTATGATGCTAAATTGTGAGGCGGTACGCAAGGTACGATTTTATGTTGCTAAATCGTGAGTCAGTACGCAAGGTACGATTTTATTTTGCTCACACGTGAGGCGGCACGCAAGGTACGATTTTATGTTGCTTAATCGTGAGTCAGTATGCAAGGTACGATTTTATGTTGCCTACACGTTAGGCCGCACGCAAGGTACGATTTTATGTTGCAAAAACGTGAGACGGTACGCGAGGGACGATTTTATGCTGCTAAAACGTGAGGCGGTACGCAAGGTACGATTTTATGATGCTAAATAGTGAGTCAGTACGCAAGGTACGATTTTATGTTGCCTACACGTTAGGCCGCACGCAAGGTACGATTTTATTTTGCTAACACGTGAGGCGGCACGCAAGGTACGATTTTATGTTGCTAAATCGTGAGTCAGTACGCAAGGTACGATTTTATGTTTCCTACACGTTAGGCCGCACGCAAGGTACGATTTTATGTTGCAAAAACGTGAGACGGTATGCGAGGGACGATTTTATGCTGCTTACACGTTAGGCCGCACGCAAGGTACGATTTTATGTTGCAAACACGTGAGACAGTACGCGAGGGACGATTTTATGCTGCTAAAACGTGAGGCGGTACGCAAGGTACGATTTTATGATGCTAACACGTGAGGCGGCACGCTAGGTACGATTTTATGTTGCTAAATCGTGAGTCAGTATGCAAGGTACGATTTTATGCTGCTTACACGTGAGACGGCACGCAAGGTACGATTTTATGTTGCAAACACGTGAGACGGTACGCGAGGTACGATTTTATGTTGCTAAATCGTGAGTCAGTACGCAAGGTACGATTTTATTTTGCAAACACGTGAGGCGGCACGCAAGGTACGATTTTATGTTGCTAAATCGTGAGTCAGTACGCAAGGTACGATTTTATGCTGCTAACACGTGAGACGGCACGCAAGGTACGATTTTATGTTGCAAACACGTGAGACGGTACGCGAGGTACGATTTTATGTTGCTAAATCGTGAGTGAGTACGCAAGGTACGATTTTATTTTGCAAACACGTGAGGCGGCACGCAAGGTACGATTTTATGTTGCTAAATCGTGAGTCAGTACGCAAGGTACGATTTTATGCTGCTAACACGTGAGACGGTACGCGAGGTACGATTTTATGTTGCTAAATCATGAGTCAGTACGCAAGGTACGATTTTATTTTGCTAACACGTGTGGCGGCACGCAAGGTACGATTTTATGTTGCTAAATCGTGAGTCAGTACGCAAGGTACGATTTTATTTTGCTAACACGTGAGGTGGCACGCAAGGTACGATTTTATGTTGCTTAATCGTGAGTCAGTACGCAAGGTACGATTTTATGCTGCTTACACGTGAGACGGTACGCGAGGGACGATTTTATGCTGCTAAAACGTGAGGCGGTACGCAAGGTACGATTTTATGATGCTTAATTGTGAGGCGGTACGCAAGGTACGATTTTATGTTGCTAAATCGTGAGTCAGTACGCAAGGTACGATTTTATTTTGCAAACACGTTAGGCCGCACGCAAGGTACGATTTTATGTTGCCTACACGTAAGGCCGCACGCAAGGTACGATTTTATTTTGCTTACACGTCAGACCGCACGCAAGGTACGATTTTATGTTGCAAACACGTGAGACGGTACGCGAGGGACGATTTTATGCTGCTAACACGTTAGGCCGCACGCAAGGTACGATTTTATGTTGCAAACACGTGAGACAGTACGCGAGGGACGATTTTATGCTGCTAAAACGTGAGGCGGTACGCAAGGTACGATTTTATGATTTTTAATTGTGAGGCGGTACGCAAGGTACGATTTTATGTTGCTAAATCGTGAGTCAGTACGCAAGGTACGATTTTATTTTGCAAACACGTTAGGCCGCACGCAAGGTACGATTTTATGTTGCAAACACGTGAGACGGTACGCGAGGGACGATTTTTATGCTGCTCAAACGTGAGGCGGTACGCAAGGTACGATTTTATGATGCTAAATTGTGAGGCGGTACGCAAGGTACGATTTTATGTTGCTAAATCGTGAGTCAGTACGCAAGGTACGATTTTATGCTGCTTACACGTGAGACGGTACGCGAGGTACGATTTTATGTTGCTAAATCATGAGTCAGTACGCAAGGTACGATTTTATGTTGCCTACACGTAAGGCTGCACGCGAGGTACGATTTTATGTTGCTAACACGTGAGACGGTACGCGAGGTACGATTTTATGTTGCAAACACGTGAGACAGTACGCGAGGGACGATTTTATGCTGCTAAAACGTGAGGCGGTACGCAAGGTACGATTTTATGATGCTTAATTGTGAGGCGGTACGCAAGGTACGATTTTATGTTGCTAAATCGTGAGTCAGTACGCAAGGTACGATTTTATTTTGCAAACACGTTAGGCCGCACGCAAGGTACGATTTTATGTTGCAAACACGTGAGACGGTACGCGAGGGACGATTTTTATGCTGCTCAAACGTGAGGCGGTACGCAAGGTACGATTTTATGATGCTAAATTGTGAGGCGGTACGCAAGGTACGATTTTATGTTGCTAAATCGTGAGTCAGTACGCAAGGTACGATTTTATTTTGCTTACACGTGAGGCGGCACGCAAGGTACGATTTTATGTTGCTTACACGTGAGACGGTACGCGAGGTACGATTTTATGTTGCTAAATCATGAGTCAGTACGCAAGGTACGATTTTATGTTGCCTACACGTAAGGCTGCACGCGAGGTACGATTTTATGTTGCTAACACGTGAGACGGTACGCGAGGTACGATTTTATGTTGCTAAATCGTGAGTCAGTACGCAAGGTACGATTTTATTTTGCTCACACGTGAGGCGGCACGCAAGGTACGATTTTATGCTGCTAAATCGTGAGTCAGTACGCAAGGTACGATTTTATTTTGCTAACACGTGAGGCGGCACGCAAGGTACGATTTTATGTTGCTTAGTCGTGAGTCAGTACGCAAGGTACGATTTTATGCTGCTTACACGTGAGACGGTACGCGAGGTACGATTTTATGTTGCTTAATCATGAGTCAGTACGCAAGGTACGATTTTATGTTGCCTACACGTAAGGCTGCACGCGAGGTACGATTTTATGTTGCTAACACGTGAGACGGTACGCGAGGTACGATTTTATGTTGCTAAATCGTGAGCCAGTACGCAAGGTACGATTTTATTTTGCTCACACGTGAGGTGGCACGCAAGGTACGATTTTATGTTGCTAAATCGTGAGTCAGTACGCAAGGTACGATTTTATGCTGCTAACACGTGAGACGGTACGCGAGGTACGATTTTATGTTGCTAAATCGTGAGTCAGTACGCAAGGTACGATTTTATGTTGCCTACACGAAAAGCCGCACGCAAGGTACGATTTTATTTTGCTTACACGTCAGGCCGCACGCAAGGTACGATTTTATGTTGCAAACACGTGAGACGGTACGCGAGGGACGATTTTATGCTGCTTACACGTTAGGCCGCACGCAAGGTACGATTTTATGTTGCAAAAACGTGAGACGGTACGCAAGGTACGATTTTATGTTGCTCAATCGTGAGTCAGTACGCAAGGTACGATTTTATTTTGCTAACACGTGAGGCGGCATGCAAGGTACGATTTTATGTTGCAAACACGTGAGACGGTACGCGAGGGACGATTTTATGCTGCTAAAACGTGAGGCGGTACGCAAGGTACGATTTTATGATGCTAAATCGTGAGGCGGTACGCAAGGTACGATTTTATGTTGCTAAATCGTGAGTCAGTACGCAAGGTACGATTTTATTTTGCTAACACGTGAGGCGGCACGCAAGGTACGATTTTATGTTGCTTAATCGTGAGTCAGTACGTAAGGTACGATTTTATTTTGCTCACACGTCAGGCCGCACGTAAGGTACGATTTTATGTTGCAAACACCTGAGACGGTACGCGAGGGACGATTTTATGCTGCTAACACGTTAGGCCGCACGCAAGGTACGATTTTATGTTGCAAACACGTGAGACAGTACGCGAGGGACGATTTTATGCTGCTAAAACGTGAGGCGGTACGCAAGGTACGATTTTATGATGCTAAATTGTGAGGCGGTACGCAAGGTACGATTTTATGTTGTTAAATCGTGAGTCAGTACGCAAGGTACGATTTTATGTTGCTAACACGTGAGACGGTACGCGAGGTACGATTTTATGTTGCTAAATCGTGAGTCAGTACGCAAGGTACGATTTTATTAGAGGTACGATTTTATGTTGCTAAATCGTGAGTCAGTACGCAAGGTACGATTTTATTTTGCTCACACGTGAGGCGGCACGCAAGGTACGATTTTATGTTGCTTAATCGTGAGTCAGTACGCAATTTACGATTTTATGTTGCCTACACGTTAGGCCGCACGCAAGGTACGATTTTATGTTGCAAAAACGTGAGACGGTACGCGAGGGACGATTTTATGCTGCTAAAACGTGAGGCGGTACGCAAGGTACGATTTTATGATGCTTAATAGTGAGTCAGTACGCAAGGTACGATTTTATGATGCTTAATAGTGAGTCAGTACGCAAGGTACGATTTTATTTTGCTAACACGTGAGGCGGCACGCAAGGTACGATTTTATGTTGCTAAATCGTGAGTCAGTACGCAAGGTACGATTTTATGTTGCCTACACGTTAGGCCGCACGCAAGGTACGATTTTATGTTGCAAAAACGTGAGACGGTATGCGAGGGACGATTTTATGCTGCTTACACGTTAGGCCGCACGCAAGGTACGATTTTATGTTGCAAACACGTGAGACAGTACGCGAGGGACGATTTTATGCTGCTTAAACGTGAGGCGGTACGCAAGGTACGATGTTATGATGCTAAATTGTGAGGCGGTACGCAAGGTACGATTTTATGTTGCTAAATCGTGAGTCAGTACGCAAGGTACGATTTTATTTTGCTCACACGTGAGGCGGCACGCAAGGTACGATTTTATTTTGCTTAATCGTGAGTCAGTAAGCAAGGTACGATTTTATGTTGCCTACACGTTAGGCCGCACGCAAGGTACGATTTTATGTTGCAAAAACGTGAAACGGTACGCGAGGGACGATTTTATGCTGCTAAAACGTGAGGCGGTACGCAAGGTACGATTTTATGATGCTAAATAGTGAGTCAGTACGCAAGGTACGATTTTATGTTGCCTACACGTTAGGCCGCAAGGTACGATTTTTTTTGCTAACACGTGAGGCGGCACGCAAGGTACGATTTTATGTTGCTAAATCGTGAGTCAGTACGCAAGGTACGATTTTATGTTGCCTACACGTTAGGCCGCACGCAAGGTACGATTTTATGTTGCAAAAACGTGAGACGGTATGCGAGGGACGATTTTATGCTGCTTACACGTTAGGCCGCACGCAAGGTACGATTTTATGTTGCAAACACGTGAGACAGTACGCGAGGGACGATTTTATGCTGCTTAAACGTGAGGCGGTACGCAAGGTACGATGTTATGATGCTAAATTGTGAGGCGGTACGCAAGGTACGATTTTATGTTGCTAAATCGTGAGTCAGTACGCAAGGTACGATTTTATTTTGCTAACACGTGAGGCGGCATGCAAGGTACGATTTTATGTTGCAAACACGTGAGACGGTACGCGAGGGACGATTTTATGCTGCTAACACGTTAGGCCGCACGCAAGGTACGATTTTATGTTGCAAACACGTGAGACAGTACGCGAGGGACGATTTTATGCTGCTAAAACGTGAGGCGGTACGCAAGGTACGATTTTATGATGCTAACACGTGAGGCGGCACGCAAGGTACGATTTTATGTTGCTAAATCGTGAGTCAGTATGCAAGGTACGATTTTATGCTGCTAACACGTGAGACGGCACGCAAGGTACGATTTTATGTTGCAAACACGTGAGACGGTACGCGAGGTACGATTTTATGTTGCTAAATCGTGAGTCAGTACGCAAGGTACGATTTTATGCTGCTAACACGTGAGACGGTACGCGAGGTACGATTTTATGTTGCTAAATCGTGAGTCAGTACGCAAGGTACGATTTTATTTTGCTCACACGTGAGGCGGCACGCAAGGTACGATTTTATGTTGCTAAATCGTGAGTCAGTACGCAAGGTACGATTTTATTTTGCTAACACGTGAGGTGGCACGCAAGGTACGATTTTATGTTGCTAAATCGTGAGTCAGTACGCAAGGTACGATTTTATGCTGCTAACACGTGAGACGGTACGCGAGGTACGATTTTATGCTGCTAAAACGTGAGGCGGTACGCAAGGTACGATTTTATGTTGCAAACACGTGAGACGGTACGCGAGGGACGATTTTATGCTGCTAAAACGTGAGGCGGTACGCAAGGTACGATTTTATGATGCTAAATCGTGAGGCGGTACGCAAGGTACGATTTTATGATGCTAAATTGTGAGGCGGTACGCAAGGTACGATTTTATGTTGTTAAATCGTGAGTCAGTACGCAAGGTACGATTTTATGTTGCTAACACGTGAGACGGTACGCGAGGTACGATTTTATTTTGCTAACACGTGAGGCGGCACGCAAGGTACGATTTTATGTTGCAAACACGTGAGACGGTACGCGAGGGACGATTTTATGCTGCTAAAACGTGAGGCGGTACGCAAGGTACGATTTTATGATGCTAAATCGTGAGGCGGTACGCAAGGTACGATTTTATGATGCTAAATTGTGAGGCGGTACGCAAGGTACGATTTTATGTTGTTAAATCGTGAGTCAGTACGCAAGGTACGATTTTATGTTGCTAACACGTGAGACGGTACGCGAGGTACGATTTTATGTTGCTAAATCGTGAGTCAGTACGCAAGGTACGATTTTATTTTGCTCACACGTGAGGCGGCACGCAAGGTACGATTTTATGTTGCTTAATCGTGAGTCAGTACGCAAGGTACGATTTTATGTTGCTAACACGTGAGGCGGCACGCAAGGTACGATTTTATGTTGCTAAATCGTGAGTCAGTACGCAAGGTACGATTTTATGTTGCCTACACGTTAGGCCGCACGCAAGGTACGATTTTATGTTGCAAAAACGTGAGACGGTATGCGAGGGACGATTTTATGCTGCTTACACGTTAGGCCGCACGCAAGGTACGATTTTATGTTGCAAACACGTGAGACAGTACGCGAGGGACGATTTTATGCTGCTTAAACGTGAGGCGGTACGCAAGGTACGATGTTATGATGCTTAATTGTGAGGCGGTACGCAAGGTACGATTTTATGTTGCTAAATCGTGAGTCAGTACGCAAGGTACGATTTTATTTTGCTAACACGTGAGGCGGCATGCAAGGTACGATTTTATGTTGCAAACACGTGAGACGGTACGCGAGGGACGATTTTATGCTGCTAACACGTTTGGCCGCACGCAAGGTACGATTTTATGTTGCAAACACGTGAGACAGTACGCGAGGGACGATTTTATGCTGCTAAAACGTGAGGCGGTACGCAAGGTACGATTTTATGATGCTAACACGTGAGGCGGCACGCAAGGTACGATTTTATGTTGCTAAATCGTGAGTCAGTATGCAAGGTTCGATTTTATGCTGCTAACACGTGAGACGGTACGCGAGGTACGATTTTATGTTGCTAACACGTGAGGCGGTACGCAAGGTAGGATTTTATGTTGCTAAACCGTGAGTCAGTATGCAAAGTACGATTTTATTTTGCTTAATCGTGAGTTAGTGCGCAAGGTACGATTTTATGCTGCTAACACGTGAGATGGTACGCGAGGTACGATTTTATGTTGCTAAATCGTGAGTCAGTACGCAAGGTACGATTTTATTTTGCAAACACGTGAGGCGGCACGCAAGGTACGATTTTATGTTGCTAAATCGTGAGTCAGTACGCAAGGTACGATTTTATGCTGCTAACACGTGAGACGGTACGCGAGGTACGATTTTATGTTGCTAAATCATGAGTCAGTACGCAAGGTACGATTTTATGTTGCCTACACGTAAGGCCGCACGCAAGGTACGATTTTATTTTGCTAACACGTCAGGCCGCACGCAAGGTACGATTTTATGTTGCAAACACGTGAGACGGTACGCGAGGGACGATTTTATGCTGCTAACACGTTAGGCCGCACGCAAGGTACGATTTTATGTTGCAAACACGTGAGACAGTACGCGAGGGACGATTTTATGCTGCTTAAACGTGAGGCGGTACGCAAGGTACGATTTTATGATGCTTAATTGTGAGGCGGTACGCAAGGTACGATTTTATGTTGCTAAATCGTGAGTCAGTACGCAAGGTACGATTTTATTTTGCTAACACGTGAGGCGGCACGCAAGGTACGATTTTATGTTGCAAACACGTGAGACGGTACGCGAGGGACGATTTTATGCTGCTAACACGTTAGGCCGCACGCAAGGTACGATTTTATGTTGCAAACACGTGAGACAGTACGCGAGGGACGATTTTATGCTGCTAAAACGTGAGGCGGTACGCAAGGTACGATTTTATGATGCTAACACGTGAGGCGGCACGCAAGGTACGATTTTATGTTGCTAAATCGTGAGTCAGTATGCAAGGTACGATTTTATGCTGCTAACACGTGAGACGGTACGCGAGGTACGATTTTATGTTGCTAACACGTGAGGCGGTACGCAAGGTAGGATTTTATGTTGCTAAACCGTGAGTCAGTATGCAAAGTACGATTTTATTTTGCTAACACGTGAGGCGGTACGCAAGGTACGATTTTATGCTGCTTACACGTGAGACGGTACGCGAGGTACGATTTTATGTTGCTTAATCGTGAGTCAGTACGCAAGGTACGATTTTATGTTGCCTACACGTTAGGCCGCACGCAAGGTACGATTTTATGTTGCAAACACGTGAGATGGTACGCGAGGGACGATTTTATGCTGCTAAAACGTGAGGCGGTACGCAAGGTACGATTTTATGATGCTAAATCGTGAGTCAGTACGCAAGGTACGATTTTATGTTGCCTACACGTTAGGCCGCACGCAAGGTACGATTTTATTTTGCTAACACTTGAGGCGGCACGCAAGGTACGATTTTATGTTGCTAAATCGTGAGTCAGTACGCAAGGTACGATTTTATGTTGCCTACACGTTAGGCCGCACGCAAGGTACGATTTTATGTTGCAAAAACGTGAGACGGTATGCGAGGGACGATTTTATGCTGCTAAAACGTGAGGCGGTACGCAAGGTACAATTATATTTTACTAGCACGTGTAGCATTACGCAAGAAACGTTTTTATATTTTTAGCACAATTGCCACGTACACGTGCGCTAGATGTATAGATGCGTTTATTTTTATCCGTATGAATAGTTAGGGCTATTATTTCTGCTGGTTTTTATAATTCTCATTTCCATTGCGGAAATAATATTTCGGTTGCGATCATTTTCTTTTTTTTGTATTAGTTTGACATAAATTATAAATTTTTCCATGTTTTTTTGCAGGAAATAATAGCTTCGGTCCGCGAGAAGGGCCCTCAGTTCTCTGAGCTTGAGTACTTGAACGCGTTCAAAGTGATCGGCGCTCGTCGCTCGCTGCCCGCCGCCGACATGCGCGCGCATCTCAAGCAGCTGTCCGCCGCGCTCGGGCATGTGGGGGTCACTGTGTAGGGGGGAGGGGGGGAAGTGAAAAAATTGGTTGTCTGTAAAGTCGGTTTACTGACGATAGTTGAACGTGACAACGTCCGATTGTGCTTCTTTGTCGCTCGTTCCGCGCTCTCGCTTTCACTTCAAGCCTATGGAACGCCTCAGAGCGAGGTAACGCTGCATGAGTCATGTTTTGCGAATTATGAGGCGCTATCGAATTATAAGACGTCACGTCAAAAGGGGGGTGGGTACGGGGGAAATTATGACAATGTGCAGGTCACGCGAAAAGATAGCACAGTAAACAGATGCAAACAGTAGTGCAACTATCTACAACACATTCGAAACGACTCAAGCGTTCAGAGGGCTAGGCATGCAAAGTGTTGCCCACCACTCAATTAAGGCGAAAGGTATTTCCCCTGTAAATAATTATTACCCCACATATACATGTGCATGGCTATAAAATATAGAAAACAGTTGAAGTACTTTTGGCCTTACTCTCTTATAATCCTAGTTTTGTTAACATCTCTATTAGTTCTATTTAACGGATATTAAATATTCCAATATAATTAAGAAATGCTTTTTTTGCACCTGGGGATTTAAATTTTGTTTTATTTTGTAAAAAAACGTAAGATATTTAATCAAGTATGTTAAAGAATAAAGGTGATCCCAATGTAATCAGACTTATTGTATTATGATATCATTGTTAACTATAATAATTAATTAGTTATTTATTTAATAAATTTATTATAAAAATTACATTGTGGTTTTATTTTTTGTAAAAATGCATTCCCTTGAAGCCGATCTACTACTACTTAATATTTGAATCGGCAAACGTGATTGTTCTGCCTTAGCAGCTGCAATACAAATATCTAGAAAATATTTTACGACTATATTTTGGACCTACTTGAATAGATAAATAAAAATAGGTAAAATTATTTTGAATGACTGGTTAAAGACACTGCAATACTAGAATTTTATGTAGGATCTACCATCTACCTATTACTCAACTGCCTACCTATTTACAGATTTCATATACTTACGACACAAAAAACTTTCATGTTATTATATAAATAACTGCAGCAACTCTTACTAAAAAACTACAGTACAGATTTTGATTTAATTATTTATGTATTAAGTCATCGACAACATCCTGTTACAAATGACCCGAAACACTGACACAAAATTTTGTGTCAGTGTTTCGGGTCATTTGTAACAGGATGGCGGTCCTACAGGGTCTTAGTACGCAATGACAAAAAGAAAAATGATGGTCAGAACCCTGATACCGGATACCTTAAGATACTGTAATATTTTATATTAGAGAATCTTAACATAAAATATTATAGTATCTTCACCAATACTTACTATAATTTTATTTAAGCAATAAAAGGTAGCCTATGTCCTTTCTCGGGAGTCGGGTATCAAAATAACTCAATACCAAATTTCATGCAAATTGGTTCAGTAGTTTAGGCGTGATTGAGTAACAGACAGACAGACAGAGTTACTTTCGCATTTATTATATTAGTACGGATATGTAAAGGTACTTATTTTATTGATATTAGTATTGGAGTTTTTTACGATAGATTTTAAATAATGAGCAGGGTATAACTTTATTAAAATTATTTATGGGAGTTCACTGCACCAGCGCTCCTGAGGACGAGCCGCCTCTGATGACAAGGAGGTACAAAAACTCAAGGAGAAATAAAACACGGATTGTTCATAATAATCTTCATAATAATAGGTATAATCATATTTTAATCAAGAATATCACGATCACGAAGGGCTATTTGGTTACGAGTATCAATACTGTGTTTTGTTCTGCAAAAAGACAAAAATCATCATGGATTAAAAAGAACGAAGTGTCTAGTCGTCCGCTAAACGGATGAATAAAATAAATTAGTCGTCCGATTACCGGATGAATAAAATAATTTAATCGTCCGATTACCGGATGAATAAAATAATTTAATCGTCCGATTATTCGGATTACTAGATAACCTTTTAACACTAAAGCTAGTTGGGTTGGACTAAAGCAAAGGGGGCGCAGGACTTAGAAAATTTTTGATGGAGTTGGTGTCATTATAACACCTATTTATTATTGTTTTATCGTAAAGATTACGCTAATATAAGCATGTTTTATAGGAACAACTTTTCTCTAAAATCAAAAATGGCCGAGATATTCGCCCTCAATTCGTTAGGTTAGGTTTAGGTTAGGTTAGTATAGGTTAGGTTAGGTTAGGTTTCTTAAAAAAAAACTACACAGAAATAGGAGCCCCGCGAAGCGGGGCTCCGTCGACGCGCAAAAAAAAATCAAGTTTAGGTTAGGTTAGCCGTTAGGTTAGGTTAGGTTAGGTTTCTTAAAAAAAAACTACACAGAAATAGGAGCCCCGCGAAGCGGGGCTCCGTCGACGCGCAAAAAAAAATCAAGTTTAGGTTAGGTTAGCCGTTAGTGACATATCACACTAGCGGATTGCGAGCGGTTTCAAAGCGGAGCGGGTGCGCAACGAATACGTTGCGGTTGCGCAGCGAATTCGTTGCGGACGCGTGGCAGATGCGCAACGTTTACGTCGCAGTCATGTACACTCATTAACAAAATGGAATCCGTGCTGGTTGTTACTTATAACTTGTGATAGTATAATAATTATGAGATCATTATTTTTTACGAGTTTCATAACATGTTAATGTTTAGGGTATTGTTTTATCTATTAAATCTTGGTCGAAATGCAATCAGATAACTTAATTGCTCATTAAGAAAGTTCATTAGTGAAATAAATGTTAAAGCTCCTTAACTAAAACAGGGCTATCTTATTATTAGATAAATAGCAGTGAATAGAAAATTTTATCAAGCAACCAGCAACTCACTATCACTTTGCTCATAATTAGGTTCACAAAATCTCTTTATAACATACGTTGCTATGGGAGAGATTATACTGGTCAGTCGTTACATACTTTTGGAATGTATGGTACATTCTAAAAGTCCTAGTAATTCAATTTTATAGCACCTTTTTTTAACAACTCCAGTTGTTATTACATCTTTAGTTAACTGTTAAGTAAGTGCATTTCCACAGTACGGTTAAAAAATTGAGTGCTACAGAAACGATGGAAATATTGAATGGAAGTTAGGCAAGGCGGAAGGGCTGGCTTTTGTGCGAGAGTATACAAAATGACGCGTCCGCAACGAATTCGCTGCGCAACCGCGGCGTGTTCGTTGCGCGCCCGCAACGTATTCGTTGCGCACCCGCTGTACAATTTTCTAACCAAGGTGAATGGAAATAAAACAAATTATTGTGCACAAAGATCGTTTTAATGAAGACAACAAAACACTTATACAATTTGCAGAAAGAATTTCAATAGCGCCATTCAATGAGCGCGTGGCGCCATCTAATGTTAAACTTAGTACTATAACATATTTACTTATGCAACTTAAACATACCGCCCCCCATGGACCTAGTCCATAAAACAAAACTTAATGTTGATTGACAATTAAAATACATGTGTTGTAATACATTAAACCCTTTACCAGTAACACAATATTATTATACATCTATAAAGAAACATAAATTTATTTTTTAGCATTGCTATAGCATCACTTAGTAAGCCAATTTTAATTTAAACCATAATACATACTAGTATTTCATAAATGCCTAAAATATTTCAATACTTTGTTGTTGCTATAATTTATTACGTTTAATTATTTAATATGATTTGTTACAGTTAATTTGTCTTTTAGATTTAAATTTGTTAATGCAAAAAAAAAAAAATGTGCAGCG
This sequence comes from Colias philodice, assembly GCF_061535455.1. Taxonomy (NCBI): domain Eukaryota; kingdom Metazoa; phylum Arthropoda; class Insecta; order Lepidoptera; family Pieridae; genus Colias; species Colias philodice. Next base: position 12,165,843 of record NC_143096.1, read on the forward strand.
TTTATTTTCACTTAGTACTTAAGGCAAATCACGAATATGAAAGGTAAGTTACAATTGTATATAATCACTCTGAATTTGGAATAAATATTAGTTTGGACAGAGGACGTTTGATAATGTGGCCCTTACATTTGAGGCTGCAAACGCGTGTAACCCCATCATGCCCAGGATGCTTCTCTACGATCACTCCATACAGCCATCGAGCGGGAGGTAATCCGTCTTCCTTTATTAGAACTAAATCTCCCACATTCGGTTCCGGAATATGACATCTCCATTTGTAGCGTTGTTGCAGTTGGGTGAGGTATTCCTCAGTCCATCTGCGCCAGAAGGTTTGTGTCATTCTTTGTGTGAGATGCCATCGCTTCAAATTAGTAACATTTGCCTTCTCATAATTGTCGTCTGGAACCAACACAAGAGGCTCACCCACTAAAAAGTGACCTGGCGTCAGCGGACAGGGATCTTGTGGGTCACTTGTGAGCTGCGAAATAGGCCTTGAATTGAGGCATGCCTCAATTTGAGCGAGAGTGGTGGACATCTCTTCGAATGTAAGTGTGGCATTTCCCACAATTCTGGCCAAATGGAATTTAATTGACTTTACAGCCGCCTCCCACAATCCTCCGAAATTTGGTGAATGAGGCGGAATGAAATGCCAATCCGTTCCATTTGACGCTAACCAGTCGGCGATTTCGGTGGCAACAATCGAGCTCTCGATGTCGAATAACTCAGTGAGTTGTCGAGCTGCACCCACAAATGTTGTGCCATTGTCGCTCCACATTTCTGTGACATGCCCGCGCCTAGCAACTAGTCTTTTAAAGGCTGCTATGAAAGCCTCTGCCGTCATGTCACTGACCACTTCTAAGTGTACCGCCTTTGTTGACATGCAAACGAACACACAAATGTAACCCTTTGTTGCATGATGACCCCTTCCCTTTGTAGCTCTTATGGCTATTGGACCGGCATAATCCACTCCCGTTTTGCTGAATGGGCGATGTGATGTTACTCTGACTGTCGGTAATTGACCCATCATTGGCTGATTATTTTGATTTGAATATCGCGTGCAAGTTACACATCTTCTTACAAACTGGCGAACCAATCCCTTGGCACCAATAATCCAATACATGGACCGCAAATAATTAAGCATTATCTGCGGACCTCCATGCAATGTGCTTACATGAGCTTCGTCAATAAGTAATTTTGTGAAATGCGATTTATGGGGAATTATGATTGGATGTTTCATATCCTCATTGAAAACAGAATTATTGAGACGACCACCAACTCTCAAAATTTGATGATCATCGAGATACGGATCCAGCGAAATGAGCGTGCTCTTCCGATGGACCATCTGCGAAGACGACAAACTCCGAATTTCCTCGGTAAAATATTTTCTTTGGCACATTTTTATGCAGGTACGTAATGACTCCTTTATTTCACTCGCTGATAACCTATTTACTAGATGTGTATTCTTCTTCTCAGATTTTCTCCAACGCAGTGTTCTTCGACAGAATGCAATCACCCGGGTAAGTTTTTTCAGTGAAGAAAACCTTGAAAGCAATTCTTCAGCATCATCATCGTCAGTAACAACTAGGTTGCACTTCCGGTTTGATGGTTTTTCTTCAAGGTGAGTATCCTTTAAAATGGTTTTATTGTATTTTATCTCAAACTTGTGTAAATAATCGGGTCCTTTTTTCCAGAGATCATTACAAACCAATTCACTAGACAGAAGACCCCGCGACGCGCTATCTGCAGGATTGTCTTCGCTGGAAACATGAGACCATTGATTGCCGTCCATTGAAGTTAAAATATCAGAAACCCTATTTGCAACAAATGTTTTCCATCTACTTGGATGGCTACTAAGCCATGCGAGTACAATGGTTGAGTCTGTCCAAGCATGAATGTTATTCTTTGAAACATTCAATACATTGCTTACTTCGTGTAGCAATTTTGATAGCAAGACTGCCCCACACAATTCCAGGCGGGGTATTGAAATCTGCTTTATCGGTGCTACACGAGTTTTAGACGTAACGAGATGAACATGAATATTTCTATTTTTATCAACAACTCTAGCATAAACGACGGCTGCATACGCCAAGTTGGAAGCATCTGAAAAGCCATGGAGTTCCAAAACCAAGTCACCCTTATTGAGTTGCATCCAACGAGGAATTACGAAAGACTCCAGATTGATTAAGTCCTCTCTAAAACTTAACCATTCCTCTAGTAACTGGGGACTCAATTGAGTATCCCAATCTATACCTGACAGCCATAGCCTTTGAATAAAGATTTTAGCCTTCGTTACAACCGGTGCTATCCAGCCTAAAGGATCGAATAATTTAGCAATATCGGATATAACTCGTCGTTTCGTCACCAAATTATTACCCAGGGTTGGTAACTTCACCTTAAAGTGAAAATTATCCATTTCTCTGTTCCATGCTATTCCTAAAATCTTAGTAATTTCGTCAATCTTGATCTCGAGGTTTGGAGCGTCACTCTTCCCGATGTTCTTTAAAAGTTCCTTACTATTACTGGACCATTTTTGAAGAGGAAATCCTGCACACTTGAGCAATTTAGTCATTTGCGTATAAATTTGCATTCCCTCCTCCACTGTATGACAACCAGTCATTAAATCGTCGACAAAAAAATCAGTAAAAACTCGTTCCGCCGCCGCCGGGAAATTGGACCCTTCATCTCGGGCTACCTGTTGTAGTGCACGAACGGCTAAGTAAGGCGCCGATGAAGTTCCAAAGGTGACCCGTAGCAACCGGAAATGTTGAATCGGATCATCAGGGTTCACGCGCCAGAGAATACGCTGGTAATCAGCGTCTTCGTCCGTCACCTTAACCTGGCGATACATTTTAACTATGTCTGCAACTAATGATATGGGGAAGCAGCGCCATCTCATTACTAAATGTCTCAATTCCGGTTGTAAATTAGGACCTACCATAAGATCACTATTAAGGGATGCCCCATTTGATCCCTTGCATGAGGCGTCAAATACAACCCTGACCTTTGAAGTGTCTTTATCTTCTCGAATTACCGCGTGATGGGGTAAGTATATGGCACCCTGTTTCTCCCCCTTTTTACATAACTCCATGTGACCCATATCCAAGTATTCCTTTATTACCTTGCAATACTCCTCCTTTAAGCCAGGGTTATTAGACAATCGTTTCTCAAGCATTAAAAAACGCCTATATGCAATGATTTCACTTTCACCATACTTAGAAGCAGGGTCATGATCCTTAAATGGAAGTTTGACTATATACCTTCCTGTTTCATCTCGGTTTGTGGTAGCTGCAAATAGCTCTTCACATGCCTTTTCTTCTTCAGTCATCATCTTAATGTGTTGTGTGGGTTCAGATTCTAGTTCCCAAAACAACTTGAGTAAAGCATCATCATTATGCTCACTAATTGTTATGGTATGACAATTAACCCCCTTCTCAGTTTGCTGGTTTGTATTGGAATTATCAATAAATCCAGACAAAATCCAGCCAAATTTAGTGTTTTGTGCTATAAAATTACCACCTACACCATGATGTAAACCTTGCATTAAGATTTTGCAATAAACCTCTGCACCTAGAAGTAAATCAATGCCACCTGGAATATTAAATGAAGGGTCAGCTAGCTCTAATTTAGGCAAATCTAGTTGAGAAGTATCCATTACCTCAATTTTATTGTTTGGCAACAAGGTTGTCAACTTATCCAAAACATGGGCCTTAACATTCAATGTAAATTTGGAATCATAACATGATGTAAGACATATATTCACTGATGCCTTAGATATAATTGATTTGCTGTTACCTACACCAGAGATTTTTATTGTTTCCTTAAGCTTCTTAATGCCCAACAACTGAACAGCCGATTCAGTGATAAATGTTGCCTGTGAACCTTGATCTAACAAAGATCTCAAAATGGTAGCTGAACCATCTGAATTTTGTGATCTGACATTCACCAAAGCAGTAGCCAGTAACACGGTATTGCTAAAGGTGGCAACACAACTTGTGACTATATCAGAAGATTCGTTGCAATCTGAATCTATTTCTGATGATGGTGATGCAGCTTCAGTCACGACAGCTACAACCTTACCTGTCTCCATATGTGAATTCATCTTACTGCCCTGTGTTAATTTAGGGTGTAACAATGAATGATGACGTTTCTTACATACACGGCATGTAGTGGACACTGTACATGCATAAGCAGAGTGTTCAGAACTGAAACAGTTGAAGCATAATCGTTGAGTCTGCACAAACTGCCGTCTCACATCAACAGTTTCGTTTGCAAACGCCTTACAATGAGCCAACTTATGTTTTTCAGAACAGAACAAGCATAGACTAGTCGCTATAGTTGTTCCCATTGAGAATTTTGAAGCATTCTGTATGACATTTTGGCCTTTGTCAGGCACTTTATACTCCAGTGACCTAAATCTAGTTTCAAGAAAATCCTCCAACTGCTTGTACTTAGGCAACCCTTCACAAGTTTCACTAACCTTAGACTCCCATTTACTTCTAGATTCCGGATCGAGTTTCTGGCAAATTACATAAATGAGAATTAAATCCCATGAACTGCAGTCAACTCCTATGTTTTGTAAAGATTGTAAGCACTCTCTAGTAGTGTCCAACAACTGTCGAATAGCCATGGCAGATTCCTGCGACAAAGATTTTTGATTCATTAATTTTCTGATAATAGAATTTGCCATAAGCCTTTTGTTGTCATACCTAAGCATCAACCTATCCCAACAAGTTTTATAATTGTCTGCTGTGACACAGATAGATTTTACAAGGTTTGCAGCCTCGCCAGTAAGTGAACCCTTCAAGTAATGTAGTCGCTGAACATCATCGAGCGATGAATTATTATGTATAAGAGATAAAAATAGATCTTTATAATTAGTCCAATCAGAATATTGCCCTGAAAATGAAGGCAAGGCAATTTCAGGCAATTTTACAAACACCTTCCTTGGTTCCTGACAATTTGAACTAACACTTAAATTATTACATTTTACCTTAAACTCGCTTATTTGTTCTTTTAATAATGTTTTATAATTTAAATATTCCTCCTCAACTGTATCATACACTTCACTTTTATTGTACTCTGTTCGTTGGTAGTCTTCTCTTTTCATTTCATATACAATTTTTCTATGAGTATTATGAAATTCATTCCATTGAGATTCTAAATTTTCTAAGCGTGTTTCTAAATAGGACAGAGTCAGACGTTCTTTCGGAGATTTCTTTAAATTAGTTTTACCCTTAACAATTTTAGATGCAAGATCGTCTTGCAATTTAAAATAGTTTTCAGCCATTTTAATAACAGTGTTTCTAACAATATTTTCTTACAATCCAAAATTATTGCTTCACACATATAACCTTTGTGATAAATTGGGCATAGGTTTCCCGTCACTCCACTTTTTTACGACTATTCTAAGTTAATGCAAACACGTAAACGAATATAAGTTTTCAAATGATTCACTTTTTCTAAGTTAAATTGACCAACAATATAGAGTTCAAAGTTCAAGTTCAAGTTTTTTTTTTGTTCCCTTTTTTTTTTTTACTGACACTTAAAACGTCACAATCGTGTTCCAGATGACATTTGACAGCAAATGTCAATAATCTTCAATGACAGCAAATGTCAATGATCTTCAATGACAGACTCCAGTCTGCCAAACTTCATACGTCACCTAGGCTGGCTTCTTGTCATATATGAGTGATGACAGATGACAACTGACACCGATCCTGTGCGAAGAGGTGATCCGCTCTGATGTACTGTTCCCTCACGTAGGCAGCTCGATGACTCGGGGGTTGCTCCTCCCGCTCAGCTAAAGCCTCCCGTGCCTTGGATCTTCCAGGTTACCAGGGGTCGCTCTTCGGCCTTCGCTCCAGATTGTGTGCTCCACTTAGCAAACGAGGTGTACTAGTGCACTGTCAACTCTTTGCTTATATCCAGCAAGAAAGGACCATGTACACTTTTCTAACCAAGGTGAATGGAAATAAAACAAATTATTGTGCACAAAGATCGTTTTAATCTCGCGGGGTCTTCCACGCAGGCCTTCACAGGCCTCGGGGTAACTGTTCGGGGCGACGGCCCCTTTCAGTGGTGGCAACGCCGCCTGCAACTACAGGCGGGGCACTGGGTGGGACCTAATGGTCCGAGGTGTCGTGTCCGGGAGGTGTCCTGCTGCAGTGCGATCGAGCCCGCGTGTTATCGCGGGCGATCTGCTAGCTGCTGCAGGGAGGAATGTCCGTGGGTGAAGCCACCCGCCACTTAGCGAGGTCGAGCCCGCCGGCAAGGTGCCGGGGGGCGCCCATCAGCCAGCGGCGAGGAAGCGGTCGTGTCCTAGGAGACTAGGTCACGTGGTAGGCCTCTTATGTCCGGCGGTCTCCGATGGTATGGCGCGATGCCCTGCAAATGCTGGGATCGCGCTCCGTCGGCGCGCGCGAACATAGAGGAACTCAGGCGACGAACGAAGTCGTCCAGGCTCTCCATGCGCAGGTCCCTGGAGATGACCTGATTCCGTACGAAGCGTGGTGCTCCGGAGATGGTGCGGAGCGCTAGCGACTGCTGCGCTCGCAGCGACTTGCGGTCCGTCTCATTGGTCAGCGCGAACCACGCAGGGGCCGCATAGGTGAGTCGCGTGCGAACGTAGGCTTTGTAAATGCACAGCTTCGTACGGAGAGGCAGGTGAGACGCCAGCATGGGGCGGAGTATGTTCCGCACGGCGCGCGTCTGGGCAACCACGTTCTTCACATGGGGCCGCATCGAGAGTGTCTTGTCAATGGTCACACCAAGGTACTTGGCCGTCGGTGACCATTCGACATTCTCGCCCATGAGAGACACCGGGGGCGGCAGGAGGCGCGCCCGTCCGATGGAAATCGCCTGAGTTTTCCCCACGTTGACCTTGAGTCTCCAGTCCTCCAGCCATGAGGGAAGTGCATCCAGTGCTCGCTGCATCTTTACCGATGCATGCTTGGCGTTCAGCGAGGTGGTAATAAACGCAGCGTCGTCGGCATACAACGCTAGGATGGCTCCGCCAGCGACTGGGATGTCGTCCGTGTATCTGCTATAGCAGACGGGCGACAGGCAGCTTCCCTGGGGCACACCGGCTCGGATGGGGCGCTCTGTGGACAGAGCATTTTCAACCGCCACTTGAAAACGTCTGTCTTGCAGGAAGGTGGCCACAGTCTTAACTACTCGACGCGGAGTAGTAGACGTGGACAGCTTGTAGATGAGTCCGGTGTGCCATACGCGGTCGAACGCTTTCTCCATATCGAGGAGTACTGCAACCGATTGTTCTCGCTTGTTGTAGGCGGCAGCGAGGTGGTGCAGTACTCTCGCCACTTGTAGAGTGGTGGAGTGTTCGGCGCGGAAACCGAACTGTTCGTCGCGTGGCTGAAGGTGGGGCGTCATGTGCAGCAGCAGTAGCTTCTCGAAGACTTTCGAGGTTGACGACAGAAGGGTGATGGGACGGTAGCTCTCGGGTAGCAAGATATTTTTACCTTGTTTGGGAAGTAGGATGACTCGGCCGAGCTTCCACGGAGATGGAAAGTGCCCGGTACGGAGGATTCCGTTAAAGAGCCGCGTCAGCGTCGCGATGGCTCGCGGAGGAAGGTGACGCAGGGCTTCATTGGTGACTCGGTCCGGGCCGGGGGCTTTGCGTAGTTTAGTTCGTCGAATCATTCTTTGGACTCGTCCAGGAGAGAACACGACGGGGTCTTCTGTCGGTGGTATCGGCGGTTCGAAGTAATCCTTCACCTGTCGCTCGATGGTCTCTACGTGCTGCACATTCGCGGTCGGATTAGGCGTAAACTGCGTCTCCAGGAAGTCTGCAAAAATCTCCGCTCGATCCTCGGCGCGGTAACGTGGGGTTCCGTCACCGGCCATGAGGGGTCTAATCGGAGGGGGCTTCCTGGAGAGCTGGCGGCAAAGGCGGTGCATGCCGGACCAGTCATCGCCGGCTCGCTCGATGGCGGTGTGCCAAGATTCGACTGCTACCGTTTCCAGTGCGTCTGAAATCTTGGCTGCCAGAGCGTTCAGCCGCGTCTTCATGGTCGGGCATCGCAGATTTTGCCATAGTCTTCGCAGCTTCCTCTTCTCCTCTAACATCGCTTGTATGTAGGCAGGGAGCTGGGGTTTCTTGCGAGTGGATGCAGCGTCGAGTCTGGACTCGCGAAGCGCATTGGACAAGACTGCGCTGAAGTCCGTGGCGAGTCGGTCGACGTCTGCAGGGCTCTCGACTCTAAAGGACGGAGAATGTTCAGCCATGTGTTCGGCGAAGATTCTCCAGTCCTGGCGATGTTTCGGAGAAGGCATTGATGTTGTCATCGGAGACAGTGTCAGCGTCATGAGGACGGCTTGGTGGTCTGAAATGAGGTGGTCATCCAGGACGTCAAGCGACGGTGCGGCGGCGAGGCCACGAGCAACTGCTATGTCGATGACGTCCGGAGTGTGGGCTGCACAGTACGGGTAGTGCGTTGGAACCTCTGGTCCTAGCACTTCGTAGCCGTGGCGGTCTGCGTCGTCCAGGAGGCGTCTGCCGTCCGGGCTTACGGTGTTGGAGTTCCACGCCGTGTGTTTCGCATTGAAGTCGCCAGCGAGGATCGTGGGCAGCGGCGAGTCCAGCAAGGTTCGGACGTCAGCCACTGCGAGTCGATTCTGCGGCGGCTTGTAAAAGGCGAACACACGAGTGGGCTGGCGGTCTACACAGATTTCTACGCCGAGGGCGTACGACGACTGTAACTGAGGTACTGGAAGTAGTTGGTGAATGACATTCCGACGGACCAGGACTGCTAATCCCCTGTAAGCAGTCCCGATCGGCGAGGTGTGGTCCTCCCGATAGACATAGTATCCGGAAACCTTCAACTTGTCTACCGGTCGGAGGATCGTTTTAATGAAGACAACAAAACACTTATACAATTTGCAGAAAGAATTTCAATAGCGCCATTCAATGAGCGCGTGGCGCCATCTAATGTTAAACTTAGTACTATAACATATTTACTTATGCAACTTAAACACCCGCTCCGCTTTGAAACCGCTCGCAATCCGCTAGTGTGATATGGCACTTAGGTTAGGTTAGGTTAGGTTTCTTAAAAAAAAAACTACACAGAAATAGGAGCCCCGCGAAGCGGGGCTCCGACCTCCGTCGACGCGCAAAAAAAAATCAAGTTTAGGTTAGGTTAGCCGTTAGGTTAGGTTAAGTTAGGTTTCTTAAAAAAAAAAACTACACAGAAATAGGAGCCCCGCGAAGCGGGCCTCCATCGACGCGCAAAAAAAAAATCAAGTTTAGGTTAGGTTAGCCGGTAAGTTAGGTTAGGTTAGGTTTCTTAAAAAAAAACTACACAGAAATAGGAGCCCCGCGAAGCGGGGCTCCGTCGACGCGCAAAAAAAAAATCAAATACCTACGTGTGCCCTCCTCCCCCCTCTCCTCCCCCCACAAAAAACCTATAATACGTGCGGCAGTTCTCTAAAGAAACCCCGATAACCTAACTATATAGATAAATAGATGTTATCGGACGATTAAATTATTTTATTCATCCGGTAATCGGACGACTAATTTATTTTATTCATCCGTTTAGCGGACGACTAGCTCTGTCCTAAAAAGAAATTCCATTACTTAGAAATTTAAATTTTAAACCAGTAGACTCGGCAGGTATCAAAATCGGAAAAATTGGAATTCGTAACATACCTACATTCGTACATTGTCAAAATGTTGCCATACGAATCCTATGTTTATCAAATAATCTGGCGCCTCTACAGTCTACGTAACCCACACGTAACCGTTATTGGAAGACTTCACATTTACAAAAATATTTTGTAACTATTCTCCGAGGTTCATCTGGCGTGTCACAACAGCTAGGGTTTTGCATCTTAAGCGCAATACACATTGAGCCCGCCGGGCCGCCGACAAAGCCCGGCGACACAACCCGGCGGCCTGTATGAAAAGAATCATGTCGGCAACATGCGCCCGCTCGTGTTACCCGCCGACATGTTGGCGGCTTGGGTACGCCTGCGCTCAGTTGCCCGGCGACGCTCGACCTGTAGTGACGTGCTTGTATTTTTTTATTTTTAAGATTATTTCTATTTACTGAATTATCGAAGATACACCACCAAACTTATATGACACAACCACACAACCTTTATCGACACACGGCAATCACTGACTGCCAAATAAATTTCTCATCTCAAGCCGCCGACATGCCGCCGACCAAATTTTCCGACTTGTAATAAGTGAAGCCGCCAACTAGACCGCCGACAAAAAGTTGCCGACATATGTCGGCGGCCCGGCGGGCTCAATGTGTATTGCGCTTTAGTATCTCTGATTATAAAAGTGAACGTCAAACGTCTAAGTGATAATGACAAATTGGCTATGTCAATGTCATAGACTCATAGGAAATAGAGGCCGTTTTTTAATGTTTTTAATAATTTTGTAAACAGTAAACAGTTCAACTTAAAATTTTCCAATCGTTGTAAAATATTTGTTTACAGTTTAAATAATGGCAGATTCCGACTTATCAGATCTAAGAAAACAATGCTTGAACAGTTTGTATTTGTGTTCAGACAATATTTCGAAGTATTTGGATGAAGGAAGAAATGATGAATATGAGAAACTACAGTCGATTGTAAAAGAATATTGTCTCATGGAAGCTCAGCAAGATGTAGCAATCCAAGCCCTGGAAAAAACGAAGGTATATATTGAAGTTGCAAAAATGTATTTTCGTACCTACTTTCATGCAGACATATTATTATTTTATATTATGAAGTAATGTTCTTGTAATTATTAATAATATTGTGTGTATTTTCTACTTCAGAAAGAAATAGACGCAACAAACGTAGACACATTAGAAAATAAATTTAAGGCAAATCTAAGTAGTATGGCTGGAAAACGTCTAGATGTTAATAGGCATCCGTACATGGTCGAACTAAATAAACATATTGAAAAGGGACTACAAAATGCTAGAAGTAAGTTGATTTTTCGTACATAATATAAAAAGTTATGTTCTCTAGTGTGGACATGACTTAACTAAATATTAATGTGTGTTTACATGAGACTTCTTAGATTAATTAATTGCTTTGCTTTTGGTTATTTACTGTAATGTGTGTTTGTTAACATTTTTTCAGATAATTTAGATGACTCGGACTTAGCAATTACAGAAACTCAAGATAGACTTGTAAGTATTTAAGTTTTAATGTGAAGTATAAGTTTCCATTTGAAGAATTGTTGGTTTTATTCATATACAATAGTGTTCATGGTTCCAACTTATTGATTAAATTTTTTGATAGGTAGCAAAACTTAACGTTAACATTATTAATGAAATTTTAACAACTGTTTCAGATTGATCCAATAACAAAGAAGGCAATAGTAAACCCAGTAAGGAATGCAAACTGTGGGCACATTTATGAAGAGGAAGTTATTATGAAAATCATACAAAAGAAGAAACTTAAATGTCCAGGTACATATTGACTGATTTAGCTTTTTTATTTTAATTTTTACTTATTATTATTATAGCTGTTTTTCTCGGAATAAATAAATAAATAATCTTTTAGTTAAAATATTATAATAATGAATTAACACACAGTATGTGAATTACCATATTAAAAACTGTTACTTTTTTGAAGAGGTTTAAATTTGGTACAGTAAGCAAAAAAAATCGGAGATTCTTCTTAACAACTATTGTGTTCTCTGCAATCATATAAAAATATGATTTAACATATTTATCTTATTCTTTTTTAGTTGCTGGTTGTGGAAATCGAGAGCCAATAATCAGGCAACACTTAATAAGTGATGAAGAACTGAAATTCCGTTTGGCACTCACACAGCACTCTACTATGATTCAGGAAAGATCTGTATTGGATCTTGATGATACTACTTAGTGATAATAAACTAAATTTTTGTTACTTATGTGTTTTATTTAACTTCAGATTCTATAATCTATTCTTTACATTATTCTGAATCCTGCATTTATTTATTAATGTTACAAGTTTCACCAAACGCATTTTATATGAGTTTGATACTAAAATGATTTCCATAATATGACCTACCACAAAAATGCCAATTTTTTTCATATGTAATCATCTCAATCACGCATTTTTTTTCTTTAAACGAATGCCAAAGAAGACCTGGCTCTAACCAGGCTCCCTCTTCAATTATTCGTAGAAGGATGAGGATCGGAGAAAGGGATATGAAATAAAACAAAAATAGAACTGGAAAGTGCAGTAAGATTTAATTTAGCACATTTAAAACAACGCGTAAATTTTAATAAATGCAATATTAAGTTGTGATTAAAGTAGAACATACATAAATACTAGAATTCTTAAATTTAAAACAATTTCATTGGGAACAATAATTGAACCGATTATTTTCTCGTTAATACTATTTGCTATAATAATTAATTATTATAACGCCTAAAAATATGGCAAATAAAATACATAGAAATGTGTAATTCTACGAATACAGTGGATCATCTTCCTATTTTATCTATAAAGAGTCCACCTTTCTTTGCCCGATGCAATTATTACTAATTTTCAGATTATCCAAAAAGGACCTATTTTGGCAGTCACACTGGTACGCTCTAATGTCTATTAGGCCAAGAAAGCTATCAAAAATATATTATGTTTGTAGGCATATAAGCATTATATGTAGAAAATATTGATTTTTAACTATTAAATATTATTAAACCCGAGTGGGTCATGTAAATACCGTAGAAGTGTTGTACTAGTTTTTTTTTATGACGTGCATTTATAATATGAAGAATTATTATTGTTATTTTTTTACGAATTTACTGGATATTAAAAATACTTAAAGGGATTACGCTTACCTTAATTAAGAAAATCTAAATTGCAATTCTAATATTTGGTCCATAATCTATGGTAATCTAGTTCATAGACAATTTTAATTTATAGAAAAGTTAAATTTGGTTACATTTATGGTAATATGGTAGCTCCAAATTCATGGTAAACATAATATTTTGTTGAGCAACAGACGATCAACATCTTTGATGAAGTGCAGGAATGTTGCAAGTTTTTTTTAAATTATTGCTTCTCGGGTTGAGATCTTCAAAACATGCCGTCATCAACTCTGCAACACACAGTGTTCCTAGCAACTCCGCAACACGTTGAATGAAAATTGTTGCTAATCTTATGTTTACGATGAACACGAGGCTTCACAAATTTAATTTAAACACTGCCAAAGTAAACACACAACAAATCCCTATAGAAATTTTGGTTAGGTCGTATAGTTTTATAATGTTTGACAAATAAACTAGCCTCGTTTTGAGAGAATACAAATAAACTGTACTTATAAGTAAATTTTGAAGCTGGATACGATTAATTTTTAATACTACCACAATTCTTATACATATAATAAAATTGGGTTCATATCATATAAGTAACAAAAGCACCTTATTCTTAAATTTGTGCTAGATACGGAAACGGTGCTATAATCCTTAATTTAAGCTTTAATAAGTGCACTATGGGATTCATAACAATTATGAACTAGACTATATTAAAAGATTAAGTAAGCAAAATTGAACTTTATATGCTTAGAATTAAATACGAAATCACAAAACAAATACGTATATAAAACTAGTGTTAGTACATGATAAAATTACTATTATATAAATATATCTTATGTTGTACTTGGAGTATTTCATCAGTATTGCTCGAGGTGAATAATTTTATTATATTCGTATTGTAATTAAAATAAATTAAAATAAAGTACAAACAAATGTCTTTAAAAATACATTGAATACAAAATACTAAAGCCACGTAAAATGCAGTGACGAAAATATGATTGGATATAAATCATCAAAATGAGAACTATATTTTAATGATCATTTTAATATTTAAAAATACACAAATTCGAAAAATATGGAATGGAAAAAAAATGATGAATAAAAAAATTCTGCAAAAAAAATACTTTAAGAAAAATAAATAAATTTTAGATCTATATTATTCTAGGACAATATTAAATAGTTAACATCTTCTAGTAACTTCTAATAAATATGAACAGCGAGTCAATTCCTTCAATAAGAGTAGACATATTATCAATATTTTTGGCATCAACAGACTATTTCGACAACCAAGCATGTTTTGTGCGATGTTTTATTTAGGAAGGTAAGTATTCCTCTAATTTCTAACATGTATTAAAATTGTTAAAAAGTACAGTCAATGAAATAGCAGGATTAAAAAAGATTAGGAAAAGTTTTTGTATATAATTTTTATCTAAGAGTTAAGTTGCTTCGAAACATGTTGATTCATTTTTACTATATTTGGGTTAACATTGATCAAAGATTGCCAAAATTTTATATAAATAACACTCTTGAAATAGTGCTTGTAAAAATATTTAAGAGAAAATTTAACTTAGTGCATTTTGGGTATCACACAATACATTTATAAGAAAAGTGACAACAGTCACAAAGAAGCAAAGGGCTTCATAACTAATTTTATGTACTTAGGTTCCAATAGACCCAAGTTAATGTCATTTTTTTGTAATCATTCACTCCCTTCAGATATCTTTTTAATAATATCAAAAGCACACGTTCTCAATTCTTCGCTAAAATCTTTTCTAGTATCGACCAACTTTTGTAACCCGTTATGTACTTTCGTTTTATTATAATCGCGTAAGATGGTTTCACATTTTGACGTCACATCCAAAAACGCAAGCAAATTCTCAGCGACCTCTACCGGCATTTTAGCGCAATTAGTCTCGATTAGAACGGACAAGTGTTTGCCGATTTCCGACTCTATTAAGTGAGTGATAAAGTTCTTTTCGTATTCGTCGGTGTGTTTGTAGTTGAGGATTTCTATAGCGAGTAGCGTTAGGGCCAGGATAGCTTCATTTTGCATGACCGAGTGCGGAGCTATCAGCATGTTCACTAGATTGAGTATGCATCCTTCAACCTGAAAATAAAATAAAGTTTAATTAATTTACTCTTTAACTAGTATTTAGGCTGAGTCTAGAGCTGACCGAGATGTTATACGTTTCAATATTGAGCTGACCACTGCGGAGATTATTCGTTTGGCTCGACACTAGTACGCTCTCTGATAACTGAAGGCAGAGGCACATGTGCGGTGGGCGTTGAAGCCTACGCGGCGTCGCACAGACGTGTGGCGCGGCCCGCGACACGTACTCTTGATACCTACGCTTTCTCTAATCGTTAAACTAGAAAGGCGTTCGAATGTTCCAATTTCAAATTTCAAAAATGTTGCTGCACTGTCCCCCCTCACCTGCAGCATGTCCCCGTGCCGCTCCCCCCCCTCACCTGCAGCATGTCCCCGTGCCGCTCGCTGGCCCCCCCCTCACCTGCAGCATGTCCCCGTGCCGCTCGCTGCCCCCCCCCTCACCTGCAGCATGTCCCCGTGCCGCTCGCTGGCCCCCCCTCACCTGCAGCATGTCCCCGTGCCGCTCGCTGGCCCCCCCCTCACCTGCAGCATGTCCCCGTGCCGCTCGCTGGCCCCCCCTCACCTGCAGCATGTCCCCGTGCCGCTCGCTGGCCCCCCCTCACCTGCAGCATGTCCCCGTGCCGCTCGCTGGCCCCCCCTCACCTGCAGCATGTCCCCGTGCCGCTCGCTGGCCCCCCCTCACCTGCAGCATGTCCCCGTGCCGCTCGCTGGCCCCCCCTCACCTGCAGCATGTCCCCGTGCCGCTCGCTGGCCCCCCCTCACCTGCAGCATGTCCCCGTGCCGCTCGCTGGCCCCCCCTCACCTGCAGCATGTCCCCGTGCCGCTCGCTGGCCCCCCCTCACCTGCAGCATGTCCCCGTGCCGCTCGCTGGCCACGTGGCGCACGGTCCAGGCGAGCAGGCGCGGCGCCTCGCCCGCGGCGCCCGCGTGCTCGCCCGCGCCGCCCCAGCGCGATATCGCGCCGAGCGCAGCTTTGTTACTGGACACCAAGCGCGCGACGCCCTCTGGTATTATAAAAAAAAAAAATAGAGCAACTTAGGCTCGTCGCAAACGGGCCACCGACCACAGCCAGGCCAGCAGCCACTTGACACATTTTTTCATATATTACATTGCGGACACTTCTGTAGCGAGTGCTCGCTACTGCTCTACCACTCACTACAGGTCAGTGCATACACGACGACAGAAAGTCAGTGTATACACGATGACATCATCAAAATTCATAATTAAACATACCTAAAAGTTGTTTTATAAAATTCTAAACTTATTAAAACATAATTCAAAAGGTACTATAATCAAACATGTAGATGTTATGAACAATTTTTGAAATAAAACTTCTTTAGGCGCATTAAATATTATAGCAACGCACGCTTTTTTTTATTGACTCACCCTGTCCATCGACCAGCATTCTCAAAGCGGCCAAGAGTTTATACGCAACATGATGATCATCCACATTCGGCAAGCACTTTATCAACAAGGGCGCAGCCCTGCCCTGTACCGCAGACACTCTCTTATTAGCAACAGGCACACTCAAGTTCCTTATAGCAGAGAGTGAGGCGTGTTGTATCTGGTTAAGGGTGGACTTCTCTAGGGGAATTGTTTCACCGGAGTTCTGTTTTATACTTAGGTTGTGGTACACTTCGAAAATATCTGGGAATGAAAAACGATGCAATAAGAAACCAAATTTTCATCATCAGAGTTAATTTTTTTAATTTCAAAATCTGGCAAAATCAATATTTTATGTTATTTTGTAATACATAAGTTACACAATACAGTACTACCAAGTATCATCAAAATACATTTGTGGTTTTCATGTGAAAACAAACATACATACAATACCAAGTTTATAAAAATAACTTTCACATATAATATACTACTTTATAAATAACTAGCGGTCTGCTCCGGCTTCGCCCGTGGTACATATTTCGCAATAAAAGGTAGCCTATGTTCTTTCTCAGGATCTAAGAGATTGTCTGTGCCAAATTTCATCCAAATCGGTCCAGTATAGTTTATGCGTGAAAACCATACATACATACATACATACAAACCTTTCCTCTTTATAATATTAGTATAGATAATTCATTTAAAACTTACCCAACAGCTTATCAAATATCTTATCGTTCATCATCTGTATGCAATAATCATCTTGCCTTGCAAAGTTACCGATAGCAAGTAATGCAGTACCAAGCAAATGATGGTTTGGTGAATCAAGCCATTTTACCATTGTCAAATATACTTCACCCACACCATCTTTGTATAGAATGGGCATTGCTTCATCTATGAATAAAATATTGCAAAAATACATTTAAAGTACAGGTTGAAGGAAGGTAAAAAATTTTTGAAGTGGAGTCTTTAGGAGTCTTTAGGAGCGTTGAGAGTAAAATTTCAAGGCCGCGGCATTACCGTCACGACATGAGAGTAAGGCGGCGATAAAAGAGCAACTATGGAGTTTCTTGCCGGTTCTTCTCCGTAGATACTGCTTTCCGAATCGGTGGTAAATTTTAAAATATGTAATGACGTTTCAAAAGTGTTTCTATAAGAAGTCTAATTGAATGAATAAATGTTTGAGTTTGAGTTTGAGTTTGATTTTGGTATATCTTATCAAAGAAGTTTCACTTCTGACACGTGTGCTTCACACACACACACAGTATCTTTTTTATACTTTTAATCTGAGGACATAGATAGGTTTTTTTCTCTAAGGGCCGATTTTTCAATGCTTGGATAAATTTTATCCGTCCAATAAAATATTACACGATAGTATTCAAATGTCGCGTAAACTGTCAAATACGGGCAATTAGAATACGTTTTTAAAATGGTAGTTTTATACATTATTCGACCAATAAGCTTTATCCAAGCATTGAAAAATCGACCCTAATATTAATTTATCTGTTATTAATTTATCATCAGCTATTTTAAGTAGGAATTTTTTTTTACACTTTTCAGGCAATCAACTTACAGGTTAAAATTTTCCCCCTTTTTTGAATTAATATTTTACACTTGTGATCTTTATTTTTACAAAGTTATTTTACAATTAATTAACTGGCCAATAATAATCATAAACAGAAATACTAGATCTCACCTCCAGTCAATATAAGTATAATCAAATAGCATGCTTGTTTCACGATCCCTTCCACCTGTGAGTCGTCAGCGCTCAGCTCCCCTGCCTCATGTCTTTGTAATAACTGGTTGAGACGCACACACACTAGTTGAACACCACCTTCCTTGGCTAGTAAGGTTTTTACTGTGTCTGGAAGTATTTTTAGTGATTATCAGATACTGAATATATGTTTTAAATGTTGTCTTATACAAAAAATATGGAGGATTATCTTGTCTAAAAACTTGAAATGAAAGGAATGCACTTTTCTGCCTACTAAGACATTTTACTATAAAATATTGCTGCACAATAACTTTGTGGCTAAATATTTAGTATTTAGGATTTAAATATGATAAACAGTGCACATAACATATCTCTAAAGAGCACATGCACAAACTTCTTGCCCGAATCTGTATAATTATTTGATTACAACAAAAAGAATTTTATCAAAGGATAAGAATACAGCATGACAGATGGAAAATAATACAAAAAAAATACATGCCATGTTCCCGAACTTGTGAATGCAAGTGTTCTAAACACAGCTCTGACAATTCCACATTTGTGGTTTCCTTCAGCACTTTCAACACGGCCACATTTATTTCGTCACTATACAGGAATTCAGGTGCATTATCATTTATCACACTCAGTATTAACAGAACTGTAGAAACCAGATCATCATTCATATCATCTTTCTTTAGTTCAGCTATCAATACATTTTTGCAATTGCCTACAACTCCACATTTATCCAACGAATCTGAGAATTCCTGCCCTCCAATTGCATAGTTCAACAGCGTCTTACAAATGAGTATTTGGATCTCGTCAAATTCAGTCACTTTTAAAGTGTTGGTCAACAAGTTATTCAATATTTGTACTCCATTGTTTTCAAGCATGATTTTCCTTGAAACATCACAGTCACAGCATAAATTACCTAGCGCTCGAAGGCATTGTTTCGTGAGTTCGAACTTATCGATACACAACTCTTTGGTTAAAATACTAAGTATTGGTTCGATAATTTCTTTTTGTGCGTACGTTTCACGTTTGTCCTCACATTTCGCAACCTCTGATACAGCCTGAACACTTAATAATACGATAGATTCGTCATTACTCTTTAATAATGATTTCAAACACGATGAAACATCGAATTCGTAGTTTTTACCGGCAGCAATAATTTCGTTTAATTTTGCTTTTAAATCGTTCACATTATTTATGTTTTGTATAACAAGAGTCTCGAAAGAAGTAGATTTCTTTGCTGACGGGCCTGGAATATATGGTTATATATTAATATACAAGGATAACATTAATTATTCACTGTTGTGCTGAACTGTAACATGCTATATTTTACCGTCCATTGTGCTATGCTGTTAATTACAATTGTAAAGAAATGAATGAATTCAATTGGATGCTTTTAAGGATTTTTCTTCGTTGCAAAATATTCAACTGATTTCATCTTATTAATTTTGAATACATTAAATTTTGTGCTCTACACAGAAAATGAAACTGAGCAAATCGATGTCCAGTCCAATTGGCTGTAACGTCAGATGTCAAAACAATTGAGATGTCAAATTCTTGTCAAAAGATTAATGAATGCATTCCGTTTTATTGAAAATCGAACTGTACTTAAAGGTAGTTCAAATTTACATTGAAATACTGTGGAAATACCTATCTCAGTTTATTTCACGTTTATTTAAATCTAATAAACTTTTAAAATTTACTAGTGACTGTAGTAGTCACGTAGTAGTAGTAGAACTTATCTATTCTAGACTTTCTAAAAATGTTATAGGTAGGTACAAACAATATTTCAGAATATCTAAATAGAACAAAATTTTGCAAATCATAATCAGGCTAGGTGTATTTCATGTACAAAAAATTACGATTATTATTATGTACATCGTAAAAAATTCAACACCATTACATAACAATGCAATTATTTTTAGGAACTTTGCGTGAAATATTACATTTTTATGTGGTTAGAGCGTAGGTGTTTCAGTAATAAAAATATAGTTTCGGTAACCGCAGGATCGTTAAAAATATTCTTGAAAACTTTTTGTTTGGATATATTTTATGAAATGTGAACAGTAATGTATAAAATAGAACATGCAACTTTTTTACGCTTACCTTTTATTTGCGGCAACCGCAGCTTCCGACCAGACGTTTAGATATGAACAAAAGCAAAATTATGGCTTAGGTAGACCTATTATGTAAGTATATAATATTTCGACTCTATTATCATGACATAAGTACGAGTCTTTGTATCTGCTATCATAAAATATCACGTAATAGAGGTATAGGTATAGCTACAGGTAAAGATTCTCCGTACTGTCATGATGCACGTAGTAGGTAGTAGTAGTAGACTGCACGGGACCCTACCTGCATAAAATTAAAATGTGTTTCCACAGATTAAATTATCGAAGAATGTTCAAAGGCTATCCTTACCCTGAACCTCTGCCTTCATCAACGTCTGGCTATATCAGATCACCATACAAAAACATTTATCAGGGTATAAATAGGCGGTTAAAAGGTGATATGGACAAACGTGTGTACAATAAAAAGTTCAAATATGCAGCTAAGCCGATTGGTCATCATTTGTATTGTGAAGGCGTGTTTGATTGCATTGTGAGTACTTATTACTTATTAGTTAAATAATAAAAAATGTGGGCGTGTACTAGTGTACACACGTAAGAAGTAAAACTTCTTTATGACCTTATTTTTTCAAAAAATAATTTACTATATGCAACTTTACAGAAATACGTCGAATCATGCGTAGTAGGGATAAGAAAAAGATGGTGCGTAACGGAAAAATGTCACGCGTAACGAAAAAATGTTACACTAAATTTTTTTTCAACCCCGATAAAGAAGTTTTACTTCAAAAATAGTACTTCAACGGCGCAACGACCCAAAGAGGATCTTGGCCTCCGACACCAAAAGTTTCCAGGTTTCGCGCCTAAGCGCCCTGGTGTTGAGGTCTTCTACTTGGAGGATGTCCAGATCTTTTTGGACTTCGTCTCTCCAACGGTGACGAGGTCGGCCGACGGGGCGCCTACCGATCGGCTTGCTCATGTACACCCTCTTCGCAGCGCGATCGTTTGGCATCCTTTCTAGGTGACCGATCCATCGAAGGCGAGCAGCTTTTGTCTCACCAATAATGTTGGGTTCACGGATGAGATCTTCGATGTCTAGATTTTTCCTCATTCTCCAAGTTCCCTCATCAGATTTTGTAGGTCAAAAATAGTACAAATATTTATTTATAGAGAATCTTGTATTATATCCAAACGACAAGAAAAGGGCTAGTAATGCAGAACCTAACTATTATTTTTTTAGATTTCCCGAATGGCGATAGAAACAAATGGTAGTATCCCAATAATTCTTCGTGGTGGTGTTGGATATAAGTACTTCAGTGTAGCGATCAAAGCGTACCCAGGGGAGGAACTTTCTGGAACAGTTCGAGCGTATTGCCCGTCGCCTAATGTCGATGGATCATAAAAAAGAACGTGTGAACCGACACGTGGTCAGAAGTGAAACTTCTTTGGCAAGATTCAAACATTTAACATACCAAAATGGTCGCCTTATTCTTAGTAACGCCTTAGTGTCCGTATTGCCATGACGCGACCATGAAATTTTACTCTCCATGCACCTTTTTTTTTATAGTGGGGAAATCTTCCAAAGATACCCACGGCCCCCGGGGAAGGAGCCGTGGGTTATGTCGGATTCTTACTGACTAAAACCCCACTGTGTTCCGTCGAGCCGCTTTAATGATGGGGCCGCGCGTATTTGTTAGAATTCTTCCGCGACCACTCTCCATGCACCTAAAGATGTTTCACTTCAAAAATATGGAAATAAACCGATCTTGTTCATCTGTACAAAATACCTAATTTAGAGATATTAATTTATGTGTATAAAGCAACCCACATTTTTCGTTATGTAAATAGAAGTTATTTTTTTTAAACGAAATTTCTAAGTTATGGAATAGCTACTCTTTGACCTACGACGAATCTACGAAGGGAAAAATCAAATCGAATCTAAAACGAATAGTAAGTACTTACATACTTAAAACCACTTTAAACTTTCAAAAATAAATTTACAGTATTGTTGTCATTATCAATGAGCAATTAAGTACGTGATATTATAGCATAATAAAAGAAAATAAGTGTATGAATATTATCAAAGGTTAGTAAAGACATTGCTATGCAACATACACAAGAGACTGCAGTGACCCATCTGTTTTGTTTTAGGGTATATCGAGATCTATTTGGGGTCATAATATTATTGATAAGTACAGTTTATGTTTTAATACAGTATGATCTTAAATTATTTTAATAAATAACAATAATATTATTGACTATTTTAAGAAGTCAAAAGAAGATAGCATTAAAATTTATTTTTATTAAGCTCAGTGATTATAATCGATTAATCGTTTCTTTTACTGTTGAATGTGAGTATAATTAAATTTTATATAAGAAACTGTCTTTTTTATTTTTTCCCATATTGGTTTGTTCCTTTAATGATTAGGTACCTACTACAAATTGCAATACATTCGTTCAAGTATGTCGTACGTATTTAATTGATGACTGTAACAGATCACTATACACAAGGCATAATTAGACACATCTTTATAGGTCTTACTATAAAATTAGAAACAATTAACTCATTCAGTTCCTGCGGGATTGAAGCGGTTTTAACTACTTAGTTAATTATAATATAGGGTGTTCATAAATTGTAATGTTTCTGTCATGTTTGCAATTTTACACGTGTGCGTATATTTCTTATATTTCAATATGTACTTAGTAAGTAGTACTTTAATAACAGAGAGAATATTAATATTTTATGAAAAACTAGCAAACCGGGCGAACTCCGTTTCGCCACCAGAGACACCTTTTCTTTGCTATAAACCTCACGGAGCCCGAGACCTTTCCAACGAATGAAAAACCGTGGAAATCGGTTCGTGCGTTCTGGAGTTATAGCGTCAGGAACAGCCTTTCTGTTAGTAAGCTGTAGATACGTGTACGGTGTATCTACAGCTTACGTCAATCTCATACATTCGTAGTCTATTCTGGCAGGAAGGAAAACCCGACTTTTTTTATATAGTAGATGACGAAATCGTTCATCTCTTATCTTCTTAATCGCGTCTCTTCTTCTAACCTCGTATTTTGGCAAAGTCAGAAGAACATACTTAATATTATAAGACGCTAGAATCTATAGATATGGTAATTTGTCCCTCCTTTATGTTAAGACCCGTCTCTTTGGTACAGTGGTTAACGCGTGAGCGTAGATGTGGTAGAACCAAAGGGTCCTGGGTTCGATTCCCGGTGGAGAAGAAAAAATAAAGGTTTGGGTCTGTTAAAGGACACAGGAGGCTGATCACTTATTTGTCCCTAAATAAAATCGATCAGTGAAACAGATGTATGCACAATGCATATGCCCCTGACACAGGACTTCAATTGTCAAGACAAAAAACTTCCGCAACAAATTAGCCTATAATGTGCTTAATAGAAGACTGAAAACATTTAAACTAGATTGCAATGTCTGTGTTTATTATGTCTATACATTCGAGTCTGAGTTGACTTGGAAAGACGCCCAAGTATTGAGAATGTGTTGATAGATAAATATTAGTGACACTGTATTATCTAAACGCTTTACGTCATACATTTTTTGTACTAATTAATGAGTGTTTAATGTTTATGTATGACATACTTTCTAATAAATGTATTGTTAATTTATTTTACTAATTAAACGGACTTAGCTACCTACCTACTTATAAAAAAAGACATGAGCACCTAGGTATATCATCGTCAAAATATAATTTTATATTCATTAATTTTTTCCGTTTAATCGGAGTTTAAGTTAACTATATTAACCTATTATAAATAAATAAATAAATAAACTGATAGTTATATAAAAACACATTTTAATTTTTACCTAACACTAGTGTACTAGACAAAGCAAAATTCCAATAATTTAATTAATAAGTAGGTATAATAATAACTACTGTTTCTTATAGAACTTAGCCTAATAATCCTATCACAGAAAAAATACTTTTCAAATATGATAAGACATGAATATCTGAACAACCTGTATACGCGTTAATTACCTACCCACTTTTGTAGTTTATACGAATAATTACAATCTCAATTAATGACATTCTAAGTGCATGTAAACAGTGTTGGTGTGTGGTAGTGAAGTGTTGAGAAAAATATGTATTTAAACGGAATTGCCGATTTCTTTACACGCCATAGGGAAAGTCTTGAAAGGGTAAGTCGGTTTTTGCTAATCACGATTCACGGTATGGTTTTGTTAATAATTGGTTCACTAAGTAATTAATGGTAACTGGATAACGTAGGATATGATAAGCAAATAAATACGTACATGTATAATCAATAATTCATCTTATTATTATAGTAGTTAGGTAGGTACTTAAAGTATTATTTTATATTTATAAACATAATTCATTGCATTGCAATGTATTTTGTTCCGGTGATAGAAAATTATAGTTAGGTTAGGTAAACCCTCTGTGTGTGTGTGTGTGTGTGTGTGTGTGTGTGTGTGTGTGTTTTTTCTTCATATTGATAAATTATTGTAGAAATAATGAATAGAATAGGTACCTACCTATATCGTGTTCCTTTAACATATTATCCTACATCAACATTAAAAATTACTTACATACATGGTTTTTGATGACTAGTCTTCACATTTCTTATTGCTAGTTTTAAAACTCTAAACTCCATTATGTTTCCTCTTTTAGGTTGTAGGATCAAATTTTTCATAATTTATATCACATAATCGTAAAATCCTACAAACTATAGTGGTTAGATCAAACTAAATCGAACAATTTCAATTTTTTTTCAGTAGGTACTAGGTAGTCGTACCAGGTCGTACCTATCTACTTTAACATTCTTAATTTAAAAAAATGCGTTGAAGTTGAATCATAGAAAAAAAACTTTCCTTTCGATTTCAATCCACATTTTTTTTATTTGTTCAATAGTCGCAGGTATCTCTAAACATTCTTAATTTAAAAACCGTTTTTTCGTCGAATCATAATATAGAGAACATAAAAATCCTTTCCATTGCAATCCACATCGAATTGTTTTATACACCATTGAAAATGTGAGTTTTTCTCATATAAGTAGATAATTTTGATTATTTACTATTATTCAGTTCTTTAACAATATCGGCCTTAGAGCATTAAACCAATAGCGGCAATACCGAAACTAATTGGCACATTTAAAAAAATATAACGACTTCATACGTCATATTTTGAATGTTTATTTTTGTCCACAATGTCGTCTAAATCAGCGCGCCAAGTCGTTCAATATAATAAGTGACTCTTGTTTTAGATTCGGGAACATTAACACTTGTTGTGTGAAAATGTTACGGAAATATAGTTTTACGTTTATTTCTATATTGATCAACCCAGATTATTATGAAATTAGCTATCAAGAGAATTATTAAAAGTTTTATGAGTACGGTCATTAATTTATGAGTGCAGTGAACCTATAAGAGATAATTTCACCAATTAAAAAAGAAATGATATTGTTATGATTAAAACATTCACTTTAATCTTAATTCAAATAAATTGTGCAGACTGCAGGTCTTACAGGCACGTAATAATAAGTGGTGGCCTAAGTTCTTAAATGGCTAGATATCACTCAGGCAGCTAATTAAAAGACGACGTATATTAAAGACCCTAGGGCCTAGGCTATTAATGAAACAGCTAATTAAGCTAATTCACTATGACATATCTATACTAATATTATAAAGCTGAAGAGTTTGTTTGTTTGTTTGTTTGAACGCGCTAATCTCAGGAACTACTGATCCGATTTGAAAAATTCTTTCGGTGTTAGATAGCCCATTTATTGAGGAAGGCTATAGGCTATATAATTATCATCATGCTAAGACCAACAGGAGCGGAGCACTGCAGGTAAAATCGCGGAGCACAGCTAGTTATCTATAAATTACTAGAATAAGCACTTACCTATTTAGATACTTTGATCCCACGTATTATGGATATCTGAAACCAACTTCCTCAAGCGGCGTTTCCAAACGGATACGATTTTGAGACCTTGAAGAAAAGTCTCATCTTTCGAAGCATCTTTCCTTTAAAAATTGGCAACAACGTGTCTTCACACCTATAAATAAAGAAAATTTTCAACAAAATACAGCACAATAAATGCAAAAAATGTTTGAGACTTCTGGATCTTAGTATTCTTAGTAAACCTAACTCAGTATACCTATGTAAAAATCGATACATTTACTGCAATATTTTTTTTATTGATATTAGCGTCACTGAACGATTTCTTTATAAAATATTACGTCTAACACAATATATCATTTAAATACAAAAAAATATATATAAATAACTTACTATGTAGTTGTACTGAAAAACAAGATAATATTATATTTAAAGTAATTTAGTTAGTTAGTGAAATAAATTTCAATATTTCTAAGTATAACAATTTGTAACAGACCTATAAAGATAAATACAATATTGACCACTAAAAAACATTAATAAGCAATATATTTATGAGCAATTAATTTCTAAATGTATCAATCTATCTACTATCTAGTTAAGTATCAATATAATTTATGATTACATTTTGAAATTTGAAGGAGTTTTACTTATTTATTATATCACTCACTTGACGAACCACATTCATAGCACTATAATCGTTAAATTATCTTATTCCACCTCGTACCTTGTTCTATAAATATGAAAGCTGTTACAAAGGCAATTATGAAAATAATATCTCTATTTTCTCCTCGCTAATCTACGCGTCTGATCCAATTTTAAATGTCAGATAGATAATTGTGCAACGTAACTACGGCTGCAGATCAAAAGTTCTAGCGACTGTCTCTTGAAGAAACTAATTCAGTTCTCGCCTATTGACGGAACCAACACGTTTCACAATTGGCGCCAAAACTCACGCGCGGCGTGCCTACGCGGTTTTTTTTTTAATTTGTGCATTGTTGTTTTAATTGGCAAAGGAACGGTGATATTGTGAAGTTTATGTGATTGAGTGATTTTTTTTTAATTATTAAAAACAATGGAAAGGAAAAGGTGATTTATGATAATGTCATGCACATTTCCACATAAAAATTAAATTTTAATAAAATTATAAGATTTTCAAATAAATCTTATGTAATTACTAATTGGTTTGTACATAAAACAGTATTGTTTATATTATTTTTTTTTAAATTGGCATGTTATTTTTGAAACTCATTCTGTTTCATTATCATTTTTCATAATTCTCAATTCCTCGTCATTTACTTTATTTTTAAATATTTATTCATTCTAAATTCAAATTGAAAATTAAACTTTTACCTATCTTGCATTCAATAATTAATTTTATTCAAAATAAATCAATTTAGTATAATTTATAAGCAATAAAAACATTCATCGTTTATCTTATATTTAGGTCATAGGTGTAGGGTAAACTTTCACATTGAAGTTTAAGTACCGTTTATAAACAAAAACTAATTATGTTAATATTTCGTAAACATTGATAACGACTTGGCACACCGCGAGATCTTACGCGACGAATGCTGAGAGACAAGATATATTTGTAATTTTGTATAATAAGAATAAACTTAAAATCTTTTTAAAATAATACCTAGATGATAAAATGGAACACCGTCTTCTAGACTCAACACACTCGTTATAAATAATGTTTTTTTTATAGTTCTAGATGTATTGTCCTATTTCTTAATCAAAAAATTAAAATGAAAGTTATTTAATAAAGCTTTTATTTTGATAATAATAAAACAAAATTTTAATGAAGCGAAATGTTTATAAAGATTAAAGACATCATATTGTTTATGCCATTGATATTTAAAAAAAAAACACTTTTTTTATCTGTGCAAACCATTCCGCGGGAAAACAATGGCGCGCGACAGAATTTCACTTTTCACTTTCAGCATCTAATCACGTTCACGAATCACCTAACCAAAATCGCAAGCGATATTAATTTTCAAGCTTATAACAAACTATAGCGTCATCAAAATGTTTCGTCCGAACCTCTTCCGCGGTCTTAGCGTGGACTCCGCTGACTCTGGGGAATACAACCTCGACAGGAGCCGGCGGGCGTCGCTCAGCGCTGAGCAGCGCAGGCGGCTCAGCATGCTGCGGACGTCCAGCATACCGACGCCGCTGTCATCGGTGAGCCACATTTACCATTTGCTAGTCTGCCCGAGAAAATGCTGTAATCAGGTATTCAAAATTACTGAGAACGATTTGTGTCTGCTTCTGTGCTTGTAAAAAACTGTACGTAATCTCATTTCTACTGCTGGCCTGTTGGTCAAAACAAGTTTTCG
This sequence comes from Colias philodice, assembly GCF_061535455.1. Classification (NCBI taxonomy): domain Eukaryota; kingdom Metazoa; phylum Arthropoda; class Insecta; order Lepidoptera; family Pieridae; genus Colias; species Colias philodice. Next base: position 12,194,112 of record NC_143096.1, read on the forward strand.
TTACTTATAAATTTGAAACGAGAAATGGATCTTTACAGTGTTCTTTTGGTTATATGCTCTAACTTTTTCTGTGCTGTACAATAATTATAATACTTGCGACAAACGTTGTTGTCATAATATCCATAACTTTTCTATACTCTTGTCGTATTTAACAAAAATTCTAACTTTTAAATGTGTTGATGCGATGACGCGTGGGTCCGTACTCCGTGTACTAGGTATGTAAACAATTTGTATGTACCTATATGTATAGTGTATACATAACGAGGTGTTTATTTATGATCAAAAATATCTTACTATTTTTAATGTGTTCGGTTTGGTGCGATAATCACATAGCAACGGCAGGCAACGTTATGTTTTTTTAATTTAAAAATGATATATTTATATAAGAATGTATAATTAATATAACCGTTGTAATTAAATAATATAGGTACGTAATTGTATTTAGGTATTAATAGCAAAATAAACTTACCATGAGCATCCAGCTAGTCGCCTTTTAACTGTTGGTAGTCAATTTTCTTATATGAACTTTTTATGAAATAATATTACGATAACATTGAAACAAACGTATAGATACAATAAATTTTACGTAATAGACCATCTCTTACATAAATTGCGAACTTTATTTTAGCCATCAATCAAAAACTTTTATCAAAATAGAAGCGACTTCAAACGTTGTTCATGATAACTATGTCATATAAACATTTCATTTAAATGAGTGTATCCATTTTGTATAAAATAAGTACTCTTATAAGTACATGAGAAATATTAGTTACCTATGTAGTTATGTATGAGGAATTTTAATGAAATAATCACGTTAGTGGAAAGAATGGAAGTTCCGCGAAACCGTATAGACTAAATAGAAAAACATAAAAGTTTGGTTTGTGGCGAATTACATAATTATGTATCAAAGCTAATTAATGCTTTTGATGTCGATTTCTACTTTAGCTAAAATATGAATGTTAATTTATTAAAGAATCCATGAATCTAAGACATTATAGAAACAGTGTAATAATGTCATACTTAGGATCAAAGAACTAGCTGGGCCCCGTGGTTTTACCCGCATTGCTCCGCTCCTTCGTGATGATATTATCTATACCCATGGGCGTAGCTAGCCATGGGCACAGGGTGGGGCAAAAAAAAAACCGGCCAAGTGCGAGTCGGAGTCGCGCACCGAGGGCTCCGAATAAACCTACTTTTTATTATGTTGTAACTCTAAAATGTATGTTTTAGCAATTTTTCCTTTATCTGTGCTATAAGACATTGCTTTTAACCAAATTTCAAGACTCTGTGTTCACGGGAAGTAGGTACAATGTAGGTTTTGATTCCCTTGCGAATGTTGAAATTTGCGATAATTTGCATCATAATTTTATCTTTTGATTGCGTTGGCTTATAAGTTTGATTTTTTCACAGCTTTAAGAGACCGTAGACTTGAGTATTCGATATAAATTTCAGTTTTATAACTCTACGCATTCCTGAGAAAAAGTGTGTTGACAGACAAACCGACAGGCAGACTTTGTTGTGCGTCTGTCTGTCTAAAAATACCTTTTTTTTCAAGAACACGTGGCGGTATCAAGCTGCAATAATAATGAATAAATCAAAACAAACAAAAGATACCTACAGCCGTTTATGTTGCAAATTTCATCCCTATATTATATAGTTTATCTGTCTAATACAATAATATGATTGCTTGTTACCATAAAATATAGGTCTATGTAAATAGAAAAATAAACAATTTTAAATAACTCAGTAAATAAAGCAAAACCTTGCACTTCCGATTTCATGTTTGTTTTAGGTTAATGGTCACTTATTGACCATAAAAACACAAAATGCAGACAGATCCAGGTGGAGCTTTGCTCGCAATCTTATAGTTTTTGACCGATATCTCGAAAACTATCCACTTTAGGGCAAAAGTTGCTTAGACTTTTTTGTAGAAAGTAAAATTTCGCATATTTTATACCATGTAAATTTTTTTGTAAAACTTACTATTTACGGTTTATGGCCTATTTGATGAACCGGTCGATCGTTAAAATATTGGATTAATGAATAAAATGCATGTATGTACATAGTTTTTAGATCACTTAACACTTTATTCTCTACAAGTTTTGTTTGAAATTTTTTTCTAGTGCCCATATTTTTTGAGTTGTTCCACGTACAATGTAGAAATGCTGAGGCTCGGCGGGTGACGTGGCAGGCCAAAAGCTTTTTTACGGATGTAATAAAAACGAAGAAGAAATTTCCAATGCAAGTGGATTTTCACCGTTTCCGAAACGGCAAAATTTTTGATTTTTTTTTACTTATACAAAATTTTTAATACATTTTTTTAAATATTTTCCTTTATTCTTGCATCCGAATATAAAATAACTACTCAATATTATTTAGAATATATACGAAATATATACTTACGAAACATACATAGGTACCTTGAAATTTACTATTTATTGCCAAACGTTAAATAACTCAAAAAGGATTAGAAAAAAAAGTTTCAAATAAAGTAATCTTCATAAATAGATAATGCATATGTATAATATATTAATGCCTTTGCATTTCATTGATAAATCCAATATTTAAAGAGTTACTTGCCAAAGATGATTAACCGGCTCATTAAATAGGCCATTAATCGTAAACGGAAAGTTTTACATAAAGTTTACAAAGTATAAAAGGTGTAAAATTTTACTACCTACAAAAAATTCCCAATATTTAATGGATAGTTTCCGAGATATCGGCCAAAAACTTTTATGTAAGATTGCGAACGTAGCTCCACCTGGATCTGTCAGCATTTTGTGCTTTTATGGTCAGTAACTTATCCTAAAACAAAAGTGAAATTGGATGGGAAATTTAGTGCGAATTTGGCTAAATTAAAACAGCTTTGAATGGGGTAACAGTACTACACTACTTTTTCTGGCACCAAAAGTGGTTTAAATCATGTAACATAGAAGCGCAAACTTTTTGTTTAGATAGCATTTTTTTTTGTGTCGACTGACAACTTTCGAGTGAGAATTTTTTAACGGATATTAAGTTTTGTAGTCAGTACCTAGATAATTACGTTTTTTTAGATTTGGTTAGATACCTTCCAGATCAGAGCCAGGGTGGGGCAGGTGCCCCACCCTGCCCCACCGTGGCTACGCCCATGTCTATACCTATAGCCTATAAGCCTTCCTTGACGAGTACTTCCTCGTAAATGGGCTCTATACCGAAAGATTTTCTCAAATCGGACTAGGTCGTTCCTGAGATTAGCGCGCAAACAAAAAAACTCATATTATAGTATATAGTATTGATGACCGCTTCTAACTTCTAACTCATCTAAGGCTTTTAAAGCAAATCGAGCCATGATGCCATGAACCTCTGGTCAAAATTTTACTTACCTATAGGTATCTACTTAGTTACTTACACAAGCAAATCGCATCGCAAGTACAATGCCATAATTGGCCAGAAAATATTCATATTGTTTACCATAAAACATATATTTTACATGACCGTGAAAGCATTACTACATTTCGTAGTAAATATGCCTGTATGGTTTCACTATATTTGGAGGATGATCGGATTTACCCATACCCGTAGGTTGTACGGTTTCTGGGTATTATGTGATATTAATCAGCTTGATTGACTGGGTCAGTGTTCATTTGGTTTATTTATACAATGTAAATATACTTTTTATTATTATATCATAATACGGTTTTATTGAATTATACGTGCTCTATGCGTATGCGTTATTTAAGTCTGTAAACGTCACAATGAAGAATCCTAGAAACATAGGTATGCAAATAAACGCGAACTCTACATTTTGTTTTAAATATTCTATATGTCGTTATTATTTCTGTTATACATTTAAATACGTGATAGTTAGTTTCTTATTTTTTTACATTTTTATAAACTAGTAGTAGCTTAATTAATTAATTGTCAACTAGAAAAACTATCAGCAGATTAATAATATGTAAATTTATAAATTTTACCCCAGAAATAAGACAACCGGGAATAAATAGGAATTGACCACTAATACCTCTATTCATTGCAATATTGTCTAACAAACTATAAAGCTCTCAGCCTGTCCACAACACATCAATTAATGATTGACTGGCTGTTGGATGGCCATTGACGTATAACCCAAATACCCAGACTAAACATTTTATCGCCAAGTTAATGCAATCGGTAATAGTTCGACACCTGTGCATAATCGTTATACTGTGACCACTGGTATTTAGTTCACATCATACTATAATAACTCTAGGATAAAGGATTCATAATTTTAAGAGTTTGATTCCAGGGAAATATTAATCATAATGATCACTACAATACAGTCAAAAGATACATCCTGATGTTTATGATAATAAAAAAGTTTGAATTAAATTTGAGTAAAAAATTGTGCGAACGTAAGTCGAAAAGGATCTACATAATGATCACTATAATAATTAAAAGTAACAGTCGAAAGCTCATCCTTATGTTTATGATGTAAGTTAGAATTAAATTTGAGAAAAATTTTATTCCTATATTATTTGTATACCTACTTACGTAGTATATTATTATTAGTCTGTGCTATTATTAAGACCTTTATTGTTATTTTGCAAGTTCTGATGCAAAGTAACAATGAAGTCAATAGAGCCTATAGGTATATATTACAGTATTAATACTATGTAGCTACTATGTATATACTGGGGGTATATACATAGTAGGTACCTTGTTAAAAATATTTGAGTATCGCGATACAAAATATATCGGAAAAAGATTACTATCAATATTTACATATTGCTTCCAGAGTCTAGATATAAGAATTCGCAATTTCCGCAATCTGAAATAATTTATTAATACAACAATGGTAAGAGAGCGTTAACTACATATTGTACTCCTAGGATAATGAATTTTTCTACCAAAATTTTTATCGGGAGAAACATAATATCACGAGGTTGATATTGCCAAATAAACTGGAATACCTTATTATTTTTTAAAGTCTATTTGTACAGGGTAAACAATAAAATATATTATTATGAAAACATGGATTGTAGTTGGATTGCATAGATGATTTAAAGGCAGCAAAGAAATACAATTGGAAATTTCTACAATAATAACGAAAAGAACGGATTCCTTTCTAATCTCTATTTTGCAATCATGACAGTTGGAACTTAAACAAACCGTCAAAAGGAATTGAATGTAAAACCGGGTTGAAGTATACGAACTTTTATAAAAGACGGACTTGCCACAAAAATAAACAAATCGTCAAAGCAGACTTAAAATACGCTAAACGTGAGACAATGGCGCAATAAATCTTCTTAAACTGTTTTCACAGTTGTAACTAACGCTTTCAGTGCAGTAAAAATAGATATAACCTATGTTTTAGTGCAGGAGACATTACGAAGATAAAAATTGATTACCTACTTTGATGAAGAAAATTCGTCGCAAAATACTCAAATGACAAAGATAACATAAGCTTGAATAGTTTTCTCGCAAAACATGTAAAAGATCAGTCGAATGAAAAGTCGAAGAGTGATTTAGTGATTGATAGACATGCCAATGATTTTAAAATTATTATTTTTTTGTAAATTTGGCACTTATTTTAATGTTCTAGGCGCATAAATAAAACGCATGAAAAATAAACCGCCCATCTCGGTCTCGCTTGGTTGGACGAGACATAGACAATGTCTGCGAACTAAGCAATTAGAGAGAGGATTTTCTAAGTACCTATGTATACTATAATATGGGGTCTAAGATAATTCATTTTTGTAAATCTACCTACTAGGTAATACCTACTGAGTAAGGACTGTAGTCTGTAAAAATCATTGAACCTGAAGTCAGCAATGCTCTGAAACATTGAAACGTGGATAATTTTCACTAAACTTTTCACTTCATTTTTGTTAGCGTGTTTTTAGAACTTTATACATCAAGTAAGTAATTTATGTATTTTTAGAATGAATATTTTAATAATTAACATCCACGTTATCAGTGGTGGTATTTTTGAAGTTTATTTTATAAGGATTTGCACTTGACCCAAGAATTACTATGACATAGGGACTACAAATTATAGGTGAAAAAATAGGGTAAGACAATTGAACAACAGCAATCACAGCTATATGTTTTCCAATAAAAAAGATCACTGTACATTAACAACAAAAGAAAAACCGGCTAACAAAATATATAAAGCAATAAACGTTTGATGTGGAGATTGTCCGCGTCGCGGTCAAAGCGCCGCGCTCGCTGCCAAAATACCAGTCTCAGAGTCATCAGACTAGCGAGTAGCGACAAAGATATTTATCGGTCATTGTTCTATAAACGTTTGTAAATACCTAATTAAATATGCCCGGGATAAGCCGTAAATCTTAAGTTCAATCGGATCTGGACTGTAAATGTCTAAACGGGAACTACATTATTATAATTTGTCTTTGTGACAAATTGTAACGTTAGTTTAGCATGAAGGTTTTCATAAAGTAACAATCTTTGAGTATTGGAATTGTATTACTTTCAGAATTATTGTCTAACTTTTTATGGGGTAAAGATTTTATAGGTAAACTAGATTTCCGCCCGCGGCTTCGCCCGCGTTTTCAAAGGAAAACCCGCATAGTTCCCGTTCCCGTGGGATTTCCGGGATAATACCTATCCTATGTGTTAATCCAAGTTACCCTCTATATGTGTGCTAAATTTCATTGTAATCGGTTTAGTAGTTTTTACGTGAAAGAGTAACAAACATCCATACATCCATACATCCATACATCCATACATCCAAACAAACTTTCGCCTTTATAATAGTATTAAGATGCATGCGTAGGTTGCATTAAATAATATGTCCTAATGACATATTATTTAATGCATATCAAATTTTCCACCAAATCACAAGCCTCTGAAATTCAGAGTAGAGAAAACTCGGTTTTCGTATTTAAAAATTGCTGATTTATTGCATTCATAAATCATATTATTTTATTTTGGTTTATCTAAAAGACACACCTACCTACTTAATTACATCTAGGTATTTAAAGATCCCACAAGGACTTTATTAATACAAATCGTAGTTATTTTTAGCATAATATACTTACGTTTTAAGTATGACTAACATGTCACTATTTTGCAATTGTGTTTTTATTCGTATAGAAAATACTGTGCCATTTTGAGAATCCTGTTCATTTAGATGCGTATGATGCTTTATTTTGATATTTTTTTTATAAATTTGAGACAAAATATAAACCTAATTGAATTAAAGAATCGCACAAAAATGTGAAGTAGTAGGTATTCGATAATGATTGAAAGTCTATGGAAAATGTTTCGATTTTCTACAACCTTTAAATATCAAAATTCAAAATAAATTGTAAATTGTATTTTTGTTTCCAAGTATTAAAACTACATGTCACATACCTACCTAATTAATAAATATCGACATAATTAACATGTAGTTCAAGCTTAAAACCTAGGTATTGTGCTAAGGCCTTGTTTACCTAGACGTACGTCATAAGCGAAGCGTGCTAATTAGATTGTACAGTTATTTTTATAAAGTGTAAACCGCATTAGAAACCGATCAATTTATTTAAATGCACGTAGATGTGCATTCTTTTCTTTATTTAAGAAATATCCTACTAATATTATAAAGGCGAAAGTTTGTATGGATGTTTGTTACTCTCTCACGCAAAAACTACTGAATGGATTTGAATGAAATTTTACCACAATATAGCTTATACATCAGAATAACACATAGGATAGGTTTTATCCCGGAAATCCCACGGGAACGGGAACTATTCGGGTTTTCCTTTGAAAACGCGGGCGAAGCCGCGGGCGGAAATCTAGTATATGGGGCATTTCACGCGAAGCGGACACAGATTTCAGGGTCAGGTTTCAGATTTCGGTTATATTTTGATATGTTACACCTGTATATATCCTCGGTATGTATACGAAATATTTTTGCATTTAGAAGCTTAGTTTTCAAAATACAGGTCTTTAAAGATGTCAGTAAGCGCGAGGTATGGGGAACTTTGAATGTAATTATCAGTTCAAGAAAAGTAATTTTCAAATAAATTGATGACTGAATAATATACCCCATTAAATAAACTTTTTATCCTCATATTACAAACTTTGCGTATTTTTAATTTTTTTTAAGATCATTAAATAAATGGCTTATATTATGCTTAAACTTCATGCAAAGTTCTAGAGTGGTCATTATAATGGCGAAGCGCGGCAATATCCCCATACTAGCGCCTAGCGCGACGCACTGCAATATTCATACAAACGGCGATAAAAAATAAATTCGAGAAATTTGAATTAAATGAGGTGTCAACAGATAGGTCTTTAAAAATTGATTGAAGGTTTATAAATAAGTTTTATGCTAAAATAAATAATTGACGAGATATGCGTATTCAAAGTAGTAAAAATGTCATATTACTTTACTGAATAATTTTTTTTTAAGAAAATAAAAGTAATATTTTCTTGCTTGTTATTTACCACTATAAAACCTTATTAAAACCTGAAACGGTGTTATTAACTAACTATAAAGAGATAAATACTGCAGTACGGTGCGCTAACCAACTAAGCGCTAGTATGGGGATATTGCCGCGCTTCGACATTATAATACATGTAGCTTCTAAACTTCTGCGATGACCACTCTAGAACTTTGCATGAAGTTTAAGCATAATATAAGCCATTTATTTAATGATCTTAAAAAAATTAAAAATACGCAAAGTTTGTAAAAAATGACAAAGAAAAATATTTTTTTCTAAGGAATTTAAATATAAATTCGAAATTCGAAATATGAGGATAAAAAGTTTATTTAATGGGGTATATTATTCAGTCATCAATTTATTTAAAAATTACTTTTCTTGAACTGATAATTACATTCAAAGTTCCCCATACCTCGCGCTTACTGACATCTTCAAAGACCTGTATTTTGAAAACTGCTTCTAAATGCAAAAATTTTTCGTATACATACCGAGGATATATACAGGTGTAACATATCAAAATATAACCGAAATCTGAAACCTGACCCTGAAATCTGTGTCCGCTTCGCGTGAAATGCCCCATATAATAAAAGGCATGATTGTGAAAAATTGACTTAATATAAAGTAGGTTTAATAATGCCTCTTGCCAATGCTTCTTGTACTTTGTGAGCACTAACTACTCAAGTTTATTTGTGAAAACTAATTTCTTCTTTTTGGATATAAATCATAATTTTGTTTGATGAACTTCACATTATAGTTTTGTTCCGGTCAACAATGATTGGTTGTAGGTAAATAGTAAGATAAGAAAAACAGCTCCAGGTTCCTCTACAATCTGAAACAGTTTTAAAACATTTAGAATTTAGATGTGTGGAACCACAGACTAATAATAATATACTACGTATGTGGAACGGTGACAGCGCTGTACCTACTCATCTACACTAGTACATTTATATAGTGCATAAGAGTCTCAATAAAATCGATTTGTTTACAAATCGCCTCGTACTTGTACACAACCGTGGTCTAATGTAATTGTAACAGTGTTATGAGAGCAATTTAGTTATTTTTGTACTATCGATGTTGAAATCTCACTCGGCCCGGCCATCATGGTGTTATACCTATATTTGACAGGGGATAGAATTTAGCGATTGAAACTGACAATGTTGAAACCTATCTTCTAAAATCTAAGCATTTGTAAATGGCTCCATCAGCTCCTACGTAGTTTAGGAGATCATATGGAATATACAGATTACAGACAGACGATAGCCCTTTACATTCATACATGCATAACAAGTACGACGATGTAGTATAGACAGTATAGAGCAGTATTCATAGTTAATAATACTTCCTTTTAATCGTTTGTTTTTCCAGAAATATAAAGCATTTCCTAATCTGTCGATGTATTAAAATTATCCAATATAGTTCCTAATTCTACCACTGAATATTTTCAAGTGGTTTGCCCACATAGCGTTTATTGTACTCGTATAAGACACTCGTATATAGAGGAAGGTCGGTCTAATTACATGACAATAATTGATGTCGAGCTCCGATATCCGGAACATTCGAACGGATATAAATGCTAATATGTGTCTAGTGCCTTGCATTGGTGGAACTTAAACATCATGCGTCGAGAGGCTCTTGTTAAAAAAGCCTCTTAATATTTTTTTGTAAAGCATCTTCTAATGGTAAGGATATATAAGAAACTCTTGTCAACTAAACATTTATTAGAGAAATTGAAGAACTTTGTTTTTGAATCTGTCACCATGTACTTACTATAGGTAGTTAAAGTAGTAAAAGCTTCTAAATATTCAAACGTAGATCAATCTTTTAATTAGGACTTGGTTTAGGCGGCTTCAATTGAAGCAATTGTTTTTCAAAATACACACTAGACAATTATCTATAAAGATCCTTTTTTTGAGTCACACATAATTTTTTGTATGATTAAATACGAACATCTTTTGATATAAAAACGATATGCATAGTAAGTAGTATCTATATATGTATAACTTTTTTTATACAAATTAATCATATTATGGGTATAACGTTTTAAATACTAAGTTATAAACTTGTAAAAGTGCCAATAGCCGTCACTAATTAATTCGATCGCAGTAAAAGCCCTACCCAGAATTCTATCTATTAAGTAATTGAACAAGAGCTGAATACATTTGTTCAGTAATTTACTTTATTCTTCTAGCTATTCACTTTCATATTCCTAGTTTTGTTAGTGAACAAATTAGAAACATTTTACAATACGGTTAAAATTTATGCTACCAAAATACATGTCGCGGGCGGAAAGTTACAGGCAATAGACATAATTGGGCGGATAAAGTTGGTGAAATTTTTTTTTTTAAATTTGGATAATTTTAAACACTCACTTCACTTTCACGCTTCAGAAGATTTTTTCAAAAGCTTTAATTCGATAAGTGTAACTTTTTTATTTTTTTATGATTTGCATTTTTTCATTTTCACGTCGACTTACGCTAAGCTTATTTCGTACTTACCTCCTATTTGTGTTCCTATGATCACATTCATTCCTAACCCATCTATTCTTCATTTAGATCAAGACTATTATAATATTTAATTCATTGCCATAGTGCTTTGTAAAAGCAAACAAGCCTTTCTTATCAATTAAACCGCCTAGAACATTCTTTTACTATAGCCATATTCTATAGACCTACAATATACGTTCTCACTTCTAACGAATTTATAAAGCTCTCTGCCTTCGCTAACTATATTTCGCACTATGACGCACTTACACTCTCAAAGAAACAACATTGTAAATAATTATAGCAATACTTAATCGACATACGCATTATACATTGTGTATTTTGCAAATATTGAATGTTATTTATTGTTTTTAGCATTTCAACGTTTTTGAATAAATTTCAGAAGTAGGAGAAAACACTAATAGATTTCATTCATTCTGTTGAATTTCAGCCCAATCGGTCTTAGTTTGGACTGTGCGTTAATAGATCACTTGCGATTGTCCAAATCAGCAGTGAATAAGAACGATACAATAGCAACGTGGTTTATTAATAGTAACGACATTTATTTGTTTATAATATACCTTTTTATGACATTCAAAGATTGCTGAGTTGTTTCTTATAATTTATATCTTAGTTAAAGTGTAAGAATATTTGTGTCCTAACGTCAGTATATTTGCGTTTTCTTCAAATGCCTCGGGAAGAATGAAAACCCAGCACTATATAGTCCAACACACCGCTATGTAAAATATATATCGGTTTCAATCCCATTGCATTTCTGGAGTTCCCGCGCGTCACTCGTGTTCTGTATTGGTGTATAAAATGGACACTGAGGATAAGTGTACTCAGGTAAATGTTTTTTATATTGTTTTTATAGTTATAATAATGTCTTGTAAAAGTGGAAAGGACTTCCCGGAGACGCAATTTCTAGTACAGCATTCGTTAGTTATGTTATATTGTTTGTTGAAATTTAATACTCTGATTTTTTTTAGAAAAGTTCATTTAAATAACTTATGTAAAGTGCTTATATATTACCACATCCAATAAATAAGAATTTTCTGAAACGGGGAAGCATTTATTAGAGGATAGAGAAATCCTTATTGTTTGAAAATGGTTACTCATTTATTATTTCATTAGATTTTTTCTATTTCTATTTCTATTTTAAGTATAATATGTATTGTATAATAGGGCTGTGTTTAAAAATTTTTGACGGTTATATTTTTGAGTTTTGCGATTTTAATTACTCGGTTCTTATTTTTGGCACGGTTCAGACGTTGTTATTTAGTCGTAAAACAGTTTGGAGCGTCCGTCCTTACGCCGAATATTGTAAAATAATGAATAATTTAAATTTTAATGATTTTTCTACTTCTCATACTTAATATAATATAATTTAAATGCATGTCTTCAAAAGATAATATTTACATTTTAATTGCACTTACCAAGATAACTTTTTGATTTCAATATTTTTTCCAATATTATCAAATAGGTAATATGTACCTTATTATATTGACGTAATAACTTACAACATTACATTAAGTACTAAAAATACATAAGACTACTGCAAGAAAAGGCTAAAATTAAAGTTTTTCATGTATTGGAAACCTCAAACCTAACCTAGTAAACTAAAAACACCATTCTAATTGAAATGTTTACATTTATAAGCACGTTTGCAATATAATGGTCATGACCTTCATTTTATATATATGTTTGAATTGGCAATCATTATTTTCATAAGTGATTTTAAATTGAATGGTAGCTAATTTTTAGAATTGACTTGACTTAGTACCTACTCTTAAAATGCATTTTTAGTGCAAGGAAAGATGAATATCAATAATCAAAATGAAAATAGTAAATTTTAAATAAGTAAAAAGTTTCGGTAAGGATATTTTTTAATAATATAATAGATAATACTCATTGTTTGCAAAAAATGTTATACATATAGGTAAGTACCTACTTAGTTTTGGGGTACGTCATGTATGGAAAAGGGAGATTTTAAGAATTAATTAGCATATAAAAATAGCAAATATATTCTCACTTGTAATAATTCATCTTAAATTTTCAAAATACATGATCTTATAGGAAAATATCTAATAATCTCTGTGACCTTGACAAAAGTGCCGCTACAATTACATTCCTGTAGGCCCCGCCATTTCAATTGACCCATCATAGTGTTTGCTATGTCGTCTTTTGTCCTATGACTGTCGTAGAAAAATTCCTCGAGATCTGGGAAAATAATGAATTATAACACCTTTTAAGTACTTATATTTATTTGCCTAATAAGTAATAAGCTTACTGTCTTAGAGTTTTTTAAGCATAGCTTTTATCTCAGACTGAACGCGGCGACCGAATGTAAAAATTCCGTAACGGATAAACCTAACACCCCCCACTCCAACCGGCACAGCGATGCGATGCTATCACAGTATTACCATAATATTAATTATGCTATGCAATAGCTTTACCGCGGCAGTCCTCGAGTGCCACACGTATTTTTTTTATTTGAAATATTTGTGCGACAGACACAGATAAGTTTCTTTTTTTCCATTTTCTGATCCGGAAGGTTTTATTTATTTATACCTTAGTGTTAGTTAGTTATGGAAAATATAAATACATATTATGTATCTACCCATTTTTACAACATTACTTCGACGCAAAAGCCAAATGTTTCTCAACGTTATATTTTCAGCAGTGCCGAAATGTTTTCCATATTCCAATGAAATGCCTACTCGCTTGATCCTTCATTTTAATTGAACGAGCAGCATTCGTATAGATAGATATTGAAGGTTGATTATATTGGCATGGATAGCTCGTAACCTACTCCACTCGGGACTGATTACTAAGAGCTATTTGTATAGGTATACTATAGAGTATAGATCAACATTAATTTTCCGTTCGAAGCCTCTCTCGAAGAGGTACGATGTGTGTGGCAGCTGTAGAACCACAGAATGGAAATGGCAGTAACATGTAGAATTGTAAAAAAATGATTTTATGTCATCATCAGGCGATCTATAATTAATTATTAGTTTTCACTATAAGATAGGCATTTAGAACAATATCTACGACGATAGACATGGTGGGAGTAACATATCGTTGAACGTTTTAGTTCTACGAACTTTGAACGATTTTCTATTATTCCGCTTTCTTATAAATTTTATTGTATTACAAGGTGAACATTTAATACTAAATTGGGAGGAATTTTAATAATTCCGCTATTTGAAAAAACATTCAAGAGTCGTAGAACTAATTAAACGTGGACTTTAACCTCATGAAAACTCAGCAAACGTACAAAGTTTCGGGTTTTTGACCGCTACAAAACAACAAGTAAATAATTGAATTGCGATGTGAGTATGGCCGCCAAATATTGTACAATAACAGTCGTGAAATCGTAACACACCGTAACATACGTGACTGATAGTAACATACGTGATTTTGTTAAGCCTAGTGTACATTACAACTAATAATGCAGGAGATTTTTTTTTACATTTCTGTTTTATATTGTTAATTAAATTATTTGATTAAATTACTTTAAAACTCAATAAAATAAATTTAAATATTAAAGAAAAAGTTTTATTTCTCAAATTTTGTATTTCTATAATACTTACAAATGCAAGAATCATTCACAACTTATGATATTAATGACGAATACGAATTATTATAGTAAAAAAGTTACTAACTTCCGAAACATGATAGTTTTTGAAGTGGGTTCTCTTTATGTAAAAAAGTAAATTTTTAACTTTAGATTCTCTAGTGAGTACTACCCATAAGAGCCGCTCACGGATGTTACGTAACACAATAGTAACACATGGTATCATTCGTGAATAAAAATATGGTTGGACATAACCTAAAAAGCCTTTATTCGCCAAAGTATTGTAGTAATAAGACGCCGCATAGTTTGATTTGTTACTAGAACACTAAAGCTACACACATAATTTAAATAATATAGTAAATTTGTATTCTTACCTTGCATAATTCTCACTCAAAATTATTAAAATGTTCTGGGACAAAAATGCCGACTACCTTTCGATCAACTTTTACAGTAACAAAATGGCGATTGTTTTTTCTAAAGGTAGGCCAACATGTAAATCGGTGTTGCCCCTACTTAAAAATATTTTTGTGGCTTGGATATCTAGTTATTTAGGGTGTTATATTATGGTAACCGTGCGTGAAGTATCATTCGTGAAAAAAAGTGAGACATAGTTTTAAGTGAGTTTTATATTAATTTCTTTTATGTTATTTTTATTAGAACTTGTTAAAACTATCCACAAGTTTACAGAATAATTTAGAAATACCAAAATTTTACAGGTATCAATAGATTTTTGCATAATTTTGTGACTTCAAAGTGTGAGATGACTAAGTGGGACACATGATTTTAGTATGGAAAGGAAAATTTAAATAAGCATTTCAAAAAAAAAATATTGAGCTTGTTAAAGGCACTCAAAATTAATTTAAATTATTAATATAATGATAAATATAACATAGTGAAGCTGAAACTATTTAAAAACTACCATAATTACTATATAAAAAAATCTGGTGCTATATAAAATGACAAGGACATTTTTTTTTCTTGAATGTACAATTTTTGGCGGCCATACTCATGTGTGGTTTCAGTCAAAAAAAGCAATGAATTACTTACGTCAATAAATTGTTTTAGCATATTCCGATGCACATTAAATTGAACAATGTTTACGTTTTAAATCCAAACAGATTATATTTTTTCCATGTTATTTATCGTTATGTGAGTTCTACATTTTTGATTAACTGTTTTTAAATAAAAAAAAAATATATTTTATTGAATGAAATGAATATTGCCCCTGCGGCGGGTACGTGAGTAGCCGACTTTAATAGTAGATAACGAAAGCAGTAGTAAAATTTGATAACAGAGGACAATTTCTGCAGTTAATTACAGTTAAAAGAGCCTGGCATTTGTTTAAACCGTTGATAAGGGGAATTAAAGCAAAAGAGACAAATGAACTCCTAAGATTCACATCTCCGCGATTTTAAAATGACCTGGGTAATAATGCAACTTTGTATGTTAATCTCCTATGTAAATACTGTTTGCGTGATTAAATAACATACAAATCTATCACGTATACAAACAAACTACAAACCTCTATAGCATAAGTAGGATTACACTATCATGCGCGATACCACGTGCTCACAGAAAAAGCCGACTATACCTCAACAGAAAACTGTTAACAAACAAACAGACCGGGGTGACCTTCCGATGCATTGTTTACATCTCGAAATGCAACGTATATTGATGGACTGAAATAGATGTTATGAATGCGTTGTTGCTTTTGCGACTTTTTAGCCAACTGTGTCGACATTTGACAGACGATTATTAATTATCTACACTAATATTATAAAGAGGAAAACTTTGTTTGTTTGTTTGTTTGATTGTAATGAATAGGCTCATAAACTACTGGACCGATTTTAAAAATTCTTTCACCATTCGAAAGCTACATTATCCACGAGTAACATAGGCTAGGTTTTATCCCGGAAATCCCACGGGAACGGGAACTATGCGGGTTTTTCTTTGAAAACGCGGGCGAAGCCGCAGGCGGAAAGCTAGTTCTAAATATTTGTTCAGCAACAGTTGAGCAACAATCATATAATAATGCTGTTGGAAACTTTTTTGTTTTTTTTAATGTTGACGCTCTTCAGGTGTGATCATTTTTAACCGACTTCAAAGAAAAGGAGGAATCAATTCGGCCGGTATGTTTTTAACTTTTCAATATGCGTTATCAATGTGAAACACGCAGTGTAGCCAACATTCAGCAACATATTGATAGCAACTCCTCAACACGTTGATTCATCTTTGTAATAAACAAATTTTTACTATGAACATGGGTTTTATATGCAACCTCGCGGTTTTCTCTATCCTCGTCAAACGTTTTCATAATAGTTCTGAAATATAGCAACTATCTAATTAGATAAGATTTTAATGCATTACTTACGTTTATTTGGCACGCATTCAGAATACGTTATACGGCAATGTTATGATAACAACGCCGTGACAAGGTGGCAATAGATTCTTCCTAATTAGAATTCCGCGTCGCCCTTTCGATAATGCATAGAACATAGACTTACAAATGTTAGGAGAGTACAATAAAAGCTTAAAAAATCATTTAAAAATAAATTATCGCGTTATGCCAAAAGTCGTAGAACCACCGTAGAACAAAATATGTTGTTACTTATGATGTTAGCTATCTTGTCCTGCGAGGTTGTTGGTGTTTTACAATTAACCCTGTATACAGTCTATATACCTAGGATTGAACGGATTACTACTTTGAGTTATCTAAGCTCTTATAATATTCTTATTTTATTTCATTTGAACCACAGATTTTAACCATCGAATGTAGAGATCCAATCGGATTTTATGTAGTGGGCTGCGGTTATACTTGTATTAATTATATTTTTTTTAATCCTCGATTACCTAATCGATTTTTTATATAAATTATTATAAAGCTGCTGTCACGTTCAACCATTCTAAATTAATACTAGGTTTGTATTGCCAGGCAATGGACAGTCGTAAAATCAAAATGTGGGTTATAGTGGCGATTAACTTACGACGACTCAATTTGTTTCATTACTCGCTATTTTTACAATTTATGACTATCATAAGTGCACATTATTAATATTTATGAAAACTAGTCTAGCTTTATTTCATTATCGTTCTTTGCTTTGATGTTTTGCGAAAATGTGGTGTTCATGGATTACAAAAATAATAAACCGAAAATGTATTGATGCGAAGACACTTGCAATATTATCTGAAAAATGAATACGTAGTAGGTACATCGGAAAAGCATAGAATATAAGTGCCTTTATTCAGTTCGAATGTTCGATGATGATATTCAAGATGTATTGCTGTACCTAACTGATAAATATTACTTACGTAATTATGTTATTATGATTGTCTTTTTATTTAGCTTTCGGCCGTTTTCAGACTATGACTACTGAATTCCCGCTACTAATTTTACTAAATTAAATACTTTGTTTAAAGATAATCATGAGGAATTTACTTATGATGAAATTTAATTTATTTCTTGGCTATTCTCGCTATTTGTATTGTGATAACTGTTTGTTGCATGGAGCAAATTTGTTTTATTTATTATTTGTATATTATTCAGCTATTATTATGTATATTCAATGACGATATTTGTGCTCCTCATTTAATTTTACTTTCTTAGAAAACATTCTTATTCTGAAAATAAATTTTTAAATTCAATTCCCGACATCATAAATCTGTTGTAACTACTTATTACCTGAAAATACAAAATACGATTTTGTTTATACCGTGATTAAGAAAGAAAGTCAATAGGTTCATTGACCTATTTATCTGAAGAGACTCTTTTTTTGTTGCAGAAATATGTTGTCAGCACGGATCGAAGTGGTGATATTCACGTACATGTACAGGTGGGTTTTTTATTTGGATTAATTTTAAATTATTAGCATTCCGTAGATTACACATTATATAACCATACATAATAACATAACTATTATTATAAAATTACATACTTCATTAATTTTTAAAAAATCAGGCTATATCCATCGAGATATATGTAGTATGTACTTACATATATATATATGTATCTCGATGGCTATATCAATGTTTCCTAATAAGTACACAAATCTATTTTGGTTCGATTCTTGGGGATATCGTATAATATCTTTCGGTGGTGAGGTGCTAACTTGCAAACTGATGTATGAAGGAGCTGAAATAAACGCAGACTAAATACTTGAGCAATAAAAGTGAATGGGACACAAAATAATGGTAGATTTGCGTAAATGTCGGATCTAAATTATCACGGTTAAAATGTCATCTTGACATTAATTTCTGTAATGAAAAGACTACTTTGCTTATGTGTTACTATTAAAAATATGTATTACCTTTTATAAAATATTTTACAGCCTTTTAAGATAGTAGAAGTATTGTTTTGTTCATTTATCAACTCCTTTCAATTTCAAATAGTGTTGTTTGCTTTTACGAATGAAAAGGCGCTTTAAATTTTATATTATTTTTCACGCAAACAAAAGGGAGTTATTCCGAAGAATGGACAAGTAAGTAAAATAAACATTATAATCCCAAAAAAACTACTTTTTAAAATTTTACTAGTTGTCACGTACTATTAATAATATAACTCCGTCCTGTAACCTTAGGCCACGGTTCAGCAAATTAACTATCTTAAAGATTTTTTCATTGGAAGGGATGTTTTGTTTTCAATAAAATATAATTATAACAATATATAACGTTACAAGAAGAAAACAACAAACAATAGAAGTATACAGATACCATAATAATAAATTTTATCATAAACATTGTAGTGTTATATGAATAACGAAGGTGTTGTTTAACATTGTATCAGTAACTTATTTTTTATTTCACTTTCAATATTTAAATTTTAACTCTATTTTATTTATTTATTTATTTATTTATTTATTTAGGTACATCGACAGATCGCGCATACAACATTCCTTAATAATAAATACAGAGTAAGAATATTCTAATGCTTGACCCTATTATAGATGTACACAGCATTACAAGAAAAATAAAGATAAATGTAGTTAAGACGATACACAAAAAAAAATCCACTGCTTGGCGGGCGGAGTCTAATAGCTCGCTATCGCGAACGCGGGTGTGCGCGAAGTCATTCTTGCAAACTCGCCGCGCTGCCGCTGGCCGACTCGGGACAAACATGTATGGAGTCGTCATACAGTTATAATATTGTTATACATTTATTCAATTGTTGATTTATTGGTTTTATTTTCTTGCTTATAAACAAATAATCTTCTTTCCAACAACTACTTAGACATTATTAATAATTATTATTATTTCGTAATGTTTACTTTATTACAAAATAATACAGGTTATAAATAATCTTTAAAATTACAAAAAATATTGTTACTCTGAAAAAATGAAATGGTAATCAATAACGCGGACTACTGAATTGATTTAGATAGAATTTGATGCTGACGTAGATATTACATCATGCCCAGAAATGAAAGGTACTATTTCTGAAAGAAGTTATAAACCCTAATTCTTCTCAGTCAAAGTCAAGAGTGGAAGATATCACTAATACAGTAAAACTGATGCGAAACTTTGGATGTTAATTTGTATATTTTTTTGTTAGTTGTTACTTACTTAATCACGTCAAGACTACATTACCAATTTTGATAAAATATAGCTAATTGCCTGGATTTACACATAGGATACTTTTTATCCGAACTGAACACTTCTGTGGGATAAAACAGGATTCACGATATAACCTAATTC
Organism: Colias philodice; assembly: GCF_061535455.1. Taxonomy (NCBI): domain Eukaryota; kingdom Metazoa; phylum Arthropoda; class Insecta; order Lepidoptera; family Pieridae; genus Colias; species Colias philodice. The sequence goes on from NC_143096.1 coordinate 12,214,268, forward strand.
CAAGCGGGCAAAGCCGCGGTCGGAATGATATTTTTTTAAATAGAAAAATTGTTTTAAAAAAAACACAAAATATATTGACGCATGTATGTTTTGCACTCTATTATAATTGTAATTATTCTTTACAAATAATCAAAATAAAATAGCCAGAACAAAGTTAGGCCCTGGTAGGGTAGGTAGGCAGGTACAGCAATGTGAGACGAACACTGGCTTATTTATACCAATAATAATGTATTATAAACATTAAATTAAGTTTACAACAAAAATACATAATATTAGCTAATGTGAAAACGAATCAACCAATCATCCCACAACAATGAAATGTGCACACAAATATTCATCCAAATCGGTTCTTGTGATTAGGAGGAGTGACTGCAGCGCCATCTTCCGGGCCCAATTGTGTTTCCAGATCACCCAGGAACTCAATTTAATATAAGTACACAAAATTTTTCGAAATTAAAACTCACATTACTATGTAAATATGAATATAAACCTGTTTTAGTACTAAGCAATTTCCCGCACAGGTGTAGTAGGTAAGTATAAATGAAATAAATATCAACATCAAATTCTTTATACAACATACTTATCTACCACCTACTAAGAAATGTAATTCTTGAAATTTTTTCGTATTTTTTTTAAATATAATACTACTCCAATGAGCTCCTGTTCCATATCACGTCCGCCATACTTCCACTAAGTTCACCATGATTTTTTTATTTCTTTGCACTTTGTTGCTTTTTGCTAAAAATGGAATCATGCGATAAAACCAGTAGAACGTTGATAACATACATTTTTGACTGAATAAAGGTACTTACGAAGGAGTGGGTTCACATTGTGAACAATCAGTGGGTTTATTTTCCTTCTGGATTCCGGATTTCTGAAAAGATTATCTATGCTATAAATGAAAAAAATCTTACACATTCGTTATGTACTTAAAACAGGGGTACATATCAAACATCGTCTATAATACAATTATCATCAAATTTAAAATAAAACCAACTTCTTCATTAATTTGTTCCAATTGTAAGCATTCTTTTTTCTCCAACCTTTATGTTTCTTCTTCTTATTTTCTTTATTGTCCCCATTTGTCTCATTTTGTCTTATCGTGTTGTCACCCTTTTTTACGATTGCGCGAGCGACACAAGTTCCCCGTGTGACGGCCGTAGCGGGAATGACTCGTGCAGCGATCGGGGTAGGAAGGTACAGGGCGGCTCTCGCTATATTGGCTGGTCGCGCGCTAATTTCAAGTATTTCTTGTTTATTTCAAAACCATCGCATATTTCAAAATTCTAAATCGGTAGACGTATAGGTTGTATATTTTATAGTTAATATCCAAAAAGTCGTAACTTTACGTTTGTTATTTTGAAGATGCCAGAGATTATAAAAAAATAACAATGAGAACTTTGTATTTTTTTTCTATCGAGAAAATATCATGGAATCATGTTTCTAAAACGGTAGACGTATTGTGTTACTATTGAACTTTCTTGTCAAGAATTTTCATCACGACAACTTTAATAATATAAAAATTACGAAGGTTTGAAAAGGGCCGTAAATGTTAGAAAAATTAATTCATCACCTTAATGAGGATGGTTTATACAACTAAAGTAAATAATATTGATTCAATATTGCTTAATTCTAAAACGTGATCTGATATGATCTCTGCAGTTTTCGTTTAAACATTGGCAAAGTATCGTGGAAAATATCAAGGTTCGGATCTTTAGTGAGGAATTCATTGTAGGTTCTTAATAAGCGAAATACTGGCGAGTTTGAACCGAGAGTTGTTCTGCAAGTTGGAACGCTGAAAGTTCGGATAGGCTTCCTGGGAATCGAACGGGGAACATTAAACATAATGCTATTGAGCAAATCTGGGCTTTCGATTGTTCCGTTAACCAATTTAAACAAAAATGTTAAGTCAAGGGTGACTCTTCTGTCGTGAAGTTTATCCATTTTGAAAAAAGCTAATCTATCAAAGTAAGGGCGTCTGTGCGAAATGCCAGGTGAAATAAAGGCAAGATACCGAGTGAACCTACGCTGTACAGCTTCCAGTCGTTGAGAGTGAACGGTGAAGTAAGGGTTCCAAACGACACTCGCGTATTCAAGAACGCTGCGAGCCATACTATTGTACAAAATAATCCGGGTACTATTAAAACGGAAACCTTTTGTGTTTCTTTTCAAGAAACCAACCATCTGATTCGCCTTTTTAACAATTGTGTCAAAATGCGAATTAAACTTCAAGCTCCCATCAATCACAATACCCAAGTCCCTCATCTCTTTGACCTCTTCTATTTGAACACGATTAATGTTAAAATTAGATTTAAGTACATTTTTATTCCTAGTGCATATAAGGTGAAAACATTTTTTTGGGTTTATAATCATTTTGTTTGCTTCACACCAAGTTTGGATATTATTTAGATCGCTTTGAATCAATTGTGCGTCATAAACTGAATCGACGACTTTATAAAGTTTTAGATCGTCAGCAAATAGTGAGACTTGTGAGTTTTTAATGGCAATAGTTATGTCGTTGATAAATATGACGAAGAGAATAGGGCCTAAATGTGATCCTTGAGGCACGCCTGAAGTTGCCTGGTATGATTTAGAAGTATAGGCGTTAACTGATACTACCAAAGGCCTTTCTCTGAGGTACGATTGAAACCAATTAAGAAGGGGGCCCGATATTCCATAGGATGATATCTTTTGTATTAAAACTGAGTGGTCGACTTTGTCAAAGGCGCTTGCAAAATCTGTATATATAACGTCTACTTGCTTCCCTCTGTCAACATCATAAGAAAGGTTTGAAATAAATGATACCATGTTTGTGTGTATAGAGCGTCCTTTAACAAAGCCATGCTGGTGGGAAGATATTGAGTGATGAATATGTCTGGAGATTGATATGATTTTATTTAATTTATTCACGTGCATTTGCATGCAAATCTGTTATACTTACAATAAAGACATAAATAACCTTAGCTGAAAACAAAAAATATATTATCGTCATAATTTGATCTTTGTTAAGGAATCAAAACAATATTATTAGGTAAAAATTCGTGAAATAATATTTATAGCTACCGTCTAAATTAATTATTCCAAAGTTTAAAGTTTAAACCGTTCCAATGATATGAGCAGACAGAGACGTAAGACGTTTAACTTTTTTCTTTGTCTCACATAATTTTTGAGTAAAAAAGACTTTTTGCAAAAAAAAAATGCATAAATTTTACAAATAACACTAAATGACATTTACACTATAAGTGCAAAGAAATAACCAGAGGAAACATTAGCACGCAAAAATGTTTACAAAAAAAAAACTGAAAATGTTGTAGGTAACATTTGGCTTAACGGTTGTTCGATTTTTTGTTTATTTATTTATATTTTATATAGGCCGGGAGATACTGACACAAAATTTCGGGTCATATTTGTAACAGAACCGCCGTTCTACAGGGGTAATCGTATCATAATCGTAATCGTTTAGCAAAAAAAAAAAATAATTGCTGATTTTCGGCGGTATGGAACTGTCTGAAAAGTATGGCATGGCGATTTTCGTACATGGCTGCAGGACGATGAGTACCTGTGCAAAAATTACCCTGGTACAAATGGTTGAATTGTTTTTTTTTTTAATCAACGCATTCACATCGGTATGGCGGGCTGTAAGTCACACCGGAAAGTATGGCATGACACTACCGCCTACTTCTTTTTTATGGGCTATCGGTAAATCCTAAAATTTTTGTGTTACAAATCGTTTGAGTCGACGAGTTCGACTAACGCTCACGCGACTAGTCCGCCGGTACCAGCGTTCTGAGTTCTGACCATCATTTTTCTTTTCGTCATTGCGTACTAAGACCCCTGTAGAACCGTCATCCTGTTACAAATGACCCGAAATTTTGTGTCAGTATCTTCCGGCCTAATACTTTTGTATCCTCTGTCTTTCTTTTATAGACGAATTGTATAATTTTCATGTCACAAACGAACAATAGAAATAAAGCCTTCGATACCCCTTTTAACCTTTCTGCTAAATTGCAAATAGGAAAAAGCGTTTGCGAACAAATTTACATGTAATAAGAAAGGTCGGTGATAGACATTGTTCCTATCTGTAATTCATGATCCAAATTGAATTGTACGAATTCGTAAGATGAAGGATCTATTTTATTTCCTTCTTCTTTAACACTTTTATTTTGAAGTTAGTGTACTATGGATCTAGTTTTTATGCTAGCTGCTAGTAAGCAACGGTATGATAGGTGATGTAATAATTTTACAGTTTATAAATTACATTATTTTTATTGAATGAATGAATGAAATGAATGAAACATTAAGAAAAGATAAGAATAAGATAAGTATAAGATCTCACAGGATTAGTGCGTTCATCGATTTTGTGCTAAAACCAAAATTTTATGCATATTGCCAAATTTAATACTGGCAACCAAGGCGATATATCATATTCTCCTAATTATAAATATACACAAAATTTTGGTTTTAGCAAAACAACGATGTAAACACTAATCCTGCAGTGGGATCTCGCTTTTTATTAATCATAGACAATCTGTCCCTAGATAACATCCGATTTTTTGTATTTCTTGGTTTAAAAAAGTTAGTCTACTTGCAGGTGGAAACGCGGAATTAGACTTGCAAGCTGCTGTCAGACATACTGTCGGACATTTCTTGCGAAAGTTTTCTTGCAGATGGAAAGGCGGCCTTACACGCGAATTAATTTATGATTTGTATGCTTTCAGGGTGACTTAAGCCAACAAGACAAAAGATGCGTTTTTCTCACCGTCCACGATCTGGGAACCAATCGTAAGTATAACGTATACTTAGTAGGTACCTTTTTTTTTTTTTTTTAGTGGGGAAATCTTGCATAGATACCCACGGCCTCCGGGGAAGAGGCCGTGGGTTATGTCGGATTCCTACCGACCAAAACCCCACTGTGTTCCGTCAAGCCGCATCAACGACGGGGCCACGGCCGTATGTGTAGAATTCATCCGTGACCCCATCAGCGGCAGCCCGTCGCCGGGCCCAAACAAACTTAGTAGGTACCTATTATATTATTATCTGTGATATTATATAGCATAATAAAATCCATATATTAAAGTTCTAAAAAGTGCAAAAGCATGTGCATTCAATATCCTTTTTGGCTTATAACAAAATTCAATCTTACATAATATTGTAAATACCAAGACTTTTTATTTACCGGAAAAACGAAAAAATAAGGTCGTTTTTTTTACTAAAACTTTTGTTACTACATGTACAATGTACGTACTTACATAATATTGTTTTTGTATCTTAAACAATTAACATAATTCGACAGTATTTCTTTAATTAAATTTTATAATACATACATTCAAAAACGACACGTACTTTACTGTTTTTATGTATGGAAAAAACGTCAGTGTTAAGTTTTTTGTTTAGTTTTTTTTAACTGTATGAATGAACACTATTATCATCTTTTAATCGCATAATAAGTTTTTACGTGTAAGTATAAAATTCAGACGATATTGATATTAAAAAATTAACATTAGCTTCAAGGACTTTTCATAAATTAAGGATGCAGTGTTGTTATTCTTTCAGCTATAAAACTCTGTACTTATAGCTGTAAAGTCCTTTCGTTATGAATTATACTTACCTAATTCAAAATCATCTACAATAATATTTCTACTAAAATAAAAATTCCCAGGTAGATGTATTACTTAGGCCTTTTTAGTTGGACAAACGAACATAATTTTTTTAATAAGTAGATATAATATGTAGGTTTACGTTGAGTTATTTCTCCAGATACATCAATGGTGGACTTTGTGAACAGTCCTGCGATGTCGGAAATCAAAGAGCGGTCGTGTTTCATACATGTGGATGTGCCAGGACATGAGGAGAACTCGCCTGATCTGCCTGAATCGTAAGCGTAGTTTTGATTGAAAACTGATTTGATTTTAGTGCTTGTGGTTAAAGTGTAAACTCCTGAAATTGTTCCTCCTAAGTTCTAGTATTGCTAAGAACATAAGAAGTACCAAATGTCAAATATTTAGTGGAATGTTTGGTAATACTTATCTGTATTTCACTATTCTTAAATTATATTCGGATGTAATAACTTACATATTAACAGGAAATATGTTTCATAAAAATAGAATCGAAGATTGTAAAATACATACTACCTTTTATTTCTGCCCTACATAAATGGTTTTTGGAAATTACATGATTAACTTGTAAACCTATAAGTAAATTTGATATTTCAAAAGTGTATGTAGGTAATAATATAATGCATCGCATGCTGAATCCCAAACATTTAATCACGTGAGAACTACACTTGCAGGTACCCATTCCCATCCCTCCAAACACTGGGCGAGGACATGGTGACGGTGTTGGACTTTTTGCACGTGCGCTACGCGGTCGGGCTCGGGGAGGGCGCTGGGGCCAACGTGCTCGCGCGCTGCGGGCATGCGCACCCGCGCCGCTTGCTTGGTATGTGTACATATACACGAGATAATACAAATTACAGGCATAGGTATACACTATACACATCCACGCGCGCTGCTCGGTATTTACACACACAGGCATACACGCACGCAAAAGACACCCATTATACGCTGCATACCTACGCCACACCCCGGACACTCCATACAAAATTATCGTTTTGACAGTCACACTGTAGAGACTGTAAATGTGTGTGTTAACACTTTATGGTTGGCACATTTGTGACTAACGTAAAAAAAAAATGCGTTTTTCTGATGAAATAAATCCGTAAACAGCACAATATCTAACCATTTTCTACGAAAAACGATAATCACAAATCCAAAATAATAAATTACTTTAAGTCAATTTGATTAATGTTGTCAATCTTCGTTGCGTATCGTCCTTGCAGAAAAATGCGGACCATTTTTAGCCTGATCGTGCGGGGTGAGGCAAGAGTTTAATTTTGGCGGGAGGTGGCGAGTGTCCGTTCTGTAGCGTTTAGCTACTATCACAGTATTACAATATTGTGCTGCTATTATGTATTCTGTGCCTACGCATACTGCTTTACGCGTTCGGGCACCCGCACACATACACACAGCGCTACTCGATCGCGCTCGCGCCTCGCGGAAGGCGCTGCAGCTCGTGCTAACATGCTTGTGACACACACACACACACACACATAGATATAAATTTAAATAATCTTATATATAAAAATGAATCGCAAAATGTGTTGGTAAGCGCATAACTCGAGAACGGCTGAACCGATTTTGATAATTCTTTTTTTATTATATTCCTTGAAGTACGAGGATGGTTTTTATGTAGAGAAAACGTAAATATGTACCACGGGCGAAGCCGGGGCGGACCGCTAGTAAGAAATAAAAACATGATGTAGTAACTAAAATTAGATAATAGATTATTATCTATTACGGCATCAATAACATGTTTTTCTTGTAAGCAAAAAAAAAACATTGTAATGAAGATCGTATAATATCGTCTTACACTTTGGTTTTTGTAAAAATAAAATTTAAGTATTTAATTTAACATAAAAAATGATATAAGTTGTTCATAAAATAATTTTTTGTCGAAAGGAGGCCATATTACGGCCAAAAAAATTTTTTTTAAAATTAATAACCCATTCTAAAATTCATAATACATACAATATACCTAATATATTTCTTAATTTTGTCTTAACTGGAGCAAACTTCCTTATTGTTATTAACTTAAATAATTTTTTTTTTCATTATGATGATAAAAAATATCCGATGATTTATAGTCAAACTGTAAAGAATTTTATATTTTTATTATTAAAGATAATATCCCTTTTTTGTACTGATTCGGCTACTAGGCGATAGTAGCCTTATGATGATTTCTTTATATTCGGTGTAAAATGGGATTTTTATCTATACCAATATCATAAAACAGAAGTTTAGTATAATTAATTTCTCGTCGTACCTACTACAACACTAGTGTCTCGCGCCAGGTCTGATACTAGTGAACTGCACGGCGTCCGCGTCGTCCGTAGCGGACGCGTTCCGCTCGCGCTTCTCGCGCTGGCGCGGCGCCGACATGTCGCACTCGGAGGAGGACTTCCTCGTCTACCACAAGTTCGGACACGTGAGTTGTATGCGCATGCCCTGCGTGCACTATCGCTACCAGGTAATAGTGGCTTGTTCCTAAGTGCTTGGTGTTTGGATTTAGCTAGGTAGGATAAAAAAGATGGGTTTAATAGGGAGAAAAGCAGGATGAATGTATTGGTTAGGTAGGTCTCTTTTAGTAGAATGGGAAAGTAGTTAAAACGTTTTTTTTCGGTTCCGTCTTTGTTTGGTGATATTTGATTTTAGTATCATTTTGCTGTCCATCTGGCTTAAGTTAAGTACGTCACAGTATTCTGTACCCAAAACCCTTTACCTAATAAAAACTAGCTTTAACATTTAAATACTTAGGTTTTTCCAAATGTCACAATAGTAATCTGCAATCGCGTGATCAACAAAAAAATTAATACACATAATAAGTCCTAACCGTTTTTATAGAACAGTCATTACAACACAATGGACCTAGATTCAAAATTGTAGGTTAAAGTTAATCGCGATTGAAATAATTAGGTACATCCCCCAAAATTCATCCGCAAATTATAATGAGATTGTAATTAGACCATGACATTGAAGTTTTATGTAAAAATTTATGAATAGTAGGCGACAGCAGACAAAATATATTGATTTTAATACAACTATGCAAAATATCTCGGTATTGAAATAATCAAGGAAATAATCAATGAATTTGACATGCCATTCATTGAAAAAATAATTATAAATATTTACATATTAAGGTACATTTGGTTGTACTGTAATTAAATTCACATTTTTTAGAATAACATAATATCTATACAAATTTAGGAAAAAAAAATAGTTTGACACCACCGCGCCGCGCCGCTCTGACCTTTACTAATTTTATGGGCATTTTCCATCGAAAAAAAAAATCATTTTACGTCATTCGAAGCAGAATAATCAATCAACGTAAACGTGAGTTTTTGTTGTCAATTGTCATTACTACACTGACTACAAGAAGGGCAAAAAATAGTGCAAAGTAATTACCTTTCAAGTCATTTTGTCAGTGGCATGGGTTATAGAATTTTTTTTTATGGGTTATTATTTTGTTTTTAATTATTTATGCTTCCTAATGTTCTCTCTCTTTCTATGTTTAGAAGAAGCAACTTGACATACTTAACATGAAAAAAAATGTGTGCGTGTATTAGTGTATACACGTACGAAGTGCAACTTTTTTATGTCCTTATTTTTCAAAAAATAATTTACTATATGCAACTTTACAGAAATACGTCGAATCACGCGTGGTAGGGATAAGAAAATATAGCGCGTAACGGAAAAATGTCACGCGTAACGAAAAAATGTTACACTCAATTTTTTCCCAACCCCGATAAAGAAGTTTCACTTCAAAAACTTTTTAAATTGTAGTTAGTTTTTTGGGAATTTCACTATTTCGATTCCGTTAGGACTTATGAAGTTATGAGTGTAGGAAGTCCAAACACCAATCATGCTTTTTTTCTTTATTTTTGTTAAGGAATGCGTTTTTTTACGATGTCTTAGTATTCTTTATTGCAAGTAATGCATTGAAATGGCAGCATTTTTTCCTATTTAAAATTTTCTTACATCTTCTTCTTGAATGTCAAAAACCTGTTCCTTACTTAATTTTTTTTTCGATCTCTTTTATTTCTTTTCTTTTATACACTGTTGCTTTTAGTCATTAGTTAGATCTAGTTTGCGTTTGTTTTTTTTTCATTACAACTAATTCTCACACGTAGTTAGTCATCACAATATAACTTATTATCTAGATTTTATCTACAAAAAAATGACTGCTTATTTTAAATTAGTGTAAAATATGATCATTCCTTTTAATTGAATGGCGACATTATAGGTTTACTTATTCATAACATAATGGATTTCTTAGATTTAATTCATAATAACAACTGTTAATACGAATTTTATTTGAATAATAAAGCTTCCTTATTAATATACTTCATATTATGTGTTTGTTTAATATATGTTTTTGTTGAGTCTAATCTTGTTTTGTTCTGTCTGCTCGATATAAAAATACAATACTTATTTAAAATAAATCGCTCATTAAAACTTTTTTCTTATAATTGGGTAGATACCATGTAGTTGAGCATTTTTTGTAAGTTTTTACTGATTTTAGTGAGCTTTGCCTTTATAGAATGCATGAAGTAAATGAATAATACTATGCCGTTATTATGAGTTATTTGTCTTACTTATGCGATTAAGAGCCGATTTCGCCATAATTGAAAGCGATTTATACATACAGTATAAAAATAATATAACTTTGTCTGTCGTGCAGTTGACACAATATATTATGTAACAGAAACTTCTATAACCTCGGCATCGAGATATTTTAAACGTTTACTAAGTTAAGCAGATGTTAAAATCGGCTCTCAACAAGGAAAAAAATTGGCAAAATAAAAAAATGGTTGCCTGTAAAGTCGGTTTTACGGGCGAAGATTTTACGTGACAACGTCTTTTTCTCGATCATAGTTGAGTGGGAGAGAGACGCAAGGCATTCGGCGGGCCTCTCTCTCGTTCGGTGACTCATCGTAACGTTACCGAGCGTTACACTTTTTCATAAGTGACTCCCAGTCGCAACCTAATTTAAGACGTTGTCACGTCAAAAAGAAACAATCAGCCAATTAGCAACATTTTAACAGAAAATTCCAAGCGAGTCGTGCGAAGCGGCGGAACGCGAGCGCACACTCGCGGAGTACCGCTCGCGGCTGCGCGGGAACCTAAACACGCATAATATCAAGCAGTACGTGCGCGCGTTCATCAAGTGAGTACAACACCAACCGCTCTACACTCACACTACACACAAACACACTACACACGCACACACTACACACTAGTGAGTACAACAACAACACCAGTCACACAACACACTACACACTACACGTGTACAAACACACACACACACAAACAATCGCTACTCATGTTATCTATACGGATGACTTTCTTTGATAGTTTGTTTGAAAGAAAGTAAGAAATAAATATTTCAAAACACAGACACACAAAAACAATAAAGAATGAAGTCAGACAAAGCAAATGCATATTTAAGTTTTAAATGCTAATCTCATTATCAATCGGTTCGAAAATATAAAAATTAATAACTCATAATCGTGTTTTATTTACGGAACCCTTCAATTTATTTACAGTGGTTAATCGTCAGTGAGACATTAATTCAGTAGTTTATTAACTTGGTTAACCCATTAATTTGTTTAATTTTGGATACAGTTACTAATTCGACAGTTCAAGGTGAAAGTCAAAATACGTATACAGTTGTATAAGCATGTAAATTAGTTAACTAATAAATTATAAAACATTTTTGTGTTTTAAATATTTAACAAACGATGAAGGGCTTCATCATTATAATATAAATAATTCGTTACATATGATTCAAGGTTTATCATTAATCAAATTTGTTATTTCAATGACGGTGTTAACTGTAATCATAAATATTTATAACACATAACACATTAACTTAAAGTAACTTGAAATAAAATCGTACTTCTTTTTTAGAAGTTTCTGGACGAAATAAATGTTGTGCATGTCAATAAAAGACTTCTCCTTAAAGAAAATCTTTCAGTGAAACAGTTGTATGCATAATGCATCTGTCCCATGTACAACTAGGGGACACGGGACTTATTGTATATAGATTTGTTGTATGTCGAGGTGTTGCACATATAGTATTGTGTATCAACATGTTATATAAGTATTATATCTCTAGTCGCAAGGACCTAGTACTACGCGGCTGTCGACCAGACATACTCCTCATCACGGGGACCCAAAGCCCGTACCTTTCCGTAGTGGAGCGCATGTACAAGGAACTGGATAAGGACAAAGTTACCATACTGAAAGTGGATAGAGCTGGAGATGTACTGGCTGAAGCGGTGAGTTATACTACACTACAACACAATACCCAAGAATCATAGTAAACAGAATATACAGTAGCGAAACTCCCTACAAAACGTTCGAAACAGCTCACTCACACAAACATCGACGAAACTCAAAAGGGAACGACCGGTAAGAACCGCAAGTCAATAATTATTGCGTGAATGTTTGCATGAGTGATCCGTTTCGAACGTTTTTTAGGTAGTTTCCGTACTGTTCGTATAATGTTTAAGTTTACTGTCATAATCTCGATACACTTTTAAAGATAAAACATTACCTACAGGCTACAGTTTTCTATCAAAAGCGTTATTGCTTTGATATACAATAATACACTATTTTGAACTAAATCATTTGGTACATAGCTACTTTTAGATAAATACATAATAACGTGTTAGTCTCCTGGAATATTGGATACTAATATATCGTTAAACGATATCACGCACATTTAATGTAAATATTGCACTATATTGACAATTTTTGCACTTAATGGTCTTGTTGATCGTCTTATTAGTATAATAGAGTGGCCCAGTTTCATCAAGCTCTGTTAGTTAGTTTAACACGCTGTTAACTCTTTTAACGGGACATCAATGTAAGGGAGTGTCCCACCATGACCTAATCGAGGATTAGTTTCCTTAACACGGCATTATATTTAACCCGTGGCATAGAGGCTCTTTAAATTTTTAACAAGCGATTAGAAAAAATGATTTGAAGTTTTCTTGCTGTCAAGATGGACTCTGCATACTATTTTATTTTTGTAAATGAAGATGTGTTGGATGATTTGTATAATTTGGATTATATAGTGCGACCGCGACGGCCCAGAATTTATAAAGACGTCGTCATTGTTTCGAAGAATATGATGATGTTGATTTTAGTACAAGATTTCGTTTATCAAAACAATCGGTTTTGGAAGTATTGCAATTAATTGAAGATAAACTCGAATAACCGTCGGATCTGTAAATAAAACTATCTCGTGAGGTAATATTTATATTTATGTGCATAAAAGGTTCCTTCCTACATACTGTATTATTTTCAATTAAACCATAATAATCCTGTGAGTCATGTCAAATCTAGTATTGAATACCAATATAGGTACTTAAAATGTAAACTTCACCACTACTCAGGTAAGGCTCAGGCCTCCTCATGATTATGAAATGTACTTATCTTAATTTTAAATTCTGTTTTAGGAATCTATCAGTTTCACCTACAGACCAACTGCTTATTGTAGTGCAGTGCAGTGATGGCTCAGTGGTGAAAAACATTGTGAGGAAACCGACATATCATAAGATAGCGTGGTGGATAATGACCTGATCCCTTACCGTGTTTAAGTTTAAGTTAGCACTACCAATCCCATGTCCCAGCAGTGAGAAAGTATATGGGCTGACGATGATGATGATCCTAATTTAATTTAAATGTGACATTGTTATAGAAATATGTAATTTTTCATGTTACCTAAATAAATAAAACTTGTGTTTTTATAAAACATTTTTATTGTACCCTTAGATTGTACCTATCAACATCATTCAATAAATAGGTTATAACAACTAGATACTAGGTTATTACAAACAAGAATTTACTATTAATTTACTTTAAATGTATCTTGCTGCTTTGTCTTTATTTTTCTTGTTTTAATTGCTCTTCTAGTATGAGATCTCTCGCACTTTCCTTCGGACTCCGAATTTTTTTTCGTAATTTCAACCAGATCCAGTTTACCTTCGACCAAGTGAAATTGAACCGCGATTTTTCTTCAACATTATTGTATTTATTCAACTCAAAATAAAATTAAAATAACACAAGAAAAATCACAACAAAACAATCTCCAAATAACATCAAACATTTGTAACCATGGTAACGACCAAATCGTTTGACATATAAACCAGCAAACGTAAAAGTTTCTACATGATTATTAAATTGTATACAGTGTTAGAACATTTCAATTTAGTCGAATTACCAAACATGACAGTTATTATACAACTAGAACAAATAGCCCCAACGTGCGAAACTATGGCATTGTCAACTATGACATTTTGTTTCGGGCGGTTTAAAATACGAATGAATGATTCGTGAGTCGCTCAGTTAATGGTCGATTTGATAATCGGCTGTTAGATTTCCTTCTTGGGACCTGTAGAGTTGACAACGATGTTAAAATACATGTTTAATTTGAAGCTCGATTAATAAATGTCTGATTTAGAAAATATTGGTGAAATTGGGTCTAAATGTTACAGCCGAGATTATTTTTATATGAATTTCAACTGACTTTCAATACGTTGTCTAACCGATGATTATTTGCATAATATAATGTGTGAAGATGTTTTATTGAACGTATAATTTTTGCACTAAAAATTAATTTACCGCTAATTTTTTATATGCATAGAAAACAAGTTTTGCCGTTGCAAGTTATATTATAGAATATAATCCATACTTTAAAACAAAAAATAATGCATTGTTTAAACATTGCAGATTTATATCAGTACTATTATGCATAATTTCTTCATGAAATTATGAATTTTACTATGCAGTACTTATGATACCTACGTCATTTGAATAAAACTCGTGTAACGGTGCATTTACACCAAACGAACGTAGAGCTGGAGCTAAAGCAAGAGCATTATTTCGTGATCTCTTAGTGTAAACGAAAACACGCATTCAGCGTTGTTCAGTATTAGAACATTGTATAGAATCTTTTCAAACGCACTAAGAACAACGAAAGAATGCTCTACGCCTGTTTACACTAAAAGAATTTGACAAAGGGTTAGAAATGTTAGAATGAGCATTCGCTCGTTTGATGTAAATGCACCATAACAATACAAGCAAATATTTATACACTGTATAGTAAATTTCTGACGCACGGTTTTCGTTTCGCATCAGTACCGCAAATAGAAAAAAAATATATTATGTTAGTCATTTTTTATTAAAAATGACTAGATCATATTCTGATATTATGTTACTTTCGTACATTATTATAATACCAACATAATATTATGTTCTAATTTGTATAGTGTAGTATCAGTTGAAAAAATAACAATGTGCTTTTTTTTCGATTTATACCAAAAAGTATGTCGACTTCGACTTTGAGTCTTCGTCTGACGTGACCTGTCTGACGTGTCATCGTTAAACCGAAAGGAGACTATTTTTTGTGGGCCCACCAAGACTCGGTAACGTATAATAATAAAAAAAAACGTGAAAAAAATATAAAATTATATTAAGAATTTTGAAGCTTCGTTGTTTTACAAACGAAATCGCTAAAATCGCATCAGGGTCCAGAAACTTGAGGTACACACACTTATATCTATTTTCTATACTATTTATAACCAAATCGGGTCTCTGTGTTTGTGGTACCTTCGTTCTTTAGCTTGGAATCGTGACAATGTATGTGATGTTTTCTAATATTTATTTATTCATTTATTGAAATATATTGTACCCTGTGATTGTACCCATGACCCAATGATTCGGATGGGTCACACAAGACAAATCGCTCATTATCAATTAGTTTTTATGTAGGAATGAGGTGAATGTTTGCACATCGTGTTTCTAAAGATTCCGGTTAAAACATGTAAAAGTAATGTCACCACTGTAATCTGGGGACTTCAAGGAACAAATTAACACACATTTCATTAATATACGCAAAAAAATTGAGGTGGGCCTATTCTCCATACAAAAAAATGGTCTCCTTTGAATATTTTGTACCTACCTGGATATCACTAGATAGACTTTTTATTCTGGTTATAAGAAACTAATCTTATCTTAATATCTTAATCTTAATCTTAATACTATTATAAAGGCGAAAGTTTGTAAGGATGTATAGATGTATGGATGTATGGATGTATGGATGTATGGATGTTTGTTACTCTTTCACGTAAAAACTACTGAACCGATTACAATGAAATTTAGCACACATATAGAGGGTAACTTGGATTAACACATAGGATAGGTTTTATCCCGGAAATCCCACGGGAACGGGAACTATGCGGGTTTTCCTTTGAAAACGCGGGCGAAGCCGCGGGCGGAAATCTAGTACTATTATAAAGGCGAAAGTTTGTAAGGATGTATGGATGTATGGATGTTTGTTACTCTTTCACGTAAAAACTACTGAACCGATTACAATGAAATTTAGCACACATATAGAGGGTAACTTGGATTAACACATAGGATAGGTTTTATCCCGGAAATCCCACGGGAACGGGAACTATGCGGGTTTTCCTTTGAAAACGCGGGCGAAGCCGCGGGCGGAATTCTAGTAAAAAAATAGTGTTTCAATTCAAGGTTTTCCCGTTAAATTCGTTTCTTATTTTATAAACGTAAATATTTTCAACACACCGAATATTGCGCACAATGCATTATATTATTGTGATCTTTTTAAGCAGTATTTCGCCTTTTTTAGTTTATTTTTTATTTCAATTCGACATATTTTCAAATTATTATCGTATTAAAAACATCGATGAGAAGTAGGCATCATTATTTGGTGTTAGCCATCACTACATAGTATAAAACAAAGTCGGGGTTGAAAAAAAAATTAAGTGTAACATTTTTCGTTACGCGTGACTATTTTCCGTTACGCGCCATCTTTTTACACGCGCGCATTCTTTTTAGCAAATTATTTTTTGAAAAATAAGGTCATAAAGAAGTTTCACTTCTTACGTGAGTACACTAGTACACGCACACATTTTTTTATTAGAACTCATTTGGCTACACTTGAATGTGTATTTTTTATTGTTAAGAATTTAGATAATATAATTATTATAACCTACATGCATTGATTTATGACTAAAAAATATGTCTAGAGAACTTTTAAGTCATAGTGGATATACATAATATTATTATTCATTCCGAGACCTTCATTATCTTCCTCATTATCTATTTTTTTAATGCTCAATAATACTGTAAATATTCCATGTTTTTGTTTAGTATTAGGTAATATAATTAAAATTGAATATACTTTAATAAAGATAAATTTTTAAAAGAAAGAAATTATACCTACTATCCCTACTAATATTATAAATGCGAAAGTAACTTTGTCTGTCTGTCTGTCTGTCTGTTACGCTTTCCCGCTGAAACCTCTCAACCGATTTTGGCACATACAATCTTTAGACCCTGAGAAAGAACATAGGCTACCTTTTATCAAAACACCACGCGGGCGAAGCCGCGGGCGGAAGCTAGTTAGAAATAAATATAAAGAAATTATTTCGCTTATCAGTTATAAACGATAAGGTCACCTTTTGTACTATACAAACCATCTAGGTACCACAGATGAGATACTTTTGTACAGCAATATAGCTGTTGATGTCAACAAAGTCGCTTTTTCTGTCCCTATGTCCCTATACATATATGCTTAAATCTTTAAGACTACGCAAAGGATTTTGATGCGGTTTTTTTAATAGATAGAGTGATCCAAGAGGAAAGTTTTAGTACCTATATAATTTATTAGTTTTTAGACAAAATGGGTGAAGCCGCGGGCGGAAAGCTAGTAAATAATAAATAACATTTAATAATAGTTTGATTATTATTTGCCAAATTTTCGAATTGTATAGATAATAATATAGCTATAAGCTCAATAAGGGTAAATATCTTACAAGTGCAATGTATGATACATAAAGACATTTTAAGTTTGAAAAATCAGATGTTTTGCGCGAAGTGACAGTAGTACCCACCTCAACGCTTCGCTTATGAGGCGTGCAATAATAAAGAATTCATCTTTAAGAGGCAGTTAAAATTAAATTAAATTAAGTTCCAAAAACGATATAACTTTATAAGTAATTGAAAGATATTAATAATGAAATGAATAAAAAATAATAATTAACTATTAACCTGACATGCGGAATACAAAACAATTTTATATTTTATATTAAAAGCAATTTTAACTAGTATGCAAAAAATTGTATGACGCAAATCAATTTGCCTAGCCATATTTTTTTTGCTTTTTGTCTGTCTGATAGACATCTTTAATAACATAATAATTATAAATTAATAGTAAAGTTTAATTGGCTGGTTATTATAATATAAATGGATCATACCTAGATTTTAGAGCTGGATTCATTCCGCATCCGCTCTATATCATCATCACTACATAGTATAAAACAAAGTCGCTTTCTCTGTCCCTATGTCTCTATGTCCCTTTGTACGCTTAAATCTTTGAAACTACGCAACGAATTTTGATGCGGTTTTTTTCAATAGATAGAGTGATTCAAGAGGAAGGTTTATATGTATAATAACATCCATTAAATAGTGGAGAATTACTGTTATTTTTGAGGTTTATAATGTGATGTCGTAAATAATTACATTTTTTCCGCTTACATTGCAAACGCAGGCTGAACCCTACGAGTTTTATCAAAATAATGTATTGAAAAGATCTATAGAAAAGTCCGCGATGGTATATGTCTATTTCTTATGGATAACCCACAATAATTTTTTTTGTCGTTTACTTTTTACGACAAATAATGGTTAATTTTCGAAGCGATTTTAACCAAAACAGCATTAATCCTTAACCAATTGAATACCTTGAAAACATTGTTCATTTAATATAGATCTATATGGCCCTTTACACCGTATGATTTAAGTGAATATTTTCGAAGATATTACAGATTTAAAAATTGCGGGACGTAGCGTTTGCGGCGGTACCGGCCGGCCGCCATTGCACCCGTGCGAAGCCGGGGCGGGTCGCTAGTAATATCATAAAAGCCAAAAGGTCTCTTAAAAACATTTTTTAGTTACGTAATAATAATTTTCCCTATTTGGAAAACAAGAATAAGATACCATTGAATGTTTTTTTTTGCTGTGTATTTTTTAATGAAATTATACTTTATTTCCTCTTCGTGGAACAACTGTACATTTTCCAAAAGAAATACGTCAATAACAAAAAATATAAACAGTAGTTATTTATGACACAACAAATATATGAAAGTTATTTATAAATCGCGCAAATGATGCGAAGATAAACAAAAAATACAATCGAATAGGGGCACTTGCCTAGTTAAGAACTAGGTTATATAGTGCGGAAATGCAGGTTCATACACAATTGAGTGAATTATTATTTTTGTGGTTATTGGAAAGATCATATTATATACAAAATTTATAGCAAAACGGTATTTTTTGCAATAATTCAAAAGTTATTTTTAAAATAAAAATGAATTTTGAATTCAGTAGGTACCGAAAACACGCTGACAGTTCCGGTAGTAAACCCCGTGTGTTTAATTAAAAAAATCATGAACCTTCTTACTTAATAATTGGGTTTTAATTTGATGTACATATTTGTAATAATAACGTTCTAAGTTATGGATTTGACTAGATTAAATTATGTCCTTATAATATTATCATTTATCACATTTATAGCTAATCAAAACCAAACAACTCGTTTTTAAGCAATAAATTTTCAATATTATTGTCCAGGCGTGTGGTAGCCGTAAAAACTGCTATAACAATTGACGTCACAGCTCTGGTAGGAAAGTTTTTAAGTCGTTTTTTCAAAATTATATGTCCCAGTTACCTATTATGAACTCGTCATATCTTATCTCATAGGTCACACGACTCACACGTTATTAGTAGTGCTAATATAAAAAAAAAATTGTGGAAACGAATGCGAACTATCTATGTTTTATTTTCGCATTAATTTACGTACATTACAATAATTGCTTTAGTCCGCCGTCCTTATAGTTTAGAAAATGTTAGTTTCATATTGGCTACTTGGGTGAACGATGCAATAAGCCGAGTGTGGCTTGCATCACACGCGAAAGCAATAGGCCCTCACATTGCCAGTTATTCGCCGTTGCGTCGCCTGACATACTTTACAATACATCGAACACAGAGTGCATATATTTTGTGGAATATAATTTTTAATCGATCAGTGACGCGAGTGTGAAAACGACATTTTGCAAGGGCAGTTCCGCGTGGAGTGTGGATTCAAAATTGCCACTTGTGATAAACGAAAACATCGGCTTAAACGCTACACTGAGTTTTTATTTGAAGTTCATGAGGACACGTGAATATAAATGAAACTATACAGTGAATACCGCACTTAGTTTCGATCGCCCGGCGTGTAACAATGCTGGCTGTGGCTTACATTTTATTATTGACCGCGATCG
The DNA here is from genome assembly GCF_061535455.1 of Colias philodice. NCBI lineage: Eukaryota > Metazoa > Arthropoda > Insecta > Lepidoptera > Pieridae > Colias > Colias philodice. Next base: position 12,234,237 of record NC_143096.1, read on the forward strand.
TCGCGGTCCTCGTGGGACTGTGGCAGAAAAATACAAATGCGCTCTGCAAATCCAAGAAGAACCTCGAAGGGAAAACGGTCATCGTCACCGGAGGCACGTCCGGTATGGGCTTGCGGATTGCGACCGATTTCGCAAGCCGAGGCGCGCGAGTTATAGTCGCCTGCCCTTTCATCGACGAAGGAACTAATGGTCGAAAACAAATTATCGAGCGCACCGGTAATGAGAAAGTTTTCTTCAAATTATTAGACCTTTCTTCCCTCTCGTCGATACGCAAATTCGTCGCGGACATATTACAGAATGAACAACGTTTGGATATTTTAATTAACAACGCCGGCATCGGAATCGGTTTCGATTTCTTGACGAAAGATGGAATGCACTTTATAATGCAAGTGAACTATTTTGGACAATTCCTGCTCACTTTACTTCTGCTGCCCTTATTATTAAAAACGGGCAAGAGCGGAGAACCCGCTAGAGTAGTTAACACATCATCTATTTTACATAATATTGGTGTAGTTAACTTCGATCACATGAACAGTCTCAAATACTGGAACGGTATCCAGTTGTACGGGAACAGCAAGTTGTGTTTAATATTGTTCGCTCGAGAGCTAACAAAGAAATTAGATAACGCTAATGTTGTGATCAACTGCGTCGACCCCGGGGCGGTGGGGACGACGATATTCAATTGTATCGGAAGTTTTCTCGGGACGATAATAACGGTTTTCTTCAAGAACTTTTTCAAGACTCCGTGGGAGGGGGCGCAGACCGCGATACACGTGGCTCTGGATAAGAAGGCTGGAGAGGTGAGCGGGGAGTTCTTCAAGAATTGTAGGCTATCTCGTGCGAAGAGCTTGGCTTATAATGATAAGTTAGCTGAACAGCTCTGGGAAGAGTCCGTTCGTCTCGTTAGACTGGGCAAGGATGAAGTGGAACAGTGTTTCAGGCCGTTGCAGTAACTTTATGTGATTTAGGGATCTTGTGGTGTGCAGTTTTACATTAATCTTTACTTTGATTGTTAAGTATGTTTGAGTTATCCTTGGAAGCTTCTGTGATTAACTATTTAATGTCGGTGATATTATGATTGCGTTTCTGTTTAATGGTATTTCTTGTGATTGAGATGATTGTCATGTAAAGTATTATTATCATACAATAGTATTTTTTGTAAACGAAATTAAACAAAAAAAAATATCGTATGTAAATCCATGGAATGTATGGAAAAATATAATATATTTAGTCAGGTCACGACCGCGTAATATTAAGTAGGTATCGACTTTATTATTGTAAAAGGGTGCTAACTGTAAATATAATAATAAAATGCTTGTATTCGATATCTCTTTATTAAACGATTCAAGTGAGCGAAATCAAATTATGTATTATTTAATAAATATCCAACTATTAAATGACTGCTAAGAAATTATAAATTACACACAATACATAATTTTGCTGATTTGATTATCTATAAATAATTTACTGTATCGTTGTTTACTTTTCTAATCACATATAGGTACTTTGAACATTACGTATCAATAAGGGCTGCCTCAAATTATAGGATACTAGCTTTCCGTCTGCGGCTTCGCCCGTGTTTTCAAAGAAAAACCCGCATATCTCCCGTTCCCGTGGGATTTCTGGGATTAGACCTAGCTTATGTTAATCTAAGTTACCCTCTATATGTGTGCTAAATTTCATTGTAATCTGTTCAGTAGTATTTGTGTGAAATAGTAACAAACACACACACACATCCTCACAAACTTTCGTAGGACTGTTCTTACATAAATGTTTATTTTTTAATAACAATAATTCTAGAAAGGCCCTCATAATATTTAGTACAGTGATACAGAATTGACGATCAATTTTAATAATTCCTGTGTTGCTCCAAATCCACTAGGTATGAAGTATGTTAAAATGGTCACGAATTCCACTATAAATTAGACTGCTTTGAGCTCCTTGAACGAATGTAGACAATGTACTGTTTTTATGCAAAATTATACAATAGGTAATGCGTTTTTAAACGCCTCAAAATAATAATATATTCATATTATAATGTCAATGAATCATGTCCAATTAATAATCATGTAATGAGTCGTGGTGCCCATGAAAACCGAACATTAATAATATTTACGTTTTAGCATAATATAAATTACTAAAACGAGAAAAATCATTAGGTTAGGTTCCTTTTGAGTTGTAAATTAGGTTAGTGCCTATCATTTCAATAAAAAAAAAAAATTAACGACTTTATTTTATACTATACGGTTGGCTTGGTGACCCTGCCTGCCAAGCCACTGGTCGTTGGGTGGGTTCGATTCCCACCCGGGGCAAATATTTGTGTGATGAACATAAGTGTTTGCTCTGTAAGCTTTAGTATGGGATCAGGTCTTTCCGTGTGTGAAAATTGTCCTGAAATATTTATTATTTATTTATTATATTCTATGAGGAAGGAAGTTACTCATTCGTAGCACTTTTTTCTCCTTTTTTTGTTGTTTTTACATCGATGACTCGGATTTTCAACCTGTTTGTTAACATTATATATTAATTGTGTAAGTATACGTGACGTCTGAACGTATGTAGTTAGTATTATTAATTGTGTCTGGGATTTATTTATAAAACGTGATAGGTATAGTTTACCTTCTTATTATTATAAAATTATTACACTCCAACGAATCTAATAGATTTGCCACGAAAAACCAAAACACATTTAAAGGTACCATTTTTGATCATAATAAAAATGATGATTTAAAATTAAATTGGGATTTCTTAATTTGCAGATAATAGGCATGACGACAGTATCCATAAATGATCGTATTAGTGTTTTTAAGGGAAAATGTATAATAAATAAATTAAATATAGCGACTTAGAAATCTTAAAAACATTAAGATTAATGAGATTATCAATAAAATAAAACATTGAAATTCTGAAGTTCGCCATTTTGACTAAAACACGCGTGACGTCACGCATAAGTAAACAACTCACGTCAGATGTATTTTGTTGTTATGAATATGTTGAGAATACGCATTTTTATTTATTTTCTATTGTTTCACGTATGCTTTATCGACTCAGAACAGAAATATAATTGCGAATTCACGAATACAAGGTTCGGGATTCTCCGCGCCAACTTTATACAATAATTTCTTATTATTTTTTCGCTTGAAATAATTACTAACACATTTTTGAGCATTATTTTTATGTGGATTCACACTGCAATACTGCACACCACTTATAAACTTTGTAATTCGTTTCTATAACACATATTAAATAAAGACTTTTTTAATTTTCTTCGCAATGCGTACAAATAATTACGTATTTACCAAAGTTTGACGTCACGCCTACGCCATGACACCTGCGAGCTGTTTTGGCACAGATATTAAATATTTTTTGAAAAATGGCTTTAATCTTCGTTAAATTTAAGTATATTACCGAAATATAGGGTTTTTCTTGTATAGTAAACGTATACACACATTATGGAAGAGAATTTCAAAATCTTTCGTCATGCCTATTAAAAATATAATAATTAATACTGTAGATACTGAATAATAATATATTGCTGTTATAATTTTCATTGCAATTACACTGCGTATTGATTGATTGATCAGTACTTTCCTAATAATTTTCCTAATATTTTCCTAATAAAATTCAATATTTGTTTTTTAATTGAAAAATAACATAAAATAACGAATATATACTTACTGAAACCGTAACTTATGTACTTCGATAGATAATAATGTATATTGTATAATCTACTTGTGTACTAAAATTACTTTTGGTTCAAGAGTATGTTCGTGAACTTTAACGCCCAAGGTTTTCTTTTCGGGACAAAACCTTTGTACTTTTCCAAGGGTGCTTATATACATAATATAATACTAGCTTTACGCCCGCGGCTTCGCCCGTGTTTTCAAAGAAAAACCTGTTCCCGTAGGATTTACGGGATAAAACCTATCCTATGTCCTTTCTCGGGTATCAAAATATCTCTATACCAAATTTTATGCAAATTAGTTCAGTAGTTAAGGCGTGATTGAGTAACAGACAGACATACAGAGTTACTTTCGCATTTATAATATTAGTATGGATATAAATATACACAGAGCTCGTCAGTTATAAACATAGACATATTTTATTACGTCACTATATTTTTATATAAGTAAGGATCAAGAACGATGAACTGTGACAGATCGTACAATTTGGGTCAGATTTTGTATGATTTTTAGATATCGGAATGCCCCGAAACATGACATCAACATTATTAATGTTATATACCTATATTTTAGGTACATCTTAATACTTAAGTATCACTACAATAAATTAATTGGTAAACTAAGTGAAAAAGTTCTTGTTTGTATGAGAAAATCTGTACATTTACAGTTTACGTAGATTCATCTCTACAAAGCTAATGTTATCCATTTCTGCAGTGGGTTAAGGCAAAATATTATGAATATTATACACAAAAATTAAAAATAATTATGAATAATAATCATCCATTGATAATATGGATCATGAACTTTTGAGGTCAGATTGACGATTGTACCGTATTTTTATATTATCATAAAAAATATAAAAATATAAAATAAAAATCTTTCCTTGTGTAATACAGATAATGACTGCAATTGTTAAAGAAAATTTACAATGTAATTGTTTAAGTGTTTTATTATTAATTGGTTTGTTTAAAAAGAAACAATGGATCGTGTGATCTAACGAATAGATTATGCTATTTATTTTTCCGAATATGAACAGCATAATTATTTTCATTTATATTTCATTGAAAGCTTTTATATTTTTTGCCAAAACACATACATAAATAAAAAAATGTTATCGTAAATGACATAATTTTTATATAAAAACGTATTTACAAATGTTGCATGGAAATAAAAAAAATTAACCTAGGTTCGTCTTACTGTTAATGAAAATTTATCCTCACTAGTTGTATATGTAATAATTGTATAATTAAAATACAAAATTGTCCTTCCGTTAGCGTAGCTAATATTAAGTACCTATTCTGTGCTTCCGTTACACTACAATGTGCTCAAATTTGTCCTTCCGTTAGACTACAGTGCTTTTTGCTCGAAAGAAATAGTAGGTAGGTATATCTGTTGATGAAGTTTTATTTGCGTGTTTAAAATTAGTTACATCCATTATAATAATTTAAAGTCATAAGCAACTGATGTGAAACGAAGGTTAAACTTTCTTAATATAAAATTGAATCGCTATTTTCCCTTGGTCACAGCATCACACGTGAATAGCTGGATTGTTTTGAAACCAACAATCTGATAATAGATGGTTTTAGGAAAAAAAATAAAAATGAAAAAAAGAATGTGCTAAAAATTATTTTTTAAAGTGAAACGTTTATTACATCGTCTCAAACTTTTTGGTCTATGTAGTTGTAGCGCATGTCGCGTGTATCGCGGCTGCCGAGTAGGTATACGGTATACCTAATCGGCAGCCGACCGTCACGCGACATGCGCTACACAAAGCAGTGTTCGGAACCGTTCGAACAGTTTCACTTTTACCGTGGTTTCATAAAACCACACAACATTTTTTCATAATTCGCGCGAATCCAGGCTTCTAATGTCTGACGGGTTAGTTTGTAGATAATGATATAATCTAGGTAAATAAAAAAATGATATTTAAAGTCTATCGCGTAACTATACACTGAGCCTAAATAAATATTTGCTTGTAAGTAAGTAGTGATTGGATAAAACTGTTTATTTATGACACGACTAGCACAATATTTGTTTTGAACAAGCCGTGCAAATAATCAAAGGTTATTTATTATCCTATTAGCATATCCTATCGTACTTTTTTTTAAGAATTCATATTTTTTATTTGCGTTAAAAATTAGCGCATATTACCTCACATTACGTAAATGAGGAGATGTTATATACATTAAAAAAAATCCAAAAAACCTTGTATTAAACTACACTTTATACACTCACACGATTAATTCTATTTAGGGCTGATTTTTCAATCCTTGGTTAAATTTTATCCGTCCAATAAAGTATTACACAATCAGATGAATATACAGATGTCACCTAAAAACTGTCAAAAAGTGGGCAAGTAACACATTTTTAAAATGGTTGTTTAATACGATATTCGATGAATAAGTTTTAACTAAGGGTTGAAAAATCGGCCCTTAGTCAATAATGGCCAGTTTCCGAGTTCTTTTAGAATAGGTTTTCGTTGTTAGTATGTTGACGAGAGTTTCCAACATTTATTTTAAAAACCTGTTTAATTGAATAAATGTCTACTTGAATAATTCAATTTTAAATGAAATTTAACAGCTTTTTTTGTAGTAATTTTTCTGTTAAGAGTTTCATCATAAACTTTTTTGAAGTGAAACTTCTTTATCGGGGTTGAAAAAAAATTTAGTGTAACATTTTTTCGTTACGCGTGACATTTTTCCGTTACGCGCCATCTTTTCTTATCCCTACCACGCGTGATTCGCCGTATTTATGTAAAGTTGCATATAATAAATTATTTTTTTGAAGAATAAGTTTCACTTCTTACGTGTGTACACTAACTAGTACACGCACACATTTTTTCGACTTCGATTTCCCTAGTGGTAGAAATAAATATTTTTTCATACTTATTTAATGTTGAGTCGTGCATTCAGCAACGCATTACCCGATAATAATCGAAGTTTATGTTATCGCCAATGCATAAAATATGTTTTATTGTCATATTATTTATAAGGCTTATCACCGTCCCCCATCAGGTGTTATTTTGGTTAAATGTCTATTGTTTTTTAAAAGGCTCAGAAAACCAGTCATAATTTTTCCTTCCATATACCTACCATTTTTCCTTTCTATACAGATAATATATTTTCTATATAATACCTATGCGATTCTCTATTCACTATTGGGTTAAAATGTACCTATGTTCACTTTTTAACACTAACAAATTATTTATTTTTATTACCAATATTTTCCAGCCCGCGAAAGTAGCTCAATCCCTTCTGCTATTCTGCCAAGGGCAAGGCTTGCTGACGTCACTACCTCCACCTGGTGTGGAACGACGCATGTCTCGCGCTATGTCTATGGAAGAATACGACAAGCCCAATATCCGCAGGTTGTCGCTCACACCGAACACTGCGGAGACACCACCGCCCAGGAAACTGTAGAGTGGTCTCGGGTTGGGTGTAGGGGAGGCGGTGTGATTGTGGTCAGTGCTGGCTATCACACCGTGGCGGAGTTGGCATTGGAGAAAGTTGTAGTGTAGTGATGTTAAAAGACGGTGTGATTGAGGTCAGTGCTGGTTGTTAGTCACACCGAATGTGGAGGAGACGCTGCTGCCGAGGAAGTTGTAGTATGTTAGTACTATGGCTGTAGTGTGAGTTTGGTAAGGTGTATGGTGTGATTGAGGTTTCCTGGGTCGGGTATAGCGGTTGGCGTGCGAGTATATGCTATGGGGATTTTTATGTAGACGTTTTTCGGTTGTTAGTTTTTTTTTGTTTGTTTAAATTTATTTTTTTGTGAAAGTCGAGAAAATTGTTATCAGAATCCCCATAGTTTGTTTATTTGGAAACAGAACAATAGCCTAAACTATAGGCTGTAATAGATAGAAAAGTTCTTAGGTACAATCACAGGTACAATTCTTTCAATTCTGCTCGCTCTTGGCTATAGTCGTCACCGGCCTCTGTGTGAACGATGTTTGCTTTAGATTTATAAATTTAAATTTTATGAAATATATTACAATATTATGATGTCATTGAAGCATCGTAAAATAATGCAAAATTTATTAGTTGTACATTTTTTTGTTAGAAAATAAGATATTTCAATTTAGTTCTGTAATTATTTACCATTGTTTCATTTTTTATTATAAAAATCATGCATTCATTTTCATTTTAAAGTGCTCTTTGTATGCAAAATATTTCATTTTCCTTATGAACGAATTCATGTCGTGTCAAACTTTTGAAAACAACAAATTTAAATTAAACTTATAAGCAGAACGAATAATTTTACAGGTAAATTAGCTTGGAGAAATTTTTGCATATGTAGTGGTGTGTATATTACTCAGATCTTAGAGCGCGTTTCCACTATATCGTTCTGGCCTATACAAAAATGTTTCGATATCCTAACATTACTATTTAATTTTATACTTATTCCTAGCAACACTTTTGTTTTCAATAAAAACAAGTTTTTATTTGAAAGAAAATGGTTTTGACTTTATAAAAAAAAATATATCATTCAATTTTACGTCCTTGAGCAAACGACAAGGCGACTACCGTGAAACAATAAAATATCGTGTCCATAATAATTTGTTTCATAATTAATATTTGACCATAATAATTACGAAACAAAACAAATAAATAAATCGTCACTTGATAGTGGAAAGTGGAAACACGCACAAAACCAGAATAAACCAGTTTACGCTGTCCGCAGGTGCCACGTGCAGTCGTTTGGTACCGTTAGAACATAAAGCACACATTTCATTCAAAAATTATAATTATTATGTACGTAGTTTAATTGATAAATTTTGTATTTGTTGATTGTTGTTATTATTTGTTATTATTGTTATAATATTTGTTGAAGTGAATTACATGTCCCGCAGCCGGAGGCCCCAAATGAAAACTCAGATGTACTTAAAAACTACATTTAATAGCTAAAATGAGACTTTTACACCCATGTCTGCACGATGCAGACCGGAGTTAAAGAATGAATTTATACAGTTTAATAATTATAAAGACGTAAGCTTGGATGCTAACTAAGGGAAATCGCATCCACATTCTATTCCCGTGCGAACGGCGTATTCAGCAGTTTTGTATGAAGGCAGGGCCATAACTAGTGTTTAATTTGGGTGTAAGTGTTGTAACTTTATATTGTTAATTCAAAATGGCTCCAGTGTGTTAAAACATGGTCGAGGCAAGCCTTTGACTTCTCAAACTAAAGAATTAAACTTTAAATGTCGTTTCTTTTTCAGGTTAGTAAATTTTTCATTTTAGTAACATTGTTAATGTAGAAGTTATATGTATGTTAAATGTGCAAATATTAAAATAAAGTCTCATCTTTTTCAGAGGAGAAACACATATAGTTTAATTTAAAATCCCTTATATATATAAAATAAAAACTAAAAATAAAATGTTGTTTTATTTTATTTGCTGACCATACACTACTACAAACGCAAAAATTTCTCCAAGCTAATTTACCTGTATAGTATTATATTTTCATCTCACTACTGTAAATTTGATCTTTTATTTATTTAATTCCCTTTTATAATCCGATTTGAAAAGTAAAACGAAATTTAAAAGTCCCTGTAGAACTTTGTTGAGCAAATGCACATGATGTATTTTTCTATTTAGGTTTAGGTTTAAAGACTTTATTACTCATAAGAACAATTATTAACAATATTTAGTAGAACTATATTATTATATAAATGATCAAAATAATACAAACGTAAAGAATGAAATTATTATTAAACATGTATTCTGAAAAATTAAACAATAATTAATATGCTGTAAATAATTTTCATTATACCCAATTTTAATTACCATTTGCTTAATGTAATAAATAATAATCCTTTTAAGTAATAATCGCATCACATGAGAATTGTGAGTCATTGAGCGTTAATTTATACGTAATTGAATACATAATAAACTCATGTACAGAAATTTATTTTGGAAGAATTTACTACCTAATCCATTGTATGAAAGAAAAAAAATCCACTAAGTTCTTTATACCTTTTCCTAGTAACGTAAAAACTAATAATAATAGTTTAATAAAACTAAAAAAACACGCTTTTTATAGAAAACCGAACTAAAAAATAGAAAATTTTATCAAATTAGTGTATTGTCATCGGTCCTCAATAAATCTACAAAGTTTGAACGAAATCTGGCCGTTTAAAGTGGGTCAAAATCGCGCTCAAAGAAGTCGGTTACAAACATACAAACATACAGGTGAAGCTAATATAAAGCGTGTAAAAAAGCATGTGAACAGCCCACCGTTCTCTTAAATCTTATGTTTTGGCATATTCATAACATTTATTTTCTATTTTGATTCTGTAATTATTGTAAGTTAGTTAAGAAAATAATTATAATGTATGAAATACAGTTACCTATTTATTGTTATGATTTATAGATTTAAAAATGTAGCTTGAAGATTAAGTCAAGATATTATTATAAATTATTATCAGTAATAAAGAAATACAAAATATATTGTGGTTTATATTATTTACTTGTTCCTTACCCCGTTTTTCTCTTCCAAGCTGAAATTGGTATACACCTTTTTCAATCTGGTGCATGTATCTAGTAATTTCCTATAGATTATAGAAAATTCAGCGACATGGTCCAAACTTTTAAACGCTCGGCTCTTCACTAATCACTATACCTATTATTATTCGAGTAGAGACGATTGAATCAAATCAATCCTCGAACTAAGTTCAAAAATAAAAATTAACATGATCAGAGATCTCATAATTGCCATAAGAGATCTCGTGAATGAAAGCCTCATATTATAAATGAAAAGAAACTTATTAGGTTAGGTAGGTACTTATACAAAATGCTTTTAATGATCCATGGTACGTAATATTTTCAAGGATACAAATGTTCTGAATTCCAATATTAATTAACATTAAGGCCCTTCGCTCATGGAGCTACTCAAAAATGACTGAACTAATCAGTAATTACGATTACAAACCAGTTACAAATTGTATCTCGCATACAACGCTACTCAAGTTATAAGGTTTCAGTCACTTGTCAATGTTTGCTCGTTCATTTTATCATAAAAAACAAAAAAACTCGGGAAACCAGTAGCGTGGAGACCGACACGACGCGTCGCGCGTGATTGGTTGTTAACGCGTTACTCACCAGTTAGTAACTAGTCGCGTCGTGTGCGAATCTCCATAGAACATGTATGGGCTGTGACGCTCAGGCAACTCGTTAGTAATTTGAGTTTGTGACTAGTTCTTTTTAAGTAGCTCCATGAGCGAAGGGCCTTATAATAGTGAAGTTCCTTCCTACTGCGGTTAAAGACAGGCGCGTATAATTCATTATCAGACCTCGGTTAATTGTTAAGGCCTTAAAAATTCGGTCAATGAAATGTTGGGTTCACAGACTGACCCTAAGATAAATATTTTTATCCTTGGTTAATGACCAACTATATAGTTTGTAAATGAATTTGGTACTAAATAAAACAAAATTTCGAAAAAATATACATTTATTAAAACAGACAACACTATCAAAACTTTTTAAACATTTCAATAAACGATACAGACGTACAAAACAATTACGCTTACAATATTAAGCACACCCACGGCTCGCAATTTTTCAAAATTGACTCAAAAATTTTAAATCCAAATTTCTCTGTCTAGTATTTGCTAGAGAATTTAGAAAAAAAAGCCAAAAATATAAACTAATCGCAAGTTTACTCGACAAAGAAAGAGGGAGTGGCATAAAAAAAAACTAAATGTTACTGACATGATTAATGATAAAAAAAAAATATTTTGGGCAAGTTGAGCATCGTCCGACCTCTGCGGACATTTTCATACCTTTAATTAAAATTTAACAATTTCTGCTATAATCAACATTATAACCATAGGGCCGCGGTTTTCTTGCGTCCGCTTTGGCGTCGACGCTCCTTCACCACGCTTTTTACTGGATTATCCATTTTCTAGACTGGTAACGCCAATGTATAAAATATTATCTTACATCTATGAATCCAATTTATTCAAGTTCAATATTTATTGCAATTGTGTAATAATATTCAAAGACAACTATATATACCGGCCGAATTGATAACCTCCTTTTTTTGAAGTCGGTTAAAAATGCATTAACTGCATATAAAACAATAACCCTGTACAATATTCACAAAAAGGCTTCAATAATTAATTCAACATCGACTAGACTATAAAGTTTAGAACTATAAAGCGTTACCAGTCAAAGCAATCAACAGCGCGGACAGTATATTGTAACAGCGGGCGAGCAGCGAGCGCGCAGTGACGTCACGTCCCGTCAGACATCCCACATCAGTGCGTCAGACGTGGACGTCAGCGCGTCAGATGACGTCATAGCGCGTCAGACATGCCACATCAATGCGTCAGACGTGGACGTCAGCGCGTCAGATGACGTCACAGCGCGTCAGACGCGTCACAGCTCGTCGTCGCAGCCGGGCGGCATGTCGCACGTCTCGATGGCCACCTCGTCGTAGTCCCGCTCCAGCGCCGCGAGGTCCTCGCGCGCTTCTGTAAACTCGCCCTCCTCCATACCCTCGCCGACGTACCTGAAACATTCAATTTATTTGTAAAAATTGTTATTTTGTATGAAACACTTAAAATAAATACTTATTTAAATCAACATAAGTTGGAACCTTCTAGACAATCCCTTAAAAAAAAGAGCACACGTGTCAGAAGTGAAACATCGTTGGCAAGATTTAAAGATACCAAAATCGTCGCCTTACTCCATGACGTGACGATATTGCCATGACTTTGACATTTTACTCTTCACACATCCTTTTTCACATCCTTTTTCATACACACACGCACACAAACACCCACCAGTGCACAAAGGCCCGCTTCGAGTACATGAGGTCGAACTTGTGGTCGAGCTTGCCCCACGCCTCCGCGATGGCGGTCGTGTTGCTCAACATCGACGCGGCGCGCTTCACCTGCGCCAGGTCGCCGCCCGCCACTACTGACGGCGGCTGGTAGTTGATGCCCACCTGTAAGGAAAGATAAACATTTATTAGAACAACACTGAAAATAAATTATACGTGTTGGGAAAGAAATTTTTTTTATTAGCACAATAACAGCACATACATAAAAATATATATTATAACTAGCAGTCCGCCCCGGCTTCGCCCGTGGTACATATTTACGTTTTCTCTACGTAAGAACCATCCTCGTACTTCAAGGAATATAATAAAAAAAGAATTAACGAAATCGGTTCAGCCGTTCTCAAGTTATGCGCTTACCAACACATTTTGCGATTCATTTTTATATATAAGATAAAAATTTCTTTATTTGTTACAAAATTTTTTTACATATGTTGCATTGAGCCCCACACTAGGATCCCCTGTGTTGTGAGGCTCAATCTCTTTCATCATATTACATAACAAAACAACAGAAAAAGAAATATATATATATATTTTAAACAAATAATTGCTATTTTAAGTATTGAGAGTGTGTGTGTATATGCACGTACGTGTATAATTATGTGTGTGAGTGGATATGTTTATTTTAATATTCAGTAAAAGACAATATACATTAGACAATATATCATACAACATTACGGAAATTACAGATTATGGTAAGAGATTATTTTTAATTAAGAGTTTCCATGAGTATTAGAAATTAGAGCAAATGAAAGCGAGAAAGAAACCTATCTCATCATTACATTACATTCAGGAATCGAACCCATGTGATGCCATGAATGATGTGATAATATAATGCAATGTGATGAGACGACGTGTATGCTGTTGTGATGTGTGATGTATTGCACGCTACGGCATGTGTGACGTCACATGTAATCAGTAACGTCACGTGTGACACGCCCTATCGCATCACCTTAAAGCCGGTGGGACACCAGTCCACAAAGCGGATCCCGGCGCGTCCCTTCATGCCGGCGATGGCCGCGTTCACGTCCTTGGGCACGACGTCCCCGCGGTACAGCAAGCAGCACGCCATGTACTTGCCGTCGCGCGGGTCGCACTTCACCATCTGGTTCTGCGGCTCGAACAGTTCTGCGGTGATCTCAGAGACGGACATGCCCTCGTGGTACGCCTGTCAATAGTTCGGGCTTGAAAATTGTAAATATAAAAATAGTAGATTACTGCACGTAATAAATCTGTGTTCCCCTAGTACCTACTAGGGAAGCGCTACCATCTTAGACCACATCTTAGCTTTCCATCACTCGAGAACCACAAGGTCAAGCGCTTCCCTATCTACAATAACAAAAAAAAAATGTATTAACATTGCATTGACAGTGGGGACGCCTATAGTGGTAAATAGTAGCTTTAGTCGTCGTAGGATAGTTCGAGCTTGAACATTATTTATTTTATTTTATTTTATTTATTTGATTTGCCAACAGATGTACATCTTATATTTATAATATACTAGCGGTCCGCCCCGGCTTCGCCCGTGGTACATGTTTACGTTTTCTCTACATAAGAACCATCCTCGTACTTCAAGGAATATAATAAAAAAAGAATTATCGAAATCGGTTCAGCCGTTCTCGAGTTATGCGCTTACCAACACATTTTGCGATTCATTTTTATATATAAGATTTTGAGTATGTGACATAATTAGCATACATAGCAAGATGTAGATCCAATTACAGGCAAATACAACATGCGTTTTTGAGTTATTATAATAATTAGATATAATAATTAGAGAATTATAATAATTTAGATAGTAAGTGATATCGAGAAGACAAAAGACTTATCGGGGCGGTCTAATGTAAAATGCTATGTGTATAATCTATAATATAAAAATGAATCCCAAAATGTGTTGGTAAGCGCATAACTTGAGAACGGCTGAACCGATTTCGTTAATTCTTTTTTTATTATATTCCTTGAAGTACGAGGATGGTTCTTACGTAGAGAAAACGTAAATATGTACCACGGGCGAAGCCGGGGCGGACTGCTAGTAATAAATAAAATTCACAACGACAATTTGAAAAATAACATTCTGAAATATTATAAGATATTAATTTAAGATTGTATCACCTCACATTGCTATTAGTATGAGCATAATTTATCATACAACAGGCGTCACAATAGTTAGCTTTCAACCGCTAGTCTAGTCTGAAAATATTTTTAAATAAATAAATACTTAAAAAAAACTTGAAATACCAGTATCACCTTATCAGCAGAGACCACGGGCGCGTACGCAGCGAGCGGGAAGTGTATCCGCGGGTACGGGACCAGGTTCGTCTGGAACTCCGTCAGGTCCACGTTCAGCGCGCCGTCGAACCGCAGCGACGCGGTTATCGACGATACCACCTATATAATGAGTGGTTTATTTCAATAAATATGTTTATCTGAAGGTGCATACAAAGAAGGTTAGGTATATATCCCAAGGTTAATGTTAGTTTACTTAGCCCAAAAAAGACGTATTTAAATTGAAAACCAAACTAGTCAGAAACTATTTTGAAAGACAATCTGTGTGGTTTCAGACAGTTTTTTGATAAGCTATTATTATAGAAGATGCTAAAAATTTATCATAATTTATCGCAAAAGCAAAGTATGTAGATTGTAGAATGTGCAACTAGCAAGCAAGCATTAATAAGAACTTTAAGTTAAACTATAGAAATATATGAACAGGAAATCTGATTTCCTTTTGTATCACCAAAATAGACATACGTACAGTTAAAAACTATTGAAAATTACCTGTGAAATAAGCCTATTCAGGTTGGCATACGACGGTCTTTCAATGGACAATCTCCGCCTGCAAATATCATATATCGCCTCATTGTCCACCATGAAGGCGCAGTCCGAGTGGCCGATGGTCGCGTGCGTTGTGAGCACCGCGTTGTATGGCTCTACTACCGCTGTAGATACCTGAATACAGGTTTACTCTACTGTAAGATTTGGACATATCTAAACACTAGCTGTGCCCCGCGGTTTCACCCGCATTGCTCCGCTCCTGTTGGTCTTAGTGTGATGAGGGCTATCTAACACCGAAGAATTTTTCAAATCGGACCAGTAGTTCCTTAGATTAGCGCGTTCAAACAAACTCTTCAGCTTTATAATATTAGTATAGATTTAGGTATCTACACCTAAATAAAAATTTTAGGTATGTTTAAAATCTAGAAAATGTGTCAGGTAGAACACGTATGTAACTGTAAGCTGACGCCGCGCTATGACGCCGAATTGTGTCGTGCAACGCTGTAATATATCGCCAAACAGAAAGCCAGCGCTCCGACTATTTCATGTACAAACAAAATAAAAAATGTGTAGTGCCAAAAATGTAAAGTTTCATATTATTATCTAAACATGACTTCAAATACATATTGTAATTTGAAATTGAATTTAAACTATTGTGTTGTAATTAATTTAATATTTGCATGTCAATCAATTGGTAATTCGAATTCGAAAACAAACTATCTTTGTTTATTTCTGTTACCTACCACAATAATTCATGCTAATAAATATTTTTAATTACGAATTCACATAATTATTATGATAATCTACATACCTGAGGCGCGGGATAAATAGCGAACTCCAACTTGCTCTTCTTGCCAAACTCTTCAGAAAGTTTTTCCATCAGCAGCGACGTGAACCCTGAACCCGTGCCGCCTCCGAACGAGTGGAACACGAAGAAACCCTGGAATAAATATATTTTACAATTACTCAAATGTTTTTTTTTATCTCCTTTATGGCGTCAAACAATTACACTAGCTGCTACGAGTACAAGAAAGTTTGATATTTTCATATACTTATTATTTTTTATTATCTAAATTTTTCCAAGAACCACTGGATAATTTCAAGTTAAAATGATTAAAATCGTGAAAAGCTAATCGTAAAGGAACTAAACTAAATGATCAACATTAATTTGATATTAATTATAAGGCTTAGGTATATACATTTTGGCATATAGACATTATTAGGCTTTGTCCATTTTTACTAAACTTCGATAATCTGGAGATGATGTAAGGAATTGTTTACAATAAAATCGAAATAAAAGTATGTAAATAAATAGTGGAACTAGTAAATTGTGGAAACACACAATTTACTAAAAAAATTTAAAATTAAAATTAATGTGCCCTATAACTTCGAAAACCTCACATGCAGCCCCGTGCACTGGTCAGCCAGTTTCCTGACCCGCTCCATAACAGATCCTAGTATCTCCCAGCTGGTCAAGTTTAAGTTTCCCCGCGTGTAGTTGTTAGCCGCATCCTGGTCTACGATCAATATTCAACATTTATCTTCCAACTCACCTGCAGCCCCGTGCACTGGTCAGCCAGTTTCCTGACCCGCTCCATGACGGGCCCGAGCACCTCCCGGCCGGTGGAGTAGTGTCCCCGCGCGTAGTTGTTCGCCGCGTCTTCCTTGCCCGTGATCAGTTGTTCCGGGTGGTAGAGTTGGCGGTACTCGCCTGATCGGACTTCGTCTGGTGAAAGTGGAATCACTACATAGTATAAAAAAAGTCGCTTTCTCTGTCCCAATGTCCCAATGTATGCTTAAATCTTTAAAACTACGCAACGGATTTTTATGCGGTTTTTTATATATAATTTATATAATTTATTATGTTTTAGACAAAGCGGGCGAAGCCGCGGGCGGAAAGCTAGTATATAATAAACGCATAGGAATAATAAAATAAAATATAATAAAAGTTGTGAATAATTAATCCATAGAAAGAATGCGCAGTTGTACCAGGCATAATGGAGGGTAAAAGTTTATCATATAACGGTGCATTTACAAACGAAGACAGGGTATAGAAACTTTTCTAACGCTCTAAGAACGAAAGAATGCTCTACGCCTGCTTATGTTAAAATAATTTTATATAGTGGGGTTAGAATGAGCATTCGCTCGTTTGATGTAAATGCACTGTAAGATGATGAAATGAAAAATTAGATGAAAAATTATTTAAAGATACGATATTTAGATAATAGATAAAATCAGGTATGACACGTTGCTTCTAAGTCATCAGTATGTCTATAGGAACTGCTTCTACAAGACGTGATGCGAGTCATTTCTGTTATATACTGCCGACACTAACCAATAACAGTTTCCTCCAGATCCACCATCACCACCCTAGGCACCATCTTGCCTCTATCCGCCTCAGAAAAGAAGGTATTAAAGCAGGAATCTGCAGCGTTCGGTTCAGTCTCACAGAGGGGCAGTGTGCCATCGGGACGGATGCCGTGCTCGAGACAGTATAACTGCCAGCATGCTACGCCCATCTGCACCCCCGCCTGCCCCACGTGGATTGAGATGCACTCCCTCTGCTCAAGCAAAATTAGGACTTGGTTTTATTTCTCAATGATAATGAGTCGAAAATTAATTCACATGACGTATGAACCGTAGGGAAGTAACTTCCAAAGGCTACATATTGGAACAAGATAAAGCTTTGTTACATTGCGTATAGTATGACAACTGTTGACATAATTGAGAAATAATACTACTATCAATAGTTTTTAAAGTAATGTCCGTTCCAAATAAATTCATGGCACGCATGTAATTTACTTATAGTATTATTGTAAATCATTTCAATTTTCAATGCAGTTTATAAATAAACACGCCGGAAAACTAACTTTGTAGATGCACTGCATGCATGATTTAGAAGATCAAATGCAAAATTTAAAACATAAATTACTTTCAAAAATAAAATACATAATTTTACATCGTTTTTCGTTCTTAAATTAATGTAATAAAGAAAATGTAGAGAACTAGGATGTGTATGTACTATTTAAAGAACTTAAAAATACTCACCATCATAAATACTAGTAATTTTGGTAAATCCGGTATAAAATAGTATAAAAAAACGTGTAAACTAAAACAGATTTACAAAAATTTTGGTGGAACTGAAATTTTGAAAAAAAAAATTGCAAATCAGCGCCCGACTGGTGGGCCGCTCAGATCTATTGTAAAAAAACTTCAAAATTGTTCCATTCCTTGATCTATTTTTTTTTATGAAAAATAATTCAAATTTGTCAATGGCCAGTAACTAGATACAAAAATTTACGTAAAGAGGTTTTATATAAAATGACTTCAACAGAGGTTTCTTTACAAGCGAAATAAAAAAATGGAAATAGCCACGAAATAATATATGTAGGTATATAGTTAAATGTTTATTTTTTGTGTGTAAATTGAAGTTGTATACTAGTTTAATTTTTTTTTATAAAATAAGGAAATTCGATCAAGAGGCGGGAACAGAATTTTTATACTTGTTCCCCTGCTTGTGTGTGTGTGTTTAATAAATTACCACAAAATAAAGTAGATTAACCTTCATCTATTTTAGATATTTCTTACAAAAATTAAATTTTCTAAAAAAAAATTATTGCCATAGACCTAAAACTTTATAGACATGCGTTCAAAAGTGTTGTATATTATAGGGTGGCAAGTACGTCACTATGGGGAGGGTGCACCCCTAAGTCCGAACTATTAGAGAACAATGGCCACCCCATCGGGTACCCCAGAATTTTGACATGCTGGTACTGTACATGTAAGTTAATTTGCATTTTTCGCAGTGGGGTAGATTTTAGGAAATTATTTTTCTCTTATAATTTTCAATGTAAATATGTAGGAAAATTATGATGAGTCGAATTTTTAAATATTAATAAGCTGTAAGAAAAAGCAAACAAATTTTGAAAGTGAAACAATTTACTTAGTATCTGCTCCATAATTCATTCACAGGAATGACCCAATTATAATATCACAAATAACAATAGTTTTTAGCTTACTTATGCAAAAAGTGCCGAAACGATTTTATCCTACTACTATTATAAAGGCGAAAGTTTGTAATTTGTAAGTATGGATGTATGGATGTTTGTTACTCTTTCACGTAAAAACTACTGAACCGATTACAATGAAATTAAGCACACATATAGAGGGTAACTTGGATTAACACATAGGATAAGTTTTATCCCGGAAATCCCGCGGGAACGGGAACTATGCGGGTTTTTCTTTGAAAACGCGGGCGAAGCCGCGGGCGGAAAGCTAGTTAACAGATAATTTATTGTTTTTATCTGATTACTAGATTTCCGCCCGCGGCTTCGCCCGCGTTTGCAAAGGAAAACCCGCATAGTTCCCGTTCCCGTGGGATTTCCGGGATAAAAACTATCCTATGTGTTAATCCAAGTTACCCTCTATATGTGTGCTAAATTTCATTGTAATCGGTTCAGTAGTTTTTACGTGAAAGAGTAACAAACATCCATACATCCATACATCCATACATCCTTACATCCTTACAAACTTTCGCCTTTATAATAGTATTAAGATTTATCACGTGATTGATACCGCGGGCTGCAGCAAGTAATTAATAATGTGCAAGTTATTAAATAATATTTATTTCAGGCTTATTTCATTTATTAATTTGTATTGTCTTATAAAAGGCAAAAGCTTTCTATATTTCTCTGTTTACAATATGAAAAAGGGTGAAGTATTACAAACTTTTATCAATAAATTCAAGCGGCTGTAAATTAACCAAAAACATTGCACACAATCCCACAAATTTGAATCCGTGTAAACATTAATTAACATGGTCATGCTCAACCATTATTGTCATACAAACATGCATTGGATCCAAGCCCTTCAAGTATTTTGAATATTTAATTTGGTAACAGAATGGTGACAATTGATTCGTTACAGTTATTATAATATACAACTGTTGTATCAGTGATTAGTGGTCGAATTTGTATGGTTTTTATGTTGTATGTTTTGTTTGTTGAGCTTTAAATAAGAATAATTGTATGTAGAGCTTTTTGTGTATGCTCTAGGTTTAGTGCCTAAATTTTATACACCATATTGCAATTGCTTTTAGTAAATACTAGCTTCACTCCGCGGTTTTACCCGCGTGGCTCCGCTCCTGTTGGTCTTAGCGTGATGATATATACCTAGCCTATAAGCCTTACTTAATAAATGGGCTATCTAACACCGAAATAATTTTTCAAATCAGACCGGTAGTTCCTGAGATTAGCGCGTTCAAACAAACAAAATCTTCAGCTTTAGAATATTAGTATAGATAAGATAGGAATGCCACTGTTACCGATACTATAAACTTCATTTAGGATACGAAAAGACGAGAAGATATTATTATAATCGCACATGTATTTCTGTCATTTATTAAGGTTTCTCATGAAGAATATTTAAATAATTGCCAATTTTTCTAGCAAACATATCTATAAAGGTAATTTTCTAAATTATTAATAACCGGAAAATGTAAATCAATGGTATTAAATTATTTATCTATACATATAATAAAATCGTAGGAAAGTCAAAACTGTACATTGAATATTTTTTTAAAAGAATACATAATCCATGATCTATAATCGATGTAGAAGCCAAAAACATAGATTTTAGAATTTTTGTCTGTTTGTCTGTTTGTCGGTTTGTCTGTTTGTCTGTTTGTCTGTATGTTTGACCAGGCTAATCTCGAAAAGTACTGCATAGATTGACTTCAAATTTTGCATGAATATTACTAACAGGTCGGGTCAGGTTATAGGCTACATATTATCAAGCTATCACCTGCGGGGGAGGAGCTGTGAACCTTTATTTTTCTTACGTATTCTCTGTACTACGATAGCGTACAATCTAAAGACTCATGTTTAAATGTTGTTTTTGAGTAAGCCATGCTATTGTCTACCTTTACACTATAAAAACTACGTCATTTAAGTAATTTTGGCAGAGAAACAGTATAATGAATCTTAGTAGTATAAAGACAAATTTAAAACAGCGCCATCTATGAGATTTCATTAAAATCAAATCAATTTACATATAATATTAACGCTTCTTGGAAATTCATAATTTAAATATTATGATGTTGGTGAGGTTGTTTTTTTTTTTAAAGTTAAATAAATAATTCATATCTTCCCAGAGTCCATTTCAGGTGCGCTTATATTTCATGTGAATATATGTACTAAATTTTTATAAGTGAGGGTAGATGTTTATTATTTGATGTCAAACAAGACACCATTACAGTTAATATAGGTAATAGTAGATAGATAACAGTGATTGTGTTCATTCGTTACATTGTTATAAATCTTCGGCTTTTTTTTTAATTTTCGCCTCCTTGCGTTCCCACAAAAGGTAAGTTGTAGCTTTTGTATTTATTCTTTATAATTATAATTATATAGTTAGACTCATGTTTTTAATTAGTTAAAGTTAAGTATGACAAAATAAGAAAATGATGAAATTTTATTTTTATGTAGGTATAACTTTTACAAGACTATATTAAACGCCCAAAGAAGGTCACTTTAGTTCTTGATAAAACTTTATTTGTTAGTAGCTTTTTAATAAAATAAGGTACAGTTATCTTTTGATTTTTTTTTATTTACAGATTCAATGTTAATAAAAATTGACGATATGCGTGAGGATGTACCGATGTAGTGGAAATTAGTAACCTTGCGCGTGGTCAATTATCAATCATCAATCATCAATCATCAATACATATAATAAAATTCTAGAAAAGTGATGTCTGTACAATGAAAATATGTAAAAAAAATTAGCAGGGGTTAAATTATTAAATCGATCCCAAACCCAAAACTGTAGTTAAAAATTTAACTTAAGCTGAGGTAGTAGGGGGAGGGGTCAAATTAGAATTATGCTTACTTCTAGGTAAATTTTCTACATAAAATGTCCTTTAAATTATTTCGTATTATATTTTTAACCCCCGACGCAAAAAGATGGGTGATAAGTGTTTTACCGCTATGTGTGTTTGTGTGTGTAATCCGAATTAGATGCGGTTTTCATGTTAGGCAGCATATTTTCCGACGCTGGTTCTTAGATAAAGTGTATCAAAATCGGTTCATCCATTTATTATACCTTTATAGGGGTAAAAGTGGGAATGTGGGAAAAAATATTAGTTATATTTTTATCCAATTCGGTTTATCCATTACAGCTTCTATTAGATTACAGCGGTAAAAGTGGGAATGAACAATAATGGAGTGTTGTCAAAATATAATATACTCAAGCGGTAGATATATCAAAATATGAAAGAGCAACGTGTGAATTATAATTAATAATGTTTTATCGAAATCGATTCATCCGTTTATTACATATAGGGCACTTTAGGGGGTGACAGTGGTTAGATAAATAAACCAAATGGAGCATCAAACGATAGGATATGACGTGTACATATAGGTACAATTAGATAATATGGTTTACATCAAAATCGGTTATCCCATTTACTAGGGGTGGAAAGGGAATGGGTTGAAAGTCTATTAAAGAAGAGGGGGATATGGGAGCGAGAGGATAGCCACACACTGGAAATTTTGAACTCTACTCAAAGCCACATAGGCCTGGCCCTTGGCAATTTTTTTTCCTAAAGATACCACTTCTTTTGTCACTGTGGTCCATTACAATTTGTGCCCGGTTACGGGCACCGTAACCGTGCACAAATTGAAAGATGTCAAGGAGCAACAAACTTATAGATATCAATATGATGTAGGAATGTAAAATTTATTATTTATTTATTTATTTTGGTCTACCAACGTTTGTTTACATTACATATAACATATCAAAATTCATATACACAATTATAAGGTCAATGTAAAAAAACACTTACAGGTAAACACAACATGCGAAAACTAAGTTTAAAAGTATACAATATAAGCGATAAACAAAAAAAAACAATGATATATAATGTACTTAATCTATCCTATTCCAAAATGGAGGTAGGTCTCGCTTACTTGAAAATAAGAAACCGAATTTAAAAATTTAAAAATTAAAAAAAAAGCAACGCAACGAATGTAAAGGAATAAATAATAATTTTACAAACTTCCCGACGATCTTTAAAATTAAGTACCATTATAAAAAAATATAATATATGATATGATAATGATGGTATGGCAGCTCCGACGACTTTGTTTTTTTATTTTTATAAATATTTAAAATGGTATTTATTAATTTTTATTGCACGGTCTAAACGGTTTAGTTTCTACAGGCGTGAGACAGGAAAGATCTGCAGGCTGAGACGGCAGAGATTAGAATAAACGCTAAGGAATAGAAACTGCTATCGCTAATTATTATTGACATAAGCTCATCACATTTTAGTAATGGTTCGGTCACACTACCAAAATTACGACGACGACAACGACCAAAATTCTCATCCAGACCAATTTCGTTCAAAATAAAATATTAAAATTTCCCGTCATACTGGTACTCGGAAGAAAAAAATTTAGAGGTCAATTAATAAAAAATAGATTTTTTTCGATTTTCTAGGAGCTACCGTTTCTACGAAAAATCTATTTTTTCGATGAAAAAAACAATTCCAAGCACCAGAACGACAGGAAATTTTAATATTTTATTCTAATTGTGTTTAGCACTATTTTGTTAAATTGCGACTGGATGAAAATTTTGTTCGTGGTCGTCGTCGTCGTTGGTAGGGTGAACAAATCCTTAGCAAAACATCATACGCTTATGTCAATTATTAGTATCGATAGCGGATTCTATTCCTTTGCGTTTTGACGTTTGTCTCGGCGCTCAGTTGCTTCACGATTTATTATCAAAAACATCCATACAAGGAAGGAAGAAAAATAAATTTGCTCCCTTCCCCTCTGGTGCCTAAAAATAAATTTTACGTAGAAAATTAATTAGGTATTTATTTTTTTATTTTTTAGCTCAGTTTAGTAATAAATTTTAGTAACAATTCTTTGTATTATTTATGGTAGTACGTGTTTTTCCTTTAAATTCAATAAAAAAGACGGGTTGCACTCCGGGAGTGCCGGCAGAAGTGAATACTTGATTATTAACGTTGAGCATGTTTGATATTTTGGAATGGTATTCGTCTTACGCTTTTTCGATCAGGTCACGTGTCCTGACGCGAGTTTAAGATTTTATACCCATTACAGAAAAAGTGCTCAACGCCGCTAAAGAAGTTTTCACTTCAAAAATTAAGTAGTAACTACTATACAGTCACTATTCCACGCGGACGAAGTCGCGGGCACAGCTAGTATAAAATATGTATTATGTACCTACTTATTTTTTTTTTATTTCATACCTTCAACACAAAGCCCGTCAGATCAGCGTATAGTTTGACAAATAACTGTCATTCGTCAGAGGGTAGATCTCAGATAGATCTTATCAGCACAATTACCACTAATGCTGGGAGATAGCATCGGCTTTTATAAAGCTGTTTATCATCTCGCTTTATTATTGTTAGTGTTTCTTGTATATGAAGGAAAAAGACCCATTTACATGGTTGAGAAGGTGGCAACTTATTACAGACTACTCTAGATGTGGTTTTGAGCGATTGATAGGAAATTGGTTTCATCTTAGGCTAAAAATATAATAAATTCATTGAAATAAAGGTCTATAAACCTAAATAAGTACCATGACCTAAGCTTACATTTTACAAGTTTTATATTCTTGGCATATATTATAGTCCATACTAATAATATTATAAATGCGAAAGTAACTCTGTCTGTCTGTCTGTTATTCAATCACGCCTAAACTACTGAACCAATTTTCATGAAATTTGGTATGGAGATATTTTGATACCCGAGAAAGGACATAGGCTACTGTTTATCCCGGGAAAATGACGCAATCCCGGAAATCCCACGGGAACGGGAACTATGCGGGTTTTTCTTTGACTGCGCGGGCGAAGCCGCGGGCGGAAACCTAGTAGTTAATAAATTGAAACAGCTCTGTTTAATTAATTTTTCTTATATTATACATCACATCACCCTTATAATATGTGTTAACTAAACTGGATTTAATTCAGGTAGTTTATTCAATGTCGCCGTTTAATCAAGAGTCTAGGATACTATTATAGATATTAATGGAATGGCGGATTTAAACAGTTAGCTACGACACAAATATTACGTGAAAGTGAATCTTTCAGTTTATATTAGTACACTAGCGGTCCGCCCCGGCTTCGCCCGTAGTAGGTACATATTTACGTTTTCTCTATCTATGAACCATCCTCGTACTCCAAGGAATATACCTAATAAAAAAAGAATTATCGAAATCGGTTCACGCGTGATGCCGTGACCAAGGAAAACGGGTTTAATTTATATACATATATACTAGCGGTCCGCCCCGGCTTCGCCCGTGGTACATATGAAATATGAAAAATAGATGAAAAATATGAAAAATAGATGTTGGCCGATTCTCAGACTTACCCGATATGCACAGAAAATTTCATGAGAATCGGTCCACCCGTTTCGGAGGAGTATGCAGATTGCAGACTAACATTGTGACACGAGAATTTTATATATAAGAAGATAGATAGATAATATTATAGCGAGACGTACAAGAGTAGAGCTCATACTCTATCTAGTTTATTATATTTCTGTTTCCAGAATCTTCTAGAAAACATATCGCTCATTTGCTTCTATAACGTGACAAAGTCAAAATCTCAATTGTTGGGAAAACGCATTTGAAAGTTTAAAATTCCTGTAACTTTTTAATTATTATGCTAAGAATATTCAGCTCAATACAACATATTAAAACGTTCTCGTTTTTTTGAATCAAATTGTATTCAGAACAATAAGTCGGTTATTAAATTTATTATGATTATTTATTTCAGAAAGGGCCCTTCTTGTTGCGTTTTTCTTGTAAAAAGTGTGCAGTATTGCGTTACAAACAGATATGTATCATTTTTCTTGAAAAAAAAATTGAATAAAAATCTAAAACTTTACAAGTTATGTCGTATTGTTACGTTTTATTGATAATCAGTAATCTAAATGTATTGGAAATTTTAATTAAAACGTGTTACTGTAGTAGAAATCTTTTTATTTTTGTACTTTGTTTTACAAAATGAAAGATATTTTTGCGAAATTATTGTGTAACTTTCTCTGAAATACAAGTAATATACACATTTAAAAAAATATACAATTATAACCAGACATTAATATTTTTTGTTTTACTTTTACTCACAAACGTTGGCAATTATTATATTACGACCCGCCCCGAATTCGCACGGGTGCAATCCTGATACCTACCATCGATTTTTCTGAAGACTTTTTCATGTGTTAAATACTTAGTAGGTAAATTATTTTGATAAATCTCGTAGGGTTCAGAATGCGTTTGCAATGCAGGAGGAAAATAATGTAATTATTTACAACATCACATTAGAAACGTCAAAAATAACAGTTCATTCACCTATTTATGGATGCTATTATACAATATACATATAAACCTTCCTCTTGAATCACTTTATCTGTTAACAAAAACTGCATCAAAATTGCAAAACGGAAAGCATTCGGCCGGGGAAAACGACTTTGTTTTATATTTTGCTTATCTCAGTAATATTAGGAAACTAATCTTTATTGCGGGTCCCGGTCATACATAAATCAAATAAACATATTAGCAAAACAAATCACAGGTTCTTGTCTCGAGACAGCTTCTTGATCTCTCCTAAATTACAGTAATCTTTCAGTATTTCACGGTGTTGTTCTTCGGAAAAAAAAATTGACACTTGAAAATGCAGGTTTCCTTGCAGGATTCTCTTTTAGTTGACGGGGCGGCACAGTTTTTTTTGTAATGCTTTCGATTCGTAGGACTGTCTTGCATTTTTTAACTGATTTGTAATATTTTTTTTTTCATTTTTCTTTATTCAGTGGTATTTTTTACTCGTTTATGCTATAAAATAAATTGATTGTTTAATTCATATTTTGTATTTCGAGAATCGGTATGATCTTTTCGTTTTTCTAACTTAAGTGAATGTAAAATAAAATAATGAATATTTTCTCGTACAAGATTTACAAGCTTCCTAGACCGTGATTCCATCTGAAAAATAAATTAAGTAATCAGACAACATTTTTATCATTTATAATGCAACATTGTAGCGTATTCGTTGTAAAAATGTATTATTTTTTATCAAGAATGTGTTAACTTGAGATAACCAACATAAATACCAAACATTTTGTACTTTTATTATCAACTGTAACGGAACATCTTAAATTAACCAACAAAAAACATTGTTTATTTCAGCAACAACGGGACAATCCTATGTAAACCGTAGCATGCGAATACTATTTTTACTACAATAATGACCCACATACAAATGTCCCGTTATAGCTGCAAATATAAATCAGTAAAAAAACAAAAAGCTGTACTTACCTTTCAGCAAAACCGTGATACAATAAGCTGTTACGTTTTTACCGCAATCGGGCAGCAGTTTCCTTCTCAAGGGAGCAGCGACAACTGACTTAAACCGTTCTTGCATTAAATTCAAGAGTAAAAAGAGATTTCGCTAAACCGATAGTCGCCGACCTTTTCCCTAATAACTCGGTCATTTTTGGAGCTAGAAATATCGCGTTTTAGCAGCAAGTAGAGCGCGATGCGATGGATTCTACTGTATCATTATTCCATAACGATACATATGCTCGTTAACACGTTCTTGTCGCAAATGAGCGATATGATACTTTTACACCATAATGGATTTAATAGTAAAACACAAAGAAATTCGAATCACACGAACCAGTGACAATCCGTCCACAATGTTCCGAGGTGTGGACCAAACAAAAAATCCCATTTAGTCCACAGAGGCGGAATAATAACCGCTTTTTACCGGTTTAATCCGGATCAGATAACCGGGCCCCTAATGCGATGCCCGTTTGATATTCATGATGCCTCCAACGGGGATTTTGGGAATATACCAATATCATGTTACTTAAAGGAAATTTTTGGATTTATTATTTCGTGTATCGGATGATATACCTATTATAAGACAGATTAAAAAATAAGTACAAAATTGATAGGGCTTTAAATAAAGTAATATATATTCAAAAATAAATCCAAATAATTTGGAAGAAAAAAAAAATTCTTCCATGCAAATAATGAACACTGTTTGATGAGAAAAATTGTCTTTGAGATGGTACTAATTACATTCAAATATGTAATTGAGAGTAATATCGCGAATAAGTCTACATATTTTAAGTTTCATTATACTTTTCTTTTTCATTAACTATTGCGCTAGTTATAAATATTATATTACTTTATCTTCACCACAATAAACTATATTTCGATATGATGCGGGATATATTGTTAGCAGTGCCACTATAAATTAAAATACAGTAATTAAATCTTATGAGGGTGCAGGGGACCTCTTGTCCCTTAGGTAATATCAGCTGCATTTTCCTACCTACGTGGAGATAGAGATTGTTTGGTAACTCGCTTTTGATACCTACAAAAAGAAATTAAAATCATGAGTCGTTTTAAGTGCGTTGTAACTAGGTAAGTTACATAAATAAAAATAAATGACATTCACAAGCTCTTAAATATAGAGATAAAAAAATTGAGAAATTATTGATGTTTAGATATCATGTACCATAAATTAGTTTTTAATAGTATCGCTCGTTTGCTTCATGGGTAAAAACATATCTCTTATATATAAAAATGAATCGCAAAATGTGTTGGTAAGCGCATAACTCGAGAACGGCTGAACCGATTTCGATAATTCTTTTTTTATTATATTCCTTGAAGTACGAGGATGGTTCTTATGTAGAGAAAACGTAAACATGTACCACGGGCGAAGCCGGGGCGGACCGCTAGTAATTAATGTAAATTAACTTACTAAGTTTCGCACACAGATACTTATGTTTTAGTTTTATTGATAATAAGTTAGGGAAGCACAGCTTTAATTTTCAAACCTTTACTTTGGGTCTTTCACTTAACTCTAGTTAAAGTATTTAACTTCTTACCATTTTTTGATTTTTCTAGAATTCTGCGGTCTTCATATATAAGTACTTGTATAAAATACCTAAAATTGATTACAAAATATTTAATAAACACGTAATACCATATAATATTTGACCGATTGTCCCGGTGTCAGACCGTTTACCCTTATCGCGACCCCATCTGTGCAGTTATTGAGAACAATGAATCTATTCATTGGATTTTTTATCAAAAAATGCATTTTCAACCGAAAAACATGCTTTGCTTAATTGCAGCGGGTGTTACTTGTAAGTGGGGAACTTTGTGGATTAAAGTTTTTTGGTAATAATCGATGATGGAGTAGTTTTTAATAATTTTAGTAGGTGTAATTTCTAAAATTATTTAATTTTTATGATACTATGATTTACCTATCCTTTTAATTGTATTTTTCACGCACAATTCCGTTTTGCAAATATTTTTGTGCATATCTAATTGCATTTTGTACGTATATATATAACATCTCTGGTGATATCATTATTTAAAAGAATCGGAATTACCTACAATTGATTTTTACAGTACACAGGTAAGTAAATAAGTACACAAATGATCGATTTAAAGTTTTTTATTTTTTTTTCTACAACACCATCCAAATACCAACAAACCAAGGTGGTATTTTTCTAAATAGCAAACCAATTAACGTATAACTAAGCGTAAAATCAGCGTGGTATTGGGTGGTATTGCTGAATTCGTTCTGCGTGGGAGTTGCCATGCTGTTCATGTGAATTGAATGCTTGTTAAAACCCGATTTATATGATTAGTTGACAAATATAATAATGTGCATGAAATAAGATTTTTGTGAATGTTCCTTCAATATAATTAAACCATCAGCTTGATTTCAGTAATGTTCCTTCGGCAAAAACAGACAAACAGGCTAATAAATGAAATTTTCACTACTTTTTGTTTTTCCATAAGAACTGTATTAATTAATACTTTTACAATTTGCATCTGTTTCTGATTGCTTATTTCAGCTATATACCTAAAAATAAAACATTAATAACTATACATTGCATATTTACAGAATATAAGTATTTAAGTATTAGTAAAATATTAGTACAAGTATTTTATATCAAGTGACCAATAAAAACACGCTCATTTGGTGTCGGCACGCGCTTGGCACGCGACTAAACGCGTGGCTCGTTGCAAATACAAACCATAACGGTTTAACACTTTAATAATAAGATATTAATTAACATCATAAACCATTTACAGCTTCTATCTTCTTATCTTATATATAAAAATGAATCGCAAAATGTGTTGGTAAGCGCATAACTCGAGAACGGCTGAACCGATTTCGATAATTCTTTTTTTATTATATTCCTTGAAGTACGAGGATGGTTTTTATGTAGAGAAAACGTAAATATGTACCACGGGCGAAGCCGGGGCGGACCGCTAGTTGTTAATAAAAATAACACCTTCTTTTGGGACCGTTATTAAGGATGAAGTAGGACAATGCATATTTTTCTGTAAAATTAATGAAGATAATTATGAATAAGGAAATTTTAAGCATCAATTTCATCTGGGGAAATAATCAAGAACTGCTTACATTTTATACATTAAGTATACATTCATCCTAAGATCGGTATAAATGTTAAACAAAAGAACGGGAATAATATGTTATCTTTACAGTTACAAAAACTCTACAATAGGAGATTGTAAAATCACCGAATTATTATTATATTGCGTGTGAATATTTATTTAATACTTTTTACACAACACTTAAATTCATTTATTAATCTCTATTAGTGGGTCTAATATGACACGCGTAAATTCAAGTGGGATAATAACTAAATATCACAGTGATATCCACTTCGTTTAAGGACCTATTATCATCCTGATGACACCAGTTTGTGTCGTGGGAATTTTTTGAGATTTATAATATTCATTTGAATATAATATTAGCCCTTAGGTAAAGTTTCAGTAGAAATAAAGAGTAAGTATGGTTTTTTTGAATAATTTTCTGATGCGCTTTGCTATTTCAGTATAATATGTAGTTTAATTATTGATTGGGATTAAATACAATATGTTAAATTTGTCTTTATAACATTTAAATATAGTAATTTAAAAATTGAAGAATTAACAAAGCTCTATATATAGGTCCAGCAATTAGAGCTTTCTTCAAAGGCGCACGTAATTAAAATATTTTTTTAATTTTTTCTAACTCTGCTATAAAATAAGTATACATAAATAACTAGGTAGAATTTTACTGTTTTGATTTAAAATTTAAATTTAAAAGTAAAACTTTTTATTTACCTTACTTATAAATGAATTGAAGACATTTAATTTACATATTTTTTCTATAATTTGCATGATTACTTTAATGCTACAAGCTTCCTAAAAGCATGCTTACTACTTATAATTACATGATATAAATCTTAACACGTGTTCCCAATTAGGGTACAACAATAATATTTAGGGAAGCTTTGAGGATAGGTGTTAGTATAACCGCTAACACGTGACCGACGCGCGGCCGACGCGCGACATACGCGTGACAGACATTTGGCCAAGTGTTAAAAAATTACTCAAATATCATGGTTGTATCAATGAGACATAATAAGCCCTTTTATTTTGTATCTAAGTAATAAGCCTTTTCTTCTCAAATGAAGCTATTTATTAATTTAATTAAACCTCCTTTAGATGCACTTTTTAATCGTCAAAAACAGACTCATATAACTTACTACCACCGGTGCGAAAAGCTGTAGTTTCTACAGTGAAGAACCAGTGAAATTATTGTAGTTGATCTCATATTGTACTTAGTATATGATACAAATCAAATTCGTACTAATATTATAAATGCGAAAGTAACTCTGTCTGTCTGTCTGTTACTCAATCACGCCTAAACTACTGAACCAATTTGCATGAAATTTGGTATTTTGATACCCGAGAAAGGACATAGGCTACCTTTATTGCGAAATATGTACCACGGGCGAAGCCGGGGCGGACCACTAGTATTTTATATGCGAAAGTAACTCTGTCTGTCTGTTACTCAATCACGCCTAAACTACTGAACCAATTTGCATGATATTTGGTATGGAGTTATTTTGATACCCGAGAAAGGACATAGGCTACCTTTTATTGTGAAATATGTACCACGGGCGAAGTCGGGGCGGACCTCTAGTTTATTATATTATATTAGGGACAGCACAAACGATCTAGTCTCAACCTCGGGATTAGATTTTTTACAAATTAACTAGTTAGCGTTATAAACATAGTAGGACTGATCTATTATTTAGTAGTATGTAGCGCATACTGTTATAAGTACTACCACAGAGGAATAGTTACTACATACTACTATTCGATTTGATTTTCGGATATTAGGTAATTAAATAAAAAAATACTTCTAAATTAACTTTTCCTAATAACAAGGACTAATACAAAACAGTCTGCAGTAGTTACCCACCTACCTATGATCTAAAATACTTTACTATTATTTTTTTACAAACCATACTTGTTCCAACGTACAGATGCGCTCTCAACTTCAATGAGGTCACTTATTATCTTTACAAACAAACATACAAAGATACAGTTGGTTTTCAATCAATCTCAAGTGGGGACCAAATGTTTAGCCAGCGACTGGGGTATAATTTTACCCTTATTGCGTTTAGACTTTAGAGCATTGTTATGAAGGAATATTATAATATTTTGTTACAGTACGTAGTATTAATGTTTCTAGCATTTTATGGTCATATTTAAGATAGATAGAGAAGGTAAAAATTTCATAGTAGAGCATAAATTATACTCGGAACTATTTATTCTTGTAAATCTGAACTGAAACAGCTGAAACTAGAACCACAAAAAAAAACAAAAAAAAAAAACATCTCAAAAATATATTTTAGGACCTACAATGCCAAAGATACTACACGTCAAACTACACCCTCTTTTTCAAGGGAATAAGTACCTGCAAATATAAACGCGATCGACGCCGCGGGCTGGACTTAGTGAAGTAATAATAATAATTTTCAGCCGTACAAATAAAAACTTGCTTATTCAAACCTTATGCAATGCATAGATATGATAAGAATAAATAAAGAATAAGGATGTCATAATTTCTTACAAATAAATTTGGAATAACGTCGATGTATCTATGCTCACGCTATGCAATAGGCGCGAAGCGGCAACGTCGCAATTCATTCACAAAATTATGAAAAACATTGAAATTGTCTACGGTTAAGCCTTGGTGCTGTCATTTTGCTGACGCTCGTTTGACTTCGTCGAATTTGTTGTGAAGTTTCATCATACGATGTTCTGTTTATTTATTTTTTAAATATTTATTGGAAATAATTTAAATATATCATTAAATATGCAAGCAAATGATAGATAACGCTATCAAATATCTGGAGAACAGAAGATAAACCCACCTTGAGATAGAGAGTTGCCAAATAACTGGTACTCAAAACATACAACTCCAGGCTTAGAAGATTTATATTTTCAACGAAAGTGTATATTATTGTGATAAGTTTAGAAATAAGTTTTATGTATGTATGGTTTGGTGCATGTTGTAAATAAATAAATCATTATAAATATCAAAAGGGTTTTTCATAATTTCGTATATTTTGACATTTCATACAAAATTTTCCATTTCAATAGGTACGTAATGAAATTATTAATTTGCTCAACTTTTTCTACATCTCGTATTACTCTCATTGCTATTATCTCAAATTTAGATTGAAAATTGCTTCTAAAACTTGTAAAACACAGCACAATGTACTAAAAGATATGTTATAACTCGGTTATGTCAGACTTATACTAGGGTGGTAGCCGTAATAAGGACGGAATAGCATTAGTATGAATACTTATTACGAAGTTATACTAGGTTACATTTATTTCGTGTTTATTTGTATGATTTTTCCTTATTCTTAATTTATTCTTTGCATAAAATGTTATAACTCGTTTATTTGTACGGCTGATACAGCCGTACAAATAAAAACTTGCTTATTCAAACCTTATGCAATGAATAGATATGATAAGAATAAATAAAGAATAAGGATGTCATAATTTCTTACAAATAAATTAAGAATAACGTCGATGTAACTATGCTCACGCTATGCAATAGGCGCGAAGCGGCAACGTCGCAATTCATTCATAAAATTATGAAAAACATTGAAATTGTCTACGGTTAAGCCTTGGTGCTGTCATTTTGACGCTCGTTTGACTTCGTCGAATTTGTTGTGAAGTTTCATCATACGATGTCGTTTATTTATTTTTTCAATATTTATTGGAAATAATTTAAATACATACCTATATCATTAAATATGCAAGCAAATGAAAGAGAACGCTATCCAATATCTGGAGAACAGAAGATAAACCCACCTTGAGATAGAGAGTTACTCAATTATATATATTACAAAACATACAACTCCAGGCTTAGAAGATTTATATTTTCAACGAAAGTTTATATTATTGTGATAAGTTTAGAAATAAGTTTTATGTATGTATGGTTTGGCGCATGCCGTAAATAAATAAATCATTATAAATATAAAAGGATTTTTCATAATTTCGTATGTTTTGACATTTCATACAACATTTTCCATTTCAATACTTAATGAAATTATTAATTTGCTTAACTTTTTCTACTTCTCGTATTACTCTCATTGCTATTATCTCAAATTTAGATTGAAAATTGCTTCTAAAACTTGTAAAACACAGCACAATGTACTAAGATAGGTTTTAACTCGGTTATGTCAGACTTATACTAGGGTGGTAGCCGGAATAAGGACGGAATAGCATTAGTATGAATACTTGTTACGAAGTTATACTAGGTTTCATTTATTACGTGTTTATTTGTATGATTTTTCCTTATTCTTAGTTTATTCTTTTCATAAAATGTTATAACTCGTTTATTTGTACGGCTGATAGTGTTTGCACATGCAATACAATGAATGTATGAATAGAAATGTTCTATTCAGCGGTGAATTATTTATTGTAGAGAGTAAATTTATATATTTTGTATTAAAGATCTATTGTTTCATTAAGTACAAATTTATAATACGATTTATTTTCTTTTTACTTGTATCCAGGATAATAAAATCTCTAAAAAACTTAATTTTAGGAATGCAATTAGCTAGGTACGTAATTTTCAAGTGTTGTGTTTAAAGAAAATTTAGTGCACGTAAGATTCTAATGTCTATGCCATCTTCTATCTCATCTTTTTATATTTTAATACTAATTAATTGTTAAGTTATCAACATATTTTTGTCGAATTTACGTAAAACAT
This sequence comes from Colias philodice, assembly GCF_061535455.1. Classification (NCBI taxonomy): domain Eukaryota; kingdom Metazoa; phylum Arthropoda; class Insecta; order Lepidoptera; family Pieridae; genus Colias; species Colias philodice. The sequence continues at coordinate 12,269,679 of NC_143096.1, forward strand.
CATGTAGTTTTGGTGTGAGAATCTAATTTCACATCAGGGATAAGTTCAACAAGACGCCTTTTAAAATCAAATAAAAGTACCCTACAACTCAATCCATTTAAAAAACTAATAAAAACAAGTTAATATTTGTTTAGTTCGTTAAGTAAATACCACTGCCCGGGGCTGAATTTAAAACTACGAGGGATGAACCAATTAGCCTCAAGCCACTAACGGACAGGAGTTATCAAATATTGATTCTGTTTAGTTTTTTAAGCCTGGATTTTGTTTGAAAGGGTCATTAGCAAATAATGTAGACGATGAATAATAAGGACATTAAAAGAATATTTTAATAATGTCCTTTTAAACGAATTTTCGGCCCTGTTCCAACGCCATGACTACAAAATATTGTAATTATTATTTTGAGCGTAACATCTGTAGATAGAACAAATTATAATTAGGTATTATTAAAAAGTTAATCATTTATAGAATTATGTTAATAGTTTTTTCCTTCAGAACTTCAAGAAAATATTGTAGAAGTGGCTCAAAAATTGTGTAGTGGCGGGGAGCCGCTGGAGTCAGGCCGCTGGTGATCGGTCGTTTTGGAAATCTTTGGGGGAGGCCTATGTCCTGCAGTGGACGTCTTGAAAGGCTGGAATGGCTCAAAAATTTATAGTTTACTTCATTAATAATGTTCAAATCTGCAATTATCTGGTTATATAATTTTTTATCGATGATGATTTATGACATCATTTTTACTTACCTGTCTCCTTAATTTGATGAAAATAATTCACAGCTAGGATTTGATAAAGACCATGTTAATGACCAGCAAGAGTTGAGCATTGACATCTGCTACAAAGATCGATTCAAAAAAATATATTTCCACCATCCAATCTAGGAACCACGTTGATCAAAATTCGACATAATCACGGGGAAAGCAAGGGGACTAAATGGTTTCGCCAAAATGTGTAGGATTAGTGGTGAAATTTATCAAGAAGTATTTGTGGGGAGTACCTATTTAAGTATGACATTAAATATTCTGCCAATAACCGTGGGGATAGTGGCAGCCGTATCCAATCGAACATTGGCTTCCAATACCATGTTTACTTATTGGGAACTAATCTTTAAAGCTGATGGATGAATATAAATTTTGTTTTGTTATCTCTTTTATTGGTTATTGAGAGGAAACATCATTCATTCTTATTGGGACTAGGACCATAAACGAACCCAGATGAGATTTAAAAAAAATGAAACGGGGTAGAAATAAAGCTCGAATTTTAGTCTGAGATTCGATATTTAAATAAAAGTTCTATTGATTTTCAAAATATAAAAACAAAACAAACGATAAAGAGAATATCTAAGAGTTTTCAATGTTTTTATTAATACCAAGTTAATACCCAATATGACCGTTTCTAATTTCCGTTTCGTTTTGAAATTGATTCGGAAATGAATTTCCTGCGTGTAAAATAATACCCACATCGAATGAAAAGATTTGTTTAATTACATATTGTGCGTGAAGGACAGGTGGGATTTTAATAGATAATATTTTGTTTTATTCCCTTTTCAAAGGACTTCAAAATGGAGGTTCAAAATTCGAGGTTATACCTAGTTTTATTTTGCGTATTTAGGTATGTCATATGGCTTCTTAATTTATAAAAATATTTTGAAGTTAAGATTTTATAAACTACTAGCGGTCCGCCCCGGCTTTGTACCTACATATTTACATTTTCTCACCATGACCATCTTCGTACTTCAAGGAATACTATAAAAAAAGATTTAAAGAAATAGGTTCAGCCGTTCTCGAGTTATGCGCTTACCAACATATTTTGCGATTCCTCTTTTATTATAGAAGAAGATAAGAAAGTTTATGTGTAGGTTTTTCAATTATTTGTAAGTACATAAATTGTAGCATGTATAATCTTATATGTCCAATTATTGTGATCGAAATTTTAAATGTAGTTTTACTGTTATTGTTAAAGATCTGTCATTTTTTCATCAAACTCAGTGACTGCAAGTCATTGTTAACATCATCTTATATATAAAAACTAGCAGTCCGCCCCGGCTTCGCCCGTGGTACATGTTTATGTTTTCTCTACATAAGAACCATCCTCGTACTTCAAGGAATATAATAAAAAAAGAATTATCGAAATCGGTTCAGCCGTTCTCGAGTTATGCGCTTACCAACACATTTTGCGATTCATTTTTATATATAAGATGAACCGATTTCGATAATTCTTTTTTTATTATATTCCTTGAAGTACGAGGATGGTTCTTATGTAGAGAAAACGTAAATATTATGTACCACGGGCGAAGCCGGGGCGGACCGCTAGTCTTATATATAAAAATGAATCGCAAAATGTGTTGGTAAGCGCATAACTCGAGAACGGCTGAACCGATTTCGATAATTCTTTTTTTATTATATTCCTTGAAGTACGAGGATGGTTCTTATGTAAAGAAAACGTAAACATGTACCACGGGCGAAGCCGGGGCGGACCGCTAGTACGAAATAATAATACAAACGCACAAAGAGAAACGTGTCCGAAATCAGAAGCAAATACAGTTCCAACAAAATAGGCCATAACGAATTTCCAAACCAAACATTAGAGTAACGTGAGTCAACGGGTGCCCCTATTTTAACCAACCGTTTAATTGAACCTTCACCCCTATTACCAAGTTTTAAGAGCTATTTTCGCACAATTTCTTTATGGGTTGAGGACAATGCGTTTGCGCAGGGGTGCATTCACAACTTTTCGCTCTTTAACGACCATTGTTCGTATTTGATTTATATTCATGGCTCTTGTATTATGAAGCAAATCAAGTGTAAGTTCGCTTTTGATTTCATTAATGTCAGTTTGAATCTATCGTTAACTGCAACTGCTCTACCATAAGTTATAGGTGACGGACAGTCCAATTAATGGACCTATAGAATGCAATCTTATTAAATTAGGTTTACTGGTCCTAAAAGTATATCTAAAGGAACAATATTAAACATCTCTCATAGCTACTGTATTTATATACTGAAATTGATTAGGTTTATTGCTCTGAGTTGATCAGTCATCCGAGTGATATTTATTTTCTTCTTTTAAAATCATTTAAACTTTTTAACTTTACAATACGAACCTACACATTACAATTAAAATGTGTATATTATAGGATAGATCTAACAGTATAGGATAGTAAATAAAATACCAAAATATTTATAAAAATAGAATGTATATTTCACTTTAAAATGACTAGATACTTTGATCTCTTTAAATCTAATTACAGTCTTTATTGTCGTTCATAAGAATAAACTGTACATTAATCTTTGGATAAAATTAATTTACAAAATATACTTTTGTACTATATGACTAGGCAAATTAAACAATATATCATACATATCAAAATAATTCTTAAATTTTAGCGTTCACAACTCTTTGATTTCTATAAAAATCCCTATAATATCTTTGGTCGTCGTACAAATTCGTTTGAGGAAAATTCGTTTCGTTACAATAGTTGTATCTTTGATTGTAGCCGTAAGTTTGATTGTAATTACTATAATTATTTGAAAAAGCTTCATTGTTAACGTACTTCCCATTTTTAGCAGCGCTTTCAAATGCATTTTTGAAGAGCTCATAATTTTTTTCGTTAAAGTATTCCTTTGATTCTGTTTGAGCACCATCATAGTTGTTATTATAACAATTATAAAATGTTTGTGGTCGCTGATTAAAATAGTTCTGTTGTGTAAGGTCATCTCCATAACTTGATGGATTTGTGAAGAAGCCACTTCCTGTAGTGGACGTAATGCAATTACCACCTTTATTGTTTACTGATACGGTAACATTTCCAACGTTTATCAAAACCCCTTCAGATGTTTGTAGAAAATTTGATCCATTCGGAAAAGGTTTACTGAAACCTTGAAATTCTCTGTAGCTTCCATCTCCTTTGTCTTCAGTCTTATTAGGTAACATGAATATTTCTCGAAAAGCGTCTTTGTTTATTTTATCTCCAGGTGAAGTGTAGGTTTGTAACATGTCGCAGTTGGTATTGTATCCTTCAGGTGCTTGTCCAGAGTTTATATTATCTAAAGCGTCTAGTGTTTGACTCAATGCAAAAATATAGTTGTGAGCAAACCGTAATGTCTCTATCTTTGTTAATTTTGTATCTTCTGGGAAGGTTGGTAAGACACAACGTAGTCTATCTAATGCTTCGTTTAACATGTGCATCCTGTTTCTCTCTCTGTCGTTCGCTTTGATTCTCCTATTTCTTTTGATCCGCATAATTTGTGTAGGACTTTTGGATCTGGATACTCTGTTCTTTCCATTCGCGTATTTCCTTTTCGGTTTGTTAGGATCTTTGGGTTTTTTGTCTTTAGCCTTTATAGGTGTTGATGTGTTATTGATTGGTTGGAAATTTTCGAATGCCTTCATATCTTCAACTTCAGCAGGTTGTTGAAATGGGTATTCAAATTCTTCTGGGAATAGCCTTCGTCGTACACTACTGTCTTTTGTTGGTGTGAGCGATATTCCAAGGTCCATTGAATCATTTTTCTTTGGTGTGTTATTTGAAGAAGCAAAGGAGTCAGCGTAGGACCTATCGAAGCCGGAGTCGTTGCTGCAGATGCTGTCGTTGAAGTCACAGAATTCGTCGAAACTTGTGCCGAACATCGTTGCTGAGGTCTGTAACAAAAGAAACAATATTTAGAATTTAGGAATTATCAAACATGTAAATGTGTTTTTTTACAGGACTATTTACTTCACAACAGTTACAAGACGTAATTATGGAAATAATTTCGTTAACATGAATAATAATTTATAACGACTTTCTAATAATTACATTATATTCTAGTCTGGTTTCTAGTGTTTTAGTTTAATATGCATGTAATATGTATGTGTATGTACTTTTGACCCTTGATTCCAATCTACATCGCGTGACAAACTGACAAATACGTTATGGAAAGTCAGTTGAACTTTATCGCTTCCGATTTCCGGTGCGTGATTTCCGGCAAGGGTGCTTTAAAAGTTAATTGTTCACTTTATACCACCGCTAAAGGTAATTTAATTTTTATCTTCTATATGAATGTTTAAATAAATTCAAAATCATAGATTAATTTGTTTCGACATTGCAAGCAGTATCGGATACATACTACCTAAACAGACAGAGTTTTAAATCTATTGATTATCAACGAACCCGAATTCAATGGATCAATTATTATTGATTTTATCTGTGGCCTTGTAATGGACGGCATCATGTCTAATATTTTATATTAACTAGCAAACCTGGCGAACTCCGTTTCGCCACCAGAGACACCTTTTCTTTGCTATAAACCTCACGGAGCCCAATACCTTTCCAACGAATGCAAAACCATGGAAATCGGTTCGTGCGTTCTGGAGTTATAGCGTCAGGAAGGAAAACCCGACTTATTTTTATATAGTAGATTACAGTATAGTTTCGTTTCTTCCGAGAGTGAATTTTCATCGTGTGTCGCCATATCATGTCTATGTCTAAATATATCTACACCTAAATAATTATGTACTATATTCTATAGCCTATAGGTATAGGTACCTAAATAATAATTAGAATTCCGAGGCCTATTGACTGTAACAGCCACCCTCTGACCACCTGTTCACCGGCACGCGACCAGCACGCGATCACTTCATACGAACACTATTAGGGGAAACAATACAAATATTGTTATTTTATTCGATTTAGGAAAATTTGTTGCGTGAAGGCGGTAAAGAGGTAACTAGAAATTTGTAAATATATGATCTTTTTGCGGAAGACCGTGTTTAAAATAGTTGATTTATTTAAGGAGGTTTTTACATTCTTCAATCGAACCGCAAGGGACTGGAATATGCTTTCTAAATCTGTGTTCCCCGACGAGTACAATATGGGGGTCTTCAAGCGTAGATTGAACGGATACCCACAAGGGAAGCGCGTACCATCTTAGATCACAACTTAGCTTTCCATCAGGCGAGATATCTCCATATTTTCAAGAAATAGAATATGAAATAGAATTGAAATGCCATTTTTCCGATTAGCTAAAGTTAAAAATTCATTTATGGGTCTACGGTTTATACGGTATACGGTTTATACGGTACACGCTTTTACAATAGAATTCCTCATAATATTAAAGAGTTTAGTAGTTCTAAATTTAAAACTTATATAAAAAATGTACTAGTTCAGAGAGCGTACTACAGTATTCAGGAATATATGGACGGTAAAAACCCATGGAGGGTTGTCGCGTAAAAACCACAGGACAGTTCTTTGGCATGTTATTATAATATATGATGTTACATATGTATTTTGTAAAATTGTAAAACTGACATGATTTAAAAGAGCAACTATGGAGTTTCTTGCCGGTTCTACTCCGTAGATACTGCTTTCCGAATCGGTGGTATGTTAAAATATGTAATGACGTTTCAAAAGTGCTTCTATAAGAAGTCTTATTGAATAAATAAATGTTTGAGTTTGAGTTTGAGTTTGAGTTTTTTATAGTATGACGTAGAGAAAGCTGTACCGAACTAGACGACGCTACGGCGCGCGTAGCGGTGAAGCTACAGTTTAAGGAAGCGGTGAAAATACAGAATATGGATTTTCTATAGTTGAGTTTAAAATTATCATGTAGTTTAGTGAAATAAATACACGAGAAATGTTAAACGAATAGGACAACTTTTATCATATAAAATTAAGGGAAGGAAACTTAAACTGGTATGTAGTTCACTGGATGAACGAGGCTGCTACGGAATATAAGTTTTCTTAGTGTACCCTAACTTCTGAATTCAGTTTATGCGTGAATGGTTGGACCAGATTTACAGCAGTAGGTTTTACAATTTACAGGAAGCTAGAAAGTAGTTAGATGTATATTACTTATATCTATATATTGTACACTAGTGGTCCGCCCCGGCTTCGCCCGTGGTAGGTACATATTTCGCAATAAAAGGTAGCCTATGTCCTTTCTCGGGTATCAAAATATCTCCATACCAAATTTCATGCAAATTGGTTCAGTAGTTTAGGCGTGATTAAGTAACAGACAGACAGAGTTACTTTCGCATTTATAATATTAGTATGGATTGCTACAAAGATTAAAGTATTCCACATTAGTAGATGTTTATTTTCATCCAAACCCACACAGTAATTTCCGGTGAAAACTTGTATATTATGTTGTACACTATAATATATAACTATATATTTTTTATCGTTGTATATATAAAGTTACGTACCTACAATTATTAAAATCGACGCGTGCCTTCGTAGGCATGGCAATTGCACGAAATAGCCTACTTACTATATTGAAACATTATTTTCCTTCAATTTAATCGAATATTGAACAGCCATTCCGTCCAGATAGAATAAAAACAAAATATATCAGAATTTAAACATGATTTCTATTGTTCCGTTTCCTGTTACTGCATACGTTAATGTTTTTAAAATCAAAATAACAGTAGGTATTGTATAAACTTCCTCTTATAACCTTCTATGACTTTCCCTTTTCCTTTGAAAACTACCTATTAAAATATTAGTTTTTTTAAACAACTTGCTTTTGTATAGAATACTTTTATCAAAACAACAATTAAAAATACATCTAAATTTTAAATTGTAGGCCTCAGTTTGATCTGATTCAAAAGCAACTCCATACTAGGTTCGATGTGTAGAACAAAACTATCCAACTTACGTATAAAAAAATCTTCACAACCTAAAATCACAACACTAAATGCACATTAATTACAACCACATATTTGCACTATGTCCAGCAACCTGACTCTCGCGCGGTGTCTACACGCGCACTGCGGGGCTGTGTGCACGAACCCTTATTTTATCATTTTGTAGCCCAATCGCACTATAGTGGGTGGAGACACGCCCCTTTGGGGATTGAGACCTTTGAAGATATTGTTTTAAACTTTATGGAAAAGAGAAGTAGTATTGAAATCTACACAACGAATGTGATACCTACAGTCTACACCCCAAAAGTTTGAATATATTATGTGTGTCATGGTAAGATGTAGGTTGGTTTTTAGTCTACTACTGAACCAATTTTGCTAAAGTTCGATTATAGGTAACGATTATAATATCCATAGTAACATTAACTTATTTAGGCAGCAACTACAGCAGCAAAGCTCTGAACGGTAAGTAGTAAAATAACTGCATTGGGATTTGAGAACTTAGTATCAAGATACCTACTTTGTTCTATTAGGTTCAAATCAAATACTCATAACTAAAATCATCAGTACGTATCATTGTTATTTGTAAGAGGCATCAAGAATTACTATTTGGACGTTTATTAAGTCAAATCACAAATAATTATTACTAAATAATACACAAAAATGTACGATGTTCGATAATCCTAAATCTTCAGTTCAATTTTACTATGAAGAACAAACCAACAGACTAACAGATGTAACTAATTCAATAACAGCACCTTGCAACGCCCGAATTTGTGTAATGGGTTAATAGTGCGTGAAAGTGTCGTTTTTTATCGACAATCCTTTGTCGATATCGACGGGCCATAAATTATATAAATATTTGATCAGACACGCCGTTTGGAGGTAATGGCTCCAGGGAAGGGTTGTAAAAAGATTTTATGGAATGTTCTGACTTGTGGAATAAGAATAAACTTTGTGTAAGTAATAAAAAAAATGAGGATCTATACTTTTGAATAATAATAATTAGGAACTTAATTCGTATTTGTTGTGAGGTGATTTGATAACTCAGTATGATAGGATCGAAAGTACAAAAAGTTTAAATTAACTAAAAGAAAAATATAACGATATTGATGGTAATTGAAAAAATTAAATTTTGTATTCATGAATGAAAGTTATGACCTATTCTTTTCTATATAAATGGTACCTAATCATTCTTAAATTTTGGCTAGGCATAGTTATGAATAATCACCACATAAAGAACAGCTTGCTTCCCAGTTTAACCCGTCACATTCGAGTTTCCACTTGATTGATTAACAAACACATTGTACCGTTTTATACCAATGCTACCGATACGGATGAATGGCGATTTCTTGCAAATATTGACAAAGTGCGTCACGCCAATAAATGTAAAGGGTGTAAACGCAGGGACGTTTAAAAATGCCGTGCCAATTGGTAATTAGTCACGTCAGGTTATATGACTGAGTAGCTAAAAGACTAATGTCTTTAATAACAGAAAATATATAGACTGAATACTTAGATAGGAGAAGAGACATAGAATGGTTACATCGAAGATAATCGATATTCCAACCAAAGTGGAATTTTCTAATTATAATTTTAGTGTTTCGGATATATGCTTGATTAGGTATATCAGAGAAATAGATGAGTAAAATATTATGTTTTATGTTAGTGTTTACTGAAGAAAACACTGTGATGACAAAAAATATTTAAGATCTGGTTTCTGTTTTCTAGAGCGTGACTTTCAACTCTTTTTAATTTTGTGTTGCAGTTAAGGTTTAGCGGCGCTTTTGTATATTGCAACGACGTTAAAAATTTGGAGTCGGTTGAAATGTAATTTTAATTTACTTACATTAAAAGAAAATAATCTTATTAATCTTATTTTAGAACGCATTTTATATTAAAGAACAGCCTAAACTAACAAAACAGGTGTTTCATTTTGGTAATGACGCAGTAACCCTCGCACAAATCTCAAAATTATAACTGTGCCGTTTAAAATAATAAATAAAATGCGAACAGGGTAGGGCAGTTTAGTTACTTTGCAGTCACCACGCTTGAGAGGCTATGAATGCATTATAATGCTTCTATACGTGTTGAAGGGTTGGATATTATAGTGATGTAAGGGTGCAAATATTATATCGATAATACCCACACGCTTTTCAACCGTTGCAAGAGAGCTCTGAAATTGTTCTGCATTTTGGAGGAAGGTTCAATCGCTACTGCTGATTGATGTTGGCAATAGATTTTTACATTTAGAATTAGGTGATATTATGTTAATAATAATTATCAAAGAAAATAAATAAAAAAAACAGCTAAATACATTACATTGATAAGAGTATATTTAAAATTAAATAAATATTTCATTGGATTCTAAAAATGATCAACTGATAGCAAGATATTTTTCAAATTAAAAAATATCGATACTATCACATCACTAGTAACCCTTTACAGCGCGCCCCTAGCATGGCGCAAACAACTCGCCACCGAGCATAATTTTGCGGACTTAGGAGCTAGAAGACCGGATCATTATTTGCTTGTTTCGTTTTAATGAATTAATTCAATTTATGTTTGATTATCTTATAAAGATATACGATGTAAGAAACATGTTAAGGTGCTAAGTAAAATTGGGGATTTGTTTACATCTTTGCTACACTCTATCCTTGCTACTCATGCAACTTTACGTTACGTTTACTTTTTTTTAAATAATGCTGAAGAATATAATATTATGTGGATTGATAAAGATAAGAAATATAAATAAACTAATGTATCAATAAAGGTACTGAATTATTTATTAAAGATCGGTTTCTAAGGAACATGATATCAAATATAGAAAACAATAAAACTAAACCACGAATTATCGCATTTAAAATTATAATAATGTATTCAAACAAATATGTGTAATGTAAAAAAATATTTACTTATACTTGTAACTAACATGACGCTAATCCTTTAATATTAAAACATTTATACCAACTCACATTTAATCCCGAGGTCAAAAAAAAAGTTCAATACATCATCCTTTATGGTTCGTAGTTTTAAAATGTTAAGTTTTGTTGTTAAGGGCTTGGGCAAAGGGGTATAAATAATGACGATGCAAGGCTATAGAAAACTAAACGGTGAAAGGGGTTAAAAGCAATGCTGGAATCGATTAGGACGAAAAATACCCGTATATTGTTGGGACTTAGTGTTCCGTTAATATTATTCTTAGGGAGACGGATTATTCTGGTGTTAAGAACATAAAAACTAAAAAGTATTTGAAGAACGACGCTCGTAGAATCTGTTCAAAAATGTGGTTTAAAAAGTCCTGGAACTAGCGTAGCTATGTTCAAATTAGACAAACAATATTATAAATGTCTAGAAAAAAATGTGAAAATTTATTGAAAAGTGATTATAATATTATGCTTATTTTCTTTCTTGTACTTTCTGAACTTATTACCTCAAAGTTTCTCAAAAAAAAGTTTGTTACGTTTGTTTATCTACGATTAGTTTAACAGTCAGTCTGTGAAGAAGGGTTAAGTTTATCGCGCGTAGGTATATTTTTACGAAGGTACTATAGGTTTCTTGAACCCTGATCTATTGACTATCGAAATAGAGGGCTCATCATGAAGATATTAAAATAGTTTTAATTACTGAGTACAGTTTTTTATTTAATTCCTTGTAATCTGACTTTTTAATGATCGTTTAAATTCAGAAACAATCTTTCTTCATAAAATCAACTAAGTATACACACATTAACATTTTCGATATTATCAACAAATGTGCAGCCGTTTTATTAACTCAAAATGCACCTGATGTTATCTATAGCATGTCAATAACATGTCATTCATTGCACACTGCCACTGCAATGCAATCTCTACAGTAGTGGACTATTTATCGAAGCAATTACATTTTACGCTTTCGTGAGAAAAATATGAATAGAAACACATGCTTGTGATAGTACGTTATTAATTTTTGCAATATCTATTAGATTATCAGTCGTTTTGATTTTTATTAATCGTTTGAGGTCTGATTTATTCCGATATTGAATTGCTTTGTAAATAATGGCTCAAATAATAATTAATTGATAGGGATTCGTATTTTTGTGTTTAATACTGCCGGTAGAGGGTATATGCTTCGAAAAACTGTGATTTGCTATCATATTATGATGAGATACAATCTAAAAGCCTATTAATGAAAGCTAATCGTGAACGTGAGCATGTTTCTACATTAAATTCTTTTACGTGTCCAAAATGTTATTCAATAATAATTATGTTCTTAAAAATCCTCTAACAACATGGGAAATGATTATCTACTATAAGTTCACCTTGTTACTCACCTTGCTGTTTGCTACAATTTAAAAGCTCTCGCTTCTATAGTGTGAAAAAGAACATTTCACATATTTTGGAAATTTTCCAAAAGACACAATTTTTACAATAATTATTACTTGTTGATTTACTATTAAAATAATACTAACAGACAAATCATCCTACTCTCTGATTAAGTACAACATGTAGGTAGTTACTTATAAAGCGCAGTGCGTATGAACAGAAAGAGTGCGTGCGCGCGAAAAACCCTGCGCGCGAAACAAAATAAATTCACAAAAATATTCAAAATCACACGTGCAAAACCATATGCAAACAAAATAGAACAAACAATTACAAAATAAAAATAATATTCGCATTTATTTGCACAAATGTTCAATTTCGTGCAGATATCGCGTTGTGGTCGCTAAAAAAACAATTTCTAGTCACAATAAAATTGATAATCGAACTAATCCATATTTACATTGAATGTTTGAAGTGGGTGGATAGATAAGGAAACAGGTAGAACAAATCCTGGATTTTCATTGGTTCAAAATTTTTGTTTATACGAGGTACGGTCAGCCGCGTTGATCCTTCGAATTAAGTATTATTTTATTATAATTTTCATTCAATATTTAAATGAAAAGATATTAAAAGCAAAACCGTAAAAAAATGTAAACTTATTTTAATGTCTTAATTTATTTCCGCGCGGCGCGCGGCGCGATATGCGTAGGTAAAGCTTTGGAATAACAGCTGTGCTTTTACGCTGAAAATTTTCGATGCAATCGACGTTAGATATAGTATAAATCATAAATAGCAAAATTCTAATTCATAAAATAACTTAAAATTTACTTACATATTTATTGGTTATGTAGATACTATTTATTATTCAGAAGCAAGAACGTTTTTTTTATGATTTCCTTTGAAGTCTGAACTCGTAAAAAGATCTAGAGGTTTTATTAATTCTTATACATAATTAATCATTTCTAAGCTCGTATTACAGGCTACAGCATGCTAATTTATAAGATTTAGATAGGTACTGAATACTGATGGTACCTACTGACTACTGATTTTTTTCTCGTCTCTATTTTTAAAAAGTTGACACCCGGCAATTCTTCGATTCTAAGTTTTTTTTTGTTAAACTAGTGAAAAGGCAAAGGTTTTCTTTTGAATGAAAATTGTTTTTTACATTTTATGTTAAATCCTCGATGTTGAATTTCATTTGCCATTCATAATGCTGGGAAATAATAATTAACCCATTGAGCCCCAAGCGGCCCGATCGGTCCACGACACAATAGATTTTCTATTGTGTCTGTGGTTCCGGGGCCTGAGTTATTAATGATATCCCAATAAAAATATTGCAGTAAAGTCCTAGCATCGTGTTTAAAACTGGCTACGATAATCGGCTGGAATCGGTTCCAAAATTAAAATAGATGACTGGATAGCAGCGCCTAAAATTTTTTTTTCGTTGTTGGTTGCCTATTGGTTGCCTATTTAAGGGTTTGAAGTCGGTTTTATTGTTGTTTTAAAATGTATTTATTAATTTATCCACAGAATTTATCCTTTTAAGTTTTTATTGCAACAAATTGTAATAATCTTAAATTGCATGTTCTTGGAAGTCATCTCTTAAAAAAAGAAAACATATTATGTTGATTAAGTTAGCTCAATCCGAAACCCTGGGAAGTGGATAAAATTGACCTGTTTTATTATACCTATTAGGCAGTTAATTTTTCCAATACAAAATATGGCTTTCCTCGTATGTCCTTGAGATTCCATTATCAGATTTTGACTTGATGATAATAAAAGACCAGAACCGGAGTATACACTTTTCAAATTAATATAAGTAAAAGTACTACTTCAAGACTACTTCAGTAAGAAATACTTTTAAGACGAACCTCCGCTTTGACCTTGCTTTGACTGTTTTTGGAGGTTGGTGAAGAACCGCACAATATTTTATTCCATATAGATGTAACTCTCTACTCTTCACTAATTCGTAATTTGTAATTTATATCTATAAAGCAATGAAGCATAAATAAATAGTATATAAAAATACAAATTGTAACTTTTAAAATATAAGGCATTTATTTGTTATAATGTTTATCAATATGAACGCAGACTTATATGACGTTAGCCTTTTGACATTTGAAATTCAAATTAAATTTTTCACAAATGACAAATCCTTGTCATTTTTGTCAATGTTAACCAAAACTTTTATTTTGCATAACTTTTTATCAATATATTTTTATTTTTACTCTTATTATCACATAATAATGTGTAGTTATTAAATTTATATTTAAAATTACACTTAATTTTAAAAACAATAATTAAAAGCATATAGTTAGTAATTAAGTTTAAGATCTAAGTTATTTTGAAAAAAGTTTTCGACAGAATATTTTTTTTATATGAGTTATACCTATTCCTAATAAGAAAAAACATTATCAGTAAAAACAATTTAATAGAGTTATGTGTCTTATATAATCAATGTAATGGTATTAAGTGTATTCAAACATTTACCATCAGTCAGAACTAAATTTAAAAATTTCTTATCAACCATGGTGAGTTGTCCTTTTTTATATTTATTTAAAGTAAAGTTCTGTTAGTTAACTAAACAACTTTTAACTCAAAAAGGGCTGAACATATTTTGACAATGTTTATTCTGATGTACTTAAGTTAACTTAATTACTTAAATAGTACTTGGGGGTAAGCAGCAAGTAAAAAAAAACACTTATTATGACAATGTTGATAAATATTTTTCAGGCAAATCCCATAGTGCAAATAAAAGATGGTCAATTGAGAGGAAACATACTTAAATTATTTGATAATTCTGAATACTACAGCTTTAAAGGTATCCCATATGGACAGGCACCTGTGGGAAAACTCAGGTTTAAGGTAAGTTCATAATTTACTTATTATTTGTACCTAGAGCATACATCAATATGTTTAATAATTAATGGTTTTTTGTACAAATCTATTAACAAAATAATACCAAAACAATAGCGACTTTGCCTGTGTGCATATTAATATTAATATTATGTATCAAATATATTCTAATTTTATTGTTGAAATTTATTCTTTAATACAATCCTTATAAAATTTATTAATGCATGTAGGTTTTATCTGGTTATATTATAAATTAATGAAATGCTTTATATTGTTTCAGGCTCCCCTACCTGTACAACCTTGGAAAGATATCCGCAATGCAACAGAACATGGTTCTGTGTGTCCACAATTCGATGTTTACACCAGACAATTGAACTTAGGGAGCGAGGACTGCTTATTCCTTAATGTGTACACAAAATCAATAAATCCCAACGCTAATAAACCAGTAATGGTCTTTATACATGGTGGTGCTTATATGTTTGGTTCAGGTGATGATACTCTACTTGGCCCTGAATTCCTAGTACAGCATGATATTGTATTAGTGACTATCAACTATAGACTAGAGGTATTTGGATTTCTCTGTCTCGATATCCCTGAAGTACCAGGGAACGCAGGAATGAAAGACCAAGTATTAGCTATGCAATGGGTCAAGAATAATATACAACAATTTGGTGGTAATGCTAATAATATAACGATTTTCGGGGAAAGTGCAGGCGCTGCGTCTGTAACGTACCACTTACTATCACCAATGTCTAAAGGATTATTTAATAAAGTAATAGCTCAAAGTGGAACTTGCACTGTAGATTGGGCGCAAACAATTGACGCACAAGATAGAGCTTTTAGGCTATGCAAAGTACTTGGTAGAGATACTAAAGATCCTATAGAAGCTTTGGAGTTTTTACAAAGTGTGCCGACTAAGGATTTAATACGAAAAACTTTTAAAACTATGACAAAAGATGAGGAGCACAGAGGCTTACCAATGCATTTTGTGCCTGTTGTCGAAAAATTTGATAACGCCTTTCTTTGTGATAAACCTCAAGATTTATTAGTCGCTGGAAAAGTTCATAATGTACCGCTCATGATTGGATATAATAATAAGGAAGGCATGATATCTCTGCCGATAGAGATCGCAAAATTAGAATACAGGAATAAAATTCCATCGTCCTATATACCAAGGAGTATTTGTAACAACATTACTGCTGATAAACTGAATGAATTTGGTAAAAGAATCAAGGAGTTTTACTGTAATGGGGGAGATTTTAATTCCGAAAATGCCGATAGAGTATGTTCCGTGTTATCTGATGTATATTTCGTCAGCGCGATACATATTTTTACACATAATTATGCAAAAAACTCGCAATCTGTGTACATGTATCGGTTTAATTTTGATACCGAGTTGAATCTACTTAAATCCATAATGGGTTTAAATATGACAGGAGCGTCGCATGCTGATGAATTGTTTTATCTCTTCAGTTGTAGTTTCAATAGAGATATATATCAAGAGAATAAAAAACTAAAGGAAATTGTGGATCAAGTTACTAGGATATGGACGGATTTTGCTAAAAGCGGGTGAGCGCATATTATTTTTTTTTGTTTCAAAATAAAAATTAAAAAAAGCGCGTGTTAGAAGTGAAACTTCTTTGGCAAGGTTCAAAGATACCAATATCATTGCCATAACGACATGGTATTGCCATGACGCGACCTTGAAATTTTACTCCCAAGTAAAGAAGTTTCACTTCAAACTTTTCTATTAGATACTGATATATCCAATTACAATACAATTGTCTACAAATGTACCTAATAATCAAACATTTATTTAGCAGTTTTTTTAATTAATTTGTCAATTTCAGGAATCCAACATTGAACAGTCCTCACATTAAATGGAATCGCTACACAACAAATGGGAAGGAATTCTTAAATATTGACGAAAACTATTCTTCCGGAAAGTATGCGGATAAAGAAAATGTAGAATTTTGGAATAAATTATATCAAGAAGCTGGTTTGATGCATATTAATAAAAGTAAATTGTAGTTAGTGATTAATTAGATTGTAGTTAGTTTGATGGTCAGTAGATAGATATCATATAGGTATGGTAGATAGATGTATGTATATAAATTACTAGCTGTGATATATAGCCTATAGCCTTCCTCGATAAATGAGCTATCTAACACTGAAAGAATTTTTCAAATCGGACCAGTAGTTCCTGAGATTAGCGCATTCAAACAAACAAACTTATAATATTAGTATAGATTAATTAAGATGTATTTTATTCTTATGAGGAATACTTTTATATCTTTATATGTTTATAATTGTTAAATATATATACATTATACATATGTTTTTTAATTATTCCTTAACATTATCTTTTACGATTAAGTTTAAGTGTGTAGTGTTTCTTCATACTTTTAATACCAGAACAACATATAATTTTTTCTGTTAGTGCAAAAATAAAATATCCCCTTTTTCGACAGAATTAGTAAGATTTAAATAAAAGTGATAAATTAAAACCGTACGTAACCGAACGTAGTTATATGTACGTAATATAATCATTCTTGGTTTAAAAAAAAAATAAGGATTCATTCTATTTATATAAATAGAATGAATGAAAAGTTTATCTTAAGACAAAGACGATAGACATATTATACCTTGTTTTTAGTCATGCGTATTTTTTCCCATTTTCTTATCATGGAAGTTATTTATTGCACTTCAAAATTTTCTCATAAACATTAAAATCAAAGGTTTATTTTGCCGCGATAAGATCTCGTAAATCGTCATCATTTAGTTGAACAAGCTTCATAGATTGATCCCACAGTTTCTTAACGCTGTTCTCATTATATGCCTTACTATCAGCTTTAATTCGCTTGCAGTTTGCAAAATATTCGCCACTGACCGTACCAGCGTCGTCCACTCCCAAGTATATAGCTGTCTGAGCACCATCATACGCAGTCTTGGCAAAAATACGAATTAAACTATACGCTATAAGGCCAAATAGTTCGTTTGCGCTTTTGTAAATCCTAGTTGCTGCAAATCCTGGGTCTGCACAGTTAATGACCACATTTTGACCAGCAAGGCGTCTTGCCAACTCACGCGCAAATAGTACTAGAGACAGCTTACTGTTAGCGTATATCCTCAGTTTTAACCCGTATCCAGTTCTATTATAATGTTCGACATCGGAACTTGCAAATCTATGAGCGAGCGACGACATATTAATGATCCTTGCTGGGTCGTCCTTTGTACCTGTACGCCTCAATAATGGTAGGAGTAGTAGTGTCAATAGAAAGTGTCCATAGTAATTCACTTGGAGTATAAAGTTCATGCCATCTTTTGTCATAACGTCTCTAGGGACTCCGACGCCCGCGTTGTTCACCAAAATGTCCAGTCGTGTCTCTGTGTTTAGGATATCTTGAGCAAATTCCCTTACAGATTTCAGGGAGGATAGGTCCAAGTATTTGTATACGACGTTTTGATTCCCGGACTTCTCGATAATTTCTTTTCTAGAATTTTTTCCTTCTTCCTCGAAAGGACAGGCCACTATAACTCTAGCCCCTCTTGACGCGAAGTCCTCTGCAATAACCAAACCAAGGCCTGACGTGCCCCCAGTGACGATCACAGTTTTGCCATCCAGCCTCTTCTTAGATTTACACACCGCATTGTTAATTTTTTGGTAAACACTAAAGGATATCAACACTAGTAAGATAATTAAAATCATAGCAAACATTTATATAGATCAGTTTCACGAATGTCTTGGGTTAGCCACGAGCCAGTGATGTATGTAAATTCCTTCACTATTTTTTTAAATAAATTACCTGAGCTTAATAACTAGATAATACGGTCGTGCCAGTGTTGGTGCAAGTACTGTTATTAAAAATATTTTATCATCAACACTTAATTTAATATTACATTCGCTCATTAAATAAAACATTTTGATTAATATTCAGCGAATATTGTGAATACGGTCGTATAATTTTCTGAACATTTGCAAGTTAGACACAAATTCACAATGTAGAATATTTCAAGTATAGTTAAATTATTTATTAAGGTTCGTTTGTACACAATTGTCACGCCAATATTTTCTGTATCTATTTGGGTTTAGTGATTGAAAATCACTTCATAATACATATTTAAATTCACTGTCCCACGTGTATGTTCCCTATGTTCTTATATCTTTATCGACAGTTTTTAATACCAGGCCGATTTTAGTTCTTTCTAAGAAATAGTTTTCATCCAATAAAAAAAATCATCAAAATCATGAATGAATGAATGAATGAATGAATGAAAAATACTTTATTGTACACCATATAGGACAATTTAAAACACATAATAACTTATATCAATGTACAGAGGGCGGCCTTATCGCTGACAGCGATCTCTGCCAGATCTGCGATCATGCAACTCATTATAAAAATATTTCTGCTAATACAAAAAATACAACATCGTTTACTACGGAACGACTTTAGTATTTCGTCGTAAAAATTTGTTTAATTAATTATTTACTTAATATTCTAAGGTGACAAAGTTCGAATTTTTCAATACGCAGGTAAGTAGTTACCTAATTGGTTGATAAAATGTGTGACATTCAACTAAAATAATGTAACAAACATTCATTTATGCACGGATTTGATAATAATAGTAAAATATTTTCCAGAAAAGGTAACGCTATCATAAAAAGGTAGGCTTTATATTGTTATTTGATATTATACTAGATTAACCACCACCACCACCACCCGCGACTTCGCTCGCGTACTCATTAGGTATTTCCCTGGGAATGAGATGTTTCACCACGGTAAATTTAGCCTGTCTAGTCGCCTATCTCCACCTACAAAAATCACATCATAAAACCCCTTCTTTGCGACATTAAACAAAGACAAACAAACCAATAATTTTGGCAATTAAATTAGTAGGGATTTTCTATTTACATAATACTTAATTAATTATTTCTACATTATTAATCGTAGGCAAAATTTATAAATTTATCCTATAATAGGAAGAGTAGCCTCTTTGTAAACTCCATTCCAAAATTCCATGCGATGTTGGTCAGCATATGTTCCCATGGTGTAATTCTTTTGTATTGAAAAATATTCTTTGCCAGAAGGTGTATATGGCAGCCATTTTACACCAAGAGTGTCGTCTGGCGTGGGATTTCTGAAAATAATATTTTCTCTATTAATATTTTATGAATTATATTGAAAGTTTTAATACCTGGATTGCCTGAATATTTTGCCATGTTGGCAATTCATGACAAGAAACATTGAGAAATATACTCATTCAGTCATTAAAAACACTAAATTATGCAGATAATCTTAAGACTTACCCAGTTTTGGCAAAATCTGTCCACATTTTGGTAATTTCATAAGTATATTTTCTTAATTTCGCATCACTATCAAAAACGTTTTTATTCAACGTATTGTAAAACAAATAAAATAGGTCATCTGCATGACTGGCGCCTTCTAGATTTTTGTATGGCGTGAATTTCTTAGCTATGTTCAAATCTGTATCGAAATTAAATCTGTACATGTATACTGGTACTTGCAGACTGCTGTATAGATAAGCAAATCTATGGGTATTGTATGCGAAATGTAAATCCGTGGCCATATCACGTATGTTTTCAGGATGATCTTCACTAAAATTTCCATTGCCAGCATAGAATCTTTTTATTCTTTCACCAACTTTCATAATTTGCTCCTCAGAAAGTCTATCAGCTAAATTATTAGGTACAAGGTAGGAAGGATTTTTATTCCGTATATCCAATCTTGGTATTTCACTGGAAATTATTGTGAGTCCTTCACCGGAATTATACCCAAGCATAAGTGGTACTTTACTCGCGTTACCGTGCAGCAGCAATAGCGCAGGATCCTCGCTTATAAATGGCTGAACATTTGGAAATCTAGCTTCTACAACTGGAACAAATCTTTGAGCTAAATCTCTGTACCTTTCATCTTGTGTCGAAGTCCTGTTATTAAGATTAGTAAGATTGCCAGCTGCTTGACTGCGAAGAAATTCCAATAATTCACCAACATCCTTTGTCTGTTTTCCTAGTACTTCTCCTGCTCTAAACGCTCTTTGTACCAAGTCTCTTCCTTGAGCCCAGTCCTGTAGGCAGACTCCACTCTGTGCTATAGCTTTATGGAACAATCCCTGAGCCATCGGTGATAATATAAGATATGTGACAGCCGTCCCTGCAGAGCTTTCCCCAAATATGGTGATATTATCAGGATCACCTCCAAATTTCATAATGTTTTCTTTTACCCAACGAAGGGCCATGACTTGGTCTCTCATTCCCGCATTACCTGGTACTTCGGGTATGTTTAAAGAGATATAACCCAAAAGTTCCAATCGGTAGTTAATAGTTACCAGTATGACGTCATGTTGTATGATAAGATCTGGTGAGTACATATCGGAGTTGCCTGATCCCGAATCATAGGAACCTCCATGAATAAACACCATTACCGGTATTTTGGACTTTGTATCTAGAGATTTAGTATAGACATTCAGAAATAAACATTGTTCGCTTCCAATTGGCTGAGATGTTGTGAAATTAACTTGAGTACAAACAGGTCCATGTTGTGCGGCATCACGGATACCCTCCCATGGTTTAACTGGTAGTGGTGCCTGAAAATAATCGTATCGGTGTATAAAAAAAAACAGATTGTAAAAGTTAATTATATCCTACATCTCAATTGCATAAAAATTATACAGTACTTGTGATAAATCTCAGACGAAAAATTAAAGTAACAGACAGTACCTCAAACCTGTGTTTTCCAACAGGAGCTTCAGCATATGGTATTCCTTTAAAACTATAATATCGGGATCCATCATAAATCGTTTCAACCGTGCCCTCTATTTTGCCATCAGTAACTGTTACTATAGGTATTTTCTGAAAAATTTAAGATTTTTTTTAATGCGACAATATGTTTTGTATTTACTTTACCTACATAGTTAACTTATATTGCCTTGATTGTTAAAGACACGATATATTATTTTTTAGCGCTGGGAAGTAAGACATAGCATAGAAGAAGATTTTAGAGGCCAGGTTCTAAGTTACTCCAAATAAATTTGGTCACGTTATTTCATTGATAATTCCAAAGTGACATACAGAAAAACAAAACGTAGGTACCAAATATTGTTCCTACACATTCATATTATGTATATTTAATTGTATAAATACCGGAAAATCACTTACATTTCTTATCTCCGAGTGTAAACATGATGTACTAGACACGTATATGAGGATACAAATGATTTTGTTTTTGTTAAACATTTTCCTCTAGACATAACAACACACGAATACTGAATGAGTAATATTTATGAAGGAACCCGTTATTATATGTAGTGGAGGAGGTAATAGGTACCGGCTTAAGTATAAACGATTTGAGGGCGAGTAGTTTGTCTGTGTACTCATTTAGATGTATATTATTAGGAAAAGCTTTACAGAATTATTATATTACAGTTCTATCTCATAGCTTTCTTTCAGCCTGAATAATATCATTTTTAAGACACACCCGAAAAGGGCACAAATTCAATTTTTTCTTAAATTCTCTATTTTGTAAAGAGTACCTAATAAGAACAACTCATCCATAGCTATAAATATATGTATGCTAATTTATGTAAGAAACTATAAATAAATATAATTCAGTTATAGTCGAATTCTATCACAATTTAATAACAATGCCGAATCACAAATCCATACAGTATTAAATCAGTTCATAACTATTGGCGATAGTGAATAAAACACAATCCAATTGAATTTCAAACATTTATTCACATTCTACATTATGCTTATTGTCCAATATGCGGCAGACCGGCCTCTTTGTAGATCTGGTCCCAGAACTCCATTCGCCGCTGGTCCGCGAACCTCCCGACGGAGTATTTGTCTTGTATGTTGAAGTATTCCTTGCCTGCTGGCGTGTACGGCAGCCAGTTTACTCCCAGACTGCCGTCGGGCGTGGGGTTACTGAAATGAGAAGAAAAAGCAGTTAATTAGGAGTAAATTAAATGTTAATAATAATCATTTTAGTAAGTGCAGTCGACGCAAATTCTGGACCCAAAATTCTAAGATGCATAGTCCAGCATTTGAAATCTGTTTCAATATTCTTCTTTATTTGAGCAAGGTAATTAGGTATCTGGATGAAGTATTTTACGTTCTCGCATCATCTACTGTACAGTTAGATTCAAACTTAATGGCAGGTACAGTCAAGTTTACAATCCCGCTGATACCCAAAATTGCGTATTGCGCATCGGAACGTACGATATTCTGTACCAGCGGTTGTTGATGATTATATTATTAGACATAGTTAAATTCTTCCCGCGGATGACGAATTTGTTTTAGGGTAATACCAGAACGTTATACTCATTCATATTAGTTTCACGTAACTATACCACACACTTGAAAACCACAATACGAAAAATATTTTTTTGTAGTTTCATTATTCACAAGCAAATAGTTTTTTCCTTATATTATGATGACTATTATAATAATACTATTACTATTAAGCATATTAAAGTTCACGTCTATGTTACTAAAGTGAAATATTTTTTTACAATATCAATAAGATTTTGCCTAGAGAAGAACTTGTATTGCTTTAATACGGATTATAGTATGCATTTTGATCTCGACGGTCAACCTTATGTGAGACTAGCCAATTGCGCAGAAGCTTACCTACATTGACGCCATCGATCTTTCTCCAAATTATTCCATTGAAAAGTTACATTTGGGGTTGCATTTTTTAGAGGAAGCTGTACTGAAAAATAGTACTCACTTCAGAGCGCTGTAAAACCTTAGCTATTGACGTAATGAAAAAATGTTGTATATAAAAGTTGTTCCTCGAAAAACAATCTACAAAAATGGTCTGATATCATTTCTTCGTAAAATGATAAAAAAAAGTTTTATTGAAAAATATAAAAAGCTCTAATTTCTGAACGTTTTCGCTTATAACTTTTTTATTTATAGTTCTACGACAAAAAGTTACTGGACAAAAGTTGTAGAAAATTTAATTTGCAACTAATAATGCTAACAATTTTTTTTATCAGATAAATAGTTTAAGAGATATATCGTAAAAACCATTTCAACCGCTATTTTCAAGATGGCGGCCGTGGGACAAGGGTGGCAACCCCACAAACTTGGTTTTAGCTACTCACTGACCCCCCCTACACATCAAAAACATAAAATTGCGTCCTCTAAAAACTGCAAGGTTAGGCCTAAAAAATGTAACATTTCAATGGAGTAAATACTATACATGCAAAGCTAGCAATTGATATTATGTTCATCGTAATAAAGTTGTCTTACCCATATTTAGCAAAATCAGTCCATAGTTTTGTAACTTCATACGCAATATCTCTCAGCTTCGGTTGATTGTCATATGCCTCCTTGTTAAGGTTATTATAAAAGAGATAGAACAAGTCATCAGCATGACTAACTCCTGGCAAGTCTTTGTAAGAGGAGTATCTCTTGATTATATTTAAGTCTGTTTCATAGTTGAATTTATACATATATACTGGAGCGTTCAATTTGCTATACAGATAAGCAAATCTGTGTGTGTTGTACGCGAAATTTGTATCTGTTAAAATATCACGGACAATATCAGGGTTTTCTTTTGATATGCTTCTATCTCCTGCATAAAATTTCTGAATCCTTTCACCAAATTCTAAAGCTTTTTCCTTTGAGACAGCTTCAACGATTTGCCTTGGCACGAAATATGTTACATTGTTATTTTTAACGTCTAGTTTTTTTATTTCTTCAGAAATAACTGATATGCCCTCGCCGGAATTGTAACCCAACATTATCGGTACTTTATTTGACACTTTTCCATTGACCACTTTCTGTACTGGATCTTCGTCTATAAATGCTTGAACATTTTTATAATGTTTTTCAATAACAGGGATGAATTGTTCAGGGAAGCCTCGATATATTTCTTCCTCTGTCATTGTTTTTTCAGTAAGGTTAGTTAGATTAAGAGCTGGTAAGCCTCTCAAGAAGTGTAACAATTCTCCAACATCATCTGTGTCCTTGCCCAATAGTTTGGCTGCTCTAAAAGCTCTCTCTTTCATTCCTCTAGCTTGAGCCCAGTCTTCGAAGCATGTACCGCTCTGAGCGATGACTTTATTGAACAATCCCCTGGCTGTTGGAGACAGCATAAGGTACGTAACGGAGGACCCGCCTGAACTTTCTCCAAATATAGTAATGTTATCTGGATCACCGCCAAATTTAGCGATGTTCTCTTTAATCCATCTCAGCGCCTTTACTGTGTCCTTTATACCCCCGCTTCCTGGTACATCAGGAGTGTCAACAGAAAGGAATCCTAGTAACTCCAGTCTATAGTTGATAGTGGCTAGAATAACGTTATGTTCCAGTAAGAGATCTGGTGAGAACGTGTCTGAATTACCAGATCCTGACATATAAGAACCACCGTGAATGAATACCATTACTGGTATTTTGGCTTCTGGTTTTAAGGACTTTGTGTATATGTTGACAAATAAACATTGTTCACTGCCTTCTATGTATTGGGAGATGGTAAAGTCATATTGGGTGCACACAGGACCATGTTGAGAGGCATCCCGGATGCCATTCCATGGTTTTGGTGGTAATGATTCAGACTGTAAATAAAAACATTAATTAAGATAATGAAAGATAAAGAAATTGGCACAAAAACATTGTTATCGGAGGATGTCTACCTTTTTATTATTTACCAACCAGATAAGGTATGATGAGTGGGTACGTGTTTACAGGTAAAATATGTTTTTTTTGTTTTATCAATTACTTAGTTACTCATTTTAAAATAATGCATAAATTATTACTTGCTTCTAGAAACGAACTCTGACTCTACATGGGCAAAATATGTATATAAATTATCCTTAATTTGATGCAAAAAGGTGCTTACTTCAAACCTGTGTTCTCCAACCGGCGCTTCTGCATATGGTATACCTTTGAAACTATAATACGATGAGCCATCATATATGGTCCCGATTGTGCCTCTTATTTTACCCTCTCTTAATGTCACTATAGGCTTTTGCTAAAAAAAAAACAATATGCTTTAAAATATACTGCTGATCACAATATGATTTAACTAAATGCCGTAAATATTTTTTACAAGCCGTCGATAAAGTTCATTGAGTTCAAGGTGAAGTATCGAAAATGCAAGTGCATATTTTTGTGTCAACAAAATGACTCGAAGATATTTGTAAGACAAGTGTATTAAATATAATAAGTACTAGCGGTCCGCCCCGGCTTCGCCCGTGGTACCTACATGTTTAAACTATCCTATCTCTCAAGTTAGATCGAACTGCACATGGTGTGCGAATTTTATTATAATCGGTTAAGTGGTTTAGGAGTCCATTGAGGACAAACATTGTGATACGAGATTTATATATATAAAGATGTATATAGGCTTTAGGATTTGATGTTTGGAAAAAAAAAGATTATATTATTATTTGAGTTTTCTTCGAAATCGGTGCTGCTGTGGTTAGCCGATATATAGCATTTCAGTAATATTTATGATTTTACAACCATTTAACGCTTACGTGTAATTGCTATAAATATATGGCAGGCGCAACTTTTTTCACAAAAATAGTAAAACGTTTGAAAAAAACTTACCTGTTTGTCCTTACTACGGTAGCACACTACAACTGCAATACAAAACGCCAAAATTGCGATTATTTTTACGCCCGCCATTTTGTTATGGCGCGACAAAGAACGATGCGACACTGAGGAATATTTATAGATGACTCGGTTATTATACCTGTTTTCCTGTTATACGTTCTATATAGATTAATACGATGTGTCGAGACATAGGTTTTTCGCTAGAGATTTTCTATGAGGAAAATGTTTGTTATTGTTTATAAACAACATGGACCGTGTAACTGTAACAGATATTGACAATGGTCAAGGTTACGAATAGAGTTCGATATGTGTGAGTGTTAAGAAGGAAAGTACATTTATGTGTTTATATTGTTGGAGTTTGAATTTTGTACATTTTTCTTTTACGAAAAAGCGCCCCCTATAGTTTTTTTATTGGATCTTAGATGATCTTCGTTTACCTATTCCGAGTTTTGGGTTCAAACTCAAACTGAAACATTTATTTATTCAATTATACTTCTTCTAAAAGCACGTCATTACATATTTTTTACATTTACCAACTCTATCGCTACTTGCTCTATCTTATTTGGCTAATCGAACTCTAATTAAAAGTTCATTCATTTTTTTTGGATTAGGGCGACAAATAATTTTATTTCAGAGTTTTACAACTGATGTGCGTCGAAAGCGATCCGACAGTGTTAATTAAAAGTAATTGATCTGTAGTTCAATTGAAAATCTTTAGTTACAATATGAGCTAATATATCATATCTTATATTATGTATACCTACAGACAGACAATTTTTCCTTAATCCGTGGTATGCCAACTCGATTACATATAATAACGGTATCCATTATAAACATTTCTCATTCAGAGTTTGTGTGTTGTTATGTCTACAGGAAAATGTTTAATAAAAACAAAATCATTTGTATCCTCATATACGTGTCTAGTACATCATGTTTTCACTCGGAAATAAGAAATGTAAGTGTTTTACCTTCGACTGACCGGTTGTCTTGGTTGGTAGTGGACCTGCCTTCCAAGCCAGTGGTCGTGGGTTCGATTCCCACCCAGGGCAAATATTTGTGTGATGAACATGATGTTTGCTCTGTGTCTGGATGTTAAATACCTATTTATAAATTTATTTAAAATTATGTATGTGTTGTATATGTATGTTTATCAGCCATTGGTTTCGATAACACAAGTGTGAAAATTGTCTTCAAATATTTATTTTATTAATGTTTATGTATATTTACAAATGAAATATATGCATATGAACAACAAACAAACAATAGAACTTTTAGTTATAGGGACATTCTGATTTCTGTATAATATGGTGCCTTTTGTATAGTTATTTGATTTTCTGTCTGTCGTGTAAATATATTTAACTGAATTTCTATGCTATGTCTGTTAAATATTCTGTGGCTATGGTTAAGGAGTAATTTGATCTCTACCATCTTATTTTATCCAATGTTCGTGTTTGAGTTTGAGTTTGAATAAATAACACAACACTTTTCTTTTCAGAAGAGACCTATAGTAACAGTTATTGATGGCAAGATAGAGGGCACGGTCGAAAGAATTTACGATGGATCTCAATATTATAGTTTTAAAGGGATACCATATGCTGAAGCTCCTGTTGGAAAGCACAGGTTTGAGGTACTGTATGTGGTTATCAACATAAAGCATGTAATTTGGAGGTGAATTTTAAAAATGATTTGAAATTTAATTTACCAGATGCTTTGCAACAATTAAACTTAAAGTCCACCAGAGGGTTATAGTGCAATTAGTAAGTTATCGGAGCTACCATACATATTCATAATGCTGATTTTTTATTACATGCGATTTTTTCAGGCGCCACTACCAGTCATACCGTGGCGTAGTATTCGTGATGCCGCACAGCATGGACCTATTTGTACACAAGTGAATTTAACATCTCAGTCAATTGGAAGCGAACAATGTTTATTCCTGAATGTCTATACTAAATCACTAGATACAAAGTCCAAAATACCGGTGATGGTGTTTATACATGGAGGTTCCTATGACTCGGGATCAGGCAACTCCGATATGTACTCACCAGATCTTATCATACAACATGACGTCATACTGGTAACTATTAACTACCGATTGGAACTTTTGGGTTATATCTCTTTAGACATACCCGAAGTACCAGGTAATGCAGGAATGAGAGACCAAGTCATGGCCCTTCGGTGGGTAAAAGAAAATATTATTAAATTTGGCGGTGATCCTGATAATATCACCATATTTGGGCAAAGCTCTGCAGGGACGGCTGTCACGTATCTTATATTATCACCTATAGCTCAGGGATTGTTCCATAAAGCTATAGCACAGAGTGGAGTCTGTCTACAGGACTGGGCTCAAGGAAGAGAAATGGTACAGCGAGCGTTTAGAGCAGCAGAAGTGCTAGGAAAACAGACAAAGGATGTTGGTGAATTATTGAAATTTCTTCGCAGTCTACCAGCCGGCAATCTCACAAACCTTAATAGCAAGACAACGACTCAAGATGAAAGATATAGAGATTTGGGTCCAAAATTCGTTCCAGTTGTGGAAGCTAAATTTCCTAATGTTCAGCCATTTATAAGCGAAGATCCTGCGTTACTTCTTGTGCATAGTAACACGAGAAAAGTACCACTTATGCTTGGATATAATTCTGGGGATGGAATAAAATCAATTTCCAGAGAATTATTAAGATTGAACATAAGTAATATAAATCCTTCATACCTTGTACCTAGTATATTAGCTGATAGACTTTCAGAGGAACAAGTAATGAAAGTTGGAGAAAGGATAAAACGATTCTATGCTGGTAATGGGAATTTTAGTGAAGATCATCCTGAAAGTATACGTGATATGGCCACGGATTTACATTTTGCGTACAATGTCCATAGATTTGCTTATCTATACAGCAGTCTGCAAGTACCAGTATACATGTATAGATTTAACTTCGATACTGATTTGAACATAGCTAAAAAAATGACGCCATATAAAAATGTAGAAGGCGCCAGTCACGCAGATGACCTATTTTATTTGTTTTACAATTCGTTGAATAAAAACATTCTTGATAGTGATACGAAATTGAGACAATATACTCATGATATTACCAAAATGTGGACTGATTTCGCCAAAACTGGGTAAGTTAATACTATCTTTATAATTTACTAGTTAGTTAGTTAGTAGTGTTAGTTGAATTGTTATTAATTTAATAAGAATAATTTACAATAGTTTCAAAATAGTGTTTTCTTCATAAAAATCTTCCTTGTGTTTTAACAAAAACTTAAAAAAAATTTGCCTAATTGGTCGAGTTTACGCTTAGTAATACATTTCGACATTCATTTAATTCCAGTAAGCCCACACCCGATGGCAGTCTGGGAGTAAACTGGCTGCCCTACACGCCAGCAGGCAAGGAATACTTCAACATACAAGACAAATACTCCGTCGGAAGGTTCGCAGACCAGCGGCGAATGGAGTTCTGGGACCAGATCTACAAAGAGGCTGGTCTGCCGCATATTGGACAATAAGCATAATGTAGAATGTGAATAAATGGTTGAAATTTATCGGTGTGTTTAATTGACTATCGTTAATAGTGATGCCTTAATTTTGGAAAAGAAATGGGACCTTACTATGACTACATGATACGAGAATTTTATGCTTCGTGTGAGAAATTTTTAAAGAATAGAAAAAAAAATTATCCAGGGGCGGGATTTTTCTACCTGTTCTTTAAAAATTAATTACTTGATACATTTTTTTAAATTACATTGCATTTTCTCAACTGTATGAGAAGGTGTATAAATAGCAAAATATTGATTGTTATAATATGTTCATCAAATATGAATTTTCGTTTCGACTCATCCGAGAACGAGTTTTGTCAAGGTGATACGTTGTTTATTTCTTTCTTTTTCTTCCTGCTTCGGTAATTTAAAGAGCATGTGTCAAACAGTACTGACCTATAGCCTATACCTATAGTATTTACGTTTTGGATTGCGAACATAAATATAAAGTAATAAAAATCTAACTTCATCAACACATCAAGATTCTACCAAACAGGCCTAGTTTCAAGCAGGCTTTTTATATCAGAAAGAAGATTTTATATCCCTTTTATCGGAAAGTAAGAACTAACGAAATGATATATTACTCCAGGGAAAGAGGAGACTCAAATGGCCTTTTTATCTAATACTAGCGGTCCGCCCCGGCTTCGCCCGTGGTACATGTTTACGTTTTCTCTACATAAGAACCATCCTCGTACTTCAAGGAATATAATAAAAAAAGAATTATCGAAATCGGTTCAGCCGTTCTCGAGTTATGCGCTTACCAACACATTTTGCGATTCATTTTTATATATAAGAAGATTAGATTGTATGTTATCGATTGTCAAAGGTTAATAATAATACTTTTAAAAGTCAAATTTGCCCTTTTAATCGTGTTAATTAGGTACAGTTTGATAAGACACGTGGAACTATTATCATAATGTTAAGTTACTTCAATTATTTAAAATTATACTTGTTTGAAGTGTAACTTGAAAATGCAGCTGATAATGATGGAATATTTGGAATATTATTTACTGGGTGGCGACCGCTCTTAGGCCGCGTTTCCATCTGCAAGAAAACTTGCGCAAGAAATGTCCGACAGGCTGTCTGACAGCAGCTTGCAAGTCTACTTGCAGGTGGAAACGAATTAGACTTGCACTTAGAACGTCACGTATACAATTTTAACTCTACTGATTAAGGCAAGATACGCAAAAAATATATATATTCGAATTTTTAATTAATCTTATAAAAGCTGTCTGTTTGGTAAAATAAACATTATTTTTGTCTTAGAACTTTTTTTTAATTCAAAACAGTTTTAAAAATAAGCGTGCACTCGATGCTTATTTATTTAAGTACATTATCTCCAAAGATAACACTGGAGTGGTTCATTAATATAAATACGCCATAAAATTAGTATTAACACATCCATCGAAGAAAACAACTGTAACATGATCGTGTTACTGCTTGCAATTATAATAACAATTTTATGTTTTATTTATCTAACTGGAAGATACAATGAATTCTATTGGAAAAGGAGAAATGTCACGTTTTACAAGAAGAATAAAGTTATGGGAGTGTTTTGGGGCTTTCTAACACAGGACAAAGCAATTTTCGAAAACTTATGGGAAGTTTACAAGGAACATCCTAATGAACCCGCTATTGGTCTCGGATCTATTCTAACACCTACTTTATACGTAACTCATCCAAAGAATGTTCAGCATGTGTTGATCACGGATTTCAACTCCTTTAACCACAGAGGATTGGATGTCAACAAAGATGACCTATTAGCGGATAATATCCTTTTCATGGACGGAAATCGCTGGAAGCTAATGCGTCAACATATGACTCCCCTTTTCACGACAACAAAGCTGAAGTCCATGTACTATATAATTGATAAAAGTGCCATAGATTTTGTAACACATTTGAAAGAAAATGCAGTTCTCTTAAAAGGTGATGCTTTCAATACTATTTCTTCGTTTTGCTGTGCTGCGATAGGAGCAGCTGTATTTGGAGTAGGCACGAAATCTATCTTCGATTCGCCTTTTCTTCACATGTCACAGAGCGCTTTCAAATCATCATTCAAATTAAATCTCAAATTCTCTCTCGGACATTTGTGTAATCCCCTGTTTAATCTGCTGGGCATATCGATGTTCAAAGACTTCGAGGATCTTATCATTAATGCAATTAAAAGAGTGATACGTGAACGGGAAGCTGATAACGTGAAGAGGCACGACTTTGCTGATGTGTGTGTGTCTTTGAAAAACGCGGGAACCATGGTAGATAAGGATTCAAATGAACATTTAGAACCTACAGATGAACTATTGGCAGCTCAAGCTTTCTTCTTCTACACAGCTGGCGTGGAACCTATTGCTACTGTTATATTCAATAGTCTATTGGAATTAGGGAGACATCCAGAATATTTAGCTAAAGTTCACAATGAGATAGATGCAGCATTCAAACTACATGGTTCGATGAATTATGATGCAATAGGTAGTATGAAAGTGCTGGACATGGTTGTGAATGAATCAATGAGGATCCACACACCAGTGGGCTATGTGACGAGAAAATGCGTGAAGGATACTGTTCTTCCAATTGGAAATATTAAAATCGACAAGGGAACTAAGATTTTCGTGCCAATATTTGAGTTGCATCATGATTCTAAATATTATCCTGACCCAGAAGTTTTCGATCCAGAAAGGTTCTCTCCTGAAAATAAGCACAATATAGCTGATATAACCTATTTGCCTTTTGGGAGGGGAAATAGAGTATGTCTAGGAGCTAGATATGGTATTCTACAGTTGAAGGCCGGCTTAGTACATTTACTTCGAAATTTCACAGTAAAAACAATCATTCTGGAAGAAGGGATGAAGTACAGTCAACAGCAGTTTCAAGTTAGATTGAGTAATTTTGATCTAGAGTTTATACCAAGGAATACTGTTTAATTCGTCTATAGTTAATAGAAACAAAAAAAAATAGTTTTTAGGTATTTGAAATAAAACCATTCAAAAACGTGTAGTATAATTTTATTTACAAAAATACAAATAAATATAAAAATCTCAGTACATTTTACAAATAGGTATTGTGACTGACTTATAACTAACATTGAATTTTTACTGTTGTACTGATAATATTGTACAAATCACATGTCACAACATCATGGAAATATAATGTCTATATTTCCGTGCACAAGATACATAATTAAATTATTTACTATAGTCCTTTCCACCTAAGATGATTTCTGTGACACATCGATTTTTGACACGTGTAGAGATGTCGGTTACTGAAATCGTATCAATTGTTTCCGATAATCGATAATATTCTATATGGAAATGAAATCGATTTGAATAAAGTACCAAAATTAGTTTTTTCGGCATTTCGCCAAACAATTAACTAAGGAAACTTAGCAAAAAACAGCAACAAAAAGTTCAACAATAACAATTAGTAACAATAAAAGAATACCAAGTAATGTATCAATATAAAAATGCAAATTGTATACAAGACTGACGCCCTCGTACAGACGATTTACTCGATTGACAAACGATCACAAGATGGGCGCCGATTATATGATTTTCCAACTCTATGATTTTTCAACGATCCATTTCATGTACACGAATTATATTTTTGTGTTATTTTATTATATTTTTCATTATATTAAACTAAACAATACTGTTTTTGATTTATAAGCTTAAGATGTTTCATTTTTATATTTTTGGTAATAATGCCGCCATAAAATAGAAATATTATACACTAAAATTATTTTGACTTTTTAAGCATAAAATACGTAATTCGGAACACGATGAAGTGTCACAGGAATCATCATAGGTGAAAAGGACTATAACTATAAATGACCGATATTATTGTTTGTTTGGGATTATTGACTTATATTGATGTCATTGTACTGTAAGCTTATTAAAATATTATTTATACAAATAAAAAAAATATTTATTTTTGAAGTGAAACTTCTTTAGGCCGTTAAGAGTAAAATTTCAAGGTCGCGTCATGGCAATACCGTCACGTCATGGAGTAGGCGACGATTTTGGCATCTTTGAATCTTGCCAAAGAAGTTTCACTTCTGACACGTCTGCTCGGCACACACGCTCTATTTATTGTCAAAATCAGTGCTAAATACAGTTTAAATTATCGATACAAATAATATTTGGCACCGATTTCGAATATTTATGTAAAAAATTATTATCTATAATTATTGTCTTTTGTGAAAATCTAAATGGTAATAGGATATTTTATTTTGTGAGTACTTACTTATACATATATTTTTACATTGAACTTTCGTACATGGCCCTGTTTGTATTGTACATGTTTGCTTATTTAAATTACGAGCATAATTGTCAAGATATCTCTTAAAATATAAAATTAGTTAAATATGTCGTTATTACTGCTAAACTACAAAATATTATATTATTTACAAACTTAAAATATGGACGGTAGTACAATTTTTTTGTTATCCCTAAATTCCAATAAAGACATAACTTGACAATCTTACACTTAAATTGTTACTAATTTTTATTTGAATTCACAAGAGCCTATGTCGTTATAGAAATATGATAATAAATAGTTCGCTTCGCTCGAGTTGTTTTCGCTTATCGCATATCAATTCAAAACATTTTCTATATAATTGATGTATTTCTATTTCACATGCGACGATTTTGGTATCTTTGAATCAACATTCAAAGAAGTTTCACTTCTGACACGTATGCTCGGCACACACGCTTTTTTATTTTATTTTTACCAGGATGCCTGAATACACAATTGAATTTGATAATAATAAGAATAAAAATATGCAATCTATCTAGTCCATTATTTCAGTATTTCTCTTTATTATTTTTAATTGATATGTGACGTTCCTAATTCCTTCATGTAGAATATAATGGTTCGGCGTAAAGTCTTGTCGGTTGGGAAATGGTGGTAGGAGCTTCCCGGCAGGCCAGCAACGAAGCACGCATACGCCGTTTCGCTGAAAAAGACAATACAAATGTGCAACTATAGTTCTTAATTATATTATATTAGATAATATATTTATGATCTTATCTCTTTTAACAATAAACAATAAAATTCCAAGGTTAAGCAAAGGTTGGCACGGTCATAAATTGGATGGGTGTCCATTTTTTGCAGTTGCTCTGTAGCTTATTTGTACGGAAATCTTAGTGTTTCGAGTCCGACTCGGACTTGACCGAATTTCTGGGTTTTTGGGACGTGTATGAAAGGGCAGATGTGTCAAATAGGGCTACTTATAACAAAATATATTATGGTATCCTATACTACGTAATATTATAAAGCTGAAGAGTTTGTTTGAACGCGCTAATCTCAGGAACTACTGGTCCGATTTGAAAAATTCTTTCGGTGTTAGATAGCCCATTTATCGAGGAAGGCTATAGGCTATATATCATCACGCTAAGACGAACAGGAGCGAAGTAATGTTGGTTTAAAATGTTGACAGGAATGGCATGGCTACCGGCGGAGTGCATGCAGGTGAGCGCCAGCAGCGCGAGCAGCGCGGCGGGCGGCAGCGCGGCGGCGAGCGCGAGCAGGGCGCGCTGCGGCAGCGAGTGCGCGGGGCGGGGCGCGCCGCACGCCGTGATGTTGCGCACGGCGTGCTGCTGCAGCACCAGCTGGAACTGCGCGCCGAGCGACCGGATTGTGGCCTTCATCGCTTGCGGCGTCAGCGCCGCGCCCTCCATCGTGCGGAACTGAAAACACGGCCTACAACGAGGTAAAAACAATGATTCACAGGTTCAAAGTAAGAATCACGACCTACGTTTGGTTAAATATTGGAAAAAGAGGTAAAAATATTGATTCGCAGGTTCAAAATAAGAATCACGACCTACGTACGGTTAAATATTGGAAAAAGAGGCAAAAATATTGATTCGCAGGTTCAAACCTACGTACTGTTAAATATTGAAAATTAATAACAATGTGAAACAACAAAGTGGGATAAATTGAATTATTAATATAACATAAGAACCAATAGGACCCAGAATAGTGCCCTGTGAAACACCTTTGAAACTCAGAATATTTTGTGTAATTTCTGTATTGATGATACTTACTTTTTGAAGCCTATTGGATAAATAAACGATAAACAGACAATATGAGAGCAAAAAATTAACCATGAACACGATAAAATTCTAACTTGGCTATCAGAGTCCTATGATCAACGCAATCAAAGGCCGTCTTTAAAATTTCCCAAGCATCATACACTTAAGTTAAAATTTCAGAATTGGCATCACAAGGAGTTAGTGAAATAAAAGTTAATTATTTTTTTGCACCACATTAGATAACATTAATAATTTAGTATTAAAACGTGAAAACACCATAACTCACCCCATATTATCGTTAAAAGCGTCATGTGTGGAGTCATGCACTTGTAGCTTGAGTTTTTTCAACTCCAGTACTTTCGAGATGCTTTCCTTGAGCGCAGCTAAACGAGCGCGACCGCTCGGCAACACTAGCCTTAATAGATCTCTCTCACGTACTACTACCACCTGAATATAAAAAAAATATAGAATATTATTTATCGTCGAGGAAAAAATTTCGAACAGGCCACTGGAAAGCTACTATTTCGAGAAATTGAAGGAGGAAAACTTACCTCAACGTGTAGATCGCTAAATCTTTCTGGATCAGCAGAATTATTTGCTCTTACTGTTAATCTGTAAAATTACAAAAATAATAATTATTTTATGCATGTTTAACTGACTCTCCTTTTTAACTGACTCCAAAAAAAAGGAGGTTATTCTCCCAAACCAATATTTTTATTCTCTAGAATTAAAAAAAAAAAATCCCTGCGTTCCGAAAAATACTTTTTTTCTACTGAATTGCATTAAGATCTTCGTATAATTATTTAACAGATTAAAATTCCCTACTCTTACCTGAATATCCCATCAGCGTAATGTATAAGATTCATCATAATCCTCAACTCTCCTGTCGTATCATTAACCACAATTACATCAGTTACATTATTCAAAGATTTCGACTTTATAGGCGATTCGAAACTCATGTTAACTATCTTATAGTCTATGGGCAATGCATCTGGGTCCTTGTCTATAGCTTTGACTAGTGCTATAGTAGTTCCTAAAGCTACGTTTAGTCTGACACCTATGGTTACGTTGGTTGTATCAAATTGCGGAAGGTGGTCGTCTATGTCGAGAATTTTGATGGCTACTTGGATTTCTGATGGGTCCTGGAATTTTATTATTTTGTTTACTATATGTATGAGGTGAAATTAAAGGAGAGCAATAAAGCATATTCAACAAGATAACAATTAGTTTTAATAAAATTCACTCAAATGTTATACCAGAATACTATCAAAGAATTTATTTTAATATACTAGCCTCAATTAATCAAATAAAAGGCACATTACACATAAAGCAAGATTTAGAGCCTACATACATTTTTTTAACCCTTAATAGAGTATTAACAACTTTTAACTAAGTATGTATTCTCCTCAGATAATGAAAATTTATTGTAACAACTTACCAATCTATTATAAGTTTTACTGAACCTCGGGTTAGTACCCAATTTAAAGCACTGTATTGTCAACAATATTCTCGACATTGTCTCTCTGTCCAATCGTGCTGCTGCTATTATTAAAGCTTCACTATCATTGGTCCTTTGTAACTTTACGTATTCTAGCTCATTGCCAGCTAAAAATAATAAAACCATTTCAAGTGTTAACATGTTAAGAACAACAAATATAATATTTATTTGGTTAATGATGTGTGTGTGTGTTTTTAATGTACAAAAATTTTTGAGCTTGTATTACCTACTTGTATAGAGAAAACAAAAATTAATTTCAGTATTTTTTAACTCTTGCCTATTTCCATTTTTAAACTCACCAGTAATACGATAGTCGATAGCCGCATTTTCTCCAATATCTTCATCAATTGCTTTAATTTTACCAATAACAGAGCCAATGGGAACTTCTTCTTTCGTGGTCATTAATATTGGCGGGGCATCCTAAAATTATAAATTATATAATGCTTTTATGACCTTTTTAACCAAATTCTTAATTATTTAGACCGATTATTTTATAAAATTTGCTATTCTTTTTAAAACAACTGATCGTATCTTTTACGCGTAACTTACTTTGAAGGTAGATTGCAGATTGGAATAGCACCAAGGCTATCGTTAATATGCGTATCACGATTATCTTTTAAATATTTTTTTATATTTTATTCAAAACGAAAATAGGTATAAATTTAATAATAATATACACCCGTACTCCTCCAAATTATTATGGTAAAAACTCACCAGATGTCTAGCAAAATGCGGTTTATGGTCATCCACATCAGTGACCCGCACGGTCACAATGCGAGTGCGCTGCTGAGACGGGGAGCCGCCATCTTGTGCGACGAGCACTAGTGTGTATGCTGCTTTACGTTCGCGGTCTAGTGGTTGACGTGTCGTTATAATACCGGAGTCTGGGTCTGGAATAATTCGTCTAATGATATCTTTTGAATGGTATGGTATTTTGATTAGATGTATGTTGTGTGTTAATCATTATTAAAAATCGCTTTAGCGAAATCGGGAGATATTAAAATATACTTAAAACCAACTTAAAAAATGTTCGTAAGATTAATTCTTAGATAAAAAGTCGGCAAAAAAATAATTAAGAAGTTCATACGAGTTTTAAATTATACTGCTTTGACAAATTTGTAATACTTACTACTCCATCAGTTAAATTAACAGTGAAATTAATAATCGCTCTTTTTTATCGTATTTAACAAAAACAAAAATACCACATCTTCTACCACTTATACATACCGATAGAGAACACAGACGCATCTTCAGTCCGTTGTATGCGGTAAGATAATTGCCCGGCTGGTTGCGTTGGATCGTCTGGGTCACTTGCTACCACTTGATATACCATAGAGCCTATTGTTGCATTCTGTGAAATGTATGAAATAATTTAAATATTAATATTTAATACGCAATTAGTGATCTTCATATTATGTGAAAGGCGGTGAAAGTTAATTTAATTGTAGTTGATAAAAGAAGTCTGATTTCGTGTGCCGAAATATTTCAGTATAATATTTTGGGGCAAACTTTGTAGGATCGTCTTTTTTTAAAGTGAAACTTTTATTACATCGTCTCAAACTTTTTGGTCTGTGTAGCGCATGTCGCGTGTATCGCGGCTGCCGAGTAGGTATACCTACTCGGCAGCCGACCGTCATGCGACATGCGCTACACAAAGCAGTGTTCGGAACCGTTCGAACAGTTTCACTTTTACCGTGGTTTCTTAAAACCACACAACATTTTTCTTTCTAAAAGCGAAAATTTTTATATACAGAATTTTTCTACCCAGGCTATTACAGTGAAAATTTAATTAAATTTTAATGAAAAACACAACTATGTTTCAAATGACACTTCTAAACAACAAATTTAATTACCTCGCTAACATACAAATCTTCGCCTTCCGCTGGCCGTATGAACCTAGGTACCCCATCATTAGCGCTAACATCCCCGATATAAATCGCAAGGGAAGCATCCCCTGAATGTCCTCCACCATCCGTGGCACCAACTAATAGCCGATAGGGGTCAGTTCGACCCCTACCTGTGAGTTCCTTTTGAGTTTTCACTTCACCAGTTGTTTGATCGATTGTGAATAAACCTGAAATATAGAAGTACTTAAGGTTGTTTTTCCTAATTTTTTAAATTAAGATAAAACAATAGTATACAAAACCTCAACAATATCGGTTTAAAATATTATTGGCGATAAAAATAGACTCAGAAAATCTACAAAATTATAATTCTACAAGAAAAAACCCCCATATATGATAGTAAAATATATTATTGAGCAGTAAGCACCTATAATTCTTACATTTGTTCTGAATTATTTATGAACTAGAACTTACCATTTGCTTCGCCCTCATCAAGGAATTCATATTTGATCTCGCCTCCTAAACCTTCATCAGGGTCGGTAGCCAGCAACTTGACAACACTGATGCCAATTGGAACGTTTTCAGGAACCACAGCTGAAAATACGATAAACAGTTCTATATTATTTCTATTTCTTGTATTTTATGTTGTTTAGCTAACTTGATTGATGGCGTTAAATTCGTCTTCTAGAATGATAGGTACTTTATAGGGTATAAACAACGATATATAGGTAACAGGCCGGGTACAGAAAATAAACTTTTGGAAAGTTATCGTGATAGTCACATTTGCGCACGAGCACAGATAAAACAATCTTCTTTCTATTTTGTATTTAATATTATTTACCCATGAAAAGCTGGAGATCAGACTTATTGTTCTATCTAAATAAATTAAATTGTGCAAATCATGCGATGTTTATTGAACAGCAATTCTTTTCATATAGCCTATATACTTAAAATAGCCCTTACCAGTATACACAGTTTTCTCAAACGTTGGCGAGTTATCATCCACATCGAGTACATCAATCAATACTGCAGTGGTGGATCGTAGTCTATCTGTAGATGATGGTCCATCTATGGCTTCCACTTCTAGACGGAGGACCGATTGACGCTCGCGGTCTAGCGTTTTGTTCGGGGCCACCTGGAGATAGATGATGATGATGATGAAAAAGCTTTTGATGTATAACATAATGATGAATAGGCATGACGAAAGATTTTGAAATCCTCTTCCATAATGTGTGTATACGTTTACTATACAAGAAAACCCTGTATTTCGGTAATATACTTAAATTTAACGAAGATAAAAGCCATTTTCCAAAAAATATTTATCAACTGTGCCAAAACAGCTCGCAGGTGTCATGGCGTAGGCGTGACGTCACACTTTGGTAAATACGTAATTATTTGTACGCATTGCGAAGAAAATTTTAAAAATATTTATTTAATATGTGTTATAGAAACGAATTTCAAAGTTTATAAGTGGTGTGCAGTATTGCAATGTGACTCCACATAAAAATAATGCTCAAAAATGTGTTAGTAATTATTTTAAGCGAGAAAATAATAAGAAATGATTGTATAAAGTTGGCGCGGAGAACCCCGAACCATGTATTCGTGAATTCGCAATTATATTTCTGTTCTGAGTCGATAAAGCATACGTGAAACAATAGAAAATAAATAAAAATGCGTATTCTCAACATATTCATAACAACAAAAAACATCTGACGTGAGTTGTTTACTTAAGCGTGACGTCACGCGTGTTTTAGTCAAAATGGCCAACTGCAGTATTTCAATGTTTTATTTTATTGATAATCTCATTAATCTTAATGTTTTTTAGATTTCTAAGTCAGTATATGTAATTTATCTATTATACATTTTCCCTTAAAAACACTAATACGATCATTTATGGATACTGTCGTCATGCCTATTATGTATACTTAACATATAATTTCATATTATAAGTTGAAAAGAGAAAAGAGAATATGGAACAATTTAAAGCATCATCTCATCCAAATATGCGTTTATGATGCTTCAAGATTAATAAAACATGACCTTTTCCTATGAAAATAGCATTCAAAATAAAATGTTCACCAGGAATTGTGACCCAGAAGACTAACTGTAATAATAAAAAAAATGAAAGAAAAATCTATATTACAGCGCATTAATAGAGACAACAGATCAATTTGTAGTATAATATATTTATTTTTTATGATAGATCTTTATAATCCATACCTGTATTTCCCCTGTTTTGTTATTAATCACAAACAGCTCAGTGTTTTCTCCTCTCAGCATATAGCGTACATCGGAATACCCATTTAGCTCGTCTTGTTTTGTTAACACTGCGTCTTTATCATTCGCTTTAACTGTAACTACTGCTTCCGGATATAGAATCGATTCTAATACACTGACTTTGTATAACTGTAAAAGTATATCACAATCATTTATTTAAAGGTAAAGGTTTTTAAATTTGTTTATTCATTTCAATACAATTTGCATAAAAATAATGTTACAACAAAATAGGGTGTTCTATCTGGTTGAACTAATACATTTTCCCATACTAGAAATGTTACTCACCTCTTTCTCGAATACTGGAGCATTATCATTAATATTCATCACTTCAATAACAACTTTCGCTGTACTATGCTTACTTTCATCACTACCTATCGCTTGTACAGTAAGTGTTAAATTCGGACTCTTTAATTCTTCATAATCTAGATGTCTTGTTAACACAACTTGACCACTGAACGGGTCTACTTGTAACAGACCAGTTTCTGAATCAACTACTTTAAAATTTGTCACTTTAGAGTTTGATATAGGGTCTTCAGCCATAAGAACTAGCACAGTACTACCAATAGGCTGTTCCTCTTTGATTTTGTGGTAAATTAATGGATTGGAATTTGTCCAACCAGGATTCATAAATCGTGGATTATCATCTGCGTAAGGTTGTATATAAATAGTATGTTCTGTTGTTGCGAATTGTTCTTTATTCAATTCTGCATTAACATCGACTACTTTAATAGTAAGTATGACAATCGATACTTGACTATAATCTAAAGTTCCATTAACAAATATATCTCCAGTATCTTCATCTATACGGAAGATGTTTTTATAATCATAATTGGCGTTTGGTTTCAATTGTACGCCGGCTTTAGAAAACGCTTTAATGGGATCTATTATCGAGTATTTCAGCTTTGCTGTTAAGTCTGTGTCGTGTGCGATAATTTTCGTCACAGTTTCATTGATTGGTGTTCTTTCTGATATGTATGTGGTCGCTTGTGTGATGTTAAACACTGGGGGTTTATTATTAACGTCTGATATATGAACAAAGACGGTCGTAGTTGCTGTTTCTGGTGCAGGTCGTCCGCTATCAACAGCAGAGACTATTATTTCGTATCGATCGGTGTTTAGATCGCGATCTAAGTTTGCATCGCTTGATACTGTTATGAGACCCGTTCTGAAAGTTACAAAATATCTCGATAAATATCTATTTTATTAATTACTAGCGGTCCGGGGCGGGGCGGCTTCGCCCGTGGTACATATTTATGTTTTCGAAAATCGTACTTCAAGGAATATAATAAAAAAAGAATTATCGAAATCGGTTCAGCCGTTCTCAAGTTATGCGCTTACCAACACATTTTGGGATTCATTTTTAGGGTTCCGTAGCCAAAATGGCAAAAACGGAACCCTTATAGTTTCGTCATGTCCGTCTGTCCGTCTGTCCGTCTGTCCGTCTGTCACAGCCGATTTACTCGGAAACTATAAGTACTACAGTGATGAAATTTGATGGGAATATGTGTTGTATGAACCGCTACAAAAATATGACACTAAATAGTAAAAAAAAGAATTGGGGGTGGGGCCCCCCATACATGTAACTGAGGGATGAAATTTTTTTTTTCGATGTACATACCCGTGTGGGGTATCAATGGAAAGGTCTTTTAAAATGATATAAAGTTTTCTAAAAAACATTTTTCTTAAAGTGAACGGTTTTTGAGATATCAGCTCTCAAAGTCGTAAAAAGTATGTCCCCCCCCCTCTATTTTTATAACTACGGGGTATAAAATTCTAAAAAAAATAGAGGTGATGCATGCTAATTAACTCTTTCAACGATTTTTGGTTTGATCAAAGTATCTCTTATAGTTTTTGAGATAGGTTGATTTAACTGTAATTTATTATATTTGCTGCTACGGAACCCTTTGTGCGCGAGCCCGACTCGCACTTGGCCGGTTTTATTATATTACATATAAGATTTACCATGCAAATTAAGTAACAAAAATATATCAGATTCAACTTCTCCTTCGTATTATGTGGAACGTGTGAACGCGTTTATTGCACTATTAATTTCTTAAAAATAATATAAAACTTACTTCTCATTTATAACAAAATTGTCCTTAGAACCAGTTAATATATGATACGTTAATAAATCATCCAATCCATCTGGATCATTAGCTACAACCATAGTAACATTATCTCCCGGTTTTGCGTCTTCTCTAATATTAGCCTTATAGTTCATAGGATTAAGGTCGAAAGTAAAATCATCTGTGACGTCATTTTTTTGGTTCACTGTGTATTTGTAGTGGTGGTAGTTGCCTTTGAATGTAGGCCGTTGGTTCCCGGGTACTCCTACGCGAATAAATACTCGAGTTTCGTTGAATAGCGGAGGGGCACCTGTAAAAACAAAGTAAAAATATAAATAAACAAAGTAAACAAAGTATAAAAATTCATGACTATTTTAAAACTGACATGTACTATCATTTTATAAAATATATGCAGATGCTTAAGGGTGCACATTGAGTCTCATAAAATGAACGCATTTGTGCTACTACTGGATCGGAAAAAAATTCATGCATACCTATTTATTGAAAAGTGCGTTATATCGAAAAAAAGCCACAGCTAGTGCCTAGTGCTACTACTGTGATATAGTTGAAGCATAACTCCTTACCATAATCAGTAGCCCTAACAACCAGTTCATACTGCCCACGAGGTGTATCCATAGTTTCCACTTTCTGCACTATATCCAGTTCCCCGGTGTGCTCGTCGATTGTGAACACTTGTCCCTTGTGAGCTATACTGTTGTCCGATTCGAGAGAGTAGCGAATACGTCCCCCGCCTTGGGTTGGCCCATCTATATCGGTTGCCTAAAATTAAAAAAAAAATTGTAAGCACAAGAGAAGAGAGAATTTTATCAGAACGTCAACACTCAACAGTTTGTCGATTGTAGTAAGTTCACGATTTGTTAAACTTTTATGAATATTTTTATGTAAGACGCAAATGAAAATCTGCACATAACTGCACAAGCACGTTGCAATTGCCTACAATAAAATTTATTCATCTATTTTGGTTAGTGAATTTGACCAAAACTCAATATTATTTAAATAAATACTCACTCGAATAACCAATTGCGGTTCGAAGCTGGTGGCGCCATCTCGTATCGTTCGACTGTACTCAGACGCCTCAAAAATCGGAAC
The DNA here is from genome assembly GCF_061535455.1 of Colias philodice. NCBI lineage: Eukaryota > Metazoa > Arthropoda > Insecta > Lepidoptera > Pieridae > Colias > Colias philodice. The sequence goes on from NC_143096.1 coordinate 12,314,400, forward strand.
ATTGTCATTTACATCTAATACATCAATAAATATACTGGTCGTTGATCCTTTACCCCCTCCATCTTTAGCAAATAACGTTAAACTGTAACTCTTTTGACTTTCATAATCTAGCTCTCTTGCCACGTAAATACCACCTTTATTCTTATCTGTTTTGAAGAAATTCGCACCAAAACCGCTTAAAGTATATTCGATCTCACCGAATATACCGTAATCTTTATCCGTTGCAATAATATCGCCAATTTTGGTACCAACTGTAGCGTTTTCTAGAACGTTCAGTTTGTATTGCTGTTCTTCAAATACTGGTGCATTATCATTGACATCTAATAGCTTTACGTTAACTCTAGCTGATGATAATTGCTGATCATGTAGTGATGTAACAATGTCGAAACTGAATAGCCTTTTTTCTTCATCATCGACATCATAATCTAGTTTGGATGAATCTCTAACTTTAACACTAATCGGTGTTCTTCCTTCACCGTGTTCATTCGTTAACGCAAACACACCTTCTGAATTAAACACATTGCGTAGTTTCAAGTCGTATTTACTATTTTGTCCTAAATCAATGTCTTCAACGTATATCGATAAGCCGGGTATTGGGCTGCCATTATCGATATTTTCCGGTATCGATATGTCAAAAGTATCTTTATTAAAAATCGGTACATGGTCATCGACATCGGTAACTATAACGGTAACTGGAATGACTGTGAAATCTGATGGCACTTCGTTATTTATTAGTTCTGTGGCCTGAAAAGGTACATACAAATGATTTTTCTCTTAACTTATTAAGCTTGTAATATAATAATATGTAAACTATGCTTATAAGTTTAATTCCGAACGTACAATTAAAATGTTTTAGATCTTTTTGTTCAAAATAAAAACTTACCTTAATATTAAAAGTATAAACTCCACCATTCTGCACTATAATATCGCTTTCTCTATCAATCGGGTTATTTGTTGTGGTCAGTATAGCACGACCAATTGCTCTTTCAGGCAATAACTTGAAGTAGGATTGCGTATCACTTTCAAGGGTCAATAAAACTGGTCGAGGGTTTGCTGTGTCGCCGTCTTTAGCTACTATTTCTAAAATACTTGTATCCTGAAATTATTATACAAATAGTATTGTTATATTTTTTCAAATGTATTCTTGATTTACCAGCAAGCTGGGCCAGATGAAAATAGAGAACTAAAGGCACGTAAAGGTGTGTCAAATTTAAATTATTTTTTTCTTTGAAAGCTTAATTTAAATATTTATTCACAGAATATCAGTATAATGTGTATTTTCTATTTTTCACATACAGCTTTGTATAAGAACACATAAGATTTCTTCATTATTAAGCAAGATAAGTTACATTACACTATGATTAACACGAAGAAACATTACGTATTAGTTAAAACCACAGATCACAGAAACTAAAGGGAGATATGGTTAGGGGGCGGGGCCGGTGTCGCAGCAATATGTCCAAAAAAAGAACAAACTGTAGCGGTGCTGTATACGTACGTCACTTACAATCTAGTGTGCGAACGAATAGTCGCTCTCATATTTTTGTGTGATGACACGCACACAACGCGAGGTATTGTTTTGATTTTGTTTGCTGCAGTTGTGTGCGTAAATTTTTTATGAGACAATATGGTTTCGTACTCAGCGCAAGCGATTGGCATCTCTCTAGATCTCTATGGTTAAAACAAAAACAACAGCAGACATTAAGCTCACTAGTTTCTAGATTGAGTAATAGTCTTATTACTTACAGGACTAGTATTCTCCGGTACAGTGGGCGAATACGGCGCATTAACAAACACGGGTGGCTGGTCCTGTACATCCCGTACCCCGACCGCCACGCTCGCAGTCGCCCGCAGCGGACGTGCGCTCCGGTCGAGCGCTGCGAGCGTAATAACGTATGCGGTACGGCTTTCGTAGTCGAGAGGCTTGGCTAGGTAGATGCGCGCTTGGTATTCGTTTGGTGATATCTGCGGGTATTTTGTATTTTTACTCTTTTTACTGTATTGTTTTAAAATTATCAAATAAACTGGAACGTAATAGAATTGAACACAGTAAAATATTAAGCAAATTATAATTAATAACTCAGGCTCCGGAATCACAGACACAATAGAAAATCTATTGTGTCGTGGACCGATCGGGCCGTTCGGGGCTCAATGGGTTAATAATATTTTAGTTCAAAGTGTTGTTACAAACAAAGTCAGTGTTTTATTAAATAGAATGTAGTTATGTACTATGAATTATTAAATATTCACCATGTCAGTAACAATCCTAAATGTTGAGCAAGCCTCGGCATCGCTTCCCCTATCTTTAGTAGAACAAGTGACTCGTATATTCGCGTTTTCACCTTCATCGAGATCCGTTATCAATATCTTTGGAGACACCTGTAAAATAAATTAAAATTTTCACGTTCCGTTTCATGTTTTAAGAAATTTTTTGTTTAGTTAATAGAGGAATATTCATAAACTAACTATCCGCCCGCGGCAGCACCTGCATTGTATTAAACTTAATAAATTATGTACTAAAACCTTCCTCGAGAAACATGCCATCTATTGGCGAAAACAGAATGAAAATAGGTGCTCTAGTTTTTGAGTTTATCGCGAACAAACAGACAGACGCAGCTGGGAATCTTTTTTATAATATTCAGTAAGTATTTAGTAGAATCTCACCTCAATCTCACTATCAACGGGAGTTGCCTCACTAATATTAACGATGTACGGTCGATTGTGGAACACAGGGGGGTTATCATTCACATCCCGGACTGGTATCACACGACGTAGGGACACTGTGTTTGGTTCTGTGTTTGATAAACCTTCATCTGGAATTAAATTATTGGTTAGCAGCTATTGTAAGCTGAAAATATGCTCGATATCTTCTTATTGATTCATGTAATAAGAATGGTAAAACGTTTTGTCTTGTAAGAAATCGCCTCTCGAAGAATCATCTGATGAGGTAACAGCTCTATACCTATTTCACTTGATATGTATTACAATATATTTTTAGGTATATAAAATGTAAACTTAAATTAGTTCCTGGATAATCATAACTTACAATTAGACGATAGAGAATACGTTACCTGTAATACTAATAATGACTTCCAGAGTCGCTTGTTCTTCCCTATCCAAGCTCTTCGCCAACGTGACCACACCCGTGTTGGAGTCCACACTGAAGTATTGGCCAGATATGGAGTATGTCAGCCGACTGTTTTCTGGATCGATTCCTGGAAAATAAAAAGTATTTAAAAAGTATTTAAGTTGGTATTTTTGTTAGTGGCAGCAGTCACACACATTTTATTTTAGCTGATTGTTATTCTTATTTAAGTACATATTTAATAATTCCAACTGTAAAAACGTATTTTAAGTGAAATTTTTGTTTCGATCTTCAGAATATGCCTGCGATATGTTATACTAGATCAAAAAATAAGGCTTAAACGTCTTCTTCGTCTCTTGTGCCACTTAATTTTTGTTATAGTAGTACACTTCAATTCAAATGTGTTTTTATCATTATCAAATCTTACATACCTTTTAATTGATAAACAGGCGTCCCCACCGCTGTATCCTCCGCTACACTAAACTGGGACATGTCCCCGGTTTGGGGCACAAAATGCGGGGCCCTGTTGATCTCTTGGGACATACATATTTGAGCAATTGCCAGGACTAGCAGGATTATAAGCGGGTTTGGCTCACATATAAGCGCAGGCTTTCGTCTTTGGAAGATTATTTCTGCCATCTGTGGAGAATAAAATTTTGTAATAATAAATATGAATTAGCTTCGCCCCGCGGTTTCACTCGCGTGGCTCCGCTCCTGTTTGTTGGTCTTAGCGTGATTTAAGCACAATATCTACGCATTTCATAAGCTAGGTATTATGCTATTTTTTACTATTTTTACTATTACTAAATATTGAATAATGAATTGCAATAGGAAGTCGTGCAAATTCCCTTACACAATAAGTTGGTAAGTTATCTAAGGGCAGTTACTATTGCGTAATCGTAACCAAAACATAACACCACTCTATGTTGTCAATTGTGTAAGATTCAAATGGAATCATACCTAAATTTGTAGATACTAAAATAAGCATTTGGTTGAAAGATAGTATTATTTCTGATTCTGCTAAGTGTAGGTTTCTGATACTGCTAATTGAATCGAAGATCCTATAGAATAGATAAGTCTCGGTATACCAGGAAACATATTATGGTGGTCTATTAAGAACATTGGCCACTTAAACAGATGTTTCTAAATCTTTAAATTTATAAATCACCAGAACGTACATACAATGAATCATTCTACTTTCGAGTGTGAATACACTTTTTACGTCATAAACCTTTCTTTTGGCGCCTTTGAGTATTTTCACGTATTTGGTAGAGAAATTATCATAGTATTACAACAATTCTATACTTTTTATAAACATTTCACTATTTCTGTTCGAACGAACGATACAAATTGATACGAATACGCGTATTTACTGCACATTTTGAGTTTAATATTACCAGCGGCAGAGAAATAATTGTATTACCATAGATAATATAATACTATCATCATCATCAGCCAATTATGTTATCCCTACTGGGACACGGGCTTCCGGTTAGGGATCAGGCCGTAATCCACCACGCTGCCCGAGTTCGGGTTGGCAGATGTCACATGTCGACGAACTTATTGATTCTTGATTATTCGACTGACGACTAGGTAGGTAAAATACTTCATTGTTTTTGTTCGAAACTTGATACCAATACGCGTATATGCCCTTTATTACGAATACATAATGCGTTTTGTTCCCATTAACGCTATGTAACACTAAATAGTACCTTTATGTAACATAGTTTCAATTGATAGACTAAGTTCGGTAATAACATTTTAAAAACAAAGAGCATTGTCCCGATAATAATCAACGGCAAATACATTTTTCTCATTGTTAATTATTATGCTGTTGTTGTATTGAAAAGCAATTAGTTTTGCCTGCGGATTTGACATTAAGTAACAATCAGATTATTCGGTTAAAGTTCATTCAAAATCTACTTACAAACTTTTTCAACACATCTTTAATGCACACAATATGTACTGTATACATCTTGGCCGAAATGAAAAGATAGTATTGATCACACAACATTTCTCCAATTCCTAAAAAGGATTGAACACACCTAGGTACATCTCTTTTTACTACATATTATGTCACCGGCGTTTTAATCATTGACACTAACCATTACACTAAATAAATCGTTTGCTAATCTTATTACGTCAAAATACAACTATTAGCAAGGAGATTAACAGATAGAAATTGGAAACGAGTAAAGTCTATGCTATTAGTATCAGAAGTAAATTTTGTTCGGATGAACTTATTTCAGGAAACACTCGTTCGAATTAAGATGTTTTTTCGGGTAGTCACTTTATAGAAGACTAGTTATAGAACATAGACTATCATCACGCTATCAGTAGGTACCTAATGATTATGGTGCAAAAGTAGGATATTCCTTATTCAGAGCAGATGTTGTTGCGTGGGTAACAACTTTCAAACACATAATAATATGTAAGAGACTCCATCTACTACTGTACTAATATTATAAAGCTGAAGAGTTTGTTTGTTTGTTTGAACGCGCTAATCTCCGGAACTACTGGTCCGATTTGAAAAATTCTTTCGGTGTTAGATCTATCGCCCATTTATCGGGGAAGGCTATTTATCATCACGCTAAGACCAACACGAGCAATGCGGGTGAAACCGCGGAGCACAGCGTAATTTATATGACTAAGGTAAATTTCAAAGAACAGTTAGCTCATAGCACTTGTCCATTACATGTTCTCGGAGCGATGGTCTAGATTTATTTCGAACAAATCTCACGTAGGTACGTTTAACGGCATTCTAGTGGTACAAACATGCTGATTAACATAAACAAACTAAATGTATTTTATACGCAACTTATCTTTGAAAATATGAATTATTAAGATTGTTTTGATGAATGTAATGTAGCGATTTGTATAGCTATACTAATATTATAAAGCTGAAGAGTTTGTTTGTTTGAACGCGCTAAGGAACTACTGGTCCGATTTTTTAATTTTTTCGGTTTTAGATAGCCCATTTATCGAGGAAGGCCTATCGCCTATAGAGGCTATATATCATCACGCTTAGACCAACAGGAGCGGAGCAACGCGGGTAAAATCGCGGGGCACGGCTAGTTTGATAATTAATATAATAAACACGATTACCTCTAGGCTTAGGTAATCGAAAGACCGTCAATAGTGACGGTCTTTCGATGTTTACATTATCACTATAGATACAAAATCTAAGTAGTTAACTATTACTATTTTTACATCTTTACTTAATATTTTTGTAACTTGATAAATTTACTTTCTACACAGAGGATCGAATTATAGCTGTTTCACCAAAAATAATATGGAGTGTATGTTACGCCTAATAAACTTTAATATCTATTAATTTATACTTACTTTTTCGACCGTTGAGTAATTAACTTATTTTCTTGTGCATTTCACGTAATTACAAATAATTAGTTAAGTATTTACTGAATTCTCGTTATTGTTGTGCTTTCTTCATTGAAAATTTATCAATCGTTTTGTAATACTCAATTAAAGGACAATAATCCTTTTCTTTCATAAAATAATGACTATTAATATTTGTATATAAGTAATGTAGAACTCATACTATTTAAAATGCACTTGCATAATAAATAATCCCTCTAAAACCAAAATTTAGAAAGAATTAATGATCAAATGAGATTCGTACTTAATTATTACAATTTGTTCTAAATCTCATTTTAAAGTAGGTTTATGGATTGCAAACAATGGCTATAATTGATAAAATTTCTACCAATTCTAGGATTCTTCGTATAGGAAGGAAGTGGGTTGCCATGACAACGTATCGAGTCAATGCACTTAGCACAATGGGCCGTGGGAAGCTGATAAACATAATTATTAGTCCCATAACAAGTTTTTGTGCAACGTTACGTCTATGATAACCTGGTTTATTGGTAAAAATATATATAGATATTTAGAAATTAAAGATTTTAACGGACTTTAAACGCGATTTTTAATTATAATATTATTATCCTGTCGTTTCGTATGGGGAGCCCGTGACCAGGCTCGGCTCGCTGCAAAGCCGTAAAATGAAATAAGTACAAGAAAATGCTTATTACTTAGATATCAACCGACTTAAAAAAGTTGTTTGTTAGGTTATAGGTAGGTACCTCAGAACTTTTGACCGGGTGAACCAATTTTGACGATTTTTTGACGTGACAACGTCTTATAATTCGATAGGCACGCACGAAAAAACATGACTCATGCGGCGTTACCTCGCTCTGAGGCGTTCCATGTAAGGCTTGAAGTGCAAGCGAGAGCGCGGAACGAGCGACAAAGAAGCAAAATCGGATGTTGTCACGTTCAACTATCGTCAGTAAACCGACTTTACAGACATTATAACAGACAACCAATTTTTTTTATTTGAAAACTGGAGCCAAAACAGGATTGAATTCAGGATGTAATATATATAACGTAGGTAGAATATAAAGAGTAGGTAAGTGATGGTATGTAAAGAAACGAGTGTGACTACATTAAGGTCAAAACGTGACTTTTCTTCGTATTACCTACTAGCGACCCGCCCCGGCTTCGCACGGGTGCAATGCTGATACTAAATACACTACAGAAAAACTTTTAACGTTGTATATAAAAACATAGCGGCCCGGCCGGCCGGTACCGCCGCAAACGGTACGTCCCGCAATTTTTAAATCTGTAATATCTTCGAAAATATTCACTTAAATCATACGGTGTAAAGGGCCATATAGATCTATATTAAATGAACAATGTATTCATGGTATTTAATTGGTTAAGGATTAATGCTGTATTGGTTAAAATCGCTTCGAAAATTAGCCATTATTTGTCGTAAAAAGTAAATGACAAAAAAAAGTTATTGTGTGTTATCCATAAGAGATAGACATATGCCATCGCGGACTTTTCTGTAGACCTTTTCAATCTGTACAATACTTAGTACATTATTTTGATAAAACTCGTAGGGTTCAGCCTGCGTTTGCAATGTAAGCGGAAGAAATGTAATTATTTACGACATCACATTAGAAACCTCAAAAATAACCATACTTCTCCACTATTTAATGGATGTTATTATACATATAAACCTTCCTCTTGAATCACTCTATCTATTAAAAAAAACCGCATCAAAATCCGTTGCGTAGTTTCAAAGATCTAAGCGTACAAAGGGACATAGGGACATAGGGAAATAGGGACAGAGAATGCGACTTTGTTTTATACTATGTAGTGATATATTATACAGTACATAATATAACAAACTGTACGTGTATCTATAAGTACTCACTATTTTGATACTTAAATAATTTTTATTAATGGTAATATCTACGATAAAACCTACCTTCATTATAGGTACTTCCTCACAATTATTTAACTGCTTAGTTACCTAGGTATATAGGTAATAAAATAAGCTACAATCGAACATATATATTATTTGTTTAGATACCTTCACAATTCCTATCTTACAAGTTTTTCGTAACGTAGGTATGTTCAAAACGACCTAATTCCGAACAATTCTGAGAATATTCTAATGAATGACCATAGCCTGAGTTGAGTGTTACAAATCTTCTTGCATTCACAATTGATTAAGATCTCAATTCTCATCACATCTTTTTGGCAGGTGTAAGTATCCTGCTGAGATTATTTTACTAGATCCTTATTGAAAACGTATCAAACGAAACGTATGACGCTATGTAGTAGGAGGTAGTAGGTATGTAGTATACATAATTCAGGATGGATTTTTGGGGCGGATCAGTACGGGTACTTTAACTTGTAGAAAATAATATCTGCGTATGTGAAGCTGGTGAGACGTGACTTACCGTAGTTTCTGAATTTAAATTTTAGTTGCAAAATCTATACTAATATAATATACCTAGGTAGCTGAAGAGTTTGTTTGTTTGTTTGAACGTGCTAATCTCAGGAACTACTGGTTCGATTTGAAATATTATTTCGGTGTTAGATAGGCTCTATCATCACGCTAAGACCAACAGGAGCGGAGCCACGCGGATGAAACCGCAGGGCGCGGCTATTATAGTAAATAATATTTCTAGTAGAGCTTTTCCGTTCCGTAGAGGCAATTTCTGTACTAAAATCTCATCGAAGGCAACATTTTTTTCTTCCGTATTTTAGCTTTTCTGACTGTAAAATCTATTTGAACGTTTTCCGTCTCAAAAATCCATCCTGTATAAAAAAAAATTTAATATTTTTTTTTATATCTACCTAGTTAACTGTTTATTTATTACTAGCCCCGGCTTCGCCCGTGGCTAGTAATAAATAATTCGCAATAAAAGCCTAGATGTTCTTTCTCAGGGTCTAAAGATTATCAGTGCCAAATTTCATCAAAATCGGTGCAGTAGTTTATGCGTGAAAAGTGAAAACCATACATACATACATAATTACAAACCTTTCCTCTTTATAATATTAGTATAGAAGTATAGATAAGAGATATAAAAGAGAATTCAATTCATTCTTTAAAATAATTGGGGTTTCTTTAGAGAACTGCCGCACGAATTATAGGTTTTTTGTGGGTGGGGGATGGGGGGGAGGAGGGGGGGGACCCTCCCACCAAAAGGGGAAAGTTAGGAAACCAATAGTTTTGGAGAAAAATCAATTTTCCTATTCTAACCTCAAAATGTATGGAATTGGTGTAACAAAAATTTTACGATACATAAATAAAATACAAACAAGTTGTGAAAACCTACGTAGTTTTTTTTATTTGAGTGGGAATCGCCCTAAAGTCGCTTCTGGCACTCGCCGGCCGCTGCCGCGGCACGCTCGCTTCGCTCGCTCGGCTCGTGCGGCAGTTCAAATGTTAACCTAATACGCTCGTCGCTTCGCTCCTCGCTACCTATTTGAATACTAAAAGTTTAATAGTTTTTTAACCTACGTAGATTTTTTTAAAGCTATTGCATAGCTTCTATCGCGGGCCTTGAGCGCGGGGACCGAATCCAGAAATTGCGTAACGAAAAACCTCACGCTCCCCACTCCGACGGGCACGGAGGTGCGGCTTGAAGGCATGCTATGCAATAGCTTTGCCGCGGCAGTCCCCGAGTGCCACACGTCTTTTTTGTTTGAGTGGGAATCGCCCTTTAGTCGCTTCTGGCACTCGCCGGCCGCTGCCGCGGCACGCTCGCTTCGCTCGCTCGGCTCGTGCGGCAGTTCAAGAGTAAACCTAACACGCTCGTCGCTTCGCTCCTCGCTACCTATTTGGATATTAAAAATAAAAGTTTAATAGTTTTTTAACCTACCTACGTAGATTTTTTTTTGTTTGAGTAGGAATCGCCCTAAAATCGCTTTTGGCACTCGCCGGCCGCAGCGTAAAGTCACAGTACAGTGAAATAGAACGTCTTGGTCCGCTTTTTTGCACAACAAAACGGATAAATGCACTTTTTTCGCACAAAAAATTATTAACTTTAAAAATTAATAACTAAAAAACTACAAGTTTCCTAACGATAATATTTTGGAATTACAATCTTACATTACCTAGCTAACTAAAAATATAAATATTTCCAACAAATTCGTGCGGCAGTTAACTAAAGCCAACCCAAATAATTAAGTGTGTTTAACTTCCGTATTTAAATTCGAAGTAAAACATAAAAAATATAAATGTGAAATGTCAGACCTCTATATTATAATAAATTTCGAAATATCCTTGATGACTAACAAGCAAAAGTTGTGTGAACTTACCTTTTATCACCGGTTTTGACAATATTCCAGTAAAGTTATAAACAAACACACATACATTATCACACACAATAACACATAATTCTTTCAAATTATCTATCGTTTACAAAAAATTCACACAAAACAACACATCTTGTATCTCCTCAAGACACGACTGTTTAAAAACTGTCAAAAACTTGCACCACCGGTCTGTTGCTGTTTTTTGTTTCATCACATTAGCGACTATTTCGTTGAATAGAAAGGAATAGCTATATTTTGATCAGTTCGTTTCTAATCTATTGCAGATCGAGCCTTTTGCACGGGTAAAAGTAACGGTGTAACTTAAGATGCGTGAGGTGAGATAAACATATAAGGTCACATCTGCGTTAGAGTGAGATAGAAATACGGGTCATGTATGGAGAACGGAATAGTTGCATTAAGGTCACGGGAACGAAAAAGCTGCGTAGACCATGCGTAGACGCAATTCTATGGTCTCTTGGGCAAATCAATTTTTACAGGAAATACATAAAAAAAGGGGCATAATAAAAAATGTACACATATTTGTGGGAAATATTTTTTGTACGTTTAGGAAGAAATACAGCATAGGTACTCAACATAGTGTTAGTAATCACCATGTAGTAATCACACAAAATAATTATTATGTTATCTAATTGTGTTATTAAAATCTGCTCAAGTAGAAACAGGCCTTTTGAGTTTTGACTGTCTCATCCTCGCCAAAATGTTAAACGGACGGATAAAATATTTTTTAAGGCCTCTTGGCCAATTTATGCATTATGGTAAATTCTGTTTCCTAGAATTTTTAAGGCTTTAACGATTTTGTAAGGGGTCCCGAGTGGGTTTAATTTTAAAGAAATTATTGTCTTTCCAAACATTGCTTTTCAGTGATATTTAAACAGAAAAAAATACCATGATGGTATTATCGCTAAAGCAGCGATCTCTTCCAGACAACCTCTGATGGTCAAGGAGGAGCAGGAGAATATATTTTAATTAGTTGTTTTTTTGAGTTTGTATTAGATGTGTGTAACTTTTACTAGCAATAAATATTATTCAAATTAATGTATGAATTCAAATACTTAAAGATTTTATTTATTTAACTATTTATTTAATAATGTATTATTGTAAAACTGTAAACATTCAATTTAACCAATCATGTAATACTTTGTGTGCGATGTACACAGAAATATACAGACAAACTAAAGTGATTTTCTTCGCTTTCATCACAACTGAATGTCCCAAGTTCATTAATATACTTGACAACAATAGGTATATTGTGTTAAAACTAAAACCTTGTATGGCTCACGAAAACACCGCTTCGACACACCATTAGAACAATCACCTTTTCATTTGCCTACTATTTTTATAAAATTTAATTGCTATGAAAATTTTATGCGCCTTCCAAATATTTCATCATTGTTAAACACAACTTTGCTTGAGTTTTTCTCCCAGGTGATAGCAATTTTAGTAATACCACAGATAATATTATAATATGTACTATAATACAACCTTTACATTTATACTCTTACTTTTTTAATTAGTGAGTTATTAAATAATGTAGGTAGTTTTATAAATGACAATATAGGTCACTCTAATTTCTCTATTTTTGACTATGGTCTTCAAAGTAGGAAGAGCATTCCGGATTTTGCAAATCCTTTCAATTTTATTAATTCAAATTCAATAATTTGATGCGTTTGTATAGATGTGATATATGAAGATATTAAATTATTAAGAGTAACTATAACATCCTTTCACCGTAAAACTATGCTTAAGCAAAAACTTCCACCACGCGATTGTGTAAGCATTGTCGAATTACATTTAATGTGTATGGTAAATACGTAATTTGCTTAATTCAATACATTATGAATGTGCATGTTTAATATTTTTTCATATTCCGTGTCTTTGCGTCTTGGTACTTACTATATGCTATAATTATCGTATCTTTTTAATGATCATAATTACATGTCATTCCGCTTATGTAATTAAGTACTATGGTATCAATTCTGTTTCTTTTTAAAATAATTATCAAATTAGTTTATGTAATAATCATTAATGATATTCGTCACGATAAACTATGATTATTGTTAATTTGATTTTTGCATGAAAGGCGCGGCTTGTATAGGTTTAACTATAATAATTATGGAAGTTTATTTAAAAAAGCTCGCCTGTTATCTTTCTATTAGCACAGACAATATAATACTATACTAGTAAGTAATTCTAATAGGTAACATAATATTTTATAGATAGTTTGAATGCACGCATGTGAATTTAATTTAAGATTATTTGAATAACTACAACTCAAGTTACGATTGATTGTGAGAAAGAAATAAAACAACTTAATAAATTTTAAATGGTTTATTTTAATTATTTTTACAAATTACAAACGAGTCTCCCACGTCATAAATATTTAAATTACAAAAAAAGAAAGAAATAACAACAATTTATAGGCAACTGAAATAGAAAAGGCGCGGCTACAAGCTGTTTGAGGAACACAGTATAAATAAAATGCATTTTTAGCTAAAAGGTAACGTTGCAACAAATCCAGATAGAATGAACTATTAAGCATGAAAGTGTTAGGTTGTAAAACAATTCGGTGGGTAAAGAAATAAAGAGTAAAGCACGTTTAGTCATTTTCAATAGATGTATTAGTTCGATTCCTTTTTATTTCTACATACATAGGAACATAAGTTGACCGTTGAAAGCTGATCGACGTTTCAAGCCTCTTCTTCCTGTATTTTTCTGAATTCTCATTAAATAATACGTTTAATGTCTTGCGTTTTATACTCCTGTAGTGTCCGTTTATTGTTGGTACGTACGTGTCTTCTTTTTCCGTTGTTTCTGTCGGTTGAATCTCAGTTGTGGTATCTGTATAGAATTCTGTGACTGGTGCGTCTGTAGTTGTTTGTAAAACATTCTTTAGTTTAATAACTAGCATTTTGGAATCCTCATTATCATCTATTAGCTGAGTACTATCGTTGTCAGATTCGGTGTATGCTTTTGCATAATCTTCAGCATTTCTCGTTTCTATATCCGATTCACTCATCATACTCATGTCTGATTTCCGCATATTCAAATTCAAATATTCGTCTGGTACTTTAGCATCTTCGGGACTAAATTTGAAAATTTCTGGAGGATTAGTTACATACGATTCTGTAGATGAATATGTTGAATCAAATTGTGGTATTGTAGGTGTTGTATATTGGTAAACTGGAGGAGGAGGAGTGTATTCAACTGGTATTACACCCGAACTTCCTGCGTGATAATCTTCAACAGAAGATGTATTTAAAACAGGCAGTTGTACGTCATAATATATGTGGTCATATGGTATTTGGGGCGTCGTAGTTGTGCTTGTGCTTGTAGTACTATATGATATGTTTTGCTCATTTTGATATGCAGGGTTTGTTCTCACAGAATATATATTGAAATGCACAACTCTTTGTTGTGGTACTTTTGTAGTCTCAAAATTTGGTGCTTGTGTTGTTGTTAATTCTATATTTCTATTTGCTAAAATTTTAGGTCTTCTCGGCTTGAATGACGTTCTTCTATCCTTTGAATTGTTTAATTTCTTTTTAAATTGATATTGCGGCCTTGACGTCGTGATGTAAATCTGATCTATAGCCGACGTGCTTTTAGGATCTAAGTCTTCGTATGAACTGGTTGATTTTATAGGATACAAATCGAGCATTACCCCGAATGCTCTTGGTTTATCATATTTGTTCGCATGAATTCCAGTAAAATCAATTGCATCCACATTTTGAGAATCAGACATTTTATTACAATTAGTAACTCCTGTACATTTTCTTTTGTGTTGAATTACAGGTCTAAACATTGGTCTGTGTTTATTACTTGTCTTGTGTGATGTCAGTAAAGGTGAGAACCTGTAACCTTCTGCTAATAAATTTATATCACCTGGACTGTCTGGTTTAAATACAAATAATGGATCCGAAACATGATTAGATTGATATTCAACTTTCCTCGACCCTTGTGCTTCATAACTAATATTATCTTGGTGTTTAGGTTTCTTCTTTTCAATTGGTGCTACATAAACACCAGAAAATGCTATTTGAGCGGTTGACGGTTCGCTGACATCCCCAAATTTTGCATTCAAAGTTTTTTCAAGATATTTTATGACTTGATTAAGATTTTTTAATCTTTGAGCGTTGCGATAACTTTCCACCCAACTCCTAGAGTTAAAATTCTTACTGAACGGTGTCGGGTTAGGACTTCTGTATTCGTACGAAAATGGTTTAGGTGTTGTTTTTCGTACTGATTTGTACATTGTTTGTGATCTTGTTATTTGGCTAAGGGTTTGAGAGCGCTGCTTCTTCCTCATAATGGTCGCAGGAACAGAGGTTTCTGCTGTTGGATCTAGATAACTATTTTCTTGCAACGCATTTACAAGTAGCGGCATTCTCTCAAAGTAATCTTGATCAAAGCCGAAATAGCTTCTATCAAGCCTGTCAGCAATTGGTTGGTCTTTAACAAGCTTATATTTAGACTTGAGATTTTGTACTGCATTAGATTCTACTATAATCAGATTCTCGTAGATGAGTAGAACTATCTGAAACAAAGTTGTTTCAATTATTATAACTTCTTCATAAAAAAAATAACAGTTTTTGAGATAATAATATTGCGTTAGATGTGTTATTAATGAAGTAGGATAATAATTGTAGCTTTCTACAAGTAAAAGAAACAAAATTGGTCTAGTAGTTTCTGAGATGATTTTATACGAGCAAACGAGCCTCAGGTCTGAACGCTTATGTGGCTGAACGCTACTATTTATTTTATATTTCATTACTTATTTAATTATTAACCTCACAAAATATCATCGCATTTTATAATATATATGTAGTGATGATGATTATGTTTAGTGATGTTTCTTAGCAATGCAATACAATATAAGGGTTACACAAATAAAATTCAGATGTAATTGAAAACAAAATCTATTTGTTCCATATAAAGGTTAAGCTACAAATCATAATACATAACAAATATCTTATAAATAAAGTTAATCAAAGGCGTAATTGTTTATATTATTGTCATCTTCTAAATTATCATTTATGTTCCAGTCGTTCCTCTGAATTTCTAAATATGTTGGTCGATTTTGGGACATAATAGAATCCGTTAAATTTTTTGCATGCTCCTCTATCTTAACCAATTCCCATTGATACATTTCAGAACTCTCCGCAGTTCTATTACGAGCCTTTTGATTAGCCGTATCGTCTTTAAATGTTCTGAGTACTTGTTCCAAATTTCTAATTGTATTTTCTTCGTCAGAATCCTCATCTGAAGCTTTTTCCATTTCTTCTTCCAATGTGCTATCTTCTATATGATATTCATTATTTGCTTTATTGTTACCAGAATCTATGGGTAAATTTACTTGTTGAGAATTTTGAACTGTATCTTCTACAGTATAGACTGTTTTACTAAGTGGTATTGTTCTATTTGTAATCGTTTTGAGCACAACGGAATCATTCTCTAGTAAATTGTTTATGTTTATTACCGTCACATTCTTTGTTAGTTTATTCAAAGCATGTGTTATAGTAGCTACTATATTGTTTACCTTTTGAGGTGAACTGAAACTACTATTAGTTGCAGTTGTTATAGATTGTTTTGATTCCTCGGATTCTGACTGTGTATCATTTGTTTTTGCAATCACCGATAAATTACTGTTTTTATTTGATCTTCCTGAAAACATTTTTACTAATTCTAAGCTATTCGCGTCTAAAATATCAAATAAATTTGCAATATTCGTTGTTGTTTCCCCGTTACCTTTTCTGTTTTCATTCAGGATAGGTCTAAAGGTAGGCAGAACTCTAAAACTGTGATCATCCAATTTATTTCTGTCAAAAATGTAACGAGCTATTGATTTCACAGTTGGTTTTATATCACTATGATTTAAAGCCTTATTAGTAGTATTATTTATCGGTAATACGTTATCTAAATTGTAGTAGCTTTGTAGCTTTTCTTTTCCATAATACGTACTATTTTTTATCACTTGTGGTTTATGATTTTTTGGCTTTATTAATTTTATAATGTTATTTAAATTAGATTCACGCTTAGCATTACTATTAATTATTTCTTCAGATGATGATGGTTCATAAGATTTTTCGATAGTTGTTTCGTGTTTGTTTATTATTTTTTGAACTGATGGAGTGGTAGTAGTATCTGAAATACTATTTCTTGGTATTAAATTTCTCTTCTTCGTAAACGGTGTAACAAGGCCAACGGTATATGATTCAGTTACATGTTTAACTTTTTCAAGAGAACAAGGTTTTGTTTCTGTGTTATTGTTCATAAAATCTGGCAGTATACTTTGA
Organism: Colias philodice; assembly: GCF_061535455.1. Classification (NCBI taxonomy): domain Eukaryota; kingdom Metazoa; phylum Arthropoda; class Insecta; order Lepidoptera; family Pieridae; genus Colias; species Colias philodice. Next base: position 12,331,434 of record NC_143096.1, read on the forward strand.
AGGCTAGATATAATTTTCCTTAGCAGTTCACCCATTTTCGAAGAACAGTTACAATTCATTCGCATCTTCTTTTGAGAAACTGGCTTCGCGACCGTATACGGTTTCGTTCTTTTTAAATTAGGCAAAGGTGTTGTACCTTCACTCAAAAATGGTTTCTCATATGCACTATAATCTCTTTTCATTAGCGATTGTGTTGATCCAGTCACTTTTTCACTGATCATTTTATCCACGTAATTCATTATACGCTTATAATCTCTGATCTTTCTTATCTTCGTGTAATAATCGACGTTTCGTGTCGGGCTTTTGAAATAAATTACTGGTGATGTTTTATATTCAATCGCGTATACTCTTGAAGGCATTTTCATCCAGTTTCTTGTATCAGCGAAGATGTTTCTGGAATATTCTGTCGTTTCATAATTAGGACTTGAAGTGTCGTCTATGAACTGATCGTAATATTTGTTCCTTTTGAAAGTTTTTAGCAGGATGGGGAGCAGTTCAATAGTGCTGTGGTCGAAGTTTAGTTTTGCTTTGTTTAATGGTGATGTTTCGAAAGGGATATCTATTGATTCGTTCATCAAGCCAAGCCAATTAGATTTGTATGAATTCGTGTTACTGAGAGTGGTATATTCGTAGATGAGGACGATGCACTGAAAATAAAAGATTCATAAGTTAGTTAAATAGATTTTATGTAGGTCATGATTTTTTTTATAAGGTATTTTATTTCAAATGAAATATTTAAACATTCCCATATTTAAGTATTTGCTACAGAAAACATGAATACATTGAAGCGAGATATTTATTTTATTGTAATTCAACATAAATAATTATAGTAAGTAATACAATAAACTTACCGATTCAATAAATTTTATTTATAATCATTTAATGATTAAACCACACAAGTAGCGAGAAATAAACAGTTTGTAGAGATAAACACACACACACACATATAGTTAGTTTACGAAAAGACTACTTACAACATAACAATTAACAATCTCATCAATAATTATCAACTAAAAATATAATCCTTTTAATATTATAAATGCGAAAGTAACTCTGTCTGTCTGTCTGTTACTTAATCACGCCTAAACTACTGAACCAATTTGCATGAAATTTGGTATGGAGATATTTTGATACCCGAGAAAGGACATAGGCTACCTTTTATTGCGAAATATGTACCACGGGCGAAGCTGGGGCGGACCTCTAGTATAGTATAAATTTCACTAGACAGTACAGAGAAGAAAGTAATTGGCATATAATTAATTACTTAATAACCCTTTAAATATTTATTAACAACGTTAAAGAAAAACACAGAAAAACAAATAAGTAGGTAAACCTTTAAAACCTAGCTTCTAGTCAGATAAAAAAAATTAAATAAGCCATCTTCTTAACAGTAATTACTGTTTTAAAATATGCCTAGAGTTAATTTACTAGAAATAAAGAAAATTAATATTAATAAACGTACACGTAATATATTATTAAATTCACAGTTTTATTATGTAACTGCTTTAGAAATCTCATTCAAGGTTTATACAGTGAAATTTTTCGTTAAGTGCACACTAATTTTTGTTTCAAATCGCTTTCAGATTAAAAGGTTCTTGCGCAAATCTTTCATGAAAATATTTTACTTGTAGGCATTTATTTTTTAAAACCTATATCAGCAAAGCTATTTAGATATTATATATCTAAGAATATGTATTAAATACGTATTTACCTTCTTTATGTACGCATGATAAATATTAATTATCGATTATTTTTTCCTTGTCTCTCCTACTGCTGGGTGTAGGCAAAAATAATATTATATATTCACAGTGAAAACACTATAAGGAGGAATTTCCATGTATCTTTAGTAAATAAGATTATTTTTTTGTTTTATATATCTCTGTCATTGTCTCTGTTTGTTTTCCAATAAAGAAAATAAAATAAAATAAAAGGATCTGATTGCATTTTATATATTATTCTATCACGGAAATATGACTGGACCAATTTTGATGAAATTTTATGTTCTCTTTGTCACAAAGATGTAGGCTCTTTCTAATGATAATATTTTTTATAGATTGAGGAGTTTTACAGCTGAATTGTAACAGATAAAATCACGTTTTAAAACCACTGAAAGTGATAAGTATGTTTGTTTGTTTAGATACAACAACTTCTACTGAAACGGTTTGAAAAAATGTTGTTGTTTAAAATTGTTTCTTTAACGAATGTTATTGTTATCATTGTCATCACAAGAACCTATTTTGCATTATTACAGTTAGATACGTTTTTCGTTAAATGTTCAAGCAAATATATTTTAGGGCCGATTTTTCAATCCATATTTAAAACTTATCCGCCCAATAAAATAACACGATAATATTAAAATGTCACCCGTAAACTGTCAAAGACGGGCAAAAAATACATTTTTGAAAATATGGTAGTTTAATACGTTATTCGACGAATAAGTATTAACCAAGGATTAAAAATAAGCCCATAAAGGACTTTGTTCAAAACACAGGCGTAAAATTTTGTATGCTTGGGTTTTAAACTATCAACCTTAGTTCAATTTTCGGCGGATATAAAACATGCTACCACGTAAACAAAGATGGATCGATTTCATTGTGGTATTGCGCAAAATTATTGATATTTATCCACATTTATATAGTTTTATTTGTTCAGTCTATGCTCATTATTTGAATTATCTTTTCAAAAAGTGACAACACAAATATAAACAAAAGTTAATCTACATACCTACTCTATAAGACATGATTTAAAAATTTATAAAACTCAACGCGTCTCCATTGATACGGAAGAATGATTGTAACATCGAGCAAGTACGAGAAATATTTAATTAACGACAATTTAATACAGATATGCAGTGAATACGAACATAAAACTATGGAGAGGAACCGATCTTTTTTTTTCTTTTTCAGGGTGTTATTTTTACTTACCTAAGAAGTTTCTAGTAACTTATATTTTAATGATAATGATTAAAATAATTTTATGTCGCGCGTCGTGCGAACATTTAAAAAGTTTCGATCAATATGTAAAGAATCATAACATGAGCATAGTTTGTTTTTATACGAATAAATTAAACAAAAATAACTTCTCAGATGATTGAGCAATGAAATTTAAAATTACATAGTTAATGGGATATTGACTTACGCTACGAATTTTCTTTATGATTTAGATTATTAAGCACATCACTACTTAATATTTGTATGAATTTATCCTCTAAAAGACATCGTAATTAAAAGAAAATTAACACAAAAAAATAGCACTAGAAGTTTCACCCAACAAATCTACACAACCAATCACATATAACACACACACACACAAAAACACTAATTACTTACAATAACTACAGTAACCGTGATAGCAGTCGATATGGCTGCACAGAGGCATCCTTGCCGCATCTGCCGTTTCCTTGACAACTTGAGAAACTCCTCTGTCCTTGCATCTATCGTCCTGTACAACCCGAATTGCTTACTTGAGCTGCTCTCACTCGACATTGTCACATCACTAGTCAATAAAAAAAAAATGTTATGACCGACGCTTGCGTCCGCGCTGAAAAATGTGAATTCTTTGTGAGTGTCCACGACAGTGTGTTTTCCTTTGAGATTGTTGATGTATAGTGTTGTGGTGGTCGCTTTCATTATATCGATGTTTTGACCAAGGTTAGAAAGCAATATTATTTTATGCATGTTACTTCATTGACGAAATAAAGTACAGCACAATAGTGGTTTAACATGATAATATAATAAATTATATTGCAAGACTTATAATATTTAGTGTAAGTAATGAACATCTAAAGATGTGCACCTGTTCTATATACTCGAATATCAATCTCGAAATCAATAGAAAAATTGCAATGCATCGCAAAGCCTACATTATAAATATGAGTTTTTATTTTACAAATGCACCCTATCAAGTTAAAATACGAGTTATACTTTTAAACATAGGTGTTGTATAATGGCTTCATTCTATGATATGAGATTATAAATATATTTTATACTAATTGTTTTAATACAGGCTTCTTTAAAATTTATTTCAAATACTCCTTTATATACATATAACAATTAGGGACCACCAGTTCAGTATCAGATGATCCGACTTCAAGTTGAGGTCGATAAATTGATTTGAATACTTCTATAACAACAACGTTTTGTCGACATTCACACATAACGGGCACATCACTATCGCTAAGCGCAGAGCAGTGGAGCGTGCTACGACGAACATTGTTCACTCCTAATCCCGCACACTAAGACAAGTGAAACGGTTTTTATGTATATTTTATTCGACATTACGTGAGTTAAAATTGTTTCCTAAATTGCTGGCTTGTAATTCGTGAATTTATGCTTTCATAATCACTTCCAGGTTCGCGTGAGATGGTTGCTTCATTTTGGACACGATTTTTGGATTTTCAAAACTAAACTATTTAAATAGGCTTTCTATTCTTAGAGTAATGTGTAATTTAGATAGTAATGGAACTGCGTGTTTACGATTAGTTTAAAGCGCGTATTCTTAGCCACTTATATATTATTTAGAACTTATTAATTATATGAGGATAGATGGATATTAGATACACCTACATATAGAGTACTTTATCGATGAAAGTTGAGCCTGGTAGAGATGGTTTAGTAGCTATAACTTATAAGGCGGCTATTTGTGTATAATGTCTGTTTTACCAAGATTTTGTTATTTATACTGGTGTACAATAAAGTGTTTTCATTCATTCATTCGATTGATTGTATCCTAGAATAATTTATAGGCTCGTTATGCACGTATTTTGTCAGCGAATCCGCGGGTTAAAACTAGCTTAATCGGTTTATAATATGTTTCTGTACATTTTTAAACACGGTGTAATTATTCAACAACAAAAGACAAGCAATTTAACAAGGTCTGTGTGATTTCTCTACTATATGAGAAAATACTAATGATAACCAAAGTAGTACTGTAGAGTGTAGAGCCATTTATAAGTTATGGATAAAAAATAAATTTAACCGTGTATGGTTATGATCTATTACATTGTCAATTATGTTGTTGCGTTTAGCCGTTTTGTGTGAAATGCTCGTGAAAGAGGTCGGCAAATATTGAAGATTTATTTTGCTTTAATAATATAACTACATCTTAACTATCTTAGATGTATTTCCAATGTTTTTTAAATTGTGGTAAGTATATATTATATGGTTATTTATATTAGACTAGCTGCTCCGCGCGGTTTCACCCCCGTGGCTCCACCCCTGTTGGTCGTAGCGTGATGAAATATAGCCTATAACCTTCCTCGATAAATGGGCTATCTAACACCGAAAGAATTTTTGAAATCGGACCAGTAGTTCACGAGATTAGCGCGTTCAAACAAACAAACAAACAAACTCTTCAGCTTTATAGTATTAGTATAGATAACAAAAATGGAAAGAGGAGAAGCTATTTTGAAAAAAAAAAGTGTAAGAAAAGCATGTGTATCCTGTTACCCGTTTTTTTTTGTTGCATCAAAGAATAGGATAAATTATATCAAAACTAGCTTTCCGCCCGCGGCTTTGTCTTAAATATAATAAATGATATACTAAAACCTTCCTCTTGAATCACTCTATCTATTAAAAAAAACCGCATCGAAATCCGTTGCGTAGTTTTAAAGATTTAAGCATACAAAGGGACATAGGGACAGAAAAAGCAACTTTGTTTTATACTATGTAGTGATAATGATATAGAGACGTACGTAATTAAATCGTAAGATTATGAAATTTGGTTTTCGAATTAATTACTAAGTTAAGTACCTTCACTTTCCTTTGATTTTGCCATGAATAATGGAAGAACATACTCACTGGTAAATTTAATGTTCATAATGCGAATGTTTTCAATTTATTGTGTCTTTGTAGCTTGTATTTTTTTTATTTAAGTCAATAAAATATTGCTTATTATTACCTACCTACTGTTTTATTTTCCACACTTCGCAAATCGCAATTATGAATTAAACTTAAACCAGCATTTGATATAACCTATAATACTATCTATTTAATTTAAATTATTTGAATTGACCTTTCAACTAATGTGTAATTTTAGGAACAATAATTCTGGATTAATCAGAGTTGAGCTAATTTATACCAATAATCTCTACATTCCAAACTACCTGTTGACTAAATTTCATCTGAATCCGTCCAGCAGTTTTTGCACTATTCACACAAACATGTCAACTTTCACACGTGTAATGTCAGTAGGATGCCCGTGGCTTTCCTCGTTTCTATTATAAATATATTCAGTAAAAAAGCAGACGTATATTACCTAATGAAACTGATTGATAAGTATAAAATTCAGTAACGGTCTGTGCGTCTGTTAATAGCAGTGGACAAACAGTATTGTAATTGTTACAAGAATTGATATACAAGGAAAAAGTAGTTGGAAATTTTTAAATTATAGAAAAAAATCGAGGCTGGATTCGAACCCGCGTCTATCACAACTCGGCCACCCGTGATCTCGCCTGAGTAATCGAATTTCTTCCTCTCTTTTGGTTTTATGTCTAGAGGACACCCCACTTTTTTATATTCTCATTTATAAAGCACTAGCGGCCCGCCCCGGCTTCGCCGTGGTACATGTTTACGTTCTTTTACCAAAGAACCATCCTCGTACATCAAAGAATATTATGAATTGAAAAAAAAGAATTATCGAAATCGGTCCAGCCGATTACGCGTGACCAAGGGAAATAGAGAAGATTAGAACGCTATAAAACTGAATAGCACATTCAAAATATGTACAAAGAAAAACGAATAATTTGGCGCCAAATATTTAATCGAATCTAATTTCTTTTCGATTTCTTTTAGTGGCAAAGTAACGATAGTCGATACTAGAAAATAAAAACTCGTAAAAAAAATTTATTTTTTTAGAGCCACAGATAATATAAAACTATACGTAGAGCTACAGAATAAATGAAAATTGTAAAATGTTTAACCAAGGATTGAAAATTCTGCCCTAAAATGAATAACCTAAATTCATCCTTCATATGATTTAAGATGATTATATTTATTACGTACTAGCGGTCCGCCCCGGCTTCGCCCGTGGTACTTATTTCGCAGTAAAAAGTAGCCTATGTCCTTTCTCGGGTATCAAAATATCTCCATACCAAATTTCATGCAAATTGGTTCAGTAGTTTAAGCGTGATTGAGTAACAGACAGACAGACAGAGTTACTTTCGCATTTATAATATTAGTATGGATTAGTATGGATTATCTATGTACTGTCATAGCCATAAGAAAAGTTTCAGTTATATCTATAGGGGAATAATAAAACACATTGTATAAATTCATTTTTTTTATTAAAAATATTTTCTTATCTTAACATAGGATTAGTTGGCAGTGTCGTTATAATTTCGTATTGAGTATTAATTTTATAATTATTATTTACTTAGATATACATATTATACATAACAATACCATACAGAGACGGTTTTAAAAATTCTATTTGAACTAGAATTTAAAAACGTGTACTTTCAAAATGTGATAAAATAATGTTATTATACATTCGATTATATCTAATTTATCTTTAGCAGGTACGTATGGGATTTTAGTACGACAAATACATATTTTTCAGCCTTAGCTTAATTTAAATTTTGCGATTTTCTTACATTTTGGTATCACAATAATATGGCAACTTATTTAGGCTTAGAATACAAATGGAACGCGTGGTTTGTCGTAGAAATATCCTTCGTCTGGTACAAATGGTGGTCTGGTAGTGAAAGGTGCTTGAGTGGTCGTGTATATGGGACGTCTGGTTGTAGGGGGAGTTATATAAACTTGAGTAGAGGGAGGGATGTACGGCGGGCGAGTTGGAGTCGGGAACGGTGTCGACGGTTTCGGGTAGCTGTAGCCGGTTGTTTGCTGAGTTGCTGGTGGTGGCGGCCTGGTAGGAGGAGGCGTTGGTCTGGTAGGAGGAGGTGTTGGTCTGGTAGGAGGAGGTGTCGGCCTGGTGGGAGGAGGTGTCGGCCTGGTGGGAGGAAGTGTCGGTCTCGTAGGAGGAGGTGTTGGTCTGGTAGGAGGAGGTGTCGGCCTGGAGGGAGGAGGTGTTGGTCTGGTTGGCGGTTGTGTAGGTAAAGTAAATGTTACTTTTGGTGTTGGATAATCGTAACCTGTGGTTTTGTAATTTTCAATAATAGTGGAGTAAGTAGGTGGTCTTGTGGGTGGTCGATAGGTAGGAGGTCGCGTCGGTGGTGGTGGCGGTCTGGTAGGAGGAGGAGTTGGTGGTGGTGGCGGCCTGGTAGGAGGAGGAGTTGGTGGGGGTGGCGGCCTGGTAGGAGGAGGAGTCGGTGGGGGTGGTCTGGTTTGTGGTGGTAGATAAGTGGAAGGAGGTCTAGTTGGTGGTGGTGGTGGCCGCGTTGGCGGAGGTGTTGGTGGTGGCGGTGGTCTTGTTGGTGGTAAGTAAGTTGACGGAGGTCTGTAGGGAGGCGGGGTTGGGGGTGGTGGTGGCCTAGTAGAGGGTGGTGGTGGCCTAGTAGGGGGTGGTGTCGGGGGTGGGGGTGGTCTTGTTGGTGGTAAGTAAGTTGACGGTGGTCTGTAGGGAGGCGGGGTTGGGGGTGGTGGTGGCCTAGTAGGGGGTGGTGTCGGTGGTGGGGGTGGTCTAGTTGGAGGCAGATAGGTTGAAGGTGGTCGTGTTGGTGGTGGTGGTGGCCTAGTAGGGGGTGGAGTTGGTGGCGGTGGTGGCCTAGTGGGTGGTGGCGTCTGTCGAGTGGGGAAAGTGAATGGAATAGTAGGTTTTGGATAATCGTAGCCGGTTGTAGGTTTCTGGGTTGTTGTTGATGGTGGTAGGTATGTTACTGGACGTGGTGTGGTAGGTGGTGGTGGCGGCCGAGTGGGAGGCTGTCTTGTTGTAGGTGGTAAGTAAGTTACTGGCCTAGGCGTCGTAGGAGGTGGTGGCGGCCGAGTGGGCGGTTGCCTTGTTGTAGGTGGTAAGTAAGTTACTGGCCTAGGCGTCGTAGGAGGTGGTGGTGGCCGAGTAGGCGGTTGCCTTGTTGCAGGTGGTAAGTAAGTCACCGGCCTAGGCGTCGTAGGAGGTGGTGGCGGCCGAGTAGGCGGTTGCCTTGTTGTAGGTGGTAAGTAAGTTACTGGACGTGGTGTGGTTGGTGGTGGTGGTGGTCTCGTTGGTACGGTAAATGGTATTTTGGGAGTAGGATAATCATATCCAGTTGTTGCTTGCGGGAATCGTGGAGGCTGTGGTGGGAAGCGTGGTGGTTGGGGTGGGGGAGGAAAACGTGGTGGTGGTGGTATCCTTGGAGGCTGTGGTGGTGGCGGGGGTGGTAGCCGTGGAGGTTGTGGAGGCGGTGGTGGTATCCTTGGAGGTTGTGGTGGAGGTGGTGGTGGTAACCGCGGCGGCTGAGGTGGTGGTGGTGGTGGTAACCTCGGAGGTTGTGGTGGTGGGATTCTAGGGGGCTGATATGGTGGAAACCGTGGTGGCTGCGGTTGTGGTGGTAGCGGGAACGGTACGGACGGACGTTCATATACGTATCCTGTTGTTTCAGTTATTGGTGGCCGAGTAGGCGGCGGAGGTGGTGGCCGAGTGGGTGGTGGTGGTGGTGGCCGAGTGGGTGGTGGTGGTGGTGGCCTGGTAGGTGGAGGAGGTGGTGGCACCGTCGACGGCGGTGGAGGGAATGGTATCTTCGGCTTCGGATAGAAGTAACCATCCTCATCTAGGTTAGCGGCTATAGGCTCGCCAAGCACCGCATAATTCTGACTAGGGTTTGGTATCGCGCGCGGCTGCCGCTCCGCGCAGGTGTGGTACACCGACAGCAGTACCACCGCTATGTGCAGTGATAGCCTCTGGAAAGAGAAAAGAAATGGTTAATAGAGCTAAAAGTATACATTTAAATTGGCAACTAGTATTAATAAGGCATAGCTTGATGTGTTATAGAGTAGAAAAACAACAGACGCCACATGAATTAAAAACCTTTACCCTTTAAAAAACGATCGTGCAATGTTTACCAGATTAACATGAATTAGTATCTTTTTTATATTGTTATATAATTCATTTGATTTTTACTTGATATTTGATTAACAGCCTCTCTTGTTTGTGTTAACAAAAAGATTGATGTTTCATTGATTTAATCTGTTTAAATGAAGGCTAACGTTTTGCATGTTCGACAAACCAAAGCAATGTTTACAAGAAGTTAAAAATTCAAACAACTTGAACTAAAGTCAAGGATATTTTGCAAACATGTTAGACCATTCAGCTTTCTGACCTGCAGGTTAAGTTTATATTTATGTATGTTGAAGTTTTGATTGATATACTTGAGTTATTAATGGTATGGCGTCAATGTTTATTCGCAAATGGCTTCCTCTATAGATAGTTCATAATATCAACATTCAATATGATTATATTGGAATTTGTATTGCCTGTAAGTATAGAAAATTCATTAACTTAAATATCTTAAATAATTCGAATTTCGACTTTATCTTAAATATCAAAATCTACGATACATAAAAATGTTCCCTTTCCCTTTTCCAGAATAATGTTTCTTAAATTCTTACGCCTTAAATAACTTAGATAGCAATTTTATCGGATGTAATATTTTGATGTCAAAAAATTGTAGGAGTTTTCAAATTACATTAACATAACTTTGGCGAATATATATATATATATATATATATATATATATTAATATATTTGTCATTAACTCTCAATTTATGTTATAGATTAGACTACACTAGATTAGTTTATTAAGAAAAATATTATATCCACGTGTAACAGAAGTATATTTACTTACTATGCTAATTAACTAGTCGATAAATAATTTATTAACATGAAAACCAACGTTATTAGTAATTTATATTTTGCGCTCTATTATCTTTACTACGTCGTCAAAAAGGAAACCATTGCATTAAGATTTATGAAAATATATCTAAAACAATTGTTATGTTTCTTTATAGATTTTCTAATATAGATATAGATTTTACTAACACTAAAGATTTGAAAGGTGTAGCAACAGTATTTATTAACATTAACCTTTAAAAACTTCTTCAATTGACTTTTTAAAATGTTGTTATTTCCTCATAATGTTAATGTATTCTATAATGTCGTTTGTCTTTTTAGATTGTATGTTATTTTATTTAGTAATATTATGTTTGGTAATAATTTTAATAAAACGTCTTCATCGTGTTTGTAGCAGAAAGAGTTTCGTTTGAGATTTGTATTCGATTTTAAACGAAAAAAAAAATAACTGGATAATTAATATTAATTTCTATCTATTCTAACTATTAAAATGAGTATTTATAGCGTGAAATTGTTTAATAATTTTTTATTTAAAACAAAATATATTTTATAAGGTTTAACGAAGTGTATAATTTTACTGTACCTATGCATAGTGTTTCCTTCATATTCAATTTAATTATTTATTGAAGTGAAACTTCTTTATCGGGGTTGGAAAAAAATTTAGTGTAACATTTTTTCCTTACGCGTAACATTTTTCCGTTACGCGCCATCTTTTTCTTATCGACGACTATTCGACGTATTTCTGTAAAGTTGCATATATAGTAAATTATTTTTTGAAAATTAAGGTCATAAAGAAGTTTCACTTCTTACGTGTGTACACTAGCACACACACATTTTTAGTTTATTTATATTCAAAGAATATACAATAATATAACTAAATCACATAACATGAGTTAAAATTTATTTTTATTTTCAGGTCAGCCCGGGGGAAACAGTACAAACGACAAATTTTTAATCGACAAAATCGATACAACTTGAAACAAGTAGATAGCTTAAGCATGCAAATGTCCATTAAAATGCGATTATAATGCAAATAATGCGTCTAACGTCACTTACAAATGTATGCACATTGTAATATCGTTACATACATCATTTATAATAAAAAAAGGTGTTGATAATGCAATATATGTAATCTATATCTATTAGGATTGATGGAATCCTTCGATTCTGGGTCCTGGTCCTGGTCAAAGTCCTGGGTTTGATGAAAATTATCAAATTTGAATAATGGCGCAAAAAATGTTTGCATTCTCACAATGTTCCGTCTAATGTTTTATCAAAAAAAATTGTAATTGAAAAATTTAAAACTGCGAAGCCCATCCCCCGATTACTTATGTATTACATGTAGGTACCTACTTATTTAAAGAAAAAAAATATATTGTCAAATATTTTAATAGATTAAAAGAATTCGTATTTAACACGTTATATAGTATATAGTATGTAGTATCTTTCTTTAAATCGCAGAGAGGCATTATTTAATTCCCCACAAAACTCTCCTCGATAGTCCAAAGTATTACTAATATTTAAAATACTTATTACATTATAGGCGCCAAACCTTCGAACACGAATATCTAATTGTTTAAACATAAACATTTCAATATATGACCCATAACAACACAATAGCTCAAACGCGTATCGTTTGGTATTTGCGTTAAATTTTAAACAAACGAACCTGACCCCTTTGCGTAAACAAACAGACATACACGTCACATTTCATGAATGGTATTAGTTATTATGCAAATATTTACTAAGTATGTTGCCTAAATTAGTTTTTTAAACCTCTATACTTATAAAAATGAAACCCGTTTTCCTATGTTGCCTAAATTAGTTTAAATACAATTTTTTTAAACCTCTATACTTATAAAAATGAAACCCGTTTTCCTTGGTCACGGCATCACGCGTGAACGGGTGGACCGATTTTGATAATTCTTTTTTTATAATATTCCTTGAAGTACGAGGATGGTTCTTATGGAAAGAAAACATATACCACGGGCGAAGCCGGGGCGGACAGGTCTGCTAGTAATTGTTAAATATTGGATAAAATTACTTATTATTTTACCAGGATAGGTCATTCTACCAATAAGTAGGTCAGATATTTCTATCTAAGACTGAGAAGTAATGATAATTGTTATAAACATTGTGAAAACAAATAATTAAGTTTTATAGGAATTTTTTCAATCTCCAAACTCTATAATTTAAATTTTAAACAAATAGAAAATCCATGTGAATTTCCTTGACCACCAGGTTGTCTGGAAGAGATCGCTGTCTTAGCGATAAGACCGCCTGTTGTGCTCAACTGTGTCTCTTTCTTTTATACATTTGATTTTGTAATTTTTATGTCCTGGTGCACAATAAAGTATTTTTGTTTGTTTGTTTGTTTGTGAAATTCGTAGCCAAAATAAATTACTACAATTACGAGCAAATGTGTACAAATTATTATCCTTCGTAATAATCGTGAATCTTATTATCTTACCAACGTCCACTTATTATAAATGATCTTACGTAAAAATACGTTGGAATGAATGTTCGTTTCAAATCTTTTAATAGGTACCTACATAGTTTTTTCTTTAGATTTTAAATTACATGATTACTTAATAATATAATATATTATAATAAAAAATAATTGGTGGTATATTTAGTCACCAATTACCTACTGTACACAAACAATAGATTCTTAATAATTTAATTTAAATATTCAATCGATGAAATTTCGAATTTCAATATAAATAATTAAGATCTGGTAGATATACATATATATTATATATTATTACGTAAACATATGTTAAGTACTTTATGTTTAGTATATTGTTTATTCATCAGTCATCATTTGGCATACCTACTTATATGTTTGTACTTGCCCAAAAGTGATGTAGTGGACTGTAGAGCAATGTTTGATGTTTTGCACAATTTTGGCAAAAAGATAAACGTTTGTTCACTATCTGTTGACTTTTAACATACCAAAATCTTAAGAAAATTGCATAAGACACCAATTAACAATGCTCTTTTATCATAATACACTTTTTTCCAAAAAGGTTAGAACAGTAACCCTGTTATTGTTTTTTTTTTCTAATTTTATTAGCTACTGTATCTACTACCAATCCAGCGGTCGTTTTTCTGCCGTACTTTTATCATTTAAGGGGATGAAAAGTTTAATAAAAATTAGTAGAGCCATTTCGGAGAAGTTTTTATCCCGATTTTTAAATATTTGATTACATATAAATTTTCATTATATTAAGTGTAAAACCTGTTACTTAATTTAGGCAATTTTGAACGTAATATCCATATTTTTAATTATTTAACCACACAGTAGTGGCGTCACGTACAAAACGCATGTACAATGTACGAAATGTCAAATCAAATCAAAATCATTTATTTATTTCTCCTCACAATTCCCAATCACATAAATTAATCTACATGCATACAAAATTATCAAACAATAAGCTGGAGTTGGAGGAGCTGGTGTCGAGCTGGTGTCGGTGCAATGTACGAAATGTACGAGAATATTGACAAAGATGCAAAGATAACGTAAGTCTTTATTTTGAGTTATGAATGTTAATGACCAATACTTCAAGGAGAGTAAAGTGATGTGCAATTTGGTCAGGTTTCAATATTATGGAAAATTTTCTTAATTAAATATGCTATTTATCAATATAATATTATAAATGAATCGCAAACTGTGTATTTGTTGGTAAGCGCATAACTCCAGAACGGCTGAACCGATTTCGTAAAACTAAACCACTTTCTGTAGGTCTATCAAGGTTTATCATCATCGTTAATATATTTTTAGCGAACATTTCAAAAATTCAATAGTAAAGATTTAGGTTGTAAATTATATACCCCAGTGCGTTTAAAAATATCACAAGTTTTTAAAATCTGTGCTTTTCTAAATAAAAATTTATAACAACATGGTCATTTTTCGTTTTGACGGTTGTCTCGGCGCTCTGATATATATATGTAGAGATTTTTCTTAAATAATTTATTTGGCAAAATTTTATTACTGTATCTTAATCTTAATCTTAATACTATTATAAAGGCGAAAGTTTGTATGGATGTATGGATGTATGGATGTATGGATGTTTGTTACTCTTTCACGTAAAAACTTCTGAATCGATTACAATGAAATTTAGCACACATATAGAGGGTAACTTGGATTAACACATAGGATAGGTTTTATTCCGGAAATCCCACGGGAACAGGAACTATGCGGGTTTTCCTTTGAAAACGCGGGCGAAGCCGCGGGCGGAAATCTAGTAGTGTATATACAGCCAAAGTTGACCTTTACACATCTACCACAAAATTTCGTAATTCGTCAAGTCTGTAAACTTAAAACAATAACAAATCAATCATTACCACCACTCGTTAATGATCTATGTCATGATGTCAACTTGATGACTAACTCTATGACATTAGTGTCAGTATGACATACTAATTTCTTTATTACTATCTCAATTTATTTCATAACAAAATGTTCTGAACTTATAGTGTTTCAAAATATAGGTTCGATTGCGTGAGACTTATAAGTTATAAGCTAGAGCCTATCATTTAGAATGTTTCTTTCCTAACACAAAACCTAATTACTTTATTTAGTACTAGCGGTCCGCCCCGGCTTCGCCCGTGGTACATGTTTACGTTTTCTCTACATAAGAACCATCTTCGTACTTCAAGGAATATAATAAAAAAAGAATTATCGAAATCGGTTCAGCCGTTCTCGAGTTATGCGCTTACCAACACATTTTGCGATTCATTTTTATATTATAGAAGATAAGATGAATGTTGAATGAAAGTTCATAGATTGTAGGTATATGCGATGCTCATCTATACTTATATATTGTATACGTAGTATATTATTATTAGTCTGTGCTTATATTATAAAGCTGAAGAGTTTGTTTGTTTGAACGCGCTAATCTCAGGAACTACCGGTCCCATTTGAAAAATTCTTTCGGAGTTAGATATCCAGGTACTTGAATAATAAGCTTAATAAAAGCTCCTGCCCCCGTACCATGTCTAAAGCAGTATTATATCTAGTGTGGAAAAATGACAGCTCTAATTTCCCAAACTGGAAATAAGATTGCTATAAGCTCCCCTGATTTAAAAGCATTATGCAAGACAGACAAACCCCGTAAGCAAAGTACTAGCGAAGTAAAAGTGCCACATAATTATGCACATAAAACGAGACCCATGATCAATAATAATGTTTTTGTTTCGAGTTTTACGCAAGCGATAAGGGCATGCCTTATAAGGGCGTGATGGTCACTTGAATATGTATGCAGTTGGTATGCGGATAGCAATTATATTGATGTGCGGATGATGTGTCATACTAGTGAGTTAACCTGACTTCGAATCTATAGATAACGTCTCAGAAATTCTCGTCACAATGTTAGTAACCATACTCCTGCGAAACGACTAGACCGATTCTCATGAAATTTTGTATGCCTGTTATTATATATTATGGTATTTCTGAGAACCGACTCACATCTTTTTTCATATCTATAACTGATAAGAGTAAGGCAGAACAACGTTTGCCGGGACAGCTAGTAATATACATAATTATCTTCTGGTGTACCTACTATAATCGCTTACTCAAAAAATACCGTCTAAAGAAGTATTTGTATATTAGTAAAAATATATTATACTAGCTTTCCGCCCGCGGCTTCACCCGCATTTTCAAAGAATTACCCGCATAGTTCCCGTACCCGTGGGATTTCCGGGATAAAACCTATCCTATGTGTTAATTCAAGTTACCTTCTATATGTGTGGTAAATTTCATTGTAATCGGTTCAGTAGTATTTGCGTGAAAGAGTAACAAACACACACACACACACACACATCCTCACAAACTTTCGCATTTATAATATTAGTAGGATTGATCCAGGTCAGGATGTATCCAATTAAAGTATGAATGCAAAACAAATTCGCATTGAAAGCATTGGCTCAGTACGAGTATAATTATGATTAATTATATATCATTACTAGCGGTCCACCCCGGCTTCGCCCGTGGTACATATGAAAAATAGATGTTGGCCGATTCTCAGACTTACCCGATATGCACAGAAAATTTCATGAGAATCGGTCCACCCGTTTCGGAGGAGTATGCAGACTAACATTGTGACACGAGAATTTTATATATAAAGAAGAAGATAACTATATACGTAAGAATTTATTTATGTGTTTATTATGCATATAGTGTATACATATGTGTATACATAGTGCTGTACCCAATTAAAACATACTCCTTATTCTTGCACGTGCTTCTTAAACATTATCATAAAGAACAATATAAATCATATGGTTTAAATTTTTACAATTTTTCATAGAGCTACATCACTCCACGTCTTTCTGGGAACTGCTTTGCTTTGTACTAGCCTAATTTCTACCTGATTCTACATTTGTTATTTTAAACCGAACGGACTTTGATTACTAACTAGCTGTGCTCCGTAATTTTACCCGCAGTGCTCCGCTCCTGTTGGTCTTAGGTCCTCGTGATTGTATACAGTACTTCCTAGATAAATGGGCTATCTAACACCGAAAGAATTTTTCAAATCGGACCTGTAGTTCCTAAGATTAGCGCGTTTAAACAAAATAACTCTTCAGCTTTTTTATTAGTACATATTATCAACTATTAGTAATTATGAGTTCTAAAGATTTTTGATAGAGAAGACCAAGAACCCTTTGGTAGAGTCTACCCAAGGGATATACTTGTATCTTCAGTTATTTAACGTGCTACTACAATCTGATCCTATTTGACCTCCTCCATAGAATCTATTAAAATGTCAAAATGAACTTTAAGCAAATACGGAATTGAGAAAACCCATTGAGTGTGGAGACGTTATTTATAAAGCGTTAGGAAATATTTACCGTATTCAAATCTGACCACAGATTTCGCTATAACTATCGACAGCCTTGACATTTTAAACCAATATTTAACTCAGTGGGTAATCTCACTTAAACTTATTAAATTAGTTTTAATGTTAAAACCTATCTATATATTTTATCTTTTAGAATAAAATTCTCGAGAATTCCATGTATGTATTAGAGATCTGTTTGTAACCAAACTCCTGGGACACGCTTTGACCAAAATTATGATTTTTTAAATAATATTTTAAATAGTAATTTGTACATTTTTAAATTCCGCTATGTCATAAAGCATATTTTATTTCAAAATTAAACCTCATAGCATCTTAATATCATATTAAATGATTATATTTAAATTGTTTTTGAAATTAATATTTGTCGGTTCGTTTATCGTTATTAAAAATAACTCATAGCTGACGTTAAGCTTCTAATAACTACGTCAATAAAAAGCGAGTTTCTACCATATTATGAAGATTGGATGAAGGAAAAATTTATTATATTTATTGTCTGATAAAAAAATGGACCTAATAACCTAAGTAAGTATATAGTATAGGTAAGTATTATTATAATAGAACTAGCTTTCCACCCGCGGCTTCGCTCGCTTTGTCTAAAACCTTCCTCTTGAATTACTGTATCTATTTGAAAAAAACTGATCAAAATCCGTTGTGTAGTTTTAAAGATTTAAGCATACACTTTGTCTTATACTATGTAGTGATAAGTAAGTCTTGAATAAAGTTAGTGATTACCTTTAACTTATAACTTATCTGTATACGTTGTGAATACTTATCTTTTGATAAGCTTCAAATTTCTTAGCTCTTGATCATCCTATCTTTTTGTATTTAAATTAATTTACAAAAGTGAAGTCCCGTGTCCCCTAGTGGGGTAAGGGGCAGATGCATACATCTGTTTCACTGATCGATTTTCTTTAGGGACAAGTAGGTGATCATGCCAGACCGAGACTTTTTTTTCCTCGTTTCTACCGGGATTCGAACCCAGGACCCCTCGGTTCTCGCGTCAACCACTATACCAAGGAGACGGTAAATAATTTAAAACGAATGTATAAGTACTGTCGTGTCTCCAATATACAGGCTATAGCTGGAGAGCCAGTGAACCCTGGGACTAACGGTCTTCCTGTAAGGCTAGAAATTTGTATACTTACGATTTATGGCATTCTAAGAGCAATAGCCATGACCTGGCAGGCGTCAGCCCTGCACGTCATCAGCCCCTTTATTTTTTAAACTGTTAATAAAATTGGTTTTCTAAACTTGTTTCTGTAAATTTGAAAATTTAATAGGATAAAGTTTATTTATTGTACATTTTAAAAAAAAATTGACAGGCGATTACAATAAGCAGAAGTATATGACAGATCAATTAGAAAACGCACAGTTGATGGGGTAAAATAAACTTTATCCTGTATACTCGAAATTTTTATATGTCTTCAAATAAACGTCTCAGAGTAAGTATGTACAATGCCAGGCGGCTTTGAACAGCATAAGACCATGACAGGCGAGGGGACAGTTGCTAAGGGCGTGCGAGTGGGAGGTTTTGCGTGAATGCATATAGTGCATTCTGTCTGTCACTCCTGTTGGTCGTAGCGTGATGATACATAGCCTATCACCTTCCTCGATAAATGGGCTATCTAACAGCGAAAGAATTTTTCAAATCGGATCAGTAGTTCCCGATATTAGCGCGTTCAAACAAACAAACAAACAAACTCTTCAGCTTTATAATATTAGTAAAGATTTATTTTATTTAAACGTACAAAAATATTAAATAATTTTAGTTTTGTAAGTTTTCGCTTATCTTATAAGATCTATAAATAGACCATCTAACAAATGAATGAAATAATTTTTCAAATCCGACCCGTGGTTCCTGAATCCTGATATTAGCGCGTTCAACATAGCAAACAAACGAGCAAATTCTTCAGTTTTATTATATTACCTTGTATAGCTAGTAGTGTCACTACTATAATATAGACTATGTATAATAACATCACATAGCGTGGCGACGCGGCCACGATTTAAAAAAAAAAAAGCTTCGTTACAACTTTTGGCCTTTATTTTTTCTGTCTAGCCCATGTCTAGCCCCCTTTCGCAACGCGCGATATGGAACATACTTGTTCCAAAAATATTACAAAATAAATATTAGGTGGTGTAGGTAGTACTTTAAGAAGACATTGATTGCTCACATATTTATTTATCATAATCATCATAAAGAAAGTTATTTGAAGTAGGTACCTACCTATGCATTTTAAAATATTAAAAAAATGAAATAATGTATTTTATTGTGATTTTAATACATTTAAAAAGCTTTTTTGATTTGAATTATAAAACACAATAAAATACATTGCATTTACTGTATGCGTTCATGTAAAATTTCTTATTTGCACGCCGCCCTTAGCAACTGTCCCCTCGCCTGTCATGGTCTTATGCTGTTCAAAACCGCCTGGCATTGTACATACTTACTCTGAGACGTTTATTTGAAGACATATAAAAATTTCGAGTATACAGGATAAAGTTTATTTTACCCCATCAACTGTGCGTTTTCTAATTGATCTGTCATATACTTCTGCTTATTGTAATCGCCTGTCAATTTTTTTTTAAGATGTACAATAAATAAACTTTGTCCTATTAAATTTTCAAATTTACAGAAACAAGTTTAGAAAACCAATTCTTTTAACAGTTTAAAAAATAAAAGGGCTGATGACGTGCAGGGCTGACGCCTGCCAGGTCATGGCTATTGCTCTTAGAATGCCATAAATCGTAAGTATACAAATTTCTAGCCTTACAGGGAGACCGTTACTCCCAGGGTTCACTGGCTCTTGGACCACTAGTTGACAGATTTATAATAAAGCAGAGGACGCCTGCAACGCGCAGTTTCGTAACATGTCAAACGTTCATCTTAGTTAAGTGGCATTCCAAAATTGACATTGAAGACTCTATTGATAAGTCCTAATTGACAAATACTCGTACGTGTGAGAAGGTTACGTTTGTTTATGCGTAGTATTTATACTATGTAGCTAGTGAGGGTTTATTTACGTTATTTGAACAATTTATAACAACATTAGATGATGATACTAATGACCGTGACCGCCTCCTTGGTACAGTGGTTGACGCGTGAGCATAGTATGGAGGGTTCGATTCTCGGTGGAGATGAAAAAAAATGTCTCGGTCTTGCAGAAGAAGGATCACCTACTTGTCCCTAAAAGAAAAATCGATCAGTGAAACACATTATATTGTGTGCATATTGCATCTGCCCTTTACCCCACTAAGGGACACGGGACTTGACGCTTTTTTTTTATTAGGTGATGAAATGCCAATGGCCCTTGGTTGGTAAATGTCATAATTGTTGCAAGGTTGAATGATTATAATATTATAAATTATCAAATTATGAATGAGGTTTGAAATTTGTGGCGTATAAGATTTATGGGTATGAATTTATTAGTAGATGTTTGTTTATTTATGCGTTTATAACGATGAATGTCCTTTGAAAGTAGTTAACACAATTTTCACATATGAATATAATATTTTAATACAGTCCATATAAGGAGTACAGATTTTGAATATTGGCTAATATTAGTTACTTAAATTCGTGTATGAATATTTTTAATGAAAATTGTCTGTGCCAATTTTTAATCTTATTTTTAATTTAAAACACATAATAATTTCTCGTGCGTCAGTTTATCATTTAGGACAATATGATAAATGAAATCCGTGGGTGCCGTGACTAATTTGCTCCAAATGAGAATCGAACTCAGCGTTTAACCAGTTGTTCTTGCGTGAAATTCTCGTGAATTATTGAATATCTTCGTTTCGAAATTCAGTTGGATGAGATATTACAGTAAAATATTATTTATGTACTTGCCCTTCGGGTTATTTTTCAGGGCTCTTATTTTAAGTGTTTAAATATGGCTCTTTTATGTGGCTCTACTACTTTACTTTTAAATTTGATATATTTTCCTAATTACGGTCATCTTAACTTTAATATTACTATATTAACTATAACTCAATATACTAACTACTACCACAGAATCTATATATACTTATATAAAACTCAAAGGTGACTGATATAGTGATCTATCAACGCACAGCCCAAACCACTGGACGTATCGGGCTGAAATTTGGCATGCAGGTAGATGTCATAACGTAGGCGTCCCCTTTTTTTTTTTTTTTTTTTTTTAGTGGGGAAATCTTGCATAGATACCCACGGCCTCTGGGGAAGAGGCCGTGGGTTATGTCGGATTCCTACCGACCAAAACCCCACTGTGTTCCGTCAAGCCGCATCAACGACGGGGCCACGGGTATGTGTAGAATTCATCCGTGACCCCATCAGCGGCAGCCCGTCACCGGGCCCAAACAAGCTAAGAGCCTGCCAGCTCTACCCTCATGGAGCGGCGTGAGCGGAACACGTCTCACGCCGCCTCATCCCACCGGACAATGGACTAAATCCCCACTCCATTGCCCGGCGCCCCTCGTCAAGGAGGCTGGTTGCGGCCGCGTAAATCAGCCGCAACGCGACGACGACGCCCAATAGGACGTCGGCGCCGGATCGGGTCCGCGTGAGGATCCCTCTCGCGAACCCGCTCCGCCTCCTCTTTCCGCGAGATCACGTCCTCGGAGAACGTGATCACCGCGCGCCAGGATCTGTCGCTGCCCACCATTGCGCTAACAATGGAGGGCAGAGAGAGATCCGACCCGACGACCGTGACCAAGCGAGCACGGGGCTCAGCCCACGCGGGGCACACGGCAAGTGTATGATCTGCCGTGTCCTCCGGGCAGGCGCACCAGTGGCAAGCCATGCTGGGCTCCCTCCTCGACGTAGGCGTCCCCTAAGAAAGGATTTTAGAAAATTCATCCCCTAAAGGGGTAAAATAGGGGATGAAAACTTATACCATGAAAATTTATCTTTTCCACGCAAGCGAAGCTGCGGGCAACAGCTAGTTCATACTATAAAATCCCTTACGTGTAGGGAGTAAAAAGCTGAAATACCATGCAGTTTAAGGCTAAAAAAGTCATCATTATTTTCCTTTGATCTCAACAGATGTTCAAGTAAGAGATAGGAATTACAACGAAAGGATAACGTCAATACGTCATTATAAACACAAGAACAGTAATATGGTATCATCTAGTATAAATAAATAATTAAGACTTATTTGAATTAGTAGTTGTTTCCTTTTCCAATAGATACGGGTATAAAGACTTAGGTGGACATCTTTAGATATTCGACCTTCTAAGGACTCGCCTACGTTATAGCATGTACCCTAACATTTTATATGAACAAACTGCACTATAATACGAAAACACTCAGATAATATGTTTCATCCAAATACGTGGATGGAGATTAAAATAATCCTACGCGATTTATTCATTATATTATTTTCCCGACGTTTCGAACACTTTCGCGTGTAAAACAGATCGAACACGTTCGCTCGTAAAAAGTCTTTATTTTCTAAATTATTTATTCATGATAAAAATGATTACTACCACAGACAATATAATATCATTTTAATATTTATTTACTTAACTTATTTCAACCAGCTTCAAAATAAAGCAGCATTATAAATAGTCATCAATTAATTGAAAAGGTTGTTGATTTATCAACTATTTATTTCTATTAAGATACGCCTAGAGCATAACTTTTAACAATAATGCGATTCATCATAACTTTGATTTATTATTAAGTTCATAATGATAACCTTTAACTAATAAATTATTATATAATTCAGCACTTGCATAATCCATTATAACTTTTGTGTGACCTTCTCTGGTATTTTACTTGGCTGTTTAAAAATTAATCTACCTATATTTTATTCTATTAGTAGGTGTATGTTACTTATGAGATACAGAAGGAAAATTGAGTAATATTAAATTGTTATGTAATGTTACCAAAAACTAAATAAACAGAGAATAGCCTGGAAGAGATCACTCTTTAGTGATAAGGCCGCCCTCTGTGCTAGTTTAGCTATAAGTTTTAGTTTTAAGTAATTTGTATTATTAACTAGCATAGTAAAGTGTTATAAATATATAAATAAAATAAAATAAACATAAAGTTTTGATGAATAAAAATTTAAAAATGTCATAGCTACAAATCTCTTGAATATTGCTTTTTACTGGTAGAGTTTACGGTTTTACAAACAGAAAATACGATTAAAATGAATTAAATTATTATTACGAATGAAGTAAATTATTATTTTGTCCCATTATATACATTTATTGTTTTACACATTGCTCCTAAAATTAGTTTTGCAAATATATTCCAAACAGTCTAAAGTATATTTAGATAAAATTTCGTCACATACATAACAATATGTAAGATTTGGAAAACATTTTCCTCTCTTTAAAATGTATTTAGATTTATCTTAAACTAGCGGTCCGCCCCGGCTTCGCCCGTGGTACATAATATTTACGTTTTCTCTACATAAGAACCATCCTCGTACTTCAAGGAATATAATAAAAAAAGAATTATCGAAATCGGTTCAGCCGTTCTCGAGTTATGCGCTTACCAACACATTTTGCGATTCATTTTTATATATAAAGATAATGTAGGTAACCTACAATCTTAACCTTGAATATATATAGGATTCACGGTTTAGATTTCTAGGTTATAATATAGTCATTATATGTTTCAAATGTACTGCTGTTTAATGTATGTCATATATTTTGTTGCTAAGCCCGACTTTGTTCACATTGGTGTCGATTTCTGACTATCTTTTTCATTTTTAATGTAAGAAATGAATAGACTTAACAGGTTTTGTGTGAAAAAATATAAAAATCTACGCTAATTTAATATATATAAATACTAGCTTTCCGCCCGCGGCTTCGCCCGCGTTTTCAAAGAAAAACCCGTTCTCGTAGGATTTCCGTGATAAAACCTATCCTATGTCCTTTCTCGGGTATCAAAATATCGGCGTGATTGAGTAACAGACAGACAGACAGACAGAGTTACTTTCGCATTTATAATATTAGTATGGATGTGTAGCTGAAATTATTATTTAAAAAATCATCTAGACATCTTCAGAAACAAATTATCCATTTTTGGGAGCAAAAAATAGTCCATTTATTTATTTATCCCATTAAATCAAAGTTCAAGAACAACTGCAGACAAGATCTGTATAGGAGTTGTTTTATATATCCGGATATACACCTTAACGCTATTTAAATAGAGTCATATTTTGTTTGAAAATAAATATTAAGATCCGTATTATCCAATGAAGCCACTTCAGCGACCTTTAAAATGTGTTTATTTGTAGTGACATCAAATTATCGAAAATATTTCACGCCTTTTTCAACTCTATTGCCAGCTCTTACGTACGAATATTGCGTAGCTATATTTTACGTTGTAAATCGCATCACGGCATTGAATTGTTGACATTGAAATTTTTGAATTAATTTAACATTTTAATGTGTGGATGTGGTTTTTATGTATGAGTGTGAAGATGTTATAACTATGAACGATTATGTTATGTGCAACGGAGATAGGAAATCCTGTTTAAAATTGTTTCGTACGTAGATGGGTAAATTAATAGCTATTATCAAATTAATATTTGATATTTTATGATCTCTCTTAGAATTTAGGTATCTCTTGGAATGTCTATTGTAAGTATTATTTTATCATTAAACATAAACAAAGTTATATGTTTCGTAGATAATATGTTATTTTATGACATTTTTTGTACTCTAACATAATATAGAGATTTCAAACCTTTCAAAAACCTTTGTGAACCAGTTAAATAGAAAGATCGATTTCTTATACAGATGTAGAAATAACTATTCTATTTTCTTTATTCGATATTTTATACTTCCTAACAATCATATGTTTTTAATCTATACTAATATAATATTATAGAGCTGAAGAGTTTGTTTGTTTGTTTGTTTGAACGCGCTAATCTCGGGAACTACTGGTCCGATTTGAAAAATTATTTCGGTGTTAGATAGCCCATTTATAGAGGAAGGTTATAGGCTATATATAATCACGCTACGACCAACAGGGGTGGAGCCACGGGGGTGAAACCACGCGGAGCAGCTAGTAAGACATATAGCAAAATACGTTGACACGACTGTCTGCCGATTGAACACAAAATTGATTATTAAGATTCACCACATGATAAAGTAAGAATGCTAATTTATACATGTCTCATTAATAAACCGGTAAAGCAGCCTTCGCATTTGTTTTATTGTTACGTCTGTCTGTTTGATTATTTTTGAGGATTAAAAATAAATATAAAACAAAAAAAATGTTGTGTGGTTTTATGAAACCACGGTAAAAGTGAAACTGTTCGAACGGTTCCGAAGACTGCTTTGTGTAGCGCATGTCGCGTGACGGTCTGTAGGTATACCTACTCGGCAGCCGCGATACACGCGACATGCGCTACACAGACCAAAAAGTTTGAGACGATGTAATAAAAGTTTCACTTTAAAAAATAGGAAATCGACTCTATTTCATTGTTATTAGATAAAGTCAAAAACATATACTTAAAGTCAAATAACATAGTTATTACAAATCAAGGATTAAATCCATATTTTAAATCAATTGAAATGCTTTATTATCAGGTGATTCCTTCCTCCTTCATATCTGTGCGACAACATGAAAATATAGTGAATACTAGCGATCAGCCCCGGCTTCGAATGTGGTACATATTTCGCAATAAGGGAGCCTATGTTCTTTCTCAGGGTCTAAAGATTATCTGTGCCAAATTTCATCAAAATCGGTCCAGTGGATTATGCGTGAAAACCATATATACATACATACAAACCTTTCCTCTTTATAATATTAGTATAGATTAATTATATCCCGAGTATTTAATACGTATAATTGTTAATATTTTTAGATAATGAAAGATTATACATACGAAAATACTGCAATAGACCAAAGTACATCAAAAGGGATTTCTATAGAGTGGCAATGGACAGCTTTTTTCCGACTTCTTCGAGATTCACACGCAAACAATCACTGACCAATTATTTGTACAATACACGATAGTGTAAATTATCTTAGGAAATAATATGAAACCAATAACCTATACACTCATCATCGTCAGACCATTATGTTCCTACTGCTGGGCACAGACCTCCTATGTCCACCACGCTGGCCAAGTGCGGGCAGATGTCACATGTCGTCGAACTTTTTATTCTTTGACATGTTTTTTCAATATGCTTTTAAGGTTTCCACAAGATGTTTTCTTTCAATGTTTCGAGCAGTTGTGTGATACACAAGCAAAGATAAATTGAAAAAACAATTTTCCTGCGCTCTCGACTGGTCTCGAACCCTCGACTTATTGAATTGCGAGGTCCTCACCACTGATTAACACTGCTTAACACTATTAAGGCTAAAGAGATATTATTATTGATGTAAAACATCTATAGGCGTATGTAAAACCGCTTTCTGACATGGCGACGAATGTCGTGTCGACGCGTGACCACGCTATATGATAATACATATATACATAGTATATGTACATAGTCTATATACAGTAGTGTGTGTGTGTTTAACATCTGCCAGGCATCGTGTCGGGTCACATTTTTTTATTTTATACTATCAAGGGCCAAAGGGTTCGGGTTCCATTTTTTATCTTTATTTATTCCTTGACCAAATTTCCAAGGTTTTTACGCAACTTTCCCTGACTCATCCTATATCAGGCTAGGTTGAGTGGGCTCGTTGATTTATTATAAAGATTACAATACGTGTTTATGACAATATGTTTTAAATAATTTCGTCATTAATAGAACATATTTTTATGTTAATAATTTATTTTAAGGAACGGTTGAAAGATCAAATGTTAGTATTTACTAATTTCAGCCCACGCAGTCGATATCATGCACTTGGAAAAACAACTACGTACTTTAAAAGAATAAGATTATCAATTATCATAGATTCAGATGAAGAAATAAGGCATAAAAGTTCTAAAATAAAAAAGGAATAAATAATGATTGAACATTATGACCTTGATTATTACCTATGTACCGAAATAACTGGCAATAAAAAACTATTTTAATTATGAAAAAAGATACATATATAAATTAAAGAATATCTTAATTGAAAAAGGGCCAATTAAACGAACATTCAAAAAGAAATTTAACAAACTTCCATACCAAATTCCAACTTACATTAGACATCAACGCACTATTTTTGAATGTTATCTTTAACATACCGTTCAGTGGACATGAAAACTTTTCTTTTTAAAATGAGGTTACCTTGAAATACTTGGATATTATTGTGTATGACACATGTATTGGAACATAGAAAGTTGGCACTCAGACAAAAGGCTTCCAATAGTTGTATTTCGTAACCACATTTCAAAGAATATCTTAAGTTACAATAACTTTAAGATTACTTAAACTGAGTAAGTAAGACGTTTATTGTTGAAATGATATTGAATTTTTGTTAAGATACAAATAAGATTATTTTGAATTATTATTATTTTAAAAATCGACACTTAAAAGAAAACTTACATTTTTTGAGTGAAACATGTGAGTTAAAGCTGAGATACTGAAATAAATTAAATACTCAATATTTGATTTACAGCAATGAATAACTCAAGTATTGAAACTAATAATTTTAAATGTTACTAGAAGATAAATACTTTAAGTAATGACATGTAGAGCAAATTTTGTACTTGTAGCTTATAATTTTAATCATCAGCCCATATATGTTCCCACTGCTGGGATACGGGCTTCCAATGCTGGCCACCACCCATCACCACGCTACAGCTGACCAAGTGCAAGTTGGTTCAATAATTTTAATACAAAATCGCTAATCGCCTCCGCTTGTACCTCGGACCGACAGTCTCATTTTTAACTCACAATAGTTCCGCTATCCAAACAAAACGTATGCAACGATGTTATCTGCATCTCATATTGTTGACGCGTTGACGTGCGTGAAAACGCTACTGCTTGTGGTCTATGGCACGAATGATAGCTGTAGTCTTTTAATATTTTAATTTAATAATAATGATAAAGCAGAGTTTGTTATTAAGTCTATTCCTTCTTCTTAAGAGACTATCAGTAATATACCTACGGCAAAGTTAAAACATTCCATAATCGCTCTCCAATCCAATGTTTCGATATTTTATTTTTATATGAATAAACAAGCCATGCTCACTTAAATAGTATTTAGTCTATGTGAATAAATTTCATTTTGTAATAAAAACTCATAGGAAAGGAAATTGATCTTTGATCTCATCAAATTTAACAGTGAAAATAGTAGGTGGTTTATGAGGTTTCAGTAATTATTACGTTGCTGTAAACTTTAATCGAGAGTTTCATAATATAAATAAACAACAATATCCTAGCATTCCACAATAATAAGCATCAATTGAATAAATCGCTAAAACGTATAACTTACACTGCGTTACTAGCACACTATTGTAACTCGTAACTTCCACTCGACCAGTAAAATTTTCTTTAACGCGAAAAGATCTTTTGTTCACAGCTCCCTCAATTTATCTTAGCCTTTGTTAATTCAAAAGATAACATTTGTGTCAATGAACGTGAATGTATGTCTATACGTTGGTTTTATGCACGATTTTATGTGTATAATTATACCTATATTATACAATGTGTAATTTGATGCTTTGCGAATATGAGTGTGAAATACGAAGCCTTTAAAATTACTGTAATAATGTTTACACAACGCCTGTAACTTTATGTGGCCCTGGTACTTATTCTTCACATGAAATTATTTTAATTGCTGTTCCAAAGGGTAAATCTAAACAGATGAATAATTTATTTGTTGTTGGTAGGTTATAATCTTTATAATTATATATAACTAGCGACCCGCCCCGGCTTCGCACGGGTGCAATGCTGATACTAAATACACTACAGAAAAACTGTGAACACGCTCTTGCCGCACCGGGCGGCCAGCCGGTATCGCCGCAAACGCTACGTCCCGCAATTTTTAAATCTGTAATATCTTCAAAAATATTCACTTAAATCATATGGTGTAAAGGGCCATATAGATCTATATTAAATGAACAATGTATTCAAGGTATTTATTTGGTTAAGGATTAATGCTGTATTGGTTAAAATCGCTTCGAAAATTAGCCATTATTTGTCGTAAAAAGTAAATGACAAAAAAAAGTTATTGTGGGTTATCCATAAGAGATAGACATACACCATCGCGGACTTTTCTGTAGACCTTTTCAATGTGTATAATACTTAGTACATTATTTTGATAAAACTCGTAGGGTTCAGCCTGCGTTTGCAAAGTAAGCGGAAAAAATTTAATTTTTTACGACATCACATTAGAAACCTCAAAAATAACAGTACTTCTCCACTATTTAATGGATGTTATTATACATATAAACCTTCCTCTTGAATCACTCTATATATTAAAAAAAACCGCATCAAAATCCGTTGCGTAGTTTCAAAGATTTAAGCGTACAAAGGGACATAGGGACATAGGGACAGGGAAAGCGACTTTGTTTTATACTATGTAGTGATAATAGATAACAATAAAAAAGGAAAACTTTGGTTATGGGTGTCCAATCTATACTAATATTATAAAACTGAAGAGTTTGCTTGAACGCGCTAATATCGGGAACTACTGGTCCGATTTGAAAAATTATTTCAGTGTTAGATACCTCATTTATCGAGGAAGGCTATAAGCTATATATCATCACGCTACGACCAACAGGAGTGGTCGAAACCGCGCGGAGCAGCTAGTACAGTATATAATTACCACTATTAAGTTTTTTATCTGTAGGTACTCTGTAATGCATTTTTTATATTAATAAGTAGCAAAGTCGATTACTTATTATTTGATTAAATTGCAAAGAAAATATAGCAAATACAATATAATTATTTACCATAATATTTTTTTATTTAAATAAATTCGCAAATATAAGAAATCAATCAGATTTATAGTGATCTAGCGGTCCGCCCCGGCTTCGCCCGTGGTACATATTTCGCAAGAAAAGGTAGCCTATGTTCTTTTTCAGGGTCTAAAGATTGTCTGTACCAAATTTCATCAAAATCGGTCCAGTAGTTTATGCGTGAAAACCATACATACATACATACAAACCTTTCCTCTTTATAATGTTAGTATATATTTGTTATTATTATTTAAGAATTCCAGCATGAATCAAGTCTTACATAAAAAGATTCTTAGCACGTCCTCAATATATTCCTACAAAGAAACAAATGACAAGATAATTAAAACGCATCTCAGAACAACTCACTCGTTAGATTATACAGTGTGTTCTGAATTTATTAGAAAGGTCAGTAAGACGAGAATATTTTGATATAACATGATATAAGGTTTCAATTGCAGCAATTAAATAACAATAAGCTCTCAGGTGTACATAAATTTTGTATCTAACTAGTAATTTTTAAATTTAAAAGTCAGCAAAGCAATTATCGTAGAGAAATTTCCGTAACTTAAAGTGCCAATATATATTTGAACTTTGTTTTTGTAACCAAATCACTACATAGTATAAAACAAAGTCGCTTTCTCTGTCCCTATGTCCCTATGTATGCTTAAATCTTTAAAACGACGCAACGGATTTTGATGCGGTTTTTTTAATAGATAGAGTGATTCAAGAGGAAGATTTTAGTATATAATTTATTATGTTTTAGACAAAGCGGGCGAAGCCGCGGGCGGAAAGCTAGTTAACTATAAAATAAACTAATCAAATCATATTTAGTGATAAATTTTATAATAAATACAGAATTAATACCAAATGTATCACCAAAAAAATTACATACGTCCTTTTGACAAACAACACAACAACAAAAATATGATCATTGAAAATATTAACATCCTGTATATAGTATGGGCCACTCGAAGCCTTGCGTCAACTATCTGACCTATGTCATCACTCAAAGCTTCATAAAGTTTACTTATAATACGTATATAAAAAGTAATGTTGCTTACGATATAATATGATAGGCAGGACTTTCTTGTGCTAAATTAAAGATGAGAAATATAGGTACTTGCATATCAAAATTAGTTATTTTATATTAGTCAATTGCTTGTAAATAATATATAAGTTGAAAGGATAATTTATTTATTTTTAGATTAATTGAATCAAGATATTTTATAACTTATAATTTAAATATATAAAAACAATTTACTATCTATAAATACATACTTTAAATTTTCACACTTTTCACGAGACTATACGTAAATTTTTCTTCTAAATTCCATGTCCATCTATATAATCATAATTATTCATTCAGCCAAACAAATAGATTTCTATGGCATTTACAATTTTTTGTATCTTTTTAAATACCATTTCATAAAATTTTCTTAGACTCGTAATAAAAATGCATATTTTCCCCAAAAATTATTATCAATATCTAAAAACATCCTATTCAAATGTATCTAAATGTCATCAGTTTCGTGAACTCGACTCGACGACCTTCACGTTGAGGATGCCGCACCATTCCACCCACGAAACAATCTGAACCATATGACATAATGTTTCAAGTGTGGGTGACACTAACATTCCGAAGCTTATCTTATAGCATTTATCCATACTAATATTATAAATGCGAAAGTAACTCTGTCTGTCTGTCTGTTACTCAATCACGCCCTAACTACTGAACCAATTTGCATGAAATTTGGCATAGAGATATTTTGATACCCGAGAAAGGACATAGGCTACTTTTTACCCCGGGAAATAGGATAGGTTTTATCCCGGATACCCACGAGAACGGGAACTATGCGGGTTTTTCTTTGACTGCGCGGGCGAAGCTGCGGGTGGAAAGCTAGTATGAAATAATATAGCTTAAAAAACTAAAAAGCACGCTCTATTTTTTGTCAGGATAGTAAAATGAAATCTTTGTATTGTCACCGGTCCTTGATAAATGTGAATTAATCTGTCCGTTTAAAGTGGGTCAAAATTGAATTTAAACAAATTCGACACCCTTAAATCAAATTATAATTAATGCTTGGGAATGTTTATGAAAATGCGCAACAATGTTTAGGTATAATAATTTAATTATAGTATTGGTATATCAATTTAATAAAGTAAGTAAAGTATTGAGAAAATCATTTTTAAATTAAACTAGCGGTCCGCCCCGGCTTCGCCCGTGGTACATGTTTACGTTTTCTCTACATAAGAACCATCCTCGTACTTCAAGGAATATAATAAAAAAAGAATTATCGAAATCGGTTCAGCCGTTATCGAGTTATGCGCTTACCAACACATTTTGCGATTCATTTTTATATATAAGACTAGCGGTCCGCCCCGGCTTCGCCCGTGGTACATATTTACGTTTTTTCTACATAAAAACCATCCTCGTACTTCAAGGAATATAATAAAAAAAGAATTATCGAAATCGGTTCAGCCGTTCTCGAGTTATGCGCTTACCAACACATTTTGCGATTCATTTTTATATTATAAGACTAGCGGTCCGCCCCGGCTTCGCCCGTGGTACATGTTTACGTTTTCTCTACATAAGAACCATCCTCGTACTTCAAGGAATATAATAAAAAAAGAATTATCGAAATCGGTTCAGCCGTTCTCGAGTTATGCGCTTACCAACACATTTTGCGATTCATTTTTATATATAAGATTATGTAATCCAAAAAATATTTATCGATTTAAAATCCCATAAATGATAACCATTTATGGGAAATATCATCCAAATTGTCTCAGGAATTTAGTCGTTATTGTATTGATATAATTTAAATATCTTTATATAGTATTCAAGCATAATATATTATACTAGCTTCCGCCCGCGACTCCGTCCGCGCGGATGTCGGTCTTCGCGTGGATGGTTTATTTCTCCATTTTGAGTAACTCTGACAATGACATCTTATAAATATCTATTGGACCCAAATACGGCTAGGCCTATAATAATACGCAACGTGTGTTCGCGGTTCTACAGAACAACGTCTATGGATAAAACTGAAAAATTAAGATTAATTTTTTTTTACGTATTTTTCCAGGATAAAAAGTATCCTATTTTACGCCCAGGATAATAAGGTATAATTATACTAAGTTTCATCGAAATCGAACCGTTAGTTTTTACGTGATGCCTGAACATACAGACAGACAGACAGACAGACAGACAGACAGACAAAAATTTTTTTAATCACATATTTGGGTTTGGTATCGATCCAGTAACACCCCCTGCTATTTATTTTTTCAATATTTTCAATGTACAGAATTGACCCTTCTACAGATTTATTATATGTATAGATGTGAAATATCAAATCCTCTAAATTGTGTTTTTCCTTATTTGGTTGCAAGCATTGAGACATCTAAAGATGATGCTTTCCTATTTATCATTTCAGTGGAAATATGATTACAAATAATATTATTAGTAAGTCTGTAATATAATATTATAAAGTTGTTTTAAAACTAAATGCTTCACATAAATTCAACTTATAGATACACTGAATATCTAAAATTGATGTATAATTCATCTGCCCCATACCCCACAAGAGGACTCGGGATTTGTGTTTAAAAGGCTTATTAGACCACCCAATTTTTAGGGACCCTAACCCTAACTAAGAGTGGTGTAATAAGACTTAGGGAGTTAGTGTCCCGATTTAGGGCGATCGGGTCTGCCCGATCTGCCTAGCTCCCTAAGCGCCCTGCAGATTGGGTGATGTAATAACGTTTAGGGCGGTTAGGGAGCTCAGTTGCCGCGCGACTAGTGCGTGGAGTGGCTGCTTTTGTATGTAAGGTGTCACCAAACTTCCCTACTACAGGTTTATATAACTTAAAAGGGAAGTTCCAAATGTTTGTGATCACACCGCCATGTTAACAAATAAATAAATTGTTTAAATCAATTGTTTATTTCATTGTTTTAAAACTCAACAAGTGTTCAAATTGTTCTGCACCTACTCTAATTAATTCATTAAAACTCCCAGTTCAAGCACGCTTAGTATTTGCATATTTGAAAGCTTTTCACGTAACCGCAAATACTCTTTCACCCAGATCTTTCTCTTCTTTTTTTAATATTTGTTATTGCGTCAACGGTTGCCACTGCTACAGCAACTTTTTGAAGTTTCGATACTGACGGCGGCATAATGTATAATGCAACAATACGTTTATCTCTCTAGACATTCGCGTTTATACTGAGTTAGGGCCCAATACGCAGAGAAGTGTAATAAGCGCCGCACTAACTAGGGTACACGCCCACCCTAGATGCAGGGCCCTTGATATCGGGTAGTGTAATAAGGGTATTACTGTATATTTTAGTACTAGCGGTCCGCCCCGGCTTCGCCCGTGGTACATATTTCGCAATAAAAGGTAGCCTATGTTCTTTCTCAGGGTCTAAAGATTATCTGTGCCAAATTTCATCAAAATCGGTCCAGTAGTTTATGCGTGAAAACCATACATACATACACACACACACATAAAAAGCAACAGAGGATGATGTAACAAAACTGATTGTAGTTATTTTGTTATTATATTGTTGAAATACTAAAAATTTAAATTATCTATCTCTAAAATACAGAACTTATATCGTAAAAAGAAGTTAAAACCGGGATGTTCTCAAAAATCCGGTCGCTAGGTCGCGCAAAATTAATCACGTCAATCCAAAAATGTATTTGTTTTCGATATCTGTGCCTGACCTTTCCCAACATTGCGTCACGACGTTATTGCTTTTTACTTTAAATGAACTCCATTATAATATATTGTTTTAACCCTTAATAAGCCATGGGGATATTATTTTCCCACCTCGGCATTGCCCACAAATTAATTATTATTTTTTGTATTTTTAAAGATACGGTAAAATTTAAGGAACGCACCTTATGATAGATAGTTCTTTTAATTTTTTTCTAGCAACACTTCTTTCTAAACGTCAACTGTGAATGTCAGTAGACAATCGAAGTAAAAAGTTCATTAAAACGACCGTTTTTTCCCGAAATTCAAGATAGTTTTTGGATCTACGCCCAGAAAAATTCCTGTAAATATGCAATTGTTTATAATTCGTAAAGAAGAACGTGTTATTTATCAAATATAAACAAAATAACGTACGAAAGCTGTTACTTTGGGTTATTTTTTCTAATTTAAATAAAACCGGCCAAGTGCGAGTCGGGCTCGCGCACAAAGGGTTCCGTAGCAGCAAATATAATAAATTACAGTTAAATCAACCTATCTCAAAAACTATAAGAGATACTTTGATCAAACCAAAAATCGTTGAAAGAGTTAATTAGCATGCATCACCTCTATTTTTTTTAGAATTTTATACCCCGTAGTTATAAAAATAGAGGGGGGGGGACATACTTTTTACGACTTTGAGAGCTGATATCTCAAAAACCGTTCACTTTAAGAAAAATGTTTTTTAGAAAACTTTATATCATTTTAAAAGACCTTTCCATTGATACCCCACACGGGTATGTACATCGAAAAAAAAAATTTCATCCCTCAGTTACATGTATGGGGGGCCCCACCCCCAATTCTTTTTTTTACTATTTAGTGTCATATTTTTGTAGCGGTTCATACAACACATATTCCCATCAAATTTCATCACTGTAGTACTTATAGTTTCCGAGTAAATCGGCTGTGACAGACGGACAGACGGACAGACGGACAGACGGACATGACGAAACTATAAGGGTTCCGTTTTTGCCATTTTGGCTACGGAACCCTAAAAATGGTGGGAAATTAATACCCTGTAGCCGTGCATGAAATCTTCAAGTGGGAATATATTTCCCTTTATCCTGCAAGGATACCAAGTAGGTATAAAAAGTAAAAAGTTGAGTAAAGTAAAAAGTAATTTAAAAATTCATACATATTCAATAAATAATAAATTTAATGATGCATTTTTATTTTTTGTCCCTGTGTTAAAATCGACGAGTAAAGGCGCGGGCAAAAGCGGCAAAAGTGGGAGATTATTTCCCACATGTATGTTCATGGATATAGGGAAATAATTTCCCACAAAACATAACTTTTAATGGTTATAGGGAAATAATATCCCACCGCCAAAAAACCTATAAGCTACCCAATATTTTACTTTTTAATATTTTACTGTTTAATCTCGATATAACCCCGTACTGATGTATTAAAATAAACTTGTTTGAAGTCATGGCCGATTAAGGGTTAACGTGCAATTTATTATGGAATATTTTCACGCTTCGTACTTTTGAAGAGCTTAAGAATTCTCGTTATGTATATATTAAACATTAATTAGTGTATGTACATTTTGACACGTGTGAAATGTCCCATCCATGTCCCATCACACCATCTTTCTTATTTTACTACATTTAATATGTGTTGTTTATGATAATAATAACCATTTCTTAGCCTCTTTCTTTTAAATAGGTTTATTTTAAAAGTAAAAGGAACCGGATATTATGCTGCTTAAATTATTGGATGCAAAATTTTAAATAGTCCAAAATCATTAATTGCCAGAATCAAGTTTTTATTCTAATTATACACTACTAAAAGACAAAGACTTCAACAGAATTCAAAACACGTTTGTAACCTGATACCTATATAATAATTAAAGATATTATTTTATTTAAGACTAGCTTTCCGCCCGCAGCTACGCCCGCGCAGACAAAGAAAAATCCGCATAGTTCCCGTTCCCGTGGGATTTCCGGGATAAAACCTATCCTATTTCCCGGGGTAAAAAGTAGCCTATGTCCTTTCTCGGGTATCAAAATATCTCCATACCAAATTTCATGCAAATTGGTTCAGTAGTTAAGGCGTGATTGAGTAACAGACAGACGGACAGAGTTACTTTCGCATTTATAATATTAGTATGGATGTTAATAAATAATAATATCATGGACTAATATAATATTGTAAATTTAATAATAACATACTTATGTGATAAACTAATAATGTTTATTATTCCAAATGTTGTATACCATATTACTCATTGGAAATACATATTTGTTATAAAATTCCTAAAAACAATTCGGTCTATTTTACAAATTTTTCTGTATAAACACTACGTAGTTAAAAAAAAGTGTGCGTGTACTAGAGTACACACGTAAGAAGTGAAACTTCTTTATGACCTTATTTTTCAAAAAATAATTTACTATATCTATATGCAACTTTACAGAAATACGTCAATCAGGCGGTAGGGATAAAAACAAGATGGCGCGTAACGAAAAAATGTCACACTAAATTTTTTTCCAACCCCGATAAAGAAGTTTCACTTCAATAAAGTCGCTAACAGCCGTCTGTGTGTCTGTATGTACAGATCTTTAAAACTATAACGCAGTGGATTTTGATGTAGTTTTTTTTCTCGAGGAAGGTTTTAGTATACAATATTAGACATAGCAGGCGAAGTTGCGGGCGTATATCTAGTTATAAAGTATAGCTTCGAAACTATTTTTATTTACAACAAAGTTTACCAAGCCAGCTAGTTATTGCATACAAACACGCAAGACAAATGAACTTCAGTGGAGATTACGTGTTTCTCAACAAGAAAATTATATAAGAACATTCTCATAAATGTTAAGGTGGCATCAGCTTTATTGAAACTTGGTTTCACAAAAATTACAATTGATTTCAAAATGCTTTAAAGAATAATGAATCATTGATCTTTAACTGGAACTATTTGTTTAATAAGGAAGACTGTTGTTATTTGTTTTGTTTGTATTGTACTGTTATTTTGTAGTTTTGCGAAAAATAAACAAAAATGAATAATTGGTAGACCGTAGAGCTAACGAAAAGCTATCTCTGCTACACAATCTTTCGGAAAAAGGATAAGTAAAACATCTATATATAAAATATGAATCTAAAACTGTGTTGGTAAGCGCATAACTCGAGAACGGCTGAACCGATTTCGTTAATTCTTTTTTGTAATATACCTTGAAGTACGAGGATGGTTCTTATAGAGAGAAAACGTAAACATGTACCACGGGCTAAGCCGGGGCGGACTGCTAGTAATGGATATATTTGTCTTCTACAGAAACAAAAAAATAAAGAATTCATGGGTGGTGTTGACTGCATAAATCAAATAGCCCGCATCTTTTGACACTGTCACAAAAACTCGAGTGATAAAAATATGTACGTTTATAATAGTTTTTATGTGTAGTAATTACATATTACATATGCTTAACTTATGAAAAACTTAATATAAGCTAATAAATAATAAAATTAAAGTAATTAGCAGCAGTTTGTTTTTCTCGAAATTATTGAAAAATATATATTATGTAGTTAAAAAATATTCAATAGTACCTAATGAATAAATTAAGTTCAAATAAACATTGAACAGTTACTATGTAAATTCATGTCTTATAAAAAGGAGGGCAATCATTTTCTGTTGGGATGTTTCATAACAATGGTTGTTTTTTTAGCTTATTAATCAAACTATATTACACTTTTTGTTTATTTATTATATAAACGCAGTTGTTTTATCAAGAACTAGCTTTCCACCCGCGGCTTCGCCCGCGCAGTCAAAGAAAAGCCCGCATAGTACCCGTTCCCGTGGGATTTCCGGGATAAACCCTATCCTATGTCCCGGGGTAAAAAGTAGCCTATGTCCTTTCTCGGTTATCAAAATATCACTATACCAAATTTCATGCAAATTGGTTCAGTAGTTAAGGCGTGATTGAGTAACAGACAGACAGACAGAGTTTCTTTCGCATTTATAATAATTTGTATGGATTATCATAAAATATATAGTTTTAAGTGAAATTTCAATCTTTTGATGTAAAAAGATATTTTAAATCATATGAAAACTGGAGTTTGTAAAATACAAAATTTTCAACGCAATAATGTATTATTAATAATAATAATCCATGGCAGAGCAATTACTGTATTACGTAATTATCAAAATAGCATGCAAATAGTTTGAACTTACTCAAAAATTACATGATTGAGTCTAGGCAACACGTTTCAAAACTTCGTGAACGTTAGGATGTTACCCGATGACCTAGGTTCAAAACCTGGTATTTTCTTCATAAATCATGCGTTGTAAATTATAAAACTAGTATTTTCTTGTTTACGAGCATTCTGCGTTTTGAAATTAAATAAGATGGTTAATACATTGAAAGTTATTTCAACATTAACATCGTCAATACACAGACAGTAGTTATTTATTTATTTATTCTTCACTGTATAGGAAATACAAGATTAAGACGACACAAAATAAAAGATACAATCGGCATACAGTGGGCGGCAGTGGCTATAAGCCATTTCTTCCAGGCAACCGTCGGGTAGAGGATAAAAATATAATAATTAATAATGTAAAATATAATAACTAATAAAAATGTAAACATCAACTACTACCACAAAGCGACATTCTTTTTTTTATGCTACGATAGGGGAGCGCTTGACCACGATCTCGCCTGATGGTAAGCTGAGATGTGGCCTAAGATGGAGCGTGCTTCCCTAGAATGTACCTTTTCACTCTCCTCTTGAAGACCCCCATATTGTACTCGTCGGGGAACACAGATTCAGGAAGCATGTTCTAGTCCGAATAAAGAATGACGATCCGAACCGCTTAGTCCGGGTACATGGAACGTCAACCATATTATGGCGATGCCTAGAATCTGTGCGCCTCGACGAACGATGGAAGAACGGGGATGGCGGAATTAGGTCGTGCAATTCCGCAGCGCACTCTCCAAAGTGACATTCAATTCTTCTTAAGTGAAAAATACATCAATAATCGGTCGATGAATTAACTTTGCGTCCTCTTTTATTCGGTAAATGTCTTCATTTCTTATTTCCTATTTATGTCCAAAGATTAGCGCTGAGATGAAAAAGAACTTAAATTACGCGATTAAACAAATAAGGTCAGACTCTACAATTTACCGACATCTATGTAATGTAATTCGATAATTCGTTCTTGATTTAAGGCAAATCAAATAGAGCTTCCAAATTATTGCTAACTAGTTGTGTCCCTCGGTAGGTATTACCCGCATTTCTCCGCTGCTATTGGTCTTAGCGTGATGATAATATATAGCATATAGCCTTCCTCGTTAAATGGACTATCTAACAGTGAAATAATTTTTTAAATCGGATCTTGAGTTAGCGTGCAAACAAACTCTTCAACTTTATAATATTAGTATAGAAGATCAAAGCGTTCTAATTGGCTTAGAAAGGTATCACATCCCCACAGATCAGCGTGATATATTAGCATGTGAATCATGAATGCTACAGTGTTGCAGAGAGAGGCTTGAATTGTTGGCATAAGCCAGTTCTTTTTAAAAAGATGTACACAGCTCTACATAACCATCGCAAAGCATCTTTACCCGCTGTTAAAAAATAAAAGAAACAATAAATATAAATCAAGCAAGCTTTTTCTGAAGTTTTGTTAGATGTTTCGCACAAACGTGGTATCGAGTTATTTGATACTTTGAATGTTAATTTAATTTATTACCTATCCTAATTATTCCTATATTTAATTACCTACAGTATCAATATATGCAGTTGCCTTTTTAAGACAATATTATGATGACATAAGTTCAACTATTAGTCTTTTATTTTATTTTGACGACGCGGTTGGCGCAGTGGTAAAGTAACTGCCTACTGAGCCGACGGTCCCGGGTTCGATCCCCGGTCAGAGCAAATATTTGTGTGATGAACTCAATTATTTGTTCTTGGGTCTGGGTGTTATTATCTATATATGTATTTATTATATTTATCGTCGCCTAGTACCCACAACACAAGCCTTAATTGAGCTTACTGTGGGACTAGGTCGATTTGTGTAATAATGTCCTATAATATTTATTTATTTATTTATTTATTTCAAGTAATGTTAGTATGTCAGCTCAAAAGGTCTTAGTAGTAAAGAGTTAGTAAAGAGTTAATTATTAACTCTTAAACACTTTTACTATCTCTTACAAATATTTATATTATGTTATGCTACAGTGAGTATTTTTGATGCAATTTGCATATATTTTATTTTGTATTTTAATTAAATTTTAGTTTAAGCCATATTGAGGACGTTAAGAGATTCTCAACCCTTACCTAATTCTTATTTTACAATATGTATAAAAAAATTGACATCTCTATCCAATTCATCTCCGTTTTGCCATACCATCGAAAATGATTTCCGATAAAAATAATTCCGTATACTTAAAGTAGTTCTTTTAAACTACTACTAGAACACTAGCATTTGAACATCCATATCCAAAAATTGCGTCCAGTCTATACATTTCTATATCTACAATCTACATATCATCCCTCTATACATTCTTACATCTACATTTCACTACACTCACCATGTTGATCAGCACAATCACTGCATATCACACACACGCGACTCGATCCCGTCGCGACACGGTAAGCTTTGCGCTCGCGCACCTCCCCACTATCATATATACGTTATGTATCCTTGCGCAGAGAGATGGTGAACGTTTTGTGTATTGTCCTTCTGTATGGTGTTGTGGTTGTCTTCTGATTTTACAGGTTAATGACCGATGTTTATTTGTTCCTGATTTTTTGACAGGATCAAACATATAATTAGTAATAAATAGCAATAACAAAACTTTTTAACAGACGACCCTAAAGTTGCTGGTGGTTTTCGTAGCGTATGCTTGTAGAGCTGCTCTATTAGGAGAAAAATATATTTAAACTTAAAGTAAAAAAGCTATTCATGTGAAGAACGAGATATTATTTACTCCCTCTGGAAAAACAGGGTTATTACAATAAAGTTCTTAATAAATGTTTCACAAATACTTAAATCAGTGTGCACCAATACCTGTAGTAATAGCTTGAAAAGTTATGTCATTTTTTAAATTTTGAAGTGAAACTTCTTTATCGGGGTTGGAAAAAAATTTAGTGTAACATTTTTTCGTTACGCGTGACATTTTTTCGTTACGCGCCATCTTTGATTCGACGTATTTCTGTAAAGTTGCATATAGTAAATTATTTTTTGAAAAATAAGGTCATAAAGAAGTTTCACTTCTTACGTGTGTACTAGTGTACACACGTGTAAAAATGTGTGCGTGTACTAGTGTACACGCACACATTTTTATAACT
Organism: Colias philodice; assembly: GCF_061535455.1. Lineage (NCBI taxonomy): Eukaryota > Metazoa > Arthropoda > Insecta > Lepidoptera > Pieridae > Colias > Colias philodice. The sequence continues at coordinate 12,373,852 of NC_143096.1, forward strand.
AATTTTTTGACTACATGAGTGACTCTAATTACTTCAATCGAAAACATAGCCTTAACACATAATTTATATTATACAATTTTATATTATTGTCTGTCTCTCGTTAACTCAATGCTCATATTACATTTAACTTTAAATATATATATATGGTCGCTAGCTCTTATACTAAACTGATAACACACGCATTTTCCAACAATTATTTACTTAAATAAGCTTACATAGCTTCTGTTCATTGAGTAATCACAACCTCCTTAACTTAAGTGTTATTTTTTACTTATTTTCATGTCAATTGAACGATTTTGTTTAGAAGTATTTATTAATTAGAAAAATGTAATGGCATACTAATTAACAACTTTAAGTGAGTGAGTTCGATTCTTACTACTGAAAAATATTGTTTGATAAACATTATATTTTTCTGACTTCACGAAAAAGTTCTGAATTTGGCTGTAATTTTTTTTTTGGATTTTTACTTTCGACTGGGTAAACAGATTTTGATGAATCTTTTTTTTTTGAAATCTAGTGCGCTTCGGTTGGTCCTATATAAATTTTAAAGTTCTGATAAATACATATTTTAAAGGCTATAACTATAAACAGATAGACTCTAATTAATATTTCTTTAGTGTCTGCCTGGTCATATACTACTAAATTGTATTTTAATTAGTTGATTAATTACCCATTTGGTTAAAGTTCAGCTTTTTATAAAAGATGTTTATTTTTGCAAAAATTTGGAATACAGGTTATTCTATTTATAATATTGCTAACTGATTTTTATATTATTTGTAATGTTGATCGACCCGGGTCTCGAACCCGCACCTTTCGACCTATAGAAGCTTACCACTACAATTACGAGGCCGAATATTTTAATTAAATTAAGCTCTTAATGAGCACTTAAGAATAAATCTGTAATGTTTAATGAACTGTTAATCTATACTTATATTATAAAGAGGAAAGGTTTGTATGTATGTATGTATGTTTGTATGGTTTTCACGCATAAACTACTGGACCGATTTTGATGAAATTTGGCACAGACAATCTTTAGACCCTGAGAAAGAACATAGGCTACCTTTTATTGCATATGTACCACGGGCGAAGCCGGGGCGGACCGCTAGTACATAATATTTTGAATACTATTCATAATAATATCTATTAGCGTATCAACTACTCGGCAACGGCACGGTATCGGTAAGGTAATAAAAAAGTATGTGTTGTTTGTTGTGCAAACTAACTCTTTTTGCTGAAACGACTGAACAGATTTTGATGTAATTAACATGAAGATAAAGCACTAACTATTATAAAATAAATATGTAACATCATTACCAAATACATATTTTATATGTATTTCTTTTTGACAACGCAGGCTGCGGAAAAGCTGAAAAAATTAAAGAATAGGTACCTCTTGCAAAACCGAGCTAATTCATATTTTTACGCACAAAAAAGGTTTCCTTCTCACCTAAAGGTCATATTATAAGAAGCTTGAGATTACGGATGCAATAAAGGATGCGGTCGTAAAAATTGTGGTTCAAAGAAATTACTCTGTAAGAGACGGATGCTATGACGTGATTGATTGATAAAACTTAAGTATTATAATAGGGAGAATTTTTTATTTTAATTTGTATACCTTTTTGATGACAAAATTAAATGTACATACATAATACACATAATGCGATGATAATATAAAATTTGGTGGTTTCAAAGAAATATCAGAAAAACTTTCAAACTTTTTTTTAAAGTGAAACTTTTATTACATCGTCCCAACTTTTTGGTGTGTGTAGCGCATATCGCGTGTATCGCGGCTGCCGAGTAGGTATACCTACTCGGCAGCCGACCGTCACGCGACATGCGCTACACAAAGCAGTGTTCGAAACCGTTCGAACAGTTTCACTTTTACCGTGGTTTCATAAAACCACACAACATTTTTTTTTGTTCTATAGGTCCTACATAAAAAATACTGCCTCCACCCATAACTGGCTTAAATATAAACAAAGTATCAATGCTACATAATAAGTAGCTATATAACACAGTTATTTAAAGCTCTAAATAAATAAATAGTGCCATTCTAAAATCACACTTAACCTTATTATTGAATAGAGTTTAAATTCGAGAAATAAATTCTTGCGGTCAATTAATCTTGACCCATCCTCTGATCAAGATGTCACGAATATTTCTCTCAAATTGCTCAGGGTTCATACAATTATATATAAACTACTATATTTAACAAGCTATGATATACTTATGAATTTACTCAAACTCAAACTCAAACTCAAACATTCATTTATTCAATTAGACTACTATTTAGTAGCACTTTCGAATCGTCATTACATAAGTATTTTTAACATTTACCACCGATTCGGAAAGCAGTATCTATGGAGAAGAATCGGCAAGAAACTCCATACTAAGAATACTAAGAATACTAAGAATACTAAGAATTATGGCTCAGTGGTTGGAACCTCGGACATAAATCGAATTATCGATGATTCGAGACAAATAATTAAAATATTTTTCAATTTATTTCTGCATTTTCTACTTGCAACCTTCAGCATCACTACTGTTAAATTTGGTGAAAAAAAAAACATCGTGATCGGAGTTTAAAGTAAAAAGTTCGACGTTATGTAAAATCTGCCAAGCCGCACTTTTAGGATACCTGTGTTTACAAACACATCTAAATAAATAAGTAAAAATAACTTTCCTTAAAATTCCGTATCAGTAACAATTATTGGTGCAACTGTTTTCAATAAATAATATCGTTCCTTTCCAAAATATAAGTCTAAATTCAACAAAATTTCGATTATTTCTTTGGCTGACACACTTAATCATTTTATTATTTACATAGACATAACAAATACTTATGAATCAATATTATCTTACCGTCTCAGAATATGTTGCTTCTGAGATTGATGAGTACTCTCTAAAAATGCATATTTATGATGTAATCAATAAAAATACTTGATTCGAATAAATTAAAATCTGTGTTACAGTAGAAACTGTAGGAGACAACATATTCAATTTATTCCCTACTAGCGGTCCGCCCCGGCTTCGCCCGTGGTACATGCTTACGTTTTCTCTACATAAGAACCATCCTCGTACTTCAAGGAATATAATAAAAAAAGAATTATCGAAATCGGTTCAGCCGTTCTCGAGTTATGCGCTTACCAATACATTTTGCGATTCATTTTTATATATATAAGATTAAATGATTTTTCCAAAAAGTACGTAAAAATTATGAGAAAATGATCAATTGATAATCCATATTATAAAAATAATGAATACAAATATATTAAATATTATAAAATATGGTTTATTTCATTTTGCCTTTTCACGTTATAGCGCATGGCGTGAACGCTTTCCTGAAACATTATTAATACTATTATAAAATAGCAAACCGGGTGAACTCCGTTTCGCCACCAGAGATAGCTTTTCTTTGCTATCAAACCTCACGGAGCCCGAGACCTTTCCAACGAATGCAAACCCGTGGAAATCGTTTCGTGCGGTCTAGAGTTCTAGCGTCAGGAAGGAAAACCCGACTTATTTTTATATAGTCCAATAAAAGTTATTATACCGATATTTCATCACAAAATGCAACAACCACCTACAACATCCAAAAACTACAATACCAGTAGTGACCTTAGAACGTTAATATCGATTATATCTTATATATAAAATTCTCGTGTCACAATGTTAGTCTGCATACTCCTCCGAAACGGGTGGACCGATTCTCATGAAATTTTCTGTGCATATCGGGTAAGTCTGAGAATCGGCCAACATCTATTTTTCATATGTACCACGGGCGAAGCCGGGGCGGACCGCTAGTATATCTATAAAATGATAATATTTTACTAATAAACCGTTTAGAATATAATGGTCTATATTTTATATAATTTATATGTATCGAGGTCAAGATTTGTGAATCAAATATATTGTTTGTGTATTATATACTTTTATCATTAAAATGATAATAGGAAGGAATGTTAATAAATGCGATTTAGTGAATATTTATATATTTTAAATAATTTAGCAAATGTTTATATTATTAAGGTTATGCTTAGGGCATGCAGAACCGAGTCCGGTTCCAAGTTTCTGAAACCCGGTTCCAAATCCAGCTCAGAACCGGGTAGAACCGGGTTACCCGGTTCTTTTATAATACCTCGGAAAAAAATACGAAATTTAACAAAAGTAACTGTAAAAGTACCTGATGGGCCTTTTATTTTACGCGGCTTGTGTCTTATTTTATTAAATTAATAAATAAACAAAATTTCAATACTTCTCTTTATTTATCAGTCTTATAAAAGTACCTTGTTATCATAATATCACATATAAACTTAAACCGTATTCATTAACTGCAAACTGTAAAGCAAAAAACCGGCCAAGTGCGAGTCGGACTCGCGCTCCGACGAGGGCTCCGAACAAACCTATTTTTTATAATGTTGTAACTTTAAAATAATGTTTCTAGCAATTTTTCCTTTATCTGTGTTATAAGACGTTACTTTTACCAATTTAAAAGCCCTGTGTTCATGAAAAGTACCCAGCTGTAGGTTTTGAGTCCCATGCGAATGTCGAAATTTGCGAAAATTTTCAGCATTTACGGCTGTATCTTTTGATGCGTTGACTTGTGAGTTTGACTTTTTCACATAAAAGGGACCGAAGACTTGAGTATTCGATATAAATTTCAGCTTGATACCAAAAACAAAAACATGACTGGATCATTATATGAAACAGTAAAATCAACAGCTTTTCAAATTCACGACAAATCTAATAAAAATATTTCAGTAGCCTAATTTTGGTCATTTTCGAAGCCAAATTTTTTTTTTGGTAATACAACCGTAGGAAACTTATAGCATCTAAGGTTAGACAACCAATCAGAGCCACGCTTGAGGCGTGGCACGAAAATTCGCGATGCACGTGAGTCTGACGTTGCCAGATACGATAAATTTGTTAAAATAATGCAGCAAAATATAAATAATACTTTATATTTTAATATTTTTGTCGGAACCGGGAGAACCGGGTTTCATACTATTCAGACCCGGTTCTCAAGATCATCAAAAAACCCGGGTTTACCCGGGTTTTTCGGAACCGGGTAAACCCGGGTGCATGCCCTAGTTATGCTGGCAGGGACAAATAGACTAATGAACTGGCGATTAAAAATTATGAAATTCAAAGCTAAAAAAATGCAGTCGAATTACGAACTTCATCTTTTTGAAAAAGTCGTTTGGAAAAAGCATATTTGTTGGAGAAAGTATTATCAAAATCAGTCAAGGAATTTTAGCCCAATCTACCCAATTTAACGCATAAAAAACAACAAATTAAATACAGGTAGGTTTACACAAGAACAATATAGCTATATGCTGCTGAATTTTATTATTTTTTTTTATTAATTGGACAATGGTCATATCGGATAATATGAAAAGGAAGCATATTAATAAGATATTTAGTTCTAATCCAATGTTATATTGTGTTGATAAATAAATTTTCAAATTGAATCAGCTGTTCACATCCATATTAATTACACCAATGAAATTTTGCACAAAAACTTTAATATATCATCTGTAAATATTAATGAAGTACCATAATAATTGTAGTAAGACGTAATAATGCATATTTCATTCACATTATTTCAAAATGAATATTCATGAATTGTAAAAGACATTAATAAAAACAAAAGACTATACAAGTACCTACTTAACGTTAAAGAGCGTGTTATGTAAAAATAATTGTTTTTTTAAATGAGTCGAGACTGAGGGAAAATATATTTATTCAGTAAAAAGTTACTTATATTATTCAGTAAAAAGTGAAAATGAAAATGTATTAATTCAATGTAACATTGAACTTTAGCAATTTATAAAAGCATGCAAGCAATTAAAGCTTTTTTGGTCCATTTTTCCTTTGAAAAAAAAAACTCCGATACTCGAACAACTGAGAGCAGTGGTGGCTCAGTGGTGAGACCTCGGACTTCGAATCGATAAGTCCAGGGTTCGAGACCGGGCGAGCGCGCAGGAAATAAATTGATTTTTCAATTTATCTGCGCATGTTGTAACATCACCACTGCTCGAACGGTGAAGGAAAACATCGTGAGGAAACCGACATGTCGAAGAATCAAAAGTTCGACGATATGTGTCATCCGCCAACCCGCACTTGGCCAGCGTGGTGGATTATGGCCTGTACCACTCATAGGAGGCCCGTGTCCCAGCAGTGGGAACGTATATGGGCTGATGATGATGATGATGATGATGACTCTAACAATTACTTAGAAAAGTTTTAATAATAGTTTCCATTAGTCCTGTGTTAAAAAAATACACAAGTTAAAACTTTTAATCCACGTAATCTTTAACTATTGCTTATATTTTATGAAGTACCACTGATTCGGAATACTTCTAAAAGATTTGAATACAGATAATTATAGTTTAAAAGCTTACAAAATCATTTAATAGTTATCTAGTTATCTCAAGCACCGTGGTTCAAATTTCACTTATTTTTTAAACATTGAAAAGGTCAAGGTTATATAACCTATATAGGTTTAAACATAATTTTGTAATAAATGGTAATAAGATTACTCAACTGTCTTACGCTAATTGAAATATAAATATTGCATTCTATTATACAATTAATTATTGAATTAGGTATGCATCTTAGAGTAAATAAGGCGAGAAATATTTGTCGTGGTTGTATAATTTTTAACGAAATTGGGCTTTTTTTAAGCCTTGAAGATCATTACTTCAGACTAATAACCTTTCGCCTATGATTTACATGATAACCAGTCATTTGTTTTAAAAGGTATTTGGTTAAAGAATAAACCGCAAGTAATTTTAATTTATAATTAGGTTAAGTTTCCTTATAACTTTTAAGAGCAATCACTACATAAAACAAAGTCGCTGTCGGTCCCTATGTTTGCCGTCCATATCTTTAAAACTACGCAAGGTTTTTTTGATTAAGTATTTTTTTAGGGATGTTAGAATGGTAGAATTTGTAATTTTTTTTAAAAGCGCGGGCGAAGCCTGCGCGGAAAACAAGTAAACATAAATCAATAAGAATTTTGGCGGTGCTAGAGCTTCATCTCTTGTCATGGCTGTACAGAAACTCAATGGGACATATTATAGTATTGCAAACGCTGATTTCATAAACAATACTATAAAATTCTTCTTCTTCTTCTATTTTGTTTTTTTTTTACAGTCAGCTACTGTTTTACAATATTGGTTTCTTATCGAAATTCGACAAAGACCTCTTAAATATTAAAGAAAGGAAACCAAACTATGAACCTTGGTGACGCGCAAAAACTTCGGTTTCTAGAAAAAATAGTCATTTTTTTATACAATGTTGACATATGTTTACAACAAAAAATGACCATCTCATAGGAAGGTTATATCTTTGCTTAATTTTATAATTAAACGGTTGCATCGAAAATAAACGATACGCAATGAGTCAAACTAATTATACAGATATATTTAAATTAAAAATTTGCATTAAATAAATTTGATTTGTGGCTTATAAATTAATATATTCGTATGCATTTGATTGATTGGTAAAGGACATTTTTATTAGTAACTCTACTCTATAGTTTTATCTTTAAAGAATCTACTATGGTCGAAAAAAATACATTTAAATGCCAAAAAATACACACATTGAAATGGAGTGTGGGGTCCGTAGATTTGCTCCTCTTTTCCTTATTAAAAACTTTTCCTCATAAACCTGTCTTGTGTCTTCTACAATTATTTTTGTACACACACAACACAAGTTCAATTATCTTTGCTCAAAAGGCAGGGATTGAACTCAAACCTTCTAGTAAAATAGCCAGGGTTATTAACCACTATGTCAACCAAATTATTATCGAAATATCTGATTTGTAAATATTGCATAACATTCGTATACATAATGTAATAATAATATGATATATGTGTATGATTTGCATGTGATATTGAAAAATATATCTTTACTAGCTTTCCGCCTGCGGCTTCGCCCGCGTTTTCAAAGATAAACCCGCATAGTTCCCGTTCCCGTGGGATTTCCGGGATAAAACCTAGCCTATGTTACTCGTGGATAATGTAGCTTTCGAATGGTGAAAGAATTTTTAAAATCGGTCCAGTAGTTTATGAGCCTATTCATTACAATCAAACAAACAAACAAACAAACAAAGTTTTCCTCTTTATAATATTAGTGTAGATGATCGTCCATCACAATCTAACTCTAAAGAAGAGTTATTCTTTTAGTAACAAATCATTATAATTATATGTATTATTCATTAAAGTGTCGTGAATTTATATTTTTTTGTTTTGATGTAGGTACATCCTTCCTAATTCCAAAATTTGATAGACAGGTATTCACTAGACTACCTTTTCACAGTCACAGTACAATACACCGATTTCGTAAGTATTTAACTAATATTTACGAATTTAAATGTTATTAGGCGATCGAAAAGAGTCATAGAAAATTTCATACAAATCGGTTCAGTGCTTTAGGCACGAAGAAGAAACAGACAGACTAGTGTTGTTACGATTAGGATTTTCGAGGATGTTGAGTGAAGTCCCATGTCCCCTTTCACTGATCGATTTTCTTTATGGACAAGTAGGTGAACAGCCTTCTGTGTCCTACAAGACCAAGACATTTTTTTTTCTTCGTCTCCACCGGGAATCGAACCCAGCACCCAGGACTCGGTTCTACGCTTACGCGTCTACCACTGTACCAAGGAGGCGGTCACTGATATGATATCATATACCCTTAAAGGTGGTCTGTATTGTGACATTAACATCTCGAACCACGAACGAACAACCCGATTATGAACAATTAAAATCAAAATTCCAAGAAAGACAGTAATTACTGTGCCATTCATAACATATACTGAACAAGATAACTTGATATACCAAGAAATACTTAAAAACTAATGACAATGTTGCAATCCAAATCATCTTTATGTCAACCTTCAAATATGTAGGATTACTCTAATGATCATTTATTTATTATAAGTTATCATTTGATTGAATGATCTTTAATTATAATAAATTATCAACGTTTTCTGATAAGTGAAAAATTATATTTATTTGTAGGTGGTGTTATTGAAATATTTTTATTTAATAAATTATGTTTATTATAATTTTACACCGACCAAAAGTTTTAACGGTTCTTCTCGGCAGGTGGCAGATTAAAGTAAAATAATATTATTATGAAGAGCAGTGGTGGCTCAGTGGTGAGACCTCGGACTTCGAATCGATAAGTCCAGGGTTCGAGACCGGGCGAGCGCGCAGGAAATAAATTGATTTTTCAATTTATCTGCGCATGTTGTAACATCACCACTGCTCGAACGGTGAAGGAAAACATCGTGAGGAAACCGACATGTCGAAGAATCAAAAGTTCGACGATATGTGTCATCCGCCAACCCGCACTTGGCCAGCGTGGTGGATTATGGCCTGTACCCTCATAGGAGGCCCGTGTCCCAGCAGTGGGAACGTATATGGGCTGATGATGATGATGATGATGATGACTCTAACAATTACTTAGAAAAGTTTTAATAATAGTTTCCATTAGTCCTGTGTTAAAAAAATACACAAGTTAAAACTTTTAATCCACGTAATCTTTAACTATTGCTTATATTTTATGAAGTAGGTACCACTGATTCGGAATACTTCTAAAAGATTTGAATGCAGATAATTATAGTTTAAAAGCTTACAAAATCATTTAATAGTTATCTAGTTATCTCAAGCACCGTGGTTCAAATTTCACTTATTTTTTAAACATTGAAAAGGTCAAGGTTATATAACCTATATAGGTTTAAACATAATTTTGTAATAAATGGTAATAAGATTACTCAACTGTCTTACGCTAATTGAAATATAAATATTGCATTCTATTATACAATTAATTATTGAATTAGGTATGCATCTTAGAGTAAATAAGGCGAGAAATATTTGTCGTGGTTGTATAATTTTTAACGAAATTGGGCTTTTTTTAAGCCTTGAAGATCATTACTTCAGACTTATAACCTTTCGCCTATGATTTACATGATAACCAGTAATTTGTTTTAAAAGGTATTTGGCTAAAGATTAAACCGCAAGTAATTTTAATTTATAATTACGTTAATTTTCCTTATAACTTTTAAGAGCAATCACTACATAAAAAAAGTCGCTGTCGGTCCCTATGTTTGCCGTCCATTTCTTTAAAACTACGCAAGGTTTTTTTGATTAAGTATTTTTTAGGGATGTTAGAATTGTAGAATTTGCAAAGTTTTCTACAAGCGCGGGCGAAGCCTGCGCGGAAAACAAGTATGTATAACATAAATCAATAAGACTTTTGGCGGTGCTAGAGCTTCATCTCTTGTCATGGCCGTACAGAAGCTCAATCATGGGACATATTAAAGTATTGCATACGCTGATTTCATAAACAATACTATAAAATTCTTCTTCTTCTTCTATTTTGTTTCTTTTACTACTGTTTTACAATAATGGTTTCTTATCGAAATTCGACAAAGACCTCTAAAATATTAAAGAAAGGAAACCAAACTATGAACCTTGGTGACGCGCAAAAACTTCGGTTTCTAGAAAAAATAGTCATTTTTTTATACAATGTTGACATATGTTAAACAACAAAAAATGACCATCTCATAGGAAGGTTATATCTTTGCTTAATTTTATAATAATTAAACGGTTGCATCGAAAATAAACGATACGCAATGAGTCAAACTAATTATACAGATATATATTTAAATGAAAAATTTGCATGAAATAAATTTGATTTGTGGCTTATAAATTAATATATTCGTAGGTATTTGATTGATTGGTAAAGGACATTTTTATTAGTAACTCTACTCTATAGTTTTATCTTTAATGAACCTATGGTCGAAAAAAATACATTTAAATGCCAAAATACACACATTAAAATGGAGTTTGGGGTCCGTAGATTTCCTACTCTTTTCCTTATTTCCTCATTCTAAACCTGTCTTGTGTCTTCTACAATTCTTTTTGTACACACACAACACAAGTTCAATTATCTTTGCTCAAAAGGCAGGGATTGAACTCAAACCTTCTAGTAAAATAGCCAGGGTTATTAACCACTATGTCAACCAAATTATTATCGAAATATCTGATTTGATAACATTGCAAAACATTCGTATACATAATGTAATAATAATATGATATATGTGTATGATTTGCATGTGATATTGAAAAATATATCTTTATGATCGTCCATCACACTTTAACTGTAAAGAAAAGTTATTCTTTTAGTAACAAATCATTATTATTATATATGTTTTATTCATATAAAGTATCGTGAATTTATAATTTTTGTTTTAATGGTCATCTGGTTCCTTCCGATTTCCAAAATTTGATAGTCAGGTATTTACACAGATATACAGATTTCGTAAGTATTTAACTAATATTTACGAATTTAAATGTTATCAGGTGATCGAAAAGAGTCATAGAAAATTTCATACAAATCGGTTCAGTGGTTTAGGCACGAAGAAGAAACCATCAGACTAGTATTAGTTATGATTAGGATTTTCCAGGATGTTGAGGGAAGTCCCATGTCCCCTAGTAGGGTAAGGGGCAGATGCATTATACATCTGTTTCACTGATCGATTTTCTTTATGGACAAGTAGGTGATCAGCCTTCTGTGTCCTACCAGACCAAGACATTTTTTTTTTCTTCGTCTCCACCGGGAATCGAACCCAGCACCCAGGACTCGGTTCTACGCTTACGCGTCAACCACTGTACCAAGAAGGCGGTCACTGATATGATATTATCATATACCCCTAAAGGTGGTCTGTATTGTGACATAAACATCTCGAACCACGAACGAACAACCCGATTATCAACAATTAAAATCAAAATTCCAAAGAAGACAGTAATTACTGTACTATTCATAACATATACTGAATGAATATCATTTAACAAGATAACTTGATATACCAAGAAATACTTAAAAACCATAGAAATCTAAATAACAAGACACTAGAAGTCGTAAGCGTGCGTGACCTTGTCGCCACTCAGGTGATTTGCACATCACCAGTGCATTCGTCACTGTTCAGTTGCTCTGGAGACGTATGAGTGTATACATGGTGTGTTTCAGCAATTCCCATTGCGGAAATTCTTCCACAAGTTGTAATTATACTTATAAAGGAATAATATTTCATCGGAAAATATTTTTTTTTAGAAATAATGCCGTTTTTCCTTAAAATTATAGAATATTTACAAGTATTACGAGTGTCACCATAGTAATCGAAATAACAATGAATGACACAGTCGACCATTCTTATTATCACGTTTGTTCGTATTGGAGCAAAAAGTCTCATATACTTAGGGATGTTATTCTAAAATAAACCGTAAATTCGTGCGTTAGGATACATATTCAAAAGCTTAATTTAATAGATAAGTTAGTTTTCACTAAAATCAAGCTGTCCAATAAAAGGCATAGTTTACTTGTGTGTACTGTTTAGCTTTCGGTTTGAATGTGTTGATTTTGGCGACAGCGGTTTTCATACGAATTATGACATTATAGCACTTCTATGTGTCTTGTTATTTAGATTTCTATGTTAAAAACTAATGACAATGTTGCAATCCAAATCATCTTTATGTCAACCTTCAAATATGTAGGATTACTCTAATGATCATTTATTTATTATAAGTTATCATTTGATTGAATGAACTTTAATTATAATAAATTATCAACGTTTTCTGATAAGTGAAAAATTATATTTATTTGTAGGTGGTGTTATTGAAATATTTTTATTTAATAAATTATGTTTATTATAATTTTACACCGACCAAAAGTTTTAACGGTTCTTCTCGGCAGGTGGCAGATTAAAGTAAAATAATATTATTATGAACCCAAAGTATTTATGTATATTATCTATAGGTATGAAAAATATAGAGGTTATACCTTCAAAAGAGGTTTCTGCTTCCAAAGCTAAGAGCTTTTATGCACGGCTTGTTCGACTTTACATTTCATAAATCGAAAATCATGACGTACGCAATATGCAATATGCATTACTGAATTATTCACATTATTATAACAAATTTTATACCAAAGAAACTTTTTGGAAATTTTATGCAAGGTATGTAAAAAATTTAAAATATAATATTTTCTACAAATAAACAGCTTTGATTATAAATTTAATTTGCATATGAAATACCTAATTACCTAGTAAAAGAGCAAGAACTCTCAATTCATAGACATCAGTCAATTAGTATCGATAACATTTTCAAATGCAAGTATTGCAATATTGAAGCAAAATGTACAGTCTAATTACCTAGTAATATATAAATGAATGAGAAACTATTTATTACACATAGCTAATAGTACAATATTATATAATAATTTAATCTATACTAATATGATAAAGCTGAAGAGTTTGTTTGTTTGAACGCGCTAATCTCAAGAACTACTGGTCCGATTTGAAAAATTATTTCGGCGTTAGATAGCCCATTTATCGAGGAAGGCTAATAGGCTATATTATATCATAACGCTAAGACCAACAGGAGCGGAACCACACGGGTGAAACCGCGGAGCGCAGCTAGTTTTCTATAATTATTATCACCTGACTATGTAATAATAGACACATTGCATTATTTTATTGAAAATTTAAAAACAATTAATAATTCAAAGAGTAACCTATTTCATTATATGCTTTTCCAAAAATCTTTGAGGTAAGTTTTGTGTGCATATCTAACCAATAGGTCAGAAACATTATTTTCTACCCCTAAATAATAAGGTTGTTCTAGCTGACAAAAAAAACACAATCATGTTCAAAAAATAACACAATCATGATCGTTCAAAAACTAATCAACATACAGTGTATATAATTTGTTTTTGTTTATAATTCCGGCGATAATCGAAATAAAGACGTTATTCCTAAGCATCGCCTACCACTCGCATTTATGGTCAAAGCAAGTGTCGTTTGATGCTTTTTACTACTTACGATTTTTTATCGTATCGTTGTATGACGATGGAAAACGATGCATTTATTATGCAATTTTTTATTATTTGAACTTATTGAATATGCATGTTTAATGCGTAATATTGATTTGTGTTTTTGAAAAATGTCTATGGATGTAATCTCGCATAAAAAAGATGTAGAGTCAAGACGTATCACTGAAATGTTGTAAATTCGAAATTTTTACGCTTTAGATTTTTATTGAACTAAAAAAATATAAAAAATGCCATGCGTTAAAAAAGTATAGAGACTAATAAATAGAAGGTACATATTATTTTGAATATATAAGATTAATTAATTATCTAAATATTTAAGAATTTGTGATAATAACACGACAAAATTCTAAATACAATTTGATGTCGTGAAGTGTAAAGCGCTCTCATTTCTAGTATGCTCAACTTCATGGCCGCCCAGTGCTATAAACTTTAGAATCGTAATTGGAATTTAGTTATATCGAGCGCATCACTTCGAATAATTATTTTAACTAGCTTTCTGCGCGTGACTTTACTCACTTCTATATATCGCCAAAAGTTATTTTCTATTAAAATTTTCCTCTTTCTATCAAGAGGATGATTTAAAAATACCCACTCTAGGGTGCTTTACAATGTTTCAAATTCTTTAATCAAATTCATCTTAGCGATTTAACAAAGCTTTTTAGTATTTGTATGGTACTTAATTTGACCGCCTCCTTGGTACAGTGGTTGACGCGTGAGCGTAGAACCGAGGGGTCCTGGGTTCGATTCCCGGTGGAGACGAAGAAAAAAAAAATGTCTCGGTCTGGCAGGACACAGAAGGCTGATCACCTACTTGTCCCTAAAGAAAATCGATCAGTGAAACAGATGTATGAATAATGCATCTGCCCCTTACGCCACTAGGGGACACGGGCCTTCACTTTTTATGGTACTTAATTATTTTATACACTACTTCACAACGACGACGACGACGGTCGGTTGACGACGCGGTTGGCGCAGTGGTAATGTAACTGCCTACTGAGCCGACGGTCCCGGGTTCGATCCCCGGTCAGGGCAAATATTTGTGTGATGAACTCAATTATTTGTTCTTGGGTCTGGGTGTTATTATCTATATATGTATTTATTAAATATTATATTTATCGTCGCCTAGTACCCACAACACAAGCCTTAATAATTGAGCTTACTGTGGGACTAGGGCGATTTGTGTAATAATGTCCTATAATATTTATTTATTTATTTATTTATTTATTTATTTATTTATTTATTTATTTATTTATTTATTTATTTATTTATTTATTCACAATATAATCTATACCAATATTATAAAGCTGAAGAGTTTGTTTGTTGGAACGCGCTAATCTCTGGAACCACTGGTACGATTTGAAAAATTCTTTCGGGGTTAGATATCCCATTCATCGAGGAAGGCTATAGGCTATATATCATCACGCTAAGACTAACAGGACTACAGGAGTAGGCTAGTAATTATATAAACTACTATGTTAAAATATACATATAAATAAGTAACAATTACTTTTTTTAGAATTCTACGTTGATATAAAATGTTTATATTCTTGTACATTACCTTAAATATTATTTTAAAAGCTCAATGCAGTTTACTATACATTTTATTTAAATCATCCCCAAATTGTTATATTATTACATTAGTCATGGTATTTTAGGATATATTTCAGTCGAATAGCCTGGAAGGCCATAAAAGCTTTGATCATATAAATATTAATTATTAAATATATTTAATTAACAAAACAAAAAAATTCTTCGAAGCGTCTATGTAAATTGATCTTCGGAATGTTGTTAATTCTTTTAATTAAGCTAAAAGTGTTAATAGCTATTGTTTCCGAAGGTTATGTTAATATAAAATATGTTTTGATTATTATTATTTGGTTATTTATTTTGAATATTTCGTAATATATTCTGATTTAATAGCATGGATTATATTTCTTACTGGACAGGAAATAAGTGGATAGTTGTTACTAGTATAATGTTATGGCGTTTTAAGCGTGTATTTTACAATAATTGAGAAAATAATATGACAATGCTTATCTAACAGGACCGCCTCCTTGGTACAGTGGTTGACGCATGAGCGTAGCACCGAGTCCTGGGTTCGATTCCCGGTGGAGACGAAGAAAAAATGTCTCGGTCTGGTAGGACACAGAAAGCTGATCACCTACTTGTCCCTAAACAAAATCGATCAGTGAAACAAATGTATAATGCATCTGCCCCTTACCCCACTAGGGGATATGGGACTTGACTATCTAACAGGATCTGGAAAGTTCATAACCAATAGGTAATACTGCTAATCCACCTGTCAATAAATCAGTGAATATAATATTATGCATATAAAATAGAAAATTCATATCATTCATAATCTTGTCAAGATGACATAACTTTTTTTTATAGTGGAGAATGCATTTAGGCATACCCAGGGCACTCGGGGGAAGAGCCCTGGGTTATGTCGGACTCACCCTGCTGAGTGCAGGGTCCTACCGACTAAACTCCACTGTGTTCCGCCGCGCCGTGCCGCTTTATTGACGGGGCCGCGGGTATTCGGTAGAACCGCGTCCGCAGACCCGTCAGCGGCAGCCTATCTCCAGGCCCAACGAAGATGACATAACTAGCCTATACCTATCCATCTGCTAACCAAATTTCTTCAAATTTAAGACAGGCTATGAGAAACGAAAGGTTTCTTTAGACATAAATGATAGAATTTTAGCTTTTTAAAATAAGCTGCATACTAGTAAAATTAAATTCAACGTGTTATCATTTAGTTTTCCTGCTTGTATACATTTAAAGATGCTGCTTCTGTATATTTTATGCTAAACATATTGTGAAATTCGAACAAATAATGCATTATGTATTATATAATTATTATAAATGCAGTATTTTATTTTTCTATTTTAAAATGTGACGCGTCGATATTCCAAATACCTAAATTAAATGAAACGAAAGAGGAAACAATATACACCCTATACTTAATGGTCATTCCATCTAAAATTTTGAAACAGTACTATATGAGATTAGCTTTCCGCCCGCGGTTTCGCCAGCTTTGTCTAAAACTTTTCTAATCACTACGTCATCATCATAGTATAAAACAAAGTCGCTTTCCCTGTCCCTATGTCCCTATGTCCCTATATCCCTATGTCCCTTTGTACGCTTAAATCTTTGGAACTACGCAACGGATTTTGATGCGGTTTTTTTTAATAGATAGAGTGATTCAAGAGGAAGGTTTATATGTATAATAACATCCATTAAATAGTGGAAAAGTACTGTTATTTTTGAGTTTTCTAATGTGATGTCGTAAATAATTACATTTTTTCCGCTTATATTGCAAACGCAGGCTGAACCCTACGAGTTTTATCAAAATAATGTACTAAGTATTATACACATTGAAAAGGTCTACAGAAAAGTCCGCGATGGTATATGTCTATCTCTTATGGATAACCCACAATAACTTTTTTTTGTCATTTACTTTTTACGACAAAATAATGGATAATTTTCGAAGCGATTTTAACCAATACAGCATTAATCCTTAATCAATTAAATAACTTGAATACATTGTTCATTTAATATAGATCTATATGGCCCTTTACACCGTATGATTTAAGTGAATATTTTCGAAGATATTACAGATTTAAAAATTGCGGGACGTAGCGTTTGCGGCGGTACCGGCCGGCCGCCATTGCACCCGTGCGAAGCCGGGGCGGGTCGCTAGTTATGTATACAATAAAAACTTTCTCAAGGACAACTTCTATTAAAAATCAAGCATATTTACATAGGGACAGACAGCGGGACGGCACTTTGTTTTATACTATGTAGTGATGGTATGATGATATACATATAATAATATTATGTATACATTACATATATACATTTTGTTTGTTTAATATAATTTAAACAGAACTAAAAATACTAGCCATAATGAATATATAATCCTTGATAAGGCTGAGGCTGTCTCCGTTTGCGTAATTGTAAGATATTTTATAATGTGTTTGGCTGTGTTTTTTTTTTTGGCAATAAATTTCTTTTCTTTCTTTCTTTCTTTCATAAGTGTACCTACAAAGTTTCAAATAAACCTGTCCATTTAAAGTCGATAAAAATCGAGTCTAAAGGAATTACATACAAACCAACAAACATACAGGTCAAACTATATGCGTGTACCATTCTCAAGCTTTCCTTCAATTATGTATATTATGATCACGTGTATAATTGAGCATAACATCCGCGTACAAACGGACATTCCTATGCCCAATGACCATATATGTCCAAAGATATATAGATAGTCAGTAATTGTAGCTATGACCGTGAAAAAGTCAAGGCTTATTCAGTAAAAAGAGGATTAATGTTAAGACCAAGGTGTTGTTACGAAATTTGGTTGACTAATGAGTTAAACAGAAAATTAGGAATCAGTATGGAGTTGGTTTTGCTAGAATTCTGATGATTTGGTGACTATTCGTCTGTTCCGTCGGTTACTGAAAGAGGAAAAACAGCGTAGATTTTAGCAGGCAACTGGAAGAATTCCAACCAGTACCCGCGGCCACATCATTTAAAGCGGCTCGTCGGAACACAGTGGGGTTTTAGTCGGTAAGAGTCCGACATAACCCACGGCTCGTTTCCTTCCCTGGGGGCCGTGGGTATCTTTGGAAGATTTCCCCACTATAAAAAAAGGCAACTAGAAAGAAAGAAAGAAATTTATTGTCATTTAAAACAACCACACGAACTCTGTTGTCCATCTTGTCAAGACCCTTGGAAGGGTAGTGATGATGGTACTACATCATCAGATGATGATGATGCACCATCATCATTGATGACAGCCCACTTCCTATTCCATCACACTTATAGACAAACTGATAAGTTGTTTATTTGTATGAAATATGAACATTGCATAAGTTATAGGTATGTATATAGTTTATGACTAGTGATGTTATTTATATATCAAAATACATATATACAGTGTGTCCGGACATGACATACCGATATTTGAAGGGGCTATTCTCCAGGTATTTTTATCGACAATTCAACCCCTCTACAGTCCCCTACCTCACCCCCCTCAAAATGGTTTTCGAATTTTTTAAAGTATGTTTCATCACTCTTATCAATTAAATTTGTTTAGTGGTCCCTAGAATAACTTGTTATTGTTCAAATAAAACCAAATTTAGTATTTTGTGACACTCACTTTCGAAGTTATTACAATTTTCATAAATTCACTATCCGAATTGATAGGTTTGCCATTTTGAGAGGGGGGATTCTGTAGAGGGGTTGAATTGTCGATAAAAATACCTGGAGAATAGCCCCTTCAAATATCGGTATGTCATGTCCGGACTCACTGATATAATAATTGATAGTTTTAAACCATTGTATCTTTATTACTGATTTATGAATGCAATAAAAGATTCAATGTTCGCAATAAATATTTTTCTATTAACCTTTAAAACAAAAGATGTTCATCAATAAATGTTTTATAACTTAATAACTTGCATACGAGAAATTAACAATTACTGTATAATGCAATTTCCTTGCAAATTCCTTGGCGCAGTGGATAAAATAATAGCTTACAAGTTACAACCAAATAGTCGATTGCTGGTGGTGGTGGATCCTTTAGTTTCTGTGATCTGTGTGGTGGATAATATGTCGCAGGCAAATTGTAAATTCTACAAAAAGCTCTTGATTTACTTTTTCCAAAATTCCACAAAAAGACGGTCGCGAGCCGACGGATCACGGAGCCCACCTTCGTGGGGCTCCTACTTTTGTGTAGTTTTAAAAACACGAACCTAACCTAACCCACCCCCTTATCCAGGCGAAAATTTTCTGATTAGGAATTCTCGACATACTACAAAATGCCGAGCTTTTGTAAACGGCGAAATAATACAATTTGCCTGCGTCAGATACATAGATACAAAAAAAATCTTGGTCTAATTACATAATGTAAAATAATTTGAAATTCATAAACTAAACTACCTACATTATTGCGTCAATAACAATAAATAAATTGCACGCCTCATGCGAAGCGTTGAGGTGGGTATAGGCCAGTGGAAATTAACATTAAATTCGCAAAGCACGATGTAGATTTGAATTTTTGGTATGTTGTTTGGATCAGTTAGGGTGATGTAAATCCCAATTTGCAACTTCGAAAAAGTTGTGCTCGCTGCGCACCACGTGATAAACTGCGAAAATTTTGGACTTTTTTCACTTTTTGCTCTAAAAGTCATAAACTATGCGTTTCCGACAAGTATGATTCAGTACATAAATTAAGGTTATTAAATTTGCAACAATTTAAGCCTAACCGCAGCTCTCTAAACCTTATAACGACTAAACTGTGGCCATTCGAAGATGGTTCATTTTTCCCGAAATATTGAAATTTTTAGTTTTGCTCCCGTTTGAAGCAAAATATTGGCAAAAACCGCTCGTTCTATGAGAAGTTCGTATAATAAAGTTGTAGTGCATTTAATTTTCTTTCATAAGAGCATAGAACAAAGTCTGTGAGACAAATATTTCACACACAATATCTGAAAAACAAAAAGAAGGTAGAAATAGATTTTTAAAGAATTGAAACTGAGAGCATATAAAATCATAAAAAGAATAATACTTTTTCATTTGCAGGATAGGTAATTAACAAAATTACAAAATTTGGGAAAGTAGGAAAAAAGATTATACGCAAATAATAAACTGCGAAAATTTTGGACTTTTTTCACTTTTTGCTCTAAAAGTCATAAACTATGCGTTTCCGACAAGTATCATTCAGTACATAAATTAAGGTTATTAAATTTGCAACAATTTAAGCCTAATTAAAGCTCTCTAAATCTTATAGCGACTAAACTGTGACCATTCGAAGATGGTTCATTTTTCCCGAAATATTGAAATTTTTAGTTTTGCTCCCGTTTGAAGCAAAATATTGGCAAAAACCGCTCGTTCTATGAGAAGGTCGTATAATAAAGTTGTAGTGCATTTAATTTTCTTTCATTAGAGCATAGAACAAAGTCTGTGAGACAAATAGTTCACTCACAATATCTGAAAAACAAAAAGAAGGTAGAAATAGATTTTTAAAGAATTGAAACTGAGGGCATATAAAATCATAAAAAGGATAATACTTTTTCATTTGCAGTATAAGTAATTAACAAAATTACAAAGCTAATTAAATTTGCAACAATTTAAGCCAAACCGCAGCTCTCTAAACCTTATAACAACTATGCTGTGGCCTTTCAAAGATAGTCAGTTTTTCCCGAAAATTTCAAATTTTTAGTTTTGCTCCCGTTTGAACCAAAATATTGGCAAAAACCGCTCGTTCTATGAGAAAGTCGTATAATAAAGTTGTAGTGCATTTAATTTTCTTTCATTAGAGCATAGAACAAAGTCTGTGAGACAAATAGTTCACTCACAATATCTGAAAAACAAAAAGACGGTAGAAATAGATTTTTAAAGAATTGAAACTGAGGGCATATAAAATCATAAAAAGGATAATACTTTTTCATTTGCAGGATAGGTAATTAACAAAATTAAATTTTCTACAACTTTATTTTATGACCTTCTCATAGAACGAGCGGTTTTGCCAATATTTTGGTTCAAACGGGAGCAAAACTAAAAATTTGAAAATTTCGGGAAAAACTGACTATCTTTGAAAGGCCACAGCTTAGTTGTTATAAGGTTTAGAGAGCTGCGGTTAGGCTTAAATTGTTTCAAATTTAATTATCTTTGTAATTTTGTTAATTACCTATCCTGCAAATGAAAAAGTATTATCCTTTTTATGATTTTATATGCCCTCAGTTTCAATTCTTTAAAAATCTATTTCTACCTTCTTTTTGTTTTTCAGATATTGTGAGTGAACTATTTGTCTCACAGACTTTGTTCTATGCTCTTATGAAAGAAAATTAAATGCAATACAACTTTATTATACGAACTTCTCATAGAACGAGCGGTTTTTGCCAATATTTTGCTTCAAACGGGAGCAAAACTAAAAATTTCAATATTTCGGGAAAAATGAACCATCTTCGAATGGCCACAGTTTAGTCGTTATAAGGTTTAGAGAGCTGCGGTTAGGCTTAAATTGTTGCAAATTTAATAACCTTAATTTATGTACTGAATCATACTTGTCGGAAACGCATAGTTTATGACTTTTAGAGCAAAAAGTGAAAAAAGTCCAAAATTTTCGCAGTTTATCACGTGGTGCGCAGCGAGCACAACTTTTTCGAAGTTGCAAATTGGGATTTACATCACCCTAACTGATCCAAACAACATACCAAAAATTCAAATCTACATCGGGCTTTGCGAATTTAGGGTTTTTTAGTGTCGATTTCTACTGGCCTAGTACTACTGTCACTTCGCGCAAAACATCTGATTTTTCAAACTTAAAATGTCTTTATGTATCATACATTGCACTTGTAAGATAATACATACACACACATATTAAGAAAAAACACTATTTTTAACATTCATGATATTTTTGATGTCATTTTTGTTATTTAAACTAGTTAAAAAACAGTTTAAAAAAGTTCTGTCTTGGACGTCCGTGTGTCTGTATGTGCGGAGGATTTTCTTGTTAACACGATAGCGACCGAAATACTTTACTAATCGAGTCTTTTTTTTTCTCTTACGCTTGAGTATGCTCAGGAATAGAACCCTTTCATTTTTCAGGGTCTGATTCGATGTGGTTTAATTGTTATTAAATAAACAAAAATAATAATTAATAAATAATTATTAAAAAAAATTATGAGGCGTGCACTTTTGGATTTTCCAAATTTTTTGTTTTGCTATGACCTTCCTCAGGTCTCAAGCTACCTCTGTACCAAATTTGAAATCCATCCAGTGTTTTTTGAGTTTAGAACGTACAGACATATAGACAAACAAACAAAAATTCTGAAATCTATAATATTTTTGGCTTGGATATCTATTGTAGATCACACCCCAAGCATTATTTAAAAAAAATATTCAATGTACAGTTTTAACTTTCCTACGATTTTATTATACCTATTATATTCAAAATATAAAAGATATTTATGTTCAGACTGATTTAAACAAAAACAAATTAACAAACTATAATCTTTAAACATAAACATATATTTGAAATATTTAAATTTTTAAATCGAAACGCCGCCAAAATGTTAAGTCGTTAACTAAATATGGTACTGCAGTGTATTTATTATTTTAAACTGATATGCAAATCTTGTTCATTAATTTAAATAAATTTGTAATCCAATTATATTATACTTTGTTGTTCAATAACATTATAAAAAAAAAATTCGTTAATTGTTACCCAAATATCAAAAATAGCTATTATTTTAATTTTAATCGTTTTATAATTTATGTATAAATAAACTAGAATTTATATAAAAATACACGCAATATTTATAACTCCTTGAAAATCCGTTTAACATTAATAACCGAATTTATATTAGTGGATGCTTACGAAATAGGTCGCTGACGAGTACGCTACGGTGTTTTATTATCATGCCACTCGATATAATGTCGAACGGTAGAAAAATATCATGTATGTATTTAATAAAAATTTGAAAATAAATTTTACAAAGATCTGTTTTTCAATAAGTCCCGTTTGACCTCTGGTAATTAAAAATGTTGACTTTAATAGATAATATAATATTTCAAACATAATATCAATTTTGAAAAAAATTAAGTTAATTAGCTACAAATATGAAAGTGAAATGATAAACGTATCGTTATTCATCGTTACTAATATTATAAACTAGATTTCCGCCCGCGGCTTCGCCCGCGATTTCAAAGGAAAACCCGCATAGTTCCCGTTCCCGTGGGATTTCCGGGATAAAACCTATCCTATGTGTTAATCCAAGTTACCCTCTATATGTGTGCTAAATTTCATTGTAATCGGTTCAGTAGTTTTTACGTGAAATAGTAACAAACATCCATACAAACTTTCGCCTTTATAATAGTATTAAGATATTAAAGAATAGTGTTTGTGTAGTTGTATTTTACGTCAAAGCGGTGTTTAGCTGGTTATAGACATATCGTAATTTTACCTATGCTATAAAACATAAGAATCGGTTAAGCTATCGAAATTTCCATCATTTTGGTAACAAGCTTCAGAAGAATTTTACAATCCTAGATTTTTCACCAAAAAAAGAAAAAAAAGAAGATTCTAGAAACGAGCGGTTTCAAAATACACACCCAATAAGTTGTATTAGAAGTTAAAATCACAAACATTGGAACAAGGCAAGAATAAATTTGTTACCAAAAGGTCAAACCCGCGACCTTTCCGGAAGCAAGGTTACTCTGATGACGGAAATCTTTAATATTTTTGTTTTATCAAAATATTTTTACTCTAATCAATATTTTTTGTTACTGCGTTGGTAGAGCTTTGAACTGAAAGGGTCTTGATTTAAAAACACGGTTAATAAAATTTGTATTTGTAAATAAAATGTCTATTTTTAGCATGACAAGCTTCTGTAATTTAAATAAACAGTTTTCCGTAATATTTAATTTAAAAAAAATATATAATCCTACCTATATCCAGGTAACTAACCCACAAGAGAATGAAATCTTGATGAAATCGATTACTTGATTAGTGAAACCATAGTGAAACGCATTCAAGCATATTTTGAAGCCTACCCCATAGGAGGTTCACAAGTGAAAATTTAATTTGATAAATTATAATATTATGTAAGTGTAAAGCCGTTTGATTAAAAAAAATGTAAGTAACTATGCTTACCTACCAATGCCAAAAATCCTAAATGAGTTCTAATATAATATTTAATATTATGTTAGGTTGACACTGAATTTTTTCAATGCCTTTTCGGTTGATACTACCTATAATAATAAAAAAATAAATACCGCAAGATATATCCGATGATTGCGGGGCAAGTTCCACCTGGATCTGTCAGCATTTTGTGTTTTTATGATCAGTGAGTGACCTTAAAAAATAATCAAAATTGTATCGGGAATTTATAAAATTATATTATGTAACTGTGCGAGCGTTTTCAAAAAAAAGTGTACCATGCCTGAATTTATGGATAAATTTTAAATGTTGCATTTTTAATGAAATTTTGATTTAGAAATTTTAAATATACATCATAGTAAGTGAAATTGTATTTAATTGCTTGCAGATTAATTTGTTTTACGAGAAATCATCAAAATAAATTGGGACTGTGAAAAAAAGTGTCAGTTTTGCGACAGTCATTAATGCTCATGTAACTATTAACTACGAAGAAAGACGCAAAATATTTTGATTGTGTTACGAAGATTATAACACACATTATTTAAAAAATAGAAAATTGAAGTCGACAAATTAATAAAATTCCTATTAAACGAGCTTTAAGTTCTGTTTTGCCACAGCTGATGCCAAAGTAGCCGTTACTTTTACGATACTTAATACATTTCGATTAAAATCGGCAAAGTGGTTATTTTATTTCGGAACAGTAAAACCATTTTAAATATTGAAATCAAATTATTTGTGTCTCGTATAATAAAAAAATGTAAAAACTAAAATTTTTCTTGTCGCAAAACGGGGGACTGTCGCAAAACCGATAGACCATTTTTCATAAGGCTAGGTTTATATTGAATCCAATTAACATGGTTAAAATAAAACCGAGAATACGTTTACAAAAATTTTATTTAAGTCTCATAAAAAAAATACACCAACACATAGTTTGACACAGTATCAATTTTAAGGTAAAACTCAGAGTTACACTACCTACACCTTTTAACTTTCCATACATATGTATCACATAATCGCACCCCTAGATGAAGACTCCGGTAACTCAAAAAGTGCCCGTTTTGAGTTAATGGCCTTTTCAAATCCTCGTATCGAGTACCTACACGGAGATATAACTCACGTAACAATATCGTCCACCATTTTGAAAAAATGGCGCGAAACATTACTTTAGTTGAATGACCTTGCCCCGCACCGCCCGTAGACTAGTCCGCCATCTTTAGTTAATTCCCGATCGACACAGGTGAAGGATGCTTCAAAAGTTGCACATTTTAAGTTGCAGGAGTTTACGTGAAGTTTATAAGGTAAGTTTATTTTCTTATTTGGAGTTGATCAAGTTTTGCTGAAATTTCGTTGATATTTAGGACTGCTCATTTTGATTTGCAGGGGTTTTGATGATATTGAATCACAATGTTTTTTTGGCTATTTTGAGTTACTTTAATTTACATGAAAATTTACGTAAATTTTGAGTTAACTCAGTTTTCTTGAATAAAAGATTAACTCTGTTTATTGTTGCTTGTTTAGTTAAATACGCAATTATAATAAAGTAAATAGATTATTTATAACATTTTCAATTGATTTCTTTCTATGTTATAAATGTTCGAAGTAAGATCGTGAAGTTTTGCTGTTTTTTTTAGTTGGTTGACTTTACTTGATTTTTTAATGAATGTGATCATTATTTGCTTTCAGAATTATGAAAGGTCGGGGAAAATTGATGTTAGAGATGTTGAACACAAAAAAGGAGGATCCTGACCCGCTAGAAGCATCGGAGGGTTCAAGGAATTTGTCCCCGGGTACAATAATGGTCACAAAAATACTAACAATTTTTATTCTATTTTTTTTAGAATAAACATCTATTTACTTATTGCTGTGATTTTAAGAAAGTTATGATAGTTATTAAGTATAGTTTTAGCTAAGCAATAAGTAGTCCACGATCTCAATTTTATTAAAATAGTAATTATTAGTAATAATAGTTTGTAATAATAAGTTCATATGTACCATTTTTTGAATACATATTTAAATTTTCTAATATTATGCATTTTTATTAAAAAAAAATATTTATTTATTTATTTATGAATGAAAAACTAGTAATATAACTCAAAACTCCTCAGCAAAAATCCGCTTTTTTTTAAGTGAAACTCATTTTAATTTCAGGTAAAGTAAACTAACTCTTCTTAGTGTACAAAAAAGTTCAATATTTCTACTTCAAAACCCCGGTAACTAAAAAAAAATATATTGTTCAGGTTTTTAGCAGTCAATAAACAAACAAGTTAATCCAACACGGTCTAAAAATATTATCTTTGAATGTGTATAGTTAGAGTTTTGATATCTTTTCTAAATGCAGAAATATCAGTTTTTCTTTATTTCTGAAAAAACTGGTTTTTTGAGTTACCGGAGTCTTCATCTAGGGGTGCGAATATTATGTATTCAGGGTATACCTGCTGACCAACGCATTCATTGCAATACCATTTTTTGCAAATTATACATGTCCTTTTTGGTCCCGAGATCAGTGAAACCTAAAAATATGAAAAAATTATAAAAATTATGAAGAATATTACAATGACAATCTAGACTTGGCTTTATGCTGCAGTTTTGCGACTTTTCTTGTCAGCCTATATAGGTCACGAAGCAAAATGTTGCAAAACTGACGTGACGTTTTCTTTTCAGTTTTTAGTCAAAATTATATTCTGACGAAAAAATGTGCCTACACTGATTATCAAATGTAAATAACGGTTAATGAATATATTGCTCATCTTCTGAAAGTATTTAAACGATGTTTACTTCCCTGTATCAAGTAATAATATGTCTCAAACCAGACAGTAGAAATTGCAACGGCCGTTGCACTCACAAAACACTTCTGTTTTACTCGAACTGTATTTGAAAATAAGCTTTTTTAAATTAGCGGACGGTGAAAGTAAACGATAATTTTGCCATTTATAAAATTCAAATAGTAATCTAAAATTTGTAAGTGGCATTATTAGCCGTGATAAACCCGACATGTCCGGTCGGTACCACTTTTTAAGATATTTTTGGAAATCAAATTGCTTTTAAACGATTATAAGGCCTTAATTATGAACTACATGCGACGATTCGCAAATAAATGTACTTTTAGATGACACTAAAACTTATGGTACCTTGGTATAAAACTTTTTAGAATCGCTTCTCTAACATCGAAGAACTTGGATGGGGACACGCCAAAAACTGACACTTTAGTTTTAAAAATGATTATTTAAAAAATAGTACGCAATGTTTCCGTGAATTAATTGTTTGCATTTATCAAATTATGATGTATTTAATACTTTTCAAGCATTATATAATTAGCCATCATATAAATTTTACTTGTTATTCAACTTGAAACACAGGGGACAGGCCGAAAGTGAGGGGTACACTTTTTTTTGAAAACGCTCGTGCACGAGCGTTTTCAAAAAAAAGTGTACCATGGCTGAATTTATGGATAAATTTTAAATGTTGCATTTTTAATAAAATTTTGATTTAGAAATTTTAAATATACATCATAGTAAGTGAAATTATATTTAATTGCTTGCAGATTAATTTGTTTTACGAGAAATCATCAAAATAAATTGGGACTGTGAAAAAAAGTGTCAGTTTTGCGACAGTCATCAATGCTCATAATATAACTATTAACTACGAAGAAAGACGAGAAATATTTTGATTGTGTTACGAAGATTATAACATACATTATTTAAAAAATAGAAAATTGAAGTCGACAAATAATTAAAATTCCTAATAAACTAGCTTTAAGTTCTGTTTTGCCACAGCTGATGCCAAAGTAGCCGTTACTTTTACGATACTTAATACATTTCGATTAAAATCGGCAAAGTGATTATTTTATTTCGGAACAGTTAAACCATTTTCAATATTGAAATCAAATTATTTGTGTCCCTTATAATAAAAAAATGTAAAAACTAAAATTTTTCTTGTCGCAAAACGGGGGACTGTCGCAAAACCGATAGACCATTTTTTATAAGGCTAGGTTTATATTGAATCCAATTAACATGGTTAAAATAAAACCGAGAATACGTTTACAAAAATTTTATTTTAGTCTCATAAAAAAAATACA